>NW_027361697.1:12217500-13681250 GCF_039654945.1 Dendrobates tinctorius
AACTGTGTGTGATGATAGAAACTCCATGGAGTTAATAGCATCACACACAGTTGGGTGATCCCGGCCAAGATCACTGCTGCATCACACTGCATTTAAATACTTACGAAAATCCTTGCGGACCCGGGGAGAGGCGTTGTCCCAGCCATCCATCAGCGATGCGGCCACCTCGTTCCAGAGCCGCCGGATCACCACGTTGTCCGAGTGCAGTTGGTGACGGGTGTCCCACAACGGGACTCGCTCCTGGACTAGACGGATGAGCTCGTCGTTGTCCAGGGCGAGGTCCTCCTCCCGCTGTGGAGCCTAGAAAAGAAAGACAAACATTAATCTTTGAAAGATTTTAAAAAAAAAAATATTGATAACTAGCTGAAGAGCCCGGCGCTGCCCGGGCATAGTAACTAACTGTGGTTAGTTATATAAATTTAAAATTATCCTCCATCCCATAGTCCCGTGCCCATATTCCATCATACATATCCTCCATCCCATAGTCCTGTGCCCATATACCCATCATACATATTCGCCATCCCATATGCCTGTGCCCATATACCCATCATATATATCCTCCATCCCATAGTCCCGTGCCCATATACCCAAACAAACAAACATACACACACACACACACAAACACACACACACACACATACACACTTTGAGCCCTAGATATTGATAAACAATCCATGAAAAAATTATTTGTTTTAAATGGAAATAAATGGAAAAAAAACAACAAACATCGAAAAAAACAACCATGAAAATTTAAAAAAAACAACTAAAAAATACCAAAAAAAAAAAAAAAAAAACCAGACTAGAAAATAAGTAAAAAAAAAAAAAAAACAGTCCGTCTGTACTTACATCACGTCTACCCGCCCGCACTTGGCCTTGCTGCTCCTGCCGTTCCTCCGGTGGTGGTGGCGTGATGGAGGATGAGCTCTGAAAATTAAACCAAAAAAATTAATCACATGTGTTTATTTTTTCAAATCCATACGGAAGCATAGTACTCACTTCTTCTGCCTCTTGCCCTGTCCCGGGGACATATTCTTCACCAGATGAAGACATGCTGCAATAAAAAAAAAAAGAGACATAAGTACATAGAAATGTATTGAAATTTCAGCCAGACATTAGGTTTTTCATACTTACATTGGTGCAGCTTGTGCTGTGTGTCCACTAGTGAGCAATCCTTAAAGTATTGTGGAATCCCAGTGCCCACACCATTTTATCACCTTGGTTCAATTTTTTTTTTTTACTGTCTAGACCAAATTTCAGTCATGTTTATGTAAAAAACGCATGCGCATAAAAACGCAAGACCATGCGCAAGTATTGCGCTCCCATAGGCTCCAATGTGGTGTTTTTGCGCATTCCGTGCGCATTCCGTGCGCATGCGTTGTTTTAACGAGACAGGGCGGAACCAAAAATGCAACATGTTGCGTCTGACGCGCCTGGCGCAAAAGACAAAAAAACGCATGCGCACGAAAGCGCAAATATGCGCAAGACCATGCGCACATCATGTAAAATATAGGTGCGCAGTGCGCATGCGCACTGGTGCGCCCGATGCGCTGCGCACAAAAGCGCTAATGTGAAACCAGCCTTAGATATTAGAAAAAACTTTTTGACAGTTAGCGTGATCAATGAGTGGAACAAGCTGCCACGAGAAGTGGTGAGTTCTCCTCCAATGGAAGTCTTCAAACAGAGGCTGGACAGATGTCTGTCTGGGATGGTTTAGCGAATCCTGCTTTGAGCAGGGGGTTGGACCAGATGGCCCAGGAGGTCCCTTCCAACTCTACCATTCTATGATTCTAAGTCTACTAGTTGTTATATTAATAATGTCGCTAGACTACTTAGAAAAGCACAGTTGACTACGATTTTCTATAGTTAAAAAAACATGTACACTAGCATATATCAGCCCAAAGGAAGCCACAAGGCATATGATGGGTGAATGTGCCCAACTGATAAAGTTGGATATTCTCCGTGAGCTTTCCCTCCACATGCGCATACACTACAATGTGAATTTGGCCTCACTTGAAATTGGATTGTGTTTTTTTACAGAAATTGTATAAAACTCCCTTTTAAATTAGAAAAAAAAGTTTGCCCATAGCAACCATCCAAAGTGAGAATCCTATTGCTTACTCTTGTCTTCTTATTTTAAAGTCATGAACATATTACTTTTTGTGAAAGATACAGTCTTTAGAGGTATATTGCATGTATTTATTCAAGTTTTATAAACTGAGACTACAACAAGAAATATTTCCCAGTTGTGTATGATTAAAAGGCCTATTGGAGAGACGTACACGGTGTGAACCTGGAAGAGTAAAACAATGACAGTATGTTCAAACCGGATAAAAAGGAACTCGTCGACTGATTCCTGCTGCCTGGATTAAGGGTAGCCGGAATCGGAGCATGGTTCTGCCATTGCAGTCAGGTATGTTTTTCTCCGAAATGCTGCGTCCTATACGGTTTGAAGAACCAGCCAGGGACTATAGGGAGAGACAAGACTAGTCCGTTGCTTCCCCTGGCCGGCGTCTCCTTGTTCCGCTCTTCCAATGTACTAATACAGTACCTTTCGAAAGTTTCAGTTTTTGACTTTCCACAAAAATGTAAAATAACCAATAAATTTCGTTCAACTTCACAATTGTGCCCCACTTGTTGTTGATTCTTCACCAAAAAATTTACATTTGGTATCTTTATGTTTGAAGCATGATATGTGGGAAAAGATTGAAAAGTTCCAGGGGGCCGAATCCTTTGGCAAGGCACTGTAGGTAGAGAATCTGGCTGGGGCAGCAACGAACTAGTCTTGAAACTATGATTTCTCTGAAATGCTGTGTCAATCATGCAGCAAATGTCTGATTCACGCTGCCCAAAGTTTCAGCAGCATGAATCTACTGACCGATTCCCTTTAAACTCTCTTCTTTGGGATTAGATGTTAAAAGGGTCTTTGCAAACTTACTAGTTGTTAAATTTCCATTTTTAATACCCAAAGTATATTTGGATTATACTAAGAGGAGATCTCATTTACATGAATGGTCAATAAAAAAGAAACTGGAACATGATTTATTCCTTTCAAGAACCTTACAAAGGACCAGAGGACATTCATTATGTGTGTAGGAAAAGTGATTCTGGCAGCTAAATAGGAAAGAGTTCTTTACAGTTAGAGCGGTCAGACTTTGGAGTGCCCGACCATAAGAGGCAGTAATAGCCGATACTACAACCACATTTAAAGCGCTGGATGCTTTTCTCACAACTAATAACATTGTGGGTTCTAAATAATTGAGCGACAGAGAATGTAAAACCGGTCGATAAAGGTTGATCTTGACGGACCTGTGTCTCTTTTTTCTTTTCAACCTATTTAACGGTGATTAACTTTATTTTTGTGTCCGTTATGAACTTTATGTAAATTTGTATAAACGTGCCAATTTGAAGTCTGGTGTCGTTTCTGCAGAGCTCTGCTGCTATAATGTATATACAGTGCTTCCCATTACAGTGGTGCTTCCACGTCTCATCTCTTACAATGGCAGAAGTCAACATTTATCTCCATTTCTTGCTCTTAATTAAATGTAGTGTTAGGCAGGCACTGTAGAGAGGGAGCACTGTATATAACAAATACTTGCAACAGATATTTTTACATCTCTGCTTACTTTCCAGGGTGAAGGAATGTTGCCATATTTTGGTAATTTCCGCCTCTTAGCTGAATTCTCTACACCTTTTGTCAATCAACGGTACGTCAAAAACCTTGTTATGCTGTAATTCTTAAATATTGTGTGCATACGGGTCTTGCTCCATGCTGTCTTGGCAGAGGAGTGGCATACCAACCAGTAGTATAGTGCAGCGGGGGGGGGGGGGGGGAGATGAGCAGATTGATATATTTTTTGTGGGAAAAGATTCAATAGAACTTGTAATTTCCGCAATCGACATTTCTGCTAATTCTGGGTTTAGTAGTCCACTGGGCAAAGCTACTTACTGCCTAATATATCTGTGTCCACGCCCACTGGACTCCTAATCCTAAGGCAAGCAGGGATTAAAATGAATAAATCCATTATAAATTAATTAGTATTTTACTATATATAGATTTAGTCTAAATATCTTGCCACAAAACTTTATATCTGCTCAGCTCTACCTGCTCTATAACTTTCTGCATGTTCATCAAGAAAATTCTCTTGAATTATATATAACGGTATGGTATAGGCTAGAGGGATTAAGCTCCCATTTTGCGCCTGGTTTTACTCTGTATACATGAACCTTTGTGCATGAGTTGCATATTGAGACCTAAGAATTGGATCCTGTTGGTGTTGATAAACCTTCTGTCCTTGGCCTAATACATGTCATTGCATGTAATGTAATATTGCCTTCAGCATGTGGTGCCTTTAATCACAGGTGGAGCGTCCGTTTTTGCAAATTATCAAGAGTCTTGCCAAACAAAACTTAAGAAAATGCTCTGAATTATTTGCAGGCGTCACACCAGAATTTCTCATCCATTCCAAATCTAGTTGTGTTCTCAAAGGGGTTGTCCAGGCTTTGGCCTCTCTGTGACTGCAGTCTGCCAGATTGTGACAGCATGTTGTGCGCACGCTGTCACAATTCCCGGTGCGAGTGAACGGCCACGTGACTGCATGTATGTGGTGTGCATGCCTGTCATCACATAAAAACTAAACTCATCCAGCTTCTCTCAATTCTTTTCTATTGAGAGAAGCCGTAAGCGTCTAGTAGGTATGTGACCGCAAGTACAAATCACATATATGGGAATCATGACCGCCAATTTTTGTCCCAAACGTGGACAACCCCTTTCTTACACAACCCTGTATAGAAGAACAGACCAGCGAGAAATAGTAATAAACGTTCTCTCATGAGTTTTACATACTGCTTCCATTACATCTGTTGTAAATCTAGATTGCAATTTGCTTTCTTCGCATATTAAGTTGCTTGAACCACACAACATCTATATATGAGAAAGGCCGAAGAACAAGGCTTTGTATTATATATTCTGTATTTATCACACTCCATTCAATGTTAAAGTATATTTGTTTTGTGCATATCATTGTGGACAGTTGCATTTTAATCCTTTTATGCCCATGGTGGAACATAATTAACAAAATTTTATTGTTTGTATCTGATTTATCATTAACTCTACTTCACCTATTGAGTTTTGCAGGTGGTTCTTCGAAGTCCTGGGATACCCAAAGCACTCCCTGCCTAACATGGTGAATGGAGTCTTGATGACAGTTGTCTTCTTCATTGTGAGAATAGCGGTCATACCTACCTATTACAGGCGCGTCTTTTCTACCTTTGGCACAGAGGCATTTCATAGACTGGGCTTAGGAGCACAGTGTGCTTGGATCATCTCCAGCGTCTCTTTGGATATAATGAACGTTATGTGGATGATGAAAATTACAAAGGGATGCTACAAAGTCTTGTATCACACTGATGGTACATCGACCAAAACTCAGAAAAATGGAAAAGCAGAGTAGAAGCAACAGACTTTCTAGTGTCTTCCATTCTTCCATCCTTCAGATGTTGCAGGCTCTGCAAGGACTTGCATGTTTTTTTCTCGCCATGACATAAAATGTATTTTATTGAACTTCCATAATTACCTCTTCGTAATGTTCCCTCTTCATATTTACATCCTGCACTTCCACCAACCATCCACTGTTCCAAAGAGCGAGAACATCTCTCCTGATAAAGCGTTGTTGTCACCGTAGGCTATAACTCAGCAGGAAGATGGAAGCTTTGACACTCTGTGACCATCCTGTTCTTCACGTGTACTAACATTGGTTGGCAAGATGAAGTTGGCAGGGAAGTTTCAGCTCATTTGATCTTGGTTTTTTTTTGCAAAGCTTTGCCAAGCATATACGGTTCCTTACAAATAATATTTGGGAGATCTGCTCTCTCGTACATCCAGGGGAGGCTTTGATCATAGCTCATGTCAAATAAGGGACATTTCTCAAGAAAATATAAGGGAATATTTCACTTGTCCTTTGTGGCATGATACATTCACCTTTTTTATCTAAAATATGCACAGAAGAGCTGATCTCCCAAACTTGGATTGCCAAGGGCCTTATTTGGGGTCTCCATGAAATTATACAGATGTCATATAAATCCAAGGCACCCCCTTAAACGACACTCTATGTAAAGACAACTGAACTATTGATATGTTAAAGGGATTGTTCCTTCTGGGATAATTATGGCATATTGATATACCATGCCATAAATATCTACCGGTAATACATGCAGGTCCCACTACTGCGACCCTCATGTATCTCTAGAATATGGGTTGAGAGAAATGGGGAGGTAGCGACTCATGTGCAGCTGTCTCCACTTTATATGATTGTTCTGAAAATTGCCACCCATGCTTCTCCATTAGAAGGTTCCCCCAGGTTAACACATTTCAAGCCAAGACTTGGATTTTTATCACTTTGAATATTCAGAAATATTCACTGATCGCATTTGAGATTTGCATATTCTATGAAATGTTAGAAGCTATGACATGCCGTGATTGGGTAAACTGTAAGAGGAAGGTATTGAAGAAAAAAAACAACGAGATGTCTTGAAAGATCAGTGTCTTGTTTTGTGGCAGACATACGGTAGCTTTATAGAATTAATTGAAATCTTACAAATACTTTTAAGTATTTGTTTTAACAAAAAAAAAATTATAGATGGAGGGAATAAAGCCCTCCTCAAAGTGAAGAAACAATATGGTGGGAAATAATATAAAAAGTTTTCTTTTATCTGCCAGCACTCTGATGTGCACAGTTGAAAACTAAGGGCCTGATTCATCATTTGCATTTTTTAAGTCATTTTCTTTTTTTGTTTTGCTGTATTTGATGAATTTTTGGGTTTTTTTGCAACAAATTCTTCATGAATTTTTCGCAAAGTGAAAAATGCTTTTTATTTTCCGTTTTAACCTGTTTTGTGACATTTTTATTGCAAAAAGTCACGTTAGACAAAAATATGCAAAAATTTAAGGCATAGATAAAATCACTCCAGGTTGGACTGCAATACATTTGTGCAAAAAATTAGCAACAAAAAGGTGCAAGTGCAATAATGAATTTGGCCCTATTGGCCCTTAGTCTCCTATAAATATTTGAGTGGGTCGACCTTAAAATGATGCAATTTATAAGTACACCCCCTATTCTTCATCTTCAGTTTGTTAGGTAAGATCAGATTTTGTGTACATTTTTGGTTCATTATTGGGAGAACTTTTTCATGTGTTGCATATACAACAATTATCTGACTTCTATTACATGAATATTTTTACAAGCAAGGAAGGTTTAGATTACAAAGAACAAGCATGGGGAAAACCAAATTCCACGATAGGCTATTTTCATATGTTTAATTCCCAAACATTTACCCCCGACATGTGCCACAGTTTAGGTATACAGTAGAATAAGCCGCCTGGCTACAGTGGCATGTAAAAATTTGGGCACCCCTGGTCAAAATTGCTGTTATTGTGAACAGCTAAGCAAGTTGAAGATGAAATGATCATTTCCTTGGTATTTTAAGAAAAAAACCCATAAAATTACGAAAAGGAAAATGGGCCAATGCAAAAATGTGGGCACTTTTGGAGATTTTTATGCTCAGATAACTTTGACCAAGGTTTCAGACCTTATTTAGCCTGTTAGTTATGGCTTATTCACCATCATCGTTAAGAAAGGCCAGGTGATGCAAATTTCCCAGCTTTAAAAAATCCCAGCTTCCTCTAACCTTGCGCCAATAAACAGCAGCCAAGGGTTCTTCTAAGCAGCTGCCTAGCACTCTGAAAATGGTGGAGGCCCACAAAGCAAGAGAAGGCTATAAGAAGATGGCAAAGCATCTTCAAGTTGCCCTTTACTCAGTTTGCAATGTAATTAAGAAACTGCAGTTAACAGGGACAGTGGAGGTCAAAATAAGGTCTGGAAGACCGAGCAAAATTTTAGTGAGAGCTGCTAGTAGGATTGCTAGAGAGGGAAAACAGAACCTCCGCTTGACTGCAAAAAACATTCAGAAAGATTTGGCAGACTCTAGAGTTGTGGTATTGTTCTGCTGTTCAGAGACACCTGCACAAATATGGCCTTCAAGGAAGAGTCATCAGAAGAAAACCTCTCCTGCATCCTCACCATAAAATTCAGTGTCAGAAGTATTCAAATGAACATCTAAACAAGCTTGATGCATTCTCTAAGCAAGTCCTGATCAGGTTAAACTATAACTTTTTGACCACAATGATGAAAGGTATGTGTGAAGAAAAAAGGGTGCAGAATTTCAGGAAAAGAACATCTTGCCAACCACTAAGCATGCGGTAGGATCAATCATGATTTGGGGTTGTGCTGCAGCCAATGGCACTGGGAACACTTCACGGGTAGAGGGAAGAATGGATTCAATAAAATTTCAACAAACTCTTGATACAAACATAGCACCATCTGTAAAAATTTTCAGAGTTCTAGGCAACTGTTTAGAAGAACCCATGATTGCTGTTTTTTTGATGCAAGATCAGAGGAAGCTGTGTTTTAATAGACCTGGGAAACTTGCACCACCCAGCCTTTCTTAACCATGATAGTGAACAAGCCATAACCCTAAGAGGCTAATTAAAGTTTGAAACATTGGTCAAAGTTACCTGAGCACACAACTCTCCAAGGGTTCCGAAACGTTTGCTTTGACCCATTTTCCTTTTTGTAATTTTTAAAAAGTGACTACACACCTACACACACACATATATATTTTTTTGATTTCTTATATATATATATATATATATATATATATAAAAATCAAAAAAAGGGCAGCACTACCAAAATTAAATAGTTGGTGCAAAACCTATTCAGCAGTGTCCAAACAGCCAAATTAACAAAAGTAAAAAAAAATACTGAGTGCTGCCTATTTTTTTACTTTTTTTTACTTATATATATATATATATATGTGTGTGTGTGTGTCATCTTTAACTTTAGACCTTTGAGATAATTTCAACTTGCTTAACTGTTGACAATAAGTGTAGTTTTACCAAGGGGTGGCCACACTTTTACATGCCACTGTATATGTTTTGTGGTTAAAAAAAAGAGAATATTATACTTTTGCAGGATGCCTTGGGATATATAATTAATCGAGCGAATGGGGTCTACGGATACCACAGATGTGGGTGTTCGGAGCTTCACTGGTGCATATGGCAAACGTATACTGTAAAGGGAGTGTGAACATGGCGTTAGAATACATTGTTGTTGTTATATATATATTAATTAACTACATGCACTATAAACAACCTTTGTAAACTGTTGATGGCGCCAAGTAGCGCAGCCAGTGAGCATTTTATTGTAATGCTCCTTCTCTGTTATCTAAATCACTCTTACTGGCAAAAGAGTAGTATGAACATCACTCCTAGTCCTTCTGTCAGACAACTGAGTGCACGCAACCTAGCAGAAGAAAGGTCTTGAATGTTCTTGAAAAATAAGTGTTGATAGTAGCAAGAAAAATTAAGCTGCCCTCCCAAGTGTTATTTCTAGACCGTGTATGCAGATCCAAGAAGCAACGTTTCGGCTACATTAGAGTAAAGCCTTCATCAAGCATGCTGTCTGGAGATACCGTGATATCACTTGGAGTGCTGCTTGTTTGTTTTTTTCTTGCTACTTTTTACCTTGTAGAAGGAACACTTCTCAGGTGCTAGAAGTATATATGATTCTCTAACATACAGGTAAAGGTTCACCGGTGAGCCTTCACGTTACAATCAATCCACAGAAGAGATACAGATGGCAGAATTTATTGTTTTCTGTTTGACGATTTTACGTTTTAGTTCAATTTATTCAGAATTTGGAAGGAGTTGAAAGGAACGGTGTTTGTAATATTTTTAAATATAGTTTCTTACCTTGAGAGTTGCTATACAAATATTGATGTGCCAGTCTATTTTTTGAATTTACATTATCTATTTATATTAGCATTTTCATAGGGTCGCAGTGTGGGCACCAATTTGCATGATTTTTTCTTTACTGAAGTCAATTTCTGCCAGCTGGCACCCAGCGACGCATAGAAATGTGCTTGGGCTAAATTCCTAATGCTGTCTTCAGCAATTCTTCATGAATGCCATCTCTATGCATCTGAGCTAAAAGTCACAAAGTTATGTTAAACACCTGTTTCTACTCATCCTTTTACTTGATTTTGTAAATCTTTCCTCCTAATTTTTCTTACACTTTCGGCAATTGTATGAAAATAGTGTACCGGTAAATATCTTTTCATTATTATCATAGGTTTATATAAAGCTCTCTATACACAGTGCTAGAATTTGGTGGTGAGCGCAGGAGTTTGCCGAGGGTGCTCGGGTATGCACTGAGTACCGCGCGGGCTCGAGTGACATGTTCGAGTCCCCGCGGACACATGTTTTGCGGCTGTTAGCCACAAAACATGCGGTGATTGCCTGCCTGACAAACGCTGGCAATCCCCGCAAGTTTGTGGCTGTCTATTAGCCGTGACACATGCGTCCGCGGGGACTTGAACATGTCACTTGAGCACCCGCGATGCTCGGTGTATACCCAAGCACCCTAGGCAAACTCGAGTAACGAGCACTTGCGCTCATCACTACTAGTGTTTCATAGATACAAGTTTTTTTTGTTATCAGAAGCATTTGATACTACACTGATTTGTGTTGGAAAATCATTTAAAGATTGCCCGTCATTGCCTTCTTTTTTTCATACACATAGGAAGCACCAGATGTACTGTAATTGGTGCCAATGGCCCCTGAGGATGAGTACAAGGCGTCTCACAATGTATTGCAGGCTAAACGCAGCTGGAAATGGTATAATGTTCCTTCAGATTAGAGGAAGGTTCAATGAACTCTAAGGTTATGTTAGGCTACTTTCACATTTCAGTTTTCTTTATCCGGCACGATGCAGCGAAAAACCGGACTACCGGATCCGGCCGCAAACGCTGACACCAGATCCTTCTTTCTGCCGGATATATTCCTGGCAGAGAAGGTCTTCTGGGCATGCGCAGTGCGAAAAACCAGTCCGGCGTTTGGAAAAAACGTTGCATGCAACGTTTTTTCCAGACGCCGGACCGGCAATTTTGACCGGATCCGGCAAAAATCGGACGCGCCGCATAGGCAATGCGGAGGTAATGAAACTCTATGGGAAAAAAAACGGACCCAGTGGCAACAGGCGCTGGATCCGGTTTTTACACATTTCGCCGCATCGCGCCTGATGCAGAAAAACCTGAAGTGTGAAAGTAGCCTTATCATAGAATTTTCTGAGACATTAAAAAAAAAAGTTTTTGAACTTCAGCAAACTTTTTTTTCTTTAGCTACGACGTCTTTAATTCAACAGCAGAGCCTTTTTTTCTTGATTCGGCTACGCTGGTGTCTTTGTATTCACTTTTGTGACGGCTGAGCCGCAAGCGTCTTTTGCCTGTATCTTCTATTGTATAGAGAGAGCGGCTTCCAAAAGAAGTCGCCCGATGAATTAACATGTTGCTTCTTTTTACCACTCCAGTGTTTCCGAGGCGGTTAAAAGAAGTAACAAAATACTGAACATGTACAGAGCAATGTTGTTATGACATTGCTGTGCATTATGTTCATTTTTTTCTGCAGTTTTTCACCCCTTTTTCAAGCGGATTTCTGGCAGAATCCTCCTGAAAAAGACATTATGTGCACATAGCCTTTGGAACCTTTCAGGAGGAATTTTTCTTTTCTTGAAGCATTTCCTGGCGCGTTTTTGCAGAGCATTGTTTAGAGCAGTTATCATCAGGCTCCACTTCAAAGAAGTGACATACTTTTTTTTTTTCTTTTTTTTTTTTTTTTTATCCACCTGGCTTTTACAAAAATTTTTCCGGGAACAAAAATTCTCCAAAAACGACTTGTGAATAGCAAAGTGGATTTCCAGTTGAATATATAGTTTTCCAAGCTGATTTTTAAAAGAATTTTGGAGCAGATAAGCTCCAAAAATACTCCCAAACAAGCTGTGTGAACATAGCCTAAGTCACCATTTTATAACAGAACTGCAGGTGTCTGTGTGCTGGAAATGATTCTGACCAATGGTTATTTAAGATTGATATTAACAATGCTCATAATACTTTGTTGGTAGTTTTTAAAAGATATCTACTAAAAATTTACTGAAAGTTGCATAAAATTACAGCAATCTTCATATTTTTACATGACTTTCAATTGTTCTGATCATGTGAAAACATTGAGTCATCCTCTAATCTTATCTCACACGTTCAGTACAAAGAGATATAGTGGTGCAGTTGCTCCATGATCTTGATCCTTAAGCATTTGTGTGTCTCAATAATCTTTGCAGTTGTTATCTTCCTATTAGGTTCTAAAGAGATAATTCTCTTCTGTAATTGGGCTTGATATGTGGGAGAAAATAAACCTTATTATGGGCATTTTTACTGTTGCTGAACAGTGTTTACTTAAGAGTACTGTAGTATTGTAAACCAGAGAACTGAGAAGATAGTCCAGTGCGTTAATGGATGGGACTAGGCATCTGCAAATGAGGTTTTCCTGGTTATAAAAAAAAAAAAATAAAATAAAGATTTTGCACTATATTTGAATCCTTTTAGGTAAAGCTACAGTGCCCATCCCGGGTTTTCACTAAACCAAAGGGTTCTATGAATCTTAGATCATCATAGGATTATATGAAGCTTAGATGACTATGGGATTGTTAGGACCTTAGATCACCATATGGTTGTATGGAGTTTAGGTCACCATTGGGTTACTTTAATCTTCATAGGTTTGAATGAAGCTTAAATCACATTATGGCTGTATGATGCTTAATTCACCATAGGGTTGTTCGGAGTTTAGTTCCTCGATTGCAGGAGCTTAGTTCACCATAATGCTGTATGGAGTTTAGATCACGATAAGGCAGTGTGGAGCTTAGTTCACCATATGGTTAAATGGAATCTAGTTCATCATAGAAGGTTAGATCACCTTAGGTTTGTATGGAATTTGGATCACTAAAGGGTTTTGTGAAGCTTGGGATCATCATATATCTGTAAGTTCATATCGCCATTGGATTGTTTGGCGCTTAGATTGTCGTATGGTTGTATGAAATTCGGGATCATCATATAATTGTATGAAGCTTAGATTGCCAACAGATAGTATGGAGCTTAGATCGTCATACTGTTGTGTGAAGCTTGGGATCATCATATAATTGTGTGGAGCTTAGATCACCAATTAATTGTATGGCGCTTAGATCGCCATTGGATTGTATGAGGATTAGATTGCTACTGGATTGTGTGGAGCTTAGATTGCCATTGGATTGTATGGGGCTTAGCTCGCCATCGGATTGTATGGAGCATAGATCGCCATTGGATTGTATGGAGCTTAGAACCCATGGGATTGTACGGAACATCAATCGCCATTGGATTGTATGGAGCTTAGATCGCCATCGGATTGTATGGGGCTTAGATTGCCATCGGATTGTATGGGGCTTAGATCGCCATGGGATTGTATGGAGCTCAGATCGCCATGGGATTGTATGGGGCATAGATTGCCATGGGATTGTATGGAGCTTAGATCGCCATGGGATTGTATGGAGCTTAGATCACCATGGGATTTTATGGGGCTTAGATCGCCATGGGATTGTATGAGGCATAGATCGCCATGGGATTGTATGGAGCTTAGATCACCATGGGATTGTATGGAGCTTAGATCGCCATCGGATTGTATGGGGCTTAGATCGCCATGGGATTGTATGGGGCATAGGTCGCCATGGGATTGTATGGGGCATAGGTCGCCATGGGATTGTATGGAGCTTAGATCACCATTGGATTGCATTGAGCTTAGATCGCCATCGGATTGCATTGAGCTTAGATTGCCATAGGTTTATATGGAGCTTAAATTGCCATAGGGTAGCATGGCGCTTAGATCACTATAAGGGTGCACAACGCTTAGATTTTTATTCTTTTGGATTAAATGCATTTTTTTAACCTATTTTCCACATTTTATGTTAAAAAAAAATTTGTGCTTGCCTAATCACCTCTTTAAGGTTACTTTTAATTTTGTGCAAAGAAATGTGAAGTCTTGAGAAAGCATTGGTTTGAGGCGCTTCTCCAATGTGACTTTCGGATCCTGCTAAATACTTGATGAAATGTGAATATAAATGCTAAGGACAACTAAATGTACATCTAGGTAGCTTAAAATCTATCTCCCACCAAAAACTTAGCACTCACTTTTCACTGTGATTCCACCTCCCAACCCTTCTCACCTGTTTAACTGGTTTCATTAGCAACTGACTACTGGCTTACATTAAGGGCATCTTCCCTCATAACTCTGCCTTTTTTCTGCCATGTTTTTGTACAGAAAATGTATCTTTGCCATAGCTTTTTGGGTTTTGGTTTACGGAGCTCATTGTGTGGTAACAATAACTCAGTAACCAGATTCTGCAAGTCAATATGATTAAGTTGATACTAAATTTGCATGGATTTTTTTGTTGTAGTGGTGGAAAAAAATCAGAATTTTTTGTTTAAAAAAAAGGGGAAAAAAAGTGGTTTTCTGACACCCGTAATTTTTATTTTTTTTTTGTAGTTGATGGAGCTGTGTAAAAGCTTGTATTTTGCATGGCGAGCTGACATTCTTGTTCCATACCATATTGGGGTAACTTTTTCATTGCTTTTAATTGTATTTTCTTTATTGTGGCGGTTCCTGAAACCGCCCCCCCCCACGCAGTTTTAGAGTTTCCATTCTTTTTTTCCCTATTACAGCATTTACCAGTTGGGTTAATGATATATTTTTATACACCAGACTTTTACATATGCGACAATACGAGTTATATTTATTTTTTATGTATGTTTGCTGCGTCCAAAACACTTCCGTCTATTGAACGCAGATGAATCAAATCCGCATGTGTTCACTGAACCGTGTGAATTTACCGCATCCAATACATTCTATTGATTACATTTCTGATGCGGAAACTATCATCTCAGCAACAGAAATTGACATACCGCTGTCCTGAAAGACGTGCCTCATGTCAGTGTCCGCAGGTTCACATGCACGCATAGTGGACATTGGATTTCTAGAAATCCCATCCACTATGCTGTAATAGCTGGCCACTGCGGGTTTGACACTGCAGAAATATGCAACGTCAAAGCTGCAGCGATTCCTGATTGTGGGCTTGTACCCTCAAAGCTTTCACATCAGTATTCTTCTGTATAAGCTTTGAAAATTACAAAATTTGCTGTTGGGCCCAAATTTCACGACTTTTGCCATTTTTATTCCAGTTTCTCCCAGCTCCACCGAAATGGGTGAATCTGGAGCACGACGGGGTTGTGGTGGGGGTCCGTGACAGCTTGTAGGATTTCTAGCACAGCGCACGCCACTCATGAGACACTCCAGAATCGAAGAAGTGTGCATCTGACACCAGCACGGCCCCATCAAGACTGGTGTGAACAATGCTAGTCTTGATGTATAGGGTCTACTGATAAGTGAACTGGTTCGGATTAGGTGTTGTCCGAGCACGCTCGGGTATTATCCAAGTATCTTGGGCATGCTTGGATAATATGTTTGAGTCCCCGCGGCTGCATGTCTCACAACTGTTCGACAGTCGCAACACATGCGAAGATGGCCTGTTTGTTAGGGGACTCAAACGTATTTTTCGAGCACGACGAAGACATTCTAAAGCGAGAGTCACACGAGTGCAATGCATGAAACTCGCATCAATACCCGGCACTGCCGCCGGTGGTTCGGACCGGAGCGTTCCCGAGTGCCCGCGGCAGTGCCGGGTATTGAGGCGAGAGACTCATGCGAGTTTCACACATTGCACTCGCAAGTGTGACCCCGGCCTAAGAGTGATACCTCCAGCCTCTTTCGAAGACACTCACCTCATCCGAGCACGTTCGCTCATCACTAATAGGGTCCAATGTTTTTCCAAAATGTAAAAATGATTACCGTATATAACCTTTACATGGGTATTAACACAATTACAGTATTCTTACAGTGAAAGCAGGGTTTTTGGTGTTATATTTAGATTTTTTTAAATTTTTTTTAAAACTGAAACTTGATCATTAGGCACTGACAGATGTTGTAAAAAGTGAACCGGGGCATTTTGACTGTGTATTGTACACTTGCGATAGGAGGTGTTAAGCAGTCGGGTGCCTTGCATACTAATTGCATTGTCTCATGCTGTGAATATTTCATGTGGCACAGACAGGTATCGCCTCAGATAATGGATGAACCTATTGAAGAAGATACTTAGGAACAAATTGCTTACCTTGGTGTTTCCAGCAGGTATTCTGAACTATTCACTCAGGTTTTTTTGATAGTGTGTTTTCTTTATGCACTTCACAAGTTAAATGGTTTTAGTAGAGTAGAGAGTAATCCTAGCATGTTAAATAGTCGATTTCTGCTGATCCTAAATAATTAATATTGCTTTGCATAGTTGATGAAGTTCACCTTCATTTACACTGGGGGGTCATTAGGACATTTTCCATCACATCTATTGAAGTTTCTCCGTTGTGTTATGACCGAGCTCGAGAGGATTCAGTTTTATTGATCGTATTTTATGATCCTTTATGCTTTGCTAAAAAAAAAAAGTAGATTCATCTTTTTGATGGTTTGATATGTTTTCGTTCCACCTATTACCTATTACATTAAGCAGTAAAGGAGAAACTGCACCAGTTAACAGAAAAAAAAAAACTTGATATTTTTGTGTCTGCACACAAAATAATACTCTTGATTTATTTTTCCTAATTCTAGGAGGGCAATAAATAAACAGATTTTATTTTCTTAATCTCTTAACGTCCAATCACTCAGTTGCTTGGATGAAATGGATTATGACATTTTGAAAGGTTAAATGTTATTTTTGTCTAGTTTGTTGCACCACGTCTGGGCCATACGGGTCCCGTTCAGATTTATTATGCTATTTTGAATAATGAATGCAATAAAAGTTTCTCTTTAAATCCGAGTGGCTTTTAGTCTGTATTGTAAAGGATGGGATATGTGAAAAATGACCTGAAATAAAGCCGCCAGTACATTGTGCAATTTTTCCGAAGGCGCCATCATATTTGAGCAATAGTAATATACTTTGCATGCTAAAAATTCAGAAAATTGCTACGAAGGACCTAGCTTTTGTTAAGTCTATTTAGCCATTACTTATCTTTCTTTCTAAGTTTCAATAATTTGCTTTTTCAAATAGGTTTATTAAAGGGAACCTGTCACCAGTGGCATAACTAGACTCCGATGGGACCCAGTGCAAAATACAGACCTGAGTCCTCACCTGCATGTTCCAGAGTTATATAGGACCTTGAAGCATTCCAGATCATATGAAGACATGTTTTCACCTCCCCCCATGTAATCGTGTCCCCCCATCATGTAACAATGTCCCTAATCCTGACCCCTTCCTGAGTAATGTCTACTACACTGGGTCCCTTCCTGTAATAATTTCCCCCATCCGGGGCCCCTCCCTGTAATAATGTCCCCCCATAATGGATCTTTCCTGTAATAATTGTCACGCCGCCTCTGCATTCTCACCCGGCCTCCGCTCCCACGCCGCAGCCCCTCGCCGCCCAACAGCCACGGCGGTCCCTTCTGACAGGCTCGCGGCCGACGGGGTCTCTGCATGCAATGGCGCATGTGCCATAGGCCGCTCCTCCCTCCTGTTACTTGTGCTCCGGCAATGCCCTGACCCCGAAGCACCTACGGACCAATGGCAGACCTGACAGGGCCATATCAGGCCGTTCCCCCCCTGAGGGAGGCGCCTGATCGTTGTGGCCCTGCTTCCTCGTGTGCTCTATGCAGTCTCGCAGTCCTGTCTTCAGTGATTCCTGCAATAGCCTCGCAGTCCTGCCTTCCGTGGTCCCTGCAGTAGCCCCGCAGTTCGGTGCTCCGTGGGTCCTGCTATCCACACTCCAGCCCGTCAGTCCTACTCCAGTCCTACTTCCGGTGTTTCTGCTCCATCCTGCTATCCACACTCTAGTCCTACTCCAGTCCTGCCTCCCGTGTTCCTGCTCCGTCCTGTTGTCTACGCTTCAGTCCCGCACTCCTACTCCAGTCCGTCCTGAGCCACCCCTCTCGGTACCGGCTATCGTGGTACCCAAACCCCTGGGCCTGCTCCTAACGATCCCTGTATAGGGGTCGGCACCACCTGGCAGCTGGCCCGGGCCCCTCGGTGCCACGGTCCAGAGGGTCCACTCCTAGAGATTTTTCTCCTGACCAGCCGTGGTAACAGTACGATCAGGCCATGGACTCCGCCGGTACTACTGCTGCTACCCAAAAGGAGTTGCTCTTTTTGCGGGAGAATCAGGGATGCATCATGTCCGTCATGAAGTCTATGGACACCCGTTTGTCGGCCCTGCTGGTGGCTGATCCTGGAAATGCCACTCAACTGGCCAGTCTTCAACAGGAGTTGGGTCAGCAACAAGATACCCAAGCCCATATTCTGAGTTACATGGCCTCCTTTGATAGTCGCTTGTCGGTCCTCCAGTCTGCCGCCGCAATCCCGACTCCTCCCCCCGTGTCTACAGCTCTCTCGGCGCCCGGCCTCGGGTAACTGGTGATCCCAAACTCTGCAGGGGGTTATTAAATCAGTGTAGCCTCCATTTTGAATGGTTGCCTCAGCAGTATCCCTCTGTCCGGGCCAAAGTGGCCTTTATTATGTCCCATCTGGAGGGAGAGGCCCTGTCTTGGCTGAATCCTCTCTGGGAACGTGACGATCCCATTGTTGCGAGTCTTCCGGTCTTCTTGGATACTTTTCGCAGGGTTTTCGACGAGCCGGGTCAGTTAGCCTCTCTCACCGAGTCTCTTTTTAACCTACATCAGGGTTCGCTCACGGTCGAGCATTACGCAATTCGTACACTTTGTCCGTACCTGTCCTGAGAAACAGGGAAACTCCTCCACCTAGGTCAGGTAAGAGAGGCCTCCCTAGGTGCTAATGATTCCTCTCAACCTATTACCATATCTGTTATTTTGTTGTGGAGAAAGAGAAAAAGGATGGCACTCACCGTTCATGTGAATCAAATCACATTATTTCCCATACACAAGGCATCGGCATAGGCACGGGAGCAATGTGCTGTAAGACGGACAACAGCCGTTTCGCGCTCAATACGCTTCAACAGGTCCTTGTGTATGTGAAATAAAGTGATTTGATTCACATGAACGGTGAGTGCCATCCTGCTTTTTCTCTCTCTCCACAACGAAATGTTCTGTTTTTTCAATATGGGATTGAGCACCCGTTCCAAGTGGGATTAAGGTGCTTTTTATTAATGTGAAAAATATATGTGTAGACATTCAGGGTATTTTTCCACACAACGGTGCCGGATATCTATTTTCTCAAATTGTGGACATATCTGTTATTTTGGTTTCAGGGGAGAGACGTGGGTCCGAGGTGGCCTATGTGGATTCGGGCTCGGCAGGTAACTTCATCCGGCTTGAAGAGGTGGACAAATACCAGATTCCCGTGGTTACTCTATGTAATCCTCGCCTGATTGCCGCAGTGGATGGCAAACCGCTACAGGAGACGATCAAATTGGTCACTGAGGAAGTGGAGTTGCAAGTCGGAGCCTTACATCGAGAGAAGATAGACTTTTACGTTCTGCCGAAGCTCTCCCATGCGATTCTACTCGGTCTTCCATGGTTAAGGACTCATCAGCCTGTTCTTGACTAGTCTTCAGGGGAGATACTCCGCCGGGGGCACCCGTGCCAAGCTCGCTGACACCTGTCCGTATAGTGGACGATTCTTGGCCACCTCCATACCTTCCGGGCCTTCCTTCAGCCTACAGTTCCTACGCTGAAGGAAGCAGTGGTTCTTCCTCCACACGGCCTTTTGACTGCCCAATTGAACTAGTCCCCAGTTCAACCCCCCCAAGGGGCAGAATCTACCCCGTTTCCCGCAGAGACCGTAGCCATGTCCGAGTACGTCCGGGAAAACCTCGCCAAAGGCTTTATACGGAAATCCTCACCCGCGGGAGCCGGATTTTTCTTCATCAAGAAAAAGGACGGATCTCTACGGCCGTGCATTGACTATAGGGGCTTGAACGAGATTACCATTAAGAACAGGTACCCTCTTCCACTCATTCCGGAGCTGTTTGACCGCCTCAGACGCGCTCGGGTCTTCAAGCTAGACCTCAGGGGAGCCTATAATCTGGTCCGTATCCACGCAGGTGCCGAGTGGAGGACAGCTTTCAACACTCGAGACGGCCATTACGAGTACCTGGTCATGCCCTTTGGTCTCTGCAATGCTCCTGCGGTGTTTCAAGAGTTCGTCGACGAGATCTTCCGGGACCTCTTGTACTCCTGTGTGGTCGTGTACTTAGACAACATCCTCGTCTTCTCTCCGGATCTCGTCCCACAGAAAGAGTGTCCGCCTGGTGTTACAGCGTCTTCGGGAGAATCGCCTGTATGCTAAGATAGAGAAATGTCTCTTTGAACAGACCTCTCTGCCGGTTCTGGGATACATTATCTCCGACGCTGGGTTAAGGATGGATCCCGAGAAGTTGACTGCCATTCTCAAATGGCTTCGCCCCGTCGGAGTAAGGGCGATACAACGGTTTCTCAGATTCACCAATTATTACCAGGTATTCATCTCTCATTTTTCCGCAATAGTCAGACCTATTTCTGCTCTCACCCGTAAAGGGACTACTCCCAATGATTGGACTCCTGAGGCGGAGGAGGCCTTTCAGACCCTAAAACAGGCTTTCTCCACGGCCCCGGTTCTGCATCGTCCCGAGAGCAACTGACCCTTTGTACTCGAAGTGGACGCTTCCTCGACAGGTGCCGGGGCAGTATTGTCCCAGAGATCTGCCTCCGGTCGTCTGCACCCCTGTGGCTTCTTCTCTAAGGCCTTCTCTTCATCCGAGTGTAACTACTCGATCGGCGACCGGGAACTCCTGGCCATAAAGTTGGCCTTAGAGGAATGGCGTCATCTCCTGGACGGGGCTGGCCATCCCTTTGTAATCTTCTCGGATCACAAGAATCTGGCCTATCTCCAGTCTGCCCAGAGACTCAACCCTCGTCAGGCCAGATGGTCCTTATTTTTTGCCCGATTTGACTTAGAGCTCCATTTTCTCCCCGGCAACAAGAATACCAAAGCCGACGCTCTGTCCAGGGTCTTCCAGCCACACGAAACAGTGGAGGAACCTTCGCATATCACTGACCCCACTAGAATCATCACAGTGGCTCCAGTGAACTGGCTTCCTCCACATCCTGGCAAGACTCTTGTGCCTGAAAACCTCAAGCTAAAGGTCCTTCGATGGGGGCACTCCTCCAGACTGGCAGGCCATGCCGGAACTAAGAAGACCCTTGCCCTTATCACGCGTCACTACTGGTGGCCCACGCTTCGCCAAGATGTGCTCGATTTCGTAGCCTCTTGTTCCTCCTGTGCAAAAAACAAAGTGCCACGACGACCTCCGTCCGGCTTGTTGCTTCCGTTGCCCGTCCCTGCGGTTCCTTGGGAGAACATTGCCATGGATTTCATCACCGACCTACCCCGTTCTTCTGGCTGTACAGTCATCTTGGTGGTGGTGGATCGTTTCTCCAAGATGGCCCACTTCGTCCTTCTGCCCAGTCTCCCCTCGGCTCCTGAGTTGGCCAAAGTTTTCATCCATCAGATCTTCAGATTCCATGGACTACCTCAACGCATTGTGTCTGACCGAGGGGTTCAGTTCACCTCCAAGTTTTGGTGGGCACTTTGTAAGCTCCTGAATAGTGTTGAGCATTCCGATACCGCAAGTATCGGGTATCGGCCGATACTTGCTGTATCGGAATTCCGATACCGACTTCCGATATTTTTTCAATATCGGAATTTGGCATCGGAATCGGAAGTTCAAAGTTGATTGACAGCCTGACGTCATCATGATGCGCGGTGTGTGCGCATCATGATGCGCCGTCATTTCGGGCCTTCCGGGGGTCTCTGCCGGCCTGCCGGGGGGCTGTGTGGACTGCCCGGGGTCTGTACCGGCCTGCCGGGGGGCTGTGCCGGCCTGCCGGTGGTCTGTGCACCCTGTGGGGGTCTGTACCGGCCTGCCGGGGGGCTGTGCCGGCCTGCCGGTGGTCTGTGCACCCTGTGGGGGTCTGTACCGGCCTGCCGGGGGGCTGTGCCGGCCTGCCGGTGGTCTGTGCACCCTGTGGGGGTCTGTACCGGCCTGCCGGGGGGCTGTGCCGGCCTGCCGGGGGGCTGTGCTGATGTCCGGGGGTCTGTGCAAGCATCGTCCGATGGGACTACAAGTCCCATCTGGCGATGCCTGCTACCATGACAGTGATTGACACATTAGCCAATGATGGGACAGTAGTAGTCCCATCATCCGGCTAATGTGTTAAATGTTAAAAAAAAAAAAAAAAAAAAAAATACTACATACATACTACATACATACTACATGCATGCTACATACATACTACATGCTACATACATACTACATATATACTACATGCATGCTACATACATACTACATGCTACATACATACTACATATATACTACATGCATGCTACATACATACTACATGCTACATACATACTACATGCTACATACATACTACATATATACTACATACATACTACATACATGCTACATACATGCTACATACATGCTACATGCATGCTACATACATACTACATACATGCTACATACATACCACATATATACTACATACATGCTACATGCTACATACATACTACATACATACTACATACATGCTACATACATACTACATATATACTACATGCATGCTACATACATACTACATATATACTACATGCATGCTACATACATACTGCATGCTACATGCATGCTACATACATACTACATACATACTACATGCATGCTACATACATACTACATACATACTACATACATGCTACATACATACCACATACATACTACATACATGCTACATACATACCACATATATACTACATACATGCTACATACATACCACATATATACTACATACATGCTACATACATACTACATACATACTACATACATGCTACATACATACTACATATATACTACATGCATGCTACATACATACTACATATATACTACATGCATGCTACATACATACTGCATGCTACATGCATGCTACATACATACTACATACATACTACATGCTACATACATACCACATATATACTACATACATACAATACATTCATACAATACATACATAGACATACAGTACATATAACATAGAGTAACATACTTACCAATACTTGTCACATTGTTCCCCGAAGCCATTGTCTTTTCCGAAATAAATATTAACATAACAAACCACAAAAATACTCACCCACGATCCGAAGCAGTCCACGAGTGTGTCCCACGACGATCTTGGGTAGAGAACTGCAGCATCAGATGATGCTGCCGTTCTCTACGGGCTGCAGGAATCCAATGACGGAAGGTAGGTATCCTTCCGCACTGTATTCCTCCGCCACTTAAAAAAAAAAAAAAGTCCCTAGTCTCACTTTATGCCATTGCTGCGTGGGAAATTCCCACACAGCAATGGCATAAAGTGAGACTAGGGACTTTTTTTTTTTTTAAGTGGCGGAGGAATACAGTGCGGAAGGATACCTACCTTCCGTCATTGGATTCCTACAGCCCGTAGAGAACGGCAGCATCAGCTGATGCTGCAGTTCTCTACCCAAGATCGTCGTGGGACACACTCGTGGACTGCTTCGGATCGTGGTTGAGTATTTTTGTGGTTTGTTATGTTAATATTTATTCCGGAAAAGACAATGGCTTCGGGGAACAATGTGACAAGTATTGGTAAGTATGTTACTCTATGTTATATGTACTGTATGTCTATGTATGTATTGTATGAATGTATTGTATGTATGTACTATATATGTGGTATGTATGTAGCATGTAGTATGTATGTAGCATGCATGTAGCATGCAGTATGTATGTAGCATGCATGTAGTATATATGTAGTATGTATGTGGTATGTATGTAGCATGTAGTATGTATGTAGCATGCATGTAGTATGTATGTAGCATGCATGTATATATGTAGTATGTATGTAGCATGTAGTATGTAGCATGCATGTATATATGTAGTATGTATGTAGCATGTAGTATGTAGCATGCATGTAGTATATATGTAGTATGTATGTAGCATGTAGTATGTATGTAGCATGCATGTAGTATATATGTAGTATGTATGTAGCATGTAGTATGTATGTAGCATGCATGTAGTATATATGTAGTATGTATGTAGCATGTAGTATGTATGTAGCATGCATGTAGTATATATGTAGTATGTATGTAGCATGTAGTATGTATGTAGCATGCATGTAGTATATATGTAGTATGTAGCATGTAGTATGTATGTAGCATGCATGTAGTATGTATGTGGTATGTATGTAGCATGTAGTATGTATGTAGCATGCATGTAGTATGTATGTGGTATGTATGTAGCATGTAGTATGTATGTAGCATGCATGTAGTATATATGTGTTATGTAGCATGCATGTAGCATGCATGTAGCATGTATGTAGTATGTATGTAGCATGTAGCATGCATGTAGCATGCATGTAGTATGTATGTAGTATGTATGTGGTATGTATGTAGCATGCATGTAGTATGTATGTAGTATATATGTGGTATGTATGTAGCATGTAGTATGTATGTAGTATATATGTGGTATGTATGTAGCATGTAGTATGTATGTAGCATGCAGTATGTATGTAGCATGCATGTAGTATGTATGTAGTATATATGTAGTATATAAGTTGCATGTAGTATTTATGTAGTATGAATGTAGCATGTATGTAGTATGTAGTATGAATGTAGCATGTATGTAGTATGTATGTAGTATGCATGTTGTATGTATGTAGCATGTAATTTTTTTTTTTTTTACATTCAACACATTAGCCGGATGATGGGACTACTACTGTCCCATCATTGGCTAATGTGTCAATCACTGTCATGGTAGCAGGCATCGCCCGATGGGACTTGTAGTCCCATCGGACGATGCCTGCACAGACCCCCGAAGCCTGCACAGGCCACCGGCAGGCCGGCACAGCCCCCCGGCAGGCCGGCACAGCCCCCCGGAGCCTGCACAGACCACCGGCAGGCCGGCACAGCCCCCCGGCAGGCCGGCACAGCCCCCCGGCAGGCCGGCACAGCCCCCCGGCAGGCCGGCACAGCCCACCGGAGCCTGCACAGACCACCGGCAGGCCGGCACAGCCCCCCGGCAGGCCGGCACAGACCACCGGAGCCTGCACAGACCCCCTGGCAGGCCGGCACAGCCCCCCGAAAGGCCCGTACAGACCCCAGAGAGGCTGTACAAGGCAAAAACAGGGTTTTTCTTATTCCGATACCGGAAGTCCCATAGACTTGAATGGGACTTCCGGTATCGGAATCGGCGATACCGATACTTTTTTTAAAGATCGGCCGATCCATTCCGATCCGATACTTTGAAGTATCGGACGGTATCGCTCAACTCTACTCCTGAACATTTCCCTCGACTTCTCCTCTGCCTAGCATCCACAGTCCAGCGGGCAGGTGGAGCGTACCAACCAGACGTTGACTGGGTACCTTCGTCATTTCTCCAACGCCCACCAGAACGACTGGGTTGACTTACTCCCCTGGGCAGAGTTCGCCTATAATAACCATGCTGGCGAGTCCTCGGCCAAGTCTCCGTTTTTCATTGTGTTTGGCAGACATCCTGGTGTTCCCCTTCCGATAACCCCTGCCTCCGAGGTACCCGCGGCCAACGCCTTGTCCTCCGAATTTTCCAAGATCTGGGCTCAGACCAACACGTCACTCAAGAGGGCCGCTGATCGGATGAAGAATTATGCCGAAAAGAAGAGATTGGATTCCCCATCGTATCGTATCGGGGACAAAGTCTGGCTCTCGTCCAAATTTATCCGGTTGAAACTGCCTTCTTACAAGTTAGGTCCACGCTACATCGGTCCGTTTGAAATTCTTGGACGTATCAACGAAGTCGCCTACAAATTGAGGTTGCCTGCTTCGCTCCGGGTCCCGAACACCTTCCATGTCTCTCTCCTGAAACCTGTGGTACTGAATCGCTTCCATTCCGTGTCTGATCCTGGTTCTCAGCCGGTTGGTGCCGATGATGTCTTTGAGGTGGAGGACATCATCGCCATGAAGAAGGTTAGAGGTAGGACTCTTTTTCTTATTGACTGGAAGGGCTTTGGTCCTGAGGAGAGATCCTGTGAACCTTGGGAGAATATCAATGCTCCCCGTATCCTCAAGAGATTTTTTGCTAATCTCAGGGGAGGGCGGCTTAGGGGAGGGGGTACTGTCACGCCACCTCCGTCCTGAGCTGTCCCTCTCGGTACCGGCTATCGTGGTACCCGAACCCCTGGGCCTGCTCCTAACGATTCCTGTATAGGGGTCGGCTCCACCTGGCAGTTGGCCCGGGGCCCCTCGGTGCCACGGTCCAGAGGGTCCACTCCTGGAGATTTGTCTCCTGACCAGCCGTGGTAACAATAATGTCCTCAATATTGGCACCTTCCAGTAATAATGGGTCCCTTTTAGTACTAATTTCCCCCATCCTAGGCCTCTTTCTAGTATAATGTCCCCATCTCCCTGATACAATACTTTTTGACCACGATTGTTATACCCCTGCCTGTCACTTGATTTGTGCTGCCCGAACCACAGGTAGTATCAATCAGAAAGCAGTCTCTACATTACAGATGTCATTTGAGAGAATAGTAGAAAGCAAGAAGATGACTACTCAGAGACAGGGGCGGGACTACCGTGGTCGCAGCGGTCGCAGCTACGACAGGGCCCAGAGTCCTTAGGGGCCCGATCACGGAGCTGCAGCCGCTCATTGGCCATGCAGCTCCGTGGCTGCCAGGCTGCAATTGTCTTGACGCGATGGCTGTTCTGTGGCACAAGACCTGTGATGAGGTCACAGGAGGGGAGGAGTCAGGGGTCACATGATCAGGAACCTCGACTCTGCCGTGCTGGTTGTCATGGTGCTGCTGGATGAGGGTAAGTTTATGTGTGGGGTCAGGAGGGGTTTACAGGGTTTTATTTAAGTAGAGAAAAATAATTCATACATTTGTAAAAAGAAAAAAAAAGTATTTTTTGGGTTTGTCTCACCATATTCTGAGACCTGAAAAAAGTTGTTGTTTTTTTTCATCGCTGGAGCTGGCGAGGGCTTGTTTTTTGTTTGACAAGCTAACAGTTTTATCAATACTATTTTTTTCGCTATAAACGACATCTTGATGTGTTTTTTTTTTTTTCTTAGGGAAGAGGAGTGACCAAAAAAACCCCCACATTTTCAACCTTTTGATTTTTTTTCCTTGTTATGTTGTTTATTGATCACTTACCGTAATTAATTTTATGTTTTGATAGACTTTTATAAACGTGGTGATACAAAATGTTTATTTTTTTAAATCTGTTTATTTTCAATCTTTTAGAATGTTATTTTTTTTTTAAAGGGGACTTGAACCTGCGATCATCTAATCGTTTATATTTCAATTTGCAGTCGCACACTATTGCGGTATATAGTGCACATCTCGGTCTCCTTTGAAGGTCAGCATATGAAATAAGTATTTGATACAATAGAAAAGCAGAACTTAATATTTGGTGCAGAAACCTTTGTTTGCACTTACAGAGGTCAGACGTTTCCTGTAATTCTTGACCAAGTTCCGGGCTGTTGCTGGGCAACATTGAGTTTCAACTCCCTCCAAAGATATTCTATTTGGGTTCAGATCTGGAGACTGGTTCGGCCACTCCAGGACCTTGAAATACTTCTTACGGAGCCACTCCTTACCTGGCTGTGTGTTTCAGGTTACCATCATTCTGAATGACCCAGCCACAACCCATCTTCAATAGTTTTACTAAGGGAAAAAGATTGTTGGCCAAAATCTTGGCATACATGACCCCATCCATCCTTCCTCCAATATGGTGCAATCGTCCTGTCCCCTTTGCAGAATAGTACCCTCAAAGTAAGATATTTCCCCCACCATGCTTCACACTTGGGATGGGGTTCTTGGGGTTGTACTTTTTCTTCCTCCAAACACATCAAGTGGAGTTGATACCAAAACGTTTAATTTTGGTCTTATCTGACCACATGACATCTCCCATACCTCCTCTAGATCATATAGATGGTCATTGGTGAACTTCAAAAGGGCCTGGAAATGTGCTGGCATAAGCAGGGGGGACCATGTGTGCCCTGCAGGATTTTAATCCATGACGGCGTAGTGTGCTACTAATTGTAATGTTTGAGACTGTGGTCCCAGCTCTGTTCAGGTCATTGACCAGGTCATCCTGTGTAGTTCTGGGATGGTTCCTGATCTTTCTCAAAATCATCCTTACCCCACGAGGTGAGACCTTGCATGGAACTACAGACCGAGGAAGATAGACAGTCATCTTGTGTTTCTTCCATTTTCTAATAATTGTGGCAACAGTGGTTGCCTTCTCACCAAGCTGCTTGCTTATTGTCCTGTAGCCCATCAGAACCTTGTGTAGGTCTAAAATTTTGTACCTGGTGTCCTTACAGCTCTTTGGTATTGGCCATCGTGGAGTTGTTGGAGTGTGACTGATTATGTGGACAGGGGTCTTTTATTCAGGTAACAAGTTCAAACAGGTGCAATTAATACAGGTAATGAGTGCAGAGTAGGAGGGCTTCTTAGCCCCTTAACCCCCAAAGCTTTTTTCGGTTTTGCGTTTTTGTTTTTTGCTCCCCTCCTTCCCAGAGCCATAACTTTTTTTATTTCTTTGTCAATATGACCATGTGAGGGCTTATTTTTTGTGGGAAGAGTTGTACTTTTGAAAGACGCCATTGGTTTTGCATGTTGTGTACTAGAAAATGGGAAAAAAAATTCCAAGTGCGGTGAAATTGCTAAAAAAAGTGCAATCCCACACTTGTTTTTTGTTTGGCTTTTTTGCTAGGTTCACTAAATGCTAAAACTGACCTGCCATTATGGTTCTCCAGGTCATTTGAGTTCATAGACACCAAACATGTCTAGGTTATTTTTTTTATCTAAATGGTGAAACAAAATTCCAAACTTTGCTAAAAAAAAAAAAAAAAATTGCATCATTTTCCGATACCCGTAGCGTCTCCATTTTTCGTGATCTGGGGCTGGGTGAGGGCTTATTTTTTGCATGCTGAGCTGACGTTTTTAATGATGCCATTTTGGTGTGCATACGATCTTTTGATCGCCCATTATTGCATTTTAATGCAATGTCACGGCGACCAAAAACAGTAATTTTGACATTTTTAATTTTTTTCCCGCTACGCCGTTTAGCGATCAGGTTAATCCATTTTTTCATTGATAAATCTGGAGATTCTAAACGCGGCGATACCAAATATGTCTATGTTTGATTTTATTTTGTTTTATTTTGAACTGGGCGATAGGGGGGTGATTTGAATTTTTTAGTTTTTTTTTATATTTTTAAAGACTTTTTTAACTTTTGCCATGCTTCAATAGTCTCCAAAGGAGGCTAGAAGCTGGCACAACTTGATCGGCTCTGCTACATAGAGGCAATGAGCAGAACGCCTCTATGCAGCTGAATTGCTGACTTGCTATGAGCGCCGACCACTGGGTGGCACTCATAGCATTTCGGCACTGACAACCATCGAGGTCTCCAGGAGACCTCCGGTTGTCATGCCGACACACCGGTGACCCGCGATCACGTGACGGGGGTCACCAGTGAGCATATTTACGGCGCGCTTGCCGGAAGCACTTGTTAAATGCTGCTGTCAGTGTTTGACAGCGGCATTTAACTAGTTAATAGCCGCAGGCGGATCGCGATTCCACCCGCGGCTATTGCGGGTACATGTTAGCTGTACAAAACAGCTGGCACGTCCCAGGAAAGATGTGGGCTTACCGCCGGAGCCCTCATCAAAGGCAGGGATACCGACATCAGTGTAATAATACGTCCGATGTCGGTAAGGGATTAAGGAAAAACTAACAGGTCTGTGAAAACCAGAATTCTTGCTGGTTGATAGGTGATCAAATACTTAATTAAATTGCATTTTATTGCATGAAATATTTAAAAATCATACCATGTGATTTTTTTAAATTTTTTTTTATTTTTAGATTCTCTCTCTTACAGTTAATGTGCACCTACGATAAAAATTACAGACCTCTCCATTTTTTTGTAGGTGGGAAAACTTGGAAAATCGGCAGTGTATGAAATACTTATTTTCCCCATTGTAGATGACCTTCAGAGGAGCTTCAAGATGGTGACAACAGAAGCCTTCAGCAGGCCCCAGGCTGCCATAGTAATCCATCGGCGACTCGCAATCAAGTCAACTGTCGGCAATGGAACCCGATGAGTGGATACAGCAGTATGTTTGATTTAAATGCCGCTATCAAAGATTGACAGCAGTGTTTAAATAGTTAACATCTGTGGACGGAGCCAATCTCTGGCCGCGAATGTTAGACACGTCAGCTATTTAATATAGCCATTATCAGCTTCTGAGCCCTCTCCACATGGGGTCATCCCCCACAATCACATGTACATCATCTTGCATTAAGGGGTTATGAAGAACATGCTATTAGGATTTGGCACTATTAAAGGGAACCTGTCAAAAAATGTGATTGCTAAACCACCACCAGGGTGCTACAGAGCTCATAAATACCTTTCTAGTCAAATTACTGCTTTCATAAGGAGGGAGAAATTGAGTTTTCAAAAGGACCACACGCAGCTAGTCATGTGAGCAGTGTTACAATGGTGACTAGTCTGTCTCCTCACTGTTAGCACACCCAGTCAGGCACAGCAAGTGACGTCACCCGCTAGAAAGCGAGGAGACCACTCGTAGTCACCACTGCAGCACGGCTCAGAACACTAGTGAGAGAAGAGTGGGGAAGTTTTAAAGTTCAGTTTCACTGGTGAGAATGCCTGTTTTAGTATATACCTGTATTTTTATGTTCACGCTCTCAACTGGTAACACCAAATTAGCAATTTATTCATGTATTTCTAGAAGTAATAGCAGAGAAACCTCATAATGAGAGTAAGGGGGCAGTCAGACGACCGTACTGCTCGCGAGCGGATCACATCGCAATCCTCGGACTGGCCATTGGCTCTCCTGACCTGAATATGACAGCGTGATGTATTTCTACGCAGCTGCCACGCTCAAGTGAGGGGAGCCGACAGCCAGTCCAAGGATTGCAAAGTGATCCTCACGCTGCGCCCTTAAAGAAAGAGCTCCAGAACTCATGTGTTATGGGGCATACAAATGCCCACAGACGTAACGGCAGAGGTACAAAGTTCTCTTTTATGGCTGCAGATCCCCAATAGCACTGATAAATGTCTTATGAAGGCAAGGCTGGACTAAAGTTGCAGACCTTTTCTCTTTCATTTGTTTTAATCTTGGCAAATTAAAAGTTATGGTGCCAAAATTTGGCTAATGACCATTTTTCCTTGAGCATGAGTGTACGACAGTTGACCCTGCAATAAAACAAGGCTTGGTACTTGGGGTGAAGGATAAAGGGCTGTATGCATTGCTATCATTTCAACACTCTACTCTTTGATGGGTAATCCAGCTTTTTGGTGAACTGTATCATCTGGCTCTGCTCAGGATAAAAATAACCTTGTCCCGATGTGGTGAAATCCTTGCCCACCTATAGTCATCCAATGACTCCAGCTGCTGGCTGGGCGGTTTTGTTTGCATCGGTAGCTGGACAGAGTCGCTTTATTCTCATTCATAAAGAGCAAATGGCTCAGAAACAATATGTAGTCTCGTGGTGACACCCATTGTCAGAGTCCGGACCTACTACGTTTCTGGAGACTTGCATGTTGCTGTGACCACATCCATGTTCATTATGTTACTTAGCAGCTTGAGAACAGTGAATTGATTTGAGGTTAATCAAATTCACCTTAAATTTTATAAAAAAAAACAAACTCAGATTTGCCCGAATCTGCATTTTCTTATTTTTGTGATTTTCTTTTGCCGAAATGTATACACTCCTCGCCGCTCACCTAGCTGCTGCTCTTGTACCAGTCATCTCATCTCCCAGCGGCTCCCTTGTAGTTTCTTTTTTCTGGCATGGTGACTGATGTCCAATTCCGAATCTTCAGTCTTCACCAGTGCCCCTGGCGCTGACTAGGCCTCAAGTAATGTTACTGGTTGGGTAGTCCTAGGCTTAAGGTACTGTCACACTTAGCGATGCACCAGCGATCCCGACCAGCGATATGACGCGGTCAGGATCGCTGGTACATCGCTAAGTGGCCACACAGGCAGATCTCACCAGCGACATTGCTGGGGACGGGGGTCGCTACTTACCTGTCACACTAGGCGATCCTGCGTTCTCCCGCCCGGCTCCACGCTCGTCTCTCCACAGGAAGCGCCGCAGGAAGCTGACGACGAGAAACAGTCCTGAACGTTCTCGCGCGATTAGCGATAACCAGCGGGGGAGCGGTGGGAGGTAAGTATCATACACAGCGATATCGCTAGCAATATCGCTATAATGTCACAAGTTATAGCGATATCGCTTAGTGTGACATGCCCTTTATTCGGTAAAGATCTGGAAGAGGATGTCTGTCGCCACATCTGAAGAACAGAGGACACTGGGGCCGTTTGGTGTTTGGATAACTGGATGGGGAGCTGCGACGCCAACACAGCGGAGTGACGAGTTGAGTATACATTTTCTTATTTCAGATCTCTACGTTTCTTATGTTCTGAGGTCAAGAAGGGGTCCAGAGGATAATAAAACACATCAAAGCAATTTCTTGGCCAAATTTGAATTTCAGTGGAATTGGCTCATTGCTATATGTAGCATCATGATGCTGCGATTACTCAGCTTGTATGGTTAGGCTATGTTCACGTTCATGTTGCGTTATTTGCAGGGGTGTTTTAATTTTTTTTTTAGAAAAAATTTTCATCTGTGTTTTACAGTACCAACAAAATCTGAGATTTCAGAAATCTCATGCACACACATTTTTTTTCCTGTTTTTGTTAAAGAGCTGCGTTTTTGCAAGCGTTTTTCACCCTTGAAAGCAATGGGTAGTGCAGAAAACGCTGCAAAAAACGCAGGTATCAGGTTTTGCTGGCAAAACCTGATGAAGTTGAATCAGATTTTTTTTTTATGCACTAAACTTAATCATCATGCACAAGAGACAAATGTACCCTGACAAAAACGCACCAAAAATGCAGCAAAAAAAGCATTAAAAAAACACGTGCGAACATAGCCTTACAGAGCGCTTTAGACAGACACCATATTCAATGGTACTACAGTAGTGCTTTCGGAAGGTTAGCATAAAGATGTAGCGCCACCTGGTGACAAGATACAGGTAAAACACTAGAACTATTCTTTCTAAAGTAATGCCTGATTTAAAAGAAAAAAAAACGAGTAACTTTAATAAATTAACATGGCAACATTTTTGGAAATCACCAGCATAGTCAATGGGGGATGATGGTGAGTAAAGTGTTTTTCATTTTTCCTATGTGTAGAAGGAGCAATGATATCTGCTAATTGGGTGAACGGTAGATTATTTGCACATAAACATAGAATTTTTCATTGAATTAATTCCTGTATATTTGCCACGGCAGAAAAAAATAGGGGATACAGGCCGCATGAGCCGCTGAGGCCCGTGATTGGTTGCAGCAATCACCGCTGCAGCCTGTAAGTAATCACGGAAGCAGCAGTTGAAACTTAGCACTGGACCGGGCAGGACAAGTAATAACTAGTGTTGAGCATTCCGATACCGCAAGTATCGGGTATCGGCCGATATTAGCTGTATCGGAATTCCGATACTGAGTTCCGATACTTTTTTCATATCGAATACCGGAATCGAAAGTTCCCATAATGCTAGGAGCCCGCTCGATTTGATTCAGCCAATGGGGATCCTCAGAAGTGTGGGCACATCCTGTTAGGCATGTAGGCATGTTAACTACTGGCATGGCTGTGATTGGCTGCTGAAATGATGTCATGATGCACTATAAAAACCACAGCAGCCGCCATTTCGGGTTCACTCTGCTGTGAATTCAGTTAGGGACAGGCTGCTGTTGACGACTGTGAGGGACAGTTAGAAATGGCGATCATCAAACATATCTATTGCTCTACCCAGGCTACATAATCCACCACTGTAGCATTTTTGTAGCCCAGCAGCGCTGTTTTAATAGCTGTCTGCAAGGGCTGTGTGAGTGCAGACCCACGCTGTGTAGTGTGTCCTGCAGGCACGTCTGCTTGTAGGCCGCCAGCGCGTGTCTCTGCCTCATACACATTTTTCTTTTATTGCTGCTTTTTTTTTCTCCTGTATAGTGTGCTTCCATACGTATCCATATACGTTGGTTGCAAACACTAAAGGAGTGGACAGCGGAGCCTTTCAGCAGCCTTTCAGTGCTATAGCCCATTTCTCTGCACTGTTTTTGGCTGTCTGATAGGTCTCTCTGTGTGTGAGTGCAGCTCACGTTGCAGTGTGTTCTACAGCCACCGCTGGTTGTAGTCCGCTCAGCGTGCGTCACTGCCTCATGCATAGTCCTTTTTTTGCAGCAAATTTAGCCAGATTTTTGCTCCTATATTAGTGTGCTTCCATCCGCATCCATTGTCATTGGTTGGTTGCAAACACTATATAGGATTAGATAGAGGAGCCTTTTTGCTGGCTTGTGCCCTTCAGGACCAGCCAGACTAGTATCACCCTATTTTTTGGAGCCTCATCAATTGCATTGTAGGTTAGCTTCCTGCATTGTAATCGCTCCAAAAAGTTTGTGATACTATAGCTTTCAAACTTTGGTCACATCCTTTTCTTTCCCCCCCAAAAAAAAAAAGGAAATAAAGTTCACCAAACACTCCACTTTACAGTTGTGTAGGCCACATTAGATCATATTAAAGTGTAGTACACACACTCTTAGCCAAACTAGTGTTTCTTATACTGGTTAGCAGGTGTTCAGGAATAAGAACACTAAGCCCCCCCTTTTTTACTTTTCTGCCTATCTTTATCAGTCTACCAAGATGAAGAAGGCAGGGAGTAAGGCACGAGGTCGTGGCCGTGGAGTTTCAGCAGGGAGAGGACGGGGGATTCAGCAGGGAGAGGACGTGGGGATTCGGTGTCTGCTGCGGCCACCAGTGACCCGGCATCCCCCACTTTTACCAGGCAACAGTCCTTCATGCGCAGCTTTGTAGGACCTCGCCGTACCCCACTGCTGCGTGACGAACAAATTGAAGCCGTTGTCGGATGGATGGCAGCTAACGCATCCACTTCAATGACGTCCGCATCCTCCCAGGGCCAGAGCACTGAAGAGCAACCATCTGTCTCTTCACCACCTGCCAAATTGCCCAGGCAGTCTGAGAGCCCTGGACAGGAGCTATCTCAATCTTTACTTCTGTTCTCAGAATCTGTTGGCTTGGAAAGAGGTGGCCAGCCAAGCAGCATTCTAGAGCGTGAAGAAGAGGGAGTATGCAGTGATGCGCAACTGCTTTGTCCCTCTGAATCTGAAGAGGCGGGTGGGCCAGCGCCTATTGTCAGCACACCTCAGTGCTCATCTGATGATGATGAGACTCAGTTGCCAATTTCTGGTGCGTACGGTGCTGGCGAGACAACCCAGGACCAGCCGGTGCTTGAAGAGGGGAGTGGAGGTGATGAGGTCCTTGACCCATCATGGCGTCAGCCACAGGAAGGTGGTGGGAGCAGCTCTGAGGAAGAGATTCCCCGAACGGCCAAAAGAGGAGGGAGAGGGCGGGGGCAGACTTGGTTGCCTGTAGCCTCCACTTTGGCACCCGTGAGGAGCAATCCTCTTCCAAAACAGAAAACGGGAGCTCCCAGGACTTGCAGTGCGTGGTCTTTTTTTGACACAGTTGCAGATGACATTTGCTTTGTCAAATGCAAGCTGTGTCATCAGAAAGTTAAACGAGGGGAAAATGTGAGCAACCTCAATACCACAAATATGTGGAAACATGTGCGTACCAAGCACGAGGTGGAGTTACACAGACACACTGAAGATGTAGGCCAACCTTCAGCAGCACCTACCACCTCTTCAGCTCGTGTTGGGGCCTCTTCCTCCAGCTCACACACAGCTGGTTCGGCTTCCTCACTGGAACGCCATGGAAGAACCTCTGCCACTGTTGTCCATAGACCCAGTGAAATTCCACCCACTGAACCACGTTCTCAGTCATCAGCACACTCCCTGGCCACTCACCAGCAAGCGGTAGCACAGGCATGGGAGAAAAAGCGGCCATACTCGGCAAACCATCCCCGAGCACTGGCTCTGAATGCCTGCATTGCCAAACTACTGGCCCTTGAGATGCTGTCATTCTGGCTGGTGGAGACTGACACCTTCCGGAACTTGATGTCATTGGCAGTTCCACAATACAATGTGCCCAGCCACTTTTATTTCATCAGGCAAGCCATCCCTGCCCTGCAAAAGCATGTGGAGGTAAAAATAAAAAATGCGCTACTAAACGCCATCAGTAGCAAGGTCCACCTGACCACCGATGCGTGGACCAGTAGCCATGGACAGGGACGATACCTTTCCCTCACTGCTCATTGGGTCAATGTTGTGGAGCCGGGTACAGATCTGGAGAGTGGCTCTGTACGTATTCTGCCAACTCCAAGGATTGCAGGAATGCAGTCTGTACATATTGAGTCCTACTCTAATTCCTCGGAATCAGCACTGCATGAGCCTGTTAAGTCAGATATGAGCACAGGTGTGGCCAAACGTCAACAGGCCGTCCTTAAATTAATTTCTTTGGGGAATCGGAGCCACACAGCACAGGAGCTCTGGAATGCCATCAAGCAGGAGAGCGATGTGTGGTTTGTGCCAGCGAATCTCCAGCCAGGTTTGGTAGTGACAATGGCCGAAATCTAGTGGCAGCTCTGGGCCTAGGCAACCTCACTCACATACCATGTCTGGCAAACGTGCTCAATTTGGTCGTGCAGAGCTTTCTGAGGGACTATCCGGATCTTGATGCACTGCTGCACAAGGTTCGCCTAGAGTGTGCTCACTTGCGGCGTTCCAGCATGGCAAGATCGCGCATTGCATCTGCAACGCCGATTCCGCCTGCCAGAACATCGCATCATATGTGACCTCCCCACCAGGTGGAATTCAACGTTACATATGTTGGAGCGGTTGTGTGAGCAGCAGGCATCAGTAATGGAGTACCAGCTGCATCAGGCGCAAACAAGTCGCACTGTGCGCCGGACACACTTCACCACCACTGAGTGGGCCACTATGAGGAACATCTGCCAAGTTTTGCGTGCCTTCGATGACTCCACGCGGATGGCCAGTGCAGATGATGCACTAGTCAGCATGACTATCCCCCTTATCTGTCTGCTTCAAAAAACCTTACAAGCACTAAGTGAGGAGGTTTTTGAAGAGGTCGAGGATGAGGAGTCAGAAATGCCATCTGCTTCTGGCAAGTCTGCGCAACGTGCCTCCACACAATGGCCCAGGCAGGGGACACTTAGTGAGGAGGATGACGAGGAGTCAATGGAGGAGGAGGAGGAACACATCTCTCCAGAGGAGGGAGGTACAAAAGGCTCTAGTAGTCAGTGTGTACAGCGAGGGTGGGGTGATGCTGAGCAGGCTGAGATGCTGCCTCAAGCTGGGGACAGCGTTTCCGGTCCAGTTGGCAGTCTGCAGCACATGGTTGATTTCAGGCTGCAGTGCTTGTTAAATGACCGCCGCATCGCCAACATTCTCCACACGGCTGATTATTGGGTGTACACCCTCCTAGATCCTCGCTACCGGGACAACTTACAAAGCCTCATAGCACAGTTGAACCGGGAGCGAAAAATGCGGGAGTACCAAGAAACACTTGTGCAGGCCATCATGTTCTCCATTCCCCCCGCAAGTGTTGCTGGTAGTGCTTTTCAAAGCAGCCATGTGGGTAGAGGCAGTGGAGGAAGCTCTGCACAAAGAGGTAGCAGAGGCAGTGCCGCAGGACAAGGCAAGGCCAGTATGGCCCAAATGTGGAAAAGTTTTGTGGGACCGCCACAAACGGCTACACCATCACAGACGGCTCCAGTCAGCAGGAGGCAACGTTTCCATCAGATGGTGACAGACTACTTGTCTTGCCCTGTTAGTGTACTCCCAGACGGCTCTTCCCCGTTCAAGTATTGGGTCTCTAAGCTGGATACATGGCCAGAGCTTAGCCAGTATGCATTGGAGGTGCTGCCTTGCCCTCCTGCCAGTGTATTATCGGAACGTGTCTTTAGTGCTGCAGGTGGTGTGGTAACATGTTTCTATGACCTGAACTTTATTTCCTGGGCTACAGCAACGCCCGTTGTTGCTCAGAAGTGCTGTCCGCACAGACAAAACACTCGCTCATGTGTAAGTGGGGTTCGGTAACGTCAGCTGATCCCCTGCTGTGTGTGTGGCAAAGTGTCCTGCTCCCTCCACAGTCAAACAATCTCAGATTTACACCTGGCTCCAAGTAGGCCTCGGCCTACTACCTGATTTTCCCTGGGCTCCGACACCGCCAGTTGGTGCTCAGAAGTGCTGTCCGCACAGACAAAACACTTGCTCATGTGTAAGTGGGGTTCGGTAACGTCAGCTGATCCCATGCTGTGTGTACGGCAAACTCTCCTGCTGCCTACAACTTCTGACTACCTCTGATTTAATATGTTCTCTGATTTGCCCTCTGTCTCCACTCTGTTTTGAGTATTTCCTCCGGCCTACAACACCGCCTGTTTCTGCTCTCAAGTGCCGTCTGCACAATCCACACTTGTTCCTGTGTTACCTGGGTCCTGTAACATCTGCTCATCTCCAGAGGTGAGTCCGGCAATGTCTCCTGCTTTGTCTACATTCCCACTACTTGTAGTGGAAAAGTGGACAGAGCAGGAGACATTGCCTGACTCACCTCTAGGGAGAAGCTGCTGTTACAGAACCCCAGTAACACAGGAACAAGTGTGGGTTTTGCAGACGGCATTTCAGAGCAGCAACTGGCGTGGTAGGAAGCCAGAGGAAATACTCGAAACAGAGTGAAGACAGAGGCCTAATTGGAGTACGTTGACAGTTAGTAGTAGTCTAGAAACAAACAATCGAAAACTGCCACCAAGTAGGCCTCGGCCTACTACCTGATTTTCCCTGGGCTCTGACACCGCCAGTTGTTGCTCAGAAGTGCTGTCCGCACAGACAAGACACTCGCTCATGTGTAAGTGGGGTTCGGTAACGTCAGCTGATCCCCCTGCTGTGTGTATGGCAAAGTGTCCTGCTCCCTCCACAGTCAAACAACCTCAGATTTACACCTGGCTCCAAGTAGGCCTTGGCCTACTACCTGATTTTCCCTGGGCTCCGACACCGCTAGTTGGTGCTCAGAAGTGCTGTCCACACAGAAAAACACACTTGTTCATGTGTAAGTGGGGTTCGGTAATGTCAGCTGATCCCCTGCTGTGTGGAGGGCAAAGTGCTGCTGCCTCCAAATTGTAACTACTTCAGATTTAAACATTCTCTGATTTGGCCTCTGTCTCCACTCTGTCTCTAGTATTTCCCCTGACCTCCAGCACCGCCAGTTCCTGCTCACAGTTGCCGTCCGCGCATTCCACACGTGTTCCTGTGTTACTGGGGTTCTGTAATGTCAGCAGATCCCCCAATGTGTGTCCGCCACTGTCTCCTGCGCTGTCCACCTTCCCACTGCAAGCGGTGGGAACGTGGACAGAGCAGGAGACAGTGGCAGACACACATCAGGGGCTCTGCTGACATTACAGAACCCCAGTAACCCAGGAACACGTGTGGATTGGGCAGACGGCTGCTGTACGCATAAACTGGCGGTGTTGGTGGTCACGTGAAATCCTGGAAACAGAGTGGAGACAGATGTCTAATTGGAGCACGTTGACAGTCTGTTGTAGCCTACAAACAATGTAAAACTGCCACCAAGTAGGCCTCGGCCTGCACCCTGATTGTCCCTGGGCTCCAACAACGCCAGTTGGTGCTCGGAAGTGCTGTCCACACAGAAAAACACACTTGTTCATGTGAAAGTGGGGGTCAGTAACGTCAGCTGATCCCCTGCTGTGTGGAGGGCAAAGTGTCCTGCTCCCTCCAAAGTCAAAATACCTCAGATTTACACCTGGCTCCTAGTAGGCCTCGGCCTGCACCCTGATTGTCCCTGGGCTCCAACAACGCTAGTTGGTGCTCGGAAGTGCTGTCCACACAGAAAAACACACTTGTTCATGTGAAAGTGGGGTTCGGTAACGTCTGCTGATCCCCTGCTGTGTGTACGGCAAACTCTCCTGCTGCCTCCAAAGTCAAAATACCTCAGATTTACGCCTGGCTCCTAGTAGGCCTCGGCCTGCACCATGATTGTCCCTGGGCTCCAACAACGCCAGTTGGTGCTCGGAAGTGCTGTCCACACAGAAAAAAACACTCGTTCATGTGAATGTGGGGGTTGGTAACGTCAGCTGATCCCCTGCTGTGTGGAGGGCAAACTGCTGCTGCCTCCAAATTGTAACTACTTCAGATTTAAACATTCTCTGATTTGGCCTATGTCTCCACTCTGTCTCTAGTATTTCCCCTGACCTCCAACACCACCAGTTCCTGCTCACAGTTGCCGTCCACGCATTCCACACTTGTTCCTGTGTTCCTGGTGTTCTGTTACGTGAGCTGATCCCCCAATGTGTGTCCGCCACTGTCTCCTGCGCTGTCCACCTTCCCACTGCAAGTGGTGGGAATGTGGACAGAGCAGGAGACATTGGCAGACACACATCAGGGGATCTGCTGACATTACAGAACCCCAGTAACACAGGAACACGTGTGGATTGGGCAGACGGCTACTGTACGCATAAACTGGCGGTGTTGGTGGTCACGTGAAATCCTGGAAACAGAGTGGAGACAGATGCCTAATTGGAGCACGTTGACAGTCTGTTGTAGCCTACAATCTAAAACTACCACCAAGTAGGCCTCGGCCTTCACCATGATTGTCCCTGGGTTCCAACAACGCCAGTTGGTGCTCGGCAGTGTTTTTGGCACGGGTACTCCCTGTTGCCCAGCCTGGTTCCAGCACACCAGCTGTTTCCGGGTAGTGTCAAGGTCACTATGCCACCAATCCGTTGTCCTGTCGTCTTGCGGCCGGGTTAGCCGACTCTACAGTGCCTGCAGTTTAGGTGACTCCTATGTGGGCTGCGGGAACTGGCACTGAAGGCTGGATCCGTAGTGCCAATGGGACATGGACCCCCTGTAGGACTGTGGGTTTCGGTAACTGCGGCCGGCTTGCGGCCTGGCTTCTTTGCTTTGGATGGGTACCTTCTGCTACCCACCCGGGTGCCAGCACTGTCAGCTGGTTCTCGCCAGAGCCTTTGGCCTCGGTGCCTCCATCTCGGTATCCGAGGTCCAGCACCGTCAGCTGGTCCTAGGTAGTGCTTTTTAGCACAGGTACCTTCTGCTTAGTAACCGTGGTCCAGCACCGTCAGTTGGTCCTCGGTAGTGCCATTGGCTCTTGTTCCTTCTGCTACCCATCCGGGTTCCAGCACTGTCTGCTGGTTCTCGCCAGAGCCTTTGGCCTAGGTGCCTCCATCTCGGTATCCGAAGTCCAGCACCGTCAGCTGGTCCTTGGTAGTGCTTTTTAGCACAGGTACCTTCTGCTTAGTAACCGTGGTCCAGCACCGTCAGTTGGTCCACGGTAGTGCCATTGGCTATTGTTCCTTCTGCTGCCACTACGGGTTCCAGTACTGTCAGCTGGTTCTCGCCAGTTTCACAGCCTTCTTGTACCTTCTGCTACATTTCCAAGATCAAGCTTTTTGAAATTGTCTTTGGTAATCCTTATTGATCTCCATGACGACGACCCTGATGACGACACCAAAGAAGACCAGAAATATGACCCTAAATAATAAGACCAAGAGGACAAAGAACATGAAGACAACCACCAAGATACAGAACAAAAGACAGAAGAACAAGAAGCAGAAGAAGCAAAAGCAGAAGAACAGAAAGCAGAAGAACATTAAGCATAAGACTAAAAATCAGCATAGAAGAAATCAAAATTATAAGCAGAAGAAGACTAAGCAGTAAATGGGGGTGAGTCCGTTCCTCCTCGTGGTGCCCCTGGAAAATGCGTGCCGCTGCAGGCCAAACTGAACGCGGACAAATCCTGTTGTAAATCTTTTGTGACAGGCAGAATGTAAGGTGTAATCTTATAGCTTTTATAGATAAGTACTACAGGAATGCCTGTCACCATAAGAAAATGAAGAAAAAGAAGAATAGGAAGAAGATGAAAAAATAGCATATGAAAATTAATAATAGCTGAATAAGAAGAATATGAAGAATGGGAAAAAAAATTAATGGGAAGAAGGGGAAGAAGAAGAAGATGAATAAGGTGAAGAAAAAGTTGATGGAAAAAAATGCTACTGCTGCGGATCATGAAGGAGAAAGTGTGGGAGAAGTACAAAAGAATGTGAAGAGAATGGAAGTTGTGAAACATACATATCTGACTAAATATAAAAAAGTTAACATAGTCAATATCTTTTTAACTCCGAACGTCTTGAAAAAAAAATTGGAATTAATGCTATGCCATGTGATTTGAATAAACCACTATGCCTTTAATGTCTCCTCCACCTCCCACAATACATTCTACATGACTCTTATTTGTTTTCAATTACGTAGAATTAGCCAACAAGGAAATAAAGGTTTTTTTTAAATTCCGATACCGGAAGTCCCATTGACTTGAATGGGACTTCCGGTATCGGAATCGGCGATACCCGATATTTTTTTCGTATCGGGCGATACCATCCGATACGATATTTTTGGGTATCGAACGGTATCGCTCAACACTAGTAATAACTGATTTTATATTAGTATGGACATGCCAATGGGTCAAAATCGATTATAACTGGAAACCTGTCTGAAGACTAAGCACTCATTTTTTTCATGAGCCTTTTTTTTGTACAAGGATTTTTTTTTTTCTGGGACAAATTGACATTCATTTCTACTGTACCTTTATGGGTTAGATAAGACTTTTTCAGACTGTTTGGGAGGCAAGATGACCTTTATAACAGCGTTACTGTCAATGGATATTTTCTTTTTATGTTGTCTGCTGTATAGGTTCAGCAACAGAATATGTTTGCACGGTGGCTCAGTGGTTAGCCTTGCAGCGCTGGGGTCCTGGGTTCAAATCCCACCAAGGACATCTGCAAGGAGTTTTTATGTGTTCCCTGTGTTTGCATGGGTTTCCTCCCACATTCCAAAGACATACTGATAGGGAATCTAGATTATGAGCACCAATGGGGACAGTGCCAATAATGTCTGTAAAACGCTGTTGAATTAATGGCTCTATATACAGTGCTTTGTGAAAGTATTCAGCCCCCTGAAACTTTTCAACCTTTCCCCACATATCATGCCTCAAACATAAAGATACCAAATGTAAATTTTTGGTGAAGAATCAACAACAAGTGGAACACAATTGTGAAGTTGAACGAAATTTTTTGGTTATTTTAAATTTTTGTGGAATTTCAAAAACTGAAAAGTGGGGCGTGCAATATCATTCGGCCCCTTTATCGTAATACTTTGTTGCGCCACCTTTTGCTGCGATTACAGCTGCAAGTCGCTTGGGGTATGTCTCTATCAGTTTTGTACATCGAGAGACTGAAATTCTTGCCCATTCTTCCTTGGCAAACAGCTCGAGCTCAGTGAGGTTTGATGGAGATTGTTTGTGAACAGCAGTTTTCAGCTCTTTCCACAGATTCTCGATTGGATTCAGGTCTGGGCTTTGACTTGGCCATTCTAACACCTGGATACGTTTATTTGTGAACCATTCCATTGTAGATTTTGCTTTATGTTTGGGATCGTTGTCTTGTTGGAAGACAAATCTAAGTCCCAGTCTCAGGGCTTTTGCAGACTCCAACAGGTTATCTTCAAGAATGGTCCTGTATTTGGCTCCATCCATATTCCCATCAATTTTAGCCATCTTCCCTGTCCCTGCTGAAGAAAAGCAGGCCCAAACCATGATGCTGCCACCACCATGTTTGACAGTGGGGATGGTATGTCCAGGATGATGCGCTGTGTTGCCTTTAAGCCAAACTTACCGTTTGGCATTGTTGCCAAAAAGTTCGATTTTGGTTTCATCTGACCAGAGCACCTTCTTCCACATGTTTGGTGTGTCTCCCAGGTGGCTTGTTGCAAACTTTAAACGCCACTTTTTATGGATATCTTTGAGAAACGGCTTTCTTCTTGCCACTCTTCCATAAAGGCCAGATTTGTGCAGTGTATGACTGATTGTTGTCCTATGGACAGACTCTCCCACCTCAGCTGTAGATCTCTGCAGTTCATCCAGAGTGATCATGGGCCTCTTGGCTGCATCTCTGATCAGTCTTCTCCTTGTTTGAGATGAAAGTTTAGAGGGACGGCTGGGTCTTGGTAGATTTCCAGTGGTATGATACGCCTTCCATTTCGGTATGATCGCTTGCACAGTGCTCCTTGGGATGTTTAAAGTTGGAAATCATTTTGTATCCAAATCCGGCTTTAAACTTCTCCACAACAGTATCACGGACCTGCCTGTTGTGTTCCTGGGTTTTCATGATGCTCTCTGTGCTTCAAACAGAACCCTGAGACTATCACAGAGCAGGTGCATTTATACGGAGACTTGATTACACACAGGTGGATTATATTTATCATCATTAGCCATTTAGGACAACATTGGATCATTCAGAGATCCACAATGAACTTCTGGAGTGAGTTTGCTGCACTGAATGTAAAGGGGCAGAATAATATTGCACACCCCACTCAGCTTTTGTATTTCCACAAAAATTTAAAATAACCAATAAATTTCGTTCAACTTCACAATTGTGTCCCACTTGTTGTTGATTCTTCACCAAAAATTTACATTTGATATCTTTATGTTTGAAGCATGAGATGTGGGAAAAGGTTGAAAAGTTCCAAGGGGCTGAATACTTTCGCAAGGCACTGTAAGTGAGTAAAATATATAAAGAAATAAAAATATATTGGGACGTTGCAGGTGCATTGATACCAATAATGTGTACAATTACTAGATTTATTTATTTTATTTACATTTTAACATTAAGCATTTTTAAGAGGGAAAATTGCATTTTCTGTGTTTTTGTCCCCTGCAATTATTTATTTTTAGGCTGCAATACTTCTTAATTGCACTCACTAACTACACTTATGTCCAAATATTGAATGATCACATGCAGATAAAACATCAAGCGCCATTACCAAAGCATGATGATGACACAGAATTAAAGTATAATACAAATCTCATCTTTATTTGGCTTCTAACATTGACCTTCAAGGCCATCCTTAATCTGTCTCCATCGTATATCTCAGACCTAATCACCCGATATCTTACCACAAGTAATCTCCGCTCCTCACAAGACTTCTTGTCTCCTCCATACTTGTATGTTCCTCACCCAATCACCTCCAAGACTTCTCCCAGGTATCCCCCATCCTCTGGAATTCTGTTCCCAAACATGTCCGATTATTCAACACATTCGGAACTTTCAGATAGAACATCTCATCTCTTCAAGAAAGCTTACAGCCTGCAATGACCCACTGCCACATCACCATCACCGGAGGTGCCGAAACCTCCAACCTACTGTCTCCTTCCCCATCATCCTGTAAGCCAGCCAGGGCAGAGCCCTCAGTTCCAATCTGTCAACGTTAGGCTGGGGTCTTAATACCCGGCACTGCCGCTGGCACTTGCAGCTGCGCACACCGGTCTGAGTGCCGGCGGCTGTTTCTGGTATTAAGATGCGAGGCAAGTGCGAGTTTCTCGCAAGTGTGACCTTGGCCTTAGTCTGATAAGTGTAATTTGTGTTTTGTATGTAACATGTCTCGTGATCAGCACCTTGGAATCAATGTTGCTCTAAAAATAAGTAATAACAGTTTGGTGATACATCAAGTTGGAGGTGACCAATGCTTTTTCCAGCATGGAGACCACATCAAAAGTGATAACGAAGTGTCTCGGTGAACAAAACAATGACATTTTGGGTCCATGGCCAGGAAATTTCCAAGTTCTCAACCTCATGAGAATCTGTGTTCAATCTGCAAGAAGCGGGTGGACACACAAGAACCCAAAAGTTGTGAAAAACTTGTACTAATTAGACAAGAATGGGCGAAAATCAGTCAGGAACTGGCCGGAAGCTGATATCCAGCCCGATATAGAGCCGATATCTAGCCTGATATGGAACCGACATCCAGCCTGATATAGAGCAGACATCCAGCCTGATATAGAGCCGACATCCAGCCTGATATAGAGCCGACATCCAGCCTGATAGAGAGGCAATATCCAGCCTGATATAGAGCAGACATCCAGCCCGATATAGAGTCGATATCCAGCTCGATATAGGACCGACATCCAACCTAATATAGAGACGACATCCAGCCTGATATAGAGCAGACATCCAGCCTGATATAGAGCCGATATCCAGCCTGATAGAGAGCCGATATCCAGTCTGATATAGAGGCAATATCCAGCCTGATATAGAGCCAACATCCAGCCCGATATAGAGTCGACATCCAGCCCGATATAGAGTCGACATCCAGCTCGATATAGGACCGATATCCAGCCTAATATAGAGACGACATCCAGCCTGATATAGAGCAGATATCCAGCCTGTTATAGAGCCGATATCAAGCCTGATATAGAATCGATATCCAGCCTGATATAGAGCCAATATCCAGCCTGATATAGAGCCGATATCCAGCCTGATATAGAGCTGACATCCAGACTGATATAGAGCCGATATCCAGAGTGATATAGAGCTGATATCCAGCCTGATATAGAGCCGATATCCAGCCCTATCTAGAGCCGATATCCAGCCTGATATAGAGCCTACATCCAGCCTGATATAGAGCCAATATCCAGCCCGATATAGAGCCAATATCCAGCCTGATATAGAGCCGACATCTTGCCTGATGTAGAGACAACATCCTGCCCGATATAGAGCTGATATGCAGCCTGATATAGAGCCGATATCCAGCCCCATATAAAGCCGACATCCAGCCCTATATAGAGACAATATCCAACCCGATATAGAGCCGATATCCAGCCTGATATAGAGCCGACATCCAGCCTGATATAGAGCCGATATCCAGCCCTATATAAAGCTGATATCCAGCCTGATATAGAGCTGATATCCAGCCTGATATAGAGCGAACATCCAGCCTGATTTAGAGCCGACATCCAGCCTGATATAGATCCGACATCGGCCCGATATGGAGCCGACATCCAGCCCGATATGGAGCCGACATCCAGCCTGATATAGAGCCGATATCCAGCCTGATATAGGACTGACATTCAGCCTGATATAGAGCCAATATCCAGCCCGATATAGAGCCAATATCCAGCCTGATATAGAGCCGATATCCAGCCTGATATAGAGCCGATATCCAGCCCTATCTAGAGCCGATATCCAGCCTGATATAGAGCCGACATCTTGCCTGATATAGAGCCAATATCCTGCCCGATATAGAGCTGATATCCAGCCTGATATAGAGCCGACATCCAGCCTGATATAGAGCCAATATCCAGCCTGATATAGAGCCGATATCCAGCCTGATATAGAGCCAATATCCAGCCTGATATAGAGCCGATATCCAGCCCTATCTAGAGCCGATATCCAGCCTCATATAGAGCCTACATCCAGCCTGATATAGAGCCAATATCCAGCCCGATATAGAGCCAATATCCAGCCTGATATAGAGCCGACATCTTGCCTGATATAGAGCCAATATCCTGCCCGATATAGAGCTGATATCCAGCCTGATATAGAGCCGATATCCAGCCCCATATAAAGCCGACATCCAGCCTGATATAGAGCCAATATCCAGCCTGATATAGAGCCGATATCCAGCCTGATATAGAGCCGATATCCAGCCCTATCTAGAGTCGATATCCAGCCTGATATAGAGCCAATATCCAGCCTGATATAGAGCCGATATCCAGCCCTATCTAGAGCCGATATCCAGCCTCATATAGAGCCTACATCCAGCCTGATATAGAGCCAATATCCAGCCCGATATAGAGCCAATATCCAGCCTGATATAGAGCCGACATCTTGCCTGATATAGAGCCAATATCCTGCCCGATATAGAGCTGATATCCAGCCTGATATAGAGCCGATATCCAGCCCCATATAAAGCCGACATCCAGCCTGATATAGAGCCAATATCCAGCCTGATATAGAGCCGATATCCAGCCTGATATAGAGCCGATATCCAGCCCTATCTAGAGTCGATATCCAGCCTGATATAGAGCCTACATCCAGCCTGATATAGAGCCAATATCCAGCCCGATATAGAGCCAATATCCAGCCTGATATAGAGCCGACATCTTGCCTGATATAGAGCCAATATCCTGCCCGATATAGAGCTGATATCCAGCCTGATATAGAGCCGATATCCAGCCCCATATAAAGCCGACATCCAGCCATATATAGAGCCGATATCCAGCCCGATAAAGAGACAATATCCAGCCTGATATAGAGCCGATATCCAGCCCTATATAAAGCCGATATCCAGCCTGATATAGAGCCAATATCCAGCCCGATATAGAGCGAACATCGGCCCGATATGGAGCCGACATCCAGCCTGATATAGAGCCGATATCCAGCCTGATATAGAGCCGACATCCAGCCCGATATAGAGCCGATATCCAGCCCGATATAGAGCCGATATCCAGCCCGATATAGAGCCGATATCCAGCCTGATATAGAGCCAATATCCAGCCTGATATAGAGCCTACATCCAGCCTGATATAGAGCCGACATCCAGCCTGATATAGAGCCGATATCCAGCCTGATATAGAGCCAATATCCAGCCTGATATAGAGCCAATATCCAGCCTGATATAGAGCCGACATCCAGCCTGATATAGAGCCGACATCCAGCCTGATATAGAGCCGATATCCAGCCTGATATAGAGCCGATATCCAGCCCTATCTAGAGTCGATATCCAGCCTGATATAGAGCCGACATCCAGCCTGATATAGAGCCGACATCCAGCCTGATATAGAGCCGATATCCAGCCTGATATAGAGCCGATATCCAGCCCTATCTAGAGTCGATATCCAGCCTGATATAGAGCCTACATCCAGCCTGATATAGAGCCAATATCCAGCCCGATATAGAGCCAATATCCAGCCTGATATAGAGCCGACATCTTGCCTGATATAGAGCCAATATTCTGCCCGATATAGAGCTGATATCCAGCCTGATATAGAGCCGATATCCAGCCCCATATAAAGCCGACATCCAGCCATATATAGAGCCGATATCCAGCCCGATAAAGAGACAATATCCAGCCTGATATAGAGCCGATATCCAGCCCTATATAAAGCCGATATCCAGCCTGATATAGAGCCAATATCCAGCCCGATATAGAGCGAACATCGGCCCGATATGGAGCCGACATCCAGCCTGATATAGAGCCGATATCCAGCCTGATATAGAGCCGACATCCAGCCCGATATAGAGCCGATATCCAGCCCGATATAGAGCCGATATCCAGCCCGATATAGAGCCGATATCCAGCCTGATATAGAGCCAATATCCAGCCTGATATAGAGCCTACATCCAGCCTGATATAGAGCCGACATCCAGCCTGATATAGAGCCGATATCCAGCCTGATATAGAGCCAATATCCAGCCTGATATAGAGCCGATATCCAGCCTGATATAGAGCCGACATCCAGCCTGATATAGAGCCGATATCCAGCCTGATATAGAGCCGACATCCAGCCCGATATAGAGCCGATATCCAGCCCGATATAGAGCCGATATCCAGCCCGATATAGAGCCGATATCCAGCCCGATATAGAGCCAATATCCAGCCTGATATAGAGCCTACATCCAGCCTGATATAGAGCCGACATCCAGCCTGATATAGAGCCGATATCCAGCCTGATATAGAGCCAATATCCAGCCTGATATAGAGCCAATATCCAGCCTGATATAGAGCCGACATCCAGCCTGATATAGAGCCGACATCCAGCCTGATATAGAGCCGATATCCAGCCTGATATAGAGCCAATATCCAGCCCGATATAGAGCCAATATCCAGCCTGATATAGAGCCGACATCCAGCCTGATATAGAGCCGATATCCAGCCTGATATAGAGCCGATATCCAGCCCGATATAGAGCCAATATCCAGCCTGATATAGAGCCGATATCCAGCCCGATATAGAGCCGACATCCAGCCCGATATAGAGCCGACATCCAGCCCGATGAGGAGACGACATCCGTCCGTCAGGGCGAGTTGCAGATTTAGGATAATAGCTAAACACTGAACTATTGAGTCTTTACATAAACTTGATGTTTGTCCATAAAAGTTTAAGAACTCCTGACTCGCTTTGTACTCTAGTAACCATAGAAGCATCAGACTAAAAGATCAAAAAACACTAAAGCACCGAACTCTGAAAAAAACAAAATTTGTGTCAGCCTCAAGACTTTTTGCCAGGACGGTACAGACCCCTTAAAGGGGTTGTCTGGTCTAATAACTGAGAAGTCTGTGTGGCCGCAGACTCGTGGATCCTCACATCGGGCGCTCTGTGTGTCGGGAGGATTCTCCGATGTCAGCAGCGGTAATGTAACCACACGTCTGTGATCTGCACACTACCGGCTGCATTCCAACTAGACGTGCGCATCCTCGCGCAAAGCACGAGGCCAGAAACGTCTAGTCGGATTGTGCATATCACAGACTTGTCCATGACCGCTGCTGACAGTCACAGGAGAATCCGCAAAGCGCACACGAGGATTCCCAAGTCTGGGGTCACATATAGCGACTGGAGACCTGTCGTTTTAGGCCCGATAACCCCTATGGACACAAGTCTGGGAGGCTGAAGGTGAATGCTGCAGACCGCTTATGTATTTTATCTCCTCTGCTGCGTGCTGACTGGCGGGACAGGTCTGTGTACAGACTGCCAGGTGACTGTCCGCCTCAGCCGCACACCAGGAACAGTTCAACTTCGACAGCTGCAGTATCAAACTACAGTTCCCAGAATGCAGCGCGCCGCCTGCCGCACGTGACCTCCTCCGATTACCATGACGCGCTGGTACACACCTGTTACCTAGACAACAGCCACAGCCTGGTGGAACTCCGCATGCGCAATAACCGTGACGTCATTTGGAGGCGACCGGTCCTCGTGCACTGCAGGAGAACCGGAGGATCTACAGAGAGGACGTCTCTCGGGTCCCCGGTAAGAGGAGCTTGAGGGGGGGAGGCAGACAGTGCGGAAACCTCCTGTATATGGACGGGGCAGGCCTCAGCTTAGTGTGTATGAGGCTGAGAACTGAACGGTGACCGTGACCTCTGCGGTGAGGACACATGACCCAGTACTGCCCCCTGTCATGTACCGGTGACCTCTCAGGGCAGCACATAGTCACCTCTGCAGCTAATTAAAGAGGAGAAGGTGCTGGTTACATTCACATGTGGTGTGTACAGATGTTGTGTTCCGTATATACTGTTGCTTTTATGTTTTATATGGTTTAGTCTTGTAAAAGTGTTTCCTATTGTGCTAAATTGATGGTTTTTCTCAAAATCAAAAATAGATAAAATTAGACAAGATACTGATATAAGGAAATGATGAGAAAAAGAAAAAAAAGTATATATATTTTTTTTAAAAATATCCAATTCATTATGGACTATGAGTACCATGCGTACAATTCCCTGCACTTGCATGTCTTGGCTGCCGTACTTGGGGTTAGTAATGGTTGTGAGGAATGTTCAGTCCCGCTGAATGCACTTGGGCAAGTCATCAAGATCCGTTGCTGGCAGCTTCCTCTGCAGTTGCCGACCAGATGTGCTTGATGGGAGACAAGTCCGGAGACGCTGCAGGCCATGGTAGCACGTTTAGGACACAGAGGATGCTCACAGTAGCATGAACAACTCATAACCTGATGATGTGTTGAAAAATGACTCCGACTCCTAGGACACTTTAAAGAAATTGCCACACCACTGGTTCCACAATTGATTACTTCTGTACTGCAAGGGAAATTAGATGTCTCTTACCAAGCCTAAGATGGCACAATGTCTACACAAACCACTTGCACGACATTGGACTTCCCACAGACTTCCATTTTCAGGTGTCTGTTGACCTCACTCCGTCGCTCTCGTGATTTTGGTGCAGAGCAAGATGGCAATGGAGGTCTCTCCTCAGAGATGGGTCCTGCTTTTGTCTTGGATGCAGTAATGGCTGGAGATTGGTCTGGAGACCACGTGGGCAATGCCTTGAAGAGGCCTCAACAAAGGAAGGTCACACAAGTCCAACTCCCGGGATTGTGCTGTGGGGTGGTATACTGTTTTCCATGTTATCCTTTTCAGTGGATTAATTTGAAGACTGATGTCATGCAGATAATGTCTTTATGACTTTCGAAAAGTAGTGCATTCTGCAATTTTTTTTATTTTTATAGAAGCGGACCATCAATAAAATGTTTTGAACCACCCCTATCGATGTGTATTGTTGTATCCATATACAGTCTGTTTGGCACACGAACTGAAAACCCACTGTATGCCGTCCACTGATACAGACTTGTCGGGTCCAAGTATAGATTGCTGAACTGTACAATGACAAGTAACATATTCAGTGTGTGTATTTTGTGTCAGGTACAATGGGCACATCTACATCAGCCCCATCTACACCACACCCTTCATCAGCTGGATCAATAAATACAGACTTTGCTACGTCGCCTCCTGCAGGATGTCCGATGCATCAAAAAAAGATGAAAGGTATTTGTGATTTTTGCCTTGGTAACTTTGCTTAAATAGGTTTATCCAGATTTGGCATGAAAGTCTGTAGCCATTCAATGTGACTGCAGACCTGTGAATCCTCATATTGCGTTCTGTCAGGATTCTCCGGTGCCAGCAGCGAGACCGGGCGGTCATGTGACTGCAAGTAGGCAATATGCTTACTCCTGGCCACATTCTGACTAGACGTGTCCGGCCTCGCTCAATACAAGAGAATTGAGCGAGACCTTGTATCTCTTTGGATGAAATCTTGTCCACTTTGCAGCTACTGTAATACATTTTGGGTATTCTACTTACAAAGTCTGGGGAAAAAAAATCAGCCCCACATCTGACCTGTGTGAACACACCCTATATGTATCCAGCATTTTTGTATATTTTCTTTTGATGCATAGTGACTACGCTGCCGGGTTGAATGTGAAAAATCTTTGGCGTATTATTGTAGCTGAATTGTGGAAGAGTTATTACTAAATGTCATCTAAATAATCCATAAAAAATATCTCCACGGTCAATTGTCCTTTTGCTTCCTACTCTGCCATTTTTCCAGGTCATAGTTACTGATTAGGAATGTAATGCTCTTTATACACTATAATGTATTTATAACTATAATGTATTTATAACTATTTAATTAAAGCAACAGGATGTCCGATGCACAAAGAAGTTTCCCAGAACGCAGAGAGCTGCTCAGGTCCCGGTCATCAAGAAAGAGCCTATGAATATGTCCAGTGTCCCATGAGAGCAGGCGGTAAAGATGACATTGACCCCAGCAATATGGTAAGATGAGATTGTATGGAAGGTGTTTCTGATGTTAAACGTCTTACAATTATAGTATTTCCCTTTTAGATATTACAATGATGTTACTTGCCAGAAGACTTGCTTAACCCCTTCCCGACCTAGGTCATTCGAATAACTCCTAGGTCAGGCTCAGGAGTTGAGCCCCCCACCACACTCGGTAGATCAGTCGTGTTACACAGCCAACATCTGTCTGTAATATCAGTGTCATGAGCTTGCTCAGGTTGTTGCTGTTTAACCATCTAATTTCTGCAGTGGTATCTGATATTGCCCCCACCTCACCTGCGCAATGCGAGCACGGTGCAGATGAGTTGGCAAAGACAACTGAGGGTCTGCGGAAGCCCTCTCCCCGTGGTTGGTATGTTAGTCCTGTGAAGACCAGCCTGCGGCTGTGCATCGTAGGTGAACGTTGTTTTCTCTAGGTACCACAATGCTATGTATTGCAGTACAAGAAATCAAATGACCACAGGATGAAGTGCTTAAGTAGACCAAAAATGAATGCAAAAAATAAAAACGATTGTTTTTAAAAACTTAAGGTACATTTCTTTCCCACATTAAGAAAAATCAACAACATTTGGTATCGATGTATCCATAAAGGTCCAATCTAGCAAATATAAAATGAAATAATTTGCATGGTAAGCACTGTAAAGAGGGGGAAACAATTGGACTGGCAGATTTGCCATTTTTTTGGTTACCGCACCTCACCCCAAGAATGTAATAAAAAACAATCAAAACGTATGTTTCTCACAGTAGCATTAATAAAAGCACCGGCTCTCCACACAAAAAACAAGCTCTGTTTATAATATCTGGTAGTAGAGAGGTAAGAGTAGATATTATACGAGCATCTGAAACATCGTCAGAGAAGCACCTGAAATGTGACTGAGAATTTCATATTGAAGGGTTTGTCTATTACTGGAAGACTCCAGTTCAGCCACTTCCGGACTGTAATTAAAGAAAAGACAGCAGATACCATTCTAAAGCACTGGAGCCGTCCTAGCGATGTCGACGCCACTGCTCCCCGAGGGTTGTAGGACTTCTTGGCGCATGCAGGCTACAGCCAGTCTTTTACTGCTACTCATCGTAAGGTGTCATCCGAGCATGCTTCAGTGCTAACAAGAGTGTCTTCTTCGTGCGCGAATAATATGTTCAAGTCCCCGCAGCTTCATGTCTTGCGGCTGTTCAACAACTGCAACACATGCGGGGATTGCCCGCTTTTTAGGCAATCCCCGCATGTGTTGCGACTGTCTAACAGCGATGATACATACAGCCATGGGGATGCTAACATATTATTTGAGCACACTGAAGACACTCTTTTACCACTCAAGCATGCTCAGATAAAACCTTATCTGAGCACTGTCGTTCATCACTAGCCTTGAATTTTCCGCTGTTAGACAACATCTTTTAAATCAAGAATTGAGAGACAACTAGTAAACATTTATTTGTTTCTTTAGATGCCGCCCCCAAACCAGTCTCCCGCATCAGATCAACCCTTCCCTCTGTCAGTAAGCAGAGAAGAATCTACTATTCCACGCTCCAACACTGATAAAAACTGGGTGTATCCATCAGAGCAAATGTTTTGGAACGCAATGCTCAGGAAGGGGTAAGCTGCTCAGGATTTCCATGTTCCATTGCTACAGCTCCACAGCGCAGAGTGCCTCCTACTGGTCGTGGCAGGACCACAACTCCTATACTGCCCTCTTGTTTCTCTATGGGGTGGAAAGTAGCTTCATGCAAAACTGCCATTCTACATATATAGAAGTATTCCATTCACTACCATTCTGTTATCTACCTGGAAAAAAGGCTTCTGATTTTTTTTTTTTTTTTTATGCACAGCTGAGTCCCCAATATAATTTATTCTACAAATCTATTATATTAAAATGATTAGTGAACCTTTATGTTTTTAAGGTGGAAATGGAAGGACGATGACCTGAAACCTGAAGATATGAACAATATAATCAAGATTCACAATAAGAACAATGAACAGGCCTGGTCTGAGATCCTGAAATGGGAAGCTCTCCACGCCAAGTAAGAGCAGCTTTCTGTCAGTTACACATCACCATTCATTTTATTCATTCCACTAATATTCATTATTTTTTGTTGTATCACAGAGCTTCTCATTCACTTTTTCTGCTTGTCCATCTTCAGTGATGCATTACTATTATTATTATTAATATTTATATAGCGCCATTGATTCCATGGTGCTGTACAAGAGAAGGGGTTACATACAAATTACAGATATCAGTTACAGTAAACAAACTAACAATCACAGACTGATATAGAGGGGAGAGAGGACCCTGCCCTTTCGAGCTTACATTCTACAGGATAGTGGGGAAGGAGACAGTAGGTTGGGGGTTGCAGCAGCTCCAGTGATGGTGAGGCGGTAGCTCCAGTAGTGGTGAGGGGATCATTGCAGGCTGTAGGCTTTCCTGAAGAGATGGGTTTTCAGGTTCCGTGTGAAGGATCCAAGTGTGGGTGATAGCCGGACGTGTTGGGGCAAAGAATTCCAGAGGATGGGGGCTATTCGGGAGAAGTCTTGGAGGCGGTTGGGTGAGGAGCGAATAAGTGTGGAGGAGAGTAGGAGGTCTTGGGAGGATCGGAGATTACGTGAGGGAAGATATCGGGAGATTAGTTCAGAGATATATGGAGGAGACAGGTTATAGATGGCCTTGTAGGTCAGTATTAGTAATTTGAACTGGATACGCTGAGGGAATGGGAGCCAGTGAAGAGATTTGCAGAGGGGAGAAGCGGAGGAGTAGCGAGGAGAGAGATTAATTAGTCGGGCAGCAGAGTTAAGGATGGACTGGAGAGGTGCGAGGGTGTTAGCAGGGAGGCCATATAAAAAGATGTTGCAGTAGTCGAGACGGGAGATGATTAGGGCATGCACAAGCATTAAAGTAGAGTGAGGGTTGAGGAAGGGATGGATTCTGGAAATATTTTTGAGCTGGAGGTGGCATGAGGTAGAGAGAGCTTGGATGTGTGGTTTGAAGGACAGGGCAAAGTCAAGGGTTACTCCGAGGCAGCGGTCCTCCGGTACAGGGGGAAAGCATGATGTCGTCAATTGTTATAGATAGGTCAGGTAAGGAGGATCTGTGAAATGGGGGAAAGATGATCAGTTCAAATTTGTCCACATTCAGTTTGAGGAAGCGGGAGGAGAAGAAGGAGGCTATGGCTGATAGACACTCCGGGATTCTGGACAGCAGAGAGGTGACGTCTGGGCCAGAGAGGTAGATCTGAGTGTCATCGGCATAAAGATGGTAGTGGAATCCGTGGGACTTTATGAGTTGCCCCAGGCCAAGTGTATAGATTGAGAAGAGTAGGGGTCCTAGAACAGAGCCTTGGGGGTCTCCAAAAGAGAGAGGGTGGGATGAGGAGGTAGTGTGGGAGTGGGAGACGCTGATTGGCACTAACCCAATCCTATCTGCATGTCGGGGATACGGTGACAGTTGATTGTTGTCAACTACTCACATGTCATAAGTACAGAGTAAATGTGCTCAAAATAAAAGGAAACCTGACTATTTTTCTCCATAATGTAATGCATCCCCATCGCATCTGGACCTGACACTGTGGTGCTATAAATACTCATGTGCGTCCTTCAAAGATAACTTCTGAAAAGGGGTAAAATTGCAAAGTTCTTGTAAAAATGAGCATCTTATTAAAATTCCTCTCCATCTTGAAGAAATTTTTAATTTCGTTTACTGCTTGTTGCCTTGGTTACCGGCCACCTCTACAGTCTATCAAAGGTGGCCAATTTCCTTGGCAAGGAGCGCCTGCTTGCAAATGCTGTTCGACACTTGATCCAGCCAGCTTCGGAGCGCCTGCCATGCTGCAGAGGCAACACTGCCCGCTACTGGCAACTTTAGAGAATGCATGGTTCAGACTAACGGCATAGCTATGCCACTGGTCCAACCTATCAGTCATGAGGAGAGTACCACCCCCTGGCAAACGGAAGGTTAGAGGGATGGGGAGAGGTGCAATCCTGCAAATAGAAGAAAAGAATAACCCTTTGTAGTATTTCTCAGCAATCTCTTCTCTTTCTAATCAGAGAGTGCCCCTGTGGCCCAAGTCTTGTTCGTTTTGGTGGAAAAGCAAAAGAGTTTTCCCCGAGAGCGCGCATCCGATCGTGGATGGGGTACGGTATTTTACACCTTGCGTTGATTGCTTTCTGTGTATCCAGGAGCCGTTCTGATTTCTTACTTATCGTTCTTTTCCACAGCTATGAGCTTCCCTTTGACCGTCACGATTGGATTGTAAATCGCTGCGGAGAGGACGTCCGATACGTCATCGACTATTATGATGGAGGCCAAGTAGATAAAGACTATCAGTTCACAATCTTGGATGTTCGCCCGGCTTTTGACTCTCTGACTGCAGTCTGGGATAGAATGAAAGTTGCCTGGTGGCGCTGGACATCCTAATCTATTAAGGACTTGTTTGTTTGCCAGACATCTAAAAACTAATTGCCTGCTTTTATTGCAGTGAACCATTGCCAGGCTGCTATCTCCATTATAAATGCAGTCCAGTATTTAATGTGATGTATATAGATAAAAATACTTTTAAAAACCGGAGTAAAGGTTTTCGTGTCTTAAAAATATAAGAAACTACCATATATTGAAAATCTGGAATGTGTCTGTACAATCATCTATATAGTGCAGCATTAGCATCAAACTGGCATGTTGTATAGCGCTGGACACAATTACAGCTATAGGGGAGGAAACCAGCAAAACTGCATCTTCTTGATTTCTCCCCCCCCCCCCCCCCCTCAAGGGGCACAGGGTGTTTGCTGATAGTTTGTCTCTTGCTGCTTCATATGATTTTAATGACCAAATGCTGAGACCCCATCAATCATTATAAAGGGGGTCCGGAGTCACTTGTTCCTTCTCACAGTATGACTGTAAGGTCACGTTCACACATCTAATATTTGGATTATCTCGCAATCGATATTTACATTGCAGTGTTTAAAATGTGGAATCTCTACTAAAATTCTCCATTAAAGTATAGTACGATGTTGGATTTTCAGGGTAGATCTTACATTTGCTACCCAACATTAGTTACCCATTTTTCTTACTACCATACTAAGCGTATGAGCACACTGGGGCACTTCTCCTGCCATATACTGTAACGTTGCTAGAGGCCCGTATTCACCAGATGAAGACCACAAGTGTTTTCTTTCAGCCTCCATCGGACGGGTATACACTTTATATACTGCTTTTTAACTGTTTAGAAAAGCGCAACAGACTGCATTTCCCTATACGATGGGACCACTGTTAAAAAAAAAAAGAAGTTAAACCAGGCAGCGTTTGTTCTATTTGTTAGTTCAGAGCTTCATGTTACTGGGAGTCTCCCACAGTGGTCCCAAAAATGGCTAACCTCTCGTTATTCATTTTTAGGGAAGTGAACAAAATGAACTATAGGTCATGGTACTCCAAATCTGCACCATGTTTTTATGAGAGGTTAAATTTGTAATAAAATGGTTGTGCTTGTGGATTCTCTGAAAGGATAAGGGCATGTTCACACAGGGCAGACAACTTATGGAGCTTTTGTCAGGAGTTGCTGGTAAATTTTTTTATATTTTTTTATGGTAATGTCAAAATAGATTTAGGCAAATCCCATGCACCCACTGCAGAATAGAAATCTGGAATATGACATGAGATGCAGGCTTTATATTTACAGCATGTTGGTAGCTTCACTGCAGGTTTCACTTTTGCAATGCATTGGACAAAATTTGCATCAAATCCACAGTGAAAAAGTGATGATTTTGCTGCAGAATAGAGATGAATAAATCCATCAAGAATAAATATCCGCACAGTCCTTCCAAAATAACATGGGTGTAATGTACCGATGGTGAAGCCATAAATATGGTACAGACCACCCGGTAAAGAGGCTGCAGACAAGTGCAATATCCAGGTCTGGGGCTACACTGCTGGGAGCAGATATCTACGCTTGTGTGGCAGCTCACCCTGACACTGCTATCACATTATATACCGATCAGATCACACGCTGCAGTACCTGTCAATATACTGATCAGTTCACACGCTACAGTACCTGTCAATATACCGATCAGTTCACACGCTGCAGTACCTGTCAATATTCCAATCAGTTCACACGCTGCAGTACATGTCAATATACCGTTCAGTTCACACGCTGCAGTACCTGTCAATATACCGTTCAGTTCACACACTGCAATACCTGTTAATATACCGATCAGTTCACACGCTGCAGTACCTGTCAATATACCTATCAGTTCACACGCTGCAGTACCTGTCAATATTCCGATCAGTTCACACACTGCAGTACCTGTCAATATACCGTTCGGTTCACACACTGCAATACCTGTCAATATACCGATCAGTTTACACGCTGCAGTACCTGTCAATATACTGTTCAGTTCACACGCTGCAGTACCTGTCAATATTCCGATCAGTTCACACGCTGCAATACCTGTCAATATACCGTTCAGTTCACACGCTGCAGTACCTGCCAATATTCCGATCAGTTCACACGCTGCAGTGCCTGTCAATATACCGATCAGTTCACACGCTGCAGTGCCTGTCAATATATCGATCAGTTCACACGCTGCAGTGCCTGTCAATATACCGATCAGTTCACACGCTGCAGTGCCTGTCAATATACCGATCAGTTCACACGCTGCATGCCTATCAATATACCGATCAGTTCACACGCTGCAATGCCTGTCAATATACCGATCAGTTCACACGCTGCAGTGCCTGTCAATATACCGATCAGTTCACACGCTGCAGTGCCTATCAATATACCGATCAGTTCATACGCTGCAATGCCTGTCAATATACCGATCAGTTCACACGCTGCAGTACCTGTCAATATACCGTTCAGTTCACACGCTGCAGTACCTGTCAATATACCGTTCAGTTCACACGCTGCAGTACCTGTCAATATACCGTTCAGTTCACACGCTGCAGTACCTGTCAATATACCGTTCAGTTCACACGCTGCAGTACCTGTCAATATACCGTTCAGTTCACACGCTGCAGTACCTGTCAATATTCCGATCAGTTCACACGCTGCAGTGCCCGTCAATATACCGATCAGTTCACACGCTGCAGTGCCTGTTAATATACCGATCAGTTCACACGCTGCAGTGCCTGTCAATATACCGATCAGTTCACACGCTGCAGTACCTGTCAATATACCGTTCAGTTCACACGCTGCAGTACCTGTCAATATTCCGATCAGTTCACACGCTGCAGTGCCCGTCAATATACCGATCAGTTCACACGCTGCAGTGCCTGTTAATATACCGATCAGTTCACACGCTGCAGTGCCTGTCAATATACCGATCAGTTCACACGCTGCAGTACCTGTCAATATACCATTCAGTTCACACCCTGCAATACACCGATCACACGCTGAAGTACCTGTCAATATACCGTTCAGTTCACACGCTGCAGTACCTGTCAATATACCGATCAGTTCACACGCTGCAGTGCCTGTCAATATATCGATCAGTTCACACGCTGCAGTGCCTGTCAATATACCGATCAGTTCACACGCTGCAGTGCCTGTCAATATACCGATCAGTTCACACGCTGCATGCCTATCAATATACCGATCAGTTCACACGCTGCAATGCCTGTCAATATACCGATCAGTTCACACGCTGCAGTGCCTGTCAATATACCGATCAGTTCACACGCTGCAGTGCCTATCAATATACCGATCAGTTCATACGCTGCAATGCCTGTCAATATACCGATCAGTTCACACGCTGCAGTACCTGTCAATATACCGTTCAGTTCACACGCTGCAGTACCTGTCAATATACCGTTCAGTTCACACGCTGCAGTACCTGTCAATATACCGTTCAGTTCACACGCTGCAGTACCTGTCAATATACCGTTCAGTTCACACGCTGCAGTACCTGTCAATATACCATTCAGTTCACACCCTGCAATACACCGATCACACGCTGCAGTGCCCGTCAATATACCGATCAGTTCACACGCTGCAGTGCCTGTTAATATACCGATCAGTTCACACGCTGCAGTACCTGTCAATATACCGTTCAGTTCACACGCTGCAGTACCTGTCAATATACCGTTCAGTTCACACGCTGCAGTACCTGTCAATATACCGTTCAGTTCACACGCTGCAGTACCTGTCAATATACCATTCAGTTCACACCCTGCAATACACCGATCACACGCTGAAGTACCTGTCAATATACCGTTCAGTTCACACGCTGCAGTGCCTGTCAATATTCCGATCAGTTCACACGCTGCAGTGCCTGTCAATATACCGATCAGTTCACACGCTGCAGTGCCTGTCAATATACCGATCAGTTCACACACTGCAGTGCCTGTCAATATACCGATCAGTTCACACACTGCAGTGCCTATCAATATACCGATCAGTTCACACGCTGCAGTACCTGTCAATATACCGATCAGTTCACACGCTGCAGTACCTGTCAATATACCGTTCAGTTCACACCCTGCAGTACCTGTCAATATACCGATCACACGCTGAAGTACCTGTCAATATACCGATCAGTTCACGCACTGCAATACCTGTCAATATACCGTTCAGTTCACACGCTGCAATACCTGTCAATATACCAATCAGTTCACACGCTGCAGTACCTGTCAATATACCGATCAGTTCACACGCTGCAGTACCTGCCAATATTCTGATCAGTTCACACACTGCAATACCTGTCAACATACCGTTCAGTTCACACACTGCAATACCTGTCAATATACCGATCAGTTCACACGCTGCAGTACCTGTCAATATACCGATCAGTTCACACGCTGCAGTACCTGTCAATATACCGTTCAGTTCACACACTGCAATACCTGTTAATATACCGATCAGTTCACACGCTGCAGTACCTGTCAATATACCTATCAGTTCACACGCTGCAGTACCTGTCAATATTCCGATCAGTTCACACACTGCAGTACCTGTCAATATACCGTTCGGTTCACACACTGCAATACCTGTCAATATACCGATCAGTTTACACGCTGCAGTACCTGTCAATATACTGTTCAGTTCACACGCTGCAGTACGTGTCAATATTCCGATCAGTTCACACGCTGCAATACCTGTCAATATACCGTTCAGTTCACACGCTGCAGTACCTGCCAATATTCTGATCAGTTCACACACTGCAGTGCCTGTCAATATACCGATCAGTTCACACGCTGCAGTGCCTGTCAATATACCGATCAGTTCACACGCTGCAGTGCCTGTCAATATACCGATCAGTTCACACGCTGCAGTGCCTGTCAATATACCGATCAGTTCACACGCTGCAGTACCTGTCAATATACCGATCAGTTCACACGCTGCAGTGCCTGTCAATATACCGATCAGTTCACACGCTGCAGTGCTTATCAATATACCGATCAGTTCACACGCTGCAGTACCTGTCAATATACCGATCAGTTCACACGCTGCAGTACCTGTCAATATACCGATCAGTTCACACCCTGCAGTACCTGTTAATATACCGATCACACGCTGAAGTACCTGTCAATATACCGATCAGTTCACGCACTGCAATACCTGTCAATATACCGTTCAGTTCACACGCTGCAATACCTGTCAATATACCAATCAGTTCACACGCTGCAGTACCTGTCAATATACCGTTCAGTTCACACACTGCAATACCTGTCAATATACCGTTCAGTTCACACACTGCAATACCTGTCAATATACCGTTCAGTTCACACACTGCAGTACCTGTCAATATACCGTTCAGTTCACACACTGCAATACCTGTCAATATACCGATCAGTTCACACACTGCAATACCTGTCAATATACCAATCAGTTCACACGCTGCAGTACCTGTCAATATACCGTTCAGTTCACACACTGCAATACCTGTCAATATACCGTTCAGTTCACACACTGCAATACCTGTCAATATACCGTTCAGTTCACACACTGCAGTACCTGTCAATATACCGTTCAGTTCACACACTGCAGTACCTGTCAATATACCGTTCAGTTCACACACTGCAATACCTGTCAATATACCGATCAGTTCACACGCTGACGTACCAGTCAATATACCGATCAGTTCACATGCTGCAGTACCTGTCAATATACCGATCAGTTCACACGCTGCAGTACCTGTCAATATACTGATCAGTTCACACGCTGCAGTACCTGTCAATATACTGATCAGTTCACACGCTGCAGTACCTGTCAATATACCGATCAGGTCACACGCTGCAGTACCTGTCAATATACTGAGCTGAGTCATACAACATAAAAGCCACATAAGCGCTGCACCATTGTAAGACTCCTCTCTGTGCAGCATACTGAGCAGGTCTGATCGCACACGTGACAGAGCTGCTGCAGAATAACCTTTAACCTTTAATTTAACCTTTTCCTGATATCGTGAAATATTTATCTTCCTGCACTCAACAAACTATTCAATGGCTCAAATACTAAAGTGACCAAATAAAGGCATGTTTACATGCAGATGAATTTTTTTCTTCCCAAAAATGTTTGTGACGGTCACATTTTTTTTTAAACCCCTTTTTTCTCCAGTATCTCCAATCAGAAATGTTGTATAGTTATCCTGATTAGCTATGCCACTTACCCTATATGCAGGCATGTTGATTTTTTTATTTTCAAAATTCTTCAAAATGAAGCATGTAATTCATGAAATTGGCGTAAAAACGCTGTTCATCTTTGTCTATTACCTTTTTTGTGCTTTACTAGAGCGAAAAGAATCGCTCAAAAATTCCGCATGTACAGAAAATCAATCTGGGTGTCAAATGGGGGAGGGGAGAGAAGGAGCGCAGAGGTGCAAAATATTTTGCAACTGCGAAATGATAAATCGACCTCAAAACAAAAGCCCTGCTGACTTTGGCGAATATTAAAAAAGCAAACAAATAAACGCATAAAATAGACAAATAAAAGTGCAAATTAAAATAAGAATTTGGCACAAATAAAAAATTGAGCCCATCAGTCCCCAGCAGCTTCTATGGTCTCCAGTCCTACAGTCACATCCTCCTATACACTGACATCTATAGAGGCCCAATGATGTCCAATCCTAGGGGAATGCTGCCCTCTAGTGGGCAATGCAGAACTGACAGCAATGATTACACTGGAGGCGGAAAAGGAAGTAGTGTGAGTGGTGCAGAGATGTCAGAGGCAGCGCAGGAGGAGATCTCTGTGCTGTCAGCCATATACTGTGATCCGGGGGAGTGCGAAGTCCTCTCATGCTCAGGTGACTGCACTAGATCTCTTAGTGATCCAGAGAGAAATCCATTCTGATAGCAGAGAAGGTCCAGCGTGTGATATTGTATCAATGATACAGTGTGAATTGTAACCTTACGTCCCAGCAGGGCTCGTGTGTGCGTATATATAAGTGTATGGCATACATGTGAAGATTGGTTGTCCCAGACAGGCTGTTATCTAGGGGTATCAGACTACGACGCATGGCTCAATTTTCAGATTTAGATATTTTAAAAACCATGTATCATTTCCTTAACACTTCACAAACACTTTCTACTTTATGTTGGTATATCGCATAAATCTCAATAAAATACATTTAAGATTGTGGGTGCAACATGAAAAAAATGTGGAAAAGTTCACAGGGTATGAATACTTTTTTCGAGGCACTGTGGGTCTATAATATATCTATATACAAAATATGTGCATTTGTTTCCCAAAGAGTATCTGATGTGCCATAAGGTGGCCCGCCACGCATGTATTATTGGCTTTAAACGGTTAATCCGAGAATTCAAAGTCATTTCCTACCTATTATAGGAGGACAATATGGGGACCCTTGGGACTCCCAATCAGGACTCCTTCAAAAAAAAAAAAAGGTAATCTGTGTGGTTTTCTGTGTGACACGTACCGGAATAGAATGCAGAATAGAATTGACAGATTTTTAGGTGTTAACTCCTTCACCCCCAGGACATTTTCCGTTTTTTGCGTTTCTGTTTTCCGCTCTCCTCCTTCCCAGAGCCATAACTTTTTTTTTTTCTTAAATTTCTCCGTCAATTTGGCCGCACGAGGGCACGGTTTTTTTTTTTTTTTTTTTTTCCGACACGAGTTGTACTTTTGAACGACTCTATTGATTTTACCATACGATGTACTTGAAAATGGAAAAAAATGGAAAAAAAATTCCAAATGCGGTGAAGTTGCAAAAAAAAAAAAGTGCAATGACACAATAACTTTTTTTGTTTTTTTTCCCCTTAACATGTTCACCAAATGCTAAAAATGGGCTTATTTTTTACGTGCCGAGCTGATGTTTTGATTTGAAACCATTTCGGTGTAGATAGGATGTTTTGATCGCCTGTTACTGCAAACTTAATTCTGTTTTTTTTTTCCTCTTGTTACGCCGTTTACTGATAGGATTCATTCTTTCTATGTATTGATGGATCGGGTGATTCTGAACGCATCGATGCCAAATAGGTGCATTTTTTCTCTTTTTTTTTTCTCTTCTTTTGAATGGGGGGTAATTTAAACTTTATATATATATATATATATTTAAATTTTTTTTCCCCTAACTTCAGTAGTCTCCGTAGGAGACTAGAAGCTGCGATCATCCGATCGCCCGTGCTACTTGCAGCAGGACTGCAGCATAATAACATAAAAGTGTGATTATCTCAAGACCGGTTGCAAAAGTGCTTGTTTTTGAAAGACCATATCAAAGCTGGGACTAACCCTAAAGAAGTCAATGTGCGGGGCTTTCCGACTTTCCCTCCGACCTCTTCGCCTACCGAGCCTTCTTCATGTAACAATGTTTATCTAAAATGCCAAAAGACAAAAATTAAGAAAAAAAGTCACAGAATGGAGTTTGTAAGTTTTCCATAACTCTTAACTATTTGTGTCTGGATGTAATTTTCCTTTTGTTGTCTGGGCCTTGCATTGCGGCTGATTGGGTGCTCTTGTTTTGTAGAGAGCGGTATAACCGTAATGATCCAGACCAACGTCCGGAGGACAGCGGAATCTGAAATCCGGCTGCGCCTTGTGTTTGATCTGCCGGTGACGTATCCATCCTGCCTGCCCAATCTGTGTGTCAGCAGCGAAGAGCTTACCAGGGCCCAGTGTAAAGAGCTGAGAGACCAATTACTCGCGCAGGCCCGGGAGCGTCTCTCCGCACCCATGATACATGACTTGGTCTTGTGGACGCAGCGGAATTTTAACAGTGTAATTGGGAATTCCATCCGTGACGAAAAACTCCTTCCGTCAGCGGTGACTGACGATGGGACGTGGACGGCGCTTTTACATTTAGATCACATGAGAGCTAAGAACAAATATGTCAGAACTGTCGAAAAATGGACGTCGGATTTGGAACTGAGTGGGAAACTAATGTTCATGGGCAAGATAATACTGATCCTCCTGCAAGGGGACAGACGTAACATTCGGGTGAGCAGGAAAGAGAGCGCCTTATATCTTCACCTGTACAAGTTTTTGTCCCGGTGGCATTGCTTGTGGATTTCTAATACTGGCTTAGGCCTCATTGAGATGTCAGTTTTTTCTTTACGAGTGTTTTCCATGAATAGCACTCGTACTGTTGATGGTCTATAAGGCTATTGATCTGTCCATTTTTTTTTCCCTTGGATTGTTTGGTTCATTTAAAAAAAAAAAAATGGAGAGATGTCCGATCTTGATCCGAGTGCAAGTCTATGGGACCGTGAAAAAAAAAAAAAATTGGACTGCACTCTGATGACATCTGAGTGTGGTCCGATTTTCACGGACTGTCAGAAAGGAGAAGGTGGAGAAACTTTTTTTTTTTCCACACGTATGAGAAAAAAAACGACACTCGGACCACAGTCTAATCAAAATAACTGGTGTTTTTTTTCTCGTATGTGAAAAATACTGATGTCTGAATGAACCCCTATACTTTGTATGGCCACGTGTGCCCCCCAGTGTCCATTCCCTGATAATTTCATATATTTCTGATTATAGTTAGACGTATAATAATGAGTCTGATTGTTATCGAAATCACAATTGTTGAGAAACACAATGTAACTAAAAAGGCTTGGCCGAGCGTTCATGTGTTCTCTGATGGAAGGGCAAAGTCTCTGCGAGACTCCACTATCCACAGGACAGCAAAAAGGTCAAGGATCTGACCTACCCAATTCTCATCTCCCCTAATCGTGGGGAATCGGGTGTCCCCCATACACATTGTGGTCAGCCGATCTTATTTATATTGGTGGGTTATGACGATATTTGTCTAATGTGTATGGGGGTAGGGAGGGACCCTGACTGATCATGCCTATAAGGCCTCATTTAATTTTTCACATACAAAGTTTTGTCTGGGCTTTTTAATTAAGGATAGAACACATACCTGTTATAGTCTATGGTACTGTTCACATGTCCGTGTTTTTTTTTCTGTTCAAAAAAAAATCAGAGATGTTCGTTTTTGATCCAAACCATAGATAAAAAAAAAAAGTATATGTCCCATGATGGCCAATCAGCTCTTACGTTAAAGGGAATCTATCAACATAATGTAGATACAAGACCTACAAAAGACAAAATGAGAAAAACCCTGCTGTAACATAATGTAGATACATACAGTTGTGGCCAAAAGTATTGACACCCCTACAATTCTGTCAGATAATACTCAGTTTCTTCCTGAAATGATTGCAAACACAAATTCTTTGGTATTATTATCTTCATTTAATTTGTCTTAAATTAAAAAACACAACCATCAATGAGTTTCTTACAATGCTCTGCTGGAATTTTAGACCATTCTTCTTTGGCAAACTGCTCCAGGTCCCTGATATTAGAAGGGTGCCTTCTCCAAACTGCCATTTTTAGATCTCTCCACAGGTGTTCTATGGGATTCAGGTCTGGACTCATTGCTGGCCACCTTAGAAGTCTCCAGTGCTTTCTCTCAAACCATTTTCTAGTGCTTTTTGAAGTGTGTTTTGGGTCATTGTCCTGCTGGAAGACCCATGACCTCTGAGGGAGACCCAGCTTTCTCACTTTGGGCCCTACATTATGCTGCAAAATTTGTTGGTAGTCTTCAGACTTCATATTGCCATGCACACGGTCAAGCAGTCCAGTGCCAGAGGCAGCAAAGCAACCCCAAAACATCAGGGAACCTCCGCCATGTTTGACTGTAGGGACCGTGTTTTTTTCTTTGAATGCCTCTTTTTTTCTCTCCTGTAAACTCTATGTTGATGCCTTTGCCCAAAAAGCTGTACTTTTGTCTCATCTGACCAGAGAACATTCTTCCAAAATGTTTTAGGCTTTTTCAGGTAAGTTTTGGCAAACTCCAGCCTGGCTTTTTTATGTCTCGGGGTAAGAAGTGAGGTCTTCCTGGGTCTCCTACCATACAGTCTCTTTTCATTCAGACGCCGACGGATAGTACGGGTTGACACTGTTGTACCCTCGGTCTGCAGGGCAGCTTGAACTTGTTTGGATATTAGTCGAGGTTCTTTATCCAACATCCGCACAATCTTGCATTGAAATCTCTTGTCAATTTTTCTTTTCCGTCCACATCTAGGGAGGTTAGCCACAGTGCCATGGGCTTTAAACTTCTTGATGACACTGCACACGGTAGACACAGGAACATTCAGGTCTTTGGAGATGGACTTGTAGCCTTGAGATTGCTCATGCTTCCTCACAATTTGGTTTCTCAAGTCCTCAGACAGTTCTTTGGTCTTCTTTCTTTTCTCCATGCTCAATGTGGTACACACAAGGACACAGGACAGAGGTTGAGTCAACTTTAATCCATGTCAACTGGCTGCAAGTGTGATTTAGTTATTGCCAACACCTGTTAGGTGCCACAGGTAAGTTACAGGTGCTGTTAATTACACAAATTAGAGAAGCATCACATGATTTTTCGAACAGTGCCAATACTTTTGTCTACCCTCTTTTTTATGTTTGGTGTGGAATTATATCCAATTTGGCTTTAGGACAATTCTTTTTGTGTTTTTTCATTTAAGACAAATTAAATGAAGATAATAATACCAAAGAATTTGTGTTTGCAGTCATTTTCAGGAAGAAACTGAGTATTATCTGACGAAATTGCAGGGGTGTCAATACTTTTGGCCACAACTGTAGACCCTGATTCTAGGGATGTGTCACTTACTGGGCTGCTTGCTGTAGTTTAAAAAATAATGACCAATATCCTATGGATCTTTTTGGGATATATCTTGTACCAGCCTACCTTCTATGACCTGAATTAGTTTTCTCCATTGTGTAATGTAAATAATTATTTTATCTTAGTTTTTCATTTTTTTACTCCTCTTGTAGGAATATATGGTTCTCCAAAAAACCTGTAAAGTTGATGTTGATTCAAGTGGAAAGAAATGTAAAGAAAAAATGATCAGTGTTTTGTGTGAAGTTAAATTACCTCCTGAACATAAAAGGTACGTAAAATAATGCTAGAACTCTGATGGTTTTTGCCAGGTTAATTAAAAATCTGCGCAGGCAGAAATACAGGTAAAACAAAGAGTAATCTACCCTCATCCATATATTCTCTGCGGTTGTAAAGGTGGAGAAGATGGCGAACGACCTCTCTGAAGATTCCTGTCATTGTATCTGGTGTATTTTTTTTTTTTTTTGTGATTATTCCTCATGTAGGCTGCAGTTGTCCTATGTACAGGGGTGAGCAGGGTTAACTGTAAGGCTAGCCCATGTTTTGGGGAAGAGTAATTGGGCACTAGGAGTTAGTTCCAGCTCAGCTACAAAGAAGGAAGAATACTCTCAGCTTTGTCAGCCATATTGGGTGTGTGCAAAGGAAAGCAGACTCACAGGAGGTGGTACATACGATCCTTTGCTGTCAGGCAACAGTGATGGCTGTTCTCCACGTAGCAAGCAAGTTAGGGCACCTAGTGATAGAGACGTTAAACACGAGTCAGAGTGTTTCCCAAACCTGGTGGTCTTAGTGACAATACGGGGTGAGCCAGGCTGATTCACGTCCGTAAGGTGTGGCAGCTGGAAGAGCTCCCTTCTATAGTCCACAGAGTGTAGCCGTCACAGCGAATGACACTGACCCATGTGGCCCTGTACCGGGAATACGGAGCGCCTCAGCTTAACGTGTTTGTACTTCAGTGATGTCGCTCACAAGTGACGTGCCGCCGTACGTAACCGAAACACTTGTGCCTCTGCCACGTAATGCCGATGAAGAATTCAAGTATTTTAACTACTACCTGTTATCCATAGTGTCAAATCACGTAGTGAAGAGTTTACTTGATCTTGACACTATGGCCAAAGGTCACAACTTGTTGCAAGTTTCGGCAGCATGTGCACACACTCAGGGACACCTGTATAGGGTGATTAGGGGCGCAGAAGTAACCATCGTCCAGCCTCAACCCTTACACCGTTCCAATGCCATGTCTCTGGTCTGCCTCCCCCTTGTACTCTATTTACCGTGGCTACAACTATCACAGCCCATATACCCTCCGTCACTGCTGCAGCCAATCGCTGGTATGACCTGCTTTGTGACGTATAACACTGAGACTTGTGATTGGCTGCCTGTCTGCATCTTTTTAATTAATTTGGAAAGTTTAGTTTAAACTGAAGCTATCAACAGAAAATGACCTCTGGTATAAATCAGGTTTTTGTGTTAAATGCACTTTATTTCTCATGTAACAATGTATATTAAAAATAAATATAGAAATTTTGCAATTTTCACACAGGCCACTGGAGCTTTTTTAAACTCTAACTTCCTGTGGCTTCAGGAAACAACACATGTACATTAGCAGCAATGATCAGACTCTGATCATGTCCAGGCTCGGACTGACCCACCAGAGAACCGGAGGATTCTCCGGTGGGCCCAGGCACTGACACCTTCACGTCTAATGGATTGTTGCATCTAATGAGCGTGTGCAAAGGTCATTGTCAACTGTGTTAACCGAGTGTCTTCGGCATGCTCCAAAAATATGTTCAAGTCCCCGCGGCTGCATGTCTCATAGCTGTTAGACATCCGGAACACATGCAGGGATTTCCTAACAAACAGTCAATCCCTGCATGTATTACAGCTCTCGAACGGCTGCGAGACATGCAGCCGCGGGGACTCGAACATATTTTTCGAGCACAATGAAGACGGTTAGCACACAAGCATGTTCAGATAACACCTTATCCCAGCACTTTCGCTCATCGCTAGTGGTAAGCGGGCCAATCAGAATTCAGTGTCCATAGAACGATCAATAAAGCGATTGTTCTGTGCATCTAGACTATCATTATCATCTGTTTAGTTTTTATAACAATGATTTCAGTGCTGACAAAAATGATCCAAACTCCAGAGAAATAAAAATTTTGCTCATTTGTTGGGTGATCGCCGGTATGTTTACATAAGCCAATAATCGGCAAATGAACTTTACGACACATGCTTATTCCCAATTACCAACACATCTAAATGTGCCTCTATCCTCCTGTCTTTTCTGGCTTTCCAACATCAGTAATAACTGACTTAGCCACTATTTGTAATGAGATGACTCTGCTCATTCTATCCCAGTCTATACAGAAAAGCTGGCTAGTGAGCTCTAGAAAGTATCAACTTATAGTGCCTCTTCTCCTGACCCGAATGAAAAATGAAATTTTATGTGCATAGTAGCAAAGTCAATATGAATACCTGAAATGTCATTTATTGATGATCTGATGATATATTCTTTCAAAGAAGTAAGAATCAGTTGAATTTTGTTATAATTCTGTTGCAGATTTCCAGCGTTTGAAGTAAAGGAGTATTCATCAATTAGTGAATTAGAGAAAGAGTTCAAAATGGCCAGACTATCCAATATTTTCACAGAATTCGTGATGGGTCTATTTTAATGTTTCTGCAAAGGAAAAAAACCCCCAAAGAAATATAGAAGAAAGAAAGCAAAGAAAAACACCAGTGCAAAACCCCCTAAAAAAAACTGTTGTTTAAGACTCATCAGTAGGTTTATTTTATTTGCTTTTTAAAGAAAAAAATAAAATAAATTGAATGAAAGAAATGAATTACCGACAGAATCTTTTCTTTCATCATCGTCTGACTGCAGAAATGTTTCTTGCTCCTCCTGATATGTAGACCGAACAAAGCCACATATCCGATACTATAGACAACGGTGGAAGGAACCAAGATGTGAATGACACCTGTTTCTCTGCAAGGTTTCTATAAGATTATTTCAGGAGATTGAAGAAAACCGAGAACATCAGCAAGTATTTATTCCCTACTCATTTGCAGTATCAGCAAGGAAAAATTGTTGGTTTCCGGCGGAGCTTATGGTCCTCTGAGCAGTTTGCTCCATCCTGGAGAGATTGCCGAAAAAGTGATTTCCCGCTGCCCCTCATCTGGTTCTGGTCTCCGCTTACCGATCCTATCTAAACAGTAAATCCCCCCAATCACTGGCTCCAGTAGGGATCGAGTAAGCATCAGAATGGGAATAGTAGGGGAATTGGGGAGAGTGAGTTTACCTCTAACTTATATTTTTAGCCAGTCTACTCCCCTTAAAAATATATTTTTCTGCTGGACAACTCCTGAAACTTTTATTTTGACCATATCAAATCAAAGTACTTGATCTCCAGAACCAGTACTAGAAAAATAAGGTGTGGGGTCCTATTTTCCTTAAAAAAAAAACAAAACAAAAACAAACTCATTTTTTCCCCTAAATTCCATCTTTCAACACTAAGTCAGATTTAGTGTAATTCAATTGAAAAATTCAGTCGCAGAAGAAGAAAATTGGGACTAGCATTTGTAACTGAATTCTAGCATCAACCTTTGCTACTTATTTCTCTAAGCGACCATTTACGTGTGGACCATGAACATGCAGAACGTATCTCTCCCTTTAAACTTCTTATTTCCTATGCCAACCCTTCAAAGGGGATCTGTCACCCTTTTTATCCCCTATTAGCTGCCGGCATAGACATCGGGGGCTTATCTACAGCATTCTGTAATGCTGAAGATAAGTCCCCGATGTAACCTGAAAGAGAAGAAAAACACGTTATATTATACTCACCGAGGTGGGCGGTCCAGTCCGATGGGTGTCACGGTCCGGCGCCTCCCTTCTTCATGCGATGACGTCCTCTTCTCCCGTCCTGAAATGGCTCCGGCGCAGGCGCTTTGCTCTGCCCTGTTGAGGGCAGAGCAGAATTCTGCAATGCGCAGGTGCTGGACCTCTCCCGACGCCTGCGCACTGCAGGACTCTGCTCTGCCCTCAACGGGGCAGAGCAGTGCGCCTGCGTCGGAGCCATTACAGGATGGGAGAAGAGGACGTCATCGCATGAAGAAGGGAGGCGCCGGACGGGACGGCGACACCCATTGGACCGGACCGCCCACCTCGGTGAGTATAATATAACGTGTTTTTCTTCTCTTTCAGGTTACATCGGAGGCTTATCTACAGCATTATAGAATGGTAAGCACAATACCCAAGCCCATTATCCTTCAAAGGAGCGGGCTACACTCTCAATGCATGAATATATCACAAAGGTTATGTCACTGTAAGGTGACCCAATAACCAAGAGTGTCACTCATTTCATAAAATACATATTTTATTAAACATTAATTGACATACAACCATAAAACCATTGCCTCAAACCAACACTTATAGGAAGGAGAAACAGCAAAAGGATACAAATTCAATTATATAAAGAGTCAAAATTTAAAGAAAATGACTGCAGTATCCTGAATATTATAATATGCCCAACAATATGCTTAGTATTTATTGATTGGATACATTTTTAATAAAACTATAGAAAATTGCATGCAAAAAAACCTGCATAGGTGTGAAAAAAAATTTACTGCCTTAATGTGAATAGAATCTAACACATAATTCACACCTTTGAATAACTATTCATTAATCAGCTGTTGCTGCTGCTACACCACCATGACATGGCTGTAGGAAATTGCATGCAAAAAACCTGCATAGATGTGAATAAAATTTACTGCCTTAATGTGAATAGAATCTAACACACAATTTACACCATTGAATGACAATTCATTAATCAGATGTTGCTGCTGCTACACCACCATAGCCTTACACATATGTGGATTCTAATTACCCACAATATGCAATATATGCAGCCATTGCTGCTACAGCACTACCACAGCCTCTCACCTCTCATGTATGCAGGTTAAAATGACCCAAAGCATGAAAATAAATGTGAGGAATGCATCGCCAAATACATATTACCTAAGCAGTGTGCACAGTGGAGTTGGGCATAGAGTAGGATGCTGCTTCCCCGCACCCCAACGCACGTTTCGCCCCTGCTTCTTCCTGGGGGTGTGTCTAGTTCTCCCACGTCACCCTTCTTATACACATCGCAGTCCAATGAACACAGGGAAAACTGGTAGGGCATTGTTCTTGAATCATGAAAGTAACGTCCAATAAAATCATTGAAAAGAGGAGCTATATGAATCAAGACCGCCCACTTGCAGTCAAAGTATTCTAAGAGGAGTATTTGCCTGATATAACGCCTCCCATCAGTCAAATCATTATACAGAGCTACCATTTAGCCTCAGCGCACATTGAAACAAACACACAGCGCTGACCATCAAACCTGCACATGGCTGAGCAGAGCGCAGACAGTCTCCCCTGCAGGAAGGAGACACGCCACACTTCTTACCCACCAAATGCCTGAAAGACAGACAGCCGTGCGAGTGAGACAAAGCAGGCCGGTTTATTGTACCAGAGTTCACTATTTTCATTCCCACTAAAACTACAAATAGCGTGCAAGTGAATAGAATTATTATGGACTTAATTTGATACACTTAATATTATCACTGACCTAAACAGCCAGTGCCTAGGTTTATTTAATATTAATATATAAATGTGTGACGCACTAAATACAATAAAGTGCGGAGTGATGTAAAAAAGTGCAGTGAAAATTAATTATTATTTTTTTTTAAATTTTTAATTGCAATTTTTATATTTTTATAAAACCTATCCATTAAATATAATGCATATGGGTGCAAAAAAGTGAAGTGAACCCAGTCTTTATATTTATGTTTTTTATATGTTTTTTATATATATATATATATATATATATATATATATATATATATATTTTTTTTTTAACTTTAAAAAATAGTGAATATATATTGATTATAGTGACTGTGTATCATATGCCACTACTGAGGTGAAAAAAAACAAACAAAAAAAAAAAAACAACGCCGCTCCGATACACTAACATAAGCTTTGGTACTGTATATTGTGTTGACACCACCAAAAGTGGAGATATTAATGAAATAATACATTCCTACCAGCCCTACCCTATCTGACCCCCCACATAATAATCATCTCCTCTTATTTCTCAATAACACAATCTTGATGGACGAAAAAATGTCACATGTACTTCCAAGTTCTGTTGAATTTTATAATAGTTGACACCCAATTCATTTTTCAGACTAGATTCTTCCATTTTTCTTTTATCCACCCTGAGAACTTGGAGAAAGGGTTTACATTCATTGAAATGCATATCAGACTCTTTATATAATTGAATTTGTATCCTTTTGCTGTTTCTCCTTCCTATAAGTGTTGGTTTGAGGCAATGGTTTTATGGTTGTATGTCAATTAATGTTTAATAAAATATGTATTTTATGAAATGAGTGACACTCTTGGTTATTGGGTCACCTTACAGTGACATAACCTTTGTGATATATTCAAGCATTATAGAATGCTGTAGATAAGCCCATGATGTCTATGCCAGCAGCTGCAAAGCCAAAAAAAGGGTGACAGATTCCCTTTAAAGGAAATCTGTCACCAGGCTCTTGCTACTCGAGAATAGCATCATTTAGGGCAAGTTACCCTGATTGCAGTCAAGTCTCACTTACTGGGCTGCTTGCTGCAGTTTTGATCAAAGTGTTTTATCTGCCAGAGATCTAGCAGATCTCTGAATGCTGAGCTCTGTATAACCCCGCCCACACTGCTGATTGACAGCTTTCTGCCTATACACAGAAACCTGCCAATCAGGGTTATACAGAGATCAGGAATATTCAGGACTACCAGGCAGCAGGTTTGCTAGTCCTCTAGTTATAGTCTCAACTGATTTTAATCAAAATTGCAGCAAATAGCCCAGTAAGTGATGCAATGCAGGAATCAGGGTCTCTGTCTCTACATTATGCTTTTCTCAGATTAGATGGCAAAAACCTGATTACCGATTCCTTTTAAAGCTGTTGAAGAAAACGATACTTATAGATATACAGTATGTGAGCTTTCAGCAGAGCGCAGCGTACATTTAGGCGTGGAGATGCAGAATACACGCAGCAAATAAGATGCAGCAATATCCTCAGTCTGGTCTCTTTTTACATAAAGTAAATTTCTCTTGGTTTTGTTCTTCTGCAACTTGAAAGCTCGCTAACATTAGACATTCACATCATAGGTTAAGTGTACATGACAGGATAGACTTTGTTGTCTGCTCCATTCATGTTCTCAGATCCGCTCATAGACTCTTAGATGTGTCATCTTTGATTAAAATTACATTTAGTTTTTGAGAAGTGATTTATTTCAGAAATTTACATACCATCTGTAGCGGCGGCCCCTGCTTATTTCAAAGATTAGTTTGATGTATAGAATTAATACATTACTAAAGATGACTGTATTTATTAGCGGACTTATTTTCAATGTCTTCCCAGAGTCTCCTGCTGTTAGCACATGGTGAAAATAATAATTCAGTTTTTTATCTCAAGCTTGAGTGGGTCAACACAGTGGTGTCTACAAATGGAAGCAACTGCAAGAAAATGCAACAGCGCTAAGAAATATTAACTTACTATTCACTATGTATGGATTTTGGATTACAGAACTTATTACGGAGTGTCAAAATGGAAAGCTCGAGCACGGAACTGCTACTCAACGCAAAGAATACAAAGATAGTGACTACTGCCAGATACAACCGGGACACATTTGATATGGACGGCGATGAAATGGAAGTTGTAAAGGACTTTAGCCTACTCGGATCGATCGCTCAAGATGCAGCGAAGACTGTGAAAGTCAGTAGGAGATTATCTATGGGTAAAATCAACAATGAAGTCAAAGAAACGAGGTCTTCAAATCAAGGAACATCTCACTGGTGACGAAGACTCGGCTCATACATTGTTTGGTCTTTTCTGTAGTAATATACAGATGTGAAACCTGGATGATAAAGAAATAAGACATAAGAATCAAAGCCTTCCAAATGTGGTGCTGGAGAAGGATGTTATCAATATTATGGATGACAAGAAGAACAAACAAATCAGTTTGGAACAAATCAAGCCAGACATGTCACTGTAAGCAAGGATCGCAAGCTACGACTCACCTACTTTGGACACATCATACAAAGAGAGCAATCACTGGAGAAGGACACCATGTCGGAAGAATAGCAGGAAGCAGACAAAAGAAGACCGGCAACCTGATAGCTTAATATTACAATCAAGATAATGGCAGAGAAGACCCTTGTGGACCTAGCTAGGATTGCACGAGATTGATCTTCCTACAGAGCGTTCGTCTATCAAGTCGCCATGGTTGCGATCAAGCCGTAAAAAAAAATAAATGTGTGTATATGTGTATATACACAGGAGTTGGACAAAATAATGGAAACACCTGGAAACATCAACAATCAAGTCGCCATGGTTCGAGATCAAGCCGTAAAAAAAAATAAATTTGTGTATATGTGTATATACACAGGAGTTGGACAAAATAATGGAACCACCTGGAAACATCAACAAAAGTTAGTTTAATATGGTGTAGGTCCACCTTTTGCGGCGATTACAGCCTCAATTCTCCGAGGTATGGATTCATACAAGGTGTGAATTGTTTCCAAAGGAATTTTAGCCCATTCTTCAGTTAAAACACCCTCTTGTTCTTTGAGTGACAATGGCGGCGGAAATCGACGTTTAACTTGAATCTCTAAAATTGACCTTAAATGCTCAATAATGTTTAGGTCTGGGGATTGGTGGGGCCAGATGAGATGCTCAACTTCATTAGAATGTTCCTCGTGCCATGCTTTAACGATTCTAGCTGTATGAATTGGTGCATTATCATCCTGAAAGGTGGCGTTCCCCTCTGGGAACAGTGCTTGAACCATAGGATGCACTTGGTCGCCCAAAATGCCTAAATAATTGCGGCTGTTAATTCTTCCATGAAGGGATATCATTGGCCCAGCGGATCATCACAAAATAGCACCCCAGATCATCACAGAACCTCCACCATGTTTTACGGTTGGGAGAAGGCAGTCTGGATGGAATGCTTTCGGCTGTCTCCAAACGTACAATCTCGTCCGGAGGTCGGAAATAGGGTAAACGATGATTCGACCGAGAATATCACATGTTTCCACTGCTCGAGGGACCAATTCTGGAGGTTTCTACACCACTGTAAACGCTTGGAAACATTTGTCATTGAGAGCAGCGGTTTTCTAATTGCAGCTCTTCCGTGGAATCCAGATTTGTGCAGCTCTCGTCAAACAGTTTTCGTGGAAACTGGGTTCTGTAGGTGTTCATTGAGCTCAGCAGTGATTTTCAGAGCCATGGTCTTGCGATCCTCTCTCACAATTCGCTTTAGAGTCCGACGGTCTCTCTCAGTCAACTTCGACTTTCGGCCGGACCTGTGCTTTGCTGCGGACGTTTTTCCTTCTCTTTCAAACCCAGTCATTACTTTGGAGACAGTACCTCTTGACACGCCAAGCATTCGGGCACTTTCTGTTACACTAGCGCCTGCCATACGAGCACCAACAATTTGGCCTCTTTGAAAATCCGAGAGGTCTGCCATTGGTATCAGGTTCTCATCAATGTTCTTACAATTCTGCAAAACAAACAGTTAATTTACATACACATATCTCATAACACAAATACTCAACTACAAAACATTACCATATGTCACGGTTTGCATGTTTATAACATGTTTGAAGATTATGATGCCAAAATGTTAGGTGTTTCCATTATTTTGCCCAACCCCTGTATATGTGTGTATGTGTGTATGTATGTGTATATATATATATATATATAAAAAAATGAATGTGTGTGTGTATCACCAACCAATCACGAAGCATCTTTCATTTCACCAGAGCTGTTCAAAAGAAGCTGAGCTGTGATTGGTTGCTACGAGCAACAGTTTTCCTTGCAAACAATCACTAAGCATCTCTCATTTCACCAGAGCTGGTTAAAAGAAGCTGAGATGTGATTGGTTGCTATGACCAACAGTTTTCCCACTTGACAACACCTCAGCAGACACTGACATGGTGGGAGAAATATAGCATCCCCGGGAATATAAGCTCCCAGCCATTGTCTGCCCCCCAGAAAGGAGCACAGAGCACATGACAGAAATGAATCCCCCCTCCCATGCCCATATACCCATCACACATCCTCCACCCCGTAGGCACATCTTCCCTCTTAAAGGGATCTCCGGTATGGAAGTCAGGGCAAATCCATCCAGCGCTTTAATTCTGACCCCAGGCCTCTCTTAAAGGGATCCCCAGTATGGAAGTTAGGGCAATTGCCTTCAAATGCTCTGGTACTGACCCCAGGCTCTCTTAAAGGGATCTCGTGTATGGAAGTTAGGGCAAATCCCTCAGCACCCTGATTCTGACCCCAGGGTTCTATTAAAGGGATCATTGGTATGCAAGTCAGGGTAAATCCACTCAGCGCTCTGGTTCTGACCCAAGTCCCCTCTTAAAGGGATCCTCGTTACAGAAGTGAGGGAAAATCCACTCTGCGCTTTGGTACTGACCCCAGGCCTCTCTTAAAGGGATCTCCGGTATGGAAGTCAGGGTAAATCCCTCAGCGCTCTGATTCTCACCCCAGGCTTCTATTAAAGGGATCATTGGTATGGAAGTCAGGGCTAATCCACTCAGTGCTCTGGTTCTGACACCAGGCTGATGAGATGATTTGGGATATTAGGAGTAGTAGTCCAGTAGCTCTGGCCAATGGGATGATGTGGGATATTAGGGGTAGTAGTCCGGTGGCTCTGGCTGACGGGATGATGTGGGATATTATGAGTAGTAGTCCGGTAGCTCTGGCTGAAGGGATGATGTGGGATATTATAGTGAATGTGGCTATGTGGAATGAGCGAGGCTCTACACTCAGCGAGGAGGCAAAACATCTGAGTGGGCAGCAAAGTGGCTCTGTGATTAGCACTGCAGCCTTGCAGCACTGGGGTCCTGAGTTCAAATCCCACCAAGGATTGTGAGTCCCAATTGTGACAGTGCCGATAATATCTGTAAAGCCCTGTGGAATTATTGGCGCTACAGTGCCTTGCAATACTATTCGGCCCCCTGGAACTTTTCAACATTTTCCCACATATCATGCTTCAAACATAAAGATACCAAATGTAAATTTTTGGTGAAGAATCAACAACAAGTGGGACACAATTGTGAAGTTGAACAAAATTTATTGGTTATTTTAAATTTTTATGGAAATTCAAAAACTGAAAAGTGGGGCGTGCAATATTATTCAGCCCCTTTAACTTAATACTTTTGTTGCGCCACCTCTTGCTGCGATTACAGCTGCAAGTCGCTTGGCGTATTTGTCTATCAGTTTTGTACATCGAGAGACTGAAATTCCTGCCCATTCTTCCTTGGCAAACAGTTCGAGCTCAGTGAGGTTTGATGGAAATCATTTGTGAACAGTAGTTTTCAGCTCTTTCCACAGATTCTCGATTGGATTCAGGTCTGGACTTTGATTTGGCCATTCTAACACCTGGATATGTTTATTTGTGAACCATTCCACTGTAGATTTTGCTTTATGTTTGGGATCGTTGTCTTGTTGAAAGACAAATCTCCATCTCAGTCTCAGGTTTTTTGCAGACTCAAACAGCTTTTCTTCAAGAATGGTCCTGTATTTGGCTCCATCCATCTTCCCATCAATTTTAACTATATTCCCTGTCCTGCTGATGAAAATCAGGCCCAAACCGTGATGCTGCCACCACCATGTTTGACAGTGGGGATGGTGTGTTCAGGATGATGAGCTGTGTTCGCCAAACATATCGTTTGGCATTGTTGCCAAAGAGTTCGATATTGGTTTCATCTCACCAAAGCACCTTCTTCCACATGTTTGGTGTGTCTTCCAGGTGGCTTGTTGCAAACTTTAAACTACACTTTTTATGTATATCTGAGAAATGGCTTTCTTCTTGCCACTCTTCCATAAAGGCCAGATTTGTGCAGTGTATGACTGATTGTTGTCCTATGGACAGACTGTCTCACCTCAGCTGTAGATCTTTGCAGTTCATCCAGAGTGATCATAGGCCTCTTGGCTGCATCTCTGATCAGTCTTCCCCTTGTTTGAGATGAAAGTTTAGAGGGACGGCTGGGTCTTGGTAGATTTCCAGTGGTATGATACGCCTTCCATTTCGGTATGATCGCTTGCACAGTGCTCCTTGGGATGTTTAAAGTTGGAAATCATTTTGTATCCAAATCCGGCTTTAAACTTCTCCACAACAGTATCACGGACCTGCCTGTTGTGTTCCTGGGTTTTCATGATGCTCTCTGTGCTTCAAACAGAACCCTGAGACTATCACAGAGCAGGTGCATTTATACGGAGACTTGATTACACACAGGTGGATTATATTTATCATCATTAGCCATTTAGGACAACATTGGATCATTCAGAGATCCACAATGAACTTCTGGAGTGAGTTTGCTGCACTGAAAGTAAAGGGGCTGAATAATATTGCACGCCCCACTTTTCAGTTTTTGCATTTCTACAAAAATTTAAAATAACCAATAAATTTCGTTCAACTTCACAATTGTGTCCCACTTGTTGATTCGTCACCAAAAATTTGAAGCATGATATGTGGGAAAAGGTTGAAAACTTCCTGGGGGCCGAAAACTTTCACAAAGCAGTGTATTTAAGGCTAGTTTCACACTAGCGTATGGCCGAGCTACGGAGGGATGCGGACTTCCTCCGTGAAGCTCCGCGCATGGCCGCACCTCCCATGGTTAGCTCTGCCTACATTTGCATGCGGCAAGCGTACCCTATCTTTAGCATTGGGTACGCAGGCCTTACCGATGTATACGGAAGCCTCTGTATGTGTCGTTTTGACGTTGCGGCGACCTGCGCCGAACGCAACAAGTTGCATTTTGGTGCGTCCGCCGCACTGTCAAAGCTACGCATATGGAGGCATCTGCATACATTGGCACGGCCTGCGTACCCAATGCTAAAGATAGGGTACGCACGCCGCTTGCCGACGTAGGCGGAGCTGACCGGTCTGCAGAACAGAGCGTGGTCGTGTAGGGAGATTGTGTCTCCCTGTTCTGCCGCAGAGATTAAGCATATCAGTGTGCTGCACACGCCCGTACAGTCCAGGGTAGCGTAGCTCCGGGTGGGCCCATCAGAGCATGGAGTCCGGGGTGACTACACCTATGCCTTCCCCCCCAGTAGCTGCGCTTCTGGTAGAAGTCAATCAAAGTGAAATAAATGTGACTGCCTCTGTACCTATGTAATCAAAGCAGTGACTGAAACAGAGATGTCGAGAGAAGCACAAACGATTGTGAGGATCAGAGGTGGGGTGAGAATACATGGTAGGGCAGGGGGACCCTTTTTTTGTGTTTCTGTAACGCCAACATAGAATAAAATGCATTTAATCCACTCACACCAATGACTTTTTATCAATAAAGTTTTATTAAAGCTAAGTAACTGCACAAACAAAATGCTTCCAAAACAAAAGTTTTATTTAAAGCTTGACATACCAAAAAGAGACAAAAAAATTGCAGTGGAAAAAATGCATTACAAAACACTAGTAAAAAAAAAAAAGCACATAGAAATGCAATTATAAACTGCAAGTTAACCTTAACAGGAATTTCCCATTTTCATAAATTCCCTGTCCTTAGGCTACCATTTGTCATACAGCAGTACCGAGCAGTGTATCTGTGAAACCAGCAATTTAAAAAGTAGTAAAGGAAAAAAATTATGGGATCTTTAGTTAAAAAAAAAAAAGTTTTGTTCTGGTTTTAGCATGTTATCCCTATCATGATTAAAATTATAAAATGGGGCTTTTAAAAACTAACAGTCATTTTATTTTTATTTTTTCCCATAAATCAATAGTACAGGTGAAAATAAGAAACATTATAATATATCTTATTAGAGAAATCTCCTTCTTTCTTGTCCTGGATTGGACATTCCTTCTCAATTCATGGGTAAAATCTGTCTTCATTGAATAAAGATTTTCCAATCAGCTAAGATAGATGACAGTTGGTGTTTTTAAGGTTCCATGGAGAACAGTTACTGATGTTTCAGGAGGGCTTGTAGCAGAATGTATGTTCCTCCTTCTCTCTATAGAATTTTAAAAGCACCAACTGCCATATCCTATGTCAGTAATGGGAAAATCTGTCTTCACTGAACATAGATTTTACCCATGAATTGAAAGTGAAAGGTGAAGCCAGGAGGAGAAAAAAAGCAGATGTGTCTCATAAGATATATTAGAAAGTTTCTTATTTCCATGTGTGCTATTGATTTATGAAATAAAAATTAAAATGACAGCCACAAAAAAAAACAAAAAACTTTAGAGACACCTGCTGCTATACAGCTTGGCTATTCAGGTATCCCCCAATTTATAGGATTTTGCCTGCTCTCTGTAGGGTACAGTTCATATGACAGATTGGAGGATCCTGTGATGGCAGACTCTCAAACAATTTTCTGTAATGTAATTCTGTCTTTATAGGGGATATGTTTTATCGAGTGTGTGCGGAGGAAATTGTCAGCCAGACAGGTCAGTGAGTTGCCTTTAATCAATTTGCGAGTGTCTGAAATAATACCCGCTTTAATCTTTCATGCTCCTAACAGGTATCCTCCTACATTGTTTTCGTAACTGAATAACTGTCAGTTTGTTTAAGAAAAGCCATATCTACAATTTTTCTCAAATGGGAAAGTTCCGTGCGGGTGACAGCTGCAACTCCAGCGCTGACTATAGATTTTCTGCTTAATCTGGCATACTTTAATAACCTTATACTGGCAGGTGATGTGAGTACAGCTTGTCGGCTGTTGAAAAAGAACATAAAAGTGAATGTCCTTCTTTTATGGTATCAAAGATAGTGTTTTAACCTTCCAGTCAATCTTCTGTGGATGACGGGGATGAAGAAGCAATCTTGTGTGAAGGTGGAGAACGAATATCCTATTATTTTATTACAATGCACGTTGGACTACTCAGAAAAGCAGGGAAAAATAACATCATGGGCTATGTTGTGTTCTGATGCATTTCGCATTGTAGATGTGTCTTGCATGTACATCGTAATACAAAATGATTACAAAACTGCACTGACCTCCCCACCTTAAAAAAAAAACAAAACCCAAAGGTATCACCTATCCATAGTATAGTGGATAATTAGCAGATTGCTGGTGGTCAGAGACCCCAGTGCTCCTGAGATCCGTGCTCCTCCGCATCCGACTCTTGAATGGAGTAGTGGTGCTCCATTCATTGTTAATGGGACTCCAGCGCCTGGCTTTCTCCGGCAGTCCTTCATAGACTAGCATTGTCAGTACAGATTGCACCAATCCTCCACATTGACTGCTCGCAGCTCCATGTCTGATTTGGAAGGTGAAAATTTTTGTAATATTATATGGAAATTGTCTCTTCGGAGAAGAGTGAAGAGGACCTGAACTCTAGTGCCACTTATTGGCTGTAGCAACCATAAAAGTCAAAATCGACCCTTTAGCGAGCCTTGCCACACGGCTTAGGATGATAAGCCAAACCAAATACTCCATTTCCAGACACGTTTTTTTTTTTTTTTGCGACTCCTCAATGCAAAGCAGGACATCTAGTTTGGCTAGGTGAAAGGCCTCCGACAGACACCCTGAAATATTATAGAAATTGCTTGCTCTGAGGTCACAACTGCTCCCTTCATGTCAGCTTCTATTTTCTGACTTGGCATCCTGCTTACCGGCGCTCCCTTCTTCTGGGTCCTCTGGTGGTTCATCTAATTCACACAGAGTCCTAGTCTCTTGATGGGACAGAGTATGTCAAAATTCTTCTTCTCCGACCAATGTCCTTCAATTTCATGACCCCTCCACCATCACTTACTGGCTTGTTTTCTGAATATGATCTTCCATCTGCCGCATACCGTGATCTTTGGCCTGTTTTCCGTGTTACAAGTACTCCACCAGCACTGAACCATTTCGACTACGTTACCTGCCTTACGTTTTGGTACCTTGGCATTTACTTTGAGAAAGCCCACATCTCCTCATGAGATTTAAGGGGTTGTCAAACACTAAATCTAATTTTTTAGGTATGGACCTTTTTAAAACAATAATCGGAGGCGTACTCACTTTCCAGCACCCCTGTGGATCCAGTGTAGATTTCTCCGTAGGTCTGCGCCAGTTCCGGAAGCATTGCCAGCTCCATTTGGACGTCATCAGTGAATACTGAAGCCTATGATTGGCTGCAGTGGCCAGGTGACTAGAAAAGTGCATTATCATATGGTTCCCTGATGACTTGCTCTTCTAGTCACTTGACTGTGTCTGACAATTATATACTTCATTGGTCCTGTTGAATTGTGATCTGAGCTGACATTGCTTCTGGGGCCGACCTTCTCTGGTGCCATGGGTTGCTGGATGGAGAGTATGCGTACGTAGTTTCTTGTTTTAAAACATCCATGACTAAAAAAACACCCCAAAAATGTTTTCTTAGTGGCCGATAATCTCCCCCAGTGAAGAACGCTTACTCCCTTTCGACTCTGTTCCCCGGTTTAATCCACATCTAAATAGGCAGCATTACAAGGCATCCTCAATTCAAATGGACCTTGTGTCAGTAACTATGATTAATACTGAGAAAACCCCTGCCTAGCCTCTCTGTCTGTAATTTATTGGCAATTCTCCACTGTCTGCTTCTATAGCGTGCTGGAGAGCCTCAGTGCTGTCATAGCTAGCATTGCAGGCTTAACCAATCAGGGATACAAGGATATTTTTTCTGGGCATGCCTGGTGGGTTTCCCAGGAGTTTCCCGGGGTCTCGTGCCGTTGTAATGACACAGCGCTGGCATCACTGTCTCCACCTTCGGACAAATAGAACATCAAGAGGAAGTCATGGCTGCATCTGCTCTCTAACTTCCTCTTGATGTTCGATTTGTCTGAAGGTGGAAACAGTGACGCCAGCAGCGGTTGGGTGCAGGGCTCGCGTGTCATAACAATCACAGGAGAGCCCCGGTGCCAAACATTCAGATTAAGAAAGGGTTGTCCTAGTAGTGGACAACTCCTTTAAGATAAAGCGTGTGGAGAGCCCACTGGAGGATCCTCTGGTGCTCTTCTGGGCCAGTCCAACACTGGTTCTATGACACTTTAGTTGTCTCAGAACCACTATTGTTGGTCTTATCGGAAAGTCACTGCATGTCACAGCTTTACCAGGAAGTCACTGCTTGTCATGGCCTTATCAGGAAATCACTGCATGTCACACCCTTACCGTGAAATCACTGCATGTCACGGCCTTCCTGGGAAGTCATTGCATGTCACAGCCTTACCGAGAAGTCACTGCCTGTGACACCCTTACCGGAAAAGCACTGCATGTCACGTCCTTACTGGGAAGTCACTGCTTTTGACGTCCTTACTGGGAAGTCACTGCTGGTCATGGCTAGAGATGAGCGACTTTGCCTTTTTTAGGGTCGAGTCGAACAAAATCGGCCAACTGTCGGGAAAAGTCGGAGGTCTGACTGAAACACGAAACCCAATGCAAGTCAATGGGGAAGCAAAGTCGGCAGGGAGTGCAGGACAGTAAACACACCTACATGCCGGACCGCTTTTTTAAAGTGCGCAAAATCTCTCTCTCTCTCTACGCTGCATATGTCATCTCGTTGCACACAGTGTACATCCTTGCTCAGTGGCTGAAAAAAGTCACGTGTAAGCATTCTGGGAAATCCCACTTTGGCACTCGTTTTGCTGACTGCATGGCCGACTTCACGCTGTGGTCGGGTTTCGGTCGGCGAAACCTGACTTTGCCATAAGCCGGCGACTTATGAATCTGGTCAACCTGTTTCGCTCAACTCTAGTCACGGCCTTACCAGGATGTCATGGCATGTCCTGGCCTAACTGGGAAGTAATTGCATGTCACAGCCTTACCGGAAAGTCACTGTATTCATGGCTTTACCAGGAAGTCACTGCATGTCCTGGACATACCAGTAAGTCACTGCATGTTCCGGCCATACTAGGAAGTCACTCATGTTCCAGCCCTACCGGGAAGTCAGTGCATGTCTTGGCCTAACCGGGAAATTGCTGCCTGTCTTGGCCTCCTCAGGAAGTCACTACATGTCCTAGCCTCACCAGGAAGTCATTGCATGGAGAGCTGATTTCTATTATAACTATGGTGAAATTATTATAAAGGACAGATTACTAAACAAATTGGGAAAAAAGAAGATTGCTGTGCAGTGGTTGCACTGACATATGTAGTGGCTCATTAAGTGACAGAGTGACATATCTGCCCCCTAATCCACCAGGGTCGGGTTCGACTACTGAGATGAATCATTATGAGTGACTTTTGTGCTAAAAGACAAGATAAGAAATGTTTCGGCTCAGATGTGTAATATGCATGATTTTCTTAGGCGGAATTGCCCTTTAAAGTTGTAATACTGATTACTATACTGTAGGTTCTGCAGATATTTATGTGAGCAAAGTTTTCTTTCCAGTTTATTTTCTGGCAATGTTAGTATAACATATGGATATATATATTTCTGCACAGGGAACCTCATTTTTATGCACATTTATACCTATTAGTGTGTAGAATATGAAGCCCTGCTGCTTATCCAGCCAAGAAAAACTGAAATGTCCGCCATTCATTTCAAAGGAATGAAATTATTCTGGATTATGAGGGACTGTTCCTCAGGCTTTAGCTAGCAATAACTATTGATCAAATGAGGGGTCATTTTCCAAGCGCTGGAACTATGCCGTGATGCAGTTATAACATTTTTTTGCTTTAAATGACACAAAAGAAAGTCAACAAGCTGCAAAGTATGAGAATCCTCACCAACAATCTCTTCTGTCTGTTTGCACATCTGACACTTTTTTGTTAATTTTTCAGATAAGGAGGAAAATCCATAAACTGAAACTTAGTGTTTTGTTGATTTAATCAAAACTCCATTATTAACAAGTTTTTAATGTTAGTGATCACCCACTTGGGGTATTGGAGTGGTCCCAATAATTGATAAAATGGTTGACACTGCTGAGTGTTATAAAAACATCTCCTGCTAGTAATGTGGGGATCTTGAGTGATTATGGTCGCTTTAAGAAACTCAAAATGTTTAAAAAATAAAAATAATTTTAATTTGTTTCCCCTAAATCAATAGTATATGTGAAAATATGAAATGAAAATGTACTCTATTCTATCTATGAAAATCAGATGTTGTCCAAAGTTTTCCATGGACCCATAGACTTGCATTGTCAATTTTGATCCGACACTTGTATGAACATTGGACATGTCACCGATGTTTCCCCTCAGACTACTATGTTCAACGAAAAAAATCGGATATGTGCACAGCCCCATAGAATGACAAGCGTATGAGTGCTATTTGTCAAAATGTCTGTAACACCAAATAAATGAGCCATACTATAAACTGGTATATGTGCAAGGTGTAAGTGCACATTCACACGGTGGCCATTTCACAGACAAAACACAAGAAAAAAAACACAAAATGAGCATATACCCTTAATGCAAGTAAATGGAAAATAGTAATAGTACATGTAAATAACATAAGGTACTTATCAGCAAAAAAAAAAAAAAAAAAGGGCCCTAACCTTTCCATGACAAAGTGTACCCATTGGGAGGGTCCTAACCATTACATGATATGGCGTAGCCATCGGGATGGTCCTAACTAGAGTTGAGCGACTTTGGTTGGATCGGGTTTCATGAAACAAAATTTGTTTCAGATGAAACTCGTCCGACTAGGGCAAAAAAGTTGGAGTTCCGTCCGAAACCCAACCCCAATGCAGGTCAATGGGGAATAAAAGTCGGCATTGAGTGGATGACATTCATCCGCTCAATGCCTACTTTTATCCTCCCATTGACTTGCATTGGGGTTGGGTTTCGGACGGAACTCCAACTTTTTTGCCCTAGTCGGACGAGTTTCATCTGAAACAAATTTTGTTTCATGAAACCCGATCCGACCAAAGTCGCTCAACTCTAGTCCTAACCTTTCCACGACATGGTGTACCCATTGGGAGGGTCCTAACCATTACATGACATGGCGTACCCATCGGGATGGTCCTAACCTTTCCACGACATGGTGTACCCATTAGGAGGGTCCTATTCTTTCCACAAGAAGATGTACCCATCGTCAATATGAATAAGGGCAGAGCAGGGCAGGGTCCCGACTGAGACACCCATCCATGTGAAGCTAGATGGATGAAATACATTGTACAAGCAGGGATGTGGCCCTCGTTTCCAAGCAAAGTACAAAAGATTACAGCAAACGATTATGAATTAAATGAGCCACATAAATGAGCCACTGTTTCTAACTCAAAAGAATGTCCATTTGGTGTGTTTTGGGACCAGACAAGGAGATTTTCATGGCTAATGCATCAAATCTAAATAAAAAGTCAGAAACATAGTCTAAGATGTGTAGCGCCAACGTAGGTGCAGTTAGAGCAATTCAACATTCTCTACACCCAGAAAGTTCTTCTTCTTTAATGAGCTGTGCAAACTTAAATTATGTTTATAGCATGAAACTCTCCGGTGTAATATCACTTTAAAAATTGTACAACCATTATCGGTAATAGCCTTTTCCATAACAGAGAAACTTTAAAGACTGTTAAAGCATTTCTAGCCCACGAGAAGGAAATTTAAATAAGTGCTTTTTTGTACTCAATGAAAGCACTTTGGGTACAGAAAATAATCTATGACTCTTTGGCTTATTTGATCGTGAATCAAGTTGAAACATAACTATAAGTATAGCTGCACATAACATTAACTAAATATTTAGTGAATTACAAAACATAATTAAATGCATTTATAACTGGAAGCTAGATCGTCCCCGGAGAGAAAACAAAAAAATTGAGTAGTCTTAGTTGTCAAATTTCTCATATTTTTTTTTCCAATTTGTGTCTTTCCTTCAGAGATCATCTCATAAAGATTTAAGACGGATATCAACATGGCTTCGCTGTGAATTAATGTCTGAATATTTTCTATAAAAATGGTCTTAAATTAAAAAGTTCCCAAGGGAGACACTACTTTTAATTAAGTTGAGGATTGAAATTTTCTATTAATACTTCAGTCTTATTTGTGGTTTAATGCACCTTCACATTTGTAAAATTGATAGATCATCAAATAAAGCCCATGTTGATTTAAATACTATGCTTTCCTTTTTCCTAGTGTAATATAACCTTTATGTATTTTCAAGCAATCTCTGAAAACTTCAACATATGTAAAATCAAATATATGAAGTATGCTATAAAAAGGAAATTTATGTTAAATCTGCCGCTTTTTAGAGGCTCTTACTTGAATTTGTCATTCCTTACATAGATTCAGGAACAACTCAAGCATTTGTTGTAAGTGCCATTCCCGAATAAGCCCGTACTGCTGATGTGCTGTGTCACTCTTTAGGCTAGGGCTACAGGCCAACGTCTTGTATGATGTGAAAAACATGGTGATACATTAATTTTCAATTATGTTGTCACCTGTGTTAATGTGTGCTGATGTTGCAAGACATTCAACCCTTTTGGGTCTCAAGTGTAACTTTGACTTGACATTCTTCCATGTAAGCATTTTTTTAGAACCAAAATGCTACTATAAAAACAGCAATTTACACAAATGTTCTTTCACCATCCAGTCCTAGCTTAATCATGTTCTATGTGGACTACAATAAAAAAATAAACTGCAAAATTATACGTTTTTATAAAATACTTCATTATCTCACTGTTATTCCTTCTATACCACCTCGCTGCTGTGCTGTTTCACATGGCCACTTCATGCTTCTTTAAAAGCAGCTTCTAACTGCTGCTCAGCCAAGATCTGTACTCTATTACCAGTCAGTCTACACAGCTTTCTATGGCTGAGGCTCTGGCATGTACTCTCTGTAGTCAAACAGTCAAAAGCCCATACTCTCTTTGTAAATAGATCATCTTGACTGAGTAGCAGTTAAAAGAAACCTCTAAAGAAGCATGAAATGGGCTCAAATTCAAGTTGAGAGGTGTAAGAAGCTTGTTGGTGGTTATAGGAAGCTATTGATTGCAATGATTTATTCCAAATGGTGTGCAACCAATTATTAGATGGAGGGTGCTAATAATTTTGTCTGGACCATTTTTGTGGATTCGTGTGAAATTATGTTGTCCAATTTACCTTTTTTTGTGTTGTTCCAATATACACAACAAAATAATCATATGTTTAACAAAACATGTGTAATTACAATATTGTTCTGGGAGAAATGCTTAATTTACTGGAAGATTTTGAAAAGTGCCAACACTTTTTGCCATGACTGTAGATATATTACATTCCTCTAAATTTAGTATTACATATTGCCATTGAAATAAACAACCAACAACATAATACTGTACCTCCTATAGCTTCAACCTGCAGAATAAGGGAGTGCTGTACTGAGCTCCAATAGGATGTATGTAGCATTCTACCATTTCTATATGATTTCATAAAGAGGTTTTTCTTGTTAGATTCATATCTGACCATGTGTGGACACAAGAAAGGATCAGGCAGTTTGACTGCAAACACTCACACTCATTTTTTTTTGTTCTCTTTGGAGATAAGTTGCTGCCAGAAGCTTATTCCACTCTCCCCACTGAAACACATGATGGCTTGGCCAAGTTGAGTGTGCATGTATATGGACATTGAGCATTGGGAGAGATTACTGTTGGTTCACATTATGACATGTATGCACCTTAATTGAAACAGACCATGTGACCCATCAATGCCATATAATGAGCCAAATTTTAACTGTGTCCACTTGACTGAAGCCTCAGTGTTACCTGTTCAGGCTCCAGTGCTTGGCCTTGATCATTCTCCCATGCCATGCCTTTGCATTAATGCACGCCAGGTTTCTCAAATAACCCGGCAAACTCCTTTGACATCATTACCCTTGGACTCTGAAGGACAGCTCAGGCGGAGACCAGGTGTTTGGGCATTAAGTAGGATATTCCACAGTTGCCTCAAGTTTGTCAGGAGTGAGTTCGCTGCTAATGCACTTGGCTCACCCCTAACCAGGTGTTTAATCATCTCATCTGCTTCTTCTGACTTCCTTGATACAACCACTGTTATTTCCAAGCTCAGTAAAGCTTACTGTGTGTTTTCAACCCCTACTTCTCAGCAATCAAGTTACCAACGTCTCACAACTGTCCTCTGTGCTGTTTCTGCAATCAAGGCAACCTATCTCTTCAGGTAAGTCTCCAGTTTTCTTATACTACTCTGCTATTGCTGTTATTATCTATAGGGTAGGCCATTTATATGGATTCACCTAAATAAAATGGGGATGATTGGTGATGTCAACTTCCTGTTTGTGGCTCATTAGTATATGGGAGGGGTGAAACTTTTCAAGATGGGTGGTGACCATGATGCCCATTTTGAAGTCAGCCATTTTGGATCCCTTTATAAATAGCCCACCCAGGTGTATCCATATAAATGGCCCACACTGTACTTGCCTGCTGAAAGATATCAAATTGTATTATCTGTATTTCTGCTGGAAACTATCAGTATCCCTTACAATTATTGTTTCCTTGCGTGTCCGCACACCTGGCTCTGCCTGGTTTGTTTGTCTGATGTCCTGGCCTTCGCTGATGCACTTGTCATCCATGAAAACCTGCTATGCTGCACCATCGCCTCCAGTATGTGATACTCCCCCGGACCAATGGCCTATAGAAGTCATCTCACTGCATGAACTCTTAACACTCAATAATCAGTCTGTTTGGGAGCCTTTGGCTAAAATAATAAATTACGGTAGATTAGCAGGGATGAATAGAACATGTGGCATGTGAGGCACATTCGTGATTGGTTTGAATATGCAATAAATTAAAGTGATAATTGTTAATGGCCTCAATGTAACTTTAAACAACCCAAGATCACATCCATCAGTTCATAATGCACTTTTATTAACACTTTTACACTGCTAACACTCAGTTTTTCCTCTGTGGTCATGAAGGGTATATTTCTACTATCCAGACTTCCAGAAGATCTATCAAGTATGGCTTCTATCTTTACTTCCCATGTCCTTAAGGAATACTTTCATTTTTTTAGTTATATGCATATATATTTTGCTAAAAAAAAGTCTTTTTAACTGTGACACTTCAGGTACAGTCTGGAATTGTTATGTAGCTGGCCTTTGAGGGTGGGTTTCCACCAAATAACTTTCAACCATTTTATAACTGTTGATTAACTACATGTTTTCCAGTCAACAGATTTTTTTTTAAAAAAGGCATGCAGTTGCTAACAGAGGCAACTACCTGTCTCTGGTACCCATTGCCGGTCATTGACCGCTCCTGCCAGACATTCATCAGCTACTCCCTGTCAACAGTGCAGCAGTTTCTAGTCATGTTGACTTGGCTGGACTACCGGTCTCATGCTGATTGACAACTCACTCTCTGGCAGCCAGCTTGTCCCAATTAGGCAGCAATCAGCATGAGACCAGTAGTCCTGCCCTGTCAACTGGAAGAGTAACTGCTGCTCTGTTAACAGGGAGCAGCTGAATCTCTGGCAGGGGCGGTCAATGAGAGGCGCTGGGTACAACAGACAAGTAGCTGCCTCTCTTAGTAATTACATGCCTTTTTTAAGTCCCATATATCCCCTTTAATATCCTAATTAGGCAAGCCTATGGCACTTCTCATGCATACAGAACGAACAGTAAAAGAGCGTTCTGCGCGCATAGACTGTCATTGTACTCGGAAGTCCATGTCCTGTCTGCAAAGGGTCAATGTGCTGCTGGAAATGATCTTTTATGACTGCTTAAAAATAATTTGTTTAATGTTCTGCTTGTTTGTCGGGTGTCCGGCAGCCTGTTTACACCATCTGATTATTGGTAGACAAGGATTCCTAGGAATACTCGTTCACGTTAACTGGCCATTGTAAATAGATCTTTAATCTTACATTGACGTGCAGTGTCTTATAACCCATACTACATTGTGTATACGACCTTCATTGTGCTCTCTGTGGCTTTTCTTTTGGTTTCAAGACCCATTTACACTATGTGATTATCATGCTCAAAGGCTTTTGTTTCCTGAAAATCATTAAACCGGCTTCCTATCACTCATTGGATGAGCCAAAACGCTTGTTTGACACGTGAAATGATCTTTTGAAGTGCACAGAATCATCGTTCTCGGCAGCTCATCGTTATGTGTAAACAGGACTTTGCTGCCTAGAACAATGGCAGCCTATGAGAACTATTCGATCGTTCCGCACTCACCTGAAGCTGTGTTGGCCTGTGTAAGCAGGTTATTAAATGACCGCCGACTGCCAAGATGCTTGCCAGTCGGTGGGCATTTAACACTGTACATTGAGCGGTGTAAACGGACCCTTTGACCTTCAGAAGTATATTGACTCAATTTTTCAATGACAATTTTATTTCTGCTATATCTGTATGTAAAGAATGCATTATGATAATTCTGGTGCGTACTTGTCTTTAACCTGAAATTAAGGGCATATTCACATAGGATGGATACACTGGATTTTCTGGGCGGAAAATCAGCAGCTGATTACGGTCCCAGCAAAGTGGGTTAGATTTGAATTGATCTTATCCAATAAATCCGCACAGAAATTGACCTGCTCTCCAGATTTATATAGATTTCTCCCTAGCATATCTGCAGACATCTTCTATCGTGCAGCAGAATCTGCATGTGTTACACGTGGATTTTGTTGCGGATGCAAAAACTTTGCAATGAATTTGCATGAAGAAATAAGACACTGGGCGCTGCCTGTCTATCTCCACGCAGAAAATGTCTCCAATGTGTAAGTGAGATTTGCTAACATTGCCTCTGATGCTCCGCTATAACTAAGAGCCAAAAAAATCAAAACGCGTAGGAACTCCACCATTCATGGCTATTTCCTTTTATACCATTTGTATTTCTGCCACAACCTTTCAACGTGGAGCCTAATGCATTGCACCATCGCTGATGGGGAGTGCGCATTTTATGAGCCGAGATGTTACTTTTTCTGTTTCATATTTCGCTGCAGTTCTTAGTCGGCAAATCAATGCAGAAAATCCACAGGAAATTCCCATTATTAGGCCTCTTTCACACTTTAGTTTTTTGTGTCAGTTAAAATCCACCAAAAAGGCGGAAAAGTGGATCCGTTCCTAACTGATGTGAACGGATTGAACGGGATCCGTTTTTTGACGGATCCGCAGAATGAAGAATTTTAAAGGAACCGCTGGCTGGGAAAGGAGAGAGAGAGAGAGAGAGATTGATTTCAGGGTTAATTTTCTCCCTGACTTCCTTCCTCCGGGCATGCGCAATGGAAAATGTGGATCCAACAACAAAAAAAAACGTTGCAAGGTCCGTCCAGGCATGCCGGCGGACGCAAAAAATGTGGCGGATCCTCACAAAAACGGTTCCAACGGATGGCCATCCGTCAAGATCCGCCAGTAATGCAACTCAATGGGGAAAAAAAACGATCCTCAAAAAAAATGGCGGATCCGTTTTTTGCAAAACCTGGCGGATTTTGACTGATGGTCAAAAACGGAAGTGTGAAAGAGGCCTTACCCACAATGTGTCAGTTTATGCTGCAGATTTTAAATGCTGATCTCACCCTTGGGCGAGGGTTACACGGCGACGTGTCGTACGACGCTGAAATCACAATGCTGAATTGCGACATCGCATCTAGTGACCTCGTATGGTGTTGCCTTGTGATTAGAGTTGAGCGAATGTTTCAAAATTTGTTTCCGATTATGATTGGTTCCGAAAACCACGTTGAAACCAATTTCTCCATCTTCTCCGTTCTGTGAGTCCATGGAATCAGACTCGACTCAGCTGTCATCCGGGTGCAGTCCGATGTTTTCCATGGACTGATTGACTTGCATGGCTGAGTGCGATCTGAACATCAGCTCAAACTGTTGCAAGCAGCGACTATTTTTTTTGGACTGCCCTGGTCCATGGAGAAAATCGGACATGTGCACGGCCCCATAGACTAACATTGGTCTCAGCGTGATCCAGTGTTTTGACGGATCGCACTCAGTCCAAAAATAAGCCCATGGGCACGAGCCCTAAAATTCAGAGTCATGCATCGTAAGAAATAACAAGTCACTTTAACACAATAATAGATTGGAAGAAACTAGCAAAATTATAATGCTAAGGATGTGTAGATGTAATGAGAAAATCTGTGCTTTCCTATTTTTTACAGTACAAAAATATAACAAAGTGAATCAACGACGACATGTACAAAGGAAATAAAAAAAAAACACAGCAAAAAAACAAGCGTTCATTGGCCTCCCTGCATGATGTAGGATTTTTAATTATTATTATTTTTTTTTTATCCAAGACTCTTTCTAATATTCAAAACCGTATCATTTATGTTTATGCAAAAATGAAAGTGGCGTTTTCGACAGAACATTCATTCAATTTGCTTTCAGTATTTTCTTTCAGTGTGACAGCCAAGCCATTAGGAGTCAATTAGCATAACAAAGACCTACATTTATACATGGTAGAGGTTGTATTCTTATCTTGACAAACCAGTGGCGGCAGTTTGATGGCACTGCTTGCGTACCCCCATAATTTGTCCCTTTTTTCATCTCAGCGTGAATGTACAGCCCTTTACAATTGTTTTGGCACCAGCCTGCAATAAATAATTTTATGACCACTGGGTGGTGCTGTTGATCTTTCAATCAAATCTAGAGCAAAAAAAAAAAAAAAAAAAAAAAAAATATATATATATATATAGAAAAAAAATCTACAAAAATCCCAAACAAATAACATTGTGTATTTGACGTTGAGTAAGTGTCAGGAGCGCCGCAAATGAAATACCTCTTAGTACTTATCATATTCCATACATCACTAACATCAAGTGAAGCTATACAAAGACAGGTATCCAGGGATCCTAGGAGATCTTTTAATTATTCTTTAAGCGTATTGCATGATGGTTCATATGCTTTTATCGATATTTTCAGCGACTACTTCACACTCAGCATTGTCTGTTTGATAATTACTTCCTACCTTCGCTTCAGTCATAAATTGAATAGTTCATTTGATGGAAGGGACACCACCCTGCCATCACCGGGACCTGAGAAGCAACACAACGTAAGCGTTACAATGGAGCGAATGATACCTTTACCAATAAACCTTAGAAAAGCCGGCGGCGTCTGATAATTAATCGGAGCTCGCCGGCAGAATTTTACCTCCTACTCTCAATTAGTCAAAATTAGATTCAAGTATATACAAAGTTTCGAAGCAAATGGCTTGATGCGATCCCTCCAATGTTCACCGGCTTATAAGGGAGCGCGGCATCAGCGTGCGGGATTGTAATTAAGGAATGAAAAAAAAATTTACGATTTATTTTTAACTTTAGAGGAGATCATCGAGTCATTAAAGTGTTTCCGTACATCGGTGTAAATGTACAATTCCTAAGTGAGACTTCTAGGATAACATAACATAGTTTTGAACATAGTAACACAGCCTATTTTTAGTGCAGCTGTTCTGCATTGTTGATCCTGGGGAAGACAAAAATCCCACAGAGTAGAAGCCAATTTTCTCCATAGGGAAAAAAAATTCCTTCCCCTAAGCTGGGTCAACCATCTACCTATAATATTCTGTTATTTGTAACCTTCTATACTGTTACTCACAAGAAAAGCATCCATTCCTTTCTTAAATTCATTCACCACTTCCTCAGGAAGAGAATTCCAGAGCCTCACTGCTCTTACCGTGAAGAACCCTCTTCTATGCTGGTGCAGAAATTGTCTTTCCTCCAAATGGAGAGAATGCCCCCTTGTTCTTGTCACAGTCCTTGGTACAAACAGTTCATTGGAGAGATCTCTGTATTGCCCTCTGATATATACTTGTACATATATATTAAGTCTCCCCTAAGTCTTCTCTTTTCTAGAGTAAATAGACCTAATTTTGATAACCTTTCTGGGTATTGTAGTGAACCAACTCCATCTATCATTTTAGTAGCCCGCCTTTGAACCCTTTCAAGTTCAGTAATGTCTTTCTTGAGCACCGGCGTCCAAAATTGCACACAATACTCCAAGTTTGGTCTGACGAATGATTTGTACAGAGGGAGAATTATGTTTTCATCTCGTGTCCCCAGACCTCTTCTAATGCATCCCATGACCCTATTTGCTTTGGTGGCAGCTGCCTGACACTGGGCACTCCAATTTAGCTTCTTATTGACTAAGATGCCTAAGTCTTTTTCCATGTCTGATTTCCCCAGCAGTTTCCCATTTAGTAAGTAATTGTAGCATCTGTTTCTCCTTCCCATGTGCATAACCTTACACTTATCTGTGTTAAACCTCATTTGCCATTTTTCAGCCCAATTCTCCAATTTACGCAAATCTGTCTGTAGTTGCAAACTGTCGTCCTTTGTGTTAACTACCTTACATAGTTTTGCATCATCTGCAAATACTGATATTTTACTGTGTAAGCCATCCACTAGATCATTAATAAATATTTTAAATAGTAGGGGGCCCAATACAGAACCCTGTGGTACCCCACTAGTAACCCTGGCCCAATCTGAGTATGCACCATTAACCCGTTCCTGACATCCGACGTACTATCCCGTCCATGGGACCCGGGCCCCTATGCCCATGGACGGGATAGTACGTCTACCGCGATCAGCGGCGCCCACGTGGTGAGCTCCGCTGATCGCGGCCGGGTGTCAGCTGATTATCACAGCTGACACCCGGCACAATGTGTCAGGGGCGGTCACGGACCGCCCCGACACGTTAACCCCTTGCACACCGCGATCAAACATGATCGCGGTGTACCGGGGGTTAAAGGGAAGCATCGGCAGGGAGGGGGCTCCCACCGTGCTTCCCTGAGCCCCCCACGGCAGCGCAATGTGCAGCGCTGCTGCGGGGGGCTCCTTTCCTGCAGGCCCCCGAATCCAAGATGGCGACGGGGGCCTTCGGGGGCCTGCACGAAGCTGGCTTCCTCAGTGCCTGCAAAGCGCAGGCATGAGGAAGCCTTCTGCACTGCCTGTGATGTGACAGATCAGCGATCTGTCACAGGACAGTGATGTCCCATCTGGGACTATTTAATAAAGTTATAAAAAAAATAAAAAAAAGTGTTAAAATAATTTAAAAAAAATCGCCAAATAAATTAGAAAAAAAAAAAAATATTCCCCAATAAATCCATTTTTTGGAAATAAAAAAAACCCCAATACAATAAAAGTACACATATTAGGTATCGCCGCGTCCGTAACAACCCGCCCTATAAAACTGTCCCATTAGTTAACCCCTTTAGCAAACCCCTTAAAAAATAAAAATAAAAAACGAAGCAAAAAATAATGATTTATTATCATATTGCCAAGCAAAAAGTGTAATAACGCGCGATCAAAAGGACGCATATAAATATCCATGGTACCGCTGAAAACGTCATCTTGTCCCGCAAAAAACGAGCTGCCACACAGCATCATCAGCAAAAAAATAAAAAAGTTATAGCTCGCAGAATAAAGCGATGCAAAAATAATTATTTTTTAAATAAAATAGTTTTCATTGCATAAAACCGACAAAACATAAAAAAACCTAAATGAGGTATCGCTGTAACCGTACTGACCCAAAGAATAAAACCGCTTTATCAATATTACCGCACGCGGAACGGTGTAAACGCACCCCCCCAAAAGAAATTCATGAAACGCTGGTTTTTGTTCATTCTGCGTCCCAAAAATCAGAATAAAAAGCGATCAAAAAATGTCACGTGCCTGAAAATGGTACCAATAAAAACATCAACTCGTCCCGCAAGAAATAAGACCTCACATGACTCGGTGGGTCAAAATACGGAAAAATTATAGCTCTCAATATGTGGTGATGCAAAAACTATTTTTACAATAAAAAGCGTCTTTTAGCATGCGACAGCTGCCAAGTATGAAAAACCGCCATAAATAGGAAATCAAACCCCCGATTATCACCCCCTTAGTTAGGGAAAAATAATAAAATAAAAAAAATGTATTTATTTCCATTTTTCCATTAGGGTTAGGGTTAGGGATAGGGCTAGGGTTAGGGCTAGGGTTAGGGTTAGGGCTAGGGCTAGGGTTATGGTTAGGGCTAGGATTAGGGTTAGGGCTGAGATTAGGGTTAGGGGTGTGTTGGGGTTCGGGTTGGAGTTAGAATTGGGGGTTTCCACTGTTTGGGCACATCAGGGGCTCTCCAAATGCAACATGGCGTCTGATCTCAATTCCAGCCAATTCTGAGTTGAAAAAGTCAAATGGTGCTCCTTCCCTTCCAAGCTCTGCCATGCGCCCAAACAGTGTTTTACCCCCACATGTAGGTTATCAGCCTACTCAGGACAAATTGCAAAACAATTTTTGGGGTCCAATTTCTCCTGTTACCCTTAGGAAAATAAAAAATTGGGGGCAAAAATATCATTTTTGTGGAAAAAAATGATTTTTTTATTTTCATGTCCGAGCGTTATAAACTTCTGTGAAGCACTTGGGGGTTCAAAGTGCTCACCACACATCTAGATAAGTTCCGTGGGGGGTCTAGTGTCCAAAATGGGGTCACTTGTGGGGAGTTTCAATAGTTTAGGTACATCAGGGGCTCTCCAAACGAACATGACACCCGCAGACCATTCCATCAAAGTCTACATTCCAAAACGTCACTGCTTCCCTTCCGAGCCCCGACGTGTGTCCATACAGTAGTTTTCTCCCACATATGGGGTGTCAGCGTACTCATGACAAATTGGACAACAACTTTTGGGGTCCAATTTCTCCTGTTACCCTTGGGAAAATGAAAAAATTGGGGGCTAATTGATCATGTTTGTGGAAAAAATACGATTTTTTTATTTTCATGCCTGGGCATTATAAACTTCTGTGAAGCCCTTGGGGGTTCAAAGTGCTCACCACACATCTAGATAAGCTCCTTAGGGGGTCTCATTTCCAAAATGGGGTCATTTGTGGGGGGTTTCCACTGTTTAGGTACATTAGGGGCTCTCCAAAGGCAACATGACACCCGCTGAACATTCCATCAAAGTCTGTATTCCAAAACGTCACTACTTCCCTTCCGAGCCCCGACGTGTGCTCATACAGTAGTTTTCTCCCACATATGGGGTATCAGCATACTCAGGACAAATTGGACGACAACTTTTGGGGTCCAATTTCTCCTGGTACCCTTGGGAAAATAAAAAAATGGTGACTAAAAGATCATGTTTGTGGAAAAAATACGAATTTTTTATTTTCACGCCCGGGCGTTATAAACTTCTGTGAAGCACTGGGGGGTTCAAAGTGCTCACCACACATCTAGATAAGTTCCTTGGGGGGTCTAGTTTACAAAATGGCGTCATTTGTGGGGGGTTTCCACTGTTTAGGTACATCAGGGGTTTTCCAATCGCGACATGGTGTCCGATCTCAATTCCAGCCAAAAACGTCAAATGGCGCTGCTTCCCTTCCGAGCTCTGCCATGCGCCCAAATAGTGGTTTACCCCCACATGTGGGGTATCAGCGTACTCAGGACAAATTGCACAATAACTTTTAGGGTCCTGTTACCCTTGGGAAAATAAAAATTGGGGTGAAAAGATCATTTTTGTGGAAAAAATATGATTTTTTAATTGTACCGCTGTACGTTATAAACTTCTGTAAAGCCCTTGTGGGTTCAAAGTTCTCCACGCATATCTAGATAAGTTCCTTGGGGGGGTCTAGTTTCCAAAATGGGGTCACTTGTAGGGGGTTTCCACTGTTTAGGTACATCAGGGACTGTCCAAACGTGACATGGCGTCCGATCTGAATTCCAGCCAATTCTGCATTGAAAAAGTCAAACGGCGCTCCTTCCATTCTGAGCTCTGCTATGCGCCGAAACAGTCGTTCCCCCCCACATATCAGGTATCAGCTTACTCAGGACAAATTGCACAATAACTTTTGCAGTCCAATTTCTCCTGTTACCCTTGGTAAAATAAAAAAAATTGAACCTGAAGTATTTTTTTTTTGAAAAAAGTTAGATGTTCATTTTTTTTTAAATATTCAAAAAAATTCCTGTGACACACCTAAAGGGTTAATAAACTTCTTGAATGTGGTTTTGAGCACCTTAAGGGGTGCAGTTTTTAGAATGGTGTCACTTTTGGGTATTTTCTATCATATAGACCCCTCAAAGTGGCTTCAAATGTGATGTGGTCCTAAAAATAAAATGGTGTTGTAAAAATGAGAAATCGCTGGTCAACTTTTAACCCTTATAACTTCCTAACAAAAAAAAAATTTTGGTTCCAAAATTGTGCTGATGTGAAGTAAACATGTGGGAAATGTTAGTTATCAAGTTTTTTGTGTGCCGTATCTCTGTGATTTAAGGGCATAAAAATTCAAAGTTGGAAAATTGCGAAATTTTCAAAATTTTCGCCAAATTTCCATTTTTCTCACAAATAAACGCAAGTTATTTGAATGAAATTTTACCACTAACATGAAGTACAATATGTCACGAGAAAACAATGTCAGAATCACCGGGATCCATGGAAGCGTTCCAGAGTTATGACCTCATAAAGGTACAGTGGTCAGAATTGTAAAAATTGGCCCGGTCATGAACGTGCAAACAACCCTTGGGGGTGAAGGGGTTAAAAACCACTCTTTGTTTTCTATCACTAAGCCAGCTACCTACCCATCTACACACATTTTCCCCTAGCCCAAGCTTTCTCATCTTACTTACCAATCTTTTATGTGGGACAGTGTCAAATGCTTTAGAGAAGTCGGGATAAATGACATCCAATGATTCTCCTTGGTCCATTTGAGAGCTTGCATCCTCATAGAAGCTGATCAGGTTAGTTTGACAGGAGCGATCCTTCATAAATCCATATTGATATGGAGTTAAACATTTACTAACATTGAGATATTCCATAATGGTATCCCTTAGAAACCCTTCAAAAATTTTACCCACAACAAATGTTAAGCTTACCGGCCTATAGTTTCCAGGTTCCCTTTTACACCCCTTTTTGAATATTGGTACCACATTTGCTTGCATATGGCACATTCTTGGATATTGTATTTTTTGGAGGAAGGGGCAGCAACCAAAAAATGGCAAGTCTTTGATAACCCATTGCGTTGTATGTGGTCAACGGGCAACAGTCCCACTAAGATCCTACCACTTAAATGCCATTGTCAGAAATTGACAGCGGCATTTAAGTGGTTAAACAGCAGGGATTGGAGCTAGCTGTTAGAGGCAGGTGTTGGCAGTATAACACAGCCAACACCTGCCCTTGGTGCAGTGGGCTCGGCTCCTGAGCCTGCGACATATACCCCTGTCCATTATATGGTGTAATTAAAAATTCTCTAGCGGGAAGCAGGGTCGGACTGGCCATCTGGCAATTCTGGAAAATGCCAGAAGGGCCTGTCTGGTCGTGGGCTGCCTTGTCTGCTATGGTGTTAACAGAATTAGTGTTCTCAAGACACCCATACTGTTAAGACTTGTGATGGAGCACAAAGTCACTGACTCCGTCACTTACCCCAGCATGCCACAGGTATCATTAGAAATATTGATCTTGTACAGTAGTAAATCTTCCTTTCCTCCATCCAGGATATTAGTAATATATCCCATATGGTTCTTGGGGACAGGGACAACATGGGCCTGTGTGATTTCAAACGCCAGGGCTGAATTTCATCCCCAGTCCGTACCTGGCGGGAAGGGGTTAAAATCCTCACTGTAGATCAAGGTACATGTTAGAAAATGAAGCGTTATATGGATGAAATTTGTTAAATGGACCTGTCAGGCGATTCATGCTGTCCAACTCGCGGGCAGCATCAATCACCCACGTGTATCATTCTATGAAATTTTCAATTTTTTAGAGAAAATATACTTTAAAGATCCGGCTGGGGACCATAACAGAGACCGGACTAGTCTGGTGTACAAGGTAATTGACAGGTCTCTCCTTATGTGCATGTGAGGGGGAGATCTGTCAGTCACCTAGAAGAGCCGACCTGGGACCATAGCTGGGGGCAAGACTAGTGAGATCTCGCCCCTGATGGCTCTTCCTAGCGCTGCTTCAGGTGAGCTGAAATGCTTCTGATTAAAGTGGTTTCCCCACTAACAAAAGTTCATTTTATTCACTAGATCTTGGAATGAAAATAAGGTCCACGATAGAAAGTGATTAAATAAAATGTTCCGGCGCTGAGACAATCTTATAAATGTGCCCCTGCTGTGTACTGTGTAATGGCTGTGTCTGACCGTGCAGACCGTATACAGACATTACAGCAGGGGGATCACAGCTGATTCTTTTTGTGAGGTAAACCTTTTCTCTGCCTGTTTTTTTAGCAATGTTTTACCTCACAGAAAGAATCAGCTGTGATCCCATATCATCAGACCAGATTCCTGCACGGTCATTACACAGTACACAGCAGAGCCACACTTATAAGATTATCTCAGCACAGGAACATTTTATTTAAACACATCCAATTGTGGAAGTTATTATTATTCCAAGATCAAGTGAATAAAATGAAATTTCAATCCTGGGAAAACCCCTTTAATATACCGTACTTTTGAAGGTGCGCCGAGCGCACCAAAATGCAAAATGGTGCGTTCGGCGCACACCGACGCACCTTCAAAAGTGCGCAGCGCACGCAAAAATCCTACTAGCGCACGGCCAGCGCATGGTCTGCGCTCCCTATGCTAAAGCTAGGGTGCGCAGATCGCATGCAGCCGTGTGCGATAGTAGGAGGAAATGACCGGATGGGGTGGGCAGGGGGTGGGCTTAGCGGCACCGTGCGCTGCATGTAAAATGCGCTAGTCTGAAGCTAACCTTATACACATTTGTGCAGCCAGGCAGTCATTCATGCTCCCCACAGATTGGGCAGCATAAATTGCCTCAAGGATTACCTTTGAAATCTCATCCACATGCCTGCTTTTGTGGATCTCACCTGCACAAATGCTGATCTCTGCCATCTTGTGTGGACCTTCCCATACAGTGCATATTCCACAGAGCTGTGCAGAGACTGTAATCACTCATTGGGCTCACAATCTAAAATCGCCATCTCAAGCCGACATAATACATTAGCGCCAATTTCATCAGAAACAAATCAGTATGTTTTAAGTAGTATGGAAGGAGGACCCAGGAGCATCCGGAGGAAAGCTATGGAGATACAGGAAGAACATGTAATTCTATGCAGAGGTTGTCCTTGGTCAGATGTCAGATTCGAGCCCAGGACCCTAGTACTAACAACTGAGGATTATAAGGAAAATCTTCTACTTTTGAGGCAGAATGTGATTTTTGGTCCTCAGGGAGGTAATGAGGTGCCTGCCGGAGAACTGTTCAGCTTACCAATACTCTGCCTGTACTTTCCACAAAAGTGAGGCAATGGCGGGTTTGCTATGTAGAACACTGTCCAATCATGGCATAAGGCCGGGTTTAGATGAGTATATGTAAAATAATCTATTTTTTATCTAGAAAAAAATGCACATTTTGTCATCTCTATAGTATCCATATGTCACCCGTATGTTTTTGACATCCATCTGGCATACGTTTTAATTAATCAACAATTAAAAAATGATACAAGGTCAAACACACTTTCCTGTATTAATAATTGTAATCGATCTCTTAGCAGCGGATGCTATAGGGATGGTGTCTATATGAGTTTCATTTATGGACGCACTGGCAAATCTTATCTAAAAAATGGATCAGACTAGTGCATGCTGTGATTTCTTTTACACTTGGACCATTGACACTGGAAGGAGATCGCTAGAGCCGCTGGGATAAGTGATACTTATTTCTGTATTTTATAGCATTCTCTGCCCTAGGGTAGATTTTTCAAAACGATGGAAAACCCATCTAAGGTATACTTACACCATAATAAGACAACTTTAATTCTAATTTTGAGTGAAAATTGTTTCTATGCTTCATTACTAGTGATGAGCGAGTATACTCGTTGCTCGGGTTTTCCCGAGGTTGCTTGGGTGTCCTCCAAGTATTTTGGCGTGCTCAGAGATTTAGTTCTCAGCGTCTTATCTGCATGATTTGCGACTTGTAGACTGTTTGAATACATGTGTGGAATGCCTGTTTGTTAGAGAATTTCCACATGTATTCAGCCTGTCTACAAGTCACAAGTCATGCAGATAAGACGACAAAAACTAAATCTCCGAGCACGCCAAAATACTTGGAGGACACCTGAGCATGCTCGGGAAAACCCGAGCAACGAGTATACTCGCTCATCACTATTCATTATCTTATAGTGGTCAAATTTAAATGATGTCAGCTGAATCACCTGCTTTCTGAATGACTGGGTGGTCATTTAATACGTATGGTGTCCTGACTCTTTTCCTATGGTAGATTAACAGTTGGATAAGAATCAGGCACTTGAATTTTAACATGCCCTCTCATTTTGTTCTTAGGGGAAATATGCTGCCACTAGAGGTTTCATAAGGCCTCCATACACATTAGATGTCCGTTGAACAAACGATGCTTTAGACATTTGTTTGACCATCCACCATCTTGGCTGTCTCTCCCATACACAAGGGTACTCGTTCGGCTGAGCTCTGCTTTCTTCTCTATGAGAAATCCACCGAAAGTTATCTCTGCTGGCGTCTTATCTTTAGAACAACAAAGCGAAAGACATTTTGAAATTGGACCACAAAAACACTAGTGCACTCCCTTATTATCTCCCGCCTCAACTACTGCAACCTCCTACTCTCTGGCCTCCCCTCTAGCACTCTGGCACCACTCCAGTCCATCCTACACTCTGCTGCCCGACTGATCCACCTGTCTCTCCACTATGCCAACCTCTTCACTGGCCTCCTATTGGCCAGAGGCTCCGGTTCAAAACCCTAACCATGACATACAAAGCCATCCACAAACTATCTCCTCCATACATCTGTGACATGGTCTCCCAGTACCTACCCGCATGCAACCTTCGATCCTCTCAAGATCTCCTTCTCTACTCCCCCTTATCTCTTCTTCCCACAACTGCATACAAGACTTCTTCCGCGCTTCCCCCATACTCTGGAACTCTCTACCCCAACACATCAGACACTCATCAACAATAGAAACATTCAAGAAGAACTTGAAGACCCACCTTTTCCGACAAGCCTACAGCCTGCAATGATCCTCAGTCTACTGGACCACAGCACAAACAGCTCTACCCTCTCTTAGTGTATCCTCACCCATCACTGTAGACTGTGAGCCCTCGTGGGCAGTGTCCTCTCTCCTTCTGTACTTGTGTGTCCTTTGTCTTACACATATTTATTGTACCTGTCTATATTTCCCCTTTCCACATGTAAAGCGCCATGGAATAAATGGCGCTATATACAGTAAATGTAGAATAATAATTGGACATGCCCAATTAACATCTTCCCCATCGATGAGTTAGCCGGATCCCTAAACACATCAGCATGTTGGCCGAATCCATTGATATTGGCAAGTTCTGCCAACATTAGTCTACTGTGTATGGGGGCTTTACTCTCCTCTCCTTATTCAGAACACATACACGCTCCATAATGTCACTGGGGGTGACATGATCCAAGGAAAACAAAAAGGAAACTTTTAGTTTTTGCAAAGAAATTTATTTAACTTGAATTTTTAACAAAATTTTTACTTCAATATAAAGAAAATCTCTGAGAAGATGATGAAAAGGCTTCATCCATCAGTTTGAGTTTTCATACACCCTTATCAGTCTGTGCTCCTGCCGTGTATTGAGCGGCAACATGGATTCTTTTCTAGATCTATTCTTCTTATGTAAAGATTTCTCATTGGTTCTTCATTGGTTGGTATGTGCTAGGATAAAATTCACTTTATTTCCTTCAGTCTTAACTGGGGGACAATCAATGTAGAATAAAACAGGCACCTTCACACGGCTAGATGAGCTAACATTACAGATTCATTAGGAACCTTTAACAAATGATGGAGAACAATCATTCTGGGCTGCCGTCATACACATTCATTAAATAGCTGTTAGCCATATTAAAATTTGATATATGAACTTTATTTCAAATAAAGGTGAAGATGAAATGGAAATCTTCCTGAATTAGTGAGATGGAAGCCGCTCATCAGCATTCTGTCCTGTTGGGGACCCAGATTCTCATAAATATCTATCATGCAGTCTTTTTGCCTTTTTCTCTCATCCACTGTCTTTCTTTCTCTTAACCTGGCATGTTGAGGTTAGAAGAGGTTGCTAACACTACTATCCACTCTTTCTATGTGATCTAAAACTGGATATGCCAGGGATACTGAATGAGAAGAAACTGTGCACTCTGCCATTCACCATGTCTATCTGACCTATTGCTGGAGATATCAGGAGTTCTGAGGTAAGAAGAGGTTGCTCACACTGCTGTCCACCCTGTCTATCTGATCTAATGCTGTGACGGCCGTCTGCGAATCTGGGCAGCAGTAGGAACAGCACCCCGAGTAACCCCGAGACCCTTAACCCCTATACAGGGATCTGGAATTGTAGCAAGGCCCAGGGGGTAGCTGTCTGGTGGAGCAGTGGACCAGAGCAGGACGGCCGCCAAGGGGTTAAAACTAAAACCCGTAATCGTGGTCAGGAGGCAGTAGTCGGAGGCCGGAGGGCAGCAGAGGTGCAAAATCAGCAGGCAGAAGAAGAGTCAAAAGTCCGGGCCGAGGTCAGTAAAACCAGAAGGGCAGCAAAGGTACAGAATCAGCAGGCAGCAGAAGGGTCAGGAATCCAAGCGAAGGTCAGGGTCAAAAAATCAGAAGAGAGGCAGAGGTACAAAAACGGCAGGCAATAGAATGGTCAGAAATCCAGGCTGAGGTCAGAGTTAACTATAGCAATTCACACAGTAGCACGCAGGGGAACCAAGAATATGTCCGACGGCTTGCAAGACCAGTCCCAAGGTATTTGAGGGATCAGGTCATTCCTCACAGGTTCCCAGACTGATGATGTAATTATGACCGCCCCCAGGACCAGGCCAGATGGTGATGCAGTAAGCCCTACATGACTGACAGAGGGGCGGAGCCTGCGCCCACCAGATGCTTGCGCAGGAGCCTCTTCTCTGTCACCACCCTCATCCCGGGGCGAACCATGGTGCCTCCCAGTGGCCGAGGCAGGAACAGCCGTCCCCGAGTCCGACGGCGATGCGACGGTCCGGCGCCTCCTAGTGGCCGAGACCGGAACTGCAGGCCCTGAGTCTGGCGGCAATGTGTCAGTCCGGCCCCTCCTAGTGGCCGAAGCCAGAACAGCAGGCCCTGAGTCTGACAGTGACATGACAAATGCTCAACATACCATGAGTGCTTAGGTAAGAAGAGGCTGCTCACACTGATGTCGACACTGTCTATCTGATCTAATTCTGGAGATACCAGGGGTGTTGAAATAAGAAGAGGCTGCTCACACTGCTGTGCACCTTGTATTTCTGATCTAATACTAGAGATACCAGTATGCTGATGTAAGAAGAGACTGCTCATGCTGCTGTTCACTCTGTCTACCTGATCTAATACTGAAGATACCAGAGGTTTTTAGGTAAAAAGAGGCTGCTCACATTGCTGTCCATACTGTGTATCTGATCTAATTCTGGAGATACCAGGGGTGTTGAGGTAAGAAGAGGCTGCTCACACTGCTGACCACCCTGTCTTTCTCAGTGCTGAGTGGCTGTTGTGACAAGGAGATAGTTTGACATTAAAGGTCACAGGTATAGTTTGACATTAAAGGTTACAGGTATAGGTTATCTCCAGGTTACAGAAGCAGATTTCTTTTTATTGCACCTGTCCTATGAACATTCTAGGACAGATTTCTGTCTGTGTTACAAGCAATTGAATGCACTGTAGTGATCACTTCCCTAGACAAAACAAATGGGATCCTTTTTTACTTTCTTCTTTTCCACAGTCCTTTCAGTGCTGACAGAGTAGGAATAGACTCTCATGGCCAGGAAATATCTGGTTTTTGTTTTTTTTGTTTTTTTTTCATATACAGTGGAAATGACAGAGGGTCAGCGCAATATAAAGTTCTGAAAAATATACTTTAGACTGGTAATTACTTTCATTTTCCAAAAATTTATAAATAGACATGTTGGTAAAACTGACAGAGCCTCTTTAAAGTGAATTTGCAGTCAAAATATAAGATAAAGTCTAAACTCCCTCCATACACAATAGATAGCTGTCAACTGAACTATCAGTTAGCTGATCGTTTGGTCACCAACTATCTCTTCCAATTTCCCCACAGACAGAAAATCTTGACTGTAGCTATGTTCTCCATCAGAGGGCTTCTGCCAGACTTCTCCGGTGGCAGCCAATCTTCTGGTGGACAGAAGAATTGGAAGTCTGAAATCAGACATGCCAAATCCTTCTTTCCCTTGACATTATCTTTTCTGGGAGAGTCAGGAGACCCCCACACAAATATAGTTTGCTGGCTGAACCAAAATTGGTGGGTCCAACCAACGTTAGTTTAATGTGTATGATGGTCTAAGGAAGCACAACACATACGACTGGAGGAAGGGCAGCCGGGATGTCTCCAAACACATTAGAAGGTCAGCAGATCTAATTTACATTTGCACTCAGGTGCAGAAATAGTGAAATACAGAAGACAATAAAGGATTTTAAAGCTAGTATTGATTTCAAGGGGAGTGGCATAAATCCTTGTGCTACGAGTTCCACTAACGATAGATAAAAATATTAAAATGTATGAAATATACAACAGAGAAATATTATTTAATATGGCTGAGTGAAGGTAGGCACAAGAAGAATACCAACCAATATAAATACATGTTATAAAGTAGATCTGTTTAAATGAAATGCAGTTACAGTTTCCACAAACTTTTGCCTATAACCAACCTGGACACCTGGAGATTATACTGATAACTCCGGCATTAGATATTAACCTGTAACCCACCCTGGACCTCTAGATATTAGCCCATTATCACCCAAGAGCATTGTATACATCCCCGTTAGGTCTCTTAATGTTGGAAGGACCACCAAAGGTAGTAGACATTAATCCATAAACCACCAAAAATATGAGATTTTATGCATTATATGTAAAAATTTGAGTATAATGGGGACTGAGTATGTTGTCATGTAAGCAACAGTTTTAAAACCTCCTTTTAAAAACTCTTTATTTGCTCTTGATCATCATAAATCTTTTAGGTTTGAAAACCCCAAATAGTACACCTGAGAATCTACCATTAGTGTTATGAAAATTACAAGTAGAAAGATATAAAGTCCCCATACTACTTTTTAAGGTTGAAGGGAGACTTTGTCCATCTAGTTCAACCCATAGACTAACATGTTGATCCAGAGGAAGGCAAGAAAACCCATTTGCTAACACTAAGCTCCACATTGGGGAAAAAAATTCCTTCCCGACACCACATACAGCAATCAGACTAATTCCCGGGATCAATGTGGAGCGCCCTCACTCACCAGGACCGTGGGGTACTCGGTACCGGGCCGGTTGATCTTCTCAGCGGGGGTTGTCACGGCAGCAGTGATCTGGTCCATGGCCCTGGGGCTCCATTACAAAGGGGGTTATGTTTCAGTGTGCTTACGGTGGTGGAAGTCTATAAGTGATTCGTGACGCCAACTGTGGTGTTCGGGAATAGAGATGTAAGCCGACGCTGCAGACAGATCCTCTGGGACAGATGGTGTGGTGCAGCAGTGATGTTATAGCCCTCCACAGGCAGGGCTGTAGTCCCAGGGCAGTGTAGGTGAAGTGACACGTAGATGGTGTAGTGTCAGGCGCAAGGGATGTAGCAGTGCTGGGCAGGTTGGCGCAGGAATAAGTGGAGGACATCAGGGCATGTAGTTCCAAAGCTTTACTCACAGTCTGTTGCAGGTACAGGTGCCCGCATCTGTGCCATGTCCTCCAGGTCAGGAGCTCAGCCAACTTCCAGGCAAGATGAAGTACTCCTTTCCAACACTCCGCCAACATATGTGCCTTTTCTGAACGTCTCCTCTTATAGCGCCTTTGAATGAAGTACTCCTAGTACTGAGTTACACTGGAGTTCCTCCTGTCAGATGTTCCTATGAATTCTACTTGTACGGCAGATAGCTGTAGCCTGCTTCGGGGACTCCTTGCTACTAAGTCCCGGCTCACTAATATGTTGCTGTTGTGCCCCCAAGTCTTGTTTGGGAATAAAGTTGTCACTACTTCTATTCCTCCGGTGTCTGCTGCAGGACCATTAGTATCCGTACAACCTCGGGGACCAGACCCCGGCCTTGCGCTTAGAACTTAAAAAGGGTTCTCCTCTAACCCTGGTCCTTGTTTTCTTATTCTCCTCACGTTCCGTGCTAATCCTTCTTCCCAATGGAGAATCAAGCTTCCTTTCTGTGTCTCTTTCCTGTGCCAGCAGACCCAGATCACTGTGGCCTGCTGCAGCACTTCCTTCTTCCATCCCTCTCCCGGGGATCTTCTCTCTCTCACACTCTGTCCTTCTACATCCTCACTCAATGACTGAATGAAAGACTGACTGACTGACTCAACTCTTCCCGCTCTTTTTGCGAACTAAAACTCCACCCACCTCTCAGCATGTTTCGTGCTCCAAGCAGGGAGCCACCAAGGGGTGCTATGCTACACTCCAAGCAGGGAGCCGCCGAAGGTGCTTTGCTACACTACTTTGTGGTGTGGGGTGAAGGTGTTGGAGCGTGGTTGGGAGTCTCCATCTTACCTTGATGGTGGAATACCACACCTCAGGAGGAGGTGCAGTACCTCTGTGGCGACAGAACCCTCAGGGGCACCACATACCCCCTGTTAAACACAGCACGTCCGCGGGCTCCAAGAAAACAAAAGTTGACAAATACAGGAACATACAAAATTTTTATAATGCTAATAAACAGTTCTTATCTAATCTTCTCAATATGAGAGGCACTGTCTCTTGAACGTTGCAGAACAATTTTAACTATCTATGTTTAAAGTTATGCTACCTAATTTAAAGTGCTATTTCAAGCATTATCATCAACACATTTCGTCATCACGTCTTCTTTCACATTTTCTACTTTTTTTTTATTAACCCTAAGTGACAACCGTGGATACCTGGTTCGCCACCTGTATTTTTCAAATCTTCATCTTTATTCACATCTCTTTATTAAAACATTCTAAGAACTAGATTCTTTATAAAAGCTATTCTCTATTAATACTCTCATAAGGCACATTATAAAATACTTCACAATAATTCTTGTAAGTGCTGGACACCGCTCCCTGCCGGGATCTCTTGCAGTGTCCTTTTGGTAGGAGCCATGCTCCACAATGAGGTAGTTCTTATCTATAAAAGACCTATGTAAAACCAAGAGAGGGCACCTAAGTATGTGCAACCATATACATTACAGTTTCGGATCACTCAGTGTTCATGATCTCCACAGTTCAATGAAAAATATGCTGCCAACGCAACTAGGCAAAAACTTGTAAAACCAAAGTAAACATGATAACAAAGAAGGCACAACGGTGCAAATACCCTCCTGGGTAACAAAGTTAAGGGAATGTTTCTTTATTGGGGGTCCCCTCCTGGGGTATTGGAAGCTGGTTTTCCTGGCTGCTGCTTCCATGGAAGAATTTCTGGACATCCTCTTCCTGCAGACGGATTCACATAGGACGAGGTGGTGACAGCTGGGTGGATTGCTGCCTGAGGTTCTTTGGCAGGGGTGATCACCACTGTAGGGGGTAGTCCCGCTGAGGGTACATACGCCTTCTCCTTTTTGTAGACCGCAATAAATTCCTCAGGGATGCGGCGGATGCTCATGGCGTATCATCCTCTTAACCCCTCATGCCGGGTGAAGGTCACATACTCCCCCGGTTGCAGATCTCTAGCAGGGTGTCCCTTCCTCAGGTGTGACTCGACATCCCTCCTGCTGAAGAACAAGTCACTGATCCTCTTGGGGTCTGCAATGAACTTGAATCCTCTCTTATGATTTACATTGAGAACCTGTCCCCATCCAGCTGAGTCCCGGGGACCGTAGTGACCAGCACGGACCTTCTCCTTCCGGTCCAGATCAGGGCCTAGCACAGCCAGCCTCCTCTGTTCGCTCTCTCTCTGCTCCGCTGCCAGCTGGCGGATGGTCTCCTGGCAACGAGCCCATGTCTCATCTTCCTCTTCCTGGGGCCTGCCACTACCCACTATGGATAAGGGTACCACCGCTAGGGGTTCAGGCGTTCGCCCCCAGGGATCAGAGTCCCGGTCCCATACAAGGTCCAATACGACCTGTCCTGACGCTGCCACGGGCGTACACCCCAGGGCCTTCCCAGGTGCAGGAACAGCAGATGTACCTGGGGCCTCCTGGCGGTGTTCCAGCTCCGGTGCAGGCTTGAGGCGGTGGGCAGCTGCAGGGATGTCCACAGGGGCAGTCTGTCCGGAAGTCGGCGGTGATGGAGCAGATGGCGGCTCCGGGTCAGCAGGAGTCTTCGGTAGGACCTGCACGGCCGCGTCAGGTCCAGGCGGGAGCACTGCCTCAGCTCCTGGGCCCTCCGGTGGCTCTTCCGGACAGGCCGCGACCAACTGTATGGACAGCGTGGAGATGTAAACGGGCGCTGCCCGAGAAAAGTCCGGTGCGGTGGTGGTGGATACCACCGGTGAAGACACCAGTACAGCAGCGGGTACCAAGGGGGAAGGTACCGGGACTATCGGTGCCAATGGCGTAGGCCCCTCCGGGACATGCTGCCAGTTCATCTTCCATAACGCCTCCTTCCTCAGTCGCAGACGGGTAGTCAGCTGGGCTATTTCCTCCTCCAGCTGCTGACGGTTCATGCCAGAAGCCAGATCGGAGCCTTCAGCCATTGCACCGGGGAGATTCAGCTTAACCTCCCCTCACTCTTCAGGCCTCCTCTCTCCTTCCATCATGGCGTCTTCTCCTTCTTATTCCTGTCTCGACTCTTATCCCGCAACTCACTCCCTCTCCTCCTTCTGGGGGCGGCGTCTTCCTACTCCTCCATATATAGGCCAGTATACGAACCCCTCGGGGGGTGGGCCATATTGCTGTCGCATAGAAGTTTAGACAGGGGAGGCCCAGGACAGTTCGCGGTCTTTTCTTAGGATCACCCATATTATCATGCCCTTCTTCACCGCGCTGGCGGCCATTTTTAGCATTCATTTTACAGTCTATCAAATTGGGTCTTTTGCACATTTCCACAAACTTTTAAGTCCAATAAATCATAGGCACACAGAACCCGGTGGCACCGGGCTTCGTCATCCTGTTCGTGACGCCAAGTTGGAGCGCCCTCACTCACCAGGTCCGTGGGGTACTCGGTACCGGGCCGGTTGATCTTCTCAACGGGGGTTGTCACGGCAGCAGTGACCCGGTCTGTGGCCCTGGGGCTCCATTACAAAAGGGTTATGTTTCAGTGTGCTTATGGTGGTGGAAGTCTATAATTGATTCGTGACACCACCTGTGGTGTTCGGCAATAGAGATGTAAGCCGACGTTGCAGGCAAATCCTCTGGGACAGATGGTGTGGTGCAGCAGGGATGTTATAGCCCTCCACAGGCAGGGCTGTAGTCCCAGGGCAGTGTAGGTGAAGTGACACGTAGATGGTGTAGTGTCAGGAGCAAGGGATGTAGCAGTGCTGGGAAGGTTGGCGCAGGAATAAGTGGAGGACACCAGGGCATGTAATTCCAAAGCTTTTCTCACAGTCTGTTGCAGGTACAAGTGCCCGCATCCGTGCCATGTCCTCCAGGTCAGGAGCTCAGCCAACTTCCAGGCAAGCTGAAGTACTCCTTTCCAACACTCCGCCAACATATGTGCCTTTTCTGAACGTCTTCTCTTATAGCGCCTTTGAATGAAGTACTCCTAGTACTGAGTTACACTGGAGTTCCTCCTGTCAGATGTTTCTATGAACTCTACTTGTACGGCAGACAGCTGTAGCCTGCTTCGGGGACTCCTTGCTACTAAGTCCTGGCTCACTAATATGTTGCTGTTATGCCCCCAAGTGTCAGGAACACCGCACTGCACTTACTCACTGAGCCAGGGCGCGTGTCCTGAGTACAAAGACTGTGCACAAAGATACCTGCGGAGCGAGCAGCAGTGGTGACAATGCATGCTCCAGGACCTGAATCACGTGACTGCTGGGGGCGTGGCCTAAGCTCCACAGAGCTAGGAGCTGCAGGGAAACTCCTAGAAGGGTAACTACAGGACAATGTTACCAAGGAGCATAGACAGAGACAGACACCAGATCAAGCCGGGTCAAAGCACGAGATTGCAGGACAGTACCAAAGGGCTTAGACAGAAAGAATAGTCAGGACGTAGCAATAGATCAGAAAACCAGAACAGGTATTAGACGGTACAATAGTGGTAAACTGTAACGGAGTAACGATAGCCAAGCCAGGAGGTCAGAACCAGAAAAGACAATGGTACCAAAAACGAGAGATGGAGTACAGAGTGAAGGAACAAGCCGGGTCATACACGGGAAGCAAACAAACAATGCAGAGTACACACACACCAGGGGTCAGACACACCAGAATAGCAGTATAACAAACAGAGAATGCCAGTATGAGCATAAATACCCCTCCCAGATAAAAAAGAGAGGCCGGCAATGTTAACCCTGTCAGAACAGGACATTAACCATGTCCTAACCATGACACCAAGTCTTGTGTGGGAATAAAGTGGTCACTACTTCTATTCCTCCGGTGTCTGCTGCAGGACCATTAGTATCCGTACAACCTCGGGGACCGGGCCCCGGCCTTGCGCTTAGAAATTGAAAAGGGTTCTCCTCTAACCCTGGTCCTTGTTCTCTTATTCTCCTCACATTCCGTGCTAATCCTTCTTCCCAATGGAGAATCAAGCTTCCTTTCTGTGTCTCTTTCCTGTGCCAGCAGACCCAGATCACTGTGGCCTGCTGCAGCACTTCCTTCTTCCATCCCTCTCCCGGGGATCTTCTCTCTCTCTCACACTCTGTCCCTCTACATCCTCACTCATTGACTGAATGAAAGACTGACTGACTGACTCAACTCTTCCTGCTCTTTTGTGCGAACTAAAACTCCACCCACCTCCTAGCACATTTCTTGTTCCAAGCAGGGAGCCACCAAGGGGTGCTATGCTACACTCCAAGCAGGGAGCCACTGAAGGTACTTTGCTACACTACTTTGTGGTGTGGGGTGCAGGTGTTGGAGTGTGGTCAGGTGTCTCCACCTTACCTGGATGGTGGGGCACCACACCTCAGGAGGAGGTGCAGTACCTCTGTGGCGACAACCCTCAGGGGCGCCACAAATGCTCTATTAAGGAATCTAGTATATATACCCTGTAACATTATACTTTTCAAGAAAGGCATCCAGTCCCTTCTTAAATTTTATTAGTGAATCTCTCATTACTACATCATACGGCAGAGAGTTCCATAGTCTCAATGCTCTTACAGTAAAGAATCCGCGTCTGTGATTATGATTAAACCTTCTTTCCTCCAGAAATAGAGGCACTCTGGACCAGGTAGTTGGACTGGTTGAGCATTAAACAGCCACTCAGGACTTTATATGGGACACTGCTCCACTTTGGATGTCACATCAGGCACTGCCAGCCCAGGAGCCTGAGAAATGTCCACGACTCTCTGTTGGGGCTAATCAGAACTGAGCCTGTATTGAGGGAGTAGCCCAAAAGTGAGGGTGACAAAAGTCCCATTTCCAAGTCCCAAGGTCTATTCGTGCTGCAGCTATTAAGTGTTGGCGGTGCCAAGGGCCCGGACATGTGGCAGCCAACTGCCCCCTGACCGCTGAACCTATGGACTGTGGGTATACTCGCTGAATATCTATGTACGCCCAGCCAGTCTGCACTGCAACTACAGACAATGCCGGCATCGAACTCAAACTGTGCCAGGTACTCATCAACGGGTACCAAATGGAGGCTCTCTTGGACTCAGCAAACTTAGTAGCTCTGGTCCCTGGGTCCCTTGTTGCCGGTGACAACCCCAACTAACGGAAAGTGGGGGTCGCGTGTATTCATGGGGAACTCCGAGAGTACCCGACCATGGAGGTTACTTTTCCCACACTGTGTGGAGAAATAAAACATGTGGTGGGAGTGGTGAGGACCCTTCCATATGGGACTGTGTTGGGAAGAGACTTGCCCTTATTCTGGTCCCTGTGGGAGTCCAGGGTTAAACCTCCCAGGGTAAATGTTATTTCGGGCGAGGAACCCGAAGATCCGAGTCAGGGATACCTGCTGTAGGGGTCGCCAACTTAGGAATAGAGTGTAACCCCAATAGGTTTCCCCTAGAGGTATTGGCAGGAGAGGTTGAGGAGACCCCATTGATCCCCGAGCTGGAAGTGTCCCCTGGTAAGTTTGGGACAGCTCAGCTCTAGGATCCCACTCTGGCCCGGGCATGAGAAAGGGTGATAGAGATAAATGAAGTGGCTCAGCAACCGGGTGCTGAGGCAGTTTTTCCTCACATTGCTATCCACCAGGATTTGTTATACAGAGTGGATAAAATCCGGGATGAGGTGGTGGAACAACTAGTAGTGCTCCAATTCTACCTTTGGGTGGTGCTCGAAATGGCTCACACCCACATGCTGGGAGGGCACTTGGGGGCCAAAAAGATGCAGGAGTGCATACTGCAGCGTTTTTCTTTTTGCCTGGTTCTACGCAGAGGTCCAGAGGTACTGTGACACGTGTCCGGAGTGTCAACTAACCTCACCCACTGCGAACTACCAGAGTCCATGGGTACCTCTGCCCATCATAGAGGTACCATTTGAGTGGATAGCAATGTATCTGGTGGGGCCTATAGTGAAATCCGCCTGAGGCCATCAACATATTTTGGTCATAGTGGACTACGCACGCGGTACGCAGTGGTGATACATCTCCGCCACACCTCTGCAAAACTAAGCCAGCGAGATGTTTGTCATGTTTTGTCGCTTTGGGCTACCAAAGGAGATCCTCGCCAATCAGAGGACTACTTTTATGTCCAAGGTGACCAAGGAGCTATGTAAGCTGCTCCGGATCAAACAGCTACGCACGTCGGTGTACCACCCACAAACCGACAGGTTAGTAGAGAGATTTAATAGGACCCTTAAATCCATGCTCAAAAAGGTAGTCTCCAAGGACGGGAGGGATTGGGACATGTTATCGTCCTATCTAATGTTCGCTATCCTCAGGTTTATCACCGTTTGAGCTATTGTATGGCAGGCATCCGAGGGGACTGCTCGACGTAGCTAAGGAGAAGTGAGTGGGAACAGGAAGCAACTTTGCATCGGAGTGTGATCGAGCACATGGCAAGCATGCAGGAACGGATTGTGAAACTCAGGCCCAAAGAGCATCTAATGGATGCTCAGGCTGTGCAGAGCCGCATATCTAATAAAATAGCCACAGTCAGGTCCTTTAACCCTTTTACCCCCAAAAATGGTTTGCATGTTAATGACCAGGCCAATTTTTACAATTCTGACCACTGTCTCTTTATGAGGTAATAACTCTTGAACGCTTCCATGGATCCTGGTTATTCTGACTTTGCTTTCTCGTGACATATTGTACTTCATGATAGTGGTAATATTTCTTTGATATTACTTGCGTTTATTTGTGAAAAAAATGGAAATTTGGCAAAAATTTTGAAAATTTCACAATTTTCCAACTTTGAATTTTCATGCCCCTAAATCACAGAGATATGTCACATAAAATACTTAATAAGTAACATTTCCCACATGTTTACTTTACATCAGCACAATTTTGGAACCAAAATTTCTTTTTGTTAGGAAGTTAGAAGGATTAAAAGTTAAACAACAATTTCTCATTTTTACAACACCATTTTTTTTAGGGACCACATCACATTTGAAGTCAATTTGAGGGATCTATATGATAGAAAATACTCACAAGTGACACAATTCTAAAAACTGTACCCCTGAAGGTGCTCAAAACCACATTCAAGAAATGTATTAACCCTTCAGGTGCTTCACAGGAATTTTTGGAATGTTTAAAAAAAACAAAACATTTAACTTTTTTTCACAAAAAATTTACTTCAGATCCAATTTTTTTATTTTACTAAGGGTAACAGGAGAAATTCGACCCCAAAAGTTCTTGTGCAATTTCTCCTGAGTACACTGATACACCATATATACAGGTAAACCACTGTTTGGGCGCACGGCAGAGCTCGGAATGGAAGGAGCGCCGTTTACTTTTTCAACGCAAAACTGGCTGGAATTAAGATCGGACGCCATGTCATGTTGGAGAGCCCCAGATGTGCCTAAACAGTGAAAACCCCCCACAAGTGACACCATTTTGGAAACTAGACCCCCTAAGGAACTTATCTAGATGTGCTTTCCAGAAGTTTATAATGTAGAGCCGTAAAAATAAAAAATCATATTTTTTTCACAAAAATGATCTTTTCACCCCAATTTTTTTATTTTCCCAAGGGTAACTGAAAAAATTGGACCCCAAGCGTTATTTGTGCAATTTGTTTTGAGTATGCTGATACCCCATATGTGGGGGTAAACCACTTTTTGGGCACGTGGCAGAGCTCAGAAGGGAAGGAGCGCCAGATTTTACTGCTATGGTTTGTAGGTGCCATGACCCACTGGGAGAGCCCATGAGGTGCTAAAACAGCAGAACCCCCCATAAGTGACCCCATTTTGCAAACTACACCTCTCAGTGAACTCATCTAGGGGTGCAGTGATCATATTGACACCGTGGGTATGTCACAGAATTTTATACCATTGGGCAGTGAGGACAAAATAACTTCATTTTTACCACCAAAATATTGTTTTAGTTAAAGATTTTACATTTTCACACAAGAAGTGGGTAAAAATGGCACCAAAATTTGTCCCACAATTTCTACTGTACGTGGCATTACCCCATATGTAGCTGTACAGTGCTACTTAGCCATGCAGAGAGACTCGGGAGGAACGGCGCGCTATTTGCCTATTCAAGTGAATGGGTCTGTAAACATGTAAGTGTGTTTCCACGAACCGTGTGCCTGTGGGCAAAACATGCTGACATGTCTGTTTTTTAATGTCAGCACGGGCCACAAAACATCCAGCATATGTGCATATGCATAACACACATGGATGCCATCCATGTGACACACATCTGCGCTGGGGAAGAAGCGTTATAGTAAGTGCTGTTCCCCGGCGCCGGGTGCTGAACACTGCTCTCACACTGCTCTCATCATTCTCCCCTGCTTGTGACGATCGCCACCAGAGCAGGGGAGAATGATGGGAGCGGTGGTCAGCACCCGGCACCGGGGAACAGCGCTTACTGCAACACTTCTTCCCTGGCGCCCGTCCTTGTGGTACTGATGCAGCACACACATGCCACACGTGTGCCGCAAGTATTAGGGTGTGTGCACACGCTGCTGATTGATCCGCGTGGATTTTGCAAAATCCACAGGTAAATCCGAAGGTCAAAAGACCTGCGGATTATCTGCGGATTATCCTGCGGTTTTGCCCTGCGGTTTTACCATCTCCACAATGGAGGAGATGGTAAACCGCTGCGGAATCCACAGAAAGAATTGACATGTCAATTCTTTCTGCGGATTAGAAACTGCAGCAAATCCAAGCGGAAAAATCCGCACCGTCAGCACTGCGGTTTCCATTTCCCATAAGATATTATGGTACTGTACACCGCAGCAGAAACTGCTGCGGATCCGCAGGGCCAAAACCGCTGCGAATCCGCAGCAAAATCCGCAGCGTGTGCACACACCCTTACACACACGGATACTGACATCTCCGGTACCGGAAATATCAAGACATATGAAAGAGGTGTTATACCGGGTTTTTCTGTATGGCTGCTGTCACACACTAAAAGACGCTTTTTATTGCAAAAAATAGTTTTTGCATCACCATATTTTGTGAGCTATAAATTTTCCATATTTTGGCTCACAGAGTCATGTGAGGTCCTATTTTTTTGAAGGACGAGTCGACATTTTTATTGGTATCATTTTCGGGCACATGATATCTTTTGATCGCTTTTTATTCCGATCTATGGGACGCAGAATGAACAAAAAACAGCAATTCATGAATTTCTTTTGGGGGGGCGTTTATACCGTTCCGCGTGTGGTAAAATTGATAAAGCGGTTTTATTCTTCGGGTCAGTATGATTACAGTGATACCTCATTTATATCATTTTTTATGCTTTGTCGCTTTTATGCAATAAAAACTATTTTATATAAAAAATAATTATTTTTGCATCACTTTATTCTGAGAACTATAACTTTTTTATTTTTCCGGTTATAGAGCTGTATGGGGGCTTGTTTTTTGTGGGACAAGATAACGTTTTCAGTGGTACCATGGTTATTTATATCCATCTTTTTGATCGTGTGTTATTCCACTGTTTATTCAGCGGTATGATGATAAAGCATTGTTGTTTGCCTTGTTTTTTTATGGTGTTCGCTAAAGGAGCTAACTAGTGGGACAGTTTTATAGGTCGGGTCATTACAGACGCGGCGATACCAAATATATGTACTTTCATTGTTTAGATTTTTTTTTCATTCAAATATTTATTTAGTGGAAGAATAAATAGTTTTTTCATTATTATTATTTTTGGTTTTTTAAAATATTTTTACAGTTATTTAAAATTTTGTTTCACTTTATTCTAACTTTTACACTTTGTCCCACTATGGGACAATCATTTTTTGCAGGCTGATTGCTTCTATAGCATGCAGATGAAACAGCATCTGCATGCTATAGAAGCTGTCAGCGCTGCACTTACTGCTCACTGACCTGAGAGACTTCCTGATCATGCGCATGACCAGGAAGTTTCTTAGCTCTGGTAACTCGGATGTCATCATGATGACATTGGGTTACCATGGTAGCGATCAAGACCCCGCGGCGTGTTTCCGATCAAAAGGCAGAGGGTCTGTCAGTGTTCGATCACAGCATTTTGGGGGTTAAAGTGCTGGGAGCGGTCTGTGCCAGGTGTCAGCTGTGAGAATCACACCCGGCCACGAATCGGCCGCCCACCACCCGTGTGCGCGGCCGATTGCTATGACGTATTATACCCTTCAAGGTCAAATAGTGCCGGGTCACATGGACGGTATAGTACGTCAGATGTCAGAAAGGGGTTAAAGAAGGGGACCGGGTGTTGGTACTAGTGCCCACACTGGAGAGTAAACTCATGGGCAAGTGGCAAGGGCCATATGAGATGCGGGGGAAAGAGGAAACCTGAACAACTGTACCACGTCAACCTGCTAAAAGCTTGGAAGTACTGAGAAGACGCTCTCACCAAACAGCAGTAATGGGAGGCTTGGGTTCTGGTGCAACAGAATACGGATGTATTCTCAGAGCTGCCGGGATGGACCTTGGTGATCCAGCATGAAATTGTCACCGAGTCCCAGGTAAGAGTACGGATGAAACCATACCGGGTGCCAGAAGCCCCAAGGCAAGCCATCACAACTGAAGTGAAGCAAATGCTTCATTTGGGAGTCATCGAGGAGCCCCGAAGTGAATGGGCTAGCCCCATTGTGCTAATACCAATGCCAGATGGGTCATTATGATTCTGTAATGACTTCAGAAAATTAAATGAGGTGTCACAATTTGACCTCTATCCAACGAGGTAATTGAGAGACTGGGGGAGGCCCAGTAATTCACCGCACTCAATCTTACCAAAGGTTTGAACTGTTCTGTGGTCACTGCCAGTTTGTCACACTGCACCAGCCCTGCTGCACTACACTTTGCAATGCGGATATGAACCTATTGCACTTAGTGTCATTCCAGTTTTATCTATACAGAAATACAGAAAAAATGAAAGTTATGTCATATGTGAGATAGTGCTCACTGAATGTGTTGAGGGACACTTGGCGGCGGGATTAAGGCACACAGGAACGTATTTCCACTTAAACAGTCTTTTCGGTTTATTTACACAGCATAAACTGCATAAAGTGTAGTCCTTTTCTTTACATCAACGGAACCTGCTACGACCACCAGTCTGTTTCAATAGCAGATACACCTGTCTGTCTTTACTATAACCCCCCTTATCCTGAGGTTACCTTCCAGGAGCTCCGCTCCGCATGCTGACTTCTTGTCAGTCCTGTCTTCCAGAAAATCTGCCCTACTGGGATCACTGACCCATACTATGACTTGCTCGACAAGCTCAAACCCACCAGTTCCAGGCCCTCAGAAGTATGGTAGCTTCCCCAAAGCAGTTAACCATCACAGACTCTGCAGGCACACGACATCACTCTGATGTCACAGTACACAGGTAATGCACAATGTGATCTCACAGTACAGAGATAAATCACACTATGATGCCACAGTACAGAGATAATGCACTGTTAGGTCCTAACATAGAAACATTGCACAGGAAAGGAAAGCATCACAAAAAGAGCAAAATAAGTAACCATTGGGTTCCATAGCACAACGGGGGCCTATTGACTTTCCCAAGACGTCAATCATCATCAATAATCACCAGATATTGTAACTTACCTGTGAGCTGAGTTGGACTCTTTAGTTCTTCCTCATAGAAATTGTTCTATCCTCTACCATGGTAATTGCTCACATACGTTTTTTTGCTATGCAGCAGATGAGCACATTCAGTCTGCAGCTTTACAAGAGCTAAAGCCAGAAATGTATTAATTTGGGAATGTGAAAGACTAATAAATAACGTACTAGCATGATAATGAATAAACAAATAATAAAAAGGAAAGCTCAACTTTGCATTTACAAAGTGACATCGGGAAGAATGCTTTTCTGAATGTTACTAATAAAGTCGCATGTCTTTTTCCGAAACGCTTTGAACAATAAAAAATATTTTCTGTTTTAAAGACTCTTGGTGCCCCATTTGTCTTATTCTGCCCCCAAGAAACAGTTCCTTACATGAACCTTGATTTTCTGCTTGTTTTTGAATTCTTTGGATTATCTTTATAAACTAACTCATGAGGGTCCCAGAACTAATCCGTAGTCCCAGTACTAAATAACGTTATTGTGCACACCATCATTCTCCACTCAAGTTCCAGTAATCCACAGTGAGTGTCTTATGCTGCGCTCTCTTCCATTCTCATGTGGCTGCCCACCACACTGTGTATTCGAAGACTTCAGCTCCTTTCTGTCTTATTACCAGGCATTTCATATTTACTTTGCCCTTAACAGGAGAAATTGTGTATTGTATATCAATATGGGGAGATCTCCAGTGAGGTTAGCGGAGTTCAATATGTTCAGAATCTACAGAAATTACTGGCACTGGTTGAGGTAAAAGGTGTGTTTTGCAGAGGTGTCATGATCCCTATAAGTCAAACAATACATTGATTGCTGCGGTAACACACAGTAACAAGCGTGCGGGTACAATAGTCTATTGTCTGCAGTATTCAGCACAGATAAAGTGAGTAATGTTCTGCAGAGAATACAATAAGACTCACTAACAAAGTAAAGGTACATACTTTTTCTTGAAGTATCAATGAGACTTTTTTTTATCCTCAGAACACTTTGAAAAAAGCTTTTAAGCTGCTGGAGTATATTCATATCCCTGAGTATAATATTCTGTCAAAGCTTTTCTTTCCTTTCCCCCATTCACTGCCTGTAGAAATAAAGTTTTTAGAGAGCATGTAAACGAAGTGCAAAAAGAACCACCTTTCATCATTGTCTGGGTTTTTTTTCTCCCTTAGGCTCATGATTTTGTGTAAGAAACAAACACAACTTATATATTTCTGCTGGCAGAGTATTCCTGGCTGAACTGTCTCCTGTTGTGTACTTTAGGACTAAAACCTCCTCTGTATAATAGTTTTCTGCACATTCGACTAATAAAACATAAGTTTAAGACTTCTATTTACATACAGCAATGAGTCTCGGGGAAAAGTTTTCGAATACAAACCATTCAGAGTGTTCTCTGCTCAGTTATGTGTGTGGAATATATATACAGAATATATATATATATATATATATATATATATATATATATATATATATATGGGTACATAATGACATGTCTCAGATCTTGGATGATTATTCTAATACATAGTCAGCATTCAATCTTTTTTCTGATCAGCGCTTACAGAACTGAAATTTTACTGGATCTGGAAAGTGACTATGGTTGGATTAATTATTAAAGAAGCTCTCCGCCCATTAAAGTTTTGACCTCTTAATATATTACAGGTATCATGTTATATAGCACTGTGAACTTACAATTGCTCGTTTTGCTTTTCTACTTAGGTAATTCTTCTCTTTTCTCTGCTCTTTGTAGAAACAGGAAGTCTCTTGTCCCTGCATTCATCATTCCTGTCATGATCCAGGACGGGATTTCGCTTTGACCCGTCCTGGTTAGACTATGGGTTAATTGTGCTGCCTCTCTCTGGCAGCAGAAGGCTATTTAGTGCTCACTGGACCTGGGTCCGGTGTCAGTTATACTCCTGCCCTCGGCTGAGTTAAGTGACCTCTTGTATACGTGTGCCTTGTGCCTGATATCTTGCTTGCTTGTGTGGTTTTGATTTGGTTCTGTCCCTGTTACGAGTTCTGCCTGACCCTCTTGTACTGCGCTACCTCTCGTGTATGACTCTCTGCTTGTGACCCGACTCCTCTCTGCTCATCCCCTTGGTACCACGTCGCCCTCTTGTGTACGACCTTTGGCTCTGTCTGACTACCCGTCTGTTTGTCCCTCCTGTACCTCGTTTGCCCGTACTGCTGTGACCTCGGTTTTGCCTGACTCTGAGTTGTTGTATGGTGTCCTGTCCTATCTGAATACAGGACGCTAAGCCCCGCCCCCTTGCAGTCACATGACCATAGGTCCCGTGCAAGCTTACTCATTTTCAGTGTCCGCAGGTCCTATGCCTCTTTACTTTCCAGCGCTGACTGGACCCTGACACTATTAGCCTGAAGCACGCATGGTCACCTCTGCTGCCCTGCTCCACAGGTAACTTTCAGCACTGCTTCTGTACTCAGGACACGCGCACTGGCTCTATGAGCAAGTGCAGTGCGGTGTCTCTGACATTATAACTGACCGATACCATTTTTTTTTCTCTGATCCCATTCACCTGTGTGTGTGATGGATCCTATGCATGCTCTTTCTGAGCAGGTTAAGCATCTGACGCAGATGTCTCAGAAACTCTTTGGAGAACAAAGAGTCCTGGCTCAGTCTCAGCAGCTGATCGCTGACACTGTGCAGGGGGTTCTTTCATTGGGGGCTCGGGATGTTACATTAATTTCCCCTGAGTCTCCAGTGAAGTTACCAGATACCTTTTCTGGAGATAAAAATGACTTCAGAGTTTTCAAGGAGGGCTGTAAGCTTTTTTTTTCCTTAAGACCACACTCTTCTGGGGATGAAAGTCAGAGAGTGGGGGTCATTATGTCTCTGTTAAGGGGAGCCCCCCAAGCTTGGGCTTTCTCCCTTCCTACCACGGCCCCTGAGCGTATGACTGTGGATGCATTTTTTGAGGCCCTGGGACATATTTATGATGAGCCTGATCGGGTGCGTATGGCTGAGGACAGGCTGATGAATGTTTGCCAGGGGAAACACTCAGCCGAGTGGTTTTGCTCAGAGTTCAGACGCTGGGCTGCTGAGGTCTGCTGGAACGACGCCGCTCTCCGGGGGTTGTTCCGTAGAGGCCTGTCTGAGCATCTGAAAGACGACTTGGCTCTCCACCCCCCCACCTGATGCCCTGGAGGAAGCTATGACACAGGCCGTCCGAATGGATCGCAGGTTACGGGCAAGGGGAGTGATACAAACCGAGACATCATTATTCTCCCAAGGAAGGGGAGCCAGTTCTTCATTGAAAATCACGGAGATGGGAACCATCAACCTTAAGGAGGAAGAAAGGAGACAACGGCACGTGAGAAAATGCTGTGTTCACAGTGGCGAGTCTGGACATGGGAAAAAGGATTGCCCCTCCCGGCCACTAACCAACAAGCGACTGAGCCCGGGTGATTATCGTGGAGGTCACCCAGGCTCTCAGGTACCCTTTTCTGCATTTTCTAAAATGTCATTTCAAGTGGAACTTTGTTGTGGGGGTGTCTCCACATCCACTTCTGCCTTCGTGGATTGCGGTTCATCATTGAACTTTATTGACTCTGACTTGGTGGCCAGGTGTAAGTTAGGGACAGTTAGGTTGGAGACTCCGATTCAACTTGTTGCTATTGACAAAACACCACTGGTTAAGAATGACATTATATTTTGTACTGAAGAGTTTCTCCTTAAAGTGAGTTCCTTACATCAGGAACGTATTTCATGTTTTGTAATGAACAACCTGCCTGCGGGACTGGTGTTGGGGTTCCCCTGGTTACAGCTGCATAATCCTGTGATTAATTGGGAATCTCGGGATATTGTTAAATGGGGTCTCTATTGCTCTGAGAAATGTCTTGTTTCTGTGTCTGTGTCGTCCGTGGGTCTAGAAGGCATTCCGGAGTGCCTGATAGATTATACTGACGTTTTCTCCGAAAAAGAGGCTGAGGTTTTACCACCACACCGCCCATTTGATTGTGCCATTGACCTGGTTCCAGGTGCTAAATTGCCCAAAGCCCGCCTGTATAACCTCTCGGGTCCGGAACGGGCTGCGATGAAGGAATATATTTCCGAGAGCCTCCGTAAGGGACATATTCGTCCTTCTGTTTCTCCTGTGGCGGCAGGGTTCTTTTTTGTAAAAAAAAAAGACGGTGGTTTGCGCCCATGCCTCGATTTTCGTGAGTTAAATAAAATAACTGTGAGGAATACTTATCCCCTTCCACTTATTCCTGATTTATACAATCAGTTGTCCGGAGCTAAGTGGTTTTCGAAATTAGATCTACGGGGAGCGTATAACCTTATCCGAGTCCGGGACGGAGATGAATGGAAGACCGCTTTTCTCACTACTGAAGGGTTGTTTGAAAATTTGGTCATGCCCTTTGGCCTGACCAACGCTCCAGCGGTCTTCCAAAATGTCATAAATCATGTGTTCTCCGATTTGATTGGACGTTTTATGGTGGTGTATTTGGATGACATTTTAATCTACTCGCCTGATAAACAGACTCACATTGGTCATGTTCGGGCAGTTCTCCAAAGGCTCAGGGAGAACTGTCTGTTTGCTAAACTTGAAAAATGTTTATTTTTTGTTCAGGAACTGTCCTTTCTGGGGTTCATCGTGTCTGCTGAAGGGTATCGCATGGATCCTAATAAGGTGCAGGCCATTCTCGAGTGGGTTCAACCGTGTGATTTGAAGGGTCTGCAACGGTTCCTAGGGTTCGCTAATTATTATCGGAAATTTATAAGGGGGTTTTCACAGGTGGTTAAACCCCTGACTGACATGACTCAAAAGGGGGCCGATATCAAGAATTGGTCAACCGCAGCGGTAGCGGCATTTCAGTTTTTGAAAAAATGTTTCATGTCGGCCCCGGTTCTTATCCAACCGGACCCCTCTGAACCATTTATTGTTGAGGTAGACGCCTCAGAGGTGGGGGTGGGGGCGGTATTGTCCCAGGGACCCGCCACTTTGACCAATTTAAGACCTTGCGCCTTTTTCTCAAAGAAGTTCTCCCTTGCGGAGAGAAACTATGATGTGGGGAATCGGGAACTTCTGGCCGTAAAATTGGCTTTTGCAGAATGGAGGCATTTTTTGGAGGGGGCTGTTCATCCTATAACGGTAATCACGGACCACAAAAACCTAGCTTACATTGAGACAGCTAAAAGGTTGACTCCCAGACAGGCTAGATGGTCACTTTTTTTTTCCCGATTCAACTTCTCGATCACTTTTCGGCCAGGATCCAAGAATATCAGAGCGGATGCGTTGTCACGCAGTCTTGATCCGGTGTCCCCCCCGGAACCTCCATCCTCCATTCTTCAGCCTGGGGTGGTGGTGGCAGAGGTTTCTAATGTGTTGGAACGGGAGATTCGAGAAGCCCAGGCTCTTGCACCTCCAGCTAAGCCGGTGGATAAACTTTTTGTGCCAGCTCAGTTTCGTCTCAAGGTCCTCCAGGAGTTCCATGACTCAGTTCTGGGTGGACATCCAGGGATCTCAGCGACCCGGAAGGCCATTGCTAGAATATTCTGGTGGTCTTCTTTAGCCTCTGATGTTGGGGAGTATGTGTCTGCGTGTGAGGTTTGTGCCCGTGCGAAAACTCCCCATAACCGGCCGGCCGGGGAATTGGTACCACTGCCAATTCCTGAGAGACCATGGACTCATCTGTCCATGGATTTCATCACCAACCTTCCCCCTTCCAAGGGTAATACCGTGGTCTGGGTCGTAGTGGACAGGTTTAGTAAGCAGGCACATTTTGTACCTTTGGCAGCTCTACCTAATGCGGAAACATTGTCCAGATTGTTTGTGGAGCATGTGGTGCGGTTGCATGGGGTACCCCTGAATGTGGTGTCTGATAGGGGAGTGCAATTTGTGTCCAGATTTTGGAGAGCCTTTTGTAGGAGGTTGGGTATTGGTCTGTCCTTTTCATCCGCCTACCATCCAGAGACTAATGGGCAGACTGAGCGGACCAATCAGTCTCTGGAGCAAATTCTGCGTTGCTTGACCTTAGCCCGACAGGATGATTGGTGTTCTGTGTTACCATTGGCTGAGTTTGCATTTAACAACCGCACTAACCAGTCTACGGGTACATCTCCTTTTTTTTGCAATTATGGGTTTCATCCTCATTTTGGAGAATTTTCCCGCTTGAATTCTGGGTGTCCTGGGGCGGACGAGACGATCCAGCGGTTGGGGGAGGTATGGCGGGAGGTCCAGAATAACATTACGAAGGCCCAGGACAAATTTAAATTTTTTGCGGACAAAAAACGGTCCGTGGGTCCAGTGTTTCAGGTCGGAGATAAGGTATGGTTATCCACCAAAAATATAAGGCTCAAGGTCCCCTCTGCGAAGCTTGGACCCAAGTTTATAGGTCCCTATGTAATTACCGAAGCAGTTAACCCGGTGGCTTTTCGGTTGAGTCTTCCGCCATCTCTAAGGATCCCTAATGTTTTCCATAAGGTCCTTTTGAAACCTGTGAGGTCCGGTGGGGAGGGATCATCATCTTCCCCGACACCGGTTCTGGTAGATGGGCAGGCTGAGTACGAGGTGGAACGAATTGTCGACTCCAGGTTGGTCCGTCACACCCTTCAATATCTGATACATTGGAAGGGCTACGGTCCTGAGGAACGCTCGTGGGTTCCTGCTCGATCAGTTCATGCGTATCGGTTGATCCAAGCCTTTCACGCCAAGTACCCTGAGAGACCTGGGGGTCCGGTGGCCCCCCATTGAGAGGAGGGTACTGTCATGATCCAGGACGGGATTTTGCTTTGACCCGTCCTGGTTATACTATGGGTTAATTGTGCTGCCTCTCTCTGGCAGCAGGAGGCTATTTAGTGCTCACTGGACCTGGGTCCGGTGTCAGTTATACTCCTGCTCTCGGCTGAGTTAAGTGACCTCTTGTATACGTGTGCCTTGTGCCTGATATCTTGCTTGCTTGTGTGGTTTTGATTTGGTTCTGTCCCTGTTACGAGTTCTGCCTGACCCTCTTGTACTGCGCTACCTCTCGTGTATGACTCTTTGCTTGTGACCTGACTCCTCTCTGCTCGTCCACTTGGTTCCACGTCGCCCTCTTGTGTATGACCTTTGGCTCTGTCTGTCTACCCGTCTGTTTGTCCCTCCTGTACCTCGTTTGCCCGTACTGCTGTGACCTCGGTTTTGCCTGACTCTGAGTTGTTGTATGGTGTCCTGTCCTATCTGAATACAGGACGCTAAGCCCCGCCCCCTTGCAGTCACATGACCATAGGTCCCGTGCAAGCTTACTCATTTTCAGTGTCCGCAGGTCCTATGCCTCTTTACTTTCCAGCGCTGACTGGACCCTGACACTATTAGCCTGAAGCACGCATGGTCACCTCTGCTGCCCTGCTCCCCAGGTAACTTTCAGCACTGCTTCTGTACTCAGGACACGCGCACTGGCTCTATGAGCAAGTGCAGTGCGGTGTCTCTAACAATTCCCCTCTTCAACTCCTCATCCAACTACTCCGTCCTCCCCTCTACTGTTGATTTTTGCAGTGACTTATGACTCATGCAGGGAAAACTGACCTCCTGTTTCTACATAGAGCTTAGAAGGTTTCAGTTGGTCAGTTATTAATCATGTGATGTCATAGACCTAATGGAAAAGAGAAGAATTAGCTGGATAGAAGAGCAAACTGAGCAATTGTAAGTACATAGTGCTATTTAATATGATGATTGCAATATATTAAGAGAATCATAATTTTGATCAGAGTGCTTCTTTAAATTTCCACTCTGTGGATATTTTTTTAAGCAAATGCTTCTTTTCTCAATAAAAAAACAATAATTCCCAAGCATGCTATTGTCATGCATCTGGGTTCAAACCCTTGAGTCTGTGCTATGTGGTCAACTTCTCTGTTCGCTAAACCACAGCAGATACACCTTTTCTCTGCGTGTTTAGTTTCTGTTATCATTTCCTCAGTCTTTTCAGGGTAACAGGTGTTTTCATGTACTCATTTGTCTCACTTATCAACTTTCGGGTGCAGCTTTATATAATTTCCCCTTGCTGGTATTTCCAATTGGTGATAGTATCATTTAAATATCCAGCCATACTGCTGTAGTTTAAACCAGTCAGTGAAAGATCAGCTAGAGGAAGAAAAAAAGTGATTCAGCTTGAGACGGAGGCGGCTGCAATTTACAAAGCTTTATTGGACAACTTAAAAATATGTTGGTTCTTTAAAAATTTCTTATAGCAAACACCAAGCACACTAGTGAAGAAGATCAACGCGTTTCAACTAAACAATAGTCTTAGTTATGACTAAGACTATTTTTTAGTTGAAACGCGTTGATCCTCCTCACTGGTGTGCTTGGTGTTTGCTATAAGAAATTTTTAAAGAACCAACATATTTTTAAGTTGTCCAATAAAGCTTTGTAAATTGCAACCGCCTCCGTCTCAAGCTGGATCACTTTTTTTCTTCCTCTTGCTCCTAATTCATGTGGATGCTCACCACAGTCCATGCTGGGCGTTGGCAGGCTTGGGGATTGCTTTGCAGACGGGTAAGCTGACTACACTTTCTTTACTTAAAGATCAGCTAGGGTTTATCTCTCTGCTTTTTATGTTCATTGCCCTGCACCTATCTTCTGTTTCTTTTTAGAAAGTAGGCATCATATTCTATAACAGTACGTTCTTAATCCTTCATTTTGTATTTTTTGGTTATTTTAATCGCTCTGGGATCTCTTTCTGTTTCAGCACACTGCCCCTTCTGTAGGTAATATGCACTCTGTTCTTCCCTCTGGTTCTTTAGAAGGAACTTGAAGTGCTCAACAGGCTTTCAGGCACCATTGGTCTGAGTTGACATCATCCAGTCTGTGGTTTGGGCTATTTCAGCTCACATAGAAACCACTAGGGACTGTGAGGTCAGGATCTCTAGCCTGTACAGGAACCGGCAGGGTCAGTTGCAGATTTTGGTGTGTTACCTATTTTCCTGAGTGAGTTGCTACATTATCATAACGGTTATGTTAGAGCTATGCATTGTGCTGTTCTATTGTTATTCTTCCTGGAAACCTATGAACAAATTGACAGCTGGATATTACCTTGTCAATGGCTCAGGCGGTCGCAGCTGAACATACAATCATATGGTGCTATATGTGTGTAAATAGCAAAGCAAAACTACTTTCAAGAAAGAAAAAGTCTGTACACCTACAAAAATGTGTACAATAATACTAGGGGTTCTAAGTGGTAATTTTTCTCCTTGTGGAAAGCGCAAGGTTGGTGTAAGGAGAGTTATTAGCCACACGATTCTCCCTTGGAAATTTAAAGCGGTGATCTAAAACTAACATGTCTTTTAATCCTAAATATCTATTTAATGATGCGATGTGATGTCATTTTTTTTTCTAATTTACTTTAGTTAAAAATCCCCTACTATTTCCTCACTATTTAAACTGCTTTATTATTTTTTTTACTACTTACTGTGTGATGACGCTTCATTTGATAATCCCAGTGCATGGAAAATTAAACATATGTTATATTCAGCTCACCCGTCCCTCGATTTGTTCAGTGGTGTAAAGGAGATCCATAGGAATTCTACATAAAAAGCCCCTAGGAAAAGGACAGTCTCTGATTAGGGTGTGGTGTAGCGAGTGGAGAAAGCACACTTAACTGGCTTCCTGGTCAAAACAGATAAAGAGGGCTGCTAGGACTAAACTCCAGTACCATAAAAAAGAAGATTAAAACATAACTTTTACTTTCGATAATAAAAATATGGTATAATGATACAATTTGTAAAAAAAAGATTAGGATCATTAAACTTACCTGTTTTGGGTTGACAACCCTTATTGATAGATCTGTCTTCACTGTCAGGGATGGTACTGATATGTGCTTGCTTGTTCTCTCCTTACAATGAGAGCTGACCGTGCGCTCTCTTGTTGACCTGTCATTTCTAGCCCAGTCCCTGAAATGGACTTCACTTATGATGCTTCATTCCAGGAAGGGGGCAGAAGCTGGGGCAGTGAAGGAGTCTCTGCCCCCCCAATGACATGTTTGAGTATCCCAGGATGCATCATTGGGATTCTCAAATGAAGTGTTATCACACAAGAGGAATTAAAAACAATGAATAAAGCAATTATATAGTGTAGTGAGAGAACAATAGGGAAGTTTTAATTAATGTATATTAGAAAAAAGATTGGATTATGACATTAAATAGAGATTTAGGATTAAATACATTGTAGTTTCCGTCCACCCCTTTAAATATGCAAATAGCCTTTGCACACCGGAAAAGAACTGGAACTTTTGTGTCACTGATTGGAAGTAGAAATTCTAAAAGTCAATATCGACCGTTTTGGAGCTTTTTGAGCAGTGTACCTGCTGCAAAATACTAATCAAAAACAGTGTCAAAAATACTTTACTGATCACATGAGGGATTTTTTCAGTGTTTTCTTTTTTCCTGATAAGGTTTGGAAAAACAACTGATAGGAAAAAAAGTTCATGTCACTTCTTTAAAGTGGATCCTGATGGAATCGGCTCCAAATTATGATCTCCTTTTTGAGGAGTTTTTCTGTTTCTTAAGTGGTTTTGAAGAGTTTTGGAAAAGTTTTTTGTCTTGATGCTTTTCTTTGAGGCCTTTTGATCTAATAGCACCTGATTTAGGGCAGATTCCATCTAACATAAATTAGAGTTTGAAGCATAGATTCTTGTATGAATAAATTGACAGCTTGGTGTTACCATTGCCTTACTAATGGATCGTGTTCTTGTAGAACCTAAATCTGTTAAATAATGCTAGACTTACTTGGGGCTCAGTCCAAGGGTATGGGGAATGGATACAAACAGTCACTAATATACTGTATGTGTACATTTCCTGGAAGAATAACAGGGAACCAATGCAGAATTATAAGAAAAGATGAATACCGTATTTTACCCTCATTCTTTTATGTAATTGGAAGGACTTTTGGTAAGACTGCTTTTTCTGAAAATCATATTAGTGCACAAGAGTGGACTTTGGTAATCTGGTCGCACAAGGGGACCTCAGAGGTATTGTTTGGGCTGAGGCATTTTATTATGCCATAACCTAGGCTGACATGAAGATCCTCTGGCTGCCCAGTCTGACATTACACAGGAAAAGACACTGTAGATACAGTTACCATATTATGCCTATTATACCAACATGGGCAATGATGGAACCATGGGGGGTAACTGAATGCTACAAGTTTCTTATCTTACTACTTTATATAGGAACATTAATCTAATTTATTTATTGTTTAGTTGTTCCACACATAGTTTGTTCATTCAGCTTACAAATAAATGAGCCAATGGTTAAAATAATTGCACAGTTATCAAAGTTGTCTAAAAGAAAAAAGTTTTGTTACCTATAACAGAGTTCAGCTTTAAAGAGGGATACTCAAGTTTGCAAGTTATCTCCTAAACTTAGGATAGGGGATAACTTTCTGATCACTGCTGGGATAACCAACAATCCCAAGAACCATTGGCCTGAAGAGCCCCTTGTGAATAGAGCGGTGGTCAATCATGCACACTGACACTCCATTTATTCTCATAGGAGTGCCGAAGACCATCCCGGTGGAGCACTTGGCTATCTCCAGAGATCACATTGAGAATGGATGGTGCATGATTGATCACTGCTCCATCCATACAGGGCTGTTTAGAACCTCAATTCTTGGAACATTCGAGGTTCCAGGGGTCAGGCCTTCAGTGATCCAGAAGTTATTCCCTTTCCCATTGATGAGGGATAACTTCAAAATGTGGGACAACTCTTTTATAGGGGATATAAGACTTTACAAGATGGGAAGTCACCTTTAAAGGTGTAGACATCAGGAGGTGAACACGTCCAATTATATCATATCTACGCATACCTGCCAAGATGGCTGTACAATACATGACAATCATGTACAGGTCCCGGCAGGTACTGTATGTATAGTCTCGGTATCACCGACTTCCCTTCCATAAACTGCTCTGCATTAATGGTGGCTGTCCAAGCTATCATAGGCAAAAAAAATTTCAAGCCCCTCAAGGAGCAGCACAATAGTCTGTTGTGAGGGTCCTGACTTCTCATTCACAGGGTCCCAAGTTTATTGTGGCCCTTGTCATTCTCATAGTCTACTGTGGTAATAAATACGTGTAAAGTTTCCAGAACAAAAAAAACCTTTTTCTTTCTGTCTAAACTTTTTCATTCTTTTTAAGAATTTTTTTTCTTTAGTCGTATTCGGTGAATAGCTTACATTATTTTGTTTCAAAAGTGGTATTTTAGAAAGATTGCTTTCATTCAATTGTTTAAAAACAGCAGACAATTTCATATATATTACAGATTCTGCCAGGGTAAGGGCTCTTATCAGCATTTTTGCAAATGCTAGAAATCCTCACTTGACCTACAATGTCATGATTCAAAGTTGCGATAGCCTCTATGTAATCTTTAGGTGATAAAGGAATAGGAAAAAGCGGACATAATTGTAAGAACTATTCAGGTGACATATAAGCAGGATCATACAGTCTGGTAAATGACTTAATAAGCTCCTTAAATGCAGATGGAGCCTATATTAATTGCATGAATGATACACTCAAAAGTCTACCATATGGCGCATCATATGTAATCTTCAGATACACGACTGTGCCTGTAAGAGCGATGACAAAAGACTTTGTTAACATCAAACCCAAGAGACTCAAACATTACATGGACTGTACTGTTTTTTTCCAGGACCAGAATAATATTTTTAATACAAAAAAATAAAAAAGGGTCAATTCAAATATCCCAATAGACTTCAGGGTAGACAATCTGTGGTCTGGGTGTGGTACATGGATTATACGAGCACTGCTCTGGCTTCCAGGTCAAATAGCTTTCTCAATGGTCTAAAAGGGGATGTTCGCCAGCAACAAAGGGAAGTAGTTAAAACTTAGCCTTTAATCATATAGGATATAAAATGTGAGAATATGCACAAATTTTAAAAAAACATAAACAAAACAATAATGCTTTCAGGTAGAAAAACCCATAAGGATTAAATGTTTTTCTACCCGAACCGCACAACCATTATGTTTTTTTAATGTGTGCACATTCTCCAAATATATAAAAAATAACCCTTAATCTTTATGATAAAAGGTATTTCTACCTGAAACTTGTAAGAATTATGTTTTTTTTTAATATGTGCATATTCTCCCAATTTTTATTACCCTATATAATTAAAGGCTATGTTTTAGCTACTAATACTTTTATTGTTTGCCATGGGTCACCATTAACCATGTTGTGGTGGAGGTGTCACCATTGGTGCCTAACTTATTTTGTGGTTACGCAAATGCCATATCTTTGATCAATTAAGAGCCATTATAGGTCATATGACGTAATTTTGTGTGTGCTGTGTACCACTAGCAAATGTTGCTTCTAGAGAATGTTATGCCCTTTCAGTTGAGTACAGAACTTCGGAATTGCAATAAATGTATGACCTGAGTGGATAATAAGTCTTATGAGAAATGATTGTATGTGAAATTCTCCCCAAATCAAGAAATGCCTTTTCGAGGGTGTTGCTGGGAAGTAGTTCTATTGTCTGAGGTATCAGAAGTAGGAGCAAGGATTTTGCGCTGTCAATAAAAGAGCTAATGTGCACTGACATGACTGAGTCATGGGTCAGCATGGAGTCAGCATCACAAGCATCCTTGTGTTTCCCTGGTAGCATTCTCGAGAGCATAAAAGAAAGTGCTTTTCTGTCAGTATAAGTCAGACTCAGGTATACAATCAGAAAGAAAAGCTGTGCAGCAGGGAGGAATGCCTGCACAATAGATAGCTGGCAGGTAGGGGTGAGTAACCACTTATTAATAAGGAGCGCCTTTGTAGAGCTTAGGCTAGTTTCACATTTGCGGATAGAGGGCTGCGGACTTCCTCCGCCACACCTCCTCTGGTTAGGTCCGCCTATTTCTTCATACGGCTTCATGCGGCTGGAGGGCTGTGGACTTCCTCTGTGAAGCCCCGGTCCCACCGCGCCTCCTCCGGTTAGCTCCGCCTATTTCTGCATGCGCCCTGCGTACCCTATCTTTAATATTGGGTATGCAGGCCGTGCCGCAGTATGCGGATGCCGCCGCATGCATTGTTTTGACGGTGTGGCGACCCACGTGGAACGCATCATGTTGGAATTTTATGCGGGTGCCGCATCATCAAAACGACGCATGCGGCGGCATCCCCATACTGCGGCACGGCCTGCGTACCCAATGTTAAAGATAGTGTACGCAGGCCGCATGAAGCCGCATACAGAAATAGGCGGAGCTAATCAGAGGAGGCGCGCTGGGGGCGGGGCTTCACGGAGGAAGTCCACAGCCCTCCGTCCGCAAATGTGAAACTAGCCTTCACACAGGAGGATACAGATGATCCAAATGAAGCTGATTTTAGTAATATTTGTCCAAAAGGTTTGTCCTCACTTACATTGAAATTATTACCATTAGGCTACGTTCACATGGTAATATTTTGGTCAGTATTTCACATCATTATTTGTAAGCTGAAACCAGAAGTGGGACAAAACAGCAGAAGTGGTGAACATGTTAAAATTATACTTTTTTTTTCTGATTCTTCCTCTCCTGGTTTTGACTTACAAATACTGGTGTGAAATATTGACCAAATACTGATTGTGTGAATATAGCCTATGTCTCTGTGTTGGGAGGCAGGTTCAGGTCACAATTGGTCAATCGCTCTCCAAAAAGTGTATGTTCTAACACTCCCCCATCTGAAACCCTGCCGTTCATGCCTACATCAACATTTATGAACTCGTAGTTAGCATTAACAAGGGCCATAAGGATTACAATAAAATAGCCCTTATAATTGTAAAAATAGGATCCACTTTTCGGCGGTTGGGTGATCCTCACATGTTTACCATCCAAAGCCCCCCCACAGTTTGGGAACTGCCAAAGCCTCTGAAAATCAGAGGCAATATTTTTCCACTCCGCCTCTGTTTTTGGAAACTGGATGTAGCTCCCGAGGCTTTGAACTATGGCATTGCATGTTTCAGGAATCAAACTGCTGAGCAGTGACAAAGAAACGGCAGAAGAAAATTGCAGATCTTTCAGTGATCGTCCGGTGGCCAGGAATCTCAGCGTCACGGTCAATCGTTCGTCTACCGGCACAGCAGCTCGCATTTTGGTATTTCTCCTTTCAATCAATGGCGTCACCCTGGCTAGTAAAAATTTGAAAGAGTCCTCTGACATCCGCAGATAGTTCTTGAAATCCTGAGGATTGTTCTCCTGCAGTTCTCTTACGAGCTGCATGTGTGAGAATTCGGACCTCTTCGCCAGCCACTCTCTGGTCCACATGCGCCGCTTTCTTTTGGACCGCCTCTCTTGCATCTGTGCCTCTTCACGTAGCCGACCAGCCTCCAACACCAAAGCAGCAGCCACAATAGCACGCTCTGCGCCGTTCATGATATACAAACTGCAACATAAAATAAAATCATTAGACGATTTGGTAACAAGAGCTTCATTTGTAGAAAGCCAACACAATAATCAATAAAAGTATTACTCTAAAAAACACCTTGCATGGTACTATTGAAATACATACCTGGCAAACAGAGTTGTTCTTTGATGAATAAAATGAATCCACTAATAAAAGCGCAATAGCGATTGCAATAGGGACGCCGAAGCAACCGCGTTGTGAAAGCCGTTTAAATATTAACGCTGTAGCGACTCACACTGGAACGTTGAAGCCAAACCGGTTAACATCCACTATGCATGGGAACAAAGTGTTGAATGAGGCGCTCCAGCGTTGTCTTTTATACCTTTGTCAGATACATTTCGCACATTGTGAGTGCTGTAAAGACCAATAGGGCAGAGGAGGCGTGGCCGGTAAGTCACGCCTGTGTCGCTGAGCCATGCGTCGCTATCGACGTCGCTCGTCGTTTTTAAGCTTCAAACACAACGATAATTACTGGACAGCGGGACGCCAGCGATGGAAAAATGTACCTGCACATTCGAGCACGATCAGCGATAGCCGACGGGGGGTCCGGTCGCCGCTACATTTCACACTTAGTGAGATCGCTAGCGTGATCGCTGTCGCGTCACAATATCGGTGACGCTTGAGCGATATCACTAGCGATCTCGCTTAGTGTAAAACCCCCTTTAGATAAGTCCTTAGATAAGTAAGATATACTGAATCAGAGTCATGTCTCCATGCTCTACTGCAGAGTTTAACTGAACAGTTTATACATCTATATATATATATATATATATATATATATATACACTCACTGGCCACTTTATTAGGTACACCTGTCCAACTGTGTGTTAAGACTTAATTTCTAATCAGCCAATCACATGGTGGCAACTCAGTGCATTTAGGCATGTAGACATGGTCAAGACAATCTCCTGCAGTTCAAACCGAGCATCAGTATGGGGAAGAAAGGTGATTTGAGTGCCTTTGAACGTGGCATGATTGTTGGTGCCAGAAGGGCTGGTCTGAGTATTTCAGAAACTGCTGATCTACTGGGATTTTCACGCACAACCATCTCTAGGGTTTACAGAGAATGGTCCGAAAAAGAAAAAAAATCCAGTGAGCGGCAGTTCTGTGGCCGGAAATGCCTTGTTGATGCCAGAGGTCAGAGGAGAATGGGCATACTGGTTCGAGCTGATAGAAAGGCAACAGTGACTCAAATTGCCACCCGTTACAACCAAGGTAGGCAGAAGAGCATCTCTGAACGCACAGTGCGTCGAACTTTGAGGCAGATGGGCTACAGCAGCAGAAGACCACACTGGGTACCACTCCTCTCAGCTAAGAACAGGAAACTGAGGCTACAATTTGCACAAGCTCATCGAAATTGGACAGTAGAAGATTGGAAAAACGTTGCCTGGTCTGATGAGTCTCGATTTCTGCTGCGACATTCGGATGGTAGGGTCAGAATTTGGCGTAAACAACATGAAAGCATGGATCCATCCTGCCTTGTATCAACGGTTCAGGCTGGTGGTGGTGGTGTCATGGTGTGGGGAATTTTTTCTTGGCACTCTTTGGGCCCCTTGGTACCAATTGAGCATCGTTGCAACGCCACAGCCTACCTGAGTATTGTTGCTGACCATGTCCATCCCTTTATGACCACAATGTACCCAACATCTGATGGCTACTTTCAGCAGGATAATGCGCCATGTCATAAAGCTCGAATCATCTCAGATTGGTTTCTTGAACATGACAATGAGTTCACTGTACTCAAATGGCCTCCTCAGTCACCAGATCTCAATCCAATAGAGCATCTTTGGGATGTGGTGGAACGGGAGATTCGCATCAGGGATGTGCAGCCGACAAATCTGCGCCAACTGTGTGATGCCATCATGTCAATATGGTCCAAAATCTCTGAGGAATGCTTCCAGCACCTTGTTGAATCTCTGCCACGAAGAATTGAGGCAGTTCTGAAGGCAAAAGGGGGTCCAACCCGTTACTAGCATGGTGTACCTAATAAAGTGGCCAGTGAGTGTATATATATATATATATATATACGGGGGTTGGACAAAATAATGGAAACACCTGGAAACATCAACAAAAGTTAGTTTAATATGGTGTAGGTCCACCTTTTGCGGCGATTACAGCCTCAATTCTCCGAGGTATGGATTCATACAAGATGTGAATTGTTTCCGAAGGAATTTTAGCCCATTCTTCAGTTAAAACACCCTCCAGTTCTTTGAGCGATGATGGCAGCGGAAATCGGCGTCTAACTTGAATCTCTAAAATCGACCATAAATGCTCAATAATGTAGAGGTCTGGGGATTGTGGGGGCCAGATGAAATGCTCAACTTCATTACAATGTTCCTCGTGCCATGCTTTAACGATTCTAGCTGTATGAATTGGTGCATTATCATCCTGAAAGATGGCGTTCCCCTCCGGGAACAGTGCTTGAACCATAGGATGCACTTGGTCGCCCAAAATGCCTAAATAATCGCGGCTGTTAATTCTTCCATGAAGGGATATCATTGGCCCGGCGGATCATCACAAAATAGCACCCCAGATCATCACAGAACCTCCGCCATGTTTTACGGTTGGGAGAAGGCAGTCTGGATGGAATGCTTTTTTCGTCTGTCTCCAAAAGTACACTCGCCCGGAAGTCGGAAATAGGGTAAACGATGATTTGTCTGAGAATATCACATGTTTCCTCTGCTCGAGGGACCAATTCTGGAGGTTTCTACACCACTGTAAACGCTTGGAAACATTTGTCATTGAGAGCAGCGGTTTTATAAGTGCAGCTCTTCCGTGGAATCCAGATTTGTGCAGCTCCCGACAAACAGTTTTCCTGGAAACTGGGTTCTGTAGGTGTTCATTGAGCTCAGCAGTGATTTTCGGAGCAGTGGCCTTGCGATTCTCTCTCACAATTCGCTTTAGAGTCCGACGGTCTCTCTCAGTCAACTTCGACTTTCGGCCGGACCTGTGCTTTGCTGCCGACGTTTTTCCTTCTCTTTTAAACGCAGTCATTACTTTGGAGACAGTACCTCTTGACACGCCAAGCATTTGGGCACTTTCTGTTACACTAGCGCCTGCCATACGAGCACCAACAATTTGGCCTCTTTGAAAATCCGAGAGGTCTGCCATTGGTATCAGGTTTTCTTCAATGTTCTTACAATTCTGCAAAACAAACAGCTAATTTACATACACATATCACATAACACAAATAATCAACTACAAAACATTACCATATGTCACGGTTTGCATGTTTATAACATGTTCGAAGATTATGATGCCAAAACGTTAGGCGCTTCCATTATTTTGTCCAACCCCTGTGTATATATATATATATATATATATATATACTGCTCAAAAAAATAAAGGGAACACTATTCCATTTGCAACATGCTGTTTGTATTCCCTTTATTTCTTCAAGCAGTATACAGTATATAATCCATTAATTGCAGCTTTTTAAAAAGTTGTAAAATATTAGCGGAAAATATGTTAAAGAGTATAAAGGCGAGAATATAGGGCATGTTTGTGATTACGCAAAATTCATGAATTACGTTGAATTACGTGCAACACTTCGAAAAGTTTGCCATACAAAACGTCAAGAAATACCACAAGACAAAAAAAAAGAATAGAAAAGTGGCTTAAAAAACAACAACCTGCAAATGATGAATGACGTAATGGGGTCACAATGTTTTGGGAACATACCCTTATACCCTTTTGGTATTTGCAGACCTATTGATGTCTATTGGCACACTGTAAAGGCTCATCGTAAAAATGGTGTAAATTGAGCCTCAGTTTATATAGAAGAGAAGGAAAAAATTATACCTGAAAATACAATGTAATATTTGAAAGAGTTACAGCTCTTCCTAGCCCACCCTCCATGTGTGGGTTGATAGAAAAAGTAAACTAATATGTAAAATATTTAATCAAGTTTCTCTTGGGAACGAGCAGAGGAACATGTTCTGAGGTTAATGAAGACCTTTGTGTGGCTGTACACCTGGATCTTCTTCTTTATGCACAGTATAATAGATAGCGACACTTTTAAATGATATGCTTCACAAGATGGAGTGTATTTAACGTATTTTTAGAACAAGAAGAATTGCTTTACATAATGAGAAGATACTTAAGCTCCATGCTGTTTCTTAGATGAAATAATTGTCCCCACCCGTGATCTTGCTGAACAGTAAGAATGGGCTCGGATAGAAATGATATAGTTTCCTAGATACTGCGTTTCTTTGCGCCATATTTTGCCTTTTTAGTCACATGCAAATTAATATGACAAGGTTAGATATGAAGTCTGTTCTATCAATGTAGGCGAGAGAATATCAGGGAATATATAAAAAGCCCGGTCTGGGTCAAATGCTTTACACCTGCTTCTGATAATCGCATCGCGTGAAAATTTACAGCCTGTGGTGACTAATTTTCAAAACTTGGAATAAACTTTCTTTTGTAATTAACGACACAACGTGAGATAAACAAGCAAAATATTAAAAAAAAAATATTAGAAATTGACACAAGTGGGAAAGTAACACACAATGCGGCAATTAATATAACTGATGCATGATATAACTATGGCCACCACAAGCTCAAAAAATCAACAGAAACTAGTGTGATTGGTAATGTCACCAGACCAACAAATCACATATTTGATTCTGAATCCTAGACTAAAATCTACACCTCTTAACTGGACAATGCCATATTATACACAGCACTATACACTGCCCATGTGATCAACCATGGGGGGGAAAAGGATGGCAGGGGCGTTGCATCCCAACAGGCATGGTCACAGAAACAGAATCCATCAGAAACTAAAGCTTAATGCTAGGGCTACACGGCGACTTTCGCTGTGACATCTGTCGTGCTGCCAAAGTAAATGGGGTCATATTATGAAGCTGAGGGTTCATGCATCCCCAGCAAGCAAGTGGCAAAAAAATCCAACCAGGTACAATTTTTTACCACTTGATTGTCGCAGTAACCTCAACATCGCAACATGGCCCTATTCACTTGCATTGCTCTGAAACACTTAGCTAATCTTTGGCCTTGTGACGTGTGTCCCTGCCAAACTTGACATGTAGCCCCGACCTAAGGTCATGTTCACACGTTCAGTATTTGGTCAGTATTTTACATCAGTATTTGGAAGCCAAAACAAGGCAAAAGACATGGGCCACATGTCTAAAAATCACACATTAAACTATTGTGACTAAGCAAAATTTAACAAAATTGAACATGAGGTTCTTAGTTTAAAGTGAACCTGTCAGCAGTTTTGGCCGATATAAGATATGGCCATCACCTTTCAGGGCTTATATACAGGATTCTATAATGCTGTATAAAAGCCCCCAACCCGACCTGGAAGAACAGAAAAATAAGTTTTACTCACCAGCGGGGTGATCCGGTGAGATGGGTTTCGCTGGTCTTGGTCCGGTGCCTCCCATCTTCTTATGATCGCCGTCCTCTTGCTTGCTTCTTATGGATGACGAGACCCTGTATCATCCACACAGGCTCCCCGGCATCATCCACACAGGCTCTCCGGACCGCCCCACAGGTGAGTATAATAAAACTTTTTTTCACTTCTTCTAGGTTGGGTTGGAGCTTATATACAGCATTATATGGCCGTATGATGGCCGTATCTTATATCGGCCAAAACTGTTGACAGGTTCACTTTAACATTTTAATCACACTGTATGAAGCCCACGTTCACGTCACGATGAACCTCTCAGTGAGTCCTTGATTTAAACATACTGTATATAGATATATCGCAATGTCTGGGGCCAGTCAATGTCTTCCAGATATTCTGATAATTAGATATGGTCATACTGTAGAAAACAAGCAGAGATTTCCATGGTTTCACCTCACCCACTATGCCAACGTACTTTAATTAGATGATATCAATTTTGCACTTATAAATATAAATTAAAATAGCTAATTATGATACCAGAGCAACAGGAATGAGCATCTAATGAATATTTTAGGCCCGCTTCTCTAGCCTTGCATACCTGTTTGCAGTATTGCATTTAAAGAATCTGAAAACTGAGCCAATTATCATAATATGTGGAAGCTTAACAGAAACATGTTCTACATCAGACAGTTAAAAGGTTTTTTTTTTATGCCATTAGGAGCGTGTTAATGCTCTTAATAATGTCTCTGCTTGCTTTGTAAAGTCTCTCGCTCAAGTAAAAAATTCTTTTATCTCCTTATTACATTATGCAAAAAAAAAAAAAGAAAGAAAAAAAGCCCTTGAACTGAAAAAAGTTATTTGTTGAAGCATTTAAAGGAGAGCATCAATCAGTTCACAAAAAAATGAGCAAATTTTCATGGAATAGTTTTTAAAAGGATAAATGCCAGTTTCATTTTATGTGAACAAAGACGCGAACATGAAAGCGATGTTATTCTACAGACACACTGAGCAATTCAATAAATAAATTGTATACATGTAATGAGGAAAGCTTAATAATTTTCACCTAGCTTTTGTGTCACTATCAGTAGTTCTTTACAACAGGATTACCGAGTAGGGCACCAACCTGTTCCTTTCAGCTCATGTATAGTTTCATCTGTCTCCATAATAGTGAGCTAGCTCAATGTTCATATTTCTTTGGGAAATTTTCTATGAATATTTTAATAGGTGCTATTAAAGAGGCTTCTTAGAGATTGTCACTGTACTTTTTGTGTTATAATCATTTTTTTGGGGAAAAAAAGGAATAATGTAATCTATTGTGATGGTCCATGGGAAGACAAGGCAAATAGAAAACGCCAAGGTTCCAGAAGATTATAGGGCCATGTTTACTTTCTCTAACATGATAATCAACTGAACATAAAAGCTGGAAGTAATAAAATTAGGATGCAAAAAAAAAAAATTAATAAGTAATCATTACTCAAAACATTATAAGCCCAAACATATAAACCGACTGCAAAAGTTCAAATGAAACCCAAGGGCTACAACCTGATAAGTGCCCAAGATACCAATCCCACCAAACACATACAATAAGGAGAAGGCTTGGAGCTTCTAAAGTTCTATACTTAATAAAATAGCAAAAAAGAGAACACAAGTGTACCGGAGAAATAACAGCAAGGGAATGCAAAAATACAATACAACTGGACTAAGATGTCTCCAGTCGTGGAGGTGAAGGTGTCATTCCATGTGTTACGCCACCACACTGACTTCCTCGGGGGTACTTTTTTTTTGAAGAACATAGGCAATATACATAAGCTTGGCTATCCCTGAGGAAGGAGAGCAAGCTTCTCATAAACGTGTTGGTTTTTTGGTGTAAGCTACGTACAGGGTTAACAACTTGATTTTTTGTCTGGACAGTTTCTCCCCCAAAATTTGTGGGCAATTATATGACCATAATAAATCATAAAGATAATAAATGATATATGTCCACAGACCACTAACCCTTTATGTAGACACCAGCTACATTCACTGTGAACTTTAAAAGGGTGATAAATACAGTCATAACATCGGACACATCAATTTTATTTTACGGAAAGGAGAAAAAGGTGCCCTATTTTTGAGGACTGTCCAGGAATTTCTTGATGGTTGGCAACCCTGGTTACGTACCGTAGTTGTTGGGACGTCGCACAGGAACCCTCAGCTCAATTTTTGAAAGGATATTTGTGCAAAGTGCCTCTGGCTGGGGCACCATCCACAGCATTCTGTGGACCTACAGTATATGTCGGATTACAAACATTGGATACCATCACCAGCCATTTGGACACATACTGGTGACAAAGCCGGACTGGCCTTCTGGCAATTCTGGTAAATGCCAGAAGGGCCTGTCTGATCATGGGCCGCCTTGTCTGCTACATTGCTAATAGAATCGGTGTTCTCAAGACACCTATACTGTTGAGAGTGGCGACAAAGCACAGTCGCTGACTCCGTCACTTACCCCAGCAGGCCATGGGTATCATTAGAAATATTTGTCTTGTAGTAAATCTTCCTTTCCTCCATCCAGGGTAATATTAGTAATATATCTCATCTGGAGCTTGAGGACAGTGACAGCATGGGCCTGTGTGATTTCAAATGCCGAGGCTGAATTTCAGTCCCAGTCTGTACCTGGGTGACACAGTTTGGTTAGTCCTTGGTTTCATGTGTTTATTAACTTAGTGTGCATAACATTATATTAGCATGTATTATCAGTTTACGCGAATGGCTTTTTAACTATGTATTTCTGCAATTCTCTGATGGAATGAGAATTGTCATGATCCAGTGTGGGATCTGGCGGTATTAATTGCACTGGGTGAACTTTTTTTACTTTGGAAAGTTCCCAGGTGTCTTGACTGTCCCCTGTGGTGGTTAGCAGTATTGCACTTTAGGCTTTTGTGCACTTAATTAGGGATCAGGTGTGACACCCTATAAAGTTGTGCTAGGGGGTGCAATCACTGCCTGTGATATTGTGAGTTTGTGTTCACTCTGTTTTTGGAGAGCCTGGAGGAAGGATGGAGCTGGTGAGGAGTCCTGTGCAGCTTAGCCAGGGGGGACGTGTTGCAGCTATGGTGTCTGGACGAAGGGCTGGCATGGCGTGGTGGGGTCGCAGTGATGGAGTCAGCGGGAAGTGTCTGCATGGTCTGGTGGAGTGGCTACTATGGAGAGTGGCACTCACCATGTGGGACTTGGCCGCTGAGCTGGACTCAAGCATGCTTGACTTCGTGGCTGAAGCTGAACACTTCCTTGGGACTCTGGTACTAAGCAGCTGCAACTGGTGTTGGACTCTGCTCCAAGGCTGCACTAAGGTGAAGGATCCTGTTATGGTGATGTATCCAGGTGGAGGAGAAGATGCACTCAGGTGGAGGGCTCTGTTGCTAGGAGCGCACGCAACAGAGCAAAGCTAAGTGGTGTTTCCCCTGTATTGTCTCTTTCCTCATGTGTGTTATTAGTGCAGTGGTGGGATTAGTTTCCGCACCGACCTATTCCCTAGTGAGGGTTCAGGGTCAGGGCGAGCTAGGGCGTTGAGGTACGCGTGCGGCGCCCGGTGCGAAACCGGCATAGGGAACGTTAGGAGTGCAGGGACACTGGCTCAGGGGAGCTCAGGAGGTCTCCAATTCCCTTTTCCCTATTGCAGGGCCCACCATTGTTAAAGTTTCCCAGGTTCCCCCTTTATTATTTGATTATTGTATGTATAACGTGTAATACCTAAATTCGCCAGGTGGAGGCGGCGTATCCACCTGCACGTTCTTATTATTTAAATTCGCCCCACTGGAGGCGGTGTATCCAGGGTCACGTGTGTTATGGGTTCGCCTTGCGGTAACATCTGCGTCCAGACACACAGTGACCATGACAAGAATACTTTTCAGCTGCAGATGATAAAAATAGGTGAATATTGTTAGTAGTACCATTTGGCAAATGATATATGTTTTTAACCCCTTTCTAACATCGGGCGTGTATTTACGCCAATGTTGGATTCCATCCCTGCCGGTGGTGAGCCCACATCTTTCCCGGGACATGTCAGCTGTCTTGAACAGCTGACATGTGCCCGCAATAGCCACGGATGGAATCGCGATCCACCCGTGGCTATTAACTAGTTTAATGCCACTGTCAATCACTGACAGCTGCATTTAAATGGCACTTCTGGCAATCACACTGGAAATACACACACCAGTGACCCGCGTCACATGATCGCAGGTCACCAGTGTGTCGGCATGACAACCCGAGGTCTCCTGGAGACCGCTATGGTTGTCAGTGCTGGATTGTTGTGCTGTGAGCCTCAACCAGTGTGTCAGCGCTCATAGCAAGTCAGCAATTCTACTACATAGAGGCGATCTGACCATCGCCTCTATGTAGCAGAGCCGATCGGGCTATAGCAGCTTCTAGTCTCCCATGGAGACTATGGAAGCATGCCAAAAGTAAAAAAAATGTGTTTAAAAATATAAAAAAATAAAAGTTCAAATCACCTCATTTCTCCCCATTTAACATAGTAACATAGTCTTGAAGGCTGAAGGAAGACCTTATGTCCATCTAGCTCAGCCTATTTTTAGTGCAGCTGTTCTGCATTGTTGATCCTGGGGAAGGCAAAAAACCCACAGAGTAGAAGCCAATTTTCTAAATAGGGAAAAAAATTCCTTCCCCTAAGCTGGGTCAACCATCTACCTATAATATTCTGTTATTTGTAACCTTCTATACTGTTACTCACAAGAAAAGCATCCATTCCTTTCTTAAATTCATTCAGTGAGTTGGCCATCACCACTTCCTCAGGAAGAGAATTCCAGAGCCTCACTGCTCTTACCGTGAAGAACCCTCTTCTATGCTGGTGCAGAAATTGTCTTTCCTCCAAACGAAGAGAAAGCCCCCTTATTCTTGTCACAGTCCTTGGTACAAACAGTTCATTGGAGCGATCTCTGTATTGCCCTCTGATATACTTGTACATATATATTAAGTCTCCCCTAAGTCTTCTCTTTTCTAGAGTAAATAGACCTAATTTTGATAACCTTTCTGGGTATTGTAGTGAACCAACTCCATTTATCATTTTAGTAGCCCGCCTTTGAACCCTTTCAAGTTCAGTAATGTCTTTCTTGAGCACCGGCATCCAAAATTGCACACAATACTCCAAGTGTGGTCTGACGAGTGATTTGTACAGAGGGAGAATTATGTTTTCATCTCGTGTCCCCAGACCTCTTCTAATGCATCCCATGACCCTATTTGCTTTGGTGGCAGCTGCCTGACACTGGGCACTCCAATTTAGCTTCTTATTGACTAAGATGCCTAAGTCTTTTTCCATGTCTGATTTCCACAGCAGTTTCCCATTTAGTAAGTAATTATAGCATCTGTTTCTCCTTCCCATGTGCATAACCTTACACTTATCTGTGTTAAACCTCATTTGCCATTTTTCAGCCCAATTCTCCAATTTACTCAAATCTGTCTGTAGTTGCAAACTGTCCTCCTTTGTGTTAACTGCCTTACATAGTTTTGTATCATCTGCAAATACTGATATTTTACTGTGTAAGCCATCCACTAGATCATTAATAAATATATTAAATAGTAGGGGGCCAAATACAGAACCCTGTGGTACCCCACTAGTAACCCTGGCCCAATCTGAGTATGCACCATTAATAACCACTCTTTGTTTTCTATCACTAAGCCAGCTACCTACCCATCTACACACATTTTCCCCTAGCCCAAGCTTTCTCATCTTACTTACCAATCTTTTATGTGGGACAGTGTCAAATGCTTTAGAGAAGTCGAGATAAATGACATCCAATGATTCTCCTGGGTCCATTTGAGAGCTTACATCCTCATAGAAGCTGATCAGGTTAGTTTGACAGGAGCGATCCTTCATAAATCCATGTTGATATGGAGTTAAACACGTATTAACATTGAGATATTCCATAATGGTATCCCTTAGAAACCAGTCAAAAATTTTACCCACAACAGATGTTAAGCTTACTGGCCTATAGTTTCCAGGTTCCCTTTTACACCCCTTTTTGAATATTGGTACCACATTTAAAATAAAACAATAAAAATAAAATCAAGTATACACATATTTGGTATTGCCGGGTTCAGAAACGCCCAATCTTTCAATAAAAAAAGGGTTAACCTGATTGCTGAATGGCGTAGTGAGAAAAAAGTCAAAACGCCAGAATTACGTTTTCTTGGTTGCCACGACATTGCATTAAAATGCATTAACGGGCGATCAAAAGATTGTATCTGCACCTAAATGGTATCTTTAAAAACGTCAGCCCAGCATGCAAAAAATAAGCCCTGACCCAACCCGAGATCACGAAAAATGGAGATGCTACGGGTATCGGCGCAATTTTTTATTAGCAAAGATTGGAATTTTTTCATCACTTAGATAAAAAATAACCTAGACCTGTTTGGTGTCTATGAACTTGTAATGACCTGGAGAATCATAATGGCAGGTCAGTTATAGCATTTAGTGAACCTGGCAAAAAAGCCAAACAAAAAACAAGTGTGGGATTGCGCTTTTTATTGCAATTTCACCGCACTTGGGATTTTTTTCCCGTTTTCTAGTACATGACATGGTAAAACCAATGGTGTCGTTCAAAAGTACAACTCTTCCCGCAAAAAAACAAGCCCTCACATGGCCATATTGACGGAAAAATAAAAAGGTTATGGCTCTGGGAAGGAGGGAAGCAAAAAACGAAAACACAAAACTGAAAAAACCTCTGGGGCTTAAGGGGTTTATGTTCATAAGCTTGTAAAGAGTTGCTCCGATGGGAACTGTCCCTCTTAATGCATAATGTATTTTTGAACTGTGGACAGCCTGTGCGGTAACTGGTGGCCTCTGTCTTGTTTTCTCATGCTATCTTGTTCATGAGGATATGTGCTGTTTAAAGCCATTTTGTTGCAGGCACTTCATTTTATTTATGTTTTGCATGTACTTTGCTTTTTTTAGTTTGTAATACGTAGTTAGTGGTGCTTGTACAAGTTGGTTAATTTTGAGGTCACGTGTGCAGACAGTGAGTGTTGGGTCACATGGTCTCTATTCAAGGTGAGGCAGCTTAGTGCACATCATGGTGGACCACCACACAGAGATCCAATGAGCTAGCTACAGTATGTCAGATGGGATATCACACTGCCAAGGCACATTTGTCCTGAGTTAAAAGTAATGAGAAGATTCCATGGTATGAGATGAGCTGACTAAGAAGAGAGCCAACAAGGTAGCCTTGGATCTCTTTGTGCCTGGTAGAGTGAATAGTCAAATAAAAGAATACCGCAGCACATTCTAAGCTCTAAGATGGAAGTAAACATAGAATATATGATATAGGAAAGATGTATATCTTTGTACCGTGTTAGCCAGTACATAGAAAAATATTCAGAATTGAGAGTCCTCAGTGGTTGATGCCTTGTATTAGTCTATGCCTGATGAAGAGACCTGAGTAGTCTCGAAAGCTTGCAATGTGTTACCATCTTTTCAGTTAGCCATTAAAAGGTATCAACCACTGAGGACTCTCAATTCTGAATATTTTTTTTACATAGAATATATGAAATTTGAACTGCAGAACTGCTATGTAGATTAAATAAAGGTACTTATCGCATAAATTGGCCAATTCAAGAAAGCCCCACAGCTGCAACAAGGGACAACCTTCTTTGATGGGACCCTAATATAATATCATGCTTCTCTTGGGCAAAAAACACATAAATATATAAAGGGCAGGTAGGATCCAGCAATAATAAAAAATGTGCTGCTATATTCTTATGTTTGTATATTATGCAGTCATGTCAGCTCGCTCATGTTCACTCTTGCGTTATTCTGTTCAGAGTTGGTGGTCAGTTTTTTGTTTTTTGTAGTACACTATTGGAGAGGGTCACTGCCTTCTTTTATGAATGAGCATTCCTCCCATCCCATTTTTGATTGGTGCTGGATGCTACCTGCCCTTTAAATTTGTAGCATTTTAGCCCGGGAGAGGCACAATATTAGATTAGGTCCCCAGAAAGAAAGTGACCTGAGACAGTGACCCAGTCATCCTGCTGAGCCCTGCAAGCACCTGTTATGAGTTCCATTATGAAGAGCTTCTGTTAATACTTTTATCTACTATTTAATTGCAATAAAAAAAAAATAACTACAAAATTCTTTTTTTTTTAAATGTTGTATTTTAATGTCTGATGGCATCTTATTTTTCCATAATTCTATATATCTGACTCCGATCTATAAGAGTGCGCTGCTCAGTATTGTAGGCAATAAAACTTTGAATCAATTATGAGCAGGGAAGGAACACATCTTACTGCACTCCAGAGAAAGCATTAGTTTGCTACAGGAACCTTAATGGGAAGAGCACATCTGTGCACATTGCCATTGAATAGGAATGAAAAGGATGTTGCCATAGCGACAGGCCTGTCGTACAGAACATATACTACCTGTGAGATACTGTGCATTCGATGTGGAAAGTCACTGGGGTTTAAAATACATATAATGTAAATGGGATTCAGATAAGCAAGGATATAATAGGAAAAATTCTCTCTGAAATATGATATGGAGTCCTGACTTAAAGAAAACCTGTCACTTGCCATAAATATGTATTTTTTTTACTTGATGTAAACGGCGCTTTTCTTCTGAATCGGAAACTATTTTTATTTTCTTCCTGCGCCTCTCCATTCCTGAGATATCGCCATTTGTTCCCTGTATGCAAATCTAGTCTTGTTACCAAGTGGGCGTGGTCCTTATCTCTTCATGGGTGGCTTCTTGAGGAAGACATCCAGTTGGCTAAAACTACTAGACTTTTAGTAGCTCAGGAATGGAGAGACAAATAAGCAAAAGAAAAAAATCACAGTTCAGGAGAACACTGTTTACATCAGATAAAAAATATACATACAGTACTGTGCAAAAATTTTAGGCAGTTGTAGAAAAAATGCTGTAATGTAAGAAGCTTTAAAAAAATATAAATGTTAATACCGGTAGTTTATTTTTTATCAATAAACAAAATGCAAAGTAGATGAATAAAAGAGAAATCTAAATCCCATCTATATTTGGAATTACTTACATTTTCCTTCAAAACAGCATCAAAGCGTCCATTCTTCTAGGTACACTTGTATTAGTGCATAGGTTTTGAGGGCACTTGGAGTGGAGGTTCTTCCAAACATCTTAGAGAACTAACCACAGATCTTCTGTGTACGTAGGATAACACAAATCCTTTCTTTATGCAATCCCAAACATTCTCAGTGATGTAGAGATCTGGGGTTTGTGGGGCCCTTATCATTACTTTGAGGACTCTTTGTTCTTTTTTATTCTAAAGTAAGTTTTCAAAGGGGTTGTCCAGGCTCGGAGCTCAAGTCTGTAGTCACTCTATGTGACTGCTGACTTGTGGACCTTCACAGGATTCACCAGCTGGCCATCATGTGACAGAAAGTATGCAATTTGCACATTCCGACTAGACATGTCCGGCCTTGCGTTGTGCGAGGCTGCTCACCTGTAGTCGGCATGTGTGCAAAACGCGTATTTGTGGTCACGTGCCTGCTCGCTCCGGACATCTGCACTGGCGAATCCTGGCAGCACGCACATTGTGCGTTGTGAGAATTCATTAGTCTGCAGTCATACAGAGTGACTGCAGACTTGAGCCTCAATACTTTTAAAGATATCGGCTGTATATTTGGTGTAGTTTTTGCAGCCAGTCACCTCCCTGATGGCATTGCATTGTAAGGAGGAAGATCAGGCAGCGGGTACCTGTATTGAGCCGGGTCCGGAACTGTCGAGGCTGCATCCCATGTTGCCCTGGGGAAAGAATAGGGGGGCCGGACAGGCCCCATGACCCAGGAAGAGGGAGCGTGTTTATACAGGAAGCAGAGCAAAAAGCAGGTGAAGCAGGAGTCAGGTCCCCGCTGGCAGAGACTAAGGCAGACAGGGTGCGTGCGCAGCGTGCTCCAGCCTCTAGAGAGCAGAGGCATGGTGGATTGCAGCTAACGAACCATGGACAAGTAACCGGGACTGTGAGCAGAGACACGCCCGTGGGCTCTATTAAGCTTAGGGCCGCGCTTGTGCAAAAAGGTGTGGGCTGCTTACAGGACCTGGCGCTGAGGTCCCCTTTGCTGTCCTGCATACCAGAGACCTCATTTGATACCGGGGGTTTTTCCACACCTGTGAATTTGGCTGCTCCAGCTTATGGACTAGGGGCTCAGCGAAAGGTACCGGAGCCCGACTGCTGCCGCCATAAGGCTGATCGCTAACCTTGGGCCTCATTTGAGGACATTTCGCTGACAGCTACAAGGACTACAACCCTCATCAGAACATTTGTGGCTGAGGAAACCATAGACACCATAAGTTTACTGAGTGAGCTGTTGCTATTTTTTGCTATTCTCCTTTAATCATTCCCAGTTTAACTGTTAATCTCCCTGCGAGGAGTACCTTTATTGTTAACTAAATTGTTAACACTCGCTCTGTATGCCTTGCGTTACTACATCCCGCAACCTGCTTACAGCATTATGGATTAACTGATGCTAGATTAACCTCTTTGTGGCCCCACAAATTAAAGGGAACCTGATTCAAGATTCATTGTCCCCAAACTAGATCCAGCGTTAATCAGACACCGGCTATTTTAATGTAGCTGTGTATGATTAATGGTGCAGCATCTCAGCGTAAAACATACCTTGTTGTAGTAATGAAGTCAGTGTCTAATTCATGCTGCCCATGGTTCAAGCAGCATGGATCTCCTTTCAACCACCAAACCGCTTATAGCAACCGCTGCAGCATGTGAACACAGTCTTATAGTTTCTTGGACCTTAACTGATATCAAGCCATCAGTGGCAAAGAAGATCAACTAAAGTATTGGCACCTATAAGCAGATGTGCACAGGCAGACTAACTTTCCTAGTGTTAAAAGACACTCAAAGGTCATTTTTACACAGATATGAATGGGATGATTCTTTTGATTGTTTTCTGGGCACAAATTTTGGAGTCATACCTGCCTTAAAGGGGTTGGCTGGCCTTGGCGTAAAAGTGTGCAGTCACTCTATTTGACTGTAAACTTGTAAATCATAACAGTGTGTGCACTGCACGCTGTGAGAATTCTCCGGTGCTGGCACCAGAAGCGGGGGATCATGTGATTTACACTCCCGGCCACATTCCTATTAGATGTGTCCGTCCTTGCTCAATTCACTTGCATTGGCATGTGACCGCATGTATGCAAATCGCATACTTGTGGTCATGCGCCCAACACTCCCAGCGCTGGCACTGGAGAATCCTTACAATGTGCTGTGCGTTCACTGTGAGGACTCACAAGTCTGCAGTCACATAGAACGACTGCACACTTGGATGAGTAGCCTGTTTAAAAAGACATCATGTGCACATATTGAAGAGGAGTAACTGAAGTGGGTCTATAGTTTCTGTACCCCTTACAGGAATCAGCTTTATGCGGGAAAACAATATTAACTGGTTGGCATTTTCATACTCAAAACTTTTTCTCGGCATAGTCTGTGCACTCAAAACTGTATTTATGTGACACACAGAATATTTCTGACAGTTTCTCACATAATTTTCCGCCAACTTAATTGACATTACACAGAAATCCCATACACTCTGCATGTCATTGAGGAAAAGAAATTGCACTTTACAGCCAGTTTTCAGAAAATGGTGACGTATATGCAATGGATCACATTAATTACTTGCCAAGTACAGTAATCAGACTTCGAAATTGTAATAACACTTCACTTATTGAATTGTATATTAATCTTCCAGATAATGAAATAGTCATTTTATGAGATCCTTGTGTCCATTTAGAATACAAATTTCAACATCTCAAAGGCTTGTGGATTGTTCCTATAATAAAGACAGAGCCCCTGCTGAAATAATAATGATAATAATAAGCATTTTTTATTTTCCTTGGTACGACTAATGGTGGAAATGTCAGTGATTTTGTTTCATCTTGTGCGCTGCTCAATGATTTCTGATATTTATGTTGATTTATGGCTGGATTGAATAGCCTGACTCATTAATATGTGAATACCTGCTACTCATTAACATGCAAAAATGCAAATGGCCTGAATAATATATACCGTAAATACCTAATACTTAATTTCGCTCATGCAATTTTATTTTTAAAAAAAAAACAAAACAAAACCTGGTGTGAATTAAAAAGAGAACAAACTAAGACTACAGATTCTTTTTCAAGGCATTAATATGTTTAAGTGTAAAAGTATTCATTTGTTTCTTTTATTCAGAGCAATAAAATAGTTTTTAACTGGGACCAATCTTTTTCTATATTACCACAAGATGGTGTGTTTTTTTGCACATCAGTAATCCATGGCCGCTTGGCGGGAGCCTCCGGAACCTTCTCCTACATGACGGCGTCCCCGCCTCTTACTTTGATCTTGGGACATTTCACCAGGCTGGCTAATCAAAAGAGGAGACATGGATGTAGGGAGGCAGTTCTCCAGGCTTCACAGATTACCGGCATGTCTGATGGACTGGATACTGCAAACCTGCTTGGACCAACTCTACTCTATAGGTATGTGCAAATTCTCACAATTATGGAAAATTTTAGATTGTTTCCCATACATATGAAACTACAATTTTTGGAGATTACTGTACCCCAATGACCTATAATGCATTGGGTGATCTGCTATGAAACTTGAGAAACCTGTTCAAAAAAGTAAGCTTCATATTGATCAGTTGAACTGAACTCTAAGGCCCCAATTCATGGAGACTAGCATTTTGATGAAATTTGCGCTGGAGTAAGATGCGCCAGAGAGGCACGTACCTGTTAACGAATTTGGTGCATCTTTCAGATGCCATGCACCAATACAAGGAATGTTTCTCCAGGGGCTGGAGTACATTTCTGTGTTCATTTATCACACTTTTCTGGCACGAACGATGACACATTTATTGGACACACTTTGCCATGCTTCCTCCAAAGTTGCCGGGATAGCATAAGAATGCAAAACACGCGAAAATAGAGCAATATTTAAAGCAGTTTAATGCCAAGAAATTGATGTAAACTGCTCAAAGAATTGGCTCCTAAGGCTGAGTGCAGACGGACTTTTTGGCCCTGCGGATTTTTCAGAGCAGAATAGAAGAAATCCGCAGGTCCAATGACCTGCATTTTTCCTGCGGATTTCTTCCATTTTTCCTGCGGTTTTCTTGCGGTTTTTGTGCGGTTTTCCACTGCGGATTCTCCCTTGCGGATTTGGAGACAGGGGAGATGGAAAACCGCACAAAAGAAGTAACATGCTGCGGATTTTGTACCGCAGGAAAACCGAGCGGAAAAATCCGCAGCGTCTGCACAGCGTTTTTTTTTTTCCATTGAGTTCTATGCTACTGTACATCACAATGCGGATATGCAGCGTTTCTGCGCGGAAAAATCCGCTGCGGATCCGCTGCATATCCGCATCGTGTACACACAGCCTAAGTGTCACATCTCCATCAGGACCTGCTCTTATGACATCTGCTCTTGTTCCAGTATTCATTTTACGAGAGGCATATTGGTGATAGAACAGATGTTGGATCCTGAAACTATGGATGGCGAAGGCTCTGCCCAGCCAGTTAGATTAGGATGGCTGGGACCTGGAGTGCCATCCAGTCTGGTAGAACAAATTGGCCCGCACTCTGTCCAAATGCGAGGTGCTGGTGAAATAGGGCCCTAGGGACCCTGAATCCAAACGAAGAGAATTGACCGCACACTCTATCTCGTAGGGTGATGCCAAAAATAAATTTATTTATGTGGTCGCATATAATATCCGTAGCGCACAGAAGGAAACGTATTAGAGCGACTCTATTTAGATGTTTCAACCGATCACCGGTCTTATTCAATATGCCGCCTAGTGATGAGAAATGCCTGAGTGGTCCTAGAAAGTGGACGTTCTGGGCAGCGCTCCCGCGCTTTGCCCCCTTAGACAGTTTGCCCTGGCTGCGTCTGCTCTTTGTGATCAGTCGAAACGTCTAAATAGAGTCGCTCTAATACGTTTCCTTCTTCATTGCTTTACGGATATTATTGTTAGGGATGGCGGAACGCACTAAATATAAATAATAGGAAGTGCGTTCGCCGACCGGGGTCGACCGTGCAGTAGGTGTAACAACCGCTGATGAGTAATGGCGGACTCGCTATATGGCGGTATACTGCGCTCGGGTTAAACGTCACCCGGGGTGTGCAGAGCTATACGATAGTGCTGTCAGGCGTGACACCATCGGACGCTAGTGCAGAGGTGCGGTATGCACTGTGGCCTATAGCTTGCCACTGACTGGCGCTGACTATCTCTCTAGTTCCCTATCCACATGCGTAGTATCAGAGGGAAGGGGTTTCAAATGAGTCAGTCACCAGAATCATACATCCGTCACCATTCACACATAGCAAGTATAGTCTATACTAGCGCATGGGCGAGCGGCCATGCGGGCCTTTTATAGCCATGCGCTTCCGGGACCTTCCAGACCTCTGAGATGGGCCAATCCGATCAGGACAAGGACCTGAGTATGTGACCCCCGATCTCCACTGGGAGATGGTCTCGTGGGCATGCCCAGTAGCGTGGCGAGAATCCGACGCCTAACATTACCCCCCCTCCTAGGGCCCCCCCCTCTGATCCTTGCTACGCTCAAAGGCCGCGATCAGGAGCGGAGCGTGGATGTTCTCCACTGGCTCCCAGGTCCGGGCCTCTGGACCATGACCCTTCCAGTCCACCAAATAAAACTTTTTGCCATGCACAATCCTGCGTCCCACGATGGCGTTAACCTCAAACTCGTCCGAAGACAAGTCTGATGACCCGGCAGATGACTCAGAGAGCCGGGCCATGTGAACAGGTTTGAGAAGGGACACATGGAAAACGTCAGAAATGACTAAATGTGGAGGAAAAGCCAGGCGGTAGACCACCGAGCTGATTCGTTCGAGAACCTTAAAAGGTCCGATGTATCGCGGCGCGAACTTGGAGGACTCGGCCCGCAGCTTGATGTTTCGAGCAGAGAGCCACACCAAGTTGCCGGGGGAAAAGGTTGGAGCGGGTCGAGGAGGTGTGTCGGCGGATGCCCTCATTCTTTCTTTAGAGGCACGAATAGCATCCTGAGTGCGATCCCAAATGTCGTGAGCCTCCCCTGCCCAGTCTGCCACCCTGGAGTCAGCGGAGGACACTGGCATCGGGACAGGGACGCGCGGATGCTGGCCATAATTTAAAAGGAACGGCGTCTGACCAGTGGAATCAGCCACTGCATTATTCAGGGAAAATTCAGCCCATGGTAGCAAGGATGCCCAGTCATCCTGCCTGGCAGAGACGAAATGCCGCAGGTACGTGACCATGGTTTGGTTGGCTCTCTCAACCAAGCCGTTCGTCTCAGGATGGTAAGCGGAGGACAGGTTTAGCTCAATGCTGAGTAGGCTGCAGAGCTCCCTCTAAAACCGGTACGCGAACTGGGGACCACGATCACTGACAATCTTGTCCGTCATGTCATGCAGACGGAATACATGTTTTATGAACAGTGTGGCAAGACCAAGAGCAGAAGGCAACCGTGTGAGTGGCACCAAATGCACCATTTTAGAAAAATGGTCGGTGACCACCCAGATGACCGTACTGCCACCAGACTTGGGCAGGCCAACCACAAAATTCATGCCAACCATCTCCATGGTCTATCCGCCACTGGCAAAGGGTACAATAACCCAGCCGGCCTCTGTCTAGAGGACCTGTTCCATGCACACGAGACGCATGCTTGTATGTATTCCTTAGTGTCTCAAGCAATGTGCGGCCACCAATACGACCTTGCCAGGAGTTCTGTGGTCCGCTTATTGCCAAAGTGACCACCCACCCTGGATGCGTGTGCCCAGGCGAGAACCTCCGGCCGTAGCTGAGGAGGCACAAAGGTCTTGCCCGGTGGCACTGACTCGAGAGCAACTGGAGCCACGGTCGTAAAGCTCTCCGGAGGGACAATTAACCGTGGATCAGCCTCCCCTTCCTCTGCTGAGACCACCGAGCGCGAGAGAGCATCCACACGGATGTTCTTCTCTCTAGAGAGATAGTGCAAGGTGAAGCGGAAGCGGGAGGAGAAGAGCGACCACCAAGCTTGATGAGAGTTCAAGCGCTGGGCCGTTTGTAAATAGACCAGATTTTTATGGTCCGTATACACCTGGAAGGGAAACCGGGCTCCCTCGAGGAGATGTCTCCACTCAGAAAAGGCCAACTTCATTGCTAGCAGCTCCCTGTCCCCGATGGAGTAATTCTTCTCCGCCGGTGAGAAGGTCTTAGAGAAGAAGAAGCAGGGATGCTTCCGACCTTGAGCATCCTTCTGGAAAAGGACTGCTCCTGCACCGACGGAAGAGGCATCCACCTCCAGGATAAACGGTTTATCCACAACGGGATGGTGTAAGATGGGAGCGCCAGCAAAATGGGATTTTAGAGACGAGAAGGCCTTGGAGACCTGTTCAGACCAAGCGTTAGGATGCTAATCCTTTCTTTGTGAGAGCAACCAAAGGAGCTACCAGTGTGGAGAAGTGAGGTATGAACTGGCGGTAATAGTTGACGAACCCTAGGAAGCGCTGCACCGCTTTGAGTGAGTGTGGTTCCTGCCAGTCCATTACCGCTTGCAGCTTGGCCGGATCCATAGCCAACCCCTGGGCCGAGATGATGTAGCCCAGGAACGGCAAGGACTCCTGCTCAAACTGGCACTTCTCCAGGTTGGCGAAAAGAGAGTTCACCCGCAGACGGTCAAAGACCCTGCAGACATCTCTCTGGTCTGAGGTCAAATCTGGCAAGAAGATGAGGATGTCATCCAGATAGACCACCACCTAGGTGGAGAGCATATCACAGAAGACGTCGTTGATGAAATCCTGGAAGACAGCAGGCACATTGCAAAGGCCAAAGGGCATGACCAGATATTCATAGTGGCCATCCCTGGTATTAAAGGCTGTCTTCCACTCGCCTCCTTCGTGAATGCGGATCAGGTTGTACGCCCCCCGTAGATCTAATTTCGTAAAGATCCGGGCCCCTCGCAACCTGTCAAATAGCTCAGAGATCAACGGGAGAGGGTATTTATTTTTAACTGTAATGGTGTTGAGACCTCTGTAGTCAATGCAGGGACGTAAGTCTCCGCTCTTCTTCTGCACGAAGAAGAACCCTGAACCAGTCGGCGACACCGACTTTCTGATAAAACCTCTGGCCAGGTTCTCCCGGATATATTGAGACATAGCCTCTGTCTCAGGGAGTGACAGCGGATACACACAGCCTCTAGGAGGTTCCGTGCCTGGCAGAAGATCTATCGGGCAATCGTAAGGACGGTGCGGCGGGAGCGTCTCCGCAGATTTTTTAGAGAAGACGTCCGCATACTGGTGGTAAGGTTTAGGAAGCGCGGAGAGATCCGCGGGCACTTCAGTGGAAGCTACCTGAACACTGCCCTTCAGGCACCTTCCCTCACAGTCCTTGCTCCAACCCAGTATATTCCCCGAAGCCCAATCAATATGAGGGGAGTGACAACGGAGCCAGGGAACTCCGAGAAGCACCTGGTCGATGCCATCTGGCAAAATGAACAAGGACAGAATCTCACGATGAGAGGATAAGATTGAGAGCCCGAGTGGGGCTGTCTGGTGGGTCACCTGAGATGGTAAAGGTGCACCATTAACCACCCTGATGGTCAGAGGTTGGGGCAGTTACACCAGTGGAATAGCGTGTTTCTGGGCGAAGGTCGAGGACATAAAGTTTCCCTCAGCCCCGGAATCCACAGTAACCTCTACCTCCCAGGTGGAGGCCCCACTATCTAATGTCCCTTGGAATACCAGTTTGGGAGAAAAGGGTTTCATATTTGTCTGACTACCACCTACGACCACTGGACGTGATCGTTTTTTCCGACCGCAGAGGACACGTGCTAGCCGAGTGACCAAACTGCCGGCACCGGTAACAACGTGCAGAGCTTCGCACTGGACGTGGCTTGGAGCCGGTGTGAGACACCTCCATAGGTTCGGAGGATGTAAGCTCCTGAGGGGAAGATCTTAGCAGCTCGGTGAAGGTGGGAGCCAAGTTAACCCTTCGTCTGGATTGCGCACATTCCAGCCCGCGCCCCGTAAACCGGAGATCAATGCGGGTGGAGATGGCAATCACTTCCTCCAGACTTGTGGGGACCTCTCTGGTTGCTAGAGCATCTTTGACATGCTCTGCTAACCCTCTCCAAAACACAGGGATGAGTGCTTTATCGGGCCACTCTAGTTCGGAAGTCAATGTCCGGAATCGGACAGCATAATGGCTGACCGAGAGAGACCCCTGTGTTAGGGCCAATAATTGGAGAGAGGTGTCGTGCGTGATCCGTGGTCCCAAAAATACCTGCTTCAGAGCCGCAAGGAAATGAGCAGCCCCCTGAACCACAGGATCATCACGCTCCCACAATGGCGTAGCCCACTCTAATGCCCTGCCAGATAAAAGAGAAACAATAACCCCCACCTTAGCCCGCTCTGTCGGGAACTGTGCAGCCAGTAACTCAAGCTGGATAGAGCACTGACTCACGAATCCCCTACAGGTGGCGCTGTCACCCGAAAACTTGTTGGGGAGCGGGAGGCGAGATATTGTCGGTATAGGCGTGAGTGTTGGGCACGCGTGAGACAGCCTCTGCGACTGCCTGAGCAGCGGCTACCATAGCATTCGCAGCTGAGGTGGAGCTCTCGATAGCCGCCAACCTGCTCTCCAGCTGCCAAATGTACCGCTGCAGCTGCTGCAGATCCGCCATTACTAGCCAGACCCTGGCGCTAGTATAATGTTAGGGACGACGGAACGCACTAAATATGAATAATAGGAAGTGCGTTCTCTGCCCGGGGTCCACCGTGCAGTAGGTGTAACAACCGCTGCTGAGTAATGGCGGACTCGCTATATGGCGGTATACTGCGCTCGGGTTCAACGTCACCCGGGGTGCGCAGCGCGGACTCTGTTAACCTCACAGAGGCCCTAAAGCATAAACGCCGAGCCTGTTAGCTTCACAGGTCTCAGCTGGCATGCACACACAGCATATGGTCACAGGACACGGCCCAAGACAGAGGTCGGCGTCCGTCTTGACCTACCGTGCATGCGGTGTTGCTACCGCGGACGCCGGTAAGTGCTGCTAACTGCAGCGCGGCGGTAGCTACTGCCGCTATACGATAGTGCCGTCAGGCGTGACACCATCGGATGCTAGTGCAGAGGTGCGGTATGCACTGTGGCCTATAGCTTGCCACTGACTGGTGCTGACTATCTCTCTAGTTCCCTATCCACATGCGTAGTATCAGAGGGAAGGGGCTTCAAATGAGTCAGTCACCAGAATCATACATCCGTCACCATTCACACATAACAAGTATAGTCTATACTAGCGCATGGGTGAGCGGCGATGCGGGCCTTTTATAGCCATGCGCTTCCGGGACTTTCCAGACCTCTGAGATGGGCCAATCAGATCAGGACAAGGACCTGAGCATGTGACCCCCGATCTCCACTGGGAGATCGTCTCGTGGGCATGCCCAGTAGCGCGGCGAGAGGACAGCCTCTGGTGTGGTTTCCTGCAAAGCAGGTTGCGCTACCCTTGCTGGTCCAGAGGTAGCAGCAACATCCAGACCCAGAGAGCTGGTCTGAGCAGGGCGCCTGGATCGCCGATATTGCTTTGCAGGTCCCTGAGCGGTTGGAAAGGAGTGGGAGACCGCTGGATGTATGGCTCTGGATTCCTGCTGTGCAGCTGCAGGAATCCGACGCCTAACAATTATATGTGACCAGATAAATTTATTTTTGGCATCACCCTACGGATAGAGTGTGCCATCCAGTCTGACAGCATGGGTGCGTGTGTGCTGTCCATCAAATCCCTGCTGTAGCCAATTAGAAAGCACCACACATTACTAAAGCTTTCAGCTTACTGCTGGAAGCTGTCAGATATAGTATAATGCTCCTCTGGTTCAGTCCTGTTAATTCAGCTTCAGTATGGTGTTTTTGTTTCCTGTTTTTGACCTCGATTTATTTTTTGACTATTCTTTCTTCTTCCAATGTTGTACTTTTCCTGTTTGTGGTAGCCATTTTAGAGCTTCCAACTGACTAGGTGACAGAGTCTCTTGTGACTAAGATTAATTTTTGAAACCTTTGATGATCAGCCTTCTTTGCTGGAGGGGACTGTGGTATATTTCCTCTACAGTAGTACTTTTATTCTAATGAATAGGCAACATATTATATGTGGTCTGGATGACTATGCCAAGGTTTTCTACTACAGTTTTTTCAGAGCAGTGTTACATTCCCATGATGAGTATTTAGTGAGTTTTTGATGTTGCAGGTTTTCTTCTGCATCGCTGTAAAATTAGGTTACCTACGGTTTTTCACTATGTTTTGGACTGCATTTTTTAACACGCATTTTGATTGTGTTTTTGACTCTTTTTGGTATGTCATGTTTTAAATAAAACTGCTTTGTTTTGTTATTTCTTGGTATTTGGCCTTGACAAAATGTTATTGACAAAGTCATGTGCGGATTACATCTCTTTAGTGTGTTTCCGCAGCTGAAACGCTCTAAAGATGTCTGTGTGTTTCTTTACCTGCGGATTTTTCGCATCTAATGCAAGTCTCTGGGGAAAATCTGAACAAAAAACTCACCTTTTCCGCAAGAGAAATTGACATGTTGCGGATTTCAAACAAGTCAGTTTATTCTACGCACAAAAAAACACAGTGGGCATGAAATTTCTATAAATCCTGTTCACTTTGCTCTAAATTGTAAGACGCTTCATTTTCCAACTCATTGTTGGAACTTACCCTAAATTTGAACATTCTCTAATGAGGATGTTTGTCTGGATTTCGTGCTGGCCGTAGTTTGGATGGCAGGAAGCAGCTGACAATTCCCTTGAATGACAAAAAGCCCCAGAAGAGTCATAAAAAATAGAGGTTCTCATGACCTTTCTTCTGCTGGCCTGACGTAAAGGCCTTGTGTCTTACCAATGGACTTCACCCTTGTTTGATTGCGCTACTAGAAATTTAGCAATCTCCCATTCCTCAACTTTGAGTAATTTAATGAAGGTTATTTATACTGTATTACATGAAACCTACTGAGTGCAGAAAGGATTAGCCACAAATGCACTTTCCTTCATTTTAATTAGCACTCTACTTTTTTTAAAATTTTTCGGTATTATTAGTTTTTCTCATTTAGGACCCCAGATATCTGTGTGGATAATCCCTATTTCATTATTTGTTTTCCGCAGTTAGCGAGCTCACACAGTGTAGAAAATAGCCCTGTCCTGATATTTTTTCATTTAAAATACAATAAAACAGCTAGAGGTTGTATTTGAACCACAGTATGAATAATAACATTGCGTAGTACTTGAGTGGTCTTTGAGTCAAGATAAAGAAGAAAATCAGAAACTCCTTCAAAGTAACGGCAGGACTGCATGGACACAACTGGAACCATACAAAGGTCTCCAGCCGTGAACCTAATCTACTCTCAAAGGAGAAAAATAGAGGTAGAGAAAATAACAACATAAATATGGATATGGAAATGTATCACGTTGGTATAAGGGTCTATTACATTTCTGGAATCTGATAGACCATATAAATTTAGACGCTTCATTGTAGGCAGGTCCCATTGTTGCTTTGTAATTAGAAATTAGTGTCACTTGGCGTGATTATAGGAGCTCATATGGGAAATGTCTATGGATACAAGTGGATTCATGTGGATTGGTCTCGGCTCGTGCCGGATTTCCTAATAAACGGATTAAAATTATAAATGAAAGACAAATGGTTGGCAGATTAGAAAATCATTATGTGAAACATCCAGCTTTCAGACTGGCACCACGGCGACACTTTCAATCTCAAGTGCTATTAGAGCGGAGATACCAGACTTAATTCCGATGACAAAGTGCCACAGACAGATGTTTTCTAAAGCGAACAGACAGCAGAGTCGGAGGAAACGTCTGTCCATATTACATCTTGTCCTGTGGTTAAATCTTTATTAGGAAAAAGTATCTTAGTGAAAGTCAAGTAAAGATTGCAAAGTATGCAAAATGGAAGTTTTAAGCCTGGACTTGAACCAAAAACCTAATTTTCATCTACTTTATCATACTTCTTGTTTGAAATTCCATGCTACTTGTATGTTCTTATTAAAATGATTTTACAGGTACACCAGTAAGCCAATTTGTTACTAAGACCATTATGGCAATTAATATACCCAAAACGGAAATCGTTTTAATTAATATGTAATAAACAAACAGTGATAACTGCTACTAAAAGGGTAATTTGATAAAAAAAGAACCCAAAAGCCATCCCACCAGCATCAAGGTGTACTCAAATTGGGATGGTTCTAACTTTACCTTACCATGTGTCAAAGTGAAGTCAATGTACATAAGAGCCGAGCAGGAACGAGTCCCGAATATGGATATCCAATAACGGGAAGCTATATAAACGTAATGTCCATGTCCACCTCAAAGAAAAGTTGTCCAGATAAAAAAATATTTTTAAAAGTGTCCAACTGGTATGAGAGAAGGACTCAATACTCACACTTGCCGATTCTTCACAGCTCTTGCTCTAATACTTTATACCAAAGTAAGAAGGGTATAGTTGGTGAGATTTGTGCTAAATTTCTTAAAATAGTCCACTTTGTCTATTAAATTTGGCACATTTTAAAAATGTCTATGACTACGCTCACACGGGCTGCTGAAATTATCGGGCCAGTGATGTCCGCAAATTGTGAATGTAACTGGCTTCATGTGCTGCTCTGTGCATAGGATGGTACAGTCGCTTCCTACCTTTACATGCACCAGCCTGGTTTGTAAGTTAGACCAGACTAACAGATGTTGCAACTTTTCCATAACTTTCAACTTGTTCTCTTTAATTTAGTCTAAACTGCATCTCCTGGTACACCAAGGCCACCTATCTTCGTAATTTTGTCATATCTGACAAATGCGGAGAAAAGTTGCAAAAAGTTTGTGCAACGTGTCTAATGTTTCTCATTGCACACTTCCATAAATGTGGACAAATGTCTGTAGACATCAGTATAAAAGTCCAAAAGTCCATACAGGATCCTGGCTTTGAGGATTTAGTGAGTAATGTTGTTTGTTTTTTTACCTCTTTTGCAGATGACGAGGGCATCGGGGGGAACGGGCGAGGTCGTAAGTTTGGTTTAATTAAAATTATTAAAGGAGTTTGTGTCTTTCTTTCAATTACAGACCCTCTACAGATCTCTTGGTATCACAGACTTGGCCCTATCTTGGATTGCGTCATACCTAGCAGACCGGACATTCAGCATCTCCCATTCGCACACCACCTCCTCACTGCACCCCCTATCCGTCGGAGTCCTGCAAGGTTCAGTCCTAGGGCCCCTGCTCTTCTCCGTTTACACCTTCGGCCTCGGACAGCTCGTAGAATCTCATGGCTTTCAGTAACATCTCTATGCTGATGACACACAGATCTACATCTCTGGACCAGATATCACCTCCCTACTAAACAGAATCCCTCAATGTCTGTCTGCTATTTTATCCTTCTTTTCCGCCAGATAAAAAAAACTTAATATGGACAAAACAGAATTAATCATCTTTCGCCCATCTCACGTGACCCCCCCAACGGACCTATCCATTAAAGTAAACGGCTGCCCACTCTCTCCAGTCCCACAAGCTCGCTGCCTCGGGGTTATCCTTGACACTGATCTCTGTTTCAAACCACATATCCAAGCCCTTTCCGCTTCCTGCCGACTTCAACTCAAAAATATTTCACGGATCCGTACATTCCTCAACCAAGAATCTGCAAAAACCCTAGTCCATGCCCTCATCAACTCCTGCCTTGACTACTGAAACCTCCTGCTCTGTGGCCTCCCCTCTAACACTCTTGCACCCCTCCAATCTATTCTTAACTCTGCTGCCCGACTAATCCACTTGTCCCCCCGCTATTCCCCGGCCTCTCCCCTCTGTCAATCCCTGCACTGGCACACCATTACCCAAAGACTCCAGTTCAAAACCCTAACCATGACATACAAAGCCATCCACAACCTGAGTCCTCCGTACATCTGTGACCTAGTCTCCCGGTACTTACCTGCACAAAACCTCCGATCCTCACAAAATCTCCTTCTGTACTCCCCTCTTATCTCCTCTTCCCACAATCGCATACAAGATTTCTCCCGCGCATCCCCTCTACTCTGGAACTCTCTAGCACAACATATCAGACTCTCGCCTACCATGGAAACTTTCAAAAAGAACTTGAAGACCTACCTCTTCCAACAAGCCTACAACTTGCAGTAACCACCGATCCACCAAACCGCTGCACGACCAGCTCTACCCCCGCCTACTGTATCCTCACCCATCCCGTTGTAGATTGTGAGCCCTGAGGAAGAAGTGGTATACACTTTGAAACGCGTTGGGAAATAAACAGTTAATCTTTCTCACAATCTGGATTCGTGAAATTTGTCAAGCAGCGCACTGAAGTCCATGAATTTATTCCCTTAAAATCCTGTCCTTTACCAGTCGTGACTTGTATTGTTTAAGATTACTGTACTTGTATGTATTATGTATACCCCTCCTCACATGTAAAGTGCCATGGAATAAATGGCGCTATAATAATAAATAATAATAATAATAATAATAATAATAATTAAAGGACTTTTTCTGGGTCTTGGAGATGGCTCTTGTAGATGTGCCTTTTCTGGGCCGGCTGAGAGCTGATGTTTTTAGCCTGGGGGGCCAGTATCCATGGCTCCTTCCTAGGCTATTAATATCAGCCCACAGCTGTCTGCATAGTCTTTGCTGGTTATTAATTATAGGGGGACCCCACGTCATTTTTTTTAGGGTCTCTCATTTTAATAGTCAGTAAAGGCTACGTATACAGCTGTGTACTGATACTAATAGCCTGGGAAGCTCTACAGGTATTACTCCCTTCCAGGCTATAAACATCGGCCCCCAGGTGTCAGCTTTCCCTCTGCTAGTTACAAAAGTTACACTGGAGCTCATGGAATTTTTTTCAGAAAAATAATCTTTTATTAATTAAATACATGTACAGTAAGCTGCACACACACTGCACTAATTGTATTTGTCTCAGACATCTGTATATCTACCTATTCTATGGTTATTTACTATATGTGGGTCACCCTCCCAGGGCTGTGGGGTACTCGGTACCGGGCCGGTGTCAGGGGAATGTGTCACAGCAGCGGTGACCCGGTCCGTGGCCCTGGGCACCCAAGCAATGGGAGATGTAGATAATGGTAGAATAGTTCGTGACGCCACCCGTGGTGTTTGGCAAGTATGGTGTTAGGCCAACGCTGCATACAGATCTGCTGGGACTGATGGTAGGGTGCAGCAAAGATGTATAAGCTCCCCACAGGTGGAGCTGTAGTCCCAGGGCAGTGTAGATGTAACCAGCACGGGGATGTAGCAGTGCTGGAAGCGTAGGGAACAGACAAGACACAGTGGTTGCAGTTTCTGCACCTTTACTTAGTATATGCAGTCCAGGGTCCTGATTACAGATGGTGTTGGAGCAGGTTAGCCTGGAAGCAGATCAGGATTCTCTCTCAGCAGAAGGGCTGTGCAGTCTCCTCCCTAGTGCCTTGTGGTGTGAAGCACCCCAGTACTTAGTTACTCTGGAATGCCTCTCTTCAGATGTTACTAGAACTATACTTGTATGACAGACAGCTGTAGCCTCTCTCAGGGAATCCATCCTGAGTCCTGGCTCTCTATTCAATTGCTGTTGTGTCCCAAGTCTCTGATGGAAGCAGGGCATTTACAGCCTCTTACTCCTCTGGTATCTGTGTCAGGACCGTCAGTATCCGTACCACCGTGGAGACCAGGCTCCAGTTCTTACGCTCTCAGCTGAGGGAGCTCTCCTTCCTAGCTCAACCTCCAGCTTCGTTCCACACGTCTGCACATGTGGACCTCCTTCAAGTAACTGACCACTCCATCCTCTCAGCCCTCAGGGAGCACCCCCTCCCCTTCATCCTGGTTCAGAGTTCCCCTGCTGGCTTGGAGTGGGACTGTGTTGCATGCATTAGGTTAACTGCTGGAGAGACCCATCACTGATTCCAAGCCTGGCATTACCCTCCCCTGGAGGAAGGCAAGGCCAGTGTGACGACCATACCCCTGGGGGTGCCACATTCCCCCCTCGTGCAAGTCAGCACTCCTGGGCTGAACAAAAGAAAACATGAATAACATATAAACAATTGAACAATAATAATTTGTACAAGATTTGAAAAAGGGAAAAATGTACGAAAACCAAGAGCTCAAAAATGGTCCTATGATGATAAGTCCAGCATCAATGTCCATGGTCCATTCCTGGGCAAATGGTGAAAGTTTTTGACCACACACAAGTCCTGTGGTTCAGTGTCCATAAAGAAAACAAGAAAACTCCAAGGAACTCTTACAGGTTACCTGTAGGCACAAAACTTGAAAAACAGTTACACATTTACATACGCAATTTCAACATTTACATTACTTTATATACAGTATCTAAGGGGCGGTATACCTTGTGTAGTACGGGTAGACCTGCGTAAGACAGGTGCAGTGGGTAATGTACTGGATACACTACTGGGTGTTCCACATGGCACAGGGATTCTAGATTGTCTAGTAACTCTTGGACTCACCATGGGCATAACAGGTTCACCACTGGCAGGGCGAGGGTTCTCTGGCTCCACTGCTGGTGTGGCATCTGCTACCCGATTTTCCTGATTCTCTTGAGTCACAGCTTCCTGTGCTTCCAATTGGGGAAACAGTAACACTGGCACCACTATAGCATCGTTCACTCTAGTCCAATTCGCAGGGAATTCTCCAAGCACTGTGCTGACCTTCTCTTCTTCAACTATGGGCCGGATGTTATCTGGTTCTCCTTTCCTTTCCTTCAACTGGTCAGGACACAACTTCAAATGATCTCTTGATACCGCTGCTGAGGTCTCCCCTCCATCTTTACTCACAAGGCACACCTTAGTATTATCAAAGTTCGAGGGCAGGATGGTATAAGGTTCAGCTTCCCACTGATCACCCAATTTGTGCAATCTTCTCTTTCTTTTCAAAACTTGCTCCCCCGGCGACAAAGGAATGGCAGGTGCATTTTGATTGTAAAGCTTCTCCTGCTTTTGTCTTGCCTGGGTCAAACTCTTCTCCACACATTCTTGAACTCTTCTGTACTGTTGCTGCGTCTCCGTGTCCCAATCAACATCTGGGGACGCCACTTCAGGTGTCAGGACTCCCATGTCCAAGTCAATAGGCAGCTTACCAGGTCTGGCTCTCATCAGGTATGCTGGAGTACAGTTGGTAGAGTTCACGGGAATATGGTTGTAGAGGTCTACCAGATCTGGCAACTTTTCAGGCCACAGATTTCTCTCCTCCAAGGGCAATGTCTTCAGCAGGTCAATCACCACCTGGTTCATCTTCTCACACATGCCATTGGTCTGTGGGTGATACGGTGTCGTCCGGATCTTCTTACAACCATACAGGTTACAGAATTCATGAAACACTTCTGCCTCGAAAGCCGGACCTTGATCAGTAAGCACTCTCTCAGGGTACTAATGTGGTCTACAGAAGTGCAGTTGGAATGCTCTGGCCGCTGTTCTGGCAGTTTGATCTTTGACAGGCACAACCACCAGGAATCTTGAATAGTGGTCCACAATGGTAAGGGCATAGAGGTAACCTGATCGGCTGGGGACCAGCTTCACATGGTCCAGGGCCACCAACTCAAGTGGCCGTTTGGTGATGATGGGCTGCAAAGGAGCTCTCTGGCTGTCTCTATCCTTTCTGCGCAGGTTACACTGTCCACACTCCAAGAACCACCTCTCAATGGCTTTCCTCATGCCAGTCCAGTAGAACCTCTCTCGGAGCAACATTTCCAACTTCTTCCATCCGAAGTGTCCAGCTCCATTGTGGTATGCTCCCAGGACCATTGATGCATCTCTCTTTGGGACCACCACCTGCCAGACGAGCTCATGAGGGCGGTCATTGATACTCCTCCGACATAGCTTCCCTTCATATATGAATAACCAGCCTTTCTCCTTCCACAACTGCTGGGTTTCTTCAGGAGCACTCGAACCTGGGTGTGAGTCAGCTTGTAGCAGTAGCTCCTTCACCAGGCGGACTGCCGGGTCACTATCTTGCGTTTCTGCCCAGTCATGATGGGGCAAAGGATTCAGGGTGACCTCCTTCAAACCAGACCGTCTGTCTCTCGCTCCTTGAGCACGTTGGGCCGCAAGTGGCCGGTGGAAGGGAGGTAGCACTATCTCTTCAAGAGCCTCAGGGTCTTCTCCTGCATCTGGCAGGTTTGGCACTCTGGACAGCGCATCAGCATTGGCATTCTTGTGCCCTGCCCGGTACTTGATGGTAAAATCATAGTTAGATAGCCGAGCCATCCATCGCTGTTCCAGTGCACCTAGCTTTGCAGTGTCCAAGTGAGTCAATGGATTGTTGTCGTGAAGACTGTAAACTTGGCCGAGGCCAGGTAATGTTTGAACCTTTCGATGACAGCCCAGACTATGGCAAGGAACTCCAACTTGAAAGAACTGTAGCTATCGGGGTTCCTTTCAGGGGGGCGCAACTTCCTGCTGGTGTAGGAGATCACTCTCTCTTTTCCATTCTGTACCTGCGACAGTACCGCCCCTAGTCCCACATGCTGGCATCTGTATACAGCACAAAGGGTTTCTCATAATCTGGGTAGGCCAGAACTTCGTCACCTGTGAGAGCCATCTTCAATCTGGTGAAGGACCTCTCCAACTCTTCTGTCCATTCAAAGGTGGAATTTTTCTGCTGGTTCTTCTTGGACTGCCCCACCAGAAGGTTTTGCATAGGGGTGGCTATTTCAGTAAAGCTCTTGATGAATCTTCGGTAATAACCTATCAGTCCAAGGAATTGGCGAACTTCCTGGAGGTTGGTGGGCTTCGGCCAGTCCCGGATGACTGTAACCTTATCAGGATCTGGTGCCACACCTTCTGCACTGACCACATGACCGAGGTACTGTACCTTGGGCTTCAGGAGGTGGCATTTGGAGGGCTTCACCTTCAGGCCAAAATTGGACAACGCTTCAAACACTTCAGCCAGGTGTTCCAGGTGATCTTCATAGGTTTTGGAGAAAACAATGACATCATCCAGGTACAATAGGACTGTTTCAAAGTTCATGTGTCCCAGGCAGCACTCCATCAGACGTTGAAATGTTCCTGGGGCAGTGCAGAGCCCAAATGGCATATAATTGAACTCACAGAGACCCATTGGAGTGGAAAATGCGGTTTTCTCCTTATCTGCCTCTGCCAAGGGAACCTGCCAATACCCACTGGTGAGATCCAAGGTGGAAAAGTAATTAGCAGTTTTAAGTGGAGCTAAGGATTCCTCAATCCTAGGTAATGGGTAGGCATCTTTATGTGTAATGCTGTTAATTTTCCTGTAATCAACACACATTCTCATGGTACCATCCTTTTTCTTTTCAAAAACTATTGGAGTTGCAAAGGGGCTACAACTGTATCTGATAACCCCAGCCTCCTTCATCTCCCTCAACATACTCTTAGCACACTGGTACTGTGTTGGGGGTATAGGTCTGTACCTCTCCCTTATGGGTGGATGGTCTCCTGTGGGGATATGATGTTGAACCCCTTTTGCCTGCCCAAAATCTAGTGGGTGTTTGCTGAAGACCTGCTCATACTCCTGTGTCACTCTGTAAACCCCATTTCTCTGGTATGAAGGTGTAGAGTCAGTTCCCACCTGCAGTTGCTGGCACCACTCTTCTAGCTGTTTCACAGGGCCATTGTCCTCCACCAGATCAGATGAGACCAAAGGCTCTGCTGCCTGCAAGGAGTTATTATTAACAGTGAGCAGCTTAGCAACTGTGGCGTACCGAGGTATTGTGGCTTCCTCCTCCCCACAATTCAAAAGGCGTACAGGTACTCTCCCTTTTTGTACATCAACCACCCCTCTGGCTGTCAGGACAGTGGGCCTGCTTTCTGAGTATACTGGTTCCACCAATGTCTGGTAATCCCTCCCTCTAAGGCCTATAGCTGCCCGACACCATATCAACATTTCACTCTTGGGGGGTATTACAATGGGGAAAGCATCACTCACTCTGACGCTGCCAATCTCTCCACCAGAGAGTTCTACCTGTTGCCTTTGCATCAGGGCTCGGATCTCCTTCTGCAGGACACGTTGTTCTCTGGAACTAGCAGTCTCAGCCACCTGTTGCAACAAGACAATAACCTCGGACAAACAGTTTTCAATTACATTTGTACTAAGAGTCATCATGGGATTGCATTCACGTCGATCAATATCAACAACTATCAGACCTTGAGACTTTAACTCTACCCATCCCACTTTAACAGTAATTTCGTTGCATCCAATCTGTGGCAAGGTATGACCATTACTAGCAACTACTGTTAGTTCATCAGTTGGGCCGTGGGTGATTTCAGAATTAGCCCAATACCTCTTGTACAAAATATACGGCATATTCGTCACCTGGGAGCCAGTGTCCAGCAAAGCGTTCATGGGGATGCCGTCAATCACCACAGGAAGGATCGGTCTCCCTCCCACATACTTGGCTCTCCAGTTCCTTGGGCCTGGTGATCCTACTCCTGGGGGTTGGCCCTCTGCCCCAGGGGTTGCTTGTTTAAAGGACAGTACCTTGCAAGATGACCTGCCTTGTAACAGCGGCGACAGATGGGATGCCCGTCCTGGTCATAGCGATCGTTGTTCCTTCCTCTCTTGCCACAGCCCTTACTTTGGGACTCTGAAAAATTGTCCTCTTTCCATATACCTTGACACTCCTATTGAGTATGGTTTGAGAAAGACCTAGGTATAGGTAGAAACGTAACCGTGTAATACTCATGTTTGGAATCTGATCTCTGTTTGCGGTGTTTTTTCACTTTTCTTGATTTATTGAAAAAAAATTAATAAAAATCATAATAATTCCTTTAATGACTCTGATGCAAGTGACATTCAATTTTGAGTGCGACTGTCTACCCGTTGACTTTTACCTGTGGTATATCCACGTTCAGTCAGCACCTCCTCCTACAGCACAAGTGCGCGTCTTTATTTTTTCTACCTTCCTCGAAGTGGCGGGGTTCTCCTCCTCCGGAGCCACGGGACATCGTCTGGACTGGAAGCAAGTTGGACCTTTTCTTTGGAGGACTCCTGCAGGGACTGCACGGTTCTGGTGAGTGCAGCCATTCCTTTGGTCAGCTCCTGGACCTGAAGACGCAGCTCCTCTGTTGGATCTTTATCCAAGGTCTGGGCATCAGCCTCCACAGGGATGGAAGGAAAAGGCGTTGTTTCCTGGTGGTAGGTGATCGCTAGGCGCCTCTGGGGCGCTGGACGACTGTCAGTGGATTCCTGCAGTACCCGAATAGCCCTGTCCTTGAAATTAGCAAAGTCCAGAAGAGGGTCTTGCAGGGTTAGAATACGTAACTTCCCTCTGTGGGTACTGGATAAGAGCCCTTCAATGAACTGCTCCTTTAACAGTTGATCTTCTTCCTTTACACTGTCAGGGTCAACTTGTTTAACTGCTCGCAGCGCCTCTTGCAGGTTGAGAGCATAGTCTCTGATACTGTCCTGTGCCCTCTGTTTACAGCCAAAAAACCTCATCTTGATTTCAGCTGCAGTGCGGGTGTCAAAAGTGCTCTTCAGCTTGGCCAGGACCTTTGCAACAGTCTCTTTATCGGTGTCCTGCCAGGTTTTCACCTCCCTCAGTGCTGCACCCGTTAGCTGTCCAATCAGGATATTCACTTTCTGGCTTTCAACTTTAAACTTTAAACAAGCTGCACAGTCTCTCTTTAAATTCACTCAGGGTATTTGATTCACCAGAGTACTGCGGTAGCCAGGCCGCTCTGGGTATGTAGGGCATGGATAGCGGCATTACGGGGACCGCTGCGGCGCGCGCTCCTCCTGGCGGTACCGCGGAGTTAGCAACGACCCCTGCTGCTGCATCACCGTTTGGCGCGGACATCTTCTCCCCCCCTAGTGAACGTTAGCCAGGGCTGGGAGGTTGTGTGAGCTCACCGGCGGCCGCTTCACAGGCTCGACGCTCTGGGCTGTAGGCCTCAGCTCCTCCTCCTCTCGCGCGCTGTCCTCTCTTCCCGCGTGGCACTTCACTTCTTCGCGCTCTGCGGCAGGCTCCGCCCATGAAGGCCCGCCTCTTTCTTCCCGCTCGTGCCAAGCAGCGCGGCAATGGCGGCAACCGGCGCCAAATTCACACAGTTCACAAACACAGTCTGTGGCACACAGGACCCGGGGATACTGGGCTCCGTAATCCTGTTCGTGACGCCAAGTTGGGTCGCCCTTCCAGGGCTGTGGGGTACTCGGTACCGGGCCGGTGTCAGGGGAATGTGTCACAGCAGCGGTGACCCAGTCCATGGCCCTGGGCGCCCAAGCAATGGGAGATGTAGATAATGGTAGAATAGTTGGTGACACCACCCGTGGTGTTCAGCAAGTATGGTGTTAGGCCAATGCTACATACAGATCCACTGGGACTGATGGTAGGGTGCAGCAAAGATGTAAAAGCTCCTCACAGGTGGAGCTGTAGTCCCAGGGCAGTGTATATGTAACCAGCACGGGGATGTAGCAGTGCTGGAAGCGTAGGGAACAGACAAGACACAGCGGTTGCAGTTTCTGTACCTTTACTTAGTATATGCAGTCCAGGGTCCTGATTACAGATGGTGTTAGGGCAGGTTAGCCTGGAAGCAGATCAGGATTCTCTCTCAGCAGAAGGGCTGTGCAGTCTCCTCCCTAGCGCCTTGTGGTGCGAAGCATCCCAGTACTTAGTTACTCTGGAATGCCTCTCTTCAGATGTTACTAGAACTATACTTGTATGACAGACAGCTGTAGCCTCTCTCGGGGAATCCTCTCCTGAGTCCTGGCTCTCTATTCAATTGCTGTTGTGTCCCAAGTCTCTGATGGGAGCAGGGCATTTACAGCCTCCTACTCCTGTGGTATCTGTGTCAGGACCGTCAGTATCCGTACCACCATGGAGACCAGGCTCCAGTTCTTACGCTCTCAGCTGAGGGAGCTCTCCTTCCTAGCTCAACCACCAGCTTCGTTCCACACATCTGCACACGTGGACCTCCTTCAAGTAACTGACCAGTCCTTCCTTTCAGCCCTCAGGGAGCACCCCCTCCCCTTCATCCTGGTTCAGAGTTCCCCCTGCTGGCTTGGAGTGGAACTGTGTTGCATGCATTAGGTTAACTGCTGGAGAGACCCATCACTGATTCCAAGCCTGGCATTACCCTCCCCTGGAGGAAGGCAAGGCCAGTGTGGCGACCATACCCCTGGGGGCGCCACATTTGTAATCCATCTCTTCTATCCTGTCGGCTCCTGCAGTGATTTTACACTACATGGCTGCTGAATTGCCAGCTTTTCATCTATCTATCTATCTATCTATCTATCTATCTATCTATCTATCTATATATCTAACTATCTATCTAATACAGGGTTGGACAATTAATTTTCCCGAGGGGCCACATGAGAGGCCATGACTGTTGTGGATTGCCGAACCAATAGCTTGAAATTAATTCTACTCAATATTAATTTATTAATATTAATTGTATCACTTAATATTGAGCAGAATTAAGTATGCTGACACCCCCTATATATCTTTAAACCCCCCACAGCCCCTTATATACAGCATGAGCCTCACACAGCCTACTAGATATGCGGCATGAGTCCCACACAACCTCCCCCATATGCAGCATGAACCTCACACAGCCTACTACATATGCGGCATGAGCCTCACACAGCCTCCCCATATACAGCATGAGTCCCACACAGCCTCCCTATATATGGCATGAGCTCCACACAGCCTCCCCATATAGAGCATGAGCCCCACACAGCCTCCCAATATACGGCATGAGCCCCACACAGCCTTCCTATATACTGCATACTGCATGACAGTATACAGCCTTCCCATAGCCTCCCCATAGCCTCCCCATGTGCTGCATGTAACCCCCATAGCATCCCTGAGTGCTGCATGTCATTACCATGTTCACCCCATAGAATCCTCATGTTCACCCCCATAGAATCTCCATGTTCACTCCCATAGAATCCCCATGTTCACTCCCATAGAATCCCCATGTTCACTTCCATAGAATCCCCATGTTCACCCCATAGAATCCCCATGTTCACCCCCATATTCATACACATGAAAAAAACACCACATACTCACCTCGGTCCTGTTCCCAGGTGACCTGCTTCTGCCTCCAGAGCGCTGACTCTCCGGTGGTACACAGCTGACACGATGAAATGACATCATCGCTTCAGCTGTTTCCACCAATGCTGACTGCGAGAGACAGCGAGCGAGCGGGCCTCAGGTTTCCAGCCCCACGGCTGTCTCGGTCTGAGGGCCAGACTGAGACAGCCAGAGTCCCGGATGTGACCCCCGGGCTGCACTTTGCCCTGGACTGATCTAATATATACTGTATACATATACAAATTAAAACTAACTCAAGGAAAAAGTGCAATGCTAAAATGACAATATAGTACAACAATTGCACACATGGAATATAAGAGGGACAACTCGTAATAATAAGATAAAAACAGCGAAACACAGAAAAAATGTCCAAAATTTATTTATTGGTAATTATCATACATATAAATGGATAAAATATATATATACTCAAAAGAGGGCCAATGCCATGGATAAGGCACTAGCGGGGACCGAAATTTTACAATAAAATGCAAATGCATGTGCAAGGGTACATTATATGAATAAATAAATAAATCAGTACATGTATAAAGTGACCGTGCTATAATGTACAAAACAACCAAGCTAATACTATAAAGTGCTTGATACAAAAACCAGTGCAGCAATAAAATAATATGTGATAAATAAGAAAGCAACCTATAGCTCAACTCAACACAATCGAGGTGACGCAAGGTGTAAAAAAAAGTGCCAAAGATGAACTGTGAATAAATAAACAATCAATACTAAGTGCTGTACCTCTATGCTGCAAGGGACCCCGGGATGTGCCAGCCCCAACGCGCGTTTTGGCGTACCTTCGTCAGGGGGTGACAGTATATATGTATATGTGTGTATATATATATATATATATATATATATATATATATATAGTAAGGTAGCGCTGTTATTCAAGTAGGGGAAACTCGCTTAGCCGCCACAAAACCAGATATGGCACAGGTTTTCCATAAAACAATTATAGTCCATGCGGTTTATTCAGCATCATAAACCCACAGCAGTAACATAAAGTTCATCACATCAGCAGAGCGTCCATGACAGAGTTCAGCTCTGTAACCCCTGTGGTCACACAGGTAAGGCATACACAGGCTCTTCAGCCGCAGTTAACTCACCCACGTCAGGGTTTCCTCATGACTAGAGTTGAGCGAAACGGGTCGAAAAATTTCAAAAGTCGCCGACTTTTGGCAAAGTCGGGTTTCATGAAACGAAACCCGACCCTAGGATGAGGTCGGCCACGAGGTCGGCGACTTAAGCGCCAAAGTCGCGTTTCAAAAGTTTGTTTTGCTCTCTTTTTCACCCAATCAGGATCCACGGACACTGTGGGCAACGTGATGACATAGGCAGGGGTCACCACCATCTTTCAGAAGGGCATGCAAGTGATTGGCTTGCTTTGGTAGGCGTCACAGGGGTTATAAAAGGGCGTGCACGCCGACCACCATCTTACTTCTGCCGATCTTAGCATAGGGAGAGATTGCTGCTGATGATTCTGTAGGGAGAGCGTTAGGCAGGGAAGAAGAAAAAAAAACTGCTTCTGCTGCTAGCGATTTTGCCTGTACAACACACCAGTCACTGTGTGTGCAGTGCAAGGGGAGGCTATATTGTGGTGGATCAGCGGTGTTGGTTGTTAGGCTGCCTTCTAAGGCTTCCTGACAGCTGCATTGCTGTTTACCCACTGCTCTGCAAACTGCTTTTTTAAAAGCAATCCCAATTTTTTTTTTGTCCTGCTGAGGTACTGAGCGTGCATTTTTTCACACCATACAGCGGTGTACGCTCCTCACACAGTACCGTGTAACGGCTGTTATCACAGCCACAGTGAAGCTATCTGTGTGTCACTCTGTGAGAATAAGTCGAGGACATGTTCCGTTCTTACAGACCTGCACCTACTAGTTTTGTCTAGCTTTCAAACAGTTAAATATATTTGCTGTTTGATCACATTCAAAACTATAGAGAGACAGCGTGTGTCAGTCCGTATACTTAAAAAACACGGAGCTTGACAATTTTACGTACACCAGACAGCCGTGTACGTGCACGCTCCTCTCAGTACCGTGTAACGGCTGTTATCACGGCCACAGTGAAGCTATCTGTGTGTCACTCTGTGAGAATAAGTCGAGGACATGTTCCGTTCTTACAGACCTGCACCTACTAGTTTTGTCTAGCTTTGAAACAGTTAAATATATTTGCTGTTTGATCACATTCAAAACTATAGAGAGACAGCGTGTGTCAGTCCGTATACTTAAAAAACACGGAGCTTGACAATTTTACGTACACCAGACAGCCGTGTACGTGCACGCTCCTCTCAGTACCGTGTAACGGCTGTTATCACGGCCACAGTGAAGCTATCTGTGTGTCACTGTGGAAGGATAAGTGGAGGACTTGTTCCATTCTTACAGACCTACACTCTAGGGAGATTTCTATTCTGCCCAATTCTACATACACCTTGTAGTTTGTGATACACTAGCCAATTTCTGCCTGTGACATAGCGCTCTGATATTCAGTGGGCCTCACACAATCCAAAAGTGTCTAGTGTCCACTAGTGTGTGCAGAAATTCAAAATCTCCCTTATCCTGTAGTCACTTTTTTCACACCTGTGCCATCGAGCCTGTGACATAGCGCTGTGATATTCAGTGGGCCTCACACAATCCATAAGTGTCCAGTGTCCACAAGTGTGTGCAGAAATTCAAAATCTCTGTGATCCTGTAGTCACTTTTTTCACACCTGTGCCATCGAGCCTGTGACATAGCGCTCTGATATTCAGTGGGCCTCACAGAATCCATAAGTGTCCAGTGTCCACAAGTGTGTGCAGAAATTCAAAATCTCTGTGATCCTGTAGTCACTTTTTTCACGCCTGTGACATAGCGCTGTGATATTCAGTGGGCCTCACACAATCCATAAGTGTCCAGTGTCCACAAGTGTGTGCAGAAATTCAAAATCTCTGTGATCCTGTAGTCACTTTTTTCACACCTGTGCCATCAAGCCTGTGACATAGCGCTGTGATATTCAGTGGGCCTCACACAATCCAAAAGTGTCCAGTGTCCACTAGTGTGTGCAGAAATTCAAAATCTCCCTTATCCTGTAGTCACTTTTTTCACACCTGTGCCATCGAGCCTGTGACATAGCGCTCTGATATTCAGTGGGCCTCACACAATCCATAAGTGTCCAGTGTCCACAAGTGTGTGCAGAAATTCAAAATCTCCCCTGTCCTATAGACACCTTGTACCTTGTTTTACATTACTATATAGTTTGTTGGATTTTGTCTACATTTCTACAAAAAATGAGGAAGGCTGGTGGAAGAGGCCGTGGAATTGGGCGGGGGTTGGCAGCTGGTAATGATGGTGTTGGTGGTGGATCTGATGGTAGTGGCAAGAGCAAAATAGGACCGAATGCAGGAGGTGTTGAGCCTGCGTCATCGTCTGGCTCCATAAGGCTTCGAAGGCTTAGTTTTCTAGGAGTTGGCAAACCGCTTTTAAAGCCAGAGCATCAGGAAAAAGTTTTGTCTTACATTGCTGACTCAGCCTCCAGCTCTATCGCCTCCTCTTCTGAAGTTGTAAAAAGTAAAAGCACTGAGTCGCCATTGGAGGCTCATGTTCATGAACCACACCTTTCCTTGTGTCCTTCACCCCAACCAAGATTGAAGGATGACACAGGCCATACTACTGATTACTCCATGGAGCTGTTTTCACATACCATGCCTGGATTATCAAGTGAAATGGTGAATTACCCAGGCCAAGATGAATCTGACATGGAGTGCACTGATGCACAGCCGCTGATAGATGATTCTGCTGGTACATTCACTCAGAGCACTACATTGTCCTCGCAGTGTACAGAGCCAGATTCTGACCCTGATGAGACTCAGGTGCCCCTTCCCGCACACTATACCACCATACACGGTGACACAGAGGAAGGTGCACATGACATTGAAAAGGAGGTGATGGATGACCCAATTGTTGACCCAGATTGGCATCCATTGGGGGAAGAGGGTGCTGCTTCCAATAGCTCAGATGAGGAGCATCCACAGCAGACATCGACATCGCAACAGCTGTTATCTGGCAGGCCCGGAGCACTCCAAAGACAGGTTCCAAAAATCAAAAGAGGTGCTGGACAGCTTGTCCAGAGGGTCAAAAGATCACAGCGTGCTAGGCCGCAAAATGTCTGCCAAAGTAGGAAGAGTGTAGTGTGGCACTTTTTTGAACAAAATCCTCATGATCAGGCCAAGGTTATCTGTAAGAAGTGCGCAAAGACCTTTAGCCGAGGGAAAAATCTGAAAAATTTGAATACCAGTTGCATGCTTAGACATTTAACCACCATGCACTTGCAAGCGTGGACACAACACCAAACCTCAAGTGCCACATGTGCAACTGATCACAAAGAAGGTAGTCAGCAACGCTACATTGTTTCCCCCACTGTAAGCCCACCGGTTAGCACAGCAGCAAATGTTGAGGTGTCGTTGCAAGGCCACAGCAGTCAGGGAATCCCACTGTTATATCAACGAAATACTGAATCTAGGCCATCAGAAAGAACACCAACTCCATCACCATCATTAACCCTCTCTCAGTCCGCCCTGTCCACTGCTACTTCCACCATATGCAGCTCTCAAGTCCAGCTCACCCTCCCAGACACTATGAGTAGGTCAAGAAAGTACTCAGTCTCTCATCCGCGTACACTGGGTTTGAACGCCGACATTGCCAAACTAATCTCGTTTGAGATGATGCCCTATCGGTTGGTGGAAAGCGCAGCTTTCCGCGAACTCATGGCCTATGCAGTACCACGCTATGACCTACCCAGTCGCCACTTCTTCTCTCGCAAAGCCATCCCAGCCCTCCACCATCATGTAAAAGACCGCATTGTCCATGCACTCAAGCAGTCAGTGAGTGGAAAGGTGCACCTCACAACTGATGCATGGTCCAGTCGGCATGGCCAGGGCCGTTACATGTCCATCACTGCGCACTGGGTTAATGTGGTGGATGCAGGGTCCACAGGGGACAGCGGTGGTGGGACAGTGCTGCCTAGCCCTCGGTATAGGAAACAGTTGGCTGTAGGCGTTCGACCCTCCTCCTCCTCCAGAAGCGAAAGCTCGTCCACAGAGCGCAGTCATACGAGCACTCCATCTGCAGCTGCCACTGTTGCACACGAGGTGTCCCCCTATCGAGCAGCTAGTGGAAAACGTCAGCAGGCTGTGTTGCAGATGATGTGTTTGGGCGACAGACACACCGCCGAGGTGCTGGCCGAGTACTTGAAGCGACAAACTGAGTCATGGCTGGGCAGTGTACATCTTGAGGCAGGCAAGGTAGTTAGTGATAACGGCCGTAATTTTGTGGCAGCCATAGCCCTTTCAAAACTCAGCCACATACCTTGCTTGGCTCACACCTTGAACCTGGTGGTACAGTGCTTCCTCAAAAATTATCCGGAGTTAACAGCCCTGCTCCAGAAGATGCGAAGACTGTGCGCGCACATCCGCCGGTCGCCTGTACTCTCCGTTCGTATGCAGAAGCTGCAGCGATTGCTCCACCTTCCCAACCACCGCCTCATTATCGACATTGCAACAAGGTGGAACTCCACCCTGCACATGGTGGAGCGGCTGTGCGAGCAGAGGTAGGCCATAATGCATTTGTGGGAGGATACACGGCCAAGCACTTTGAGAGCAGACATGGAGTTGACAGGTGTGCAGTGGTCGAAGCTGAAAGACCTCTGTAAAGTCCTTCAGTATTTTGAGGAATGCACACGGCTGGTAAGCGCAGACGACGCCATCCTAAGCATGAGCATCCCACTTATGCATCTGCTCATGCAAACTTTGGCGCACCTTAAGGAGCAGGTGTCTGCAGCCAATGTTGACGAGGAGGGAATCCTTGATGACATTCAGCCATTGTCTGCTCAGGGACCTCTCCTGGACGAGGTGGAGGAAGAAGAGGAGGAGGAGGATGATGATGGGGATGATTACTTAGGGGAGGAGGATGCATCTCGTGGGGCAAGTGAAAATGTTGGCGTGGCAAGGTCTGGTACAGGGTTTGTGCGTGACTGGAGGGATGTGGATTTGCCAGAAAGTGCTCCTCCAACCAGCACTCGCAGTGCATCATTGACACCGGGAACATTGGCCCACATGTCAGATTATGCCTTGCAGATCCTAAAAAGGGACCCACGCATTGCCAAAATGATGAACGATGACGACTACTGGTTGGCCAACATCCTGGATCCACGCTATAAAGGCAAATTACAAAACATCATGCCACAGGAGAACCTTGACCTAATATTGGCTAATAAACAAGCAACTCTGGTAAATCGGTTGCTTGAGGCATTCCCAGCACACAGCAGCGGTGATGGTTGTCACACGAGCCGTACGGGCCAGGGGCAGCTTGGCAGAGGTGTTCATGGTGCACACAGCAGAAGTGGCGTTGGAGACAGGGGTTTCATGACAATGTTGTGGACTGATTTTTCAAGTACCGCTCACACAACTGGTAATACTGCATCGATGGAAAGTGACAGGAGACAGCAGTTGTCAACTATGGTTACAAACTACTTTTCCTCCCATATCGATGTTCTCCCACACAGGTCATTCCCCTTTGACTACTGGGCCGCTAAACTGGACACCTGGCCTGAATTGGCACAATATGCCTTACAGGAGCTCGCTTGCCCAGCTGCAAGTGTGCTATCGGAAAGAGTCTTCAGTGCAGCTGGATTAATCCTGACAGAAAAAAGGACCCGTCTGTCAACCCAAAATGTGGATGATCTAACCTTCATTAAAATGAACCATGCATGGGTTTCCAAGGATTTTGTCCCACCTTCCCCTGATGACACATAGGGTGACAGAAAAATGGCTTGCTTTGGTCCACCTCTTCCTGGGACTTGACCTGTTTCGCCTTTTGCATCAGCTGAATGTCCAACATCAACATATGCCACTTTCTAAAACTCCCTAACTGTGCTGCCTCCCCCCCCATGGCCGGGGTCACCACCTAGCGCACGACACCGTGCGAGTGCCGTTGCCCTGGACAGGTGGGTAGGCCGACTCTTGGGCGCGGGCACTGGCACAGGGTCCCTCATAGTGCAATCAAGTGTCTCTGACGGTGGTGGTGCACACCCGCCGTCAGACACACCGCCGTACTATGAGGGACCCAGTGCCAGTACCGACGCCCACGAGTGGGCCCCCCTTGCTTGGGCAGGGCCCCAGCATTTGCAATCTTTACCTCTCCCTGCTCCTCCGCTGTGTAGTCTGGGCCGTCAAATCCATACTGTGCCTGACACCGTCTGAGCCTGCCTCCTGATGTATAGACATATGTTTTGAATGTGTACGCTATCCATACATGTTATCCGGGGATACGGTACCCTTTCTCACCTTTGTACAATCACGTGCAAGCCATACTGGGCCTAACACCGTCTGAGCCTGCCTCCTGATGTATAGACATATATTTTGAATGTGTACGCTATCCATACATGTTATCCGGGGATACGGTACCCTTTCTCACCTTTGTGCAATCACGTGCAATCCATACTGGGCCTAACACCGTCTGAGCCTGCCTCCTGATGTATAGACATATATTTTGAATGTGTACGCTATCCATACATGTTATCTGGGGATACGGTACCCTTTCTCACCTTTGTGCAATCACGTGCAATCCATACTGGGCCTAACACCGTCTCAGCCTGCCTCCTGATGTATAGACATATATTTTGAATGTGTACGCTATCCATGCATGTTATCCGGGGATACGGTACCCTTTCTCACCTTTGTGCAATCACGTGCAAGCCATACTGGGCCTAACACCGTCTGAGCCTGCCTCCTGATGTATAGACATATATTTTGAATGTGAACACTATGCTATCCATACATGTTATCAGGGGATACGGTACCCTTTCTCACCTTTGTGCAATCACGTGTAATCCATACTAGGCGTGAGAACGGCTGGCGAGCTGTTAAGCAAGCTACAGCACCTGTGGTTTGCACACGTAAGTTTTTCATTTTTTCAGGAATGACGGTTAGGCCTAATTCCGGAACTGCGGTTGACCTGCACTTACTGGGAAATCATCGTTCTCGGGTAATAATTATAATCAGTGATCCCCATCACTAACGTTGTTCAGCGGGTTATCTGAACCTGTAAGCGACAAACGCTGGCCTTTTCAGTGTAGCGCACATGCAGCCACGGACATGTAAGGGCATGACACACCAGTTATTGGCCAATCTCATGTGCCAGAGCCTCACGTGTCCCTCAAGTAAGCCGGACTCGGACCGTGGGGCATGACGGAGTCTCGTTTGTTAACGGAATTAAGCTTGCAATGTGTGCATCTTTTCTGTAGCTGGCATGGTTGAGGTTTCCCAGGTGGAGTCGAATTTAACCGTAGGCTCCACTCCTGGTGGTGCCCTTCTGGACATTCCTTTATGGTTCAGCTTTGCAACCATACTGCCCACGTAAAACAAACACTTTGCCTTCATGAACGCGGTTTGGAGGGTCATGACTCGTGGGAATAACGCCGCCCAATCAGTTAACCTGCTAGAGAGATCCTTCGTTGCTCCCAAGCATGACATCACACTCCCTAGGAAGAAGGTAATGCCACTGTGGCGACCGTACTCTGGGGGGCGACACAAGTGCACTGATGCCCAGCCACTGCTCGATGAATCTGCTGATACATTGACCCAGACCACTACATTCCCCTCGCACGCTACACGGCCTGAATCTGACCCTGATGAAACTCAGGTTACCCTTCCCATATACAGTTCCATCTTACATGGTGACAAAGAGGAAGCTGTAGATGAAAGTGCAGGTTCGGCCCACCCGCCATCAGACACACCACCGTACTATCAGGGGCCCTGTGCCAGTGCCGTCACCAACGAGTGGGCCCCCCCTGCTTGCTCAGGATCACAGCACTTGCAAGGTTGAAATACTGTGCAGTGAGATGGAAGATGGGGACGACGAGGAGTCCAGACTAGTACAGGGATTCCCTAGCGAGGAGACTTATTTGATTGTTTTCAATGTTGGGACAGCAATTTTTGGGGAGCACTATACTCTGGAGAATGATAGATGGGGCCCACCATACACTGGAACATTCCAAAGGTGGAGATCAGACACTGGAGCAGCATTTACAGGGCCCATTATACACTATAGCATTAGAAATGGGGCCCATTATGTTTGGAGCATTATTTGGGCCCATAAGACAGTGGAGCTTCATCCATGGGGACCAACATATACTGTAGCATTATGTGGAGCTCATCATATACTGTTTCAAACATTATATGGGACCAATGATTCTGTATGGAGAAATAGATGGGCCTCGTCATGAGATGTAAAAAGTGAAGTATTTTTCATTGTACTATACCGCTATTTCTCTGCCGTATCGGAGCATGATGAGTTGTGGTATGTGTTAAAGGGGCGCTCTTTCGCCCAGGGCACATGAAAACCTGGAGCCAGCCCTACCCCCCCACAACTTTAGCCAAATAACCCCCATTTTTCAGTGCGTAACTTGTATTATGAAGTTAATTAAGGTTGACAAGCTTAAGTAAGGAGAATTGATGGTTTTGGCATTCAAATGGGCACTGTAGGTGTGTTTCCTGTCCTCCTCTCACTGCCGACTTTTATTCCCCATTGACTTACATTGGGTTTCGTGTTTCGGGACGACCCCGACTTTTCCCTATAATCGGCCGATCTTGCTCGACCCGACTTTTGGAAAAGTCGGGTTTCACGAAACGAAACTCGACCCTAAAAAACCAAAAGTCGCTCAACTCTACTTATGACTGCTTCACCTCATCATGCTGCAGACGTTCATTCCCTCCAGGGAATCATCAGGCACGTGCAGCCATTCAACACAGCGTTCCTTGCTGTCAGGAAGACAGCCCCCATCTCTCCCAGATGGGGCCTTCCAAAACGGACCAACCAGGTCCCAGCATTCACCCATGTGACCTACCCTGGCCACCTTATATGGTCCGTAGCCACGCCCCCCGGGTCACATGGCTATGACCTCATCACAGGTCCTTGAACCATTCTCACACTCTTTACAATATCATTCTTAACCACACCCCTGGGTGGATTTGTAGGTAACTAGTTCCGCATGACTCACCAGCTACCTGGAGACTTCTCCCGGACACGTTGAAACAGCACCTCAGCTTTATCACTGCTGATCAACACACACATAAGTCTCCATCTCAAGGCCACCTGTTGTGAGTTCATTCTCTGGTTCACCAGTTGTGAGTTCTCCTTCCAGACTCCCTCTGGTGGTAACAGGAGGTAGTGAGGCTGATTTGATCGGTGGAGATCTGCCACCTGAGAATGAGGATGACGATTGGACCTCAGGAATCTCAGATTGGATTTAAGACAGCTGACGCCCTATTCAGTTGCTGGTGATTCCTTCTGGCTTGTCAGCTCTTGGTTTTCAGCTCTGTTCCAGTCATCTAAAGCTAAGTTTTTCTGCTAATGTTCACACTTGATTTTGTTGGTCTATTCAGTTTTTTTTGGTGTGGTCAGCCAGCCCCGGTTGGGGGCTGTGCTGAATTTCCACTCTTATTTATCAGTATTTTGCCAATTTGCTTTTTGTCCCTTACTAGTTTGGTCTCTTTTTGCTCTGTCTCAGAATAGTTCAGAGTGCTGATATAGTGGGAGAAGTCTAGTAACTTCAGGGTTAATTTTGCTATCAGAAGTGTTGGACATTATTTTTGTAGGGTTTTTTGCAGGTTGCAGACAGTGTCTTTCCTTTCTAGTTTGGGCCCCATAGTTTGCTCAGCCTATTTTCCTGCCTGTGTTTGTGCCTTCATCTTGTTTCACCGTCAATACATGTGTGGGGGCTATCTATTCCTTTGGGGACTGCTCTGGGGCAGTTAGTTTTCCCATTTTCATGCTTTAGGCTTATTTAGTCCTTCAGCTGTGACGAAGCGTCTAGGAACATCGTAGGTACGCTCCACGGCTGCTGCTAGATGTGTGGAAGGATCAGGGTTCTGCAATATGCATAGTTACCAACCTCTCTGGTTTTCTGTGACTTAGCTTGTTTTGCTTTTTTCTCCTCGGTGACCCATTCATAACAGCCACCCACCTTGAGATACACAATGGTCATTCAGTATTCTGCCATTCATCCTCTCTCCTAGGACATCCACACAGCGCCCCCTAGCGGACACAGTGGTCACTACACCACAATATATGTGTCACTGACATCAATATATTCTATGTATTCTAAGTGTATATATCTTTTCTATCTATTCTATTCTAACCTGATACACTGTGATTTTACTGACCGCGGCACATGAATTGCCGGCTTTTATTCTATCTTTTACTGAATGTTACCAACTTTTTCAGATTTTAAGAAAAATGCTCGTGTAACCGATCACGTATCTGTATGTACCATATTCCTGCTGAATTTATGTTTGGTGATTGTTTTCCAAACATATTCGCTCATCTCTAGTGGTCAGTACCTGGGTCAGAACAGATCAGTGGTTCCTAATGGAGCACAGTTTATTCGGCACAGTTGTTTCCCATCTCCAGTTACTGGGTAAGTTTTTCTTATAGTTAGTGTGTAAGCTTTTCTAATCAGCAGGGTTTTCTCTCTCATAGAGTGTCAGATCGTTTGGTCAGTGAGGTCCACTCTTCTGTACAGTGTATGCTCTTATGGTGTCACGATCCATTTTTGAATCTGTGGCAGATCTGGATTCTCACATATAAACTTTTTTCCTTTATGGCCATTGGGGGTTAATGTCTGGTTTTCCCCCCAGTTGCCGCTGGTGTAATTACGTTGCTGCTGAATTTGCTGATGAAGGTGGTGACCACTCCCACCATCCTTTGTAAGGTCGCCTGATGCATCAGCTGACCGTCGGTGTTAAAGTTCATGCTACAGCGACCGAACTGGAGGAAGAGCTTGCTGGGAGCGGTGCCTCAGCTGTTGTATTTTGTTACCCTGTTCATTTTACTGTCTGTCTATCCTTACCTTGTGTTGTATTAGTGCAGCAATGGGACCAGTGTCTTCACTTGCCAATTCCCTACTTAGGGATAGGTGCAGGGCAAGCGAGGTACCCTGCTTGGCGAAAGGTTGAAAGAACCTGTATAGGGACGCTAGTAAGAGCAAGGCACATCCTCAGGAGAGTGCAGGAGGTGTCCATTTCCCCATTCCCTATCGCAGGGCCCACCATTGTAATTCTGTCCCCGGTGTCCCCTGGTGTGTTTTTTGTTTTGCCATTTAGTGACCGACCAATTGGTGGGTCATGTCACACTTGGCCAGTCACTATCATGACATTAACACCGACCTTCCCATTTTTTCTGGTGAGCCATGGCCCAGATGTAGGCCTTTGCTCAACTGCTCCAGACCCTCACCGATGAGTTTAAGGTGTTGCGTGGTGAGGTGGTGCAGCAACTGCAGCAGTTGATGGGAATCTGGGCCTCAGCTCAGTTGCAGACTGTACCAGAAAACAAAATCTCTCTCCCTGACCGGTTCTCTGGAGGGAGATATAAATTTTTGGTTTTTAAGGAGGCCTGCAAGCTATACTTCAGGCTCTGCCCTCGTTCATCTGGGAGTGAGGAACAACGGGTGGGAGTGGGAATCATAGTTTATCTTCTTAAGGGTGATTGATCCCCAATCCTGGGCCTTCTCCTTACCGACCGGTTCTCCATCTTTACCGTCGGTAGAAGAGTTTTTTGTGGCATTGGCGCTGGTGTATGGGGATCCAGATGACATCTCTATGGCGGAATCCCGGCTCTGTAAAATCAAGTAGGGGGGTCGGCCGGCTGAGGAGTACTGCTTAGAGTTCAGGAGGTGGGCCAATGACATGCAGTGGAATGACCCTGCTCTTAGTAGCCACTTTAATCAGGGTCTGTCCCCTAGGTTTCAGGATACTCTGGTACAGTACGCTGCCCCCAGGTCATTGGAGGCCGCCATGTCCCTTGCCATCTGGGTAGAAAGACGCCTCAGGGAGAGGCATACACCAAATGTGCCGCTGATGGTCCTTGTTAGGAAGGAGGACACACTGGTGCAGGTGGGAGGAGTTGGTTCCCAAACGGTGTTGCCTGTGGTTCGTCATGGTGTGGGGGCATGTTTTCACTGTGGACAGACTGGTCATTTCATCGGTGTCTGCCCAGCTCATGCCAAAATATCTGTACCATCTAAGAAGCCGCATCCCCCTGGTCATGTGGAGGGAGGCGACCAGGGAGTATATATTTCCTCCATTTTTTCTCCTCAGTGTATTTTACCTGCTGAAGTGGTGGTTGGCTGGGTAACTGAGAGTATACCGGTGCTTGTGGACAGTGGAGCAGGTGTCAATCTGGTGAATGCTCACCTTGTCCAGACCCATGGCCTGAGTTGTAGGATGCTAGCAAAACCCGTAAGTGTCCAGGCCATTGACTCTGTCCCACTTAGCCAGGGGAGGTTGTCCCAAGTCATGGATGATATACATTTGCATATTGGGACTCATCATGAGGAGTCCCTGTCATGATACGCATTGAGGGTAATACCATCACCCATTGTTTAGGCCTCCCTTGGTTGAAAAGACACAACCTGGTCATAGATTGATGGTCAAGGGAAGTAGTCAGCTGGGATCGGTCGTGTGAGGGCTGCTGCCCAAGGGCTACTGTCTCTGCTGTCTTTCTACAACTGTCCCCTTCTTCTCCAGTGGGGGCAGCAGAGATGCTGCCAGGGAGTAGGGGCAAGTCTCAACCCTCACCACAAGCTAACCCTGAGTGTCGGAGTCCTCTTAGGAGGAGGGGTCAGAGGAGGGTGGTGGTTCCTTCTGAGCATTGTAGGGGTGTGATGACACAGGGGGACACCTCTGTTGTTGCTTCTGTGAAGAGTTCACCATCTTGTGGCAAACGTGTGCGTGGCAATAAACGTTCAGGTCCAGACCTGTGTGTGAATGAGTACATATGGGTGTCCACCAAAAACATCTGGTGGAAGTGTGCTGCTGGGGCCTGGAGTTCTCAGGTGATCAGGCCGTATCGGGTGTCGGCCATTCTCGGCCCGTGAACTTACCAGCTGGAGTTACCCCCAGTAATGCCCATACACAACTCATTCCCCAGGTCGGGGCTCTGGAGATTTGTGGCACGTCCGGAGCATACATTATTGTCACTTCCATCAGTCTATGTTTGCCAGAAACCTGAGGATCAGGTGATTGGCAAGGTGAACTCTGGTGGATTGAGGCGTCCTCACCGTAGGTTGATTTCAGGTGAGGTCTGGTGTTGAGGGTCCAGAGGCCCCTCAATGAGGGAGGGGTACTGTCACGATCCATTTTTGGATCTGTGGCAGATCTGGATTTTCACTTTCTGGCCATTGGGGATTAATGTCTGGTTTTCCCCCCGGTGGCCGCTGGTGTAATTACATTGCTGCTGAATTTGCTGATGCAGGTGGTGACCACTCCCACGATTCTTTAAAATTCATCTGATGCATCAGCTGACCGTCGGTGTTAGAGTTCATGCTACAGCGACCGAACTGGAGGAAGGAGCTTACTGGGAGCGATTGTGCCTCAGCTGTTTATGGTGTATCTGGGGTAGTGATCCTGCTGTGCGGTGTTTTACAGCAGAAAGCTAAGTGTTGTATTTTTGTTACCTTCTTCCTTTTACTGTCTGTCTATCCTTACTTTGTGTTGCATTAATGCAGCGGTGGGACCAGTGTCTTCACTTGCTAATTCCCTACTTAGGGAGAGGTGCAGGGCAAGCGAGGGCTAAGGTATCCTGCTTGGCGACAGGTTGAAAGAACCTGTGTATGGACTCTAGTAAGAGCAGGGCACATCCTCAGGAGAGTACAGGAGGTGTCCATTTCCCCGTTCCCTATCGCAGGGTTCACCGTTGTAATTATGTCCCCGGTTTCCCCTGGTGTTTGTTTTGTTTTGCCATTTAGTGACCGACCAATTGGTGGGTCGTGTCACACTGGGCCAGTCAATATCGTGACATTTGGTCAGTGAGTTCCACTTTCTTCTGTAGAGTGTAAGCTCTTTTGGCCAGGGTGTTCCTCTCTCTCTTGCCTGTAAAGTGTAACACTTACGGTTAGCGGGGCCCACTATCTCTTGTTTTCCTGTAAAGTGTCACTTTTTAGGCCAGCGTGGCCCGCTATCTCTCCTGTAAAGTGTAAGCTCTTATTGTCAGCAGTGTGAACATGCACCAAAACAGTAAAAACAGCACACGGACGACATATGAATGACATCCGAGCACTATCCAAAATTTTGAAAGATCCATTCAGTTGAATGTGCAAATTTGATCCATAAATCTGACATATTTTCTTTTTCTGGCCAATCAGTCTACAAATGACCCAGACATGTAAAATTGATCATAGATTATAATGTGTAGCTTTATTATAGCACACGTACATGAAAGAAAAGTTTTACCATCTGTTGGTCAAAATTTTGGAATTATGTTTCCCAAATAATAATTTTTTTGTAGTGGTTTTTTTTTTATTTGGCTTTTGCAAAATGTCTATTACTATTGCACAAAAAAAAAAGAAATAAAAAGCAATGTTCTGAAAGGATTTATTCACTGTTTGGATACAAGAAAATTGGTATTAGGCTAGAAAATGTATCTTCCTTTATCTTCAATAATATATGATGGCTTATCAAATTGTACATCAGACGTAAACAAATGTAAGCCTAGCCATGCTTACTGCTACACGTCTGCTCGCACACTTGGCTGAGCCCGTGAGTTATTTTTACATTGTTTTTGGAGATACTTTTCCCTACTCTGTTTGAATGACTGGTTTGTGAGTGTGCGGTGTGTAAAATCTAATTCTGAAAATCACTGGTATGAGAAACGAAAAGATGGAGCAATTGTTTTGACTGGTCAAAGTAATTTTCTGTGCCATTATCTGCGTGGTTATAGTTATTGGACTGCAAGTCTGCAGTGTGTTGAAAATGTGCAGAACATCTTCAACTCCTATTCGGCTTAACTCATCCACGTTTCTGTAGGCAATCTGAGCGTAATTAGTTTTTTTTTCTACCTTGGCCTCATAATATGCATCTTTGCATCATAATGTATTGATTTTTTTACTGCTTCTAATATTTAAGAACTTCTGTATCTACAGTATATCCCTTCATCTGAGCAATACCTTCACATCATATAATGGCTAATTTGAACTCGTCCACTCCAGATGTTTTCAGCTACACCCAGCAATGATTCATCATATATGAGCCTACAATTGGGAGAATTTATTTTTTTTTTGAACAATTATATTGTTTTTCTTACAGGACAAAATGACCTTTGGGTGAATGTTCCTCCTCAAGCCTACATAGACATGAAAAGGGACAAAGCCATAAAAAATGACCTATTGTTTAAATCAGATTTTTCTGTTAAACATATTTTTTTTTTTTTCAATTTTTGGCAATGTTTTAAAAATCTATGTTTAAAATAAATGGAAATCTTGCAATTTTCACACTGGCCACCGGGGCTTTGTTAGACTGTAACTTATAGTTGTTTCAGGAAACAATACATGTACATTAAACACAATGAACAGACTCTGACCTTATCTTTTGTATTGAAGCATCTAATGAGCGTGTGTAAAGGTCATTGTTATGGGGAGGCGGGTAGGGTCAGCTGTGACATCAGTTATTTTGATTGGTGGATCCTGTCTTATCAGCTGTGTTGTAATCCTGCATCTGTTGAAACGTGCGCTGGGGTAGGCACCACTCTTGTGTGTATATTTACGTACAATCTTACTTGACATTTTTTTCATTTTCTAATTTTTCCGCTAGTGTAGAAAAACAAAAAAAACAAAGCACAAAAAAGATTGTCCAACTTTGAGTTAAGGTACTGTCACACTTAGCGATGCACCAGCGATCCCGACCAGCGATATGACGCGGTCAGGATCGCTGGTGCATCTCTAAGTGGTCGCTAGTGAGCTGCCACATAGGCAGATCTCACCAGCGACATCGCAGGGGTCGGGGGTCGCTACTTACCTGTCACACTAGGCGATCCTGCGTCCTCCCACCCGGCTCCACGCTCGTCGCTCATCTCTCCACAGGAAGCGCCGCAGGAAGCTGACGATGAGAAGCGGTCCTGAACGTTCTCACGCGATCAGCGATAACCAGCGGGCGAGCCGGTCGTAGGTAAGTATCACACACAGCGATATCGCTTAGTGTGACAGGCCCTTTAGACAAACTGTAAAAAAATACTCATTCCCAAAATGAGATATAACAAAAAATGTATAAAAAGACAAAAGTGGAAAAGTCAAGGACACACATTTATGGTGATTTTCTCATTCTAGAAGGAACATTTTATAACTTATGACTTTCTAAGGTTTATGACTTTCAATATTTTCCATTAATATTTTTTATTATATTTTTTTTCTTAAATTGTCTATAATATTATATGACTTCGGTATCAGTCACCAATACCCTAAAATCTCCTACAAATAAATGTCTATTGTAGCTTAATCTTCTGTGTTCAGTGAGGTTTTTGGCTATCATTGTTCCGTGCACTGTACTGCAAGTTCTTTAGACATTGATTATATGTTGCGGGGCTGAAGGCATTTCTTATGTTTGGTTCCAAGTCTTTGTTTCCTTATGGTCTGATGATCAGTTGCTTTTCCTTTTTTCTTTATCTCTTTGATTATTCCTCTTGAGCTCAAAATTATCCGTTCTTCTATTCATCCATAGGAGCCAAAAGCAATTGTTATTTTTCGAGATACAGTCAATATTGCTCTTATTACATGTTGTCTCTTTGCTCTCGGCAATGATCTGAAAAATATATTGCATTTGCTTTTTTGAATACGGAGTTAATCAGAATTCAGTCAAGTGGGCTGACTCTAAGTGCTGACATCAAAAAGAAGTACTGTTTGATTGCTGCTAGCCAGATGCCAATATTGTTTGAAGAAATGTAGTCTAGTCGAATGACAATTTGCAGACTGTGAACAGTTTCCAGATCGGAGAATTCAATGTTCCATACTGATTTCAAATGGCGGAGAGCTTTGTATTACAGAATTGTGAGTAATGTTGCAATCCTGTTTCCCAGGCACACATTGCTAAAAATATTGAAAATGGAAACCCAGAAGTCAATTTCTAAGGCGATCATTGACCAGTGTGGCAAGAGGAATCTTGAAAGAGGAAAAAAAAAAAATGAAGAGGAAAACACTAGAATGCTTTTATTAACTCTTTACTTGCTGGAGGAATATTTTCCACTTCATTTCTAGCCATACTAAATGACATAGTAGATTATATTTTTTTAGGTTACTTTGGTAGGTGGATTTTTTTTCCTTGTTATGATGTTGTTATTTTTTTTATTTTTGCTGATTTTCATTTTTTTTTTTAAATGCCGGTACATGCTTTTTTTGGAAAAGGGGAAATTACATACAGTGGAACTTTTTAACGTTTACTAAGAGCAAAAGGAAAAAAAAAATGAAATTTGAATGTAGCTACAATTTTGTACTTTAATTGTGCACACAATCCTTTTTTTTTGACCCTGTGTTGCAGCACACAGAATGAGTGCAAGCTGATGCTATAGACCTATGTGCTGATACTTGGGACCTCTGACGGATGCTGAATTTTCCGCTAGCAGCAATTATTCTAAGGGCATATTCATACATCAGTTTATGTTTTTTTTCTACTGCAAAAATAACAGACTGCTTATCTTTAGTGTTGAGTCCATTTTGCTTCTGGATTGCACCTGCTTGTTTGTTTCTCATTCATTTTTAAAAACCAAAGTTGGTAAAGATTTATACATCTATTTTTCTCATCCAAGTGATGTCTGCTGTGAAATCAAACAGTACGGCTACGTTCCCATGATGAGTATTTGTTGAGTTTTTGATGTTGCAGATTTTCTGTTGCAGATTAGGTAATAATTAGCTTTTTTTGCCATGTTTTTTCGACGCGTAAACGCTAAAAATCCGCAACCCATTGAATTCAACAACATTCCGCATCGCGGAAAAATATGCAGCATGGTCATTCTTTTTGCGGAATTGCGACGATTCCGCACACATAGGCATGCATTATTCTGCTTACTTTCCGCATGTGGCTAAGCGGATGGCACCCAGGGTCTGGAGGAGAGAAGACTGTCCTTCAGGCCCTTGGTACCATGTCCCTGTTAAAAAAAGAATTACAATTTGGATAACATGATCAGGGATAAAAATTCTCCATTAAATGTCACCTGCTTAACCCAGCAGGAAGTACGGCGGCGTCTACAAATCACTAAAATTGACAAATCCCCGAGCCCGGATGGGATACACCCCCGAGTACTGCAGGAATTAAGCACAGTCATTGATAGACCACTATTTTTAATCTTTAAAGATTCCATAATAACAGGGTCTGTGCCACAGGACTGGCGTATAGCAAATGTGGTGCCAATATTCAAAAAGGGGACAAAAACTGAACTTGGAAATTATAGGCCTGTAAGTTTAACCTCAACTGTGGGTAAAATCCTGGAGGGTTTTCTAAGAGATACTATACTGGAGTATCTGGAGAAGAATAACCTTATGACCCAATATCAACATGGGTTTACAAGAGACCGTTCCTGTCAGACTAATCTGATAAGCTTTTATGAAGAGGTAAGTTCCGGACTGGACCAAGGGAATGCAGTGGACGTGGTGTACATGGACTTTTCAAAAGCTTTTGATACGGTGCCACACAAAAGGTTGATACATAAAATGAGAACAATGGGGATAGGGGAAAATATGTGTAGGTGGGTTAAGAGCTGGCTCAGGGATAGGAAACAAAGGGTGGTTATTAATGGAGCACACTCGGACTGGGTCACGGTTAGCAGTGGGGTACCACAGGGGTCAGTTTTGGGCCCGCTTCTTTTTAACATATTTATTAATGACCTTGTAGGGGGCATAGAGAGTAGAATTTCAATATTTGCAGATGACACTAAACTCTGCAGGGTAATTAATACAGAGGAGGACAATTTTATATTACAGGAGGATTTATGTAAACTAGAAGCTTGGGCTGATAAATGGCAAATGAGCTTTAATGGGGATAAATGTAAGGTCATGCACTTGGGTAGAACGAACAAGTTGTATAATTATGTGCTTAATTGTAAAACACTGGGCAAAACAGTCACTGAAAAAGACCTGGGTGTATGGGTGGACGACAAACTCACATTTAGTGGCCAGAGTCAAGCAGCTGCTGCAAAGGCAAATAAAATAATGGGATGCATTAAAAGAGGCATAGATGCTCATGAGGAGAACATAATTTTACCTCTATATAAGTCACTAGTGCGACCACACTTAGAATACTGTGTACAGTTCTGGTCTCCGGTGTATAAGAAAGACATAGCTGAACTGGAGCGGGTGCAGAGAAGAGCGACCAAGGTTATTAGGGAACTAGGGGGTCTGCAATACCAAGACAGGTTATTACACTTGGGGTTATTTAGTTTGGAGAATCGAAGGCTTAGGGGTGATCTTATTACAATGTATAAATATATGTGGGGACAATACAAAGACCTTTCTAATGATCTTTTTACTCTTAGACCTGTGACGGGGACAAGGGGGCATCCTCTACGTCTGGAGGAAAGAAGGTTTAAGCATACTCACAGACGCGGATTCTTTACTGTAAGAGCAGTGAGACTATGGAACTCTCTGCCATGTGATGTTGTAATGAGTGATTCACTACTAAAATTTAAGAAGGGACTGGATGCCTTTCTTGAAAAGTATAATATTACAGGGTATATACACTAGTCTCCTTAATATTGCGTTGATCCAGGGAGCTAGTCTGATTGCCGTATGTGGAGTCGGGAAGGAATTTTTTTCCCCAATGTGAAGCTTACTGTTGCCACATGGGTTTTTTTTGCCTTCCTCTGGATCAACATGTTAGGGCAAGTTAGGATAGGATATGGGTTGAACTAGATGGACTTAAAGTCTCCCTTCAACCTTAATTACTATGTATTACTATGTATGTTACTATGTTACAATAAAAAATTGTGATATTCTCACCTTCCGGCGTCCCCCGCACCGTTCCCGCCTGTCAGCCACGCTCCTGGCGTCTTCCGGTCCCAGTGATGCCTTGCAACAATGAATTGTGATGATGTAGCGCAAGACCGCTACGTCATCTGGGGTCATTGTCGCAAGGCATCACTGGGAACGGGACTCGCCGGGAGCATCGCTGAGGCCTGGGAACGCTGCGGGGGACGCCGGAAGGTGAGAATATCGCGATTTTTTATTTGATTATTTATAACATTATATTTTTTACTACTGATGCTGCATAGGCGGCCTCAACAGTAAAAAGTTGGTCACACTTGTCAAACACTATGTTTGACGAGTGTGACCAACCTGTCAATCAGTTTTCCAAGCGATGCTACAGATCGCTTGGAAAACGATAGCATTCTGCAAGCTATTTCCACATTGCAAAACGCTATATTTTCACGGAAATTCCACATGCGGATTTCCCGCAGCAGGCAGTTGGGGAATTGCCGCAGTAATTTCCGTGGCAATTCCGCATGTGTGCACATAGCCTAAATGTGATTTTATTGCATAATAGTAGTTTTTGTCTTTTTTGGTATGTCATATTTTAAATTAAGCTGCTTCCTGGTTTTTTACTTTGTCAAAACTTTATTGATATAGACATGTGTGGATTACATGAGTTTTTAGTGCATTTCTGCAATGGACAAGACTAAAACCACATCTAATGGATGTCCATTAGACGCTACCGGCGTTTCTTTCCATGGTCCTATATCTTAGCTATATCACAGCCATCTTCACCTTCCCCCATCTATTACTTCAGTGCTGCGCAGCCGTGATTAAGGCTCGGGAGAGTTGAAATGTCGGTACTTTGTCACCCACAGTGCGGAATCAATTCCCATATTCTCTGTGGAATCACTGAAACAAAATAAAGACTTTTTATTTCCATCACATCATGAGTGGCCAGACATGCAATGATATACAGACCTGCTCTTCTCTATGATCTCTACACCTACTGTGTAGAGTATAGCAGAGCTATGTGCTCCTCTTGCTTTCACCTCACAGCAGTCATTGTGGGGGGGGGGAAGAAGGAGAGTGGACCAGAACTGTGTGTCATTACAAACACCTACAGCTTTCATCTCACAGCAGTAAGTGTGGGGTAGGGGAGCAGATCTATGTGTCATTGTAACATGGCACGGGGCGACAGCCATGAGCAAGGTACTCCTCTCTTGCAACCCGACATGTTACATGAAGGTGGCGGTCATGGCTTGGTGTGTGGACTTGTGCGTGTGTTGACTTGTGCTGTTAGGGCACTACGCCCTTGCAGGCTGCATGTAACCAATGGCTTGAGTTGGCCAGGACCAGATGTTTGATAGCATAATAATAATAATAATAATCTCTTTATTTTATATAGCGCCAACATACAGCTCTAGCAAAAATTAAGAGACCATCACATCAAAACCTGGTCATAGGCAACCCTTTCTCCAGATCTGAACCCCATTGAAATCAAGAGGATGATGGATAGTCACAAGCCATCAAACAAAGAAGAGCTGCTTAAATTTTTGTGCCAGAAGCAGTGTGAAAGACTGGTGGCAAGCATGCCAAGACGCATGATTTTTAAAAATCATGGTTATTCCACAAAATATTGATTTCTGAACTCTTCCTGAGTTAAAACATTAGTATTGTTTTTCTAAATGATTATGAACTTGTTTTCTTTGCATTAATTGAGGTCTGAAAGCACTGTTTTCTTTTTCATTTTGACCATTTTTGAAAAAAAATACAAAAAATTTAGTGCTCGGAAATTCAGAGACATGTTGTCAGAAGTTTATAGACTAAAAGAACAATTTACATTTTACTCAAAAATATACCTATAAAGAGAAAAATCAGACAAACTGAACATTTGAAAGTGGTCAGTTAATTTTTGCCAGAGCTGTATTCCGCAGCGCTTTACAGTTTTGCACACAGTACCAGTATTCATTGAGGGAAACTACCAATAAAAAAACAACTTTTTACTCAACGATAACCTGGAGGGGATTATAAACGCTAGATAGCGGGTACACATCTTGGTTATCTTTTCATTTACAACACTGAGCATTTTCCACACACAGTTTCTATTCCCTCCTCTTTACTCGCTTGTTCTCTATCTTTACCATGCCTTTCTAATTCAGCAGAGCACAGCTCAGTACCACACTTCAGTTTGAAAGAGTTCTATTCTGAATCCGCGGTTCTGCGTCTTCTTTTCTCTATAGGAAACTGTATTGCCAGTGTGGCCGGTACCTATCTTTTCTGTCTCTGACGCTCTGGAACTCTTGTCTGGGGCACGCTCTTTGTCTTAAGTAATCTGTCCATCTAGGCCCATTGCTACTGTGAATTATGAACCCCATGCCATATTGCTAGGTGTCCTGACCCAGGACCCATCTTCAATCAATCACTCTGTACTTTCGGTCACTTCTTTCTCTTGCTCTCTGCTAGGTTCTCACTATATTTTATTTCTGTCTCCTCTCTCGGACACTCACATCATGCGGCACTGTTACATCAGACCTTAGGTCTTCTTTCTACACTGGGCCCTTTCTGACTTCCTGATAGGAAACTCATTTTGTCCCGTCAGCTCAGCACCTCCCACTCTGGGTTAGTCCCAACCATTAAATCTTACTTTACGTACTGTCAAACAACAAATATCATTAATACCATTAATGCATTACACAATTCACGTAAGACAATATAACAATATACTTTTTCTTCAAAGGGAAACGTTGGGCATTATGTACATCTCCTTACATCATTGCAAGCACCTCTTGCAGCTCTCTTCTCACAGCACTGTTAGTTCTCGAGTGCTCTGTACAGTAGATGTAGAAATCACAGAGGAGAGTAGAGCTGTGCATCATTATATTTCTCATAGAAGAAATCCTGTTAAGAACCTTCTGGGGCAGGTTCTTCCTACCACTCACCCCCCCCCTCGGTATGTAGTTGCCTTCTTATGATTGGTCAACATCATGCAGGAGAAAAAGTATATTCTCCCAGTGACAAATCTCTGCTAACAATCCATTGGCCTTGGTAGGAATTAGAATATAAACTTTACAAGCAAATATCTCTGCAATGGATAGGAGAAATAGCAAAAGATGTTTTGCTCAGCTCTACAGCCACTATTCCGTGATGTGGCCAGTTTAATATGTTCAAACTGGTAAAAGAATCACTCGAGAAAATCCATTGGTAAACTGCTGTTTTGAGGTTCTTGCCCCTCATCAGTATAGATCAGAGAACTGGTGGGCTTTATGAGATGCTGTTGACATTTCTTCCGCCTCCTAATTTGTATACTTGTTTTTAAATTGAAAATTCAGTCAGTCGCAGTAAAAATGACCAACTTTAATGTGTAAGTATGAAGAATAATTGTAGAAGACGATTATGCTAAAGCTGTTTATGTCTGTAGGGCTCTAGTGTCCTAGAGCATTCTGGGAATAAAATAAGAACCATAGCAACTGTAGTTTAGGACATGGTAAACATGACTGCCCGGATACCAGCGTTACGGAATAAGATGCTGGCACTAAGGTCTTTTAACAAACAGTCTTGATTAATAATCACTAATGTTTTCCTTCAAATGGTCTCTTTAATTATATGTATTTGATAGCAGCAAGAAACTTTCTTTTAAAGCAGCAGGATGCCAATGTCAATCTTAGCTGGCTCTGCACCAGGGCTTGGCTATGTACCAGCCTGCTCGTCCTCTGCTGTAAAGCCTCCGAGAAGAAAGAATCTACCATTACTTAGAGAAAGAGCACACAATTTAAAAATTGTGAGATAAATACATAAATTAGGAAAGACATGTCTAAGTTTTAGAGATTACCATAGGAGAACATTAGGATATGCGCACACAATGTCTTTTTCAGGCTGACTCTGTGGGGATGTCTGATCCTTTTGTACTTCGGACATAAGCCACCACCAGACATGTCTGACAGCAGATCTCTGAAAGAGAACACAGGACCTCTTGATCGAACGAGCGCTCATGTGTATGGGAGGGATGAACGAGATGGCTGTCGGCCGAACAAACTAACCATCTAATTTGTATGGCAAGCTTTGGGAATTAAAATAGAAAGTACAGTTGTGGCCAAAAGTATTGACACCCCTGCAATTCTGTCTGATAATACTCAGTTTCTTCCTGAAAATGATTGCAAACACAAGTTCTTTGGTATTATTATATTCATTTAATTTGTCTTAAATGAAAAAACACAAAAGAGAATGAAGCAAAAAGAAAAACATTGATCATTTCACACAAAACTCCAAAAATGGGCCAGACAAAAGTATTGGCACTCTCAGCCTAATACTTGGTTGCACAACCTTTAGCCAAAATAACTGCGACCAACCGCTTCCGGTAATCATCAATGAGTTTCTTACAATGCTCTGCTGGAATTTTAGACCATTCTTCTTTGGCAAACTGCTTCAGGTCCCTGATATTAGAAGGGTGCCTTCTCCAAACTGCCATTTTTAGATCTCTCCACAGGTGTTCTATGGGATTCAGGTCTGGACTCATTGCTGGCCACCTTAGAAGTCTCCAGTGCTTTCTCTCAAACCATTTTCTAGTGCTTTTTGAAGTGTGTTTTGGGTCATTGTCCTGCTGGAAGACCCATGACCTCTGAGGGAGACCCAGCTTTCTCATACTGGGCCCTACATTATACTACAAAATTTGTTGGTAGTCTTCTGACTTCATAATGCCATGCTCACGGTCAAGCAGTCCAGTGCCAGAGGCAGCAAAGCAACCCCAAAACATCAGGGAACCTCCGCTATGTTTGACTGTAGGGACCGTGTTCTTTTCTTTGAATGCCTCTTTTTTTCTCCTGTAAACTCTATGTTGATGCCTTTGCCCAAAAAGCTCTACTTTTGTCTCATCTGACCAGAGAACATTCTTCCAAAATGTTTTAGGCTTTTTCAGGTAAGTTTTGGCAAACTCCAGCCTGGCTTTTTCATGTCTCGGGTTAAGAAGTGGGGACTTCCTGGGTCTCCTACCATACAGTCTCTTTTCATTCAGACGCCGACGGATAGTACGGGTTGACACTGTTGTACCCTCAGACTGCAGGGCAGCTTGAACTTGTTTGGATGTTAGTCGAGGTTCTTTATCCAACATCCGCACAATCTTGCATTGAAATCTCTTGTCAATTTTTCTTTTCCGTCCACATTTAGGGAGGTTAGCCACAGTGCCATGGGCTTTAAACTTCTTGATGACACTGCGCACGGTAGACACAGGAACATTCAGGTCTTTGGAGATGGACTTGTAGCCTTGAGATTGCTCATGCTTCCTAATAATTTGGTTTCTCAAGTCCTCAGACAGTTCTTTGGTCTTCTTTCTTTTCTCCATGCTCAATGTGGTACACACAAGGACACAGGACAGAGGTTGAGTCAACTTTAATCCATGTCAACTGGCTGCAAGTGTGATTTAGTTATTGCCAACACCTGTTAAGTGCCACAGGTAAGTTACAGGTGCTGTTAATTACACAAATTATAGAAGCATCACATGATTTTTTGAACAGTGCCAATACTTTTGTCCACCCTCTTTTTTATGTTTGGTGTGGAATTATATCCAATGTGGCTTTAGGACAATTCTTTTTGTGTTTTTTCATTTAAGACAAATTAAATGAAGATAATAATACCAAAGAATTTGTGTTTGCAATCATTTTCAGGAAGAAAATGGGTATTATCTGACAGAATTGCAGGGGTGTCAATACTTTTGGCCACAACTGTATATTAGTCAGTCGTAGACCTTCATATTGCAACAATTTTATTTGAATGGGTTATCCAGGACTATCTTTTTTGGTTTGTTTTTAACTGCCTGTTCTACCTGGCGCTGGCACAAAGCTGTCAGTGACCGCTCCTACCGTCAAATCAGCAGTTCCATGTCAACAGAGCAGCTTTTCTTTTTCCGAGCTGCTCTGTTGGGGAGTACCTGCCAACGTCATGGTGATTGACAGCCGGCTACCCGCAGTTAGGCAGCGGGGAGCCAGCTGTCAATCATCATGACGTCAGCAGTGATACCCCATCAACAGAGCGGAAGAGCGCAGCTGCTGCTCTATTGACATCATCAGTAGAAGCCACTGAATTGCAAACAGGATCTTTCCGTGACCGCTCTGTGTTGGCAGAGATCAGCGCCAGGCACAATAGGCCCGGTAGCATCTACCTGCCTGTTAGTTCTTAGGCCCAAAATAAATATAATTAAATATTCCTATATAATCCCTTTAATTTACATAAAGTTACTACTTGCTGTTAATAAAACTTTTTTGCATTTTCTTCTTATTCATTTTTACTTGCATTTTCAAATACTTTTTCACAGCAGAAAATTGACTTATCTACAGTATCATTTGTCCATTTGTGCAAACATTAAAGATGTGTCTGACAGGATATCAGGACTCTTCAGACCTACAGATGACTACCCATTCCTGCTAATACATGTGGGGACAAATGACACCTCGTGAAAGGACCTGGAAACCATCTGCAGTGACTTTGAAAACTTACTTAAGAAAGTGAAAGAACTGGGAGCGCAGGTGGTCTTCTCTTCCATCCTCTCAGTGGATGGCCATGGAACAAAGAGGTGGAATAAGATTCTGCAGGTGAACAACTGGCTATGTCGATGGAGCCGTCAGCAAGGATTTGGTTTTCTTGATCATGGGATGAATTATGTATATGATGGACTACTTGCTAGAGATGGGGTGTACCTTACGAAGACTGGAAAACATGTATTTGGAGGTCGCCTTACTACACTCATAAGGACAGCCAACTAGAATAATGTGGGAAGGGAAGCAAAAGGCCACAAAAAGCCATACACCTGACAAATACTATTGAGAATTTTGCTATTAAAAGTGGAAGGGAAGAACAAAGACAAAAGAATCTAAATAAAAAAATTAGAGAAAGAGAAACCAATCACAAACTAAAATGTTTCTATACGAATGCACAAAGCATGGGCAACAAACAAGGAGAATTGGAACTACTAACACAGGAAAAGAAATATGATGTCATTGGAATCACTGAAACTTGGGACAATACACATGATTGGAATACAAGGCTAGAAGGATACAACTTATTTGCAAGAAACAGACTTGACAAACGAGAAGAAGGTGTCGCATTGTATGTCAGAAAAGCGTTTGTCTGCACAGAGATTGAAGCTTCAGAGACTGTGAGTTCTGTGGAAACTGTTTGGGTAAGAATACAAGGACGGAACAATGGAAAGGACACCATTGTAGGTATTTACTACAGGCCGCCTGTGCAAGCTGAAGATATGGATGAACTCTTTATGTATCAAATGGCCAAGTCCTCCAAAAAATATGACATAGTGGTCATGGGAGATTTCAACTATCCAGACATTTGTTGAGAATCTCTCTCAGGCAAAACTAGCAGGTCAAGGAAATTCTTATCTTTTCTTGCTGACAACTTTATCTTACAAAAGGTAGGGGAGAAAACAAGGGGATCTGCTACCTTGGATCTAACCCTTATAAACAGGGAAGAAATGGTTGAGGAGGTAAGAGTGGCTGGGACACTAGGAGGTAGCGACCATGCTATTTTAGAATTTTGGATAACTAGAGGAGGAAGACCTATGAAGATTCATATGTCAAGGTTAGATTTCAGAAAGGCAGATTTTAAGGGACTCAGAAAGAGAATTGAAGGGATCCAACGGCTGGATGTCCTTAAGGACAAAAATGTCCAGGAAGGATGGGAAATCTTGAAAAATGAGATTCTCAAAGCACAATCGTTAACAATTCCAAAAAGAGGGAAGAATAGGAAGCATTTAAGGAAACCAGGATGGATGAACACAGAACTTAAACACATGCTAAAAAGGAATAAAGAAATGTTTATCAAATGGAAAGAGGGAGGCATATCTAAACAAGAATATAATGTTTTCTGCAGAACCTGCAGGGCATGAATCGGATTAGCTAAAGCTGACAATGAACTAAGGCTTGCAAGAGATGTCAAAAGCAATAAAAAAGGATTTGGGGGATATGTCAAAAGTAAAAGAAAAGTCAAAGATGCTATTTTACAGGCTGAAAATTATGAAATGGTAAGAAAGGATGTTGAGAATGCCGAACTATTAAATTCCTATTTTGCATCTCTTTTCTCTCAGAAAGGAAATGTAACATCAACTGATCTTCACTGAAATATTAAGGAAATAGAAGAATCCAGGATATCTATAAACAGAAACATCGTGAGAAAACACTTAGCTAATCTAAATGGATTCAAGTCTCCAGGTCCAGATGAATTACACCCCAGAGTACTGAAGGAGATAGCAGAATAAATTTTTGAACCACTCTCCATACTCTTTGAAAATTCTTGGAGAACAGGAGAAGTCCCAGAAGACTGGAGAAGAGCAAATGTTGTTCCTATCTTCAAAAAGGGGAAGAAGGTGGACCCAGGGAACTATAGGCCGGTGAGTCTGACTTGTATACCAGGAAAAATCTTTGAACAAATTATTAGACAACATGTATTTAAGTACCTGGATAAGAATGAAGTGATTAAACAGAGTCAGCATGGGTTTGCAACTAATAAGTCTTGTCAGACTAACTTAATTTCCTTCTACAACAGAATCACTAACTGGGTGGATCAGGGAAATGCTGTAGATATAGTATATCTTGACTTCAGCAAAGCATTTGACAAAGTATCTCGCACAATCCTTATTAAAAATGATTAAGTATGGAATGGACAAGACAACTGTTAGATGGATTCGTAACTGGCTTAGTGATCGGACCCAAAGAATGGTTGTAAATGGCTGCACATCCAGTTGGAAGAATGTCTCAAGTGGGGTACCACAGGGCTCTGTCCTGGGCTGTGTATTGTTCAACATCTTTATCAATTATTTAGATAAAGGAATTGAGGGTAAACTGATTAAATTTGTTGATGACACAAAACTAGGAGGGATAGCTAATACTAGAGAAGAGAGAGAGAGAGGATTCAAACAGATATAAATAAACTGGAGCAGTGGGCAGCAACTAACAGGATGGTTTTTAACAAGGAAAAATTCAAAGTACTACATCTGGGCAATGAAAATGAAAAAAGCATATACAGAATGGGAGGAATAGAACTAAGCAACAACACATGTGAAAAAGACTTGGGTATACTAATAGATCACAGACTGAACATGAGTCAACAGTGTGATGGAGCAGCAAAAAAAGGCAAATACAATTCTAGGATGTATTAACAGAAGCATATCAAGTAGATCACGTGAAGTCATTATTGCCCTCTACTCCTTTTTGGTCAGACCTCATCTGGAATACTGTGTCCAGTTTTGGGCCCCTCATTTTAAAAAAAATACATCAACAAACTGGAGCAAGTTGAGAGAAGAGCGACCAGAATGGTGACCTATCTGCAAACCATGTCATATGAGGAATGGTTGCAGGATTTGGGAATGTTTAGCTTGCAAAAGAGAAGATTGAGAGGAGACTTAATAGCTGTCTACAAATATCTGAAGGGCTGTCACACTGTAGAAGGATCATCTTTATTCTTATTTGCACAAGGAAAGACTAGAGGCAATGGGGTGAAACTGAATGGGAGGAGACATATTAAATATTAGAATTTTTTTTTGACAGTTAGGGTGATCAATGAGTGGAACAGACTGCCATGAGAGGTGGTGAGTTCTCCTTCAATAGAAGTCTTCAAGCAGAGACTGGACAGACATCTTTCTGGCATGATTAGTGAATCCTGCTTTGAGCAGGAGTTTGGACCAGATGGCCCAGGAGGTCCCTTCCAACTCTACCCTTCTATGGTTCATTTAGAAACTACCGTATTTTCCGGCGTATAAGACAACCTTTTAACCCCTAAAAATCTTCTTAAAAGTCGGGGGTCATCTTATTCACCGGGCGTCGTCTTATACGCCGGGTGCGGACCAATCATCATATGGTGGGGGGAGTGGTCCCGATGACGAAGGGAGGGGGCATCTCACAGGGAAGGTGTAAGTGGAGTTATCCCCCTTTTACCTCATTGGTGGCAGTGGTGCTATCTGCGGGTCTCTATGCTGGGGGCGGTGGCGGCTCCTTTGGTCAGCGTGGGGGCTCTTTGCTGGGGGGTGGCAGCGGCGGCTCTTTGTCCATCGTCGGGGCTGCGCCAGAATTTCCTTAAAACTCGGAGGCCCCGGCAGCTCCATTGCTGCAATGAGGTGGCCTCTGGGAAAATGGCTGCTGGGGGCGGAGCATTCTCAGATTCAGATCTCGTCCCGCCCCCAGCACAGAGACCCACAGATAGCACCGATGCCACCTATGAGATAAAAGGGGGATAACTCCACTTATATCTTCCCTGTGTGAAGGTGGGGATAACTCCACTTACACCTTCCCTTAGTCATCGCGACCACTCCCCCCACCATACGCAGATTGCTCCGCACCAGCGTATAAGATGACACACGGCGTATAAGAAGAACCCTGACTTTTAAGTAGATTTTATATTTTAACTGGAAAGTTGGGGGGTCGTCTTATACTCCCAGTCGTCTTATGTGCCGGAAAATTCGGTAAGCCATTTATGCATTTGATATGTGTGAAGAAACCAGAGTATATCTTAATTATCCAGACGAATATGTTTTTGACAACCAAGAAAAATTGACTTTTTATCTGTATATTGGCTTTTGGATTTGGGTGTTGATTTCTGGTGGGTCAGGAGGACAGACTTGCTGGCTGATGTACCAGTTATCATACTGTGTAAGTCTGTAGCAGTGACTTGTAAGTTGATATACCATATAACATAGTGTGTGTATATCTTTGTCTATTGAGGTGTGCTGATATGCTAATTGTGCATTGTATTCTGGAGCCAGTTTGTTGACTTTGAAAGTAAAGAGGGAAAGAATGTGAGGGTGGACTGAAGGATACTGGGTAATTCTAAAAATAGCTTACATGTGTGGCGCCCTGCGTATTTACCGCCACAAAAGGGTTAAATATGTACTGTTCTGTATGTATTTTGTGAGCAATGGGAGTTATGCTTTCTCTGCTAGAGACCACAACACACACACACAATTTGCCTCACTCCCTCACTTGTGTGAAGCTTAGAGCTTTGCAGACATGCCCTAACTGGGAGGGGGAGGAGCAAAGTTGTTGTTTCAGTGAACAAGAAGGTGGAAGAACGTCTTGGATGCCATGTTTAGACATGTGCTCGATCCAGGAGTGAGAGCTAGAAGCATCAGGGACCAGCCCCTAGACCATCCATGCTTTCAGAGCAGGGTGGTAAGCTGAGAGACTGCGTGGGATTATACGACCAGGAGAAAAGTGTTTTCCCTCAAAAATACTGCAATAACCTAGGATCAGTGAAGGATATTGCAAGTAGGAACTTGAGCTGCTTCACAAAAGATTCAAGCTGCAAGTTGCTGAAGGCGAAATACACAGTGAGTAGAGGCAATACTGGGAAGTTCTAAACTCCGGGAAGCCTTGGTCCCAGAAGGGATTAGAATAGCAGGAAGTTACACTGAGTCACAGTAGGGAAAGATAACTCCCATTCTCCAGAGCAGACTGTAACCTCGTGAGAGTTGTAATATCTTGTAATATCTCCTCTGAACTGCACCTGAACTACAGTAAATGATAAAGTGACTTTTCTTGTCTCCTGCCTTATTACTCCGTGCCTTCTACTTGCATCACAATCTCTGGGGGTCTGCCCTGGTTGGAGAGGGTTTAACATCTGCACTGCCATCACCATCTACTCCCCCAGGAATCATCTGCAGTGCTGGCTATACTACAGTCGAACACGCCAACTGGCGTCACAAATCACTACATAAACTTTATCCCCATCCAATTCTACCCCCTTTACATGAGCGCCTGAGGCCACGGACCGGGTCACTGCCACTGTGACATTTCCCATTGAAGCTAATAGGCTTGGTACCAAGTATCCCACGGCCTCTGGGGTGCATTACATGCCTCGGGTATAAAAAGACTCAGAGATCTCATCACAGAGAGCTACCGTCGGACATTCTGCAAAACACTCAACGGACGAGAGACAGGACTGTAGCCAATTCATCATGGCACCATCACGAGGGACACGGATCTATGATTCCATAGGAAACAACCTAGGGGTTTTTGACTCCGGTTGGCAGCATACAGATCTGAACCATTGAGCATCGCTGAACCTTGGATACATTTGGAGCCAGGTTTGGTACCCCAGTGATCATTTGCAGTGCCGGATATACTACAGTCGAACACTCCAACTGGCGTCACGAATCACTACATAAACTTTATCCCCATCCAATTCTACCCCTTTAAAATGACCGCCTGAGGCCACGGACCGGGTCACTGCCACTGTGACAGTTAATAGGTTCGGTACTGAGTATCCCACGGCCTCTGGGGCGCGTCATTTTTGGCGTCACGAACAGGATACGGACAGGATTTCAGTGCGTGCCTAAAGTCCTACAGGAGCACCGACCTGCAGCAAATGAAGCGGTAAGTCGCACCCCTGCCTAGGTTAACAAGGGTTGAAAGATGTCTAATCTCGGCGACGCTTATGGTGTAGCAGCTGCAGCTCCCATATTGCCTCTCACCATGCCTTACATACCTGGTGCGACATGGCTGCCACAGTACAATGGTGAATCGCACACCTTAAGTGACTTCAAAGTGAAGTTGCGCAGCATGTTTGAAATTTACCCTATGTCAGAGGAGCAGAAAGTCAGTATACTTACAAATCATTCAAAAGTATGTAAGCCAGCTCACCGACTTTCACAGGAGCACGGATCACCATGCCACAATGGTTGATTCAACGAAGAAAAGGAAAAAATTATCCAGCTCCACACGATATTCAATTTAGGAATTTATTCCAATGAAGACAATGTTCAAGTCAGCTCCAGGGTTGCATAGCTCACACAGGAGCGGCATTTAGCGACGCATTTCGATCGCTGAGTGCGATCTTTAGCAAAGCTACTACATCAAAATCACACACAGGTTAAAAAAGGAGCAAAGACCAATCCAAAATCTGATACAAATCACATGATTGGAAGGTCCTGTTCCATTAATACAATACAAACAGACAACGAATTTGTGAAATATATCTCAAAAATATATATGATATACAAAAAAGACACTGCATAAATGTAAAAAGCACCATCAATAGAAAAAATTCACAAATTTATCAAGAACAATAAAGCTACAAGTATAAATTTATAAATCATGTGACCGCAAAAGCTGACATAGGCAGCGCAAAAATCAATTAGCGGTGTCACATATATTTATCACAAAACATGAAAAATATCATGCACATGCTGCCTATGTCAGCTTTTGCGGTCACATGATTTATAAATTTATACTTGTAGCTTTATTGTTCTTGTTAAATTTGTGAATTTTTTCTATTGATGGTGCTTTTTACATTTATGCAGTGTCTTTTTTGTATATCTCATATTTATTTTTGAGATATATTTCACAAATTCGTTGTCTGTTTGTATTGTATTAATGGAACAGGACCTTCCAATCATGTGATTTGTATCAGATTTTGGATTGGTCTTTGCTCCTTTTTTAACCTGTGTGTGATTTTGATGTAGTAGCTTTGATAAAGATCACACTCAGCGATCGAAACGCGTCGCTAAATGCCGCTCCTGTGTGAGCTATGCAACCCTGGAGCTGACTTGAACATTGTCTTCATTGGAATAAATTCCTAAATTGAATATTGTGTGGAGCTGGATAATTTTTTCCTTTTCTTCGTTGAATCAACCATTGTGGGATGGTGATCCGTGCTCCTGTGAAAGTCGGTGAGCTGGCTTACATACTTTTAAATGACTGTTTTCCTGCTAGCCGAGCACCCGACTGCGCTCCAAGTATTTGTACCTATATGGGACTGCATTTATCTTTGCTCTCATTATATCAGGACGGCATTTTATCAATCTCACGATTGTGTCTAATTTTGAAACATGTCTGATCCATCAATGGATAGAATAAAAAAAGCCGCCCAGGTTTTTTCTCATGCACCTGTGGATGTGAATGTGCCCCCTGGTGTGTTGGCTTCTTATGTACAGCTAGATAAGCTGATGACACAGGAGATGAAGACCTGGTGGGATCTGACCACGTTGCAAAATTATGTTTCTAAAGATATGGTTCCTCGTGGATTAAGAATTAAGAAAAGATGTACCACTTTTTTTGTGATAAATTTGTGGATGAGTGGAATGCAGTTTTAAGTAATTGCTCACTTACTTTGATGCGTTTAATTATACAATATGAGGAGACCAAATTAATTGATATACAAAAGGAAATTTCCGATATCAAACAATCCTTTAATGCACCAGATTCTTTGATTAAATACGAAGGTTGGATCAAAAATATTCAGGACAATATGAATGTATTGGAGGATGAAATCATGCAACGGAAAAAACGCAAATTTCAGAGAGATCTAGAGGACTACTCCCAGAATAAAGTATTTGATTGGAACACCTGGGATGCATCCAAATCACCCAAATCCATTTTGAGGCGAGGTAACCATAAAAGAACGCATTCTAGACAGCGTGTCAGTTTTTCATCAGAAGGAGATTCTATTGAAAATAACTTGGATACATCAGAAGCGTCCTCCAGTAGTTCAGTCAACTTTAATAGGTCAAAAAACGCAAAAGGCGCGGTGGGCGCAAACATAGAAAACAGCTTTGGTATGATGACTCGCCGCAGGAAGAATTACAGAAGGAAATAAATGACGATGTGCTTAATATCTCATCTAGAACTTTATCTATTGATCATGTTAAAGTTTTGGCATATGGTTTGAATTTTGTCCCTGATAAAGATTTCAATCTTTTTTCAACACTGCTTGATGTTAACAAATTTATCCGTAATTTGACCATTAGGAAGCATTTTTGGACTGGTTCCCCTGATGTTTTGGAAGTTTCTGACGCGGTTTTTTCCAGTGAATATCATGATTTGGACTTTCAGGAGCAGATTTCTCTTATATCATTGAAAGAATTGTCTAAGAGTAATATTGCTGAGAATGTTTCTATTAATCAATCCGCTACGTTAAAAACGAAAAATCCATTTTTTTATCCAATTCAGTCGCGTTCAGAGTGTATGGATCGTTTTCAAGATGCTATTGAACATGAATTAAAAATTCTACATAATAAGAAAAATGATCTCAGTAGAAGAGTTAATTTATCTACTAAAGAAAGAAAGGCAATACAAGAATTGAAGGACATGACGGATATTATTATTAAAATGTCAGACAAAGGTGGAGTAGTGGTGGTAATGAATTCCTGTGATTATCAGGCTAAAATTCAAGAAATGCTTTCTGATTCTTCTGTTTATAAAAAATTGCCAAATAATCCCACTTCATTATATAAAATTAAAGTTAATAAAATTCTTCAGGAGGGTTTGTCATTGGGAGTGTTAACGAAAAAACAGGCAGATTTTTTGGAGGTGTCAAATCCGGTTTTGCCTATTTTACATGGTTTACCTAAGATTCATAAAAATGAGGATTTTCCGTCTATGAGACCTATAGTCTCGGGAATTGGTTCCATTAATGAGCATCTGGGTGAATGGTTTGATTCCTTATTGCAACCTCTAGTTCGTATGATTCCTGGTTTTATTAAGGATACTGGTGATGTTCTTGATATTTTGACACAGAAAAAATGGCTTTCAGATTATTCATGGCTGAGCTGTGATGTCACAGCTCTTTATACAAATATACCCCATAATATTGCTCTAGAAGCTTTGGAATTTCATCTTGTGGAATATAGTAATTATTCTTCTGATTTAATTAATTTTATGTTACAGGTTACTTCTTATCTCTTGACTCATAATTTTTTTTCATTTGATCATATCTGTTATCTACAGTGTAAAGGCGTAGCGATGGGTGCAAAATTCTCACCATCATTGGCAAACATTGTTATGGCCTTTTGGAAACATAATTTTTTGTATTCTTTGTCTAATGAATTTGCTCATTACATTGTCTGGTATGGTAGATACATTGATGATACTTTAATTATTTGGAAAGGAGATGTATCTGCCATACCAGACTTTGTGGAATATATTAATTCTAATAATTATAATTTAAAATTTACCTTTGTGCATAATAAAAATGAAATTTCATTTTTGGATCTATTTTTGCAGGGTGTTCCAGGTCAGCTTATTTCCACCCGTACTTATTCTAAACCATTGGCAGGAAATACTATCCTGCATGCTAACAGCAGTCATCCGAGACATACAGTAAAGTCGATTCCTGTGGGTGAGCTTACAAGAATCAAAAGGAATTGCAAGAATAATAACAGTCTACAGCAGGAATTTAATAGATCTTGTAATAAATTGAAAAATAGAAATTATCCTAATTGGATGTTGAACAGAGCTTTGGATTTAGTCACAGAGGATAGTTGTGATTTAGTTGATAATAAGAATAAAAAATCTGTTATGTCCAAAAATCCGTTTATATGTTTTCAATTTAGTCCTCAATTTGTTGAAATTAAAAAGATTATCAATAAATTTTTACCTTTATTGTATGAGGATCCTATTTTGGCTGCTGTTTTGGGAGAGGGGTGTAATATAGTTGCACGTAGAGCTCCCACTTTAGGTAATATTTTATCACCAAGTTTGTTATCTTCTAGAAATAATAGGGGTACTTGGTTGGACAACAAAGGCAACTATAGATGCGGAGGTAATAATTGTAGGACTTGTAAATATATGGTAAAAACTAAATTTTTTTATAATAATGACTAATCCACATCGTTTAAAATTAACAATTTTATTGTAATACCGATTTTGTGGTGTACAAAATTGATTGCACTATCTGCAATAAATCCTATATAGGTTGTACATCTAGAAAATTGAAGACTAGGATAGCTGAACATCTATATGATGTGATTAATGTCACAAGTGGAGTCCGTAATACTTCTTCTGCAGCTAAACATTTTATTAATTTCCATTCTCGTAATGTTGCTTCTTTGCAGGTGACAGGTATTGAAAAAATCAGGAAATCTTCTAGGGGTGGTGATATTAGAAGAACTCTGCTCACCCGGGAGGCTTTCTGGATTTTTAACCTGGGGACGAGATTTCCTGATGGATTAAACAAAAAGAATGAAATCATGTTTCATTATGAGTATTTCAGAGCATTTTCATTATATGGTGTTTTTTATATTTATTTTTGTATTTATATATTTTGTGCATGATATTTTTCATGTTTTGTGATAAATATATGTGACACCGCTAATTGATTTTTGCGCTGCCTATGTCAGCTTTTGCGGTCACATGATTTATAATTTTATACTTGTAGCTTTATTGTTCTTGATAAATTTGTGAATTTTTTCTATTGATGGTGCTTTTTACATTTATGCAGTGTCTTTTTTGTATATCTCATATATATTTTTGAGATATATTTCACAAATTCGTTGTCTGTTTGTATTGTATTAATGGAACAGGACCTTCCAATCATGTGATTTGTATCAGATTTTGGATTGGTCTTTGCTCCTTTTTTAACCTGTGTGTGATTTTGATGTAGTAGCTTTGCTAAAGATCGCACTCAGCGATCGAAATGCGTCGCTAAATGCCGCTCCTGTGTGAGCTATGCAACCCTGGAGCTGACTTGAACATTGTCTTCATTGGAATAAATTCCTAAATTGAATATTGTGTGGAGCTGGACAATTTTTTCCTTTTCTTACAAGTCAGCTCAGTGGCGCTGCTCAGAGAGAAGTTAAATCTTGGCCAGCGATAGATAAAATGACCGTAAAAGACATTTTTGCTAAATTAAGGGATACTTTTGACACCCGTACTGCTTCAGAAATAAAGATGCGATTTTTCAGCTGCAGACAGAAATAACAGGACACTGTCAGAGACTATGCTCTTAACCTGCAGGAGGCACTGCAGGCCATTAAACAAATTGATCCAGACAGTGTAAGAGATGAGAACAAAATGCTGAAAGAACAGTTTATTGAAGGTCTTCTGTCTGATTCCAGTAAGGCACAACTGCGCATGATGTCATTGCAGAGCCCTGACATGGACTTTGTTCAGTTTAAGGACAGATCCATCCGCATCTTAAGAGAATCTACCTATGTCTGCACTGAGCCAGTTAAACATCCAGCAGTTACATACCACCAGGGGGCAGTATCCTCACCCCAGGTGCCTGCAGTACAGCATGTGCAGATTCCAATTGATGATTCTACTGCAGATTTACGGCTGCAAGTACAGGAACTGAATAAAAATATGGCTGCTTTATGTAAAACTGTTCAGACTCTCCAGACTTGTTCCCCCACAGAGAGGATCCAACTAGCATAAAGCCCGGATGATCTGCCATGGCGACGGCCAAAGAGGATGCCACAACATCAGCGACGACTGACTCGCACCGGCATGAGAACAACAGACCCGTTTGACTCTTCTGGGAGACCCATATACAGACGGTGCCATAAGGTTGATCATATTGAAAGAGAATGTCCTTTAAATGGGTGAACCCTGGGGCCAAGGACCACCCCCCAGGAGTAAGAAAATCTGGTCCAACTAACTGGAGAAACAGGTATGTTGGAGGATGTCCATTTACTCCCATGGTAGTGGATGGTATCCCCTTCACCGCCCTCGTGGACACTGGATCACAGGTAACCACAATGCCTCACATACTGTATCAGAGATATTGGACTGATGCTGATTTCACCCAACTTCCTGATGGTAACTTTTCACTAATAGCAAGTAATGGTCAACCTCTGACACAGGTGGGGTACAAAGAGGTTGTCATTAAAGTGGGGAAGGTGGAGCTCAAAGCTCAAGGTCTTGTGGTGGTAGAGGTGGAAAGAGGAGAGTGTCCACCTATCATAACATTGGGCACAAACGTGATTGAAAATTGTTTAAGTGAGGTCATAACCATTTTGAAAGAGTTGGCCCCGTACAAAGAACAGCATGCCCTCAATAAAGCTATCAAGGCCCTTGTACAGCAACAGCAGATGGTGTTAACTGGTGGAGAGATTGGTAGTGTAAGAGTGAGTGATCCCTACTCCATTATGCTTCCCCCTAGGAGTGAGACTCTCATCTGGTGCAGAGCAGCCTTAGGCATCAGAGGACGGGACTACCAAGCTCTCCTTGAACCAGTCTATTCAGATTGCAGACCTACTGTGCTGAAAGCCAGGGAATTGTTGATGTTAAAAGGGGCAGGGTTCCAGTACATGTTCTGAACTGTGGAGAGGAGGAAGCTTGCTTGCATCGTTATGCAACCGTAGCCAAACTGTTCACAGTCAGCAACAATGATATTCAGGAGAGCTGAGCGACTTTGTCTTATTTAGGGTCGAGTCGGGTTTCATGAAACCCGACTTTATCAAAAGTCGAGTCGAACGAAATCGGCCGACAATAGGGAAAAATCGTGAAAAGTCGTGAAACACGAAACCCAATGCAAGTCAATGGGGAGAAAAGTCGGCAGTGAGTGGAGGACTGTAAACACACCTGGCATGAATTTTAACCCCAGAGGCGGCAAAATCTCTCTACTCTCTCTCTTCTCCCTCTCCCTCTCTCTCTCTCTCCCTCCCTCCCTCTCCCACTCCCACTCCCACTCCAGCTACGCTCCCGCTAAGCTACGCTCCGCTTCTCTCATTGGCTGAAAAAAGTCACGTGCAAGCATTCGGCGAAACCTGACTTTGACGCTTGGGTCGCCGACTGCATGACCAACTTCACACTGTGGTCGGGTTTCGTTTCATGAAACCCAACTTTGGCGAAAGTTGGCGACTTTTGAATCTGACCGACCTGTTTCGCTCAACTCTAATATTCAGGCTGTAGAACCCTTGGATCTGTCAGAAGCAACAGATGGCAGTGGCTCTTCTGTTCATACGGAGGAATTGTTCCAAAAGATACATGTTGGCACCGACTCCACTCCTGTACATAAGAAAAATTGAGTGCAGCGGGTGGTGCAAGAATGCGAGAGGGTTTTCAGTAAGCATCCCTTGGATTTGGGGCAGGTAAAAGGGTTTCAACATAACATCCCCACAGGAGATCACCCACCTATCAAAGAGAGGTATCGTCCCGTACCTCCAGCTCATTATCAGTGTGCAAAAGTATGCTAAGAGAAATGAAACAAGCAGGGGTAATCAGGGATAGCTACAGTCCTTGGACAGCTCCCCTGGTGTTAGTCAGAAAGAAAGAAAGATGGTACAATGTGCATGTGTGTAAATTACAGACAACTCAACAAAGTTACTCACAAAGATGCATACCCCTTACCGCGCATAGAGGAGTCTCTAGCAACATTAAAATCAGCTAGGTACTTCTCCACTTTGTACTTAACCTGCGGGTACTGGCAGGTTCCTGTTGCTTAGGCAAAGAAAAAACTGCGTTCACTACTCCTATGGGGCTGTGTGAATTTAATTACATGCCGTTCGGATTGATCAGTGCTCCTGGGACATTTCAGAGAATTATGGAATGTTGCCTGGGACATATGAACTTTGAGACTGTGCTACTGTACCTGGATTATGTGATTGTATATTCCAGGACCTATGAGGAACATCTGCAACACCTGGCAGAGGTCTTGGAGGCGTTGTCCAACTTCAGCTTGAAGGTAAAACCATCTAAGTGTCATCTCCTAAAGGCCAAAGTGCAGTATTTAGGTCATGTCGTGAGTTCAGAAGGAGTAGCACCCGACCCAGACAAAGTGACTGTCATCAGAGACTGGCAGGTACCCACTAACATCCAAGAAGTCAGACAATTCCTAGGCCTAGTGGGATACTACAGACGCTTTATCAAAGACTTTACTAAATTGGCAGCCCCTCTTCAAGATCTCCTAGTTGGCCAGCCCAAAAAGGCCAGAGGCAAGAGTCCCCTGATTGAGTGGAATGCTAGGTTGGATGAGTCCAGGGCCGCCATCAGGGCATTACTGCCCTGACTGGCGTATGGGGCCCAGTGGGCAGAGGGGACCCGCATCGGGCCTGATCGTCTCTGCTCAACGGGCCCCTACTGGCAGGTAAACCGGGCCCTTAGAGCGGCGCTGGAGGCAGCAGCTAAATGTTATTGACATGCGGGCCCGCCGGCCCGCACGTCAATAGTTAACAGCCGCCAGCCAATCGGACGCTGGTAGCTGACGTCAGCCGCAGCGCACACATCGCCAGTGTCTGACGTCACTGTCAGTCGCCGGCTAGAGCGTGCTTCAGCAGCTTGTAGGGATGGAGCCCGAGCCTTGCCCGCCGCTGGATCACGGCCAGGTAAGAAGAACTTGTTTTTTTTTTGACAGCAGCGATCCGGGGGGCCGGGGGCAGAATGCTGGACATGGGGCAGAATGCTGGACTGGGGCAGAATGCTGAACATGGGGCAGAATGCTGGACTGGGACAGAATGCTGGACATGGGGCAGAATGCTGGACTGGGGCAGAATGCTGGACTGGGGCAGAATGCTGGACATGGGTAGAATGCTGAACATGGGGCAGAATGCTGGACTGGGACAGAATGCTGGACATGGGGCAGAATGCTGGACTGGGGCAGAATGCTGGACATGGGTAGAATGCTGAACATGGGGCAGAATTCTGGACATGGGGCAAAATGCTGGACTGGGGCAGAATTCTGCACTTGGGGCAGAATGCTGGACATGGGGCAGAATTCTGGAGACAGGGGCAGAATTCTGGACATGGGGCAGAATTCTGGACATGGGGCAGAATGCTGGACTGGGGCAGAATGCTGGACATGGGGCAGAATGCTTGACTTGGGCAGAATGCTGGACATGGGGCAGAATGCTGGAGACTGGGGCAGAATGCTGGACATGGGGCAGAATGCTGGACTGGGGCAGAATGCTGAAAATGGGGCAAAATGCTGGACTGGTGCAGAATGATGGACATGGGGCAGAATCCTGGACTGGGGCAGAATGCTGGACATGGGGCAGAATGCTGGACTGGGGTAGAATGCTGGAGACTGGGGCAGAATGCAGGACATTGGGCAGAATGCTGGACTGGGGCAGAATGCTGAACATGGGGCAGAATGCTGAACATGGGGCAGAATGCTGTACTGGGGCAGAATTCTGAACTGGGGCAGAATGCTGGACATGGGGCAGAATGCTAGACATGAGGTAGAATGCTGGACATGGGGCAGAATGCTGGACTGGGGTAGAATGCTGGAGACTGGGGCAGAATGCAGGACATTGGGCAGAATGCTGGACTGGGGCAGAATGCTGAACATGGGGCAGAATGCTGAACATGGGGCAGAATGCTGTACTGGGGCAGAATTCTGAACTGGGGCAGAATGCTGGACATGGGGCAGAATGCTAGACATGAGGTAGAATGCTGGACATGGGGCAGAATGCTGGACTGGGGCAGAATGCTAGACATGAGGTAGAATGCTGGACATGGGGCAGAATGCTGAACTGGGGCAGAATGCTGAACTGGGGCAGAATGCTGGACATGGGGCAGAATGCTGGAGACTGGGGCAGAATGCTGGACATGGGGCAGAATGCTGGACATGGGGCAGAATTCTGGACATGGTTCAGAATGCTGGACTGGGGCAGAATTCTGGACATGGGTCAGAATTCTGGACCTGGGGCAGAATTCTGGACCTGGGGCAGAATGCTGGACCTGGGGCAGAATGCTGAACCTGGGGCAGAATGCTGGACTGGGGCAGAATGCTGTACATGGGGCAGAATGCAGGACATGGGGCAGAATTCTGGACATGGGGCAATATGCTGGACTGGGGCAGAATGCTGGACATGGGGCAGATTGCTGGACTGGGGCAGAATGCTGAACATGGGACAGAATGCTAGACATGGGGCAGAATGCTGGACATGGGGCAGAATGCTGGAGACTGGGGCAGAATGCTGGACATGGGGCAGAATGCTGGACATGGGGCAGAATGCTAGACATGGGGCTGAATGCTGGACTGGGGCTGAATGTTGGACATGGGGCAGAATGCTGGACACAAGGTAGAATGCTGGAGACTGGGGCAGAATGCTGGACATGGGGCAGAATGCTGGAGATTGGGGCAGAATGCTGGAGACTGGGGCAGAATGCTGGACAATTGGGCAGAATGCTGGAGACTGGGGCAGAATGCTGGGCACGGGGCAGAATGCTGGAGACTGGGGCAGAATGCTGGACATGGGGCAGAATGCTGGAGACTGGGGCAGAATGCTGGGCACGGGGCAGAATGCTGGAGACTGGGGCAGAATGCTGGACATGGGGCAGAATGCTGGAGACTGGGGCAGAATGCTGGAGACTGGGGCAGAATGCTGGGCATGGGGGAAGAATGCTGGACATGGGGGCAGAATGCGAGACACGGGGCAGAATGCGAGACACGGGGCATGATTGGAGACACGGGGCAGAATGCGAGACACGGGACATGATTGGAGACACTGGGCAGAATGGAGATACGGGGCATGATTGGAGACAGATGGGGCAGGGTTGGAGACAGATCGCACAGGATCATGGGGCAGGATGGATACGATGGAGACAGATGGGGCAGGATGGGGAGATCATATGGGGCAGAATGGATACTCATGAGGGTGGGATGGGAGAACATATGGCTAAAGCCAGGAATGAGACACACGGGGTCAGGATGGGGGATATTATTACCATAGGGGCTAATTAAGAGATATTATTACTGCAGTGATGTATTTAATTTTTTGAGAATACTGTTTTAAATGGGGGGGCGGTCCTGTTACTGTGCAGAGCGACACTATGTCACCTTTTTTTCTTTATGTGGTGCAATGTAGAAGTTTGGGAAAAAATAAGTAATGTGTTCTGCAAGCGGAGCTCTAGATAACTGTGTTATTTCCTGCAGAGACGAGTCCTGGCTGGAAGACGTGATGGCAATCTGTGCTGGATGAATGAAAAGCAAGGATGAAGGACTTCACCTAGAGACATCACTGGTGAGTTAGTGTGTTACCTATACACTGACACTATACATTGTATACTATATACAGAAGTCCTGTTTATAATGTCACCAGTGATCACTGTGTTACCTGTACATTATATACAGGGCTCCTGTGTATAATGTCATTGATCACTATATTACCTGTACACAGACACTGCATACTAAATACAGATCTCCTGTGTATAATTCCACTTATGGTGATAGTATTATGTTTTTTATTAATGATCAGTATTGTAGTATTCAGTCACCATGTGGTGGTAATATGTGGTCTGGGCATGGTGCGGTGGTATTTGTCCCTTGTATGTGCTATTATTTGGTCACTTTGTGGTGGTAATATGTGGTCTGGTCATGGTGCGGTGGTATTTGTTCCTTGTATGTGATATTATTTGGTCACTATGGTAGTAATATGTGGTCTGGCCTTGGTGTGGCGGTATTTGTTCCTTGTATGTCATATTATTGGTCATTTCAAAAATTGAAAAATAAATAAAAATATACCTAAATTGTATTGCATGTTTTAACAAATATTTAATAGGTTACAGTAGAGTAGGGCCTGGCCAAAAGTGTCTACCATGTTATGGTGCCAGAGAATATGGGAAGCAAGGTGTGCCACAGTCCGCGATATTGAATATCCCTGAGGAAGGTGCCAGGAAGGGCGCCGAAACGCGTAGGAAGGAATAAAGAAGTACTTTGTTACAATATCTTGCATCCCAGGTGATTTTCTGGACTCGGCAGCGCGGACTGTGGCACACCTTGCTTCCCATATTCTCTGGCAGTTTTTCCACGTTGGAGTGGTCGGTGGAGGTCCTGCAGCAGCTGATACTGTGTTATGTCTTCAAGCCAGTTGTGGGTCACACAACTGGAATAGGTGAGTGGAACTGCATTACACCACTCACATCGTAGTGTCACTAGTGATAGGGCACTATTGCGCCTCTTGTTCCCCCACCCTTTTTGTATTGATACCATGTTATGGTGGCGGCTTAAAAAAATCTTTTGTCCAAAGCAAAAGCTTCCGGCTATATGTGTGATCTGGTGATGGGAACTGTTAATGTGTGATTGGTGAGAAGTGGAGTTTTTCCAAGAGAGAGCGGTGGGACTGTGGACAGTTTGAGGGGTGGAGGTGGGGCTGAGGTGGAGCCTGGGTGGAGTCTCAAGGGGGCCTCGAAAATTTTGCCAGTATGGGGCCCCGAAATTCCTAGTGGCAGCCCTGGATGAGTCATTCAACAGCCTTAAGCAAGCACTTACTGGGGAAGAGATCTTAACTATGATCAGCAATTTATCCTGCACACCGATGTCAGCAATGTTGGGTTAGGAGCTGTCCTATCTCAAGTGCAGCAGGGTAAGGAGAAAGTCATTGCTTATGCCAGTCGGAAGCTTCATCCTACTGAGAGAAACCCTACCAACTATAGCTCCTTCAAGCTAGAATTCTTGGCTATCATTTGGGCAGTGACCGAGAGGTTCAAGCACTATTTGGCCTCATCTAAATTTACCATCTATACGGACAACAATCTGTTAACCCATCTGGAGACCGCCAGGCTCGGCGCCTTGGAACAAAGATGGATAGCTCGGTTGTCCAATTATGAGTTTGTCATTAAATACCGAGCTGGCATTAAAATGCCAATGCTGATGCCATGTCCAGTATGCCAAATGCTCCTGTTCCAGCAGAAGATCTAGAAGACCTGGAAGAAATAGAGATGCTAGCATTCCACCGCCACGGTGCCTCCCAAGACTCTAACCACGTGACAGGGAGAAGTCTTGCTATTCACGAAGTTTCCCTTAATCCACTACCCCACCATGGTTGGGCAGAGATGCAGAGCAGTGACCCGTTTATATGTATGGTCAAACAGCTCCTTGGAGAAGCAGATTCGTCTCCAGCTCCTGATGCACCTGCAGATGTCCAGCAGTTGTGGAAAGAGAGAAAGAAGCTGTTCCTTTATGAAGGCAAGCTGATCCGAAGAGCTATTAACCCATGCACGCATGAACGGGTATGGCAGATTGTGGTCCCCAGAAAAGACGTGCCCATGGTCTTGGAAGCTTACCACAATCAAGCGGGACACTTTGGTTGGAAAAAGCTGGAAGTAGTCATCCGCGACTGCTTCTTCTGGACAGGTATGAGAAGGTCCATTGAACAGTGGTGTAGGGAATGTGGCCCATGTAATCTCAGAAGAAAGAATTCTGCCCACCAAAGGGCCCCCTTGAAGCTCATCATCACTAAACAACCTCTGGAGCTGGTGGCCTTAGACCACGTGCAACTAACCCCAAGCCGATCAGGGTATACCTATGCCTTAACAATAGTGGATTATTCCCGTTTCCTAGTGGTCGTTCCGGTGAAAGACCAAACAGCAAGAACAGTTGCAAAGGCATTCCAAGAATATTTCTGCAGACCCCGTGGCTACCCAGATCAAGTGCTGACAGACAGAGGTCCAGCCTTCGAAGCAGAAGTCTTCCAAGAATTTTGCTCCCTCTAAGGATGTAAAAAGATCAGAACTACACCATACCATCCACAAGGCAATGGTCTTTGCGAAAAACTAAATAATCTGGTGATAAATTTATTGCAGATCTTACCACTAGAAGAAATGAACCAATGGCCTGAAAAATTGCCTGATTTGATTGAAATGTACAACCATATCCCAACCAGCGCAACAGGATATGCTCCAGCTTACTTGATGCGTGCACGGCCAGGTAAACTCCCCATCGACCTGGAAATGGGAGTCCTAACTCCTGAAACCATATCCAGCCAACTGGACATGGATTGGAATATGGAAAGACAACTGCAGTATCAAAAAGTTCAGCAATGTGTAGAGGAAAGTCTTGCTCAAGCCAGGCAAAAACAGGAAAGGAACTTTAATAAACATGCTGTGGCAACCCCCTTACCAACAGGTGAACAAGTGCTGTAGAAAAAGAGAAGAAACCACAAGTTAGATGACCAGGGAGGCCCAGCCTTACACTATTCAACCATCTAGTTATGACAACAGCAGTGTGTACCATCTCCAAAGACGGTGGAAAAACATGTACCACCGTATCCAGAGACAATCTGAAAGTATTCCAGCACAATTGCGTGAAAGAGTTGAGACTAATGAAGATCCTCCTCAAAAAGAAAAGACTGATACAAAGATTCACACTGTTCTAGGTGAATTCCCTAGTTCTTGGCTACAAGTTAACAACGCAGTGGTAGTTCCAGTGATGGTGTTCCCACAAAGGTCTTTACCAGAGACACCAAATTGTTCTAGAAGCAATGAGTCACTAATGCCAACCACTAACGCCTTGCAAGTGGAAGAATCAGAAAACTTGCCCACAGTCAGCAGTGAACCTGTTGACCCATGGTAGGTTCAAAGATTCGTAGGTAGTTGCCTAGTATTCCTATCTTGCGCAGATCACAGCGTAGCACACAGGGCCAAACCCCTTCTCACTATAGAAATGATTTATAGAAATGATTTGTAAAATAGTCTAAGATTAATAAGTTAGTTTTCAGTTGTACTTACATTGAACTTTGACTTAGGTAATGTTACTAAAAGTGTTAAAGAAGTTGTGCCCACATGGACTTTTGTAAGATTTCAGTAGTTATTATGCCTTTTTCCACTACAAGAACTCTTGTTAAGACTCTTAAACTTGAGAAGAAAAACTGTTCATTGTACCTTGGCAGGAAGCCATCTAAAACAGCCAGTGCAGTGAATTTTCATATTATGGTCTGTGTGCCCTGCAGCTGCACTCAGGGACGATTCAAACAATCAGAAGAGGTTTTGGGCTGTAATCCATGACTCAACTCAGTTACTGGGACTGTTTACTTATACGCAGGTTAACTGTTATGTCATTTGCTATATGCTTATGTTCCTTGTGTAGCCTGAGGACGTGCTACCTTTAACTAGGGGGAATGTGGAGCCCTGCGTCTTTACCGCCACAAAAGGGTTAAATATGTACTGTTCTGTATGTGTTTTGTGAGCAATGGGAGTTATGCTTTCTCTGCTAGAGACCACAACACACACACACAATTTGCCTCACTCCCTCACTTGTCTGAAGCTTAGAGCTTTGCAGACATGCCCTAACCGGGAGGGAGAGGAGCAAAGTTGTTGTTTCAGTGAACAAGAAGGAGGAAGAACGTCTTGGAGGCCGTGTTTAGACATGTGCTCGATCCAGGAGTGAGAGATAGAAGCATCAGGGACCAGCCCCTAGACCATCCATGCTTTCAGAGCAGAGTGGTAAGCTGAGAGACAGCATGGGATTATACAACCAGCAGAAAAGTGTTTTCCCTCAGAAATACTGCAATAACCTAGGATCAGTGAAGGATAGTGCAAGTGGGAACTTGAGCTGCTTCACAAAGGATTCAAGCTGCAAGTTGCTGAAGGCGAAATACACAATGAGCAAAGGCAATACTGGGAAGTTCTAAACTCCGGGAAGTCTTGGTCCCAGAAGGGATTAGAATAGCAGGAAGTTACACTGAGTCACAGCAGGGAAAGATAACTCCCATTCTCCAGAGCAGACCGTAACCTGGTGAGAGTTGTAAAATCTCCTCTGAACTGCACCTGAACTACAGTAAATGATAAAGTGACTTTTCTTGTCTCCTGCCTTATTACTCCATGCCTTCTACTTGCATCACAATCTCTGGGGGTCTGCCCTGGTTGGAGAGGGTTTAACATCTGCACTGCCATCACCATCTACTCACCCAGGAATCATCTGCAGTGCCGGCTATACTACAGTTGAACACGCCAATTGGCGTCACGAATCACTACATAAACTTTATCCCCATCCAATTCTACCCCTTTTACATGACCGCCTGAGGCCACGGACCGGGTCACTGCCACTGTGACATTTCCCATTGAAGTTAATAGGCTCTGTATCGAGTATCCCACGGCCTCTGGGGTGCGTCACATGCCTCGGGTATAAAAAGACTCAGAGATCTCATCACAGAGAGCTACCGTTGGACATTCTTCCAAACACTCATTGGACGAGAGACAGGACTGTAGCCAATTCATCATGGCACAATCACGAGGGACACGGATCTATGATTCTATAGGAAACAACCTAGGGGTTTTTAGCTCCGGTTGGAAAGATACAGATCTGATAAATTGAGCATCGCTGAACCATGGATATGTTTGGAGCCAGGTTTGGGACCCTCTGGTCGCCTGTTTCCATGGAGATGGTCGGATAAGCCAGGTTGTGACTCTTGTGTCAACTGGCTCTGGACCTTGTATGGACTCTATGGACTGTCATCTCCCTACACTTGTTGTTACCTCCTCTCTGTGTGTGTATCACAGGTGGAGTAGCGACCCTGAGAGCTCTGACATATCATCTACCATATCCCAGCGAGTCAGTGGAAGGGTGAGACCCTGTAATGTACGCCATCTTGGGGGTAATTGCTGGGACTGTTCTGTTTGCTATTGTGTGTTGTGGTTCAATAAAGTATTGCCACACTGTTTTACCCTAACCACAGAGACAGAGAGAGGGTGTTCAGTGGTATGAGCCATGGTCCATGCAGTCTTGCTAAAGAGAGCCGGGTCAGCGGACGAGAGAACCCACTGAGCCCCGTTTCTCCACAATATGCCACAAATACCTGATGAGTGGGGACTCCATCAGTGTGATGTCGCCTCCATTTTTCCTCCAAAGTGAAATTTCTGCCAGTCTTCACTGATGTCTATCGAGGGTGACAGAAGCAGATGAGTTAGAGGGCACGATGCCTTCCACATATTTTGTTCAACCTTGACACTCTTTTTTTTTTTTTAATGCTATAAATACTTCTAATAGCCAAAAATTTCCTTCACTACAAAAGTAGGCATTTGGAATGTGTAAACTACTACTTAAACCTCAAAAGATCTCAAATAATAAAAAAAAGCAATAAAATAGGAAAAAAACAGTTCTGCTTGTGAACCATGTTGCATATGACAATATGACATTACGCTTTGGTTTATTATAGTCATCGGCAGTTAATAATAGGCATGCTTAGCGAGTGCTAACATCCTGTTAATCTGTGTTGTGGAAGAGGAAAACAAAAAAGTCCAATTAAACGACAACAACGCCATTGTAAAATCTAACTCCAAAATAAATGACTGCCAATCTGCTCTTTTATAGTACAAATGAAGACTCTGATTTTACAACCCATAAGGTGTTTGCGAATGATTAAATTTTAGGACTTCACTTATTTAATCCAAATTCAGTCTTTGAAGAACGTACTATCAGGCGATTGCATTGCTCTGGATAAATAGATGGATTTCTGTGCCAAGTGACTGTTTTCTGGAATTCTCTTAGTGTTGGAGGTTTGGGCAATATTATAAAGACAGGAATTTTCTTTAGATGTAGTCTTGGAAATTTCAGATGTACTCTTTTAGATTTAGTCTTGGAAATTTTAGATGTACTCTTGGAAATTTCTACAAATAGTTATTACAGTGGAACTTGGGTTATGAGTTAAATTCAATATAATTCTATACATCATAAGTAATAAATTAGACCAGAGTCACATTAGATATCGCCAATATTGAGACTATTAGGCTACGTGCACACGTTGCGGATTATCCAGCGTTTTTTTCCGCACCAAAAACTGCATGTGCTGGCAGAAACCGCGGTGCGGTTTTGCTGCGGTTTTGCTGCGGAAAACATGCGGTTTTTGCTGCGTTTTTGAAATCTGGAATTGTCTGCGTTTTTACAGCATCACATGTCAATAAAGTTTAGACTTGTTTGAACAAAAAAAAAAGGATAATTTCCTGGTCCAACCCTTTTGTTTGCACTTTTGCTTTGCACTGTACTCACACACACACACACGTACTCACACATGTACTTAGAAACACGTACTTCACATGCACTCACACACACACACACACACACACACACACACACACACACGTACGCACGTACTCACACACGTACTTCACATGCACTCACACACACACACGTACGCACGTACTCACACACGTACTTCACATGCACTCACACACACACGTACGCACGTACTCACACACGTACTTCACATGCACTCACACACACACATACGCACACACGTACTTCACATGCACTCACACACACGTACTTACACACGTACTTCACATGCACTCACACACATGCACTCACACACACGTACTCACACACGTACTTCACATGCACTCACACACGTACGCACACACGTACTTCACATGCACTCACACACACGTACTTACACACGTACTTCACATGCACTCACACACACACACGTATGCAAGTACTCACACACGTACTTCACATGCACTCACACACACACGTACGCACGTACTCACACACGTACTTCACATGCACTCACACACACACACATACGCACACACGTACTTCACATGCACTCACACACACGTACTTACACACGTACTTCACATGCACCCACACACATGCACTCACACACACGTACTCACACACGTACTTCACATGCACTCACACACACACGTACGCACACACGTACTTCACATGCACTCACACACACGTACTTACACACGTACTTCACATGCACTCACACACATGCACTCACACACACACACACGTACTCACACACGTACTTCACATGCACTCACACACACACGTACGCACACACGTACTTCACATGCACTCACACACACGTACTTACACACGTACTTCACATGCACTCACACACACACGTACGCACGTACTCACACACGTACTTCACATGCACTCACACACACACGTACGCACACACGTACTTCACATGCACTCACACACACGTACGCACGTACTCACACACGTGCTTCACATGCACTCACACACACGTACTTACACACGTACTTCACATGCACTCACACACATGCACTCACACACACACACACACGTACTCACACACGTACTTCACATGCACTCACACACACACGTACGCACACACGTACTTCACATGCACTCACACACACGTACTTACACACGTACTTCACATGCACTCACACACACACGTACGCACGTACTCACACACGTACTTCACATGCACTCACACACACACGTACGCACACACGTACTTCACATGCACTCACACACACGTACTTACACACATACTTCACATGCACTCACACACACGTACTTACACATGTACTTCACATGCACTCACACACACACGTGCGCACGTACTCACACACGTACTTCACATGCACTCACACACACACGTACGCACACACGTACTTCACATGCACTCACACACACGTACTTACACACGTACTTCACATGCACTCACACACACGTACTTACACACGTACTCACACATGTACTTAGACACATCCCATAGTTTAAGGTTAATATGATGGTCTCTTTTGCTGTTGACGATCTAGGTTGTGGCACACACTCAACCAGGGAGAGCTGACACTGTGAGGAACCACCACCAATACATGGAGTGTCTCAGGGGCAATAAAAGTTGTGTGAGGCACTATGACTGCTGTAACTAGAAGGCCGGCTCAAGGAAGACACAAGTGTGTCTGACAAAAGAGTATGTGCATGATACAAGACAAGACCAAGTGTGGACACAGGGCAGCACGGTGGCTCAGTGGTTAGCGCTGCAGCCTTGCAGTCCTGGGTTCAAATCCCACCAAGGGCAACATCTGCAATGAGTTTGTATGTTCTCCCCGTGTTTGCGTGGGTTTCCTCCGGCTTCTACGGTTTCCTCCCACATTCCAAAGACATACTGATAGGTAATCTAGATTGTGAGCCCCATTGTGGACAGTGATGATAATGTGTGCAAACTGTAAGCTCTGTGGAATATGTTTCCGCTATCTAAAAATAAAGATTATTATTAAAGATTATTATTCTCGTCATTAAAGCTTAGGGTAACAACTGTGTAAATACTTAATGATGAGGACAGAGTGATACACATCAAGGTGCGTGCGACTGCATGCCAACATCCAAGGCATGTTATGCTAGGTGGCACGCCTGGGTTCAGACAAGGGTTAGGTGGCATATGACTCCTGACATCTGGCAACGATCAACCGGTCCGGACATCATGATGTGGACATCATCTCCGGACATCAGGCCGCAGTCATCACTCTCCGGACCTGTGTCAGCCAACGCCAGACTACGTGCATCCGGCAGGCAAGCCAGGGTTCAAGGGTTCATTCAAGGAGGAGCGTCAGTTCAAGACATGGTCTAAGGCAGGATTCAACACAACGTCCTGAAGAGACACATGCCAGGGGCAGGTTTCTGGGCAAAGAGTAGAACATAGGCAGTAACAGGTGGGTACGGACAACACGTAAGGTTTCAACGCAGCTCATACAGATCAGAACACAACAGAGATTAAAGGTAGCAATAATCTAAAAAGCCTTCTGATAAAGAAGCACAAAAAGCACAGTGCAAGAAACAGTGTGGGTGCAAGAAAGCATGGAAAACCCGGCTGAGGCACATAGAGGAGGGCACGGTTACAACCAGGCGCATGCAAGGGTCACACAGCGACAATGTAGGGCTAAGGTACAGAAGACGCATGCAAGACGTCACGGCAAAGCATGCTCCAAAAGGTGACAGTGAAAATGCACGTGCCTTCAAAAACATACACAAAAAAGTACACAAGGAACACAGGCAAGGTACAAGAGCTAGGGAACGTAACCTGAAGAACAGAGCAGAGTCTACGACAAATAATCATAACGTAAGGTAGAGCATAGAGCCTGGAAAAGACAGATCATAGGAAGGAGCAAGAAGGACAACAAAATAATTTTGGAAACGTATAAATTTATTTATGGATAAATACCATTTGACAAACATGTCAACCTCTTTTTTTTCAATTTGAAAAAACATTGTGGACACAAATGAGTCCATTTCAGAACAACAGAACAAAAACTGATAAAACAAAAAGATAACTTTAATTTAAGTTGTAGTACTGGGGGTAATAGCCATACCCAGGCCTGCAATCTGATGTGGAGTCTCCCGCTGCCTGCAACTGCTGGGTGAAGCTGTGGTGTTCACTGTCTTGGCGCACAGGGGCTGGAGGTTGCGGGCCTTGTTGTCTGGCCCTGAATAGGCCAAAAAGCCCCGTCCAAATCTGTTCATAGTTGAAGATCGGAGCAGGGTCCTTTAGAGCCGTTAGGGACATCTGGACCACACTCATGAAAATTGACTGCCTGTCCGGTGGCAATGATCGAGTTTGGCTTGCAATTTGCAGCGCAAAGAAATCATACTGGTCCTCTGAAGTGGATTTTTTAATTAACTCCAGAGTATCCGTCGCTGCCTTGACAGTAGGATCTTCATTTTTTTTTTTTGTCGGCTCTCCTGCCACCGGACAGGCAGGTCGGTGTTGAACAACAGATGTTCCTGCAGCTGGTGTTGCAGATGTTCCATCAGATGCAGAGCATGTGGCAACGGCAGAAGGTGGTTCGACACTTGGTGAACAGATCTCCCCAGCTCCAGAGGATCCTGCTCCATCTTCGGACTCTTGTTCGGTCTGTTTAGACGGTTCAATGTTCCCTTGAGTGCTGGAAAGAAAAAAAATAAAACATTAGTATGGTATGTAGCCTTGCGGCATAGAAGCTACACTTTGGACACAGCCAACATCCCACTCATCGAAAAGTGCTGCTACCTTTTTCTTGCACCATGGTGATAAAGCCTGTTTTCAATAAAGACATGACAAATAACATGATGCTATAATTTGACGTTTAAACTTAGCTTGCATAGCAAGAACGCCTACGCAAGCTAGCTAGACATGCTGCGTTGTACAATAAACGTGCAACATGTCGTGTTAGGTAGTCCTCATCCCTACATCTTTGAACGCATAGTGTTGAAAGCATTTACGGAAATACACTCCTGTAACATCTGTATCCTGGCAATTGAACGATGTAACATGACGCAGCGTTAATTACGCAACGCACCCAATTTTTACTGTACACATGGCTAAACACATTACAAGTTTTTTTGGGGCTTTTTCAAAAAAATACCTCCGCACATTCCTGCTTGATATCACAAACTGGAGTTCTTCAAAAAAGGGAAAGTGCTTCTTGCTTGGCGATGATCCACTTTTGGAACAGTTAACCAGAAACTTGTTAAAACGGTCCCTTACCGACCGCCAACGCTGCTTAAGATCTTTCTCTAGAGAACAAACAAAAAGAAAAACTTGAGTACATTTTCGAATATATATAATATTAGACATCATAAAAAGTTTGCAAATTACCAATTTGAGACTGTACGGCATTCGTGAATTGATCCCAGTCGGAAAACATCTGGCGGCATATTTTTGTCCAGCACAGGTCCCTATAATATCGGTCCTTGTAGGTCTCCTCTGCCTGGTCCCAGACAGCTGGATAGTCCCGGACCTAAAATGTATAGACAGTAATGTGTTAACATGCTGTAACCAACACAAAATGGTTGATATTTTAAATTTAGGGAATATACCGCCATCAGAGGATTAGCTACAGCATTCTGCCATGCTCTAGATATGCCACCGATGTTTGCATATGGATCTTGACCCCCCCCCCGCATGTACATAGGAGTCCGCCTCTGCCAAAGAAAGTCCGCATCTATAAGATGCGGAAATACTTTGGCTTAGCTACTCTCTTCCCACTACCATGTAGCGGCGGGATATGTGGAAAAATAGGGCTTAATGTCACCTTTTCTGATAGGTGACATTAGGCACGGTTAAGAATGGATAAGCGTCAATAAGACGCAGATCCATTTTAAATCCTAAATTGTTCAAAAGCAAATAACCCCAACATTAATAAAAATAATTGTAAGGAAAAAAAAAGGGAGGGCCAGAAAAAAAAGAAAAAACATGCAGGACGATATTTACAACCTGGGAAGGGGTTAATATCCAAGTCCCCTTTCCCAGGCTACGAATATGAGCCCGCAGCTGTCTGCGTAGCCTCTCTGGCTCCAAAAAAAAGGGAGACCCCCAAAAAGAAAATGACGTGGGGGTCCCCCATATTTTGGGCCCAGAAAGGCTAAGCAGACAACTGCGCGCTGATATTTACAACCTGGGAAGGGGTTAATATCCAAGTCCCCTTTCCCAGGCTACGAATATGAGCCCGCAGCTGTCTGCGTAGCCTCTCTGGCTCCAAAAAAAAGGGAGACCCCCAAAAAGAAAATGACGTGGGGGTCCAACATATTTTGGGCCTAGAAAGGCTAAGCAGACAACTGCGGGCTGATACTTACAACCTGGGAAGGGGTTAATATCCAAGTCCCCTTTCCCAGGCTACGAATATGAGCCCGCAGCTGTCTGCGTAGCCTCTCTGGCTCCAAAAAAAGGGAGACCCCCAAAAAGAAAATGACGTGGGGGTCCCCCATATTTTGGGCCCAGAAAGGCTAAGCAGACAACTGAGGGCTGATATTTACAACCTGGGAAGGGGTTAATATCCAAGTCCCCTTTCCCAGGCTACGAATATGAGCCCGCAGCTGTCTGCGTAGCCTCTCTGGCTCCAAAAAAAAGGGAGACCCCCCCAAAAAAAAATGATGTGGGGGTCCCCCATATTTTAGGGCCAGAAAGGCTATGCAGACAGCTGCGGGCTCATATTCATAGCCTAGGAAGGGGTCATGGATATTGCCCCCCCCTGGCTACAAATATGAGGCCACAGCCGCCCCAGAAATGGCGCATCTATAAGTTGCGCCAATTCCGGCACTTAGCCCCTCTCTTCCCACTCCCGCACCGCGGCGGCGGGATGTGGGGTAATAAAGGGGTTAATGCCACCTTTGATTGACAGGTGTCATTAACCCCGGTTAATAATGGAGAAGCGTCAATAAGACGCCGATCCATTATTAAGCCCATAGAGAAACTTCGAAAAAAAACACAGACACATTTAATAAAATTTTTTTAATGAAATAAAACACAGTTTTTTTTTACCAAAAATTTATTTTGCGCGCAATCCTATGCGACGCCCTCGATCAACCTAGAGAAAAAATAAAACAACAAACCAATTCTATACCTACCGTTCCGTCGCAGTCCATAAAACGAGTGTCCCACGACGATCTGACATGGAGAACAGTCACATCAGGTGATGTGACCATTCTCCATGGCTGCAGAAACACACTGCCAGGAGCTCAGCTCCTGTAGTGTGTTACTGCGCATGTGCCCAGAGTTTACCTGAGTTCAGTGACTCAGGTAACCTCCTTTACGGCACTGCTGCGTGGGAAAGGTCAAACGCAGCAGAAGAGCCCTAAAGCGAGGTCCCGGAGCGGCCGAACACCGGAAAACTCGGCGATACACTGCAGGAGCACCGCAATGGCTTCGGGGAACAACATGTGCTGTATGGTGAGTATGTAATGTATGTTTTATGTTTGTATGTCATGTCTTTGTGTAATATTACATGTATTGTATTTTTTTTTTTTTACATGCACAATTGTGCTCGGTCACCGCAGGGACTACTCTCCCATCCTATAGCCGGATGGGGGTAGCAGGCCCATATGGCGACTGAGCACAATTGTGGGGCTACTGTCGCATGGGGACTGACGCACACAGACTGACGCACACAGACTGACGCACACAGACAGACACACACACAGACAGACACACAAACATACATACATGCATACATACCAAATCGATCAGACGTCCCACATCGATCCCCATGCGACGGTAGCCTTCCATGACAGCGACTTCCTGCTTTTTCCCTACACTACACTCCGCCCACACACTTCCTCCCGCCTGACATCACTTCCCTATGCAGCGGTTTTGACACCCAAATCCGCAGCAAAAACCGCACATATGCCGAATTTGCTGCGGATTGTAAAGACTCTATACAAGTCTATGGGTGCAGAACTGCTGCGGAATCGCAGAAATAATTGACATGCTGCGGATTGTATTCCGCAGCGAAACCGCGCGGTTTTTACCGCACCATGTGCACAGCGGTTTCGCTTTACCATTAACTTTAATGGCACTGTACCTTGTTGCGGAAACCGCAACGGTTCCGCAGGGTTAAAACCGCTGCGGAATCGCGGGTAAAACCGCAGCGTGTGCACACAGCCTTAGGGCTCGCTCACACGACCGCATTCATCGGATGTTTTATCTGATAGCACTCAAACCAATGTTATTCTATGGGGTAGTGCTGGTCTGCGACTTTCTTCTCATGCCGATGCAACATGAGAAAAAAGTCTTGGCATGCTACGGGTTGCTGTGCAAATTGGATTGGGCTCATCCATTCAAGTTTATGGGTGAGAGAAAATTATCGCACTGGACTCAGATGACCAATTTCCACTTACTCAAAGTTAAGTTCTCCATTTTCTCCACACCTGGGCTGCAGTTCTCTCATCCAAGAAAATTGGATCACACTAAGCTGACACTCGGATCAAACTCGGGGCAGCACAGTGGCTCAGTGGTTAGCACTGCAGCTTTGCAGCGCTTGGGTCCTGGGTTCATATCCCACCAAAGACATACTGATTGGAAGTATTGATTATGAGCCCCAATTGCTGGGAACCTGCCTATGTGATTCCTCTCTTGGGCTAAAGCCTACATAATTTTTCCCCACTGCTTGGTCTAAAAAAGTAACCATTACTGACTACCACATTTTCTGTTCTTGCTTTCTTTTAGTGTTTCTTAAAGCCAGAAAGTTGCCATTTGAAATGACTTTAGTTTTGTGCCATGTAATATGGGGACAGTGCCAATATTATCTGTTAAGCGCAGTGGAATTAATTGTGCTATATATGTGAGCAAAATAAATAGATAACTAATAAGGTATCACTCTGTAACGCTATACCATGTAAACATCAAATAGGTGAAATTTGAATTGCATTACTGCTTTTGAAAATTAGGAAAATTGAGAATACTTTGCGCAATAATTGGCAAATTCATGTGTACCCGGCAGCCGCGATAAGACGATTCTTGTTGCTGGGAACCTGCCTATGTGATTCCTCTCTTGGGCTAAAGCCTACATAATTTTTCCCCACTGCTTGGTCTAAAAAAGTAACCATTACTGACTACCACATTTTCTGTTCTTGCTTTCTTTTAGTGTTTCTTAAAGCCAGAAAGTTGCCATTTGAAATGACTTTAGTTTTGTGCCATGTCTGTGATCTGATTTTTTTCTACAAAATTAAACAACTGAATGAACATCCTCCAAGGCCGGTGATTCCATAATTTTTGCCAAGGGTTGTATATGAAGATGACTACTCTTAGTAAGCACCTGTTCTAACCTGTTTTCTGTTTGGATGTGCTGGTCAGTCTTTTGATATTTCAATAAATAAATGAAACAGAGTTTGATTGGAGTCTCATTAGCATGATCAGTCTGATTATCTCGGAAGACAGAATATACGTTTGTGTGACCCCGGCCTTAGCGCTACTCTCAGTATATATGGGCATTATTTTAATATGTATGGCCAGCATTATTCTCTACTCATTTGGTTTTCTGACTTGCTTTCTAAAGTACATTATCAGATTAATGGGGAGGTATTATTGAAATATATTTTTGTATAATGACTATGGACTTGTACAATATACAGAGAGCTTTACTTTTTATCCAGTGTTTTACTTTTAATTATTGTTTAAACTTAATAGTTGCTAAAGAAAAAAAATTGATGTCATACACTGTGACTGCCCTTTATTGCTTGAACATAATACCATCGGGAAAGGGTGTCAGCTTGAAGTGCTTACATTCACTGACATCAAGCAGAGATCTAGTATATGGTTAAATAGTAAAACTCATAAGGGAACATTTTCTTGATTAAGAAGCTTACGTATCTTAAAGGGTTATTCTCATCCCGATAAATGATTAATATGGCAAAGTGCGAGATCCAGAAATGAGGATGAACATTGTAGACGCTACCCAGTGCCTTTGAATAACAGTAATGTGATGTGCCACTTCCTGGGGGGCTGCGAGATTGTATTTTTGTCTGGGAAGGGTCCAATTACCAGGGACTTTCCCAGCCTGATAATATAAGTCCAGAGCTTTCTGCTTTGCCTTGGCTGGTTATCAAAAATAGGTGGGGATCCCTCATCATATTTTCAATTTATTTATTAGGTTAATACATGTACAGTAAAATACACATGCAAGGCACTAATTACGGTATATATATCACGGATATCTATCTATCTTTAACAAGGGTGACCGGGGGATTGTTATGGCCGAGTTACTTAAAGGCACAGTCCACAGACAGAGTCCACAGAGCCAAAGGTCAGTGAACACCCCCAGCCCCTTGTACATAGACGGGACCATCACATCTTTTCCTACAGTTTACCTTTTCCTCTCTCCGGTCATGGTAGTCCAGGCATATTAGAGTCCAAGAAGGCAACTGCTGTCCAACACGGAGTAACTTTTTAATGAACAGGGATGGAATAGAAAGAAAAGAGTACAACACTGGTTTCCTGCTATCTCCCTGACACCCTCCAGAGCCGTACCCACAGCAGCTGCAGCAGCCGAGGATTCACAGTAGTCAACTCACTTGGATCTGGGTGCTTAAAGCCCCTTCAGCGGGGGCCCTTCCAGATTCCTGGGGCCCATGTTGTGTTCCTATATTCGTTATGTCCTTGGGTCCAGGGCAACAGATCTCTCCCATCCGGGAGTCTGGCGATGCCCTGTCCGTATTATATGTCTGCACTGGGCCAACGTGTCCGGACTACTGACCAGGAGCAGCAGCCTCCTGCCACCTTTTCTGCTGCTGGCCCAGCCCACACATTAACCCATTGCTATCCCTGTCTCTACCATAAGCACAGGCATAGCAGGTACAGAGTACATCACATACATTACACCACACAACATAGGGGTAAAACAGGAATGCATTACTACACATATACAACATTACATTACAAGTTTCACAACCATATACAAGATTTATAAAAAAGGAGGCCACATAGGTTCCACGTGAGGAGGGGCAGATGAGGAGTCCTGCCACCCCCTTACATATCTATCTATCCATTCTTCTGTCTATCTCTTTGCACATCTAATGTAACATACCACAGAGTCAAAACTCATCAAAAACTCAAGAAAAACACAAGAGAGCTGAGGTGCGGGTTCATGCGGAAATTCAGATGCATGAAAGCCTGTACAAACACTGATTGTGAGGCCATCATTTGAATTTTATCTAATACAGCAACAATACACATGAAAATAATAAAAACTTTATAATATATTTAATCAGAGAAATCTGCTTCTTTCACCTTTTGGACTGATATTTTACTTTCAATTCAAGGGTAAAATCTGTATTCAGTGAAGACATATGTTCACATTACTGAGATGACAGTTGGGGCTCTTAAAATTCTGCGGAGAGTGTGGAGGGAGGAGCTAGAGGCAAACAGACATTCTGCTGCAAGTTCACATGAAATGACAGTTACAGTTCTCCACAGAACGTTTAACAACAACTGACATCTCCTATTCCCCTAATGGAAAAATCTGTCATCAGAGAGACTTTACTTATGAATTGACAATGCTGAGAATGAAAGATCAGTCTTTGTGGAGAAAGAAGCAGATTTCTGTAATATGACATATTGCAAAGTTTCTTATTTAGACTTGTATTATTGATTTATGAAAGCAAAAAAATTTAAACTGCTGTTATTCTTTATTCAATCAGGAGAGCACCGCCCTGTAAAACCAAAAGCCAGGAGGCGGGGAGTGGAGTGCTCCCAAAGAATGATGAATGATATTGAGAATAACATATTTTAATAAATGTTGGCACATTTTAAGCAGTTTGCCTGCTACAAACAGAAATCTGTGCCAGATATGGCATAAATGACAGTAAAACAGTTGGGCAATGGTTAATCTCACCGCCTCCTGGACTGGCACTTGTCAGCGATGTCTCCAGCGATCTCACTGTGTGTGACATGCATCAGCGACCGGCCCCCCGCTGGGTGTTGCTGATCGTGCAGGAACGTCCTGGGCCATTTTTTGATCGTTGGTCTCCTACTGGCCAGCACGCATCGCGTGTGGCAGTGGGAGACCATCGATCAGCCAGCTGCCACCGCTGTAAGCAGACGCTGGGAGCTGGTATCCAAGGTAAATATCGAGGATTGAAGCGCATGCGGCGCTTAGTAACCCGCTGTTTACCTTGTATACCAGCTCCCAGCGCCAGCACGCTTGTTACCCGCGTCGTCGCTGGTCCTGATCGCTGGTGAGATTTGCCTGTTTGACAGCTCACCAGCGATCATGTAGCAACACACCAGCGATCCTGACCAGGTCATATCATTGTCGGGATCGCTGATGCGTCGCTATGTGTGACGGGGGCTTTACACATGGCTTGTCTGGCATTATATTAGTAGTAGACCAGCTTTTCTTTGTATACTATGGGAAAAGTTAGAAATAGAACACTGTCATCGCTTTTCACAGTGACGCACAGGATTTCCATTGCGGGATTTGCGCGCACTAAGCATCTATTTATTTTAAAGTGAAGTTTGCAAACTAATTTGGATCCCCAACTATAGTTATGTGCCAAGGTTCTTGAAGAAAGAAATGTAAATGCAGCTCACATTAGCATAGCATACACACTGTTTCTTTATTTAGAGCCTATTTATCAGTATCAATTAAACTCCAGTTAAATCTGACACATCTTAACCTTGCATTGAATCCAATTCATTGCTACAGCAGAATCCATATGGCACAGAGAACTATGCTGCAGACATCCATTCCTTACTTCTGTAGAATTCCTGGATTCTGGCCAAGCTGTAATCACATCTTTTTGTTAATAGACATGTTTGCCTTTGCAGTCATTTCTATACATGCTGCTCCGCTTTAATTAGGGTAGAATATGTGTCATCCATTTCAGAGAAACCAGAAACAGGAGCAAGAGCAAAGCACTGAGGCTGGGAAACCGAAGATAGATAGATAGATAGATAGATAGATAGATAGATAGAGAATCAAAGGCTAGATAATAGCTCAGTAATAGAAATAAAGATTGTCAGATAAATGATGAGATAAATAATAGGCTATTAAATACTGTAGATTAATAGTAGATAGAATCAAACAGATAAATACAGATAATAGATACATAGACAAATGATAGTGATATAAATAAAAAAAATTATAGCAAACATAGTAGATAGATATTAGAGATGAGTGACTAAATCTGATGCAAATTGAATTTGAGTGGAATTTTATGAAATTCAAAGATCCTGGAGAAATCCCCAAATTTGCAATATGATTTGCTTGCTTTGCAAAAAAACTGGCTGGAATCATTTTACACATTACCAAAGATTGTATCAGCCACAAAAGGTTCACATAACCTACAACATGACCATGTAGGATTCCACATGGTGCCCTGTCTCTTTCGCATCAGATTAGTAAAGCATATCCAAACCAGAGGCAGTACCTTAGCCTGTGTAAAAGTCGAGACAGGGAATGCAGCAGCCTTTATAGGGTAATTTATTATAGTGATATATATTAATAACAACCTGAGGCTGAATAAGTAATTTGTGGTATGCAAATTTCAAAAATGCAAATTTTTATTTGTCAGTCACACAAAGTTCCCAACGTTTCGGCCAATCAAGCCTTTATCAAGGGTTTTTATCTAAACAGAATACAACCATAATATAAATTAGACATCTTGTCTACCATGAACATAAAATAAAGTCGGTACAGTATCACTGACAAATATAACTGTCATGTCGGACGCTATTCACACCACAGCGTCCGGCAGGCAGAGGTAGTTCCACCTCCGTCCACTATAGCCTCAGTGGCGCCGGCTTGAGTTTCTCAGGCTATCGGGGGTTAATCTAGCTGAAGATCAGGTTGGATGTTTGGTCACGCCCATGGTCTTTAAATAGTCGTGCTGGCCTATGGGCGTCGCCGATTATAGCTTGTGTTTCATACCAAGTGGTTCCGGTCTGGAGTGGAGGTGTTGGAGAGAGAGAGATTCATATCTGGTGTCGTATGATCCATTGTTACCTTCTCGCCTTCCCATATTTGTGTTTTGTTGTGCCCTGTTCACATTACTGTATAGTCCTGTGTGTATGCGGCGCGGTGCAGTTTAAGTTCTCCCTGTCTGTCTTTATTGTTTGGGGCTTTGGTGGTTTGTCTCCTCACTGGGTGGAGGGTGGAGGGTTAAGCTTAGGGCTGAGCAGGAGATAAGGAAAGGGTGGAGGCTCAGGCATTTGCACCTTCAGCAAAAACCCTGGGTTGAGGGTCAGACAGGGTTTCCCCTAGTTAAAGGGACATCACAGGGGCCCCGGGTATTTCTCCCTTAGTTGACCTAAGCCCCGCGTGACATTATAATCGGCCCACATTTTTCAGGAGTCCATGGATCCCATGGATTCCATAACCCGCCAGTTGGCGGCGCTGTCCTTACAGGTCTCCGAGTTGAAAGGGGCAGTTCAGCAGCAGGGCCTGGTAGTAGCGAAGGTGCAAACGGCATCTGCAGGTGTCGGTGCAGAGCCGAAGATCCCGCTGCCAAAACGATTCTCAGGGGAACGCAGCAAATTTGTCATATTTCGGGAGGCCTGCAAGTTATACTTCCGCATGCGCCCGGTCTCCTCAGGTAATGAGGCTCAGCGGGTGGGCCTGGTGTTATCATTACTGAGTGGGGACCCCCAAGCATGGGCATTTTCCTTACCAGCTGACTTTGCTACATTTCATTCTGTCGATAATGTTTTTTCTGCACTCGGACTCATTTATGATGATCCCGACAGATTAGCTCTAGCAGAATCTAAAATCCGCGCCCTCCGTCAGGGGGAACGTATGGCGGAAGACTATTGCTCCGAATTTCGCCGTTGGGCAGTAGACACACAGTGGAACGACCCAGCGCTGCGGAGTCAGTTTATTCATGGGGTTTCAGGAAGAGTTAAACAGGCCCTCCTGATGTATGAGACTCCTGCGTCGTTGGAGTCTGCCATGAGTTTGGTTATACGTATTGATCGCCGTTTGCGTCAGGGGGCACAGGAGACGCTACCCCTGGGGGAAAGCAGGGGTGCAAGTGTGGTTGCTGCAGGTGAGCCCACTGAACCTATGCAAATTGCGGGGGTGTCACAGGTTAAGCGTCGCGTCCCGGGGTTCACGAAGCCCGGAGCATGTTTTTACTGTGGTAAAAGGAATCATTATGTTAACGCTTGTCCTGTGCTACCGAAGAAGGTCACACCGGCGGAAAACTACTAAGCTCAGTGGGTATGGAGGAGACCCAGCTGAGCGTATGCATATCCTCCATGATGGTATCTCAATGTATGCTCCCTGCCAAGGTTATTATCGCGGGCAGAGAGCTACCAATATCAGTGTTTGTGGATAGCGGTTCCGCCACCAATCTCATAGATGAGGAGTTTGCACGCACTGCCGGGTTTAAGATCGAAAAACTCCCTCATCCTATTCAGGTGGTTACCATTAATGCCGCTCCCCTCCCTCAGGGGGAGATTACGGAGTTTGTGGCTGAGGTGAAACTCCACATTGGGGTCCTACATTCGGAGTGGGTTACATGTAGGGTCCTCCGTAATCTCCCAGCACAAATGGTCTTGGGTTTTCCATGGTTGTCCAGGCACAACCCAGTGATTGATTGGAAAACTCAGGACATAGTCCAATGGAGTGGTTTTTGCCAGGACAATTGCTTGGCCAAATGTGTGTCCGCCGTGACACCCAGCCTTCCGGAGGCTTTGCAGGATTTCGCGGATGTTTTCTCTGAGAAGGGTTGCTCAGAACTGCCTCCACATAGAGCCTATGACTGTGCGATTAGGTTAAAACCCGGGGCCAAATTACCTAAGGCCAGGATGTTTAATATTTCTGGTCCAGAGAGACAAGTTCTGAAAGACTACATCGCGGAGAGTCTGAGCAAAGGACACATCCGGCCTTCGTCCTCACCTGTAGCAGCGGGGTTTTTCTTCATTAAGAAGAAAGATGGGGGTTACGGCCGTGTCTGGATTTCCGGGAGTTAAACCAGATTACGATCCGTGATCCATACCCGATGCCTTTGATCCCTGATTTGTTCAACCAGGTGGCGGGGGCAAAGTGGTTTTCCAAGCTTGACCTCAGGGGGGCGTATAACCTCATAAGGGTCCGTCAGGGGGATGAGTGGAAGACGGCCTTTAACACTCCTGAGGGTCATTTTGAGAGCCTGGTTATGCCATTTGGGTTGACAACCGTGCCTGCTGTTTTCCAACATTTTATTAATGACGTGTTTGCTCATGTCCTGGGGAAATTTGTGATTGTATACCTGGATGATATCCTCATTTATTCGAGCGACCGGGACATTCATTTAGAGCATGTCAGGCAGGTGTTACAGTTGCTCCGTGAGAATAAGCTCTATGCTAAGCTGGAAAAATGCTTATTTTTTGTTCAGGAGTTGCCTTTTTTGGGATATATTGTGTCCGCCGCAGGGTTTAAAATGGACACTGCTAAGGTGCAAGCGGTGCTACAATGGGAAAGGCCTGATAATCTGAAAGCGCTCCAGCGGTTCCTTGGGTTTGCTAATTATTATAGGAAATTTATAAAACACTTTTCTACTATAGCCAAACCGCTCACGGACATGACAAAAAAAGGTACTGATCTGAATAGCTGGTCTGAGGTGGCGATACATGCATTTGAGCGTCTGAAGAACAGTTTTGCTTCAGCCCCCATTCTGGTGCAACCGAACGTGTCTAAACCTTTTGTGGTGGAGGTTGATGCGTCTGAGGTGGGAGTGGGGGCAGTACTGTCACAGGGCTCATCTTTGAGCGATATGCATCCATGCGCCTACTTCTCCAAGAAGCTGTCGCCGGCCGAACGGAATTATGATATCGGCAACAGGGAGTTGTTGGCCATCAAATTGGCTTTTGAGGAATGGCGACACTTCTTGGAGGGGGCGGCTCACCAGGTCACAGTCATCACCGACCATAAGAACCTGCTCTATCTGGAGTCGGCCAAGCGTCTGTCTCCTAGGCAGGCTCGCTGGGCATTGTTCTTTACACGTTTCAATTTTCTGGTGACTTACCGTCCCGGGGCTAAAAACACCAAGGCGGATGCCTTGTCCAGGTGTTTTCCGGGGGTAGAACCTCGGGAAGAGCCAGTACCCATCCTCCAGGAAGGTGTAGTGGTTTCGGCTCTCACGACTGAGGTAGAGGCGGAGATTGCCGAGGCCCAAGAGGAGGTACCGCCAGGACTTCCCGCCAACAAATCATTTGTACCCCTTCATCTTCGTCTTAAGGTGTTGAGGGAACATCACGACTCAGTTCTGGCTGGTCATCCAGGGGTTAAGGGCACCTTGGAGCTGGTATCGCGTCATTTCTGGTGGCCCAAAATCCGGCAGGACGTGGTCTCGTACGTGGCAGCTTGCATCACGTGCGCCAGGGCCAAGTCGCCCCGAGCCCATCCTGCTGGCACGCTACAGCCTCTGGGGGTACCTAATAGGCCATGGACAGAAATCTCCATGGATTTTATCACTGACTTGCCAGTCTCTGCGGGGAACACGGTCATCCTGGTGGTGGTTGACCGATTTTCAAAGATGGCGCATTTTGTCTCATTGCCCTCCTTGCCCAATGCGAAGACGTTGGCTCAGGTGTTTGTGCAGGAGGTGGTCAGACTCTACGGAGTTCCGTCGGACATAGTATCTGATAGGGGAACTCAATTTGTTGCGAGGTTTTGGAAAGCTTTTTGCTCACGTTTGGGGATCAAGTTGCCACGTTCATCGGCGTTTCATCCACAGTCAAATGGTCAAACTGAGCGCATGAACCAAAATCTGGAGCAGTATTTACGATGCTTTGTGTCCGACAACCAAGGGGAGTGGTCTACTTTCCTTCCTCTGGCCGAGTTCGCGTTAAATAATCACCGTCAAGAGTCATCGGGAGAGTCTCCGTTCTTTTGTGTTTACGGTCAACATCCTCAATTTTGTACCTTACGTCAGGGTGACTCGGGGGGCGTCCCGGAGGAGGACCAGCTAGGAGCTCAATTATCATTGGTCTGGAGGAGGGTGAAACAGCGTTTGTTGAGCATGAGTGCGAGGTACAAGCGGGTGGCTGACAGTAGACGCGTGCCAGGTCCGGACCTGTGTGTGGGTGAATGGGTGTGGTTAGCGACTAAAAATATAAAACTCAAAATTCCATCTTTAAAATTGGGTCCAAGGTTTATTGGGCCTTTTAAGATTGCTGCCATCATTAACCCAGTTGCTTATCGGTTGGAACTCCCTGCAGTATACAAGATACACAACGTGTTTCACAGGGCTTTATTGAAAAAGGTGGTAGGCTCTGTGGACACGACGCCGATGCCACCTCCAGTCATGGTGGATGGCGATTTAGAGTTTGAGGTCTCCAAGGTAGTGGACTCTCAAGTAGTGCGCCGTACTCTTCAGTATTTGGTACACTGGCGGGGGTATGGTCCGGAGGAGAGGTCTTGGGTACCAGCCTCGGACATACATGCAGATCGGCTGGTCAGTTCTTTTCACCGTCGTCATCCGGACAAACCGGGTCCTATAGGTCTTGAGGGCCCTGGGGTCCCTCGTAGAAGACGGGGTACTGTCATGTCGGACGCTATTCACACCACAGCGTCCGGCAGGCAGAGGTAGTTCCACCTCCGTCCACTTTAGCCTCAGTGGCGCCGGCTTGAGTTTCTCAGGCTATCGGGGGTTAATCTAGCTGAAGATCAGGTTGGATGTTTGGTCACGCCCACGGTCTTTAAATAGTCGTGCTGGCCTATGGGCATCGCCGATTATAGCTTGTGTTTCATACCAAGTGGTTCCGGTCTGGAGTGGAGGTGTTGGAGAGAGAGAGAGAGATTCATATCTGGTGTTGTATGATCCATTGTTACCTTCTCGCCTTCCCATATTTGTGTTTTGTTGCGCCCTGTTCACATTACTGTATAGTCCTGTGTGTATGCGGCGCGGTGCAGTTTAAGTTCTCCCTGTCTGTCTTTATTGTTTGGGGCTTTGGTGGTTTGTCTCCTCACTGGGTGGAGGGTGGAGGGTTAAGCTTAGGGCTGAGCAGGAGATAAGAAAAGGGTGGAGGCTCAGGCATTTGCACCTTCAGCAAAAACCCTGGGTTGAGGGTCAGACAGGGTTTCCCCTAGTTAAAGGGACATCACAGGGGCCCCGGGTATTTCTCCCTTAGTTGACCTAAGCCCCGCGTGACAATACTGTATATCAAGAGTAATCGAGAAAAGAAAGACATTTCATGTATAACAAATAGGAAATATTTTAACCAAAGGAATGCAGGAGATTAATTCCCCTCCTTGGAGTAAGGACTCCATCATCAGAATAAATCCTCATAATAAATCAAAAAGGCGCTCACTCTGTAAATAAGGAAAAGGCAAAGAGAACAATTACATACATAGCATACATCCTAATGCGGTTAAAGGTACCCAGAGAAAATTGTGCAAAACAAAGAAGTATAAGTACCTGTGTGCTGATGTATTAAGGTTTCAAAAGCTATAAAGTAAGGAAAAAAGGAAGAGAAAAGTGACAACAGTGAAATATACAGTCTCATAAAGAACTACTGACCAGGAGCAGCAGCCTCCTGCCACCTGGTTGTATTATGTTTAGATAAAAACCCTTGATAAAGGCTTGATTGGCCGAAACGTTGGGAACTTTGTGTGACTGACAAATAAAAATTTGCATTTTTGACATTTGCATACCACAAATTACTTATTCAGCCTCAGGTTGTTATTACTATTGTTCTATTTTTCCTGGGAGCTTTGGTTGTCTTTTCCCATATATTTTCTATACATTAAATCTATTTTGGGATTCATAGCAACCTTGACATAATGTCTTTTGACACCTTGTCCTATAATGATACGGAGGCTGACTCCATCATTGGACAGGTAAATGTACCATGTCAGTTTCTTCATACACCTAATGACCAACTTCGTTCTCGTGATTATGAAAGAATATATAAAAAGAAGATCGCATTCCAACTCCACTATGCTACATTAGCAGAATACCATTGAGTCAAGAGGATACCGAGAGGCCTCAGGGTTTCTCTCAGGCCCACTCTTTTTTCTGAAAAATTGGATTTTTGTAATAAATTTGAGGCCATTTTAAATAAATGCTCGATGGATTTAATCCTTCTCACTGTAGAATTTTTGGAGAAAGAATTGAAGATTATGGATACTGAGATAAATAATGCCGAACAACAATTGCGAGGGATACTATCTCAGGATGAGTTTAATAAGATTAAGTTACAGGTTGAGAAGTCTAAAGGTACAGTCACACTTAGCAATGTACCAGCGATCCCGACCAGCGATATGACGCGGTCAGGATCGCTGGTACATCGCTAAGTGGTCGCTAGTGAGCTGCCACATAGGCAGATCTCACTAGCGACATCGCTGGGGACGGGGGTCGCTACTTACCTGTCACACCAGGCGATCCTGCATCCTCCCGCCCGGCTCCACGCGTCGCTCGTCCTCACAGCAGGAAGCGCCGCAGGAAGCTGACGACGAGAAACAGTCCTGGACGTTCTCGCGCGATCAGCGATAACCAGCGGGGGAGCCGGTCGTAGGTAAGTATCAGACACAGAGATATCGCTAGCAATATCGCTATAACGTCACTAGTTATAGCGATATTGCTAGCGATATCTCTTAGTGTGACATGCCCTTAATACTGAATTTCAGTCCCAGCTACAAGACCGGAAAAGATCAAAATTCTTGAGAGATGCTGATGATTATCAAAAGAACAATGTTTACTATTGGAAAATTCAAAACACATATAGAGATCGTATAACCACTAGACGGTGGGATTCTTCCTTTTCAAATGATTCTGACAGCGATAATTCCAAGAGTTCCTTTCATTCATTTGAACAAAGACGTGGAAAAGGTCAGAGAAATCGTAACAGAGGAATCCAAGGAGGAACTGGGATCACCACAACGCGTGCTCAAACTCGTTCACAGGTAATCCAAGAACAATTAGTTTATAATATTTCATCATATATGTTATCTCCTCCGGAGACCTCTGCCCTCCAAAAAGGGCTATCTTTTTGTCCTACACCTAGATTCAATGAATTCACGTTGGATCAAGAATTACAATGTTTTTTTAGATCCCTACGCCTTAAGGTTCATTTTTCCAAAGATATGTCTTCCACTCCAGTAGATGATATTTCTTCTTATTCTGACTCAGAGACTGGTTTATTGACTTTGAGAAAATTGAATTTATATAAACCAAGTGATTTTGCACCTCCGAGGTCATATCACCCAGTAGAGACCTATATCGGCTTGGTACAAAAAGACATAGACTCAACTACAGTTGATTCATAGTGGTAAATTCCGTATCTTGAACAATATGTCTGCGATTGAATGTTTAGCCATTAATGGTCTTTTCCGCAACAAGCAATTGATTATAAAACCGGCCGATTAAGGTGGTTCTATTGTGGTGATGGATAGACAATATTATGTGGATGAAATTTACACCCAACTTTATAACTCGGATACTTATCTTCCTGTACCTTCGGATCTGTCTCCTTCTATAACTATAGAGATCCGTAATATTGTTCAGCACTATCTGTCGTTAGGTACTATAGATAAAAAATTGAGTGAATATTTGGTTAATTTACATCCTATTACACCTGGGTTTTACACACTTCCTAAAATACACAAAAACCTCACACAACCGCCGGGAAGACCAATTGTTGCATCTACTAATTCACTATTATCTCCATTATCGATCATACTTGAGAAAATCCTCTCTCCTCTTTTACATCTGATTCCCTCATGGCTCAAAGATACATCACATTTTCTATCATGCATTAGGAACCTGAATTTAACTTCAGTAAACTATTATTTGGTGACATTGGATGTCACCAGTTTATATACGAGTATCAGCCATACAAGAGGGATTCAAGCTGTAAAAAATTTTCTAGTAAGTAATACAGACATTTCTAGTGATATTCAGTCTTTTTGTATTTCCCTGTTAACCCTCGTGTTAACAAAGAATTTTTTCTTATTTGAGGACCAATTTTTCATTCAATTAACTGGCACTGCGATGGGCTCAAACGTGGCGCCTCCATATGCCAACATTTTTATGGCGGATTTTGAATCAGATTTTGTCTATTCACATGTTCTCTTTCAGCGGTACTCTGTACTGTGGAAGAGATACATAGACGACATTTTTCTTATTTGGACGGGTGATATATCCTCACTGGAGAGTTTTTTTCAAGATATTAATACTAAGGTTGCAGGTTTATCTTTCACCAAGCAATACAGTACAGTTTCTATTCCTTTTCTTGATACCAGGGTTATTAGAGACATTGATGGCTCTCTTTCCACTGACCTATTTGTAAAACCAACAGACAAAAATAGTCTCCTACACTTCATTAGTTGTCATCCGAAGCACATCAAGAAATTTCTTCCAAGGTCACAGTTTTGCCGGATTGATCGGATTGTGTCCGATAATTCTAATCGTGTTGAGAGACTTGCTGAAATGAAATAAAAATTTGAATCCCGAGGTTATCCTGGTTCTTTCTTGTCTTCTTCTCATTTACCGTCTGTATCTAGCCCTGCTACCAAAACTAAGAGAGTTGCCTTTGTTAATACGTATCACCCTTTCATGTATCTCATTCATAAGGTTATTCGCCATCATTGGCCTCTTCTCTCCAGTTCTTATTCCCATATTTCTGAATTTCAGGTTTCTCCTTTGATCTGTCGCAAAAACCCCCTAACCTACGTAATCTCCTAGTTAGGGCCAATATAGGCAGTTCCCGTGATTCAAGAAGACTGGCTCTTTTTAAGCCATTACGAAAAGGGACTTTTCCCTGTTTGCATTGCTTGCAATGCTCGAATACTACCAAAGGTGACACATTTACCCACCCCAGATCCGGTAAAATCGTCTCAATTAAGGAATATTATAATTGTGATTCTTCATATGTAATATATCTTATAAAATGTCCATGCGGTCTCGGATATGTTGGGGAAACTACCCAGCATATGCGGGATCGCATTTCTCAACATAAATCCACTATTCGTTGCAAGAGAAATTTGTTACCAATTCCTGCTCATTTTATTTCTCACAATCACAATATTTCTCAACTTCGTTACCAAATAATTGATAGCGTACCTCCCACTAGACGAGGTGGCAACAAGATACAAAGGTTAAAAGAAAGAGAGGCTTACTGGATTTTTGCCCTTCAAACTCTGGAACCTCTTGGCCTGAATAGGGAGTATGAGGTTTTCTATTGATTTCTATTGTTTTTCATTCAACTTCTCCTTTTTCTCCTAATTCTTTATTAAAATATATCAATTATTCTTTATGTCTTGATATTAGTAAGGTGGAGTTTGGGTGCGTGGATTTTCTCTTTTTATAGAGAGCAATACGGGTATTCTATGAGATTGCCTCGGTTCTTTTGTGTATGTATGTATGTGCACAGGTACATATGTATGGGCACTTATTTGTGCTCTATGTGTGTGTATGTGTGTGTGTATATATATATATATATATATATATATACAGTGGGGCAAAAAAGTATTTAGTCAGTCAGCAATAGTGCAAGTTCCACCACTTAAAAAGATGAGAGGCGTCTGTAATTTACATCATAGGTAGACCTCAACTATGGGAGACAAACTGAGAAAAAAAAATCCAGAAAATCACATTGTCTGTTTTTTTCCCTTTTATTTGCATATTATGGTGGAAAATAAGTATTTGGTCAGAAACAAAATTTCATCTCAATTCTTTGTGATATATCCTTTGTTGGCAATGACAGAGGTCAAACGTTTTCTGTAAGTCTTCACAAGGTTGCCACACACTGTTGTTGGTATGTTGGCCCATTCCTCCATGCAGATCTCCTCTAGAGCAGTGATGTTTTTGGCTTTTCGCTTGGCAACATGGACTTTCAACTCCCTCCAAAGGTTTTCTATAGGGTTGAGATCTGGAGACTGGCTAGGCCACTCCAGGACCTTGAAATGCTTCTTACGAAGCCACTCCTTCGTTGCCCTGGCGGTGTGCTTTGGATCATTGTCATGTTGAAAGACCCAGCCACGTTTCATCATCAATGCCCTTGCTGATGGAAGGAGGTTTGCACTCAAAATCTCACGATAATGGCCCCATTCATTCTTTCATGTACCGGGATCAGTCGTCCTGGCCCCTTTGCAGAGAAACAGCCCCAAAGCATGATGTTTCCACCACCATGCTTTACAGTAGGTATGGTGTTTGATGGATGCAACTCAGTATTCTTTTTCCTCCAAACACGACAAGTTGTGTTTCTACCAAACAGTTCCAGTTTGGTTTCATCAGACCATAGGACATTCTCCCAAAACTCCTCTGGATCATCCAAATGCTCTCTAGCAAACTTCAGACGGGCCCGGACATGTACAGGCTTAAGCAGTGGGACACGTCTGGCACTGCAGGATCTGAGTCCATGGTGGCGTAGTGTGTTACTTATGGTAGGCCTTGTTACATTGGTCCCAGCTCTCTGCAGTTCATTCACTAGGTCCCCCCGCGTGGTTCTGGGATTTTTGCTCACCGTTCTTGTGATCATTCTGACCCCACGGGGTGGGATTTTGCGTGGAGCACCAGATCGAGGGAGATTATCAGTGGTCTTGTATGTCTTCCATTTTCTAATTATTGCTCCCACAGTTGATCTCTTCACTCCAAGCTGGTTGGCTATTGCAGATTCAGTCTTCCCAGCCTGGTGCAGGGCTACAATTTTGTTTCTGGTGTCCTTTGACAGCTCTTTGGTCTTCACCATAGTGGAGTTTGGAGTCAGACTGTTTGAGGGTGTGCACAGGTGTCTTTTTATACTGATAACAAGTATAAACAGGTGCCATTACTACAGGTAATGAGTGGAGGAAAGAGGAGACTCTTAAAGAAGAAGTTACAGGTCTGTGAGAGCCAGAAATCTTGACTGCTTGTTTCTGACCAAATACTTATTTTCCACCATAATATGCAAATAAAATGGAAAAAAAAACAGACAATGTGATTTTCTGGATTTTTTTTTCTCAGTTTGTCTCCCATAGTTGAGGTCTACCTATGATGTAAATTACAGACGCCTCTCATCTTTTTCAGTGGTGGAACTTGCACTATTGCTGACTGACTAAATACTTTTTTGTCCCACTGTATATGTATCATATAGGGTAGTTATGCTTATTAATGTTCTTGTTAAATATATGTAAACATGTGTATGTTTGTTCATTATGGTCATTCATTTAACTACCCTTTATATAGTACTTTACGTAGTATTTTGTAGCTTATTTTCTCTTTTCTCTTTACAGACCTAATTGCGGGAAGAAGCTTTTTTTTTCACTGGGTGACTTCTTTTTTCTTTTGTTTTTCTTTTTTTTTTCTTTCTCTCTTTTCCTTTTTTCTTCCTTTTTTCTTCCTACTTTGTTTCTATTACTATTCTTGTATATACAGTATGTCTCTTCAGACCGGAAGTAGTGTTAACATATAACAGAATATACTATTATATAATTATTTTCCTTTTATGTTCCCCTTTTTTTATAATTTGTGATTTTTCACATCACTTTTATTCTTTTTGCTACATTTCTCCTTGTTATCTCCTGATGTAGATGAACTTATGCCCCATTTCCGTCAGTTTTGACGGTCTGCGCATGCGCGATAAAATACTGCGCTTTAGAGACTCACTTCCTTTTGATTTACTAAGCTTATGCCCCACTTCCGTCCTATCAGACGGTCCGCGCATGCGCGACTCATTATTGTTTTACAAGTTATTCATTTCCTTTTACTTCACATCATCCATGCCCCACATCTGTCCGACTCAGATGTTTTGCGCTTGCGCAATATGGGCGCATTCAACTGGCACAACTGTTGTACATTTCAATGATTAATAGGATTTAAAAAGTCATTTGGCTGAGCCTAGACACACACACACGCTTCACAGACAGCGGCGCTGACCCATACCACCGATTTTCTCACTTCAGGTTCGTATAGTTCAGCGATATATTGCTATATATTTTCAATATTTGTTCTTTATGAGACTGTATCTTTCACTGTTGTCACTTTTCTCTTCCTTTTTTCCTTACTTTATAGCTTTTGAAACCTTAATACATCAGCACACAGGTACTTATACCTCTTTGTTTTGCACAATTTTCTCTGGGTACCTTTAACCGCATTAGGATGTATGCTATGTATGTAATTGTTCTCTTTGCCTTTTCCTTATTTACAGAGTTAGCGCCTTTTTGATTTATTATGAGGATTTATTCTGATGATGGAGTCCTTACTCCAAGGAGGGGAATTAATCTCCTGCATTCATTTGTTTAAAAATATTTCCTATTTGTTTTACATGAAATGTCTTTCTTTTCTCGATTACTCTTGATATACAGTATATATGTCAGTGATACTGTACCGACTTTATTTTATGTTCATGGTAGACAAGATGTCTAATTTATATTATGGTTGTATTCTGTTTAGATAAAAACCATTGATAAAGGCTTGATTGGCCGAAACGTTGGGAACTTTGTGTGACTGACAAATAAAAATTTGCATTTTTGACATTTGCATACCACAAATTACTTATTCAGCCTCAGATTGTTATTACTATTGTTCGATTTTTCCTGGGAGCTTTGGTTGTCTTTTCCCATATATTTTCTATACATTATTATAGTGATATGACATCAAAGAACACAGCTCAGCAACAGAGATAGGAAGATAAATCTATAAAAAATGGACCTGAGGAAGACAGATGATTCTGTTGAAATGCGTTGTGGATCATGCACTAATAAAAAGAAGATTTTAATTCACCGTCTCCCTTCCTTGCGCTCCGTTTATGACCAGGATACAACCCAAATACTGTACATCAGACAGTGATGTGTTGTAAAACTGTAGCATGATGTGTAGCAGTCTGTGAATAATACCGTTATTTAATTGATAGGGGAAAGAGAGACAGGAGAGGTGATAGCCACAGTGCAAGACTCAGTGTGACTGATCAGTGATATTGTGTAGCTGGCATCTGTCCTGATGCATTAGAATTACATTTACACATTTTTTCTTCATTCTTAATGCGCTTGAAAGCAGAAGCAAGACGGCACAGTAGTTTTTACAGAAAAAGCTAACAAACTGAAATAAGTGTAAGTCAGAAATAGTGTACTTGCCTGTCACAACTGACTGTACTGATTTTTGGTATTTCTGGTGCAATACTTCTTGTGAAGGGGAAATAATGTTTTCTTTAAATACAAAAGAAAATTCCCCAAAATCTAGACATTTAACTGCAACTGTCTACCTCACAAAATGTGCATGTCGTAAACACTTTTTTTTCACATCTGTTTTTCTAGTCAAATTCTACATCTGTAAACAGTGCCCTGTTGCAGATACTGTCTTTTTGGACATGTACCTACCTATCTTTTGTCAGTTTGTGAAGTGAGGCTGAATTTCATTAAATAGAAAAGTTGTCTCGATTTTTAATTTTATGCATTTAACTGTGTGCATGTCTATTTTTGCACACCTGTTTTATTAGCCAATTTGACAGCTGTACACATGACACCTATACTGCATCCTGCTGCCTCATTTTGCTTTCTGTATGTGCACCTAACTATCTATGATTTCTTGCTTTATCCTTTGTTGCCAAGATTTGTATAATAAGATTTGAAAAGATAGTCAAAGTTAATTATAATAGTGTACAACATGTATAGTAATAGAAAAATTATAAAAAGTGTCAATGGATGAGGTAATGTAAAAAAACCCTACACAACACCTAATAATATAGGAGCTGCACCAGCTCTCCAGGCAATAGTAGTACAAAATGCAGGGCACAATTGTCCTCCTTTACTCTTGGCATGCCTATTAGTGGGGAAGAAGTGGAGGGTGTGAATGAATAAACAGCACATTACTCTTCTTAGCCACAGCATGATGATGTTACCTTTGACAGCGACACCATCAGTTTGAGTCAGTGTTTTGTACAGAATGATCTGTCTAATAGCAAATGCCTATAGGGATAATTTTTGAACTGCTTTTTAATTTGAAAAAAACAGAAAAAGTCTATCAGTGCTCTGTGTTATTTAAGGGAATCTGTCAGTAGAATCAAGCCTCTTAATCTGTCTACATGGGCATGCAGGTCATGGAAAGTAGAATAAAATGATAACTTGATATCTGAAATTTGATGGCTTATTCCATAAAAATCCAAAATTTTTCTTAATGTGTAAAAAAGTTGTTTAGATCTATTCACCGAATACAGACCTCCCATAGAATCTGCCTCCAGAGCTTATTTTAAATGAAAGGAGACTTTAACAATGTGAGATATGTAGATTAGCAGAGCAGACTTTCAGTCATTACATGCATTGCGCAGGCGCCGGACTTCTCTGACCTTTCCCGGCGCCTTCTCACTGCAGTACTTTACTCTGCCCTCAACAGGGCAGATAAAGTACACCTGCTCAGAAGCCGCAGCAGAAGTAAGAAGGAGGATGGCATCGTATGAAGATGGGAGGCGCCGGACCGAACCGCGACACCCACCGCCCCTTCCCCCGCCCCCGGGTGAGTATAATCTAACTTGTTTTTCTTATCTTCAGGTTACATGGCGGTGTCAGCAGCTGATAGGGCTAAAATGGGGTGACAGATTCACTTTAACTTTGTAGGTTTTTAGCCTGGGAGAGGCATGTTTGATAAATATTAGGCTATGACTTATTGAGTAGCTATCCTCACTAGGTGGCACTAGCAAGATTAATACACATAAACCTCCCTCCAGACTTTTTGATCATTGCATACATTACGATATCTAATCCTCTTGATGTAACAGTCACCATCTTTTTACTTTAGGGTCTATCAGAAGAGCTAATTTGGTGCCATTAACATCTTCCTCTTCATCAACAAAAATCTAAAGGGGCTGATAATGCAGGCTAATCCTCAGATTGCCGGTTTACTGTAGATGTAAATGCTACTCCTTCGGTTGCCAGCATGGAAATTACTTTTATTTAAAGTGATATGACTACCCTAACAAATCTAACACAAATATTTTGCCTGCAGATCTACTGATCAACCCTAATTACCCCTATGCCTATTTCCAACATCATTAAATTATCCCAGCCAATCAGAATAAAGCCTCATATTTGTAAGCAACAGAGCTAATATCCCTGAAAAACCCTTGATAACATCGTTAGCATAATCTTTTACACAGAAATGTAAACTCCTTGTCTATAAATATTTATGCCGGATGCATATTTATGGACCATGAACTGTGAATGGATGGCGGTGAGGATGGAATTTCGAGCGGGATTTGGGTAGAATGTTTTTTTTTTAATCTATGCTTAGTGTTAGGAAAACTATTGTTGGTTTTATTGGCGTTATTGTAGAACAGTTGGTGTATTAGCAGATGAATTAACCGTGATTTTTTTTTCTTCCGATGTGTCTAAAACATTGCATGCTACTAAAGATAACTGGATATGCTTGATGCATTTAAATAGCATTTGATAACTTCCGTTGGTGTTAAATTGGATTACTCCTGAATAATGTAATCAAATTTAGATTCAGTCTTGAAGCATGAGACACTTAATGACAAAAAAACACAGATATTACATTCTCCACGGAAACAGCTTGTTGTTCGCTTCAATGTATCATAAAATCTGGTTACTGTGATGGTCGTTACTCAGGTTATTCAATCATCATGGAAGCTGCATCTATGTACACTATAAATGCGTATAAATGACTAAGTAGTAAACTCTTGTAGACGTCCTATAACCCAATCCAAGCAGGTGAATAAATGAGTTATCTATAGCAATCTATTAGACCATTTTACCAAACCAGCTGGCATCTCTTTTTTGTTCTCCGCATTTTGTCTAGTTTTTGTTAGAGTGAATTCACTTCAAAGTTGTCAATTCCGTTCTTCTTTTCCTTTATTGTAGCAAATTCCCCCCCAACAATACTGACTGCTAGATCACTTCATTTGTAGTATTTGTTATTTTGGCGGAGCCTCAATGTCAATATGAATACAGTCTAAAAGCCCCAATCTACATTAGGTCTAAAGGGTTAAACTCGCCAATATTGGCCAAAAATCAAATGTATGTGGAAGACTTTTGACAAATGATGTTGAGGGAGAGAAAGACTCGGCATGTTGATCGTCTAACAATCTTTTTGTTCATTGGGAGATAAGCTGTTGTCAGAGGAATATTAGAGAACCCCAACAGCCCTTGGCGGAACCAAAGGTTCCTTCAAATTTAGGACTCAAGAGTATCCATACACCATAGAGAGCTGTTAGATATCTCTCTCAACTCCACCGAGCATTCATGTGTTGCCATTGATCAGCCATCCGGTACTTGTAATGAATGGGTTTGACTAACATTAATCTAATTTCTATGGAAGCCTTTAGGCTTCATGCAATTGGCATTGCTGTGTATATACAGAGCCTTCATGCTGCAACATACTCAACCTTGGTAAATCACCTTGCAGGCGATGTAGCTATATATCATGCAGAACTTGAAACTACATCCAGCTATGGTGCCTCTGTGACTTATGAGAACATATGTGCTTTTTATAACATGTGATAGGGGATTTATATGGGACATTACAGAAAAAAAGATTGGATAATCAACCCTGAAAGTCCAAAAAGCCAAGTTGCAGTAATAATGTAAGGGAAAAATTGCAAAACCAGTGCCACATTGTGGTCTTGATAGATGCAACATACATGTTTTAACACTCATTTTATCTAACCGTTTGTAAGAAAAAAGAAAAACACTGCAGGAAGACGTTCTGGTTTCGCAGTACATGACGATCATGCATTTGCCACTGTTTGTGGTCACCTTGCATCTCTATAATTGCTATCATGAACAGGCTTGGTGTTAGCTACTCCATTTTCTCGATCCAAAGGGTTGCCCTGGCCTTCACTCTTTAACTTTTGTTCAGGGATCTTGACTTACACAGGGACCCCTAGGCTTGGGCCATGGAGTCATCTGCTGTCTGGTGGCGCAAGCTGGCAAGAAGAATAGTCATGTATCTTGGTCAGAACCAGGAGGTAAAATCATCAGGTAGGAGAAATGCCAGAAAACAAACCAAAGTCAAACTTAGGCATATCCACTAAGACACAGGTTCTGTGATACACACCAGAGCTAATTAGGCTATAACTAGGAGTGTGAACTGATTCTCAGGGGTTTAAATAGCAAAGCGGTCCCACCCAGGACTGGCTGCAGAAAGAAACACAAACTAACATAATTTAAACCCAAAGCTTTTGGAAAGGTCAGAGCCACTAGTCACAGGTGTAAAACAGCTGTCAGATGACTTTTGAAGCAGGAATGGAAGGGACACGAACTGGCACAGATGTCACAGCACTCTTTTTTAATTTTACAGGATGAGAAGACATGAATGATTTTTGTTCCTACATAAGAACAACACTGATTTATTAAACAACCCATATGATACGTGGAATATGAGAAAATGAGAAAAAGTGGACTCACTTAAAAGTAACTTATTAACTGATTCATGCTGCCCAACCACAGGTAGCAAAAATCAGAGCCTGGCACCATGATTGCAGCCAGGTATGTTTTACTCTGAATCGCTTGTTAGAAGATCTGGCCAGGGAGCAGAGCCAGACATGAGACCAGTCCAGCACGGCCACTGGCTTTTCCTTTGGCTGCCCCAGGTGATTGACAGGTCTCTACTATGGAAGAAATCTGTCAATCACCTCTTGCACCGCTGTGAAAAGCTAGTTGGAGTGGTGTCGGACTAGTTTCTTGTCTGGCTGTGTTCTCCGGCTATATCTTATAATGAGCACTTCAGACTAAACTATGCCTGGCTACAATCATGCAGCCAGGCTTTGATTTTCACTACCCATATTTTCTTCATCATAAATCAGTTGACATGTTCCCTTTACTGTAAATTGGACCCTCTGTAAGGGTGGTGGACTGTTGCTGTCCCGTTCCTGCACCTGAAAACATTGTGCTATGTGTGAATAATGTCTTTCATCTTTGTATACATCGTGATGTTATGTGCCTTGTGAAATGTAATGTTTCTGCTTAATGTTAGTAACGTACAATATAGGATGTATATAATATAATACATAGTGTAAATTATAGTATAATGTAAAATGTAGATAGTTGACTGTAGTATAGGTAGTGACGATAGTGTAAGTTAGGATAGAGTTAATGTTTGGGACTAACCCATGGTGGTAAGTGCTAGTGTTAGAGCAATTGACTGCTTCTCTTTAGAGCTGCAGTTTTGCATCATGTATATACAGAATATATATATATATATATATATATATATATATATATACATAGAGTATATGTATATACAGTCAAAGCAATGGGACATATTACATTTTTTTCTGTGAAAACTAGATAAATTCATGAGAGGAAAGTCTATAACTGGAGTCACATGTATTATTTTTGTGAGTCAATTCTTTTTTTTTCTCTTGTTAAGTTCAGATTAGGATATTGAAAATACTTTTGATCTGTGTTATTTAGCAACGAAGGTTAATAGCTTCTCATCCTGAAAACATTTGAGTTTTTCCCCTTCTCCTTTTGTGTAGGGCTTTATAGATGGACATAAACCAGCTGAAGTCACCTGCTGTGTTGACTTGTCAGATGTGTTGCAGCGTAGACATTGCCGAGACAGCTCAGACAAAAGTTTTCTCTACTGATTGTGCTTTTTACATGTGGTATCATGTCATGGCTTTTCATTCACATAGTACTATAGTTCTCTGAAATTTTCCAATATTTACCCTTTAAAAAAAAAGTCATGATATTTTCCAGGACAATATATTTCTTTTATTACATTTTCTCCTGAAACTAAGGCCATCAACAAAGTGAAGCCTAAATGCTTACAGTCATATAAAATAGCAAGGTCAAATCGTCGAATTCGCCCTCCTTGGGTCCAGTGCCTGCTCTCCACCGCGGCTCAGATCTGTGTTTTGACTGCAGCAGTGATAGGATGACTACAGTGTGCATCCCTGCTGCAGTCACTCTGTTTAGGCGCCCTGCCAATGTAGACAGCACGTGTCATTGATCTTCGTGGTTAGCAGCAGCAATGATGTGCACTGCAAACAAAATGGAGACGGAAGGAGTGACAGGGAGACAGTGCTGGATCTGGGAGAGTTTTGTTATTATAAATGACTGCAAGCTTTTAAGGTTCACTTTGTTTAAAGTGGAAAACCTCTTTAATTACAAAATATCCAGTAAACCTGCCATCCTTAACTTTAGGCATCACTGAGCTACTCCCCATCCTTTACTGTAGGCATCACTGAGCCACCGCCATGCTATGCTGTATGCAGGGTGTTCTTCCCAATGAATGCTTCATTCTTTTACCTCTTAATGTACCACTGATCCACGGATTCAAATATCCCCAGTTTTTGTTTCATAACTCCACTGAACAGATTCCCAGAACTATTGTGGCTTATATATATGGTTTTGAGCATATTGGAGTGGATTTTTTTTTGTGGTCTTGGGTCAGTAGAGGTGTACGGTTTCAGGCATGGAGGCCTTCAGCCATTAGTATGCCACTTACTATGCACACTGAAATCTCAGAGCCTGCTGCCATCAGATCTCACTGAAGGCCTTCAGTCATTTGAGGGTTTTTCATTACCTGCTTGCTCAGAATCTGATGGCAGCGGATGATAACTTCCTCTACCCGTCATGTCCAGGAAGTCCAGCCTGTGTTCTTTTAACTTTGAACCTGTGAATTATGCTTCTAAATTTATTTGTAGGGACATGCGGTGACTTTACTATATGTTTTGCTTCCTTTTCAGTCTTCAATCCAATTATCTCTTAAGTTTTGGACCACTCTCTTGACCATATTTCTAACATGCAATAAAATGTCAAAATGTCAAAGTCAGCAAATCCTTAGCCAGTTTCGGTATTTGTTGTGTTTTATCTCAAGCACACCTGATGCAATTGTAATTAATGGAGCCCTTGATTATTACATCAGGTGTGTTTGAGACGATTCGGAGACATCAGTAGTCATCAAGATGGCATTGTGTGTTGACTTTGTAGAAACCTCTTGTTATATTATCTGTGTTGAGATATCGCAATTGTTCATGTTGATTTTTTTATTGAAAACAACTAAAAATGTAATTTGCAATGGGGTTTGACTCATTTTAATTTCACCTGTATATTATAGTCTAATATCAATACATTTTTCATGCTGGTTGCACTATCACGCATTGTATAAGAACTTTTACATACTGTCTTGAAATGGTGCATCATTAGCAAAGTCACTCTTGGTTTTTGTTGTAAGACTTGAACTCTTGATTTTTATATAACTTCATAGTAACTGTTTCAGAACAGCAGGGGGTTGTGTTGTGGAAAAGAGTTATCCAAATAGAAATAGAAAGAAATAGCCAGCTCACCAGAGATCAAGCGCAGAAACTCGGAGCTCCGTGCGGACCAACGTCATAGACCATAGAAGGAAAGTTCTGCTCCAGCTGCTACTAAAATCTTCTTTAATGAAAAACCATTAAAACATACAATGGTGAAGACTCTGCATGTAACCACACCACAACAGAGATGACAGACTACGCGTTTCGACCAGACGGTCTTTGCCAGCTGACAAAGACCGTCTGGTCGAAACGCGTAGCCTGTCATCTCTGTTGTGGTGTGGTTACATGGAGAGTCTTCACCATTGTATGTTTTAATGGTTTTTCATTAAAGAAGATTTTAATAGCAGCTGGAGCAGAACTTTCCTTCTATGGAAAAGAGTTATACATACAAAGTATCAAGTAATAAAACAGGAACTGTACTCCACGAAAAAGAACATAGTCCAAGAAAGTGAATATACCGGCTATAAGGGGCAATGGCGAAAAATATTATTTGAGAATATTTACTCATCGTGTCTACCAAAATTTTTCAGTAAAATGTTAGACAGGAGTTATTACTGTGCTGGACAAAAAAAAAGTAAAAAAAAGTCATATAAAAATGGAAAACCCCTGTAACATCATAAAATAAATTTGACACCTCTTCTACTCTCACCTTTCTTCACCAGCCTTTGTATAAGCTTTCTGATAGACCTAGTTCCAAAATGACCAATATGGCGCAAGCTTTGGTGGTGTAAACATAAAAACAAATTATTTGCAATTGATTTTGGATTTCCAGTCTAAGGTCTCCTAAGTTCTGCCATTCCCACCATGTTGATCTATAGCAGTGGTTTCCAAACTCCAGTCCTCACGGACCCCAACAGGTCATGTTTTCAGGATTTCACAGGTGATGGAAATATCATCAAGGCATCAGGAATTCTCTCACATCTCTCAATTCTCTCACATCTCGACTCTGCCCTCTCTTTCAAACCACATATCCAAGCCCTCGCCTCCTCCTGCCGCCTCAAACTAAAAAATATTTCCCGAATCCGCGCATTCCTCAACCATGAAACCACAAAAACACTAGTGCACGCCCTTATAATCTCCCGCCTCGACTACTGCAATCTCCTACTCTCTGGCCTCCCATCCAGCACTCTGGCACCACTCCAGTCCATCCTACACTCTGCTGCCCGACTAATCCACCTGTTTCCTCGCTATTCCCCAGCCTCCCCCCTATGCGAGATGCGAGGCCCTTCACTGGCTTCCTATTGTCCAGAGGCTACAGTTCAAAACCCTAACCATGACATACAAAGCCATCCACAACCTGTCTCCTCCATACATCTGTGACATGGTCTCCCGGTACCTACCCACACGCAACCTTTGATCCTCTCAAGATCTCTTTATCTACTCCCCCCTCATCTCTTCTTCCCACAACCGCATACAAGACTTCTCCCGTGCTTCCCCCATACTCTGGAACTCTCTGCCGCAACACATCAGACTCTCACCAACAACGGAAACCTTCAAGAAGAACCTGAAGACCCACCTGTTCTGACAAGCCTACAGCCTGCAATGATCCTAGGTCTACTGAACCACCGCACAACCAGCTCTACCCTCTCCTAGTGTATCCTTACCCATCCCTGTAGACTGTGAGCCCTTGCGGGCAGGGTCCTCTCTCCTTCTGTACTTGTGTGTCCCTTGTCTTGCACATGTTTGTTGTACTTTTCTATATTTCCCCTTTTTCCATGTAAAGCGCCATGGAATAAATGGCGCTATAATAATAATAATAATAATAATAATAATAATAATAATAATGTGTAACACTATGGAAATCCTGAAAACATGACATGTTGGGGTCCGCGAGGACAGGAGTTTGGGAACCACTGATCTATAGGATGTTAAAAACCCTAGGAAGGGGGTTATATTTGCCCCATATATAATGGGAAAATTTAATTTCTGACTCCACATATGTCAATCAAAATAATTCCTTGGATTAACATCCCATCTCCTGGTAGCCCTCCCCCAAATCATATGTAGGGGAGGTCTCATGGGAACATGGACCCTAGCCATGTTTTTATTAGCTTTTAGGCTATGTGCACATGTATGCAGAAAATTTCTGCATAAAAACAGGACTCCTTCCCAGAAAACGCGCGTTTTTGCAGCGATTTTTGCACATTTTTGCCACGATTTTTGTGCGTTTTTGCCGCAATTTTTCCGTGCATCCCCAGACACACAGAAAATAGCCAGAAATGCGGAATTTACAGCGAAATTAATGAGCATGCTGCGTTTTTTACTGCAAAGCGTTTATTTCGAGGTAAAAAACGCATCAATATGCACAAAAAGTGCAAAATGCATTAAAATGAATGGGAAGCTTCTTTTAAGCGTTTTTTGAGCGGATTTTTTGGTAAATCCGTGGGAAAAACGTGAAAAAAAACACTGTGTGTGAACACAGCCTTTTGTTGTTTTGGTCATATCTAAAATGAGGGTCAACTGTTTTTTAAGGTGAAAAGGTCACCCGTGGTAAGCTGTGGGAACACGAGCCAGTTTTTACTGGATATTTCCAGCTGTTCTGGCGCCTTTTTCTTGGAATTTGATTGGTCAGTTTGGAAAAGACCAGGAAGATTTTATGTATATATATATCCCTGTTATTCCGTTGTTTCCTCATTCAATTTGAAGAAGAAAGAAGTTCCCGCCCTCGCTCCCTGGTTTTAATTCTTGTTGTGATGTTTTATTCGAGGGGAAATCGCCCAGCTTTCTGGGTGGATTGGTTGGTGATGCTATAATTTTTGAAGTATGGATATTAATTTATATAAGTTATTATGATTAACCTTTTAGTTACCCTAAATAAAAGCACCACGGCCATTGTTTTGCACAAATTTTTGTGTCTGTGTATTATTTATAAAGCAATGGGCTCTGTGTTCCCATTAATCTAGTACCTATAAACTGTAATAAAAAGTGTATACTGGCTAACAAAAGGGTAACAATGTTTTGAACTTTTGACTTTCATATCTCACCATCCGTTTTTGAGTCGAAAGTGAGACTATCATAATTTTATAGATAATCATCTTGCTTGACTATCTCATATATAAATTTGTCTTGCAACTTTTTTTCCTATAATTAGTTGTGCAGATTCTTGTCATGTCACTGCATTGTTACAGTTTTGCTCCTAATAATCGAAATTTTAATTTTTAATATTTTGTTAATATTTTGCAAATTCACCCTTGGCTTTCAACACTGTCTGAATCTTTCTAGGCATGCTCTTGTTCAGATTCTATCATGTCTCTACCAAAATCTGATCTCAGGTCTCTTCTACACTCTCCCAAACTTGCGGCATACTGGTCGACTCACTTGGGTATGTATACAGCCTTTTTTCAACTCTATCCACAAGTGTTCAGTTGAATTGAGGTCTGGGGCACCAGCACCTCTACTTCATTGTCATTAAACCATTTCTCTGCCTATCTCGACTTATGCTTCAAGACATTGTTCTGCTAGAACACTATGTCGTCCTTTTCAATCAATCAATCAAATTTATTATCGCCAAGTACATATTACATATATACAAGGAATTCTTTGTGGCAAAGAGGCAACATAATATATAACAACAGATAAAACAAGTAACATCTAACAAGACAGATACAGTACATAGTCTACACATGACGATTTAATTGTTGAACAGAGAGTGGATAGAAGCTGTTCATATGGCGGTTGGTGCTGCATTTGGGGACTCTGAAGCGACGTCCTGAAGGGAGTAGTTGGAATGAGGAGTGTCCCGGGTGAGAGGGATCGGATGAAATTTTCAATGCGTGGGATCGAATACTCTTATCATAAAGATCCTGGATTTTAGGCAGGAGGGAACCTATAATTCTCTCTGCTGTTCTGAAAGTCCTTTGTAAGCGGAGTTTGTCATGTGCAGTGGCTCCCCCATACCAGACTATCAGAGAGGAACAACAACATGCACATAGTACTCAAGGGTACAACTTAACTTGTCTTGTAGGATACTCACATATAACTCAGCATTGAGACCACCAATGATCCTGGTCAAGTATCCAATGCCTTTGGCTGTGAAACAACCTCATATCATCAGGCTTCTTCCACAAAACATAACAGTTTTAATTCATTAGCCCCCTTTTCTCCTGTTTCTTCCAGACCCATTTGCACCCATCAGAGCCGAGTCTATTGATTTTTGTGACATTGCTCAAAATCAACTGTTTCCAATTTTCTACTGTCCACTTTTTGTATATTTTGCAAACTGGAGCCGATGTTTCTTATGACAATATTGAAATTTTGGCTTCTTCACCTTTTTTCAGGCCATCATTTCAGACTTGTGTAACGTGCGTCATATGGTGCTAGCATTGACGTCTGTGCTCTCACCATAATGAAGCATACGAGCCGCCTCCACTGCCGTGTTTGTTGCACCAGAACTGATAAACCTTGTGATGAGTCAACTTGATTACTCAGATATTTTGCCTGGATGTCCTGTAAGTGAATGGAAAATGTTGGTCTATCTTTTATCTCTTTCTCGTATTTTACTGGTACTGCTACACGTTCATGTGTATTACCATTATGTGTTTGTCACATAGGTAATGTTGCACTATTCTGTGTATTACCTTAAGGGATAAAAGTGTAATGTATATTTATGTTAATGCTATGTCTAACTACTGTTATAGTTGTAGGGAAAGCGTAGTACCCCAGTTAGGCCACTAGATGGGGGTGGAGTGCATACTCAGCCTTTAAATAGTTAAAGTAGGAGGAGCTAATGGCCGTTAAGCTAAGGAACAGCTGAGATTTGAATCAGTTGGGCGGGGGTGCCCTGACAGGGCAGTCACCTCTGTAACGTTAAAGACACGGGCCCAGCCATCCAGGACCTGGGGGCCACAGATGACAACACTGCAGAACACAGCAGCACAGATCACAGCCGCACAGTTCACAGCAGCGCAGAACATAGCAGTGCAGATGACTACACTACAGATGGTAGTGAGACAGTTGGCAGCGGTACGGCAGAACAGATCGCTCATTATGAGGCAGCTTGCTACGTGGGCAGATGCCTTTTTGTCTGGGGCAAAACAGACAGGGGAACTCCCAAAAATGGTGAAGCAGGACAGAGAGGATGCTGTGATGCTGAACAGGATGGGATGTCCCAGAGATATGCTGAAGGAAGACCATGAGAGCATAGGGAAAGTGACAGAATTGTGTACTGTGGCATCTGAGGTAACCGCTGTAAAGACAATGGATGTGCTGCATACAAAAATGAGTAAAGCGGTCATTGTTAAAGTTGAACGGAACTGTGACTCTGTTCGTTCCACACCGTCTGAGGAGAACGTGCAGGGCATTACAGAAAGCTCTGAGAAGAATGGAGCTGTAGGCATGCTAACAGGAAGCTATCATGTCTATGTGAGGGGAGGCCAGGACACCGTTGCCCCGGAGTCCTCGGCCACTACTAAAGTCCTGGCTGACCCTTACAGTCCACCTAATGGTTTTTGAATGGATGGACAGACATCATTTCATATTCTTCCAACTGTCTTGGCACTCCCTTGTTGCAGTTTGGCAATCTTCTTGGCCGAGAGACCGCTATTGATGAGTTGGAAGATGGTGTTTCTCTTTTTTGAGAAATATTCTTCATGACTGCTCCGCGATTTCAACCAGAGACCTTTTGCTTGGGAATCAACCTAATCGACACTTAGCTTTTAGGGAATGTGAGAACAGGTTGTACAATGTGCAGTATACAGGAAGAAAAATATTTTTCCACCACCAGGAGCAAAACAGTAACAATGCAGTGACATGACAAGAATCTGCATAACTAATCATATGCAAAATATTTTCAAGTCAAATTTATGTGTGTGATAGCCAAGATGATTTTTTATAAAATGATGGTCATCTCACGTTAGAAGTAGTAGTGGATGGTGAGATATGGAGCCTGAAAGTAAAAAGTTTAAAACATTGTTACCCTTTTGCTGGTCAGTGTATTTTCAAGAAAGTCATCCTCGAATTTGTTTAGCTAATCTACCATCACAACATGAGTTGACCGTCATATAACATGGTGTGGCAGAGAGGTGTACAGTCTCAAAGTCCTAAGAGTAGTTCTTTCTTGATGCCCTCTATTGGATATCTGCTGATCTGACCTATGTCTTTCAAAATATATAGAAAATTGTTCTTGGGGTCAAGGGTCTTAACTTTGAGTTTTTTTTTCTTATGATAGTCCTTACTATTTAGTTATTTTATATGAGTGCACTTTAACCTAAAATAACTGTCAAGTGTAGATTGATGAAGGAAGCTCATCAAGGGAGCTTTTAGCTGGGTCTTGGATTGATCAAAGATGAAAACCCTTTTAAGCTGATGGGCTTTAACACAGATGCTAGTCTTAAAATTGTACTGAGATGGTACCTACTTGAAAGGTCTCCAGATTTTTCTTTCTTTAGACAGTGTGGATGTAGCTTAGCTATTATCATGTTTTTGTTGTAAGCTTGCGAGCAGGGACCTCACTCCTAATGTCACTGTTTGAATTGTCTTAACTTGTATTGAATTTATTGTCTGTACATGTCCCCGCTTAATTGTAAAGTGCTGCGGAATATGTTGGCGCTATATAAATAAAAATTATTATTATTATCTGATGATATGGTCTAGGGTAAAAATATTTTTGGATATATTTTTATTACTTTTTTTCTGTAATTTTAGAGAATCTACCATATGTATATGGGAAAATGCTTGTTAATAAATTATCATATGATTTAAACTCTACAAAAAACCTTTCCATATTTAAGCAATTTTTGACAATTTGGAGGCCGACTAAACCAACCTTCTGCTATATCTCAATTTATTAAATTTGAGACTTCTATGTTGATGGACAGATCTATCCCTTTACTTGCATCTTCTTTCATCACAAACAGCAAAGGTTGAGACGAGACTCATTTCCAAAGAAAGTAAAAATAATCCAAAGATATTCTTCAACTGCATAGAAATTAAGAGAATCAAAAATAATCTGGCTGAAATAGTCGAAGAGGTTGAAGGAAAGACCAACATGAAGCAACTAGCATCTGCCTCATGAGGTTTTGCCTTTTTCTGGATCAACATGTTATCAGTGGGCCTCGATGGAGATGTGTCTACTTTCAAGCTTAAAAGTATGATTTATGAAAATTTCTCGTGATTGTATAAAATCATTGGAAACACTATTTTAATATTCTGTATTTTCTCCGCCATAATTGCATTTCATATTTCCCTTACGTCCCTCCTGACAGCACCATGGAGGACTTCCTTCCTTGCCCTATAGTGGGACAGGATCAGAGAGAGGTTAAAAGGCCCCTCCCACCTCCACCCTCCAGTGTTTTTCCTGTCCTGGCAGGGGACGGTTGTACGAGAGGTTGCTTTTAGAGCGAAGATAGCCTGTGGACGTTTAAGGCTTTCCATTCGCCTGGCAGGTGGTCCGTGGCAGATTCCTCTGGGAGAGGTCCCTCAGCCGTCATTCGCTGTACCAGACGGGATTGGGGGTCTCAGCCCTCTCTTCCCCCCCTGTCAAGCGGACCGTGGCTGACACCTCTTGGAGAAGTTCCTCAGCCAGCCTGCATGATGGGCTCAGGGGGATCGTGCGGCGCGTCCAATCCTTCCCCCTGTCAAGCGGCCCATGGCCGACACTCCCGGAGGGGAGTCCCTCTGCCCCAAAGACCAGTCGAGCGGACGTGCTCCTGGGTTGAGCCGCTCCTCCCGGTGGGAGGCTCTAGGCTCGGACGCCGGCCTGCAAAACATTGCTACTTCCGGAAAACACGTGGTGGATAGAGTTGAGCGAAATGGGTCAAACAAATTCAAAAGTCACCGACTTTCGCCAAAGTCGGGTTTCATGAAACGAAACCCTACCTTAGCATGAGGTCGGCCACGAGGTCGGCGACTTTAGCGCCAAACTCGCGTTTCAAAAGATGCTTTAGCGCCCTTTTTCAGCCAATCAGGAAGAACGGACACTGTGGGCAACGTGATGACATAGGCAGGGGTCACCACCATCTTGGAGAAGGGCATGCAAGTGCTTGGCTTGCTTTGTGTGGCATCACAGGGGGTATAAAAGGGCGTGCACGCCGACCGCCATGTTACTCATGCTGATCTCAGAATAGGGAGAGCTGCTGCTGCTGCTGATTCTGTAGGGAGAGCGTTTGGAAGGCAAAAAGAAAAAAAAACCTGCTTCTGCTGCTAGCGCTTTTCACTGTAGTTACTGTGCAGTGAAATGTGAAGATTTTTGCTTTTGTGCAGCAGCGCTGTTGATGATTAGCCTGCCTTTTAAGGCTAGCTGCATTGCTGTGTGCACACTGGTGTTCAAACTGCTTTTTTAAAAGCAATCCAAACTGTATTGTTTTGTCCTGGTGAGGTAGTGAGCGTTCATTTTTTCACACACCGTACAGCGGTGTACGCTCCTCACACAGTACCGTGTAACAGCTGTTATCACGGCCAAATTGAAGCTATATACGTGTGTGACTCTGTAAGGAAAAGTCGAGGAGTTTGTCTATTCTTACAGACCTACACCTTATAGTTTTGTTTGTTTTTCAAACAGTTTAGTACATTTGCTGTTTGATTACATTCAAAACTAGAGAGAGACAGCGTGCGTCAGTCTGTATACAAAAACATGGAGCTTGACAATTTTACATACACCGTACAGCGGTGTACGTGTACGCTCCTCTCTCAGTACCGTGTAATGGCTGTTATCACGGCCAAATTGAAGCTATATACGTGTGTGACTCTGTAAGGAAAAGCCGAGGAGTTTGTCCGTTCTTACAGACCTACACTCTAGGGAGATTCCAATTCTGCCCAATTCTATATACACCTTGTAGTTTGTCATACACTAGGCAATTTCTGCCTGTCACATTGCGGTGTAATATACACAGGGCCTGACAGAATCCAACTGGTTCCTGAAGTCTAGAGAGATTCCAATTCTCAACAGTCCTCTATACACCTTTCTTACATCATCCAGAATCTGCCTGTCACATTGCGGTGTAATATAAACAGGGCCTGACAGTATCCAACTGTGTCCTGAAGTCCAGAGAGATTCCAATTCTCACCAGTCCTCTATACACCTTTCTAAGACCATCCAGAGTCTGACTGTCACATTGCGGTGTAATATAAACAGGGCCTGACAGTATCCAATTGTGTCCTGAAGTCTAGAGAGATTCCAATTCTCACCAGTCCTCTATACACCTTTCTAAGACCATCCAGAATCTGACTGTCACATTGCGGTGTAATATAAACAGGGCTTGACAGTATCCAACTGTGTCCTGAAGTCTAGAGAGATTCCAATTCTCCCCACTACTATATACATCTTGTACCTTGTTTTACAGGACCATAGAGTTGTTGTTTTTTTGGGTACATATCCCCTAAAATGAGGAAGTGTGGTGGAAGAGTCCGTGGAAGTGGGCGGGGGTTGGCAGCTGTTAATGATGGTGTTGGTGTTGGTGGTGGATCTGCTGGTAGTGGCAAAAGCAAAATAGCACCTAATGCAGGAGGTGTTGAGCCTGCATCATCGTCTGCCTCCACAAGGCCTCAAAGGCTCCCTTTTCTGGGAGCAGGTAAACCGCTTTTAAAGCCGGAGCTTCAAGAACAAGTTTTTGCTGACTCAGCCTCCAGCTCTATCGCTTCCTCTTCTGAAATTTAAAAAAATAAATGCACTGAGTCGTCATTGTAGGCTCATGGTCATGAACCACAACTTTCCTTCACCCCAACCAAAATTGAAGGATGCGGCAGGCCACACTACAGATTACTCCATGGAGCTGTTTTCACATACCATGCCTGGGTTATCAAGTCAAATCGTGAATTACCCAGGCCAAGATGAATCTGACATGGAGTGCACTGATGCACAGCCACTGCTAGATGATTCTGCTGGTACATTGACCCAGACCACTACATTACCCTCGCACTCTACACAGCCAGAATCTGACCCTGATGAAACTCAGGTTACCCGTCCCTTATACTGTACCACCTTAAACGGTGACAAAGAGGAAGATGCAGATGAAAGTGCAGGTTCGGCCCACCCGCCATCAGACACACCGCCGTACTATGAGGGGCCCTGTGCCAGTGCCGTCGCCAACGAGTGGGCCCCCCCTGCTTGCTCAGGATCACAGCACTTGCAAAGTTGAAATACTTACCTCTCCCTGCTCCACAGCCGTGACGTCTTCTGCGTTTCCTGACAGTCATATTCTGATCAGAGAGCGCAATGACATCACGTCTGTACGCCCAGACTAGTACAGGGATTCCCTAGCGAGGAGGCTTATTTGAGGAGACTTATTTAATTGTTTTCAATGTTGGGACAGCAATTTTTGGGGAGTACTATACTCTGGAGAATGATATATGGGGCCCACCATACATTGGAGCATTCCAAAGATGGACATCAGACACTGGAGCAGCATTATTTGGGCCCATAAGACAGTGTAGCTTCATCCATGGGGACCAACACATAATGTAGCATTATGTGGAGCTCATCATATACTGTTTCAAACATTATATGAGACCAATGATTCTGTATGGAGAAATATATGGGCCTCATTACTCTGTATAGCGCACTATGCGGTGGCCATAATACTGTATGGAGTAATATACTGTCCGTTTTTGGAGCTATTGGAGAATTTAAAATAGATGTCAGTCATGAGATGTAAAAAGTGAAGTATTTTTCATTGTACTATACCGCTATTTCTCTACCGTATCGGAGCATCATGAGTTGTGCTATGTGTTAACCCCCATTTTTCAGTGCGTAACTAGTATTATGAAGTAAATTAAGGTTGAAATGCTTCAGTAATAAGAATTAATGTTTTTGGCATTCAAAAGGGCACTGTAGGTGTGTTTCCTGTCCTCTACTCCCTGCCGACTTTGCTTCCCCATTGACTTTCATTGGGTTTCGTGTTTCAGTCGGCCTTCGACTTTTCACAAAAATCGGCCGATTTCGTTTGACCCGACTTTTGCGAAAGTTGGGTTTCATGAAACCCGACTTGACCCGATAAAAGGCAAAGTCGCTCATCTCTAGTGGTGGAGAAGGCCGTCGCGCCTCCGGCAATGTCAGCATAAGGTCGGCGTGCGTTCCACGGCAGAACGCGTAAGTGCAGACCGAGACAGGCAACAGCCTAGTTTCTTGGATCTCGTGGGGCACAGGAAAGGAAATCACTGGCAGTAATACAACATTCCTGACCGAACGCCACTTCCCTCCATGGTAGGCTCGGTGTTACCAGCTCCCCCTGTCTTTCTAGCAGGTGTGGAGCCAGCACAGGTGAGTGCACGCTGGAATGTTGTGTTCAGGGCCTGGCCTCTGGGTTGATACTAGCCTCATGCCTTGGTGCCAAAGCTGGGCCTAGAGCCTCATGTGCTGAGATGTGCTTCACATATAAGCAGCTAGGCCTTGGACCTCTAGGCTATAGTAAGGCCATTTGTCCAAGCTACATCTCATAATGGGACCTCAGTTAGTTGCAGGCCAGGTCTGCACAGAGCCTTATGGCTGGACACATGGTGGCATGCAGCACATGGTCTCCAGGGAGACTGCTCTCCACCTGAGGCTCATTAATTAGCTCCTTCAGGTGGAGCTGGTATGACAATTGAGATATACTTTTCAGAGCGGAGGTTTATCCGGATCTCTGATTGCTCTCTTGGATGTAGCTGGGGGCCTGGCCTCTTGTTTGGCACCTTCAAGCAGGGCCGTAGTCTGTGCATCATATTACATCATAGGGGCATCATTTTGTCTCTGTGCATCGTATCGCCGCTGAACATCGTATCACTGATCATCATATTGGCGTGCACGATATATGGCCACTGTGCACGATATATTGCCGCTGTGCACGATATATGGCCACTGTGCACGATATATTGCCGCTGTGCACGATATATTGCCGCTGTGCACGATATATGGCCACTGTGTACGATATATGGCCGCTGTGCACGATATATTGCCGCTGTGCATGATATATGGCCACTGTGCACGATATATGGCCGCTGTGCACGATATATGGCCGCTGTGCACGATATATGGCCGCTGTGCATGATATATTGCCGCTGTGCACGATATATTGCCGCTGTGCACGATATATTGCCGCCATGCACGATATATTGCCGCTGTGCACCATACGGCCGCCGTGCGCCATACTGCCGCTGTGCACCATACTGCCGCTGTGCATCATATGGCCGCTGTGCATCATACTGCATCATTTGGCATTAGTGTGCTTCATATTGCATCATTGTGCTTCATATGGCATCATTGGTCTTCATATTGCATCATATTGCATCATTATGCATCATTGTGCTTCATATTGCATCATTGTGCTTCATATCGCATCATTGTGCATCATATTGCATCATTGTGCATCATATCACATCATTGTACTTCATACTGCATCATTGTGCTTCATATTGCATCATTGTGCATCATATTGCATCATTGTGCTTCATATTGCATCATTGTGCCTCATATTGCATCATTGTGCATCTTATTGCATCATTGGGCTTCATATTGCATCATATTGCATCATTCTGCATGATATTGCATCATTGTGCTTCATATTGCATCATTGTGCCTCATATTGCATCATTGTGCTTCATATTGCATCATTGTGCTTCATATGGCATCATTGTGCATCTTATTGCATCATTGGGCTTCATATTGCATCATATTGCATCATTGTTCTTCATATTGCATCATTGTGCATCATTGTGCTTCATATCACATCATTGTGCATCATATTGCATCATTGTGCATCATATCACATCATTGTACTTCATTTTGCCTCATTGTGCTTCATATTGCATCATTGTGCATCATATTGCATCATTGTGCTTCATATTGCATCATTGTGCATCATATTGCATCATTGTGCTTCATATTGCATTATTGTGCCTCATATCGCATCATTGTGCCTCATATCGCATCATTGTGCTTCATATTGCATCATTGTGCTTCAGGTTGCATCATTGTGCTTCATAGTACCTCTCTGCATCATATGGCGTCATAGTACTTTGGTACATCATACGACATCATGTGGCTTCATAGTTCCCTTGTGCATCAGACTACATCATGGGGCTGCATAGTGCCTCTGTTCACCATGCGGCATCATGGGGCCTCTATGCAGCGTATTCCACTATGTGGCTTCATAGTGCCTTTGTGCTGCATCATAGCGCTCTATAGTGTCTGTGTGTCATACTGCATCATATAGCTTCATAGTCCCTTGGTGCATCATATTGCATCATAAGCCTTCATAGTGGTTCTATGCATCATATTGCTTCATAGCACCCCATAGTGTCTTGGCACATCATATTGCATCATGGCGCTTCTGTACAGCATAAGGCTTCTGTGCATCATATGGCGTCATAAGGCTTTGGTACCCCTGCGCCTCAGGGGGTTATTTATGGGTCCTAATACCTCTGTGCTTCATAGTACCTCGGGTGCTGTGGCTTTGTGCCTCTGGCTTAGACTTTCTGACTTGTGCATTTTTGTGGGCCGCACCTTGTATGGTCGGCCTACCACTTCACATTTTGTCTCAGGCCCCAACTCTGGTCTTTGTGTTTCGGGCCCAGACCCAGTTTCTGCTGCTTCATTCTTGGCAACTGGACTTAGCCAGACGAAAAGTTATGCTTGAATTGGCCTAGTAACTTAGCATTTCTTCTATTTGGAACAGAACTCTCAAGTGAGTTACTGTCTTGAGGGCTAAAGGCAGGTCCCTCTCATAGTTAGCTTTTAAGGGGAGACATACGTCTTTGGGGTTCATCCTTTAAGTGGACATATTCTGGGTGCAGAAAATCCCATAAGGTGGGAGAAAACAATTCTTTCCGACTCCACATAGAGCAGTCGGACTAGTTTCCTTGATAGACACCCGGTAGACAGATTCTTGTCCCATTAATCTGTTGTATTATGTTTACCAGGGGTGGCATCACTACTTTTGTACCTGATGGCGATTCAGCAGCTCTGCGTCAGGTGGCAGAGGATCCCATTCTCGCTGCTCTTACGGGAGTCAGGGTTCCTAAGGTAAAGAAGCTGTATCCATGACTCTTGCAGTCGAGAACCCATAGCCCATCTGCCTCGCAGTAGTCAATCCCCTCTGCGATGGGAGGAAATCCTCTTCCCTCTAGTTATAGAGTGTAGTTCCTCCCACCATAGCAGTCAGGGGTATAAATATCTCTAAGAAGATTGCCTTTTAGGATATAACATATAAATAAGTTGACACATTTACAGTGTCTGGGCAAATGACTTGTATAGAAGCGCGCACACACACACACACACACACACACTTACTCTCCTCAATTCCAGAGTCCAGACCCCCTGTGTCTAACATCAGTAAAATAGGGGTGAGGATCCACATTTCCCTTTCAATGCTTCTAATGAAAAGCCAATGTTGGTAGTGGCAGGAGAAGTTACCTGCCAGATGGAGTATTTCCTTAGTCTTAAATAATATCCAACCCTTTCTTGAGGTTTAGACACGTAAAGGATTCAGAATACACATGATCTCCTGGATGAGTAAGGTACATACGTCTCAATGCACCGCTATTTTCCATGTACTGTTATTGCTCTGATCTTCCAGCGGCGCAGGGTTTCTGGCCTGCAGGTTTCCTTGTAGTATGGTAAGCTGGTCTCTAGCCAAGGTTTAAGCCGAGCCCAGGAGGACCGACTAAGGAACTATCCTGTGTCATAAGCACATACAGCGAATTAATGGTCTGTACAGTCCTCTTTGTATTTTGGCTGTGGATATCACCATACCTTTTGCTGGGCAATAAGGTTTTAAACCTATTCTGTGACTGCGGTGTTCATAAGTATCTATCACAATATCTGTAATTCACTGCGGTTCATTAGTGGTATTGGGGTGCAACAGGTTGTTCCACTGCAAATCTTGTTTGCCACATTCATACTGAAATTGGCCATTATAGACATACACTCACTGGCCACTTTATTAGGTACACCATGCTAGTAAGGGGTTGGACCCCCTTTTGCCTTCAGAACTGCCTCAATTCTTCGTGGCAGAGATTCAACAAGGTGCTGGAAGCATTCCTCAGAGATTTTGGACCATATTGACATGATGGCATCACACAGTTGGCGCAGATTTGTCGGCTGCACATCCCTGATGCGAATCTCCCGTTCCACCACATCCCAAAGATGCTCTATTGGATTGAGATCTGGTGACTGAGGAGGCCATTTGAGTACAGTGAACTCATTGTCATGTTCAAGAAACCAATCTGAGATGATTCGAGCTTTATGACATGGCGCATTATCCTGCTGAAAGTAGCCATCAGATGTTGGGTACATTGTGGTCATAAAGGGATGGACATGGTCAGCAACAATACTCAGGTAGGCTGTGGCGTTGCAACGATGCTCAATTGGTACCAAGGGGCCCAAAGAGTGCCCAGAAAAAATTCCCCACACCATGACACCACCACCACCAGCCTGAACCGTTGATACAAGGCAGGATGGATCCATGCTTTCATGTTGTTTACGCCAAATTCTGACCCTACCATCCGAATGTCGCAGCAGAAATCGAGACTCATCAGACCAGGCAACGTTTTTCCAATCTTCTACTGTCCAATTTCGATGAGCTTGTGCAAATTGTAGCCTCAGTTTCCTGTTCTTAGCTGAGAGGAGTGGTACCCAGTGTGGTCTTCTGCTGCTGTAGCCCATCTGCCTCAAAGTTCGACGCACTGTGCGTTCAGAGATGCTCTTCTGCCTACCTTGGTTGTAACGGGTGGCAATTTGAGTCACTGTTGCCTTTCTATCAGCTCGAACCAGTCTGCCCATTCTCCTCTGACCTCTGGCATCAACATGGCATTTCCGGCCACAGAACTGCCGCTCACTGGATTTTTTTTCTTTTTCGGACCATTCTCTGTAAACCCTAGAGATGGTTGTGCGTGAAAATCCCAGTAGATCAGCAGTTTCTGAAATTCTCAGACCAGCCCTTCTGGCACCAACAATCATGCCACGTTCAAAGGCACTCAAATCACCTTTCTTCCCCATACTGATGCTCGGTTTGAACTGCAGGAGATTGTCTTGACCATGTCTACATGCCTAAATGCACTGAGTTGCCGCCATGTGATTGGCTGATTAGAAATTAAGTCTTAACACACAGTTGGACAGGTGTACCTAATAAAGTGGCCAGTGAGTATATCAGACACTCACTACGGTGATCACCTTTGTAGATCCCTTTCGATATCTATATTTCTTCTCATCTTATAGATAATTTCTATATCTAGCCTGGTTCTTACCTAGAACTTTGATCCTGGGGCATCTGTACCCACCCTGAGACCTTTGCTTTGGTATTCTCCATGGTGCTGTCCAGAGGGACGTAAGGGAAAAAGGGAATTAGATCTACTGGTAATTCTGTTTCCTGTAGTCCCTCAGGACAGCACCCTTAGTTCCCTCCCTTATGTTTGTCTTTAGGCTTGCATGGGATCGATCAGCAGATTGTTCATCCATCAGGTCATCGTGGCTCGAGATTGGGATGGAGCCGCTAAAGGGTCTTACATACTCGTTTGTAAGGGCGTGTTTAGACCATTTCCATCCATCCTCGGTGGTACTTTGAAAAAACACTGGAGGGTGGAGGTGGGAGGGCCCTTTTAACCTCTCTCTGATCCTGCCCCACTATAGGGCAAGGAAGGACGTCCTCCATGGTGCTGTCCTGAGGGACTACAGGAAACAGAATTACCTGTAGGTCTAATTCCCTTTTTTTTGGAGAAATATTGTGAAAGTGATAATTTTTATATGTAACATGATTTTGTAATATACAGCTCTGGCAAAAATTAAGAGACCACTTTTCAAATGTTCAGTATGTCTGATATTTCTCTTTATAGGTATATTTTTGAGTAAAATGTAAGGCTGGTTTCACATTCGCGCTTTTTAAGCGCACGCACGGCCGGGGGTAGCTCCGCCCCTGAGCCGGCTCTCTGCCCGGCGTGCCCGCCCCTTCCTTGTAGCGCCGCCTCCTAGCGCACAGCGGCGCCTGCGATCGGCGCACCCTATCTTTAGCATAGGGTGCGCAGATCGTGCGCAGGCCGTGCGCTAGTTGCGCTTTGACCTGCGCTGCGCACTTTTGACGGTGCGCCGTGCGCGCCAAAATCCGAAAAGTTTGATTTTGGCGCGCACGGCGCACCGTCAAAAGTGCGCAGCGCAGGTCAAAGCGCAACTAGCGCACGGCCTGCGCACGATCTGCGCACCCTATGCTAAAGATAGGGTGCGCCGATCGCAGGCGCCGCTGTGCGCTAGGAGGCGGCGCTACAAGGAAGGGGCGGGCACGCCGGGCAGAGAGCCGGCTCGGGGGCGGAGCTACCCCCGGCCGTGCGTGCGCTTAAAAAGCGCGAATGTGAAACCAGCCTAAGTTGATCTTTTAGTCTACAAACTTCTGACAACATGTCTCCGAATTTCCAATGATAAATTGTTGTTTTTTTCTGAAAAGGAGAAATGGTCAAAATAAAAAACCCCCAGTGCTTTCAGACCTCGAATAGTGCAAAGGAAAAACAAGTTCATAATCATTTAGAAACAGCGATACTAATGTTTTAACTCAGGAAGAGTTCAGGAAACAATATTTTGTGGAATAACCATGATTTTTAAAAACAGCTTTCATGCGACTTGGCATGCTTTCCACCAGTATTTCACACTGCTTCTGGCGCAAAAATGTAAGCAATTCATTTTTGTTTGATGGCTTTCGACTATCCATCATCCTCTTGATTACATTCCAGGGGTTTTCAATGGGGTTCAGGTCTGGAGAATGGGCTGCCCATGACAGGGTTTTGATGTGGTGGTCTCTTAATTTTTGCCAGAGCTGTATGTATCCTCGCTTATACTTACTTACCTCTGTCTTCCTTACGTTTTGGTTCCCCTTCTTTCAAGTCACATTAAGCATCCAACAGATACATCTATGTAAAATTATTTAATAACTAAAGATGATCAATCTTTTAATTTATCAGACAAAGCACCAGGAGCCATCTTATCGCAGCCTAATTATTTATGACACAAGATAATGGCACTCACTCTTGCCGCTTACTCTGTTCTATCAAGATTCGGCACAGATGCTGATCAAGGACGAGCCTGTCTTTCCAACTAACTTTTAATTTCCTGTCTTTCAAAAGCTTACTCTATGCTACATTGGGTTCATTGTATTGTGCACCTTCTGTACATTGTGCCACTTGGGAACCTAATTCGCCAGTTTAATAGAAGTGTTCTGACATATATGCCAATGATGACATGTAGTTATTGGCTTCCATATAGTTGTCTGTCCCTGAGGCCCTGTCGTTGCTGTCAGATTACTTTTCAAATATCTGAATCAGATGGGTAGTAATTTTATGGTGTTGAGCAGAGTGTCTATTTTTATTTAATCCAGAAGGTGGCTATAAATGGGTTTATACTGTATAATTTACATATCTTGACCTTTTTTGGGGAAAAATTTACAGGTTGTGATGCTTCAAACCAAGATACAATAGGTGACTATCAAAAATCATAAGAGAGCATGGAATCTAATACTAAATAAAAAAAATGCTTAGATATTGATCAATCTGCAGGGGTTTTTGTGAGCTTTTTTAGCCAATCAGCATTACTGGAAACACTATTTCCTGTGCTAATTGACTGAAAGCAATGCTTCTCAGCCCTTGCACCAGCACTCTGTAAATCCAGGCAAGTGCTGGGGATCGTGGAGGCTGGGGGGGCCGACTCTGCCGATGCTTCGACTTCCTATATTTGCAAAACATGTATGTCAGATGTGTGTAGAGTATGTTTTGTGAGGGCTCAGGAACTAAGTCTGCTCTGTTCAGTTTGGGCGCTGGCTGAATTATGCAGCAAGCACCCGATTCTTACTGCAGCGAACATAGCTATCTCTTACCGCAGCAGGGTTTGCTCACCATTGGACATCCTCTTGTTAAGAGCTGCAGTTTCATACAGAAAATAAAAAAGTAAAAATTTACCTCTCGAACAGGCGCCACTCCATCCATTTTCCCTGCTGTGTTTCCAGCTGGTCATATGACATTACCTGCAGCTTTTCAATATTTCATTAGAACGGAAGTACGGAAAAAGAGAGGGGAAATCACATACTACCCGTAATGAGGAGATAGTGATGCATTTTTATATTTTTGCACCAAATTGTAGCTATTATGAAGGACTTACCCAGTAGTAGACAACCTCTTTATCCTTATAGATGCTGCTGTCAACCGTGATATCACTTAAGAAGTTGGAAATGGGTGAAGGGGTCCCTTCTGATGACCAGCGACTACTTCTCATCACCCCCACAATATGATTGCTGGGTGTTTATTGTGTAGTTTTGGTAGGCAGGGGAGCTATTGACAGCCTCAGTGTCTTTCAGGTTTGTATACATGTAAAGCTCAGTTTATGACTTGGCATCATTATTATTATTATTTATTTATATAGCACCATTAATTCCATGGTGCTGTACATGAGAAGGGGTTACATACAAATTACAGATATCACTTACAGTAAACAAACTTACAATGACAGACTGATACAGAGGGGAGAGGACCCTGCCATTTCGGGCTTACATGCTACAGGATGGTGGGGAAGGAGACAGTAGGTTGGGGGGTTGCAGCAGTTCTGGTGTTGGTTGAGGTGATATCTCCAGTAGTGGTGAGGAGGTAGTGGGGTCATTGCAGGCAGTAGGCATTCTTGAAGAGGTGGGTTTTTAGGTTCCGTCTGAAGGGTCCGAATGTGGTTGATAGTCGGACATGTTGGGATAGAGAATTCCAGAGGATGGGGCTATTCGGGAGAAGTCTTGGAGGCGGTTGGGTGAGGAGCGAATAAGTGTGGAGGAGAGAAGGAGGTCTTGGGAGGATCAGAGATTACGTGAGGGAAGGTATCGGAAGATTAGTTCAGAGACATATGGGGGAGACAAGTTATAGATCACCTTGTAGGTCAGTATTAGTAATTTGAACTAGATATGCTGAGGGAATGGAAGCCAGGGAATAGATTTGCAGAGGGGAGAAGCGGAGGAGTAGCGAGGAGAGAGATGGATTAGTCGGGCAGCAGAGTTAAGGATGGACTGGAGATGTGCGAGGGTGTTAGCAGGGAGACCACAGAAAAGGATGTTACAGAATAGAAAAGCTAGATACAAGTAATAAAAGGTGCATCATAGGAGATAGTTATTTTTTATTACCCTGTAAATTTACAGCATTTATCAAGGGATCACCAGGATAAACCTGGAGCTTGCTCTGGTTCTTCCAACTAGTCTTTTCAGCTGAATTCCAGGCTCATTGTAAAATCCAGAAAGACATCACTGGAGAAGGGATGTATCACCCTCTTATGTATCAAAGGAGATTAGCTATAACTTGTGAAGTGAAAAAGAGCTGACACTTCAACCTCTTGCCCTGAACAGATAATTATAACAGCAGATCTGCAGTGAACCAGCCACCAAGTTTAGTATTTGTATACTCAGAGGTGGAGAAGTACAGGGTCTTACTCTATTCAAAGGAATTAACTCAGACACTCTGAAGCCAGTGATCAGTGATGAATATTAGAGTTTGCATCCATCTGATATTTTTAGGAGATATATTTTCGGTGTCGTAATACATTCAGTCACATTATCGTAATGTTGGCTGAACACCTCCAACTTAATATTGGACATATGGATGATGCTATACATGCCATGTTTCATCCTTATAGATGTGTAAAATCAAGGTTGGAAACATGACAACAATATCTCCTGCAAAGGACTTCCAGGAGTGAAAATATCCTGAAAGTTGGGGATCTTATAATCTTCTAAAGACCTAGCACATCCTATGACCAGCCCTTCATATGAGCTCACCAAGGAGAAACATGTGGGCATAACCTTGATCTAATAAAAATCAGAGTTTGCGTTTTGATCATTTGTCAGTCCTGGAAGATACGACTTGCTTGGTCCTGTCCATTTTCTCAAAATGAGTGCTTCCCTCTGCTAAGATCGGATCTACTTCACAACCCTTGTATCTTCCCTATATTACAACCCCAAACAGTTATTCAAAACTTTTAACTCCCTCCTCCGCCCACCACTGCCCCCTCCAACCTCCCTCATTTCTGCCGAGGACTTTGCCACACACTTCAAAAACAAGATTGACCAAACAAGGCAAGTCTTCATCACTCAACCACCACAACCCCTTTGTATACCAGACCAATTCCCAAACCCCATAACCTCACTCTCCAACATCAATGAAGGGGAGCTTGATCGTCTCTTCTCCAAATCGCACCACACAACTTGTGCACTCAAACCCATCCCACCTCCTCTCCAACCTCACCACCACACTTATCCCAACCCTAACCCACCTCTTCAACCTATCACTAACGTCCGGTACCTTCCCTTCTGCTTTCAAACATGCCACAATCACGCCTATCCTTAAAAAGCCAACCCTCGACCCAACCGCTATGTCCAGCTTTCGCCCAATATCGTTGCTCCCATTCGCTTCCAAACTCCTGGAACAGCACGTCCACGCTGAACTTTTCTCCCACCTATCATCTAACTTGCTCTTTGACAATCTACAATCTGGTTTCCGCCCCCATCACTCCACTGAGACAGTCCTGACCAAAATTACTAACGACCTACTTACAGCCAAATCAAATGGACAATACTCTATACTCCTGCTTCTAGACTTCTAGTCCTCTGCATTCGACACAATTGACCACTGCCTCCTACTACAGATCCTCTCCTCCTTTGGCATCAAAGGCCTTGCCCTATTCTGGATCTCCTCATACCTTTCCAACCGAACATTCAGCGTCTCCCTGTCCCACACCACCTCCCCATCCCACCCTCTCTCTGTTGGAGTCCCCCAAGGCTCTGTTTTAGGACCCCTACTCTTCTCAATCTATACACTTGGTCAGGGGCAACTCATAAAGTCCCACGGATTCCAGTACCACCTTTATGCTGATGACATTCAGATCTACCTCTCTGGCCTAGACGTCACCTCTCTGCTGTCCAGAATCCCAGAGTGTCTATCAGCCATATCCTCCTTCTCCTCCTCTCACTTCCTCAAGCTCAATGTGGACAAATCTGAACTCATCATCTTTCCTCCATCTCACAGATCTTCTTTTCCCAACCTAGCTATAACAATTAATGACATCACACTTTCCCCAGTACCGGAAGTCCGCTGCCTCTGAGTAACCTTTGACTCTTCCCTGTCCTTCAAACCGCATATCCAAGCTCTTTCTACCTCCTGTTGCCTCCAGCTCAAAAATATTTCCAGAATCCATCCTTTCCTCAACCCTCAATCTACTAAAATGCTTGTGCATGCCCTCATCATCTCCCGCCTTGACTACTGCAACATCCTTTTCTGTGGTCTCCCTGCTAACACCCTCGCACCTCTCCAGTCCATCCTTAATTCTGCTGTCTGACTAATTCATCTCTCTCCTCGCTACTCCTCCGCTTCTCCCCTCTGCAAATCTCTTCACTGGCTCCCACTCCCTCAGCGTATCCAGTTCAAATTACTAATACTGACCTACAAGGCCATCTACAACCTGTCTGCCCCATATGTGTCTGAACTAATCTCCTGATACCTTCCCTCACTTAATCTCCGGCCCTCCCAAGACCTTCTTCTCTCCTCCACACTTATTCGCTCCTCACCCAACCACCTCCAAGACTTCTCCCGAATAGCCCCTATTCTCTGGAATTCTTTTCCCCAACAAGTCCGACTATCAACCACATTTGGATCCTTCAGACGGAACCTGAAAACCCACCTCTTCAAGAAAGCCTACAGCCTGCAATGACCCCGCTACCTCCTTCTCTCTTACCACTACGGGTGATATCACCTCAACCAACACCGGAACTGCTGCAACCCACCAACCTACTGTCTCCTTCCCCACCATCCTGAGTGTAAGCCCGAAAGGGCAGGGTCCTCTCTCCCTCTGTATCACTCTGTCATGGTTAGTTTGTTTAATGTAAGTGATATCTGTAATTTGTATGTAACCCCTTCTCATGTACAGCACCATAGAATCAATGGTGCTATATAAATAAATAATAATAATAATAATAAAGTCCTGTGACACAGGTTTAGTACTTTTCTCTTGTTATCTCTTTTATTGAATGTGATTGTATATACTGTATTGTTTTGTTCCCACTTTGTAAGATCTTGGTATTTTTTTTACAAACATTGCCCACCTTTCCAGATGGAATTTATAAACTTTAATAGCACTGTTCCTCTTGCTCTTTAAACCACACCCTTGAAGTCATATGCTACCTGTAACGGGTGTCCAATTGGCCTGTATAAACGATTGGTGGTGGCAGCTAGTTCCTTTTGTTATTGTGGAGCTGTCAGTGACCGTTCTAGGGTATGTACAGTATATATTCCATGCTTTGCAATTGGAGGTGTATATATCATATGCTCATTGTGAGTTTCCCAAAAATTAGCCTAGTAGGGAAAACCATCATGGCACCATCCATGTCAAGTGCGTAACTCTCCTGGTAATTGAAGGCAACGGAGTTGCATCCTCCGACACCCGTGTTTTATTTTTTCTATGGATAGAAGATGTACAAGTTGGGATAAATGTGCTGTACACGGGTGTACATTTTTTCATAGACCATGTGTCAGCACAGATGAAAAGTGCCAATACAAGTCTATGCGACCATGAAATGCACAAACAGCACATGGGTGGCATGCCTGCGCTATCTGTGTGCTGTCCGTATTTAACATGGCAGAGGATAGGAGAAGCATTTTAATTTATTTATCCGTCCTTGAAAAACACAGACGGTGGGTTAGCACTGCAGCCTTGCAGCGCTGGGGTCCCGGGTTCAAATCCCACCAAGGACAACATCTGCAAGGAGTTTGTATGTTCTCCCCGTGTTTGTGTGGGTTTTCTCGGGTACTCAGGTTTCCTCCCACATTCCAAAGACATACTGATAGGGAATTTAGATTGTGAGCCCCATCGGTGACAGTTCTGATAATGTTTGTAAAGCCCTCTTCTCACATAGTGAGATCGCTAGCGATATCGCTAAAGCGTCACCGATTTTGTGACGCAACAGCGATATCGCTAGTGATCTCGCTTTGTGTGACACTTGCCTGCGACCGCCCCCCCCCGCTGGATATCACTGATCGCGCTCGAACGTCCCGGGCCATTTCTTCCTTGTTGGCGTCCCGCTGGTGCCGACTAGCGACGCATGGACGCAGGCGGAAGTCGTCATCATCGCTGCCGTGTGACAGGTAAGAACGACTGCCGACGGGCTGCTGTGTTGCTGGTGAGATCCGCCTGATTGGCAGCTCACTAGCGACCATTTAGCGATGCACCAGCGATCCTGACCAGGTCGTATCGTTGTCGGGATCACTGGTGCATCGCTAAATGTAACGGGACCCTAACGCGCTGTGGAATTAATGGCGCTATATAAATGAGTAAAATAAATAAATGACACACTAATGGCAAAAATGGACACACTTACCAAACACTGATGACACTGGTACTGTGTTTTGTGCGTACATGAAAAATACTGCTGTATGAATGAGACCTTGTTGAGAAGAACTTTTCAATATTTTTTTTAATTGTGCCTCTCCATTGGTCACACTCCTAATAAGGTCATGATCACACATTCAGTATTAGATCAGTATTTTGCATCAGTATTTGTAAGCCAAAGTCAGTAGTGGGTGAAAATGCAAAAGTGGTGACGTGTTTCTATTAGGCCGGGTTTACACTAACTGACACAAAATACGGTTCGTATTTTACATGCGTAATACGGATGAATGACCCCTAAATAGTGCTCCATATGTTATCCGTAAGTAAGGTGTGGTCGCATATTTTGCGCATGTCAGCATCCGTATGTAATCCGTATGTAATCCGTATGGCATCCGTATGGCGAGATTTTCTCGCAGGCTTGCAAAATGGACATTTAACGGTTTTGAGGCCTGCAAACTATTTAAATCATTAGCCTGCATCCTATTTATTGGCTCAGGAACAGGTGGCTGCCTCCATTCTGTCCATTTGTGACCTTGCCTTGACTAGGTGTGTTGGTGTTGTATGTGCAACTTGGCAGACAGTATGAGTTTCCACACAACTGAGCAGGTTCTCTTCAACTGGCTTTTGTCACGCCGCTTTGGTCAACCATACCCAGTGATAGTGGATCCACGGAGGAGGAGACGCATGTGGGTCCATCCACTTTTGAGGCAACAACTCACAAGAGGTCATTTTCACCGCCTCTATTCTTCTCTGCGGGAGCAGCCGGAAAAATTTTACCAATACTGTCACATGAGCCTTGCAACATTTGATCTACTCTTGGAGACAGTGCGCCCTGGGATAACCTTTCAGGACACAAGGATGCGCAAAGCTATATCTGCAGAGGAGCGACTTCTACTCACATTATGGTATGTACTACACAACCACATTCTCTATGTTCATGATGTATTGCCCAAAGTATGTATTTTGTCCTTTTTGGACTAAGTTTAATGTCCTCATCTTATTCCAGATATATTTAAACTTACAGACCTGAATGTTATGTGTAATATGTACTGAATATCACGTAGCCATTGTGCGACCAAATATATGTGTGGTAGTAGATCTGAATCACTAACAATTTTGGTATGTACGTACCTGGTCTTTTGTAAATTTGTGCATTCTAAAATGTTCCATTTCTGTTGTTCTTCAGCTTCCTGTCCACTGGCCTGTCTTATGCTGCCCTCCGCCATGAGTTTCTCATTGGAAGATCTACCATTTCTGGCATAGTCAGGTCGACATGTAGTGAAATATGGTCAAGACTACATCAACTCGTCATGCCCGAGCCCAGGATGGAAGACTGGTTGAGGATATCAAGAGACTTTGAGGAGGAATGCCAGTTTCCAAATTGTATTGGGGCCCTTGATGGCAAACATATCCGGGTGCGTAAGCCGCCGAACTCTGGCTCTCAATTCTTCAATTATAAACAATACTTTTCTGTTGTATTGTTGGCTCTGGCCGACCCTCAATACAAGTTTATAATTGTTGACATTGGGGCCTATGGAAGGACGGGAGCCTCTAGAGTCTTCAATACTTCCATTATGCGTCGGCGGCTATGCACCAACCAGTTGGATCTACCACAACCACGCCAGCTACCAGGCTCCACTCAAGAATCAGTCCCTTATGTCCTTGTGGCAGATGAGGCATTTCAGTTAACGTGCAATGTCATGAGGCCATATCCCCGGCGCAACCTGGACGACCGGCGCAGAATTTTTAACTTGCACCTATCACGTGCTCGATGACTGGTGGAGTGTTCCTTTGGCAATCTTTGTGCCAAATGGCGGGTACTCCAGTCTGCCATTCAGCTGAGTGAACAAAATGTTAATGAAGTTGTTAAAGCCTGTGTGGTTCTTCATAGCTTCACCAGGATACATGATTGTTCCTCCTCTGTTGGTGTTGTGCGTGGGTCGGACAATGTGCGTAGGGCGAGACCACCTATCAACCCTCAACGTAGAACGCTCTCTGGGCTCAAAGTGCGTGATATTTTCACAAATTACTTTATGTAACCTGAGGGGGAAACTTCTTGGCAAGATCATGCTGTGTCTATGTTATAATTTTTTTGTTTATGTCTGTCTAAATATATATGTTTAAACCTCTTATGATTCTATGACTGTTTAATTGCATTGGTAAGCGTATGTTAGTATGCTGACACCTTTTTTTATAATTGAGACAGAGACATAAAATGTAGTAGACAAATGTTTAGTTTTGCTTTATTTTTTTTTTTTTTTTAGAAACATATTATTGCCATGTGAGAAATGTGGCAATGGGCCAAATTGGCCTTTGTGCAGATGTGAAAATTGGGTACAAATAACATTTTCTGACAAAAAAAAACCCACAAAACCATTAGACAATACCAAAATGGCAACATTATACTGTAAATTTTGGTAGGTCGGAGGAGGAGAAGGAGGAAGACCAGCCTGTGTTTGCTGCTGGCTACTTTGCCCAACTTGGCCATCGCCCTGTGTGGGGGCATACTGTTGCCCATGATGTGGGTAGTGTACTGCCTCCTGTGATTGTGGTTGGTACTGACCAGAGTGATACTGGAGAAGGGCCTCTTTTTGGGGCTGGTAGGCCCGTGTCTCATACCCACCAAAATAGCCATGTCGTCCCCAACCAGGTTGGGACCAGCCTCCAGCACTGGGTGGGAACAAGTGGCCACATTGGTGAGGTTGGCTAGAGCCAGACATATATGGCTGGTGTTGTAAAGGTTGGGTAGGGGGAGGAAGGGGGTGAGGTGTAGGCCCACGTATTTGAGGATCCTCAGAGCCTGCTTGAGCAAGCATGTGTGTGGGGTGTCTATGGCGCTTCAGATTCCTGGGTGAAAGCTGCCACCTCTCCAGATATTCAAATAACTCATATGGGGTATTGGGGTGTGTGCTTGCATCAAGCAGGATCTGAAAACATCCTTGAATACGTAGCCTCACCTCACGGGAAAGGGCATGAAGATAAAGGGCTAGGCTGCATGAGTATGCCTCCTCACCATCATCATTATTGACTCTAGCCAGATAGTTCAGTACCCCTGTGTCAACATTGGTACGGGTATCTTGGGCAGGGATATGGCGCCTTCTTCTTCCTCTCCGGGATGGTCCAGCATTCTGTGGGGAGCCCCGGATCTGGGCAGTTGGGCTGCTGCTGATGTTGCCCTGCTCCTCCTGTATGGCTGATGGTGCAGCAGACGGTCCTGCTTGTGGATGTGGTCCTGGTGGTAGGTTTTGTCATGCAGGCACTGGGTTTTCCTGAGAGGAATCTTCACCCATGCTTCTTGGAGGGGGAGAAGATGGGCCAGCCACCTCTTCCTCTACAGACCCAGGATCTATGATGGGCTCGATATCTGAGCCAGTTCCTCTCTCCGTAAGGTTGGACTGAGTTCTGTTATGAAATAGAACAGAGCCAAAAAGAAATCAATTTTTTTGGCCGTGTAAAGTATCTGTGTAATGTGGTGTGAGGTATCTACTTATGGTCTCAGATCCAGAATAGGAGCGAGGAAGGAGAGGCGATCATAATAAATATATTTTCGCTTTATGTGGCCCGCATCACCACTCCTGGCCCGCTGCTGACTTTCCCGCCTGTATTGGTCGCGGATGCTGCGCCAGCGTCTCATCACATCTTCCACTGCAATATGACAGGAAATATTCTCAAGTTCACATATTTGCTAGGTCAAATTTGCTACCAGTCGCCTAGGCATGTGGCTTTTAGGGTGTGCTTTCTACCCAGGGTGGCATATATAATTGGGGCATCCAGGCCAGATACACAGGGTCACAATAGTTCAGGTATCAAGTAACTACACTTAATAACTTGGTTGGCTAGGAGGATGAGGAGCTTGTGGCCTGGGCCAAATTATGTCAGTGTAAAACCATGGGTCACATAAAAATCTACCTGCCTCATGAGGCAAAAAGTCCAAGCACAGGAAGGGGGGGGCCTGATTCTAAATACCTTTCTTGCTGTGAGGTAATTTTAAACACTTTTTGGGTTGTACTTACTCATTTGCTGCTGCTCCTCACGTGGCCGATCACCAAAATCGTGGAACATCTGGCGACGTATGCGCCTCCATGACGCCTCCTTTCTTGCCCGGTTGGCATAATGGGCATCACGTTGGTCCCAGATTTCCGGTCGCTCCTGCAGTAGTACAATCAGCATCTCCACATTGAGGAAATATGGCGCCATGATGCTGCAGAACTCCGTGGAGGCGTACTTCCTGGATGTCTGGAGCGCTTTTTGAGCTAATTAGCATGTCTAAGCTTCCTGATGATGGATTGGCCCATTTCCTGTCACCTGCCAAAAGACCTGCGCATTTCTCGCAAGTCACACGTGTGGTCCGTGTGTAATCCGTATTTTTTGCGCACCCATAGACTTGCATTGGCGTACTACGGGCGTAGTTCGCTCACAATTGCAGCATGCTGCAATTGGCACGGACCGTACAATGCGGACGAGAAATATGCGGCTGTTGGGAGCAAACCCATAGACAATCATTTGTCCGTGTGTAATGCGTGCTTTTAACGCCTCTCACTCGTCCGTATTCCTCTCTAGTGTAACCCCGGCCTTATACTTTTCCTCTGATTGTTCCACTCCTGATTATGGCTTACAAATACTGATGTAAAATACTGAACAAATCCAGAACTTGTGAACGTGGCCTTAACACCATTATTTGTCAAGTCTGACAGGCCTGCCACCCGAGCTTCTAATAGCAGTGTAAACAAAATCTAACAGTTGACGGAATTTCTTTTTCTGAAAATTTGGGATAAAAAAATGGTAATTTTCTGGCAGAAAAGGTCATCCATTTATAATGAAAATGTTTTTGCATGTGAAAGCTTTGCCTTATTTTTGCATTCAGGATATAAACATAACAGAAGGAGGTAAATTCTTCCTTTTTCGACAATTTTTGGCTATTTTTGCAGAAAAAATTAAATAATTTCTGATATGTACTTGAGACTAATGCATTGCATTCAGATTAACTTTCTACTGGATTGCTCAAATTTTTTGTCTTCATTTAAATAATTGTTTTTGAAGTGAACTATTTTTATTCAATCAGTACGTGCCGAAAATATTTCTAAGGCAACGCCGACATTCCCACAGTGTTCGCAGTTGCTACATTCTGTTTTTTTACAGATATCTCTAATTCAATAAAGGAACCTTTATTTTTTGCTCTCAGTGTATAAGAACCTGTCCCAATCATGTGTAACGCTGTGTATCCGTTTATTATTTTATTAGATCTTTTTTCTGCTGTGGATGAAATTCAATATATATCGGGTATAGTAAAGAATTCCGCAGTAAAGCGCCGTAGATTATTGATCATTAACTTTAAACAAGTCTCTATTCTCCTTTGTTCCTATTTTCTCATAAATCAATCCCCTCACCATAGTTTACCATTAATAATGGTTCTGGAAAATTGTTATACAACCTCAGATATAACATTTCCTTTTTCAGTCAAACCAACCAGATCACTGGTTTTAAAGGAAAACCTAAAGATTGCTTAAATAAAGAAACATGTTAAAGGGAATCTGTTACTAGTTTTTTTCTTCCCCCATCTGAGAGCAGCAAGATGTAGGGGCAAAGACCCTCAATCCAATGATGTATCACTTACTTTACCGGGTGCTGCAGTCTTGATTAAAAGCTACAGTATCTTATCTTCCGCAGGTCTACCAGTTCTCTGAATACCAATATGTGTATAACCACGCCCACATCAATGATTGGCAGTTTTCTGTGTACACTGCGCATAGGCAGAAATCTGGCAATCAGTGGTGTGGGTGGAGTTGGATTACCTGTCAGCAGGCTAAGTAGTCCTTAAGTGATAATCTTCTACTGATAAAACAGTGATTTCATAAATACTATACCAAGCAGACCAGTAAGTGACACATCTCAGAAATTGAGGTCTCAGCCTCTACATTATGCTGGTCTCAGATTAGGCAGCACAAACCTGGTGACATTCCCTTTAAATAAAAAAGTGTTATTTCATAAAAACATTATGAATTGCCGTTTATATTTTCCTATTTTCAGCTAGCATGAAGCTACAACATTTTTTTGGGCAAAAAAAAGCATAAATAAATGATCTTTTTTCAGCTATGTAATGTTTCAATGGCTTTTTGTTACATCTATAGCACATCTCAAATTGCAATGGAACTTTGATCTGGATTTTGAAAATTCGAGAATACGATGGATGTAAGCCACACAGCTGCTATGAGGTCTGGGTATTCAGGAGGCACAGGCCATTTGGCACCATCTGCACTATGAAAGTGTGTGGGGCGCTAATGGGAGACTATTTCTAGAATCTGTGACTCTATTTTGTCTGCCAATGTTTTTGTTAGGCAGGGGTCACACTTGCGAGAAACTCGGACGAGTCTCGCATCTTAATACCCGGCACTGCCGCGGGCACTCGGGAGAGGAGCGTGTGGCTGCATGTATTTCTATGCAGCTGCTCGCTCCACTCCCAACTGCCGGCGGCAGTGCCCGGGTATTAAGATGCGAGACTCGTCCGAGTTTCTCGCAAGTGTGACCCCGGCCTTAATGAAAGGTTACTTGTCAGGAAAGTCCATGTGAGTGGTCAAGGGCGCATTCAAGAGTAAACTATGGAGTCCAGCTTCTTTCCGGTTATGCCCCCTGTCATTCCTGAAGTTTTTTAAAATATATATATATATATATATATATATAAAACTGTCTATATATATATATATATATGTGAGGGTGGTGAGGATGGCGTTCCACTCCTCTGACAACTCTTGTTGTTTGAATTTATGGAAAGGTATTTATACATATATTTTACTGTATTGTATTTAATAGTTATCCTTCTGTGGCCACAGTTCTTGTATATTTGGGTATCACAGCGTTAACAGTAAGGCCTGCCCAAAGTGGAGTATTGGGGATTGTGGGATAGTGACAGGGATAAGAAGTTAATTAAGTGTTGGCAAGGAAAGTCGGAAGGAAACTCTTAGAGAAAGGTGATCTTCCCCGACTGTGTGTGGGCAAAAAGAGCAGGAATTTCAAGAAACACCAAGAGAAGAACCAAACGGTAGCAGCGATCTTCTATAAGCAGGCAAGTCTGAGAAATAGTCAGTCGGGAACTTTTGGGAGATCCCTAAAGGACTCTGGGGAAAGTACTAGTGTCGGCCAGGTCATGGAAGTTGCAGTCAGGATGACAGAGTCAGGAAGGCTGGGGGATGCTGAGTAAAGTGACAGCAAGTGGCGCATCATCACTTGGTTCCCGAGAAGTGGGCTGGAATATAGTGGCCATAAAAACAAGCACAGTTTAAAGTGGCGCTAACCAGGGAAGAATGTAGGATCCCTACTTAACCTGCAGTACTGTAAAATATACGGATTTCAACAACGGTGACACTGTTGATAACCTTTAGAAACATACCATTGTTTTGTGAAAAAAAACATAACAGCATTTTATCCAGTTGCTCTCTGGGTGCAAGCGTGATTGTTAGTAACAAGGGCTTTTGTTGTATTGGTCTGGTCTGGTTTCCTTGTTATGAGGTCTTAGGGAGCCAATGCCATGCTCCCGAGCTGACCAGAGGAATGGGAGGTGTCCTTAACCGAAGCATAGCCACACACACACACACACACACACACACACACACACACACACACACACTGAAATGCGACCCTGTTTATCTGCAGTGGGCCATCGTAGCATGGAAAGTGAGTCACTCATCCATAGCTTTTGCCCCTTGTTCCGGTTACATACAGGGGCAGACATACCTTTGATGCAACCTTAGCTTTTAAGCAGGTGTGGTCTTTAGTCTGCAAAGTGAGAATGCTTTAAAAATAGAAGTGTTAATAGGCAATTGTTATCAATTGACAAATTGCAAAGTGAATAAATAAAAGAGAAATCGAAATCAGATTAATATTTGACATGACTACCTTTTGCCTTCAAAACATTGCCAAATCATGAATTCTTCTCAGTACACTTGTTACAGTTTTTGGACATGTTTAGTTCCATTTCGTAGAACTAACCATAGAAATTCTGTGGATGTTGCTTGCGCAAATAATCAATATCAGTAAGAGCTATCTTCAGCATAAAGAAGAACCAGGTGTCCTGGTAGTGATGATATGGCCCTCAAAGGTGACTCAACATCAATAAGTCTGGGAATACATGAAGAGAGAAGGTGTTTCACAAGCCTACATCCACAGAAGATCTGTGATTAGTTCTCTAAGATGTTTGAAACAATCTCCCTGCCAAGTTCCTTCAAAAAACCTTGTACAAGTGTACATAGAAAAATTGATGTTTCACTGCTCTTCTGAAGGCAAAGGACAGTAACACCAAATATTGATGTGCCTTAGGGCTCGATCACAGTAACGTATAACAAGGCCTAGTGCTATCCGATGTTTTATCAAATAGCACTAGGTCAATGTTATACTATGAGACTCCATAAACACCACCTAAAAAAACTAAATTCAATGGGTACCAATATTTTTTGTTCTCGTGATGTATGTAATATATATACATATATATATAAATATATATGTGTGTATATATATATTGTAGGGTTTTCAGAATACAATTTGTGGTCCTTTATAAACTTTTCAGCTCCAAAATGAAATATCCTTTCTTCAGAACAAAGAAATAAAAAAATCCTCTCTCTGGGTAAGGTAAAGTAAATCAAATGGTCTTGTCAATTTGGTATTACAGGAATCTCTCAGGCTGCAGTACAGACTATCCACCAACTCTGTCATTCTCCAGCCTCAGTACACTACTACTACCTGAGATAGACCAGGTGCATTTCATTAGGCCAGCAAGACCTGGCCTGGAGTGTGGGAACGACCTTTCCCACCCAGGTTCTACTGGTGGTTCCTAAATGCTGGACCCAAAATCCAGTCAACATAAAAACCATCTTAGTGACAAATACCTGCCATTCAGGACATTACCTACTGCCTAGTTACAAATCTTTAAAAAAAGAAGAAAAAAAATATATATACAGTATATATACACTGTGTATAGCAATATTATTATCTTCATTGTAATGTTATCATGCCAAACAATATGTTTGCTTAAATGGAGCATTCCATCAATAATGTCAATACTTGAGCTTAATACTTATGTTCGGTACAGATTATGATGAGTGCCCTCTTATTTTATAGCCTCCTCTGTGCACCTGCATAATATTTATAGACAATACAATACTTTCATATCTTTGTTTTGTGGAACAACATAGGCCTTTGGAGCAATATATCTCTCTCCTATCTGCTCTTCCCTGGCTGTCAAGCTGTATGTCTCACCAACAAACTATAATTTATGATACCTTTGAGAAAAACTGAGTTGAGATAGAGGTCATTGAGAAAAGAAAAACACATTTCTTGTATCATACAGCATTGGTAAGGATATCCTCAAGTATGTTGTCCAGTTGAGTTGGTATTCTTGTAGATCTAAAGCCCTTCTGACATTTAGGATATATTTTGTTGTCAAAGTGAAAACATTTCGTCAGATACGTGTAATTAATCAGTGTCTAATTCACTAAAATATTCCTTCAGCAAACACTTTTGCAGACAGTCGGGGCCTGCAGCGAATTACAGAGGCAGACATTGGAAGGTATGAATGTGTGAACAGGACTGAGCTTCGGCTTTGAATTAGAGCTTTTAGTAACTTGGCGCAATATTTTCTAACCTTAATGCGTGAAATATGAGGCTGAAAACTGCAAAAATTTGGCAGAAAAAGAATAGTTTATTTTTATGACACCGGTCCCGGACAGGATATTGTACTTTAAATAACGAGATTTTTTTTTCATTGAAGATGAAAAAAACACATTTTATTTTATTTCACAGCCTCAATATTTCACGTTATGAACCCAAAGAAAAAAATAAGTACAGTAAATCTGAAGGTACAATCACATGCTTGTATTTTTGAAATATTATACCAAGCAGAACTAAATCTTATCATCTTGGTAAATAGCAACACAACTCTAGGGCATACGGGAGGGAGTATTCTGCCGGTATTCCTTCTGACATCTGTAACTGTAAGTTACAGTTTATATACACTGTAGTTTACTGTTGATTAGTACGACTTCTCTGTGCTTTATCTATACTTTGTACACAGCCGGGAAAGTGGAAACGTAGATTAGTTTGCAATGCCATAAATTTATTATAAGGGTTATGCTTGGATGATAACTGTAGAGATACAGGGTTAGTAGGTGCTCTTGTCCGCTGTCCCAGCTGTCTTTAGAAAGACTGCATGGACCAGGGCTCATACCACTGAACGCTCGCTCTCTCTCCCCGTGAAAAGAACATTACTCAGACAACACAGGGTGAGGGTAAAACAGTGAGGCAATAATTAATTGAACCACCAACATACAATAGCATATAGAACAGTCCCAGCAAATACCCAAGATGGTGCACATTACAGAGTCTCACCCTTCCGCTGACTCGCTGGGATTAGGACTGCTTCCAGTGCCGAATAGCCCCACCAGTGGCTCCCTGCTTCTGGCGGGCCCCCACAGTGAGGAGGTGATGACAAGCTTAGGAAGCTGTCAGTCCATTGATGTACGAGGCCAGGTGACTTGATTGTCCCAACCTGGATTCTCTAAACGTCATTGAGGCTTCAGTGATGGTCAATGAGGCAGCACTGTATTTCTTCAGTTGGAGCCATGATGCCATGATTTCTGTAATGTAGAGTCTGCCTAAACACAGGCAGATCCTCCTTTTTATAGGTCACAACTTCTCATTCAGTCATTCCAGCACAGGCTTGGGGAAGGTTGAAGGAGGCTATCCCTCACTGCCGGAGTGTTCAAGCAACATCCATAGATTGTCCTTCATATTACAGAGCACCAATGAGTCATCAACATATTAACAAACATTCAAACATTGTGCCTTTGTTTTCCATAGATAGTAGAACAATACTAAGACAGTGACACTAGGACACATACAATAGCTAATCAGCAGCCAGTCAACACATGGCAGCCATTGAACAGTAATTCAATTACAATAAGGGTCAACAGTCATTCTCACATGAACTCTAAGGGTACCGTTACACATAGCGACGCACCAGCGATCCCGACAATGATACGACCTGGTAAGGATCGCTGGTACGTTGCTAAATGGTCACTAGTAAGATGTCAAACAGGCATATCTTCTCAACGATGCAGCAACGATCTGGTGATCCATTCAACGACCTCGGCCATCGTTGGGACCTTGTCACACAGCAGCTATTCTGACGACTCATGCCTGCGTTCCTGAGTTCTGCATCGCCAACAATGTCACTCCTTGGCGTCAAACACAGCGATGCATCCTGGCCAGCGGGACACCAGCGATCAAAAAATGGCCCAGGACATTCGAGCACGATCAGCGAGATCGCAGCGGGGGCCCGGTCGCCGCTATGTGTCACATGTAGCGAGATCGCTGTTGCGTCACAAAATCTATGACATAGCAGGGATCTCGCTAACGATCTCGCTATGTGAGACGGGGCCTTAACTCATGTCCCTGGGCCTACTGAAATAATATGTCTGTAAAATTCGGATTAAATACGGTGTCGCCACAATAACTTTGGGGCATCATTAGACACTGTTGTCTTACTTTTTACCACTTCTTTGTTGGCATACTTTGTCTCACTTTTTGCACCTAAATTTTGGTGCAATTTGGACAACATTTCATATTTCAAGTCATACCCCCTCTTTCAAAAAATACCCCCTTCTAATGCACACCCCTTCATTGCAAATGCACGACCCCTTTTAGAATGTGGCAGAAACAGCAGTGCTGCGCCCTGATAATGATTCATTTAAGGGTGGTGCTAGAAGCTGTGGGTTAGTGCTGGTGTCACTCATTGACTCTCTCTCTATCCCCGATGATGTCTTCTTTCAGCTAGAAGCTAAGGTTTCAGCGGAGATAGAAGCAGGGAGATGATGCTGCACTCACATCTTCCACAGCATCCATCACCCAGGATCTAGGATGTGTTCAGAGAGGGGTGATGCAAGAAACTAGTGAGTGTCTTCAGTGACGTTCTGTTCCAGGAGGAGTGATGGACACTGCAAGAAAGTGAGTGCAGCCCTAGCTTCCTGTGACCTTACAATTGAGACTCTTCTCAAATGAAATGTCACAGGAAGTACAGTAAAAAAAAACATATTTAGGGATTAACTAGATCACGAAAAGTGTAGGGTATTGTGTAATAAAGCAAATTATAAAATGGTTAGGGTGTAAAGCTAGATATTTACAAAATATGTTTTAGTTGCTAGACCACCCCTTTAAAATATGTAGGTGGGTCATTTGGGTTATAGCACATGGCTACTGCTGCAGCACAAAGCGGAATTAGCTTTCCTGTAGAATGTAAGGTCAATTACAGAGTCGGTTTTATTCAATAAATGTCGGAGAAAACCAAATTCAATTGCCAAATAGTGTCTAAAGTTAGTGAACCTTTAATTTTATCCACAATTACGCTGGAATAATTGTGCTAAAATGTAGGTTTATCAATTGAAGCATAAAGGCAGATTTTCACCTTCATGCGTGTTCTGTAACTGTAAACTTTTAATACCAGCATATCAATATTTTCCATGAGTTTGAAATGCCTTCTGCCATTCATACATCCTGAACAAACATGTTGACATTTAAACAGCCTGAGAATTCACATCCAAATGGTAAAACAAGGCTCCTACAAGTAAATACTAATAAGGCGGATAGTCTTCGCTTGCCAGAATTTGTACCTTTTGAATTCTGTGCTTTGATTTAATTTTCTCTTCTATTATCCATGCATTCAATTATGTTTCCTTTCTAAAATTCAAGGCCGTGAATGTCAATAATTTACATTTTCCTAGCGAAAACAACAGCTCCTGACGACGTTAACAATGCGACTTATGGGAAAGGTTTATAAATTTCATCCAGTAACAAAAAAGAATGTTAATTAGTAGAGATGAGAAAATAATTCCAAGGCAAATTGAATTTTCCTCTAGCTTTACACAGAAATTCAGATTTTCCTGAATCTCAATTTTTTGTGATTGGCTTTGTGTGATTTCAACAAAATGGTCACTGGCCGGATTCTGTTTTGCTGATTTGTAAAGGACTGGCAAAAAAAGTAAAAAAAAAATCCCAAAACCTAGCTGCTCACCTGTTCTTACACCACAGCTCTTTGCTCACTCCTCTATGCAGGTCTCTTCAATCTCTTCTTCATTTTTTCATTGCATGCAACGTAGCCTTCCTCCTTCTTTCAATCTGTGCCGGGATTCTGGAGTTTAGTAGACTTCTGAAATCATGACACACAATCACATGTTGCAGACTGTTCTGCCTTTGTCGTGTGCCAATTCTATCTTTCAAGTTTCAAATTTTTAAAAAGAAGTTCCCTTTGTGTATGCCTTATCAGACTGTGTCCCTTTCTGCAGACCACGCTCAATTACCACCTCCTTTCTCACCCTTAAAATTAAAGTAAAGGTAACCATAATTAAAGGTACGCTTTGCAGTGATACCTCTCTGAGTACTGATAATTTAGTAGGTCTAAGGGACCCGTCATACACAGCGATCTCGCTAGCGAGATCTCTGATTTTGTGACACATCAGCGATCTCACCAGCGAGATCGCTGTGTGTGATGGGGATCAGCGACCGGCCCCCCTGCCGGTTATCGCTGATCGTGCTCGAGCGGCCTGGGCCGTTTTTCGATCGCTGGTCTCCCGCTGCCCAGCATGCATCGCTGCGTGTGGCAGCGAGAGACCAGCGATTAGCGACGCTGGATGCTGGTTTCTAATGTAAACATCGGGTATCCAGGAGCCGTGGCTCCTGGATACCCGCTGTTTACCTTGGAAACCGGCGTACACGCCGGTTTACAAGGTAAACAGCGGGTATCCAGGAGTCGCGCGGCTCCTAGATACCCGATGTTTACCTTGGAAACCAGCGTGTACGCCGGTTTACAAGGTAAACAGTGGGTATCCAGGAGCCGCAGATCCTGGATACCCGACGTTTACATTAGAAACCAGCGTCCAGCGTTGCTGGTCCTGATCGCTGTGGTTGTCTAACGATGTCCCAGCGATCCCATCCATGTCGGATCGTTGGTGGGATCGCTGGGACATCGTTATGTGTGACGGGGGCTTTACAGTATGCAAGTTTTTTGAGAGATGTAGACAGATTATTCAGCACACAGACCTCAGACTCCCATCTCTTTGTCCCCCACTAAATACAAAGGCATAATGCTACTGACATAAATACATTATCATAACTACTATCAGTACATGACTACAGTGCCAAGCTTAGTACAGTTATCAATTGCAATGTCAGGTCTCTCCCTGGTGAATTTGTATAGCCATGAGCCCACAACTTCCTATATGTCCTTAACAATGGTAAGGAGAAACTGGGTTGCTGTTAATCATCATCAGACATACAGAAATGCTTATTAGATGCAGCCAATATCATAAATAAACATTTATATCCAGGTATCTTATAGGTGATATCTCTCATTGGAATCATTCTCATGCCTTTCTTCTCCATATTATCCAGACACCTTGATGACTTTTCACAGCTCTTCTTCCTTCTACTCCGTCCTTCGGCAGCACACCCTATAACAGTACTCCAAAAGTGCTCACTACAACCTTTAGTAACTTAGAAATTCTTCTAAACTGTCTTCAGTAAGCTCCACCTAGTAGTGGGTGCAAGTGTCCAAGTGGTTTCCTTTAGCTCTAAGACTGTGCAAGAGGAAGTAGGAGATTTATAATTACGAGGGGCGTTCATTAAAGATTTCAACATAGAGCTTAAACCACCTTAAAGAAACAATATTTAATGAACCAGCACTAAATATTGGACCCTGTGACAAAACTGGAAAAAATTGGCAAATGTTAACAATTCAGGCAAATGTTGGGCCAGCATGGTGACTCAGTAGTTACCATTGTGCCGTATGGATCATGGGGTTGATTCCATCCAAGCGTTTTATGCTCTCCCATGTTTTTCTTGGGTTGCCTTTGGGTATTCTGGTTTACTATCACACATAAAAAAATGTAATGAAAGGTCAACTAGCTTCTTATAAAAGTGACCCAAGTATGTGTCCTAAATAGGGAAAGTAGATAGAAAGCTCCATAGAGAAAATAAACTGATGGGTACAAATCTCTGTACCCAGAATATGAGAAGATATGTACAAAAAATGGGAAATAAATAAAGGAATGGCGCAAACTCCAACACATAGGAAATAAAGGAATGGCGCTAACTCCAATGAATAGGATATAAAGAAATGAACAATGCTAATTCTAAAGAATAGGTAATAAATAGATCGATTGTACTAGCTCTATTCCTTTATGGGAATAGAAAATAAAAGTTAAGCTTTATTTCAGCGGTCGCTAAGAAGATAGAGAATTAATTAATGCATATAGAGAAAACTAAAACATCTTTTCTTATTTATTTCACAATAAGTCACCAGACAACAGCCATTGTCCCCAGGGAGAAATTATAAATTACTACATCTGGCACCAAAAAAGGAAGAAGAAAGCACAACCCCTGACTACAACTGTACATAATCAATAAGTCAATGGAGTCATGTATCTTCCCCCATCATAAATACAATGGACTGGCGGGTTTCTTTACAAAAAAAAAAACAGCTGGCCATTTTCTATGCAGACGTGGCGCTCATGTTATCTGATACAGCTGTAATTTATTATCCATTACTCCTTAGCTTTTTTAATACATTTTCTAATTTGGGTGATCCAGTTGAAGTTGACCTGTAGGAGCTGCCGGTGTCTGAGCTGGAAAATATATATTGTTATGCTGAGTGCACAGAGGAACATCAATCTTGTCTGCATGTGTTTTTTTTTTTGTTCTGCTTCATAATTTCACACCATAGATTGCAGAATCAGGCACCTTAGGGCAAATTTAATTTGGAGCGAGTTTCCCGTCTTTGCAAGAGAATTTTGCTAGGTACTTGACAATGAAAACTCTTGTTCCTCGAGGCTATACTCAAGACCTCCGTTCTTTAGGCAGCAGAAATTAAGCACAGTTCTATGCGACTACACAAACACTGAAAAGCCGCCTATATACAAGTACCCTCATCCTGCATCTCTACATCAATAGGGCTCAATGTTTGCATGTCACTTGATTAACAGCTGCAGTATTAATTCCCCTTTTTGGTTGTTTGACTCACAGCGAGAATCACGTCAAGAAACCGAGAAGCAATTAAACTGATTTTAATCTTTGTCAGAGAAGATAACATGTCTCTTTTCTCTTTCTCTCATTTAAATAATTAAAGTTTCAGTAGGTATTATTTCTGGGTTTAAAGAAATTGGGATCTAAATGTAAAACCACCCTTGTAATTACACACTTAATGGTATTTAATACGTTAATCAAGATTTTTTAATGTGTTTTATTAAATATAAGTATATTTTCAGCCCAAGACAAAGGATAGTGGATACGTTAAAAGATTTGTAGCTTTCAGGCTATGGATTACTGAATAAACATGATAACAGCTGAGCATTTTGCCTTTGGAATATTATGTATTTAGCTTTGTGTTTCTTTTCCACCCTTTTTTGATAGTATAGTGCTAGATATCAAGAGTACAACTTCAAAATGTCGGGATGAAATTCTCTAAATCTGTTGGACCACTGAAAAGTTAAAAGATTGTGCGCTGTCGCTAAGGGTTGAAAGGGAATCTTTTGCCTTCTTGACGCAGCCCAATCAAAAGCAGCAGCATACAAGCGGTAAAAAACTCCCTGTAAAAAGTTTTTCTAATCTCAAATACTTTATAATGAAAATATTTTCTGTATCCATTCCTCATAGTTTACAACTTTTAGTCATTGGATGGGAACTGGGAACCTTCATTGTTGTCTTCCAAATGATGGAACCTGTTTTGGACAAGTGATGCTTATAGAATTACATGGTTTGCCATTTGGGGGACTTATGTCCGTGTTCTTTCCTGCTACTTTTATGGCTGCAAAACCATAGTAATAATAGATAAATAAAATGTCAAGACTGCATATAGCAGAGTTTGGATGTTGTAGCTGGTCAAACACTCTATCACTCCAATCAAAGTCTCTGGCAGTAATGAAGGTAGTCAAAGGTAACTGTACTAATGACTAGTATTTCCACTTTAAAGGAACAGCAGGGCACATGTGTAATTGACACTCTCTTCAACTCCTCCTGGTCATTATTTCATGACCTAAGAAGAAGCAGGAGAGGACAAAAGACTAAGATGGATGGACCCAGATCCATTTAATGAATAGCATCCTGCTACTCCAAATATATTCTCTTTCTCTGATAATGGCTAAGCTAAAAGCCCTGTTACACGCAACGATATTGTGAACGATATCGTTGCAACGTCACCAATTTGGTGACGTTGCAGTGATGTTGAAACAACATCGTTGTGTGTGACACGTAGCAATGATCAACGATCAGTTGATATGTCTGCAGTCTGCTAGAACCAACATGCCAAGATCTTTGAAGAGCGCACCAGAGGGCTTGGGTACATGTATGACTGGAACTCTATACAACATCAACTAGACTTGGGAAATATCAGAGTGAGGACATAAGTTCTCAATTTTGTTGATAAATGAGGGTCTCAGTGCTGGAACCCAAACCGATCAAACAGTTATCACCCATTCAGTGGATTTGTGATAATTTTTGTAGGCTAAAATACCCATTAATTATTGACGTTGTCTAATGAAGGTAAATTGAATATCCATGAATCCTGAGGCCTCAGAGGATAATTCTTAAAGAGTTAGATCTTTATTCCATAATATTAAAAAGTAACTCTGTTTTGAGGCTTGAGAAAGGCCAAATATAGCGGAAATGTTGCCTTGTCTTCCTATTATTGTGATTTTTCATTACTACGGAATAAAGATCTATGTTTTTAAGGATGATCCTTTGGTGTCTCTGGATTCTTGGATAGCCCAGTGTTTTTGGGCCAAGTGGGAGGCCCTACCGAGTAAGCACAGAATTTGTCAATGGTGCATGAAACCTGAACTCTGGATTACTGAAGATAAGTTATCAGCAGGATAGGTGATAACTTATAGATTTCTGGAAATTTGCCTTCTGTGATCCGCACTGATAATCAGAACGGGGCACTTTAATGCTTATTACCATTTAGAATGCAGTTAGAGTGCACATGCCTGAATGTCGCTCCCTTTTCTTCTCTATGGTACTGCCAAGCACTGCGTTTGACTTTCTCTTGCAGCTTGATAGGGGATGAAAGGAGCAGCAAACTCATTACTGCTCAATTACAAATGAGCAGCAGTTGGACACCCATTGATCTATAACTTATGACCTATCCTATGGATAGGTGATAACGTATCTGAATTGGCCACCCCCTTTAAACCTCATCCCATCTTCGCCCAAACCTGTGGATAATGCCCTGAATCACAGATAGGTGTATAAAAGACACTTCTCTCCTTCTCCAGGGAAACACTACAGGACAGCAGCCAAGGCACCATGTCTCCAACTGGAGCAATACAAATTTGCTCCAATACCAATCACTGATTCCACAGAGACGTTTGGAGAATCCAGGTTGGGACAATCAGGTCACCTGGCTTCATACCTCAATGTACTCTGTCAACTTTTTAATCTTGCTGCTACCTCTTCTCTGTGGTTGCCCATCAAAAGCAGGGTGCTACTGTTTAGGGTAGTTGGCCCTGGAAGCCTCGAAGTCACAGATGTTCAAATTCCCGGCAAGCCAGTAGAAGGGTGAGACTCTGTCATTTTCACCATTGTGACTGGGACTGTCCTATATGTTGTTGAGTGTTGGTGAATCAGTAAAGTATCACCACACTGTGTTATCCTCACCCTGTGTTGTCTGAGAAGTATTCTACCCCTGGGGTAGGAGTATGGGCAGTCTAAAGGCAGCCAGACCAACGGATGAGAGCAGCCACTGACCCTCATGTCTCCACACCCCCTATATCTACATCAAGGTCAGGGTGCATACGTAGCTTGCGGCATCAAAACAAACTTCTACTGTATATTATGACTTTGCTCACATCAATGCATGTTAATGAGTTTTCGCGAACATTTTTATCATCAATATGCTTTTCTGCCTTTTACAAACAGTTAATGCATCTATTCACATCGTTATAATCTATCTCTTGCTCAATTTTTTATGGCCTTTTTCATATTCATAACTATGATTTTAAGATCTGTTGACTTTTGTCAAATGTAACACTCCCCCTTATTTGAATCTATTTAGCTTATTTTAGTAAATTATATTGGTAAAAATGCACACCTTTTTAATTTCTGGAGGAAAATAAAAAGTAAAAAAAAACTATAAAAAAACACATATGTCGATTCCTTTGAAATCAGTTAACATAAAAAATAATGGATAGAAAAATATATACCTTGCCTGTCAGTAATATTTTGATGGACCTTTATGTGCTTTCCAAGTTGCAGCGGGATTAGTTATTTGCTGAATTTAAAAGATGTCCGTATATGCTGCTTCGCATTTAAAATGTTGTTCTGGAATAGAGAAGCGAGCTGCGCAGGCAGCAGGGAGCACATGGAAAAGGATAATTTATGCTGTTGGTTGATAAGAGTAACTGATTTCTGCCACCATTCACCATATCTAAAAATACAGTTTAGGTCTCCAAATGCCTTCGGAGAAAAACAGCATAGAACTGTTTGCAATACCTTCCACTAAAACCAATTTTAAGCTGTATCTCACTATCAGTGTTAAGATTCATAAAAAAAAAAAATCATGCAAGACTACCTTCCCCAATGTTATTCTTCTGCTCTGCAGACAGTTTTCAAAGAAAATTTGAATGCATAGCCAGTGTCAAGGAGGTAGATGACAGAAAGGTTTGGTCTTCATGAGAGAAAAATAGAACAGTCACTAAGCACATGGTCAGTAACACTGAAAAGAAAGTCATCACTTGAGTTATAAACCACACAAAAACATCTAAAAATAAGATTCATATTAAAATGTATATTTTCTTACTTCTTTTTTTTTAGCGTTCTCCCATTTAATAAAGGAATAATTCACTTGCAATAATTAGTTTTTATAAAAAGGATAAAAAGTTGGGATTACAGGGTAACCATCTGCTGTGATTGGTTATGATTTGTGAGGAAACATAAAAATATTGTTCAGCTTCCCTATATCACCCCCAGAGTGTAGAAAGAGTATTACATACAGTAGTTTTCAATTAACTCAGTCGACTCCTGATATAATGCCAGAATATGCATATACAGTTGTGCTCAAAAGTTTACATACCCAGCAGAATTTTTGCATTCTTGTCCTTTTTTCAGAGAATATGAATGATAAGATCAAAATTTTTTATCCCTCTAGGTTAGTGGTTGGGTGTAAGCATTTATTGTCAAACTACTGTGTTTTCTCTTTTTAAATCATAATGACAACCAAAAACATCCATTTTCTCCGGAAAAGGCCAAGAAAGCAAAAATACCCCGGGTATGTAAACTTTTGAGCACAACTGTATCAAGTCCTCCAGAGCTAGAAACATTCATTGTTGCTACTTTCCGTTATGGGTATAAAGTACTCCAGACCGTGAAATCTCTTTAATAGCTACAATTTCCTAATGGTTGTCACAATTCCTCCTCTCAGTGTGGTGAGTGGTAGCTCAGCAGTTCAATCTGAGGAAGGCGCGTGCTGAGTCGTCAGTATTGTGATAGACAGCTCAGTCATCCAATCTAAGTCTTAGCTGAGCTGTCAGTGTGGAGAGTGGCAGTACAGTCACCCAAGCAGGGTCAGGGAATGCTGGGTTTCCTACAGGTGCCTCCTGTTCGGAATGTTGCCCAGGCTATTTAGCTGGCTGTATGCCTCTTAGATCTGTCAGTTGTAGCTCTACTCAATTTGGTGTGTTTGCTCTGTGATGTGAATTCTAGTGTTTTGATCATTGTTGACCAACCTTGGATTTGCCTTTGGCCAACCGTTTGCCCAACTCTTTTGTCATGATCAGCTTCCTTCTTGGAATTCTGACCCCAAACTCTGACCTGACTATGCATTAGCCTCACCCCTCTATTTATGACGTGCCCTCATGACTTTTGACCTCAGACTCTCTGACGTCCCCACCTCACGACGTGTCCGTAAGAAGTGACTAGCATCAAAATGGTGAATTGACAATGGTTTTCTAAAAATAGGTAACTCTGTTATAAGCGGTTGAATGTGTTTTAATTATTTTTGCAAATGTTCAGTAAATATCCATTCATTCCAATTGCCAATATGATAGAATTACTGGAGCTGTGGTGATGTTCTCAATTCAGAGGTTTACAACTACAACAGTCTGATCTTGTTTATGGTCACTGATGGGGGAGCATGTGACCAGACCCATCCATTAGCAGACTCTAATAACTTTATGTGGCAATTAGCTCCCTGCCCCACCACTCTCTGTCATGCACACTGCAGGCTGCTGTAAGTCAATGGCTTATGAGATGCTAACATTTTGGCACAAGTGGCTCATTGATATCATTGCTTTGTGTGACCTGTGCTAGTCCGCTCTGTGTGTGCAGTGGATAGGAGGACTTAGCCGCTCTAATTAGACAAGTAAAAACTTTATAATTTTGCAGGGGGATAGCACAAAGGTGGCAATATTATTTTTGGAGGGAGCACTCAGTAGGACATCAATACTTTTTAAGCTAGCACTAAGTGGACATTAATATTTTTTAATGGGGGCACTTAAATTGCTTTAAATGGAAAGAAAAATAGATCATGCAGCAAATAAATGCTGAGTTTGAAATAAACTCAGCATTTATTGTTGCACTTAAAACAATAGTAGTTCCACCAGTGGCATATGTATTGTTGTATGCCACTGGAGGAACCGCTATTGTCCTAACTGCAACAATAACCATTGAGTTTTATTTCAAGTACCTGCTGCTTCGCTGGAGCATTTGTTTTTCTTTCCATTTGTTTCCACACCTGCTCCCCGACGGCTCTATATGAGGTCACTGACAACCTGTCTGCTACTATGTACCAGGTGAGCCGACTTTACTTCTCTATCCCCCCTCCCCATGTTTGAACTGTTTGTTTTTACTCGGTGTTGAAGGGTAATATTTGCTCCATGTTTTATAGTAACATATCATACCATATGCCACTGATATGTATGGGCCCAGGGCTGCCACCAGGAATTTCATGGACCCATACTTGCAAAACTTTCTGGCCCCCTTGAGAACCCTCCCAGGCTCCACCCCAGCACCGCCTCCACCCCTCGAACCTTCCTTAACCCACCGCCCACTCTTGGAAAAACTCCAATTCGGCACCACATCCTCACCAATCACACATGAACAATTCCCATCGAACGCCATATCACATACATAGCCATCAGCTTTCGTTTTAACCAAGATATTTTTTTAAACCTGCCACGACGACAAGGTGGACTCTTTTGGCAGGGACCTACTCTACTGTAACCTTTTAAAAAATTCTTAAAATACCCAAACTGTTTTTAGCTATATATTTTTGATTTATTTTTCTTTAAGAGAATGTGTCACATACATTTTTTTTAAAATTACCAATAATACCACATACAAGGAACAAATACTGCCACACCCAAACCAGACCACATTTTACCACCTGAGAAACTGGGTCTGAGCAGAAAAAGTAAATTAATGTGCATGCAAAATGTAATTGCATATGAACACATGACCTTTAACCAGAGAAAACCAAAAGCAAAACACAAAACAAATATCCTGGAATAAAAAAGTGAAAAAATATATTGCAAAAATTGCATGAAGGTAGTAATAATAGTAATAATAAGGGTATTTAGTTAACATAATTTTGATCAAAATAATGTAGAAGCCATCCCGCCACGTCACGGCAACCCTTGTGGGACAGTCCTAACTCTTGTATTTAAAACCTTTCCACTTGTCAAGTGACGTAAATGTGAACAAGGACAGAGGGACTGAACCACCAGTAATAGTATAGGCCAGACAGGATGGATTTTCCAACTCAGAAACAGGGCGGTCACACCCTTATATGCACAGAATGCACAATGAAACAAATGAGAAACTGGGTCTGAGCAGAAAAAGTAAATTAATGTGCATGCAAAATGTAATTGCATATGAACACATGACCTTTAACCAGAGAAAACCAAAAGCAAAACACAAAACAAATATCCTGGAATAAAAAAGTAAAAAAATATATTGCAAAAATTGCATGAAGGTAGTAATAATAGTAATAATAAGGGTATTTAGTTAACATAATTTTGATCAAAATAATGTAGAAGCCATCCCGCCACGTCACGGCAACCCTTGTGGGACAGTCCTAACTCTTGTATTTAAAACCTTTCCACTTGTCAAGTGACGTAAATGTGAACAAGGACAGAGGGACTGAACCACCAGTAATAGTATAGGCCAGACAGGATGGATTTTCCAACTCAGAAACAGGGCGGTCACACCCTTATATGCACAGAATGCACAATGAAACAAATGAGAAACTGGGTCTGAGCAGAAAAAGTAAATTAATGTGCATGCAAAATGTAATTGCATATGAACACATGACCTTTAACCAGAGAAAACCAAAAGCAAAACACAAAACAAATATCCTGGAATAAAAAAGTAAAAAAATATATTGCAAAAATTGCATGAAGGTAGTAATAATAGTAATAATAAGGGTATATAGTTAACATAATTTTGATCAAAATAATGTAGAAGCCATCCACCACAAAGTGACCAAATAATACCACAGACATGAAACAAGTACCACCACACCATGATCAGACTATATATTGCCACCACAGTGATGGAATAATACCACATTCAAGGGACAAATACCACCAAATCATGATTGGATCATATATTACCACCACATAGTGACTGAATAATTCCACATGCAAAGGACAAATACCACCACACCATGATCCAGATCACATATTGCCACCACATAGTGACTGAGTGTTATGATACTGATCATTAATAAAAAACCCTACAATACTAATATTACCATAAGTGCCATTATACACAGGAACTCTGTACATAGTATACAGTGCGTAATATAAGTTTACAGGTAATACACTGACTCACCAGTGACATTATGCATATGATCTCTGTATATAGTTTCAGTGTACAGGTAGTACAGTGATCACCAGTGCCATTATACACAGGAGCTCTGTATATACTATACAGTGCATAGTGTAAGTGTACAGGTAACACATTGACCAGTGAAGTCTCTAGTTGAAGATATTCATCTTTGATTTGCTTCTTCATCCAGCGCAGACCGTCATCCGGCTAGGACTCGTCTCTGCAGAAATTAACGCAGTTATCTAGAGCAGCGCTTGCAGAGCACATTCCCCATTTTTTCCTCAACTTCTACACTATGCCAGATGAAGAAAACAAGCAACATAGTGCTTACCCTGCATGGTAACAGAACCTCCCACTGAAAACATTATCCTCAAACATGAAATACATCACAGCAGTAATAATATCCCTTAATCAGCCTATATAGTAATAATGTTCCTCATCCTGGCCCCTTCCCGTGGTAAAATCCCCTATTCTGGCCCCATATGTTCTCCATTCTTGACCCCTCTTGTCTCATTCCTGGCCTTCATGTGTCTCATTCCTGGCCTCAAGTGTCTTATTTCTGGCCGCACGTATCTCCATCCTGCCCTCATATGTTCTCCCATCCTGGCTCCATGTGTCTCCATCCATTATGTTCTCCCATCCTGGCCCCATATGATCTCCAATCCTGACCCTGTGTGTCTCCATCCTGCTCCCATATGTCCTCTCATCCTGCCCCCATTTGTCCTCCCATCCTGCTCCCACAGTTTTCCCATCCTGTCCCCATATTGCAGCTTTCAGTATAAAAAAAGTCCAGCTCCATCTTCTTCATTCATTTGAGGCGCGGAGGCTGTGGCGCATGGCAGTGATGTCATACGCCAGTGACGTGTGAATGGATGTAAGCTGCCAGCCTCTGATTGGCTGAGATGGCTGTTAACTGTTGCCATGAAGGAAGCCGCTGGCTTCCTGCACGGCAATAGATTTCAAGGACATGCGAGGACGCGCTTTCAGTTACTGAACCAGACGTATCCTGCCCCTGGCGCTTGGTGAGAAGAACCAAAAAGAGGGAGTGCCCAGTCTGTTCCCCCCTATTCTTGCTTCTGCTCACCGGGCCCCATACACCAGTAAGGGCAGTAATACCCTGATGGTGGCCCTATGTAGGCCTAGAACCCAGTCATTTCAACGTTTTCCATGGTGTTGAGCTAGTTTGATATCTCTGTCATTAAAAACTAGAAACACAATTCTAGCACTGGAATTGCTAGAATTGGTCTGTGTATGCTCAATTTGAAGGCGTTATCCCAACTATTTGAGTTGTTATCACCCATTCTGCCTCAAACATCAACAAATCACGTATCTAGAAGTAGGTGATAAGTTGCTCCATCACCTCATTCAAATTACAGTGTTGTACTTGGCAATGTCTCAGCAATCTCCAGCATGGACTTTGAATGGACCATTGGTGCACAATCATAGCCAGTGCTACCTTTAAACTTGAGCAGTTTGCTCACATGCATATCACTGTATTATTATAATTACTTTTACAACTTTGGATAACCCTTCTAATCTATATTACAGACTTTCCTAGAGTTATCTTGGAAACAGGGTTGCCAGCTTGATTTTTTATCTACGTGTCTACAGCCCTTCATTCTGATATAAAGACATTATCTGCATTCACTGTGAACTGAAAATGATGATAATTACACGCAAAATAATCTGTATGAGTTTCTACGGTGTAAAAAAATAAATCATGAAAGCATCAAATTTATTTTTACAAACAGGAAAATATATATACTCTATATATATCTTACAAACTGGTATCATTATTCTTCATTCTGTTGAATGTCCATGAAGATCATTTCTTTGGATAGTCTATCACAATGGAATAGCTTGAGAAGCACTTAGAGAAATCCTGCACGTAATCACTGCGTCAATGAAGACCTCCGGCTTTAATATTGTGATACTAATCCAAGATATTTAAAATCTTTTTTTTTTATAAGCCATTCATAGGCAATCATAATCTTAGAAAGGCCCTTCATATATTCACTTATGAAGTCCAGAATGAGATACCATTTAGCTATTGTGGAGTTTTTCCTCGGTCTGAACAGAGGTTCTGTCCTCTCAGATATCTGAAATATTGCTCCAGAGATTACACAGCAGGCAATAAGGCACTAGTCTTATCGTGTAAAGGTTGTGAGACTAATCAGTGATCTCCACACTTTACTGGCCTTATCATCTCTCTCTCCTCCTGGGCAGAGAGCTTTGCTGTACTAACCCTGCTGTGCTACTTTCCTTTACTAGGGGAGTAGAGTCAGTCAGACTTATGTTCTCCGGACCTCGGTATAATTAGACCGGCTTTCCTTAAGATGCAGGAAAGATTTTTTTATCTTTATTAAACTTTCCTGGGCAATGTTTGATAAATGGACTCCACTGGGGTTTGATAATCTTCCGATGTAGTAATTTCTAGATAAACCCTATATTTACTAGAAGCTCATAAATCCAGGTTGAGTTGGTACAGACAGTACAGTAATTTATATCAAGAGTGAAAAATGCATTTGTAGCATGTGCTTGATTGGAATTTGGATTTCAAGTAAAGTTACTACATAAAATGTCACATAAAACACAAAAAAGGCTTATATGAATCCGCCAGTAAGAAAAGATTTCTTTGGCTGAGATGTAGAATATTTGATGCTCCAAACATGTTCTTAGCATATTACCCCGAGGACATCAGAAACTTTCAAGTGTCCTAATGCATAAAACACATCAGCCCAAAATTGGTGCAATACCAGAAGCTCCCAAGTGTAATTACTGTACCTCAACCATTATACCAATGCAAGAATCAGTATAGAACTGACGTTTTACATATCTAGCCTACATGTGGTCAACTGTATCTTCAATAAAAAGGGTAAAGACTTTGCATTCACCCCAATTTTATCTCACAAGCTCCTTGATTCTACAATGCACCAAATTTATTTTATGGAAACCGGCAGCAGGTATTTATTATGTAATCTGAAAGCAGCACTATGTAGGGACAGAAACTCCGATTGCAGCGATATGTCACTTAGGTTACTGGGTGCAGTCGTGTGATAAAGTGACAGTTTTCTCTGCTGCAGATGTAGAAGAGCTCAGTTATTGATCTCTGTATAAAACCAACCACAACACACTGTGTGCAGAAGTCAGAAGTAACGGTCACAAGCACTCAATGCAAGTCTATGAGAGGCAGAATGTATGTATATATTTATTTTACTCATTTATATAGCACCATTAATTCCACAGCGCTTTACAGACATTATTGGCACTGTCCCCGATGGGGCTCACAATCTAGATTCCCTACCAGTATGTCTTTGGAATGTGGGAGGAAACCGGAGAACCCAGAGGAAACCCACGCAAACACGGGGAGAACATACATCTCCTTGCAGATGTTGTCCTTGGGGGGATTTGAACCCAGGAGCCCAGCGCTGCAAGGCTACAGTGCTAACCACATGGCTGCCCATAATTCAGGGAAATATTTGTATACACTGTGGTGTGACTGGTGGTCGCGTGGTTAATGACAGGTATATGTCACAGGGATGGATGCTCCCTGCGATGCAACCCGGAGTATTTTGTCTTTAGTGTACATGAGCACTAACATGTCATTTAGTGCACCTGAGTCTGGGTTGTGGGTAACTATGAGAGATGGGAGGGTCTGGCTATCCATATTACCTCACCTCTGGGTGAGGGTGCTGACTGTATCTCTGTTTTCCTTCAGGACCTGCCGGTGTTCCAGGACCTGCAGTGAGGTCATGACCATGTGACCAGCCCATGTGATCCATACCTCACCTGTGGGTGTGGTTACAGCCTACATAATGGAGGCTGTGGTTTAGCACATAGTCTGTGGCTTGGGAGGTAGAATGCCTCCTGTTTGTAAGGCTCAAGATGCAGCCTCTGGGCTGGACATTGCCCTAGCCTGTGTGCTCACAGGGCCTGAGGGAGCAAAACCCAGCTAAAGACTGTTTTGTGTTACTTTTGCCTACTGTGAAGGCCGGTTACCTTGTGTTGTTGCTTTGGGGTTTATGGAGCAAATAAACCCACATAAAGAAGCACGCCTTCTGTTTTTCCTCCTGCTGCACCTAAGTGAGTACAATGCCTACAAAACACATTGTTCTGAGCATACATGAGTATGTCCCACCAGATTTGTCTCCTTTCAGAATCAACATTTTTTTATGGGATACCGTGGTACAAGATACTGCCACAAATGTGGGCCATTGATTACAAACAAGATTGCCTGTGCAACTTTGTAAGTTTGGTCCTAAACATTCTTGTTAGTTCTCAAGTCCCAGTGCTCATATTCCTGTATACTTGCCTGTCTACCTGCCATGCCCGCCTGCCTGTCTATCTGCAATGCAATCTCATCCATACATCAGCCGGTCCTATCCGCACCTGCCAGTGCTTATCTGTATGTCAGTCTGAATCCATGGTTCCCGTGTTCCTGCATATACTGTTTCTTCCTTCGGGCTGTCCAGGCTATCCGTCAGTAGGGGGTCAGCTCCCATCTACCCGAAATCAGTCCTGGAGTAGCACCTGGTCCCACCTCCATAGTCCCTCCTCGAATCATGGTATTGTCAGCCGCCGTGTATCCAAAGTCGGATTTGGTGAGGCACCTAGTTATGCTCCTCCAGGCTTTCCTTGGTCCACAGCACAGTAGTGCGGGCACCCAGCCCGTTACAAAGCGTTGAAGAAAATTGAAATGCAAGTTTACTGCAATTAGCTAAAAAAATAGAAAGCCAAACATGGGGGGTTTCCTGAGAGCCAATACGACATACACTGCAGAGGAATGACATGTATTGGTGTCATCCACAAAGGAAATATGAAAAATATGAAGACTACTGTGACTCTGTACTCTGGAGTGATGAGATCAAGATAAATATTCTTGGAACTGATGGCTTCAAAACTGTATGGGGTCACAAATGTGAGGTGTGCAAAGAAAAATGCATGGTGCATACAGTGAAACACAGTGGTGGCAGTGTCTTTATGTGGGGCTGCATGAGTGTTTTGGTGTTGAGAGCTACAGTTCATTAATGGTATCTAGAATTCACAGATGTATTGCTCTGTATTAAAAGAGAATGTGCTGCTATCACTCTGTGCCATTGGTAGATGAGCGCTTTTCCAACATGACAATGACCTAAAACACAAATCTAAGGCCAATGCTGCATTTCTGAAGAAGAACAGTGCAAAAATGATTCAGTGGCCAAGTGTCTCCTCTTCTGAACCCAACCATACACTCTGAACACTATGGGGAACTCTGAAGAGACAAGATGCCATCATACTCCATCCAGCATCCAGTTTCTAAAAGAGGTTGTTCTAGAAGAATGGACAAAGATAGACATTGCAATGTCACCAACTTGTTCATTTCATGCTTAGAAGACTTGATGCTGCCTTAAAAATCATGCAGGTCAGAGAAATTACTAGATGTAGTTTTTTTTGCATCAACTAATTTGAATAAAAGTGAAGATTTTGTAATGAAAGTTATATTAATAGCCTTACTTTCATGTTATCGGTTAAAAAAATGTTCTATGAAATTCTGTCTTGTCAAAATTTTGAAAATTGTGTGTTCAGTGAGATATTGATTAAAACCTTAATTTTTCAAAGGGGGTGTACTCGTATACAGTATGCTGAGCATTGCATATATGCACATATTGATGTATTTATCTATTTTGGTGATGAGATTATTGGTTTTGCCCTGAACATTTTGGTCCCTGCTCAGATGGTAAACACAGAATACACCAGTATGGATCCATTTTTTCCCAATTTATGGAGCTTACAGATACCGACTCAATTTTAGAAGCTAAAGATTTTTTATGAGTCCAAACAAGGACATCAAGTTACAGTTAAACGTTGATGACAAGATACATTTTTCCACCTGGTTTCTCTGATTATCCCTTATGTATTATGTATAATCTTCCGTATATTTTTATATATTTTAACTGCTTTTATGAAAATAGTTTATGGCACACCTGCATTTTCATATACAGTGAAAAGCTGAATTCATACCAAACTGTAAATGAAATTCCTTTTAATGTATTAGACATCTTATGTAGCACCTGCTGGAAGTGAGATGGAGATAAAAATGACTTTATCTTAGCAGGTCTGATACTTATTTTGTCTTTCAGTGTTCAATCTTTATCTCTGGACAGAGCGGGAGCTATAGTGTTTGCAGTTAGTAAGCACCCTTTTGCTTTATAGTTCCCACATCCACATAAAAATCAAAAACGGAGAATCGTGGAAAGATGTTTTCTAAGTCAAAAGTAATATAATTTTCCTAATAATCCCACTAATATAAAACTATAGATTCCTACGAAGTTGTTTTTGCACAAATATCAGTGCCCTGTTGGTGGTATCCATTCATTTTCTAAAACGTCAAGTTGCAAGTCTTTGCTCAGATCTGTAACCTAACCTCTGGTGAATACCCACGTGACATCATGTGGAATGGCCATAGAATCTAGAAAACTACATTAAAAGCTTAAATTGCAAATACATATTATTAGTAGTGATTAACATAAAGATTTCCAGTGCTGTTGAGGGAGTTCGCAGGACCCTGGACCGACTGACACGGACCACCAACGTAGATGCCGGAAAAAGATCCGGATAAACATTTTGCTAATATCTAATTATTACAAATGCTATTTATCACCTATTTTGGACTCTCCATTCTAACAATCATGGGGCCTCCACTGTCAGGTCCACTGCCAAATGCTAGAATATTTTGCACCTGTTGGAATAGACACTACATGGGGTTTCACATGTGTAATTACTGCTCTATTTTACTTCTGAAGACAGTGAGGAGGAATGGGTGCTCGGGCTCCTCATCCTAGTAATCAGAGGAGTGACCAGCAATTATTTATTACCTATTGATAAATGCTGTTAGTAGGAAAAGCACTCTATCAAGTTTCAGACTGGGAAATTTTCCCACATTTATTTCCCATCACATTCTCATTTTTTTTCATGCATGCTGTTTCAAAAGCTATAAAGTTTGTTTTTTTTTCTCTTGTTTAATTATTTAAATAATTTTTTACCTCTTTTTACGTGACACATTGCCAGGAAAAAAGTTTTTTTTTTTTTTAAATATACAGTATATACACAAATATCCTCTTAATTGCTGATTTCCCCTATAACTAGATATGACATGTTAGCCCCAGTTACAGTGAAATTTCACCTTCCTCAATCTGCTGAAAAAGCTGATTTATTTCTGCTAAGAACCATCAGCTCATACACCCTCCCGGCATGCAAGGATTGCAGCAGAAAGTGCCTCTGGTGTTTCCTGTACTGTATGCACAGTGATTTTTTTAGGCCTGTATAAAAAGGAATCAGAAAGACAAAGATTGCAATAAACTATCTTTGTCTTCTCTATGGGGAGTCTGGTGTCTACAGCTGCACGATCTTCATTTTTGTAGAATTATATGCGGACTGCCCTGTTTTAAATTGCTTGGTGGTCAGAAAGGGATCTTTCAGACCTTTTGCCATGCTTAAAGGGGATATATGGGACTGTAGTTGCTAACAGAGGTTAACTACCTGTCTGTTGTATCTGGTCATTGACCTCTCCTGCCAGACATTCACTGGCCAACTACTCCTAGTCACCATAGCAGCAGTTCCCCTTCCTGTTGACTGGGCGGGGCTTCTGATGTCATGCTGATTGACAGCCATCTCTCTGTTGCCTATTTGGGGAAGCCAGCTGTCAATCAGCATGACACAAATAGTGCCACCCTGTGTTCAGCAAGAGAAGCTGCCACTCTATTGAATAGGGAGTGGCTGAATCTCAGGCTTGAGCGGTCAATAACCAGTGCAACAAACAGGTAGTTGCCAATGTTAGCAACTACATTTATTTTTTTCAAATCCCAAATATCCTCTTTAATGGGATGAAACTAAATATATTTGGGTGGCTACAAAAAATGTGAACATCAAACATATGCTCACTACTCATCTTTTATGCCCCTGTGGAGATCAAGTGGTGTCACTCACTGTTTTGGAGATGTTATTGAATATTGACATATGCTACTAGTACCATAGGGTCACTGGTCCTATATTAGATTATTGAGTGAATAAAGTTTTTATTTTGTTAATGTACACTGTAACAGGAAACAAAAGTTATCCAAGGACAACATTTAGAAGCATTTTTATTTCATTTCTCAATAACAGCTTTTTTTTCTGCTTTTTATAATTCCTATAAATTATCTATTGCTTTTAAGAACTATTTATATATGTGCTTTAGTCTGCTTAGAGAGGAAAAATATTCAGAATTCTGAAAATTAATTGAAACTTTCCTGTGTCACTCTAGTAGGGAACTAGCCTGGATAAGAGTGGTGAGCTTAAAGGGAATCTGTATCCAGGTTTGACTGATATGAGATACGGCCACCACCTCTCAGGGCTGACATATAGCACTCTATAATGCTGTATATCTGCCCGCAACCCAACCTGAAGGCCAAGAAAAACAGCTTTCCTTATACTCACCTGAGGGGCAGTCCGATCCGAGGGTGTCACTGGTCTTGGTCCATCGCCTCCCTTCCTCTTGCGATGCCATCCTACTTCTTGCTTCGTGTTGTTGACACGTCCCTATGTCATCCACACAGTCTGCCCAGCATCGCCCTCCTGTGCAGGTGCACTTCTCCGCCTTGTCAAGGGCAAAGCAAAGTACTGCAGTGCACATGCGCTGGGAAAGGTCAAAGAGCCTGTGCAGGAGCACGATGCCGGGGAAACTGTGTGGATGACAAGAAGGAGGATGACATCGTAAGAAGTAGGGAAACTCCGGAGCAAGAACAACAATGCCCCTCGGACCGGACAACCCCCGATGTGAGTATAATAAAAGCTGTTTTTATTGTCTTTTAGGTCAGGTTCGGGCAGATATACAGCATTATAGAATATAATAGAATGCTGTATATCAGGCCTGAAAGGTAGTGGCCATATTTTATAGAGGTTAAACCTGATGACATGTTCCCTATAAACCCAGAGGAGACAATTGTCAGATTCTTTAGGACTTACGGAATCTCTGGAGGATGGTAGAGACTATGATGCAAACAAAAGTGCCTCCAAATATGACACAGTGAATTCCTCCACAGTAACCTCCACACACACGGTTTGATAACCCTACTGTACCCCTTCAATACCCCGGGAAAGTATGGTGACCACTTCACAGTATGATTCCCCAACTGTAATTCCCACACATTATAATGGACTCCACATAATCCTCCATACAATATAATGGCTCCACATCGTGCTCTGTACAGTATAATGACCCCAAATACTGCTCCATACTATATAATATGCCCTACATAGTTCTTTATACAGAATAATGGGCCCCACATAGTGCTCCTCAGTATATTGGGTCCAACATTGTCTTCTATACAGTATAATGGCTCCACATAGTGCTCCATACAGTATAATTGCCCCACATAGTGCTCCATTATATATTGGGTCCCACATCGTCTTCTATACAGTATAATGGCTCCACATAGTGCTCCATACAGTATAATTGCCCCACATAGTGCTCCATTGTATATTGGGTCCCACATTGTCTTGTATACAGTACATTGGATCCACATAATGCTCCATACAGTATAATGTATCCCACATAGGGCCCTATACGATATAAAGGCTTTACATAGTGCTACAAACAGTATAATGGTTCCACATAGTACTCCATACAGTATAATGGCCCCACATAGTGCTCCATATGTCTTTCTCATAGTGAACACTGGAGCTCTTGGCTGAACTGAGTGTTTTCCTGAGTATGACAGGGCTTTGGAGAGATAGCTGTCTGCTAAACCATTATTCCTCTGACAGTTATCTGTTGTGTATGGGGGATTTTACCCTTAAAGTTGATATTTCATCAGATTTCACAATATAAACAGCATACATTATTAAATAGATCGTAGACCTGACGGACCTGGTATGCTCACTTTGAAAATCTATGTCAAAATATCTATATATCTCTGAAATATCTTTTGAGTCTAGCTCTGCTAGGGGACCTTTCGGTTAGGATTATATGACTATTCTATCACAGCAAGTCTCACAAGATCAAAGAGTTCTATTTAATAATGTACATAGTTTTATTAAAGAAGCACTCCTCCCATCACAATTTTTATCCTCTTAATATATTACAATAGTCATATTTTATGGCACTGTGTACTTACAATTGCTTATATTGCCTTTCTTGCCTACTAATTCTTCTCTTTTCCATTAGGTCTATGGCATCACATGATTAAAAACTGACTAGCTGAATAGCTCTATGTAGAAACAGGAGGTCAATTTTCCCTGTATGCCTCACCAGTCACTGCAAAAGTCAATGACAGAAGGGAGGAGGTAACTGCTCGGTCTGGAGGTGAAGAGGGGAATGATAAATGCATGGACAAGAGACTTCCTGTTTCTACATCGAGCAGAGAAAAGAGAAGAATTAACTAGAAGGAAACGCAAAATGAGCAATTGTAAGTACACAGTGCTATATAGTATGATGATTGCAATATATTAAGAGGATACAGACTTTTATGGGAGGGATTCGTTAAATATGGTGACAGATCATTTTTGGGAGTATAGGCTCATTTAAACAGGGAGCTCTATCTTTTCCTTGCAGCCTGCATTTAGTATTCTGAGGGCATGTGTTCCTTTTTATCTTTGTGTATTAACTCTGCACATGATACTTGTGCCATATAAATCATAAATAATTGTCACCGTTATAGCAAAAATACTTTTAGCTAAATAAGCAACTGACATAAATAATAAATGTGTAATGTGTATTACACTAGCGGAGCTTAGCATACATAAATGTGTCCAATTTTTTGACAATGTCTGTTGTGTCGCAGAATATATTTCTGAGTTCATATTAACGTAGCCGCCAAAGAATTGAGATGTAATTGATGGTGACACTATACTATTAAGTGAACAGTGTTTGTCAATCTAAAAAACTTTCTGCGAACAGCCTGGGCCACAACTGGAGCAATAGGGACAACATCTCAATCAAATATGTAGACTGGTGATAACTGAGTTCAAGTCTAGAGATACAGATGATGATGTCAGACAGAGAAAAATTCAGGCAGTCCGTGGGTTAAATCCAGATGGACATCCAAGGGTTATTCAGTCAAATAAATCTAGAACAAATGTGAGGTCAGAAAACATTGAGTAATAGAATCATAGACTCAATGCAGGATTCACTAAACCATCTCAGACAGATGTCTGTCCAGCCTCTGTTTGAAGACTTCCATTGAAGGTTTCATTCTATTGTTTCTCGTGTTTCCATGTGCAAACAAGAATAATAATGATTCCTCTACACTGTGACATTCCTTCAGATATTTGTACACAGCTCTTAGCCTTCTTTTTTGCAAGCTATACATTCCCAGATCCTTTAACTGTTCCTCGTAGGGCATACTTTGCAGTCTGCTCACCTCCTGGTTGCTCTTCTCTGAACTTGCTCTAGCTTTCTGATGTCTTTTTAAAATGTGGGCACAGTATTCCAGATGAGGCCTGACCAAGTAGGAGTAGAGGGGGATTATTACTTCATGTGATCTAGACTCTATTCTTGTCTTAATATATCCTAGAACTGTGTTTGCCTTTTTTACTGCTGCATCTCACTGTTGACTCATGTGCAGTCTGTGATCTATTAGTATACCCTAGTCTTTTTCACATGTGCTGTTGCTTAGTTTTACTCCTCCCATTCTGTAGATGTAATTTTTGTTTTTCTTGCCCAGATGTAGAATCCTGCATTTTTCCCTGATAAATACGATTCTATTAGTCGCTGACAATTGTTCAAGCTTATCTAGATACTTCTAAATCCTTTATCTTACTTCTCTAGTGTTAGCTATCCCTCTTAGCTTTGCATTGTCTACAAATTTGATTACTTTACCTTCGGTTCCCTTATCTAGATCATTTATAAAAATGTTGAACAACACTGGGGCCATGTGCCCCCATTGGCCATCAAACCCATCCTCTAATTGGTTTCCTAACTTTTCCCTGTGATTGGCTGTTCAACAAGACCTGGATGGACACTTAGAATAATTACATTATTGGCAAGTTGGTCAACATGCCAAGGGGAGAGTGAAATTCCCTTTTGAGAGGTTGCTTTTTGTGTTTGCTGTGTGTCAAGTACGTCACCCAGCTTGGCAGTCCCAGGATCAGTGGGGCAGTGTCTGACTGTGGCGGAGGTCCACATGGTAATGTGGACAGGCAAGTACTTTATAGTTCCTGAAACACTGTTGGAGAAATCCGGCAGCAGACAGGAATTCATTTTCTACTTTATCATTTTCAACTAGACAACGACTGAAGGGATTGGGCTTGTATGATAATTGGGGGTTCCCATTGCTGAGTTCCCCACCTCTTCACCTCCCACCAATCACTCTAACCATGTTCCGAAGTCTCCTTTCTGAAGGAGATTGAATGGAGCTCTGGAAACACATGTATATTAATGATTACCCCTCCAGCCAATGTCTATTAGACAGACAGTCAATTCAAGTTTTCATATCGCTCTATAGACATTGAATGTAACAGTAGTGCTCATATGAAACAAATATTCAAAATATGTTTAAGTGATTGGAGGAGATCCCAGTCGTGGGACCTCTAGTGATCTTTAGAGACACAAGTTTTGAGGAGACGGAAGGAGTCATGGTTAATGACGTAGAATACACAGATCCGACTTCAAATATTCTTCAGTTTTAAATACAATGTGACACAAGGTTTAAAACAAAAAAGGAACTGTGGAGAGGAATTGTTATGATTTTTTTTTTGTGACTTTTCTAATTTTGCTATTTTTTAAGTGATTTTTTTTCCAAGGGTCAACCACCCAAGATGAATAATAACTACAGGAAAATGTCTCCTTTTACAATAGTCCAAAACAACAAAATAATAATCCAATATCTATTTTCTCAATCATTGTACTTTTAGGAGGAAAAACAAATAAATGTTATTTCTGTTGGTTTAAGAGCCCAAAAAATTACCTCTTAAAATTTACTCTTGAGCCAGGATATTAAAAATAGATTGTTAGAAAGAGGAAAGCAACAACGCCATTAGGAAGACACACGGATATAGATTTTTTGGAGCAAGAGATAACTGAATTTCCTATGTGGCATCTGTAGTGGAGGGTGAAAAAGAACACAATCTAAATAGAATTTGTTCAGATTTTTTTCTGCTCTGAGCTGTACTTGGAATATATTTTAAAAGGATATTTCTTTCTAAAAGGAAATCTAAAAAAAACAAAACCTTCCGGTATTATAGTAATTCAGTAGCTGAGCTATTTCATTGAAAATGCTTTAGTGTGTTTTTATGTTGCCAGAAAATATTTATTTATGCCTTTCCAAAAAGAATATTTACAAATTTTTTTCTTAGAAATGTATCAATTTGACAGCAAAAAAGGACCAAAGAAAGAGGTCAAATAAGAAATCAAGTAAAGAAAAAAATGTGCATACAAAAGATACATTTTACAGTTCATGATTTTTTTTTATTTAAGGATGGGCAGCCCCTTCTAGCATACTATACTGTATATAGGCATGTATACATTGAGGCTTACAATAGAAGATATTTCCATGAAAAATTCTTACATACAGGAATGTGGTGACAATGACAACTGTGTTGAGAAACACAAATTATCAAAAAACACTAGCCATGTTTACGGCCCTTGTTAGATGTAATCTTAAGTAGTGATGGGCGAACCGCTGAATGTTCGGGTCTGGCGGGTCCGGACGAGCACTTAAAAAAAGTCACTTCCAGTACCAGAACAGTATCCGAACCCAGGACCCATTCAGATGAATGGGGGGCCCGAACAGCCATTGTTGGCCACGCTGTCATGCAGATGCAAACACTGCCTCTGATCGTTGTCTCATGGTGCAGCGCTGAGCTCAGTGAGATCACCATGAGAAATTTCTTACAGTGAACTGTGGTGGATTGTCTCTGACCTCGGAACACTCAACATCAGACTGGATACCATGACACAGAAATCTAGGGACAGACACTATCCATTGAAATTACTTGAAAATGAAAGGACGCGAACCATGGCTCCCCCGTCTCCTCCTATATCAGTTTGGTCCAGAGAAAGGTTACTTTAGTACATACGTATCACCCGCTAATGCCGAAAGTCTATTTAATCATTAAAAAACATTGGCCACTCCTCTCCATGGCCTATCCTAATATGCAGTCCATCAACACACCTATGTTGATTTGTACAAAAAAGCCCACTAATTTGCAACAACATTAGATCAGATAGAGTGGGGCAAAAAAGTATTTAGTCAGTCAGCAATAGTGCAAGTTCCACCACTTAAAAAGATGAGAGGCGTCTGTAATATACATCATAGGTAGACCTCAACTATGGGAGACAAACTGAGAAAAAAAAATCCAGAAAATCACATTGTCTGTTTTTTTTTCCTTTTATTTGCATATTATGGTGGAAAATAAGTATTTGGTCAGAAACAAAATTTCATCTCAATACTTTGTGATATATCCTTTGTTGGCAATGACAGAGGTCAAACGTTTTCTGTAAGTCTTCACAAGGTTGCCACACACTGTTGTTGGTATGTTGGCCCATTCCTCCATGCAGATCTCTAGAGCAGTGATATTTTTGGCTTTTCGCTTGGCAACACGGACTTTCAACTCCCTCCAAAGGTTTTCTATAGGGTTGCGATCTGGAGACTGGCTAGGCCACTCCAGGACCTTGAAATGCTTCTTACGAAGCCACTCCTTCGTTGCCCTGGCGGTGTGCTTTGGATCATTGTCATGTTGAAAGACCCAGCCACGTTTCATCATCAATGCCCTTGCTGATGGAAGGAGGTTTGCACTCAAAATCTCACGATACATGGCCCCATTCATTCTTTCATGTACCCGGATCAGTCGTCCTGGCCCCTTTGCAGAGAAACAGCCCCAAAGCATGATGTTTCCACCACCATGCTTTACAGTAGGTATGGTGTTTGATGGATGCAACTCAGTATTCTTTTTCCTCCAAACACGACAAGTTGTGTTTCTACCAAACAGTTCCAGTTTGGTTTCATCAGACCATAGGACATTCTCCCAAAACTCCTCTGGATCATCCAAATGCTCTCTAGCAAACTTCAGACGGGCCCGGACATGTACAGGCTTAAGCAGTGGGACACGTCTGGCACTGCAGGATCTGAGTCCATGGTGGCGTAGTGTGTTACTTATGGTAGGCCTTGTTACATTGGTCCCAGCTCTCTGCAGTTCATTCACTAGGTCCCCCCACGTGGTTCTGGGATTTTTGCTCACCGTTCTTGTGATCATTCTGACCCCACGGGGTGGGATTTTGCGTGGAGCACCAGATCGAGGGAGATTATCAGTGGTCTTGTATGTCTTCCATTTTCTAATTATTGCTCCCACAGTTGATTTCTTCACTCCAAGCTGGTTGGCTATTGCAGATTCAGTCTTCCCAGCCTGGTGCAGGGCTACAATTTTGTTTCTGGTGTCCTTTGACAGCTCTTTGGTCTTCACCATAGTGGAGTTTGGAGTCAGACTGTTTGAGGGTGTGCACAGGTGTCTTTTTATACTGATAACAAGTTTAAACAGGTGTCATTACTACAGGTAATGAGTGGAGGAAAGAGGAGACTCTTAAAGAAGAAGTTACAGGTCTGTGAGAGCCAGAAATCTTGATTGCTTGTTTCTAATATGCAAATAAAAGGAAAAAAAAACAGACAATGTGATTTTCTGGATTTTTTTTTCTCAGTTTGTCTCCCATAGTTGAGGTCTACCTATGATGTAAATTACAGACGCCTCTCATCTTTTTAAGTGGTGGAACTTTCACTATTGCTGACTGACTAAATACTTTTTTGCCCCACTGTAGCATAACTCATCCTAGGACCGGCAAATCATATCCAATACGTGGCTACTACACTTGTGATTCTAATTTTGTAGTCTATGTGATTAAATGCCCTTGTGGTCTCCTTTATGTGGCATAAACCACCCAGCACATGAAAGATTGCATAGCTAGCCACAAATCCACCATACGATGCAGTAAAAATTGGCTCCCTTTACCAGATCATTTCTCCAAATTTAGGCTCTCCATGGCCCACTTAAATTTCCAAGTCAGTGAGCAATTGTTTAATTCCTTTGCATTCCCCTTAATGGTCCTGGCCGTGCTGCACATCCACTCCACCTGTTTGTGACTGTGTGCGGCCACGCACACGCAGTGACAGCTTCTACACACCACATGGATTCCTTACTTCACCTGCGTCACCAGCTTAATAATAAGTATCACATAGTTGTTATAACAACCGCCGCGCATGCGCAGGGCTATCATATGGTCAGCGTTACGTCACTTCCATTCCACCGTTTGTGACTGTGCTCTGCCGCGCTTGTGCAGTGGCAGTTTCTACACACCACATAGATTTCCAACTGCGCCTGCGTAACCAGCTTAAACAATAAGCATCACTTTGCTGTCCTAACAACCACCGCTCATGCGCAGGGCTATAATATGGACAGCATAACGTCACTTCCGGGCCAGTCTATTCACTTCCGGCCCAGCGGTATAAGTAATCTCGGTGGTCACATGTGTGACATGCCGCAGCACCAGCAAGGCATGGGAGTGCCGCTACTATACCTATGATCAGAAGGTAACTACAGAGCTATTTTTTCTGACTATAAAATATGCTCAGCAGCCCACATAATAGGGCTTTGACAAAGTATCATATCCTGCATCCCCACAGGTTTCCAGCGTTGCTAGGCCCCTCACCTACAACTATTGGCACCGTTACCTAACAGATTAGGTACTATGTACTCACGACACATATTTTATTTTCATGTTCTTTATTTCCTCACTATTAGCACTTTTTAACTTTATTGCTATTCCTTACAGCCTCTATAAGGTATCCCAGGGTCTTCAATCTCTAAACTTGCACCCTATCTATCTTCTACTATTGGATTAAGGTAATCCTCCTTTATATTTTCATGCTCCATATTTGTTAGTTACCAGTGTATTTATGGTGATTATTGCCATCATTTTGGTGTGACTTTATGCAAGTTCTATGGATTTTTTACTTGTACTTAGATGTGTACACGTTCACCGGGAATTTTTTAAAATAAATGTTTTTGTTTTTTTGATTCTATGTCACTGTTTTCTCTAACACTATATACTTGTATGTTCTTTCTTTAATTTACAGCGACAATATGATTAACGCTCCTAAAGTGTGCGGTGAATTCTGATTTACTTAGGTTGGGACCTTCATAGTCCGTTTCACCAGTACCTTGAATTTATGACTGAGTGCACGCTAATCTTACTTTCTACAGTATAGGTCAAATTTAGGCAGAAATACATAAAAATCTGATGGGTTCATAAACTTTCAAGAACCACTATGTATCCTCATAGTGCACTAAGCAATTCTTGCTCATGATAGATATATAACTCATAGAGCGTTAGTAGGTTAATATGGATTTGCCTCTATGAGTACTACTTTAGGCTGGGTGCAGTCTGACATGTTTCAAGGTTCATATACAGACTGCAGTGTCCATACTGACCATGGGTCTTCCAACCTGAACTTTGGTTCCTGAGATCCGCTGTTATGTATGGACTGACCTCGGTTGGAGAAGTGGTATTGCAATCACTAGGGGCAGCAGGGGCAGGTAACATAGTCAGGGACAGCCAGAGGTCGGTACACAGGAGGAGCAATCTAGTTTGAAGGAGCAGCACATAGCGTAGTCAGGAATAGTCAAGAAGTCGATACACAAGAGCAGCAATGTAGTATCTTGAGGATAAGCAGCAGGTGAAATGAAGCTAGAGGCTGGTAGCTCCATAATCTCACAAGGAAGGTAGTGCAATGCCAGGTGTAACTAGGGTGTTCAATCATGATGGAGCCAATCAGAAACTCAGGATGGAGACCATCAGGAGCTCAGGGTGGAGACCATCAGAAACAACACAGTATTTGGGTTAGCCCTGAACTGTCCAGTGTCATGATCCAGGACGGGGGTTCGCTTTGGCCCGCCCTGGTCTGACTGGAGGTTAATTGTTCCGCCTCTCCCTGGCAGAGGGCGGCTATTTAATGCTCACTGGACCTAGGTCCGGTGTCAGTTATACTCCTGCCCTTGGCTGAGTTAGTTGACCTTGTGGGTACGTGTGCCGTGTGCCTGATACCTTGCTTGCTTGTTTGGTTTTGATCCGGTTTTGTCCCTGTTTCGAGTTCTGCCTGTCCCTCTTGTACTGCGCTACCTCTCGTGTATGACTCTCTGCTTGTGACCCGACTTCTCTCTGCTCGTCCCCTTGGTACCGCATCACCCTCTTGTGTATGACCTTTGGCTTTGTCTGACCTCCCGTCTGTTTACCCCTCCTGTACCTCGCTGTCCGTACTGTGAATGACCTCTGTTTTGTCCGACTCTGAGTTTTCTGTCTTCTCTGAAAGCAGGATGCTAAGCCCCGCCCCCTTGCAGTCACATGACCGTATGTCCCGTGCCGGCTTGCTAAACTTCATCACTTAGGTCCTGTGCACCTATATTTTCTGGCTATCCTGGTGCCCAGGGGTCCCTACAGTGCGGGTGAGTCCCTGCTCAGTGGAGGCTGTACGCCGGCGCTGTCAGGATCCTGATATTATAACTGACCCCGGACCTAGGTCCAGTGAGCATTAAATAGCCGCCCTCTGCCAGGGAGAGGCGGAACAATTAACCCCCAGTCAGACCAGGACGGGCAAAAGCGAAACCCCGTCCTGGATCATGACATCCAGCAAGCTGAATAGCTCAGAGGGAAGAGCTCCTGCCTGGTGCACAAGAGCTGTTAATTTGAAGGAAGTTAATTTGAAGGAGTTAATTTGGAAGCATTAACGGGGTGGTGCGAAATATAAATTAATTTATCTAATGCCATAATCTAATCTATTTGCTAATATACTTTAAATAAAAAGTTCCTATCCTTCCATAACTACACTTTCTAACTGCTTTATTTTGCTTCAATCATTCCAAACCCTTTAGTTGGTATCATAGTGTTTCCTTAAAGGGAACCTGTCACCCCTGCAGGCATTTTTAAGTAAAAGAGCCACCTTGTGCAGCACTAATGCTGCATTCTGTCAAGGTGGCTCTTTTATTTAGGGCACCTTGCACCGCAGAAATAATCATTTTTAAAATTGGTCAGACATACCTGATATTTGTCAGGGGGGCAGGTCTTTCCCCATCTGACAGAGATGCCTCACATACGTCAGTCATGTCTTCCTGCGTTGTGTCTCCACCTCCAAATCTTTATTTTCAAATCCTGGTACCTGCGTCGGCTGTACTATGTATTCTTGGTTACCGTCGCCCGTCCTCTGTCATGACGTTGGCGGCCAGAGATCCGGCCCCGCAGTTGCTTATGGTTTATTCACACTGCGGAGCAGGAATCTCGGGCATGCGCAGTAGTTACTGCATCCGAGATTCCCAGCCCCGCAGTGTGAATAAACCATAAGCGACTGCGGGGCCGGATCTCTGGCCGCCAACGTCATGCATTAGTGCTGCACAAGGTGGCTCTTTTACTTAAAAACGCCTGCAGGGGGTGACAGGTTCCCTTTAAATACCAACTTTGGGATAGTAGCCACTTGTGATGATCACATCACTGATATATTCACAGAATTGTTAGGAGTTGTTATTTGACACTTTTTAGTCAAAAGACTTTTTTTACCAAAGTATTTTTGAACTTCTTTTTTTATATGTAGAGTGCATTTTTTTAAATCTCTATATATAAAAATGAATGTGTGTGTGTATCACCAACCAATTACGAAGCATCTTTCATTTCACCAGAGCTGTTCAAAAGAAGATGAGCTGTGATTGGTTGATATGAGCAACAGTTTTCCTTGCAAACAATCACTAAGCATCTCTCATTTCACCAGAGCTGGTTAAAAGTAGCTGAGCTGTGATTGGTTGCTATGACCAACAGTTTTCCCACTTGACAACACCTCAGCAGACACTGACATGGTTGGAGAAATATAGCATCCCTGGGAACATAAGCTCCCAGCCATTGTCTGCCCCCTGAAAGCAGAGATCACATGACAGAAATGAATCCCCCCTCCCGTGCCCATATACACATCACACATTCTCCATTTCATAGTCACATCTTCCCTCTTAAAGGAATCATTGGTATGGAAGTCAGAGCAAATCCATCCAGTGCTTTAGTACTGACCCCAGGGTCTCTTAAAGGGATACTTGGTATGGAATTTAGGGCAAATCCACTCTGCGCTTTGGTACTGACTCCAGGCTTTTCTTAAAGGGATCTCCGGTATGGAAGTCAGGGCAAATCCATCCAGCGCTTTAATTCTGACCCCAGGCTCTCTTAAAGGGATCCCTGGTATGGAAGTCAGGGCAATTGCCTTCAAATGCTCTGGTACTGTCCCCAGGCTCTCTTAAAGGGATCCCCGGTGTGGACATTAGGGCAAATCCACTCAGTGCTCTGGTTCTGACCCAAGTCCCCTCTTAAAGGGATCCTCGGTACGGAAGTGAGGGAAAATCCACTCTGCGCTTTGGTACTGACCTCAGGACTCTCTTAACCCCTTCACCCCCAAGGGTGGTTTGCACATTCATGACCGGGCCAATATTTACAATTCTGACCACTGTCCCTTTATGAGGTAATAACTCTGAAACGCTTCCATGGATCCCAGTGATTCTGACATTGTTTTCTCGTGACATATTGTACTTCATGTTAGTGGTAAAATTTCACTCATATAACTTACGTTTATTTGTGAAAAAAATGGAAATTTGGCGAAAATTTTTAAAATTTCGCAATTTTCCAACTTTGAATTTTTATGCCCTTAAATCACAGAGATACAGCACACAAAAAACTTAATAAGTAACATTTCCCACATGTTTACTTTACATCAGCACAATTTTGGAACCAAAATTTTTTTTGTTAGGAAGTTATAAGGGTTAAAAGTTGACCAGCGATTTCTCATTTTTACAACACCATTTTATTTTTACGGACCACATCACATTTGAAGCCACTTTGAGGGGTCTATATGATAGAAAATACCCAAAAGTGACACCATTCTATAAACTGCACCCCTCAAGGTTCTCAAAACCACATTCAAGAAGTTTATTAACCCTTCAGGTGCTTCATCGGAATTTTTTGAATATTTAAAAAAAATGAACATTTAACTTTTTTTTCACAAAAAAAATAATTCAGGCTCAATGTTTTTTATTTTACCAAGGGTAAAAGGAGAAATTGGACTGGAAAAGTTATTGTGCAATTTGTCCTGAGTACGCTGATACCTGATATGTGGGGGGGAACCACTGTTTCGACGCATGGCAGAGCTCAGAAGGGAAGGAGCGCCGTTTGACTTTTTAAATGCAAAATTGGCTGGAATTCTGATTGGACGCCATGTCACGTTTGGAGAGTCCCTGATGTACCTAAACAATGGAAACCCCCCACAAGTGACCCCATTTTGGAAACTAGACCCCCCAAGGAACTTATCTAGATATGTGGTGAGAACTTTGAACCCTCAAGGGCTTAACAGAAGTTTATAACGTGCAGCAGTACAATTAAAAAATCATATTTTTTCCAAAAAATGATCTTTTCACCCCCAATTTTTATTTTCCCAAGGGTAACAGGACGCTAAAAGTTATTGGGCAATTTGTCCTGAGTACGCTGATACCCCATATGTGGGTGTAAACGACTATTTGGGTGCATGGCAGAGCTTGGAAGGGAAGCAGCGCCATTTGACTTTTTTGGCTGGAATTGAGATCGGACACCATGTCGCGTTTGGAAAGCCCCTGATGTACCAAAACAGTGGAAACCCCCCACAAATGAAACCATTTTGGAAACTAGACCCCCCAAGGAACTTATCTAGATGTTTGGTGAGAACTTTGAACCCCCAAGGGCTTCACAAAAGTTTATAACGCCCGGGCGTGAAAATAAAAAAATCATGTTTTTTCCCCAGAAAAATTATATTTTTGCCCCCAATTTTTTATTTTCCTAAGGGCAACAGGAGAAATAGGACCCCAAAAGTTGTTTTGCAATTTGTCCTGAGTAGGCTGATACCCCATATGTGGAGGTAAAACACTGTTTGTGCGCATAGCAGAGCTTGGAAGGGAAGGAGCACCATTTGACTTTTTCAACGCAGAATTGGCTGGAATTGAGATCAGACGCCATGTTGCATTTGGAGAGCACCTGATGTGCCCAAACAGAGGAAACCCCCCAATTCTAACTCCAACCCTAACCCCACCACACCCTTAACCCTAATCTCAGCCCTAACCCTAGCCCTAGCCCTAACCCTAGCCCTAGCCCTAACCCTAGCCCTAACCCTAGCCCTAGCCCTAACTGTAATGGGAAAATGGAAATAAATACATTTACTATTTATGGCGGTTTTTATGTTTGGCAGCTGTCACACGCTAAAAGATGCTTTTTATTATAAAAATAGTTTTTGCATCACCACATATTGAGAGCTATAATTTTTCCGTATTTTGACCCACTGAGTCATGTGAGGTCTTATTTTTTGCGGGACGAGTTGATGTTTTTATTAGTATCAGGTTCGGGCACGTGACAGTTTTTGATCCTTTTTATTCCGATCTTTGGGACGCAGAATGAACAAAAACCAGCGTTTCATGAATTTCTTTTGGGGGGTGCGTTTACACCATTCCGCCTGTGGTAAAATTGATAAAGCGGTTTTATTCTTTGGGTCAGTACGGTTACAGTAATACCTCATTTATGTCATTTTTTTATGTTTTGGCACTTTTATGCAATAAAAGCAATTTTATATAAAAAATAATTATTTTTGCATCGCTTTATTCTGCGAGCTATAACTTTTTTATTTTTTCTCTGATGATGCTGTGTGGCAGCTCGTTTTTTGCGGGACAAGATGACGTTTTCAGAGGTACCATGGATATTTATATGCGTCTTTTTTGATCGTGCGTTATTGCACTTTTTGTTCAGCAGTATGATAATAAATCATTATTTTTTGCTTCGTTTTTTATTTTTATTTTTTAAGGGGTTCACTAAAGGGGCTAACTAATGGGACAGTTTTATAGGGCAGATTGCTATGGACGCGGCAATACCAAATATGTGCACTTTTATTGTTTTTTTTTTATTTCCAAAAAATGAATTTATTAGGTAATTTTTTTTTTTAAATTTACTTAGCGATTTTTTTAAAATTATTTTTTACAGTTTTTTCTTTTTTTTAACTTTATTAGGTTGTCCCAGGGGGACATCACTGTCCTGTGACAGATAGCTGATCTGTCACATCACAGATCATTGTGACAGATCAGCAATCTGTCACAGCCAGTGTGCAGGTTTCCTCCTTGCCTGCGCTTTGCAGGCACTGAGGAAGCCAGCTCCCTGCCGCCCCCCGAAGGTCCCCGTCGCCATCTTGGATCCGGGGACCTGCAGGGAAAGAGCCCCCCGCAGCAGCGCTGCACATTGCGCTGCTGTGGGGGGCTCAGGGAAGCACGGAGGGAACCCCCTCCCTGCCGATGCTTCCCTTTAACCTCCGGTACACCGCGATCGTGTTTGATCACGGCGTGCAAGGGGCTAACGTGTTGGGGGCGGTCCGTGACTGCCCCTGACACATAGTGCTGGGTGTCAGCTGTGATAATCAGCTGACACCCGGCCGCGATTAGCGGCGCTCACCATGTGGGCGCCGCTGATCGCGCTAGACGTACTATCCCGTCCATGGGCATAGGGGCCCGGGTCCCATGGACGGGATAGTACGTCTGATGTCTGAAAGGGGTTAAAGGGATCTCCGATATGGAAGTTAGGGTAAATCCCTCAGCGCTCTGATTCTCACCTCAGGCTTCTATTAAAGGGATCATTGATATGAAAGTCAGGGCAAATCCACTCAGTGCTCTGGTTCTGATGCCAGGCCTTTCTTAAAGGGATCCCCAGTATGAAAGTTAGGACCGTTCCACTCAGCGCTCTGGTTCTGACTTCAGGCTGACGGGATGATGTGGGATATTAGTGGTAGTTGTTCTGTGGCTCTGGCTGATGGGATGATGTGGGATGTTAGGAGTAGTAGTCCAGTGGCTCTGGCTGACGGGATGATGTGGGATATTATGGGTAGTAGTCCGGTAGCTCTGGCTTACCGGATGATGTGGGATATTAGTGGTAGTAGTGCGGTGGCTCTGGCTAAGTGGGACGATGTGGGATAATATGGGTAGTAGTCCGGTAGCTCTGGCTGACGGGATGATGTGAGATATTATGAGTAGTAGTCCGGTAGCTCTGGCTGACGGGATGATGTGGGATATTAGTGGTAGTTGTCCGGTGGCTCTGGCTGAGTGGGACGATGTGGGATAATATGGGTAGTAGTCCGGTAGCTCTGGCTGACGGGATGATGTGGGATATTAGTGGTAGTTGTCCGGTGGCTCTGGCTGACGAGATGATGTGGGATATTATGGGTAGTAGTCCAGTAGCTCTGGCTGACGGGATGATGTGAGATATTATAGTGAATGTGGCTATGCGGACTGGGCGGGGCTCTACACTCTGCTTTATATATATATAGATATAATCATTATAATTTGTTATAACTAACCGTAGATAGTTACTATACCCTGGCAGCGCCGGGCTCTTCAGCTAATATATTATAAGAATTGAAAGTGGCATGCATGTGCTGCTGTTGCTGGGCAGAGAGCATTATTGTGCTGCATGCCCCTACTTTACAAACCAGACAGGCCCAAATGCATCTGCCCTAATGTTTGTTGGGCACTTTTTATATTTTTTCCAGGGTGCAGTTGGGCCCAAATGGTTTTGCAAACTTGTGGCCTCTGTTCACACGGGATGCATTCTAGTTGGCACTGGGCAGCCCCCCTATATGGTGTTACTACGAGGCTGTGAGCCAGAAGCCCTGCATTCCCTGCGTGAACACAGCCACATGCGGATTATTTTTTCTGCACTGGTGTGCCACACGGCCAATCCCTGATTGTAGGCTGGCTGTTTCATTTGGTATTTATGCACCTGTGCAGCTGCCATTTTACTTGGGTCCGCTGCACCATGGATTAGTGCAGATGCATTTGGGCCTGTCTGGTTTGTAACTGAATTTTTTGGAGGATTTTTTCCTCTTTTTGTGGTTTTCATGCCCCTACTTTAGCTGGTGTACTCATTCATATTTCAATGTGCATTATTTCTGATGAAAGAGAGTTAAATCCGAGCACTAGGAGTAAGTTGCTTAGCGAATGATAGGAATGGGTGGCAGTTTTTTTGTGAAATATAACAAGATGTTCAGTAGAGTTGAGCGAGTATAACAGGGTCCTGCGCAATTATTTATCCAATTTGGTGCTGAATCCTGTGGAGAGATATAATGACATCAGGAGCTGAGAAAAGACAAAATAACATGATTTCTATTGAATAAACACTAGAGCCGCTATCAGACATACACAGCGCTGATGAAAAGAAAACAGTGGACATCTTTCTTTAGATGCAATATTTAGAGGGAAAGAAACTGCAACCTGGGCTTCCTTTTAAATCCTTAAATCTATATTTATCCACTGCTATTAATTGTACATTCTGAATGCAATTATATTTATGTGAAGCTTCAATATAAAAGTATTTATTTATAGACGAGTGAATCTTTTGAAATTTGAATTCAACAGCTTCAGCAAATTTTTTCTCAAAAATTCGATATACAACAAATCGATCTGCCAACATTCATAAATGTTGCAAAGCCTTAAATTGCTATGAAAAGACATGTGTAGCACATCTTTTAGGACGCCTAGGACTTTATGTTATTCATTTTTCAAGCCTTTTTTAATATAACCACAGCCTTAGTAATGTCAAAGTGACCTCACTAAATAAACAGATGGTAACTGGTAGCAACCAACTGCCTATTTAGTAACACAATGCACAAACAGATTATTGATGATTTTTCAAATAAAAAAGTCGGTCTAAAAATTATCCCTTTTATTTTTTTGTGATTGATAAGTAACGTGGCACTTCTTTTTGAAATTATGCAGATTTTTATTGTGCAATTTAAAAAAATTAAGAGCTTTAATTTCAGTCCACAACCTTGGATCTTCATCAGAAAAAGCAGGCTTTGTGTGATACCTGGAAAGGAAAGGTGCATTTTATACTTGAAAGTCTGAATATTGTGTTCTCACCCAGGCTCCCAATATACACTGCACCTTTCCTCTTCAGGAATCAGACACAATCCATTTTGTCTGATAATGGTCCAGTGTTGTGGACCAAAACATTACAGATGTATATGTACCTTGCCCTATGCAGAAGCCCAGTACTCTGCAGGGTTATAATAGGGCATTTCACATCAGTTGATTCCCACAAAATACCAATTTTTTCTAAAAATGAGGATAGTGAGAAAGGAAATTGTAGTCATAGGTTACAGTCTCTGCCACATTAAAGTATAAAGCAGAGATTTTTTTCATAAAATAGTGGTAGCTACATATCTACCACTGAGACTGAAAACATGCAATAATTTCATAAAAATCAGTACAATCAGTTCATGTGGGAGTTGAGTTTCAACATAAATATACAAGCATGTTTTCTGGGAACACATATGGCTAATTAACGACATTACATAAGAAGAGGAAAAGCATAGAAAGCAGTAAATGAAGATGATGACGGTGATGATGACAATGACCTGGCACTACTTGAGGATGCAGCCTGGTTTCCAAAGAGACAATTACAAGGATGAGTAGTGCTTGTGTTTTTCTAATATTGGTGGTCAGTTTGATTTTCCCATGGGAGCAATTGTTGCTGCTTCATGTGCTGACAAAGAGCTGTAGTTCCATGTTTGTTGTGTTCCTACAGTCCGTGTACCACACCCTGACCAATCAAGTCCTTCCAAGGATTCTATGTGAATTCAAGTGTTTTTCACACTGAATTGTCCTCCCTGGAAGGTGATCTGATTACCATTTCTTCTCCTTCCTTAACTGTAGGGGTTGTTCAGCCTCCTCCAACAGCAGTTGTGGCATTATCTGATCTTAAGCTGAACACAGAAGCATATCAGCCCCCAAAAGTTTTTTTGTTAAATTGTTGGCTCTGTGTTTTATCCCTGTCTCCCACACCATCCATCTCTGATAACATCACCTACTTAGTACCTTGATCTGGTTCCCAGGTCTGGTCCATCACACAATCATCAATATGATTATCATTCTCATCGTCATCCGTGACTTGGCTGACAGTTATCTCAATATGGTAAATGTCCTGAGCTCCTTGCCCCTCACCAGATTCTCAGCTGGATTTTCTATGACTCAAAGTGCCTCTACGATCTCAACTGCCACTGCCAATGCACACTCTACCGTGGCTGACATTGCCACGTGCACAACGTGGAGTTTGAATCGTGTTGTCCAGCTCCTTTGGCTTTATGCTATCCAGGTACAAAGGCTATCTTCTCATCTCATTTGGTACATTAACAGGAACAAATTGTTGTGAAATATCCAACTTATCCTTCACAGTGTTGTGGGGACTAATTGGCAGAACAGATAGAGCTGTCATTGACGGAGTTGAAAGTCTTCTATGTAAAGGATTAATTGTTACTGTGGTGGAGGAGCTGCACTGTACAGAACACAGTCTCAAACTGCCTATCAATCTCAGAGTTAACATCAATCTGCTGAGACTGAGACGAGTAATGTGCCATATACGCCACGATGCCCTATACTTCCTACCCACTAATATTCTTCCAGGAGGCCAATTATGACCTGCGTTTAGCAGTACTTTTGCTGACACAGCTGGTGCCAGTGGTGATTTTGATTCGGATGCTAGTGGCTCCCACATTCTTATCTGTGATATGTTTTTGTTTCTTTTACATGATAGCTACTTTACCTTTTGACATACATTTTGTATAACACTTTAACATTAACCTTTAACAATCTTTTTTATCCCATTTATTAAACCCTTGTCAAAAAAAGACTAAATAGGATCCAATCCACCTTCCCAAAAGAGATGTAAAAAGAATTACTAGGTGCATAGATGCACCCAAAAGAATCTAAAATGCGGCACTGGGCCACAGTAAATGTGGCGCCCCTGAGGGTCCAGTCGCCACAGAGGTACTGCACCTCACCCAGAGGTGTGGTATTTCACAACCAGGTAAGGTGGAGACACCCGACCATCATTCCATCCCACATCCCACACACAAGTAGTGTAGCAGAGCACCCTTTATAGCCCCTGCTTGGAACACGAAGAGAGCTGGGAGGTGGGCAGAGCATAGTTATAGAGAGAAGAATAGGAAGTAAGGTTAGAATTCCCTTAGAGAGAGGGAAGGAGAAGGATGCAAAAGGGTCACGGCCCCTAACCTAGTTAGCGTACTTCAGGGCGCTACTAGTAAGCCGATAGCTTTGGTTACTTTATGGACCATCGCCCCTACCACAGTTATTCCGACTGGAAAGACAGCTACATAGGATCACAGAATCGGAAGGGTACACGTTGTCTGACAGGATTCACAGCTGCTGGCCTAGAATGATAATTGTGAAGTGCTGAAGTGGAAGGAAAGTGGAAAAGCAGCATATTGTGTGGAGACGGCCAAGGAAGGTACATACTGACAGGGAGTGCTGGAAGGGTGTACTTCATCTTATCTGGAAGTTGGCTGGACCCCTCACCTGAAGAACACAGCACTGAAGTGCGCTTCTGTACCGTGGCCAGAACTGTGAGTAAACCCTTGGAACTGCATTCACCTGAGTCATTTGTCTCCTTTTCTGCGCCTTTCACCCAGGTCTGCTACATCTTCCTCTCCACACTACCTCACCATCTACAAACTCATCTCAACGGCCCTGGGACTACAGCTCTACCTGTGGAGAGCTTTACCAACTCTGCTGCAACATAACATCTGTCCCAGAGAAGCAACACTGCAGCGCTGGTCACCACTGACCAGAATACCACAGGTGGCGTCACGAATCTTTATATAAACTTTACTCCCAGTCAATACTGCCATTTTACATGACCGCCTGGGGCCACGGACTGGGTCACTGCCACTGTGACACTTCACCCTTTAGTTACCGGCCTGGTACCGAGTATCCCACGGACCCTGGGGCGCGTCATATATGTGTGGCGTGTACGATTGTCAAATTGAACTAGTAAAAGACATATACAAAAATAGAAATGCACAATTAAATGCGTTGCATGGAAGGTTATGATTACAGGGATACCAAATAGATTTGTGTTATTAACATGTTAATGACATTTATGTTTAACCATCAAGTATTACAAATTTTAGAAAGAAAAATCCACCTACTATTAGCAGTGCAATCTTTGTCTCACTGCTAAAGATTCTTCCAGCCATTCTAACAGTTGAGGGTTTTCATCTTAGGGAAAGCACATTTCAAGAAAAGCAAAGAATAATATTTTAACTATATAAAAGGCATCTACTCAGCACAAAAGCGTAACAGGGGGCCTGTCCTGAATCGTCCTGAGTGGGAAACATTGCAGTGCGACAGATATTTGTGGGTTGTAGCACCCGCCCCCGAAGACCTACAACTCAACTGAATGCATATGTGAGCAACCCAAGGCTTCAGTATGAGTATGTAGTAAGGAAAAAAGCCGGAGGTATGATTGTGACTTGCACAGCAGCTGATTTTCTGAGGCCTCTGTTTGAGGGATCATATCTCTCAATACAGGCTCTGATGAGGATGAACGACCTTCTCATGCCTGCCCATTGCTCATTGCTAAAAGGATGAGGATCCTTACATGCAGTGCACAGAAAGCTGGTGTACGCCATCACTAGGTATGGATCGTCAGTGGAAGCAAATATGGGGCCACATCAGAGCCCTCATAAATGGACCAGGGCTGGTAAGTAATGTGCATTAGAAAGTTAGTCCTCTATTTAGCCACCTGTCTTCAGAGTTCAAGGTCCATTAATAGAAGTGTGGGTGAAAGAGTTTATAACAAAAAAGCAGACAGTATCAGATCAGATGAAATGGCATGTATGAAAAATCCAGGACAGGGTTATTTTCAGGCTGAAATACTTGTAGTTTTACACAAAACAGCAGGTGAAAATATGCTAGAGGTGAACAGAAAATGGTTGAAGTCAAGATAGCTAGACAATAAATGTAGCTAGACCTAGGATGGAGGTAAAAGCTGACTGCATCGGAGCCTAACAGGGAGATAGAAAGACTGCCATAGAAGTATTAGGCTTCATTCACCACTTATGTGACACATTCCGGTATGCACAGACTGGCCGCGGGTCTCCCCATCCAAACCCAACAGCTTCATAGTCATATACTGTATGAAGCAGTCAAGTATGGGTTAGCAGACCCACGGCCAGTCCATGCATTTTGATCCATACTCAAACCATGACATGAAGATGTGTGAATCTGTCCGAAAGGCAATAGCACAAAAAATAACACAAGGTGTGACATGAAAACAATCACCCTATGCCATCATATAAGACTGTTATATTCATTTTATTTTCCAAAAATCCAAACCTTTATTTCTTTTGATTTTGCTTTAATTTCTCTTTTTTTTATGATATGAGGTGTGAATAGACAAATAATAAGTGGAATGTCTCAACAGCAAACGTTCATAAAAAATACATTAAGCCTTCTGGGATTGAGAATGTCCGTACTCCTGATGAAACATTTCACAATACTGCCCAATTTATTTACCTAAGAGACCAATTTATTTTGTTACCTCCGTGCTAAGTGTTTGCACTGACAAGCAATTCTGTTTTCATCCAGCAATTGTGACAAGTTGTTTATTGAACTGTGAATTGTCTGATCCTAAACAATGGCTTTATCTAATTATTAGATTTCAAGCCATATTTTAATCTAGTGTGGATTCAACACACAACAGGAGAAATCCTAAAAGACTCGTTTCAAATGCTTATTTTGGGTTATAGAACTGAGATCGCTTCAAGGGGTTATTGGCTCTTAGGGTACTGTCACACTTAGCGACGTACCAGCGATCCCGCCCAGCGATATGACGCAGTCAGGATCGCTGGTACATCGCTAAGTGGTCGCTAGTGAGCTGCCACACAGGCAGATCTCACCAGCGACATCGCAGGGGTCGGGGGTCGCTACTTACCTGTCACACTAGGCGATCCTGCGTCCTCCCACCCGGCTCCACGCTCGTCGCTCATCTCTCCACAGGAAGCCCAGCAGGACGCTGATGACGAGAAACAGTGCAGGACGTTCTCGCGCGATCAGCGATAACCAGCGGGGGAGCGGGTCGTAGGTAAGTATCAGACACAGCGATATCGCTAGCAATATCGCTATAACGTCACAAGTTATAGCGATATTGCTAGCGATATCTCTTAGTGTGACAGTACCTTTAAGCCGCAAGTCTACAGTCACTCCATGTGACTGCAGACTTGTGAATCCTCACTTTGTGCGCACTGCACAGTGTGAGGATTTTCCAGTGTGGACACTGGGAACGGCAGTTATGTGACCACAAGTATGTAATCTACATGCATACTCTTGGCTACCTTCTGACAAGACAGTTTGCGGTCTCGCCCAATACACTCGCTTTGAGTGGGGCTGTGCCCACCTAGTCAGAATACTTGCGGTCACATAACCGCCATTCCCGTCATCGACATATAGAGTGACTGCAGACATGTAGCTTTGCACAATTTTATTTTTTATACACAAATATGATCTACACCTGCAATATAGGTTAGATAATTCTTGCAATTCTTTATCATGTGTCAATGCTGCATTTCCAGCCTACATTATAACTCAGAGCTCCACTGACAAATCTACTGGTTGTTAAAAATGAACTTTTATTTTGTCACTCCTATCATAATCCCTTTAAGGCTCTATGAAGTTCTATTTTGTCATGCAGTATATCAGGAACTTTTGGAGTGGTCTCTGCCTCTTAAATGCCACTTTCAATCATTAACAGTGGCATTTTGTAGCAATCCTAAGAGTCAATATTGAGTCAGAGACTCATAGAATGATAGAATCATAGAATATTATAGTTGGAAGGGACCTCAAGGGTCATCGTTCGCAACCCCCTGCTCAATGCAGGATTCACTAAACCATCTCTGACACGTGTCTGTCCAGCCTCAGTTTGAAGACTTCCATTGAAGGGGAACCCGCCACCTCTCTTGGCAGTCCGTTCCATTCATTGATCACCCTCACTGTCAAAATGTTTTTTCTAATATCTAATGTGTATTTTCTCCCTTTCAGTTTCATTCCTTTGCTTCTCGTGTTTCCATGTGCAAATGAGAATTATGATGATCCCTCTACACTGTGAAAGTTCGTCAGATATTTGTAGACAGCTATTAAGTCTCCTCTTCTTTTTTGCAGGCTAAACATTCCCAGATCCTTTAACCGTTCCTCATAAGACATACTTTGCTGTCCTCTTGACCTTTTAATGAGCCTTGTAACATTGCTTAGCATAAAAAGCCAAAATATAAACTCCATTTGCTGACATGTGTTTAGGGGTTATACTTCTCCTCAGTGCCGGGCAGGATATCTGATTTGCCTAGGTGAGAGGTGTCTGACTAGGGTCTTCTTATTTTAACTCATGTGGCAAGGCTCGATAAAGGGTCGACATTGACTTTTAGGATTGCTACATCCAATAGTTGGCACTACAGATAAAGTTGTGTTTTTCTGAAAAGGCTATTTACATATTTACATTTTCAGAGGGGAATTTCATAAGTCTCCTTACAACAGCTTGGCACTCTCCACATCGAGAAATATTCCCCCTTAGAGACACTGTCAGAGGTCTATAACCTAGCCAAATCAGATCTCCTGCTTTGCACCAAGGAGGGGCAACACCCCTAAACATGTGTCTACAATGGAGATTCTAGTTTGGCTTCTTATCATAAGACATGTGGCAAGGCTTGTTAAAGGGTCAAAATTGACTTTTAGGACTGCTACATCCAATAGGTGGCATGACAGATAAAGTCATCTTCCTTTCAAAGAGGCTATTTGAATATTTAAATTCCCACAGAAATATTGCATGACCTATAAGTCTCCTTATACCAACTTGGCACTCTCCACCACTGAATAGAGAATTTTGAGAATGAAAGATAAAACAAGGAGGAAAAAGAAACAGATTTATCAAATAAGATATATTACTACATTTTTTTTTCATTTTCATGTGCAATATTTATTTATGGAAAAAAAATGGAAAACAAATTATGGCTACTCTTTAACCAAGTGGTCTTAAAGATAAGGATAAGATACATTGTCTTGTAATTTTTGTCAACTTGCTCATCTCTACAGCATGTTTTACCTTTTGTTAGTGTCCATGGCTACAAAAGAATACTTGAAAACAGAAATGAGCCGATCCTTTGACATTAAAAGTTGCCGGCTTCAACAAATTTTCCCCCAAAATAAATTTGCACAAATCTCAATACTGGAAATCTTGTGATTATTTTGAAAATACACTCGTGGAAGAGGAGAGATAGAGAGAGGACCCGGCTGACCATAAGAGTTTCCACTCAGCAGGAGAGAAAGAGATAGATGACCCTCTCTTCAGAATAGCTTACACTCTACAGGAAAGAGAGGACCCTGCTGACCATAAGAGATTAAACTTTACAGGAGCGAGAGGATCCCGCTGACCATAAGAGCTTACACTCTACAGGAGAGAGAGGACTCCACTGAGCATAACAGCTTACACTCTACAGGAGAGAGAGGACCCCGCTGACCATAAGAGTATAAGGCCCCTTTACATTTAGCGATGCACCAGCGATCCCGACAACGATACGAACCGGTCAGGATCGCTGGTGCATCGCTACATGGTTGCTAGTGAGCTGCCAAACTGGCAGATCTCACAGCGATGTAGCGACGCAGCAGCGGTCATTATTTATCTTTCAGACTCGGCGATGAAGACGTCCTCCCGCCCGCGTCCACACGTCGCTCGTTGGCGCCAGCAGGAAGCCCAGCAGGAAGCGCCCGACGAGAAATGGAGCTGCACGATCTCGCGCGATCAGCGACACAGCGGGGGAGCTCGTCGGAGGTAAGTATCACACATAGCGATATCGCTAGCAATATCGCTGCTGCGTCACAAAATTGGTGACGCTTTAGCGATATCGCTAGCGATATCGCTATGTGTAAAGGCTCCTTTACACTTTACATGAGATAAAGAGAGAACCCTGCTGACAATAAGAGCTTACACTCTACAGGAGAGAGAGAGGACCCCACTGACCATAAGAGCTTCCACTCAGCAGGAGAGAAAGAGATAGATGACCCTCTCTTCAGAATAGCTTACACTCTACAGGAGAGAGAGGACCCCACTGAGCATAACAGCTTACACTGTACAGGAGAGAGAGGATCCCGCTGACCATAAGAGCTTACACTCTACAGGCGAGAGAGGACCCCACTGAGCATAACAGCTTACACTCTACAGGAGAGAGAGGACCCCACTGACCATAAGAGCTACCACTCAGTAGGAGAGAAAGAGATAGATGACCCTCTCTTCAGAATAGCTTACACTCTACAGGAGAGAGAGGACCCTGCTAACCATAAGAGCTTACACTCTATAGGAGACAGGGGACCCCACTGACCATAAGAGCTTACACTCTACAGGAGAGAGAGGACCCTGCTGACCATAAGAGCTTACGCCCTACAGGAGAGAAATGACCCCGTTGACCATAAGATCTTACACTCTACAACCTAGAGAGGACCCCACTGACCATAAGAACCTACATTCTACAGGAGCGATAGACTTACCCAGTAACTCTAGAGATGGAACACGACCATGCTGTACAGATTGTGCTCCACTGGGAACTCCTGATCTGTTATGTCTCCGGTACTGAACACCACTGTACAATGTATGATAGTTTGCTGAATATTGTCGTTGTAGGGCATTATGTGGAGTGGAGTCCATCATGGCAACACAAAATGACATTTGTCAGTTTTTTGATGCTTCAGTAGTGTGAGAAATGATACTGGGAACACTTTTTTCTTGCAAACTGAATCTCAAAGTATCCAAATTCGCATGAAACCGTGAATTTCAGGAAATTTAACTTGAACTATATCCTCCACTATTTGATTGACTCATCTCTTCTTTAAGATATGTCACAATGCTGAAGATTATGTCTTTTCAAGTTAGAATTTGGATTTTTTTCTTAATTTAAAAATTTATACTCAAAAATAAAACTTCATCAAGCATAGAAATCAGTCACTTTTTAACCCGTTTCCGACGTCAGGCGTAATAGTACGCCGACGTCAGATTCCCTCCCTTTGATGTGGGCTCCGGCTGTGAGCTCACATCTTTCCTGGGACATATCAGCTGTTTTAATCAGCTGACATGTGCCTGGAATAGCCGTGGGTGGAATCGCGATCCACCCGCAGCTATTAACCCGTTTAATGCCGCTGTCAAACGCTGACAGAGGCATTTAACCAGCGATTCCGGCAGTAACACTAGAAATCCGCCCACCGGTGACTCCTGTCACGTGATTGCGGGTCACCGGTTCATTGGCATGACAACAAGAGGTTTCCTGGAGACCTCTACGGTTGTCACTGCCGGCTTGCTGTGAGCGCCACCCGGTGGTTGGCGCTCATAGCAAGTGAACAATTCTTCTACATAGAGACGATCTGATCATTGCCTGCATGTGATCAGTTTGTGGCAGCTTCTAGTCTCCCATGGAGACTATTGAAGCATGCCAAAAGTAAAAAAAAAGTTTTTAAAATATAAAAAAAATATAAAAGTTCAAATCACCCCCCTTTCTCCCCATTCAAAATGAAGCAAGAAAAAAAAATCAAGCATACACATATTTAGATCAAAATATCGTACCTGCACTAGTATGGTATCATTAAAAACGTCAGCTTGGCGCGCAAAAAATAAGCCCTCACCCAATCCAAGATCACGAAAAATAGAGACGCTATGGGTATTGGAAAATGGCGCAATTTTTTTTAAACAAAGTTTGGAAGTTTTTTCACCACTTAGATAATAAAGAACCTAGACATGTTTGGTGTCTATGAACTTGTAATGACCTGGAGAAGCATATTTCCTGGTCAGTTTTAGCATTTAGTGATCCGAGTAAAAAAAGCCAAACAAAAACAAGTGCAGGACTGCACTTTTTTGGAATTTCATGCTACTTGGAATTTATCTCCAGTTTTCTAGTACATGACATGGTAAAACCAATGGTGTCATTCAAAAGTACAACTCATCCCGCAAAGAAACAAGCCCTCAGACGGCCATATTGACGGAAAAATAAAAAAGTTACGGCTCTGAGAAGAAGAGGAGCAAAAAACGAAAAAGCGAAAATACCTCCAGTCATGAAGGGGTTAAGAGGTCTACTGTAAGTGGTCATAAAGTCCAATAGAATCCAATCAACATATGTGATGAATGCTGCTTTCCACTTGTTATGAATGGGTGTTGGAGTCAGGTAGGCACTTCTACTTTATGAATATATATAAAATGATCTTCAGCTTCAAACAGCCATCAATATGGCACTGAGCAATAATTAATGTAGTAATATACATACTGAAGCAAGTGATGAAACAAAATGAAAAATCAAATTAAAATATTGACATAAATTAACATAGTTGTTGATCTTTAAAAGGGCTTTGATGAACAAAGTATAAATGACAGTCTTAAATATGACACTATTTACATTCCAGCCCCCTAAATACTGCCTTGGGAATAATATGGGGAGATTTTTTTTTATCAATTCTTTTAGAATGACGGATGTTCCTGGGGACGTGACAATTGTTAGGAAGCAATTTTGCATGTGATGATTTGTTTTATGAACAGTTTTGCTTGCACCTGTGCTCAGTGGTCTTTGGAAAGTGGCTCTTCTTAATGGGTTTAGCTAACTACTATAATTATGCATTCCAATTAAAGTAACAGTCCATCAGCATCCACCTAGGAGATGATAAAAGTGCTCTATGCATTTACGAAATGCATCAATTTTAAAGCTGCACATTCTGACCCCATTGCATTCTGGGATTGCTTCTTCCAGATCCATTCCCTAAATGTTTTCACAGATAGCGCTAGTACTTAACGATATGTCAATATCCAATATTAGTCTTCTTTCAAGGGATCATTCAGACGTCCATGCAAGTTGGTCCAAGACTGCACCACAATGCATGGACTGGCCGCGGGTCTCCTGAACAGAACATGATAGCTTCATATATTTCTATGAGGCTTTCACGCTCAGGTTAGGTGGTATCGCGCTTACCCTTATCTGCAGGAGGGTAGCGTGACCGGTCAGCGGTCCCGGCGTCAGCGTAGCAACTCAGACCGCGGGGCTGTCAGAGGGGCCTGTGTAGGAACACAGTTTGGGAGGTCGCAGGACCTGTGGAAGGGGCGGAGCGCTGGTAGAAGCGCTCAGAGGCTGCAGGAGCTAGCACCACATGACCTGTGACGTCAGAGGGGGCGGAGCTTATCGCAGGGACGCTGAGGTGACGGGCAGGGGGCTCAGAGAGCCAGGGGTTTATACAGTAGCGATGGTCCGACAATCCAGAAGTCATACACAGGAAGAGCAATGCGGTACAGAATCAGGCAGAACAAGAATGGTCAGGCAAGCAGGAGGTCAGGCATGGGTCGGGCTGCACGGTACAAAATCAGAAGGCGATAGGGTAGTCGAGGGAAGCCAAAGGTCAGAACACGGGTCGAGCAGGACGGTACCAAATCAGAAAGCCAAGAGACAAAACCAGAAACCAGACCAGATCATACACACCATAGACACAGGAACAGGCGAGAGGCACTTAGTAAAGACAGGGTCGGACACACTCAAGTATGAAGTACTGTATAAACGACAGGGAAGGTTGCTCGCCTGTGGCCATAAATACCCTCCCTGAGGTCAAAGAGAGGCTCTAACCATTAACCCTTTGCTTGTCAGACCAAAATTCCAGATACCATGACAGGTGGAGACGCGACCAGTCCGTGCATTGCCGTCTCAGACCGATTTTCACAAACGTCTGCATGAATCCTAAGGATGAAGAAATGTATAGCTTGAGATATGTATTGGTGCTCACATTACCATGATCTAATTTACAAAGAAATGTGAGAGTATATATTGATTTGTAGCCCATGGCACTGATTCAACAAAGAGTTTTTGCCAATTTTGTTCTTGAAACGTTGAAACTTGTTTCGCGCAATGGGAAACTGAACACAAATTTTGTGACTCTTGGTATTTTTTCATCAGTCCTGGTCAGCTCTTCTAGCTTTTTGAACAATGATTAGAGCTTGGGTAGGACGGAGTATGGTCAAGCATGGCTGACAAATACATCATAATTTACACCACAAAGGGGATTCCAATTGCTACAGAAATGTACACTAGCTCTTGATTGGAGCAAAGACGTTCACCTATACCTATATTCTTCTAGTAAAAGGGTCGCCTATTGAAGTTGACAACACTCTAGTAGAGGCAAATCTACTATCTGAACCACAGTGTAAGAGCTGCTCCTTCAATTGTGGTTCTTCCTGTCCATACATGGATTTTAATGATTTGCTGGAGAGGAAATTTATTCCCAAACATTACTGTGGTGGTTTAGAGAAACCATACTTGTGGTGACCAACTGGACACAGCATTGGCTGCGATTGACAAATTTCAATTCAATCCTAATGAATCCATATATTGAGGTCAGTCAAATGCCTATTGTTGGTTCAGGAGTTTTTGATGGCAAGAATTGCTTTGCAGACTGTTCTGTCAAAAATACCATATGGAAAAAACATAAGAATGCAAACAACGCCATAGGGTGTCAGAACATAGATGGTTTATACAGACAAACAGAGATCTTACCCCTGAGATTGGCTTTAGACTACTAGATGAGTGAATTTCTGTCAAACAAAGGTGAGCTGACCATACACTGCTATATATAATTATGTCCTATGGATAAATATTAGAAATTAGCAAATTTGTATAATTCGAACTTGCCAGCATTGACAAAATTTTCCCCAAAATTCCATTTGCAGCTAATTGATTTGCAGTGAATCACAAGTACTTCTATTTCCATGGAAAGACATGTCTAGCACTTTCAGGTGCCCTATGATTAAATCCAACTCATTTCAAGCTCTGTAATGCAAGCACAGCGTTAACAATATCAAAATTACCTCAATCTAAATATCTATGAAGAAACAGATTCTTCACTGCTGGGCGACTACTCACTATCTATCTATTTTTTGCACTGTTTTAGTGCTTTCTATTACTATTTCCATATTTCCAAGCTGGTATCTGCAACGTCGTCTAACTTTCCAGATTCACCTCAAAATGAATGCTGCATTCCCTTCTTCTGCTTTTATACAGGCTATGATAGTCCTTTTTGACTGGCTGTGTGAAGTGATAGCTGCATGGCATTATGGGAAGCCTGAGACCAATGTCAAGTGATCCTTCTTTGGCTGATGCAGTATGTAAACACAGAGCCAGTTATTTTAGACAGTTTACAAATTGTCCGAATTCGCCAGGTTCAGCGAATTCCTGAAAATTAAAGGTAACTTTGGTTCACTTTGAATAGATTCACTCTTCTCTAATAAATATATGTAAAATAACATATATAGATGTGTCTGTGTGTATCTATTCATTTTATATTTTATGTTGTGCAAATAAAATATAAATAACACTTTTTTATTCATTAGTAGCTATAGTTTAGCTTTCATTTCATTACTGATTTGTCTAATTGGATTCATATACGGAATCCCAAAAGGTGCTTGCTTTGAGTATCTGGCACAAATTTTAAAATATTAATGTTAATGTAATATTAATTTGATAAAATATTTTAATTTTTAGGCATTAATATTTTATTTTAACACTAACATGTAAATTCCGAGAGCTATCCCAAAGCAATTTTGACAAGTGTTCAGTTTTGCAGAAGCCAGAGCCAAGTTTCAGCTTCCATTATTTCCTTCTTGCTTCATGGTGAGACTGGGGAATTCTTGGGTCAGTGGTTATGTTTATTCCTACTGCTGGCGCCATGATGCAAGTATAGTAAATGGAAGTCAGAGCTTCTTTTTCTACACTAGAGTTTAATTAGCCTTCTAGATCTAGTTACTGGCCACCTTGGAGATTTCTGTACATACACCAATTTTTGGGAATTCATTTTTTTTTCCCGGATGGCCCCTGGTGAGTCATTAATACTAATTAAAATAATTTATTAAAAAGAATCTTCTAAATCTTTAACATAGAGAAACCTTTTTTTTTTTATCTTCAAAGGTTCCTTTTTAATTATATTAATTCCAACTCAAACAATAAAAGGATTCTCATTTGACTTTGCTCCCTTCATGCATTGCTCCTAGAGAAAGGTTTTTTTTATCATGGGAGATTATTTTATAAAAGATTGGCTTAGAGTAAAATGGCAAAAATGTTGGATGATACAATGAGTTCTAGTAATAGAAATAATCATATCTTTGGTACTTAAAGGCATATTCAAAGACCTTTATGGCATATCAGACTCTCACCTGAAATGGAAACCTTTAAAAGGAACCTGAAGACTCACCTCTTCTGACAAGCCTACAACCTGCAGTAACGACCGATCCTCCAAACCGCTGTATGACCAGCTCTACCCTCGCCTACTGTATCCTCACCCATCCCTTGTCGATTGTGAGCCCTCATGGGCAGGGTCCTCCCTCCTCCTGTACCAGTTGGTGACTTGTATTGTTCACGATTATTGTACTTGTTTTTATTACGTATTCCACTTTTCATATGTAAAATGCCATGGAATAAATGACGTTATAATAATAATAATAATGATCTAATATATAAAGCTCAAAGTTTGTATGTGTGTGTGTGTGTGTGTGTGTGTGTGTGTGTATGTGTGTGTGTGTGTATGTCTGGGATTGGCATCTGCACCGTCGCAGCTACAGCCATAAAATTTGGCACAGTCACACGTCTGGACCCCGGGAGCATCCTAAGCTATGTTGTGAGGCGAAATTTTAACCCCGCGCGTTCCAATTTACCAAACAATTTTGCCCCTATCTACATAATGGGGAAACAGTGTGTGCGTATCAAGCCGCGCCCCTCATTATGATGGCATAATGGTTGCCATGGCGACGCTGATGTCATCATAGGTTGCAAGCCCCGCCGCTCATTATGATGTCATAATGGTTGACTATGGGATGGAGGATGTGTGATGGGTATATGGACACTGAACTATGGGACGGTGAATATGTATGACGGGTATATGGGCACGGGACTATGGGATGGCTGATATGTATGATGGGTATATGGGCATGGAACTATGGGATGGAGGATGTGTGATGGGTATATGGGCACTGGACTATGGGATGGAGGATGTGTGATGGGTATATGGGCACTCTACTATGGGATGGAGGATATGTATGATGGGTATATGGGCACTTGACTATCGGATGGAGGATATGTATGATGGGTATATGGGCACGGGCCTATGGGATGGAGGATATGTATTATGGGTATATGGGCACGAGACTATGGGATGGAGGATAATTATTATTTGTTATAACTAACCACAGTTAGTTACTATGTCCGGGCAGCTCCGGGCTCTTCAGCTAGTATTAAATAATAATAATTTACACCTCTGGGATCCACACCTATTGGGAAAATGGGGCTCTGCCTTTAATTCCAATAGCTTGTACACCCTTCCCAATGATGGATATATCAGTACGTTCTATGTCATGTCCACGTGTATAAACCCACACCATAATCGGCAGATGTTTGTACCATTACTCAGCCGGTATCTGCCTATATGGACAACATAATTTTCTCTGTAAACTGCAATACTGTGTTATCACAATATATACAACTAGTGATAAAACAATTTTACTAAAATAATAATAGAAAAAAAATAAAATAAAAAAATAAAGTAATTTAAGAATCATAGAATCATAGAATGGTAGAGTTGGAAAGGTCCTCCTGGGCCATCTGGTCCAACCCCCTGCTCAAAGCAGGATTCACTAAATCATCCCAGACAGATGTCTGTCCAGCCTCTGTTTGAAACTTCCATTGAAGGAGAACTCACTACCTCTCGTGGCAGCCTGTTCCACTCATTGATCACCCTTACTGTCAAAAAGATTTTTTCTAATTTAATTTACCTTCTCTTTTATCTCCTTTCTTATTTTAAAAAAAGCACTTTTATAGAGCCACATTTGTAACAGTCAAATATATAAAAATGTAAAATTAATTAATTCATACAATAAGCACTAAAAGGTGAAAAAAAAGAATGCATCAGCAAATTTTTCTGATTACAGAATCTCCCTAAAAAATTGCATTAAAAAGCAATCAAAACATTGTATGTACCCCAATATGGTGTTATTAAAAATATCACCTCGTTATGCAAAAAGAAAACACCACTTAGGTCCATCTATGAAAATGTAAAGAAGCTATGGGTGAAACAAAACCTGAGCGTTATATGGTATATGTCTTTTCAGGGAAATTGGAGGCATTGGAGAAATTTCATTTTGTGCCAAATTGATTCACCGCAAATCAAAATTTGGCAAATTTGATTTGCTCATATTCAGTTCTCATCCATGATTTATAGAACCTAGTAAAGCTCCACTGGAGATGATGGTGGAAGACTATTATTTGTAGTAAACCCTATCATGCCTTGTAATCCACCTATATTTTACAGTAGGTTGCTGTAAATTACAATAATTAGTACTAGTAGTAATACATTGCTGGCATAATAATATCCGGTGCAGTAATCACAGAACCATATATTACAAACGTTTGTCAGGTCTGAATTAAAACAATGTAGATACAAGTTTCCAGTTAGAAAAGGTTCAGCTTTCGTTACAGAGGAGGGACACAAGACCTTGCATGCGGACAGACTAGCAATTTGTCGTGGACTAACAGATGTAAGCGATAGATTGCCATTAATTTATTCCAAATGAACCTGTTACACAACTAATAAATCAAGGAGCGATGAGATAAACATGGCTTGTGTTTGTGCAGGCATAATGCTCCATGCATCACAGGACACATGACACAGATGTTGTATAGGAGAGCCTGCAAATTTAGGTCTTAATTTACACAAATGTAAAAAAAAATAATGAACTGACGGCAAAAATGGTTACAATAAAAGGCACCATGATGTCAAACTCTCTGAAATTTTCATAAGTGAAGGGATTATCCAGGACTGTATCCATTTTTTGACGTATAATAAAAAAATAACAGGCAGTTAGTTGTTAATTAATTGTCTGTTCTATCCGGCGCCAGCTCTGAGCAGTCACTGACCGCTCCTGTCGGCGATTTAGCTGCTCCATGTCAACAGAACAGCTCTTCTTCTTCTTTGGAATTGCTCTGTTGATGGGTGTGACTGCCAGTGTCTTCCTGATTGACAGCCGACTCTCTGCAGTTATGCAGCTGTCATAATGACAACGGCAGTCATGCCAACAGAGCCGAGCAGAAGAGAAGTGGCTGCTCTGTCAACATGACAACAGTGAAAACCGCAAAATCGTCAGCAGGAGCGGTCTGTGACATTGTGAGTCAGCACAGATCTGCACTGGGCAGAACAGGCAGGTAGTTAGTAACTACCTACCTTTTAGTTCTTATGCCCATATTAAAAAAATTAGTAACATCCTGGATAGCCCCTTTAAATGTACCTAATATATCAGTAAGTGTATGTAAATGCAACATCTTTTTCCGGCAGACCCCGCTTGGAATGGAAGAAATGCCAAAAGGAATGAACATGTGCACTGCAATGTCAAAAGGACTTGCTTGTTTTAACTGCTTCAGATTTCCAAAGTGGTTAAAAGAAGTGACCTTACCCACCTTTAGGAGGCTTCCGCTTTCAAGCCGTTCAGTAGTTTATATACACAGTTTTAAAAAAAAATTGGCGGGGGGGTGAAAGATGCTGAAAAAATGGCAAAAAAGACACCAAAGGAGACACTTCAGGAAAAACACAGAAGGTGCTTTCCTGAAGTGTCTTTATATAATAAAAATTATGTGAGTACGCCGATGACCAGAAGACACTATGTGCTCTTGCCACAATATGGCAGCCCTTGGAAACACATAAAGAAAGGACAAGACCGTGCAAGGGAAAATCACTTTTCCTTCTTTTCTGTGGCCCAGGGAAGTCCTTAGATGACCCCACACTATTTATGATCTCATTTTTAACAACATCATTACAGATGTTGTTTTCACAATTGGAGGCCCCATACAAATTGTGTTAAAGATAGCTGAAGCTGTCAATAATGGTAAGAATGTCTTCCCACAAAATGTTTATGATGATCTCTTGAGATTCTTGTGAAAGTAGATATTTGAGGAGAAAGGGGTTGAGTGTGATACCTCCAATGGGAACAGCCCATGCAATTGCTATGAGGCATATGAGCTTTGGGTGCCAAAAAACCTTTCCTCTTCAGTACACTTTTCCTCATACGCCTTATATATATAGAACAAGCAAGAGGATTTGTATGGAGTTGTCTCAAGTGCTGAGCTTGCTCTATACCATGTCAATGCTGGCTGATTTGTGCAGATGACAGTCACCAGTTTGTTACTCTAATCTTCCCATTCATAAAACTTGTATTTTCAGCCAAGTTGGGCTTGTATGCATATGGGGGGGTCAGTAGAGAAAGCTATGGCCCAAATGAGCATTGAGCTGACTTTAGCCAACCTAAGTCCCTGACAACAAGCTGTTAGCAGGAGTCAAACAGTGAGTAGCCGTACCCTGTCAATGCTGGCTGTTTTGTACAGCAGATAACCACTGGTATTATTTAATTGATATATCAGTAATTAAATTTCCCCTCCTTGCTGATACAATAATATCAGACTGGCCCCCACAGATGCCAAGTATTATTCAGCCAACCTAGGCTTGAATAGCTTGAAAGGAAGGAGTGAAACCCCCATTATAAGCATAAAAAAAATTGAAGAATTTATGTTAATGAAAATTATTGCAGCAACTTTCTACGTGAGATATTATTGATATGAGTGGCTTTTTGCTTAATTGGGTTGGTCACTACTCACTTAAATGCAACAGGACTCCTTGTAAAATTAAAATGCTCTATGCTCATCTGGTGGATCGGTACCCCTGCAGCAATGTCAGCGCTGTGTCTTCCGAAGCTCACATGGCGTTGCTGACTGTGTCTCATATACACTGATGATAGGCTACAGCACTCACACATATATGTCACAAGAAAACCAGGAAACGCGGCACTGACAAAGTTGGAACATTTTCAGTCTGGCAGGTAAGTGTGAGGTTGTCCAGATAGTGGACAAACTCATTAAAGTGTGACGTTAGATAATCCTTGGAATAAGATGAAGCCAGGCATTCACTATTTTAAGGTATTTTAAATCATGGAGCTCCAAGCTAAGACACTTGACAAAAAAAAACCCACATTAATGTAATTACCTAAAAGTGAGAATTTTCATTATGTATGTTATGTATGAGCATTGCTTTTATTATATGGGCCCTAAAATCTGCCAAAGGGTACATTAAACATATTCATGGTATAAAATTGAACTGTTGTATTCCAAACCAGTGTCTATTTGGCGTGGACTGGACTGGTATGCATCGGCATACATTTTTTTCACATGCAATAGCATAGTGGACTACATTTTTCAGTGCAGTAAAATAAAAATTAGTAGAAAAAAAAATAAGCTATAAACAGCATACCCTTAGTTAGACATGTGTTCAGTTATATTCAAACAATAAGGAGGAGCGGAATCACACTGCTGCAAAACGTTTAGTCGATATGCAAAAAGAAAACGGTCCAAAAATCGTTAAAAAGTATATCCCTTAAATAGGTTAATTGAAATACATGGCACACCGAGACACATAAAAGTGTGAATGAGGTTAGGGGGAAAACATCTTAGGACACCAAATGCGTTTCGAACGCATGCTGTGTTTTTAAACTTGGTCTGAAAGAACAGTTATTGTGCGTGGATCCACAAATACACACAGGACTCATTAATCCAAAAACACATGGGTAACAAAAAATGAGTTATTACTTGTTACATAACAAGGATTGGAGTGAAATAAGTTAAATCTGCACTGCCACACTTCTTCATCAAGAAAAATCCTTCATCAGGACAAAACCTCATGATTTAGCACTTTTAGGTGATATTGCCCCTACTATTATTCTTGTTTATGTAGTGCAGACATCACTCACTCTCCATGTTGGGGCTCTCAATCTAAATATCTAATCTTTGGATAATGGGAGGAAGCCCTTGTTCCCCCAAGAGCACCACACAAGAACAGAGCCAGAGTGGGAAGCTGGGTGTAGAGATGACTGGACTCCTCATATAATAGGAAGAGATGTTTTTATCATCAAAATATAAAGGTAACCAGCTCACCTGCTTTCTTGGCTAGTAGTGGTGCGTGGAAGCTAGGATATTTCGTGAAGCCACACGTGGAGTAAATCAATAATGAAAAAGTTTCCAGCTTCCAAATATACAAAAATTTATTCAAGGCATAAGAACAAGGCTAAACGGACATGCCCCATCATAGCGGAAAGACACAGCAACGCGTATCGAACAATATGTTCTTTTTCAAGCTTGAAAAAGAACATATTGTTCGATACTCGTTGCTGTGTCGTTCCGCTATGATGGGGCATGTCCGTTTATCCTTGTTCTTATGCCTTGAATAAATTTTTGTATATTTGGAAGCTGGAAACCTTTTCATTAATGTTTTTTATCATGTCTGTCTTTATGATTGCTGTATACAGTGCACTGAACAAGCACTGTGTACACAGTATAGAATGCGCTTACAGTGCTTCCTCTTCCGGACCCAGTGACCATATGATTGCTGGGTGCTAAGTGGGAACAAGAACTGCTGGGTCTTAGAAAACCCAGATCTGTTAGGAACTCAGGAGTTTGAATTTGTCTGTAAATGTAGACTAATAAGCCAACCTCAATTACTGGGAAATATGCAAAAATAAAAATACATTTAAATGTTGAAAAGTCTTTTATGACCTTATGGGGGAGCACATTATGTGAAGTAAATTAATCAATAAATATTTACTAATCATAAATCAGTGATAAAAAGAAAACTAAATAAAAAAAAGGAAGCCTACTGCCAATCTGAATCACAATGTCAAACCTTGCTGCCCCTCCCTTATCAATGCATAAAAATAATTGTTACAGAAATAATTACTGCAGAATTCAATTGCATTTTTGTAGTCCTTGCTGTTGTAAAAAAAGGAAAAATAAACATGTATTTTCTTTTTTTTTATATATTCATTTCCCCCATATCAGAAAAAAAATATTTTAAAAATGGTTAATCTATAATATAGAAAAAAATTACAAATGTATTAGAATGAACAATTTAAAAAATGTCATATCTGGTATCACAACAACGTATAAATATTTAGCATGTCACTAAAATGTTTTAATAGATGGTATGCACAGAGTAATATATCATTCCAATATATGAAGAAGTTCTGAAAAAAATAAACGAACTTTAGTCGCGCTGCATTTAAATAGTTAAGAATGGCACATTTTGGTTGCGGAGAAGGCATCTGTCAGAATTCCAGCTACAGCTGCATGGTTTGAACTGGAGGTCAAATGAAAAGAATTGCGTGTGCCGTATCTATGGAAACGACCAATTTAATGTCAGGTAGACTTAAAATGAGGGAGATTGAGAATGATGTGATAAAATCAGTACATTATATTAACAAACAATGGCATTTGCTATCCTTTCAAGAAATCTATCTTTTGAATGATAACCAGTTTGTATTAAAAGTCACAATCCAATTTATTCAGTGAGAATCAAAATAGAAAATAAATCTCTTCACGTGTAATGAATGATATACACAAGTTAAAGAAGAGAGAAAAGCCATGTATTTCCATATATAAGAAGTGGATCAACGCTGGTACCAGACCTAAAATGATTACGCTATATATATTTTGCAAACCTCTTAAGAAGACCCTATAGACCCTGCCTGCATATCATGGTGTAGCCTTATATTACATTAAATATAGTTGCTACTAGAGATAGAATCATAGAATCATAGAATTGTAGAGTTGGAAGGGACCTCCTGGGTCATCTGGTCCAACCCCCTGCTCAAAGCAGGATTCGCGAAATCATCCCAGACTCTGTTTGTCCAGCCTCTGTTTGACGACTTCTATTGAAGGAGAACTCACCACCTCTCGTGGCAGCCTGTTCCAATCATTGATCACTCTAACTGTCAAAAAGTTAGATGAGCAAATAAATTTAAGTTGTATTGCACTCTACTCCAACTTTACAAAAATTTGACAAAATTTTGATTTTTTTTAAAATTTGCTTCCTTGCAGATTTAGCATAATGATAGCTATCAAAAAATAAAAAAATGCATGTGCTGCTATAAAGCCAACTTCAGCGCCCCTCTCCTCCTCCAGCGCTGCAGAAGCAAAGCAACTTCTGCTTGCAGCCTCTGAGTGTATAAAGTTCTTTCCAGCGGTGCAACCATGCTACTGAACTATGGCAAAAAGGAAAGTTGAGAACCTGGGGAGTGGTGCGCCCATGAAGTCAAAACATTTAAAATATGAATTATTTAAGTCCGCCTAGGAATCCAGACATCTATGAGTCCAGTGTGAGATCATGGGTCCAAGTTTATTCAGTCTCCACTCACCCACTTAGTCTTACTGACATCAGGAGCATGTACTGAATAGAGTAAGATTTCAGCAACAGCAGCATCAGGGAGCTGTCAATCACACTAGGAGGATGAAAATTGAGTTTAAAAGGAACCTATCATCAGGTTTCCCCAATATAACATACGGCCAGCACCTTTAGGGTCTCTTTTACATCAGTCTATTATGCTGTGTATAAGTTCCTAATCCACTCTACAGATTCAAAAAAATACCTTTCATTATACCCACCGACAGTGTGGTCCAGTCCGATGAGTGTCTCTGGTCTTGATCTGGCTCCTCCTCTTCCTATAATCACCATCCTCCTTCTCTGTTTCATGTGGATGATGTGTCCTATGTCATCCACACAATGTTCCCAAATCATACTCCTATGCAGGAGAACTTCTCTCTGCCCTTGCATGGCAGAGCAAAGTATTGTAGTGCGCATGTGCCATCTTTACTTCTGGGTTATTAGTGCTCTTTGGCCTTTACCGGCACATGCGCACTACAGCACTTTGCTTTGCCCTCGGAAGTGCACAGAGAACTGCTCCTGTTTGAGGAGCGTGATGGGGGCACAGTGTGGATGACATAGGACGCGTCATCTACATTAACCAGGGGAGGAGGATGGTGACTATGGGAAGAGAGATGGTTCCAGATCAAGACCAGAGACACTCATTGGCAGGTATAATAAAAGGTATTTTTTGGACTCTACAGATTGGATTGGTTACTTACATACAGCATACTAGACTGATGTAACAGAGACCTTAAAGGTGATGGCCATAATTTATTTCGGTAAAACCTAGTGACAGGTTCCCTAGAATTCAAAAAAGGATCACAGTCAGTTTGACATTGATTGTCAAATTAAATACACCAGCTTCATTAGGTCTAAGAATTTTATTTTATAATGTATGCAGTTTGTATTGTAAAATATGACAGATCCCCTTTATTTTCATATGAAATGAGCTTTGCTTCTGCATTAATGTAAATGAAAATCCATTGCTATCTAGAGGAATGCAACTTGTGACATTAGATTTTTCATATTATAGAGACTTATTATTAACGACCTTCAGCTCGATCTCCAGCCATGTCACCTTGATAGATGAACGCTCTGTAGGGAAGATTGATCTCATGCACCAAGATAAGTCCACCAGGGTCTTCTCCGCTGTTATCTTGGTTGTATCAAACCATGGGGTTGCTGGTCTTCCTCTTCACGTAGTTCCTTCTATTCGTCTGACCATGATGTCCTTCTGCAGTGATGGATCTCTTTGTTTGATGTGTCCAAAGTAGGCAAGTCGTAGCTAGTTGATCCTTGCTTCGAGGGACATGTCTGGCTTGATCTGACCCAAAATTGATTTGCTTGTTACAGAGACTAAAACATCCTGTAGAAGAGGCTTCCAACAACAGAAGTCAGACGCTGTTTTCGCAACGCAACATTAGACCATTTGTGATACTAAGTTAGTTCAATGCTATTTATATATTTGTCCACAGTTCCCCTATAAATGGACGGCTTCTCTTATATTGCAGGTCATACTTATCTTCTCTCTGAATTGCTTTATCAGGATGATGGAGAGGGGTAAAGCACAGAAAGTGTTAAAAATTAAAATAACTCTGATCCTATCTCCAGACAAATACATCTTGCACGCTTTACCTGGTGATACCGGTTGCAAAGAAATTGGTGTTATTCAATTATAGGAATGTCAGGCACCTTTAAACTGCTGGGAAATGTTTCCTTTATGATGGACATGTTTTCTCTACAGAACATGTATTTTTATATTGATTTTTTTTTTGCTGTGAACCTGTCATAGTGACAGCTGCAAGCTAAACACTACATTGCTGCTGCCCATGGTTCTCCAATCATATATCTACAAACAGCCTGCAGTATTTTAAGGATTATAGTTGTAAGTGCCAACCTCTCTTAGAAAATCCCAAGGCAAGAGGACAAGCTGACCTAATCGGTCAGTTGTTTGAATAGATTTCATAGAACAAGGCACAAATAATCCTTGCCTGACATTCTGGCCTTAACTTTTTTTGTTTTTTTTACCGATGATTAATGGACTTGACATCCATGCTCATATAGCTTTCCGCTAAACATGCTCTACCTATTGTTAAATACCAAGAATATCTTAAAGAGCTAAACGCTTATGACACTGCAAAATTGTGCCAAGGGACAGACTTTTCACATGGCAGCTTAAAACTCCACTGGAAAGCCGGGGACAGTGGTACAGAACTAAATATACAAAGACGGGATTCGTTAGCTTAATGGATGTGGCTGTTGCTTCCAGTGGTTTGACCTTTCTAAACAGCAGATAGATTCGCAGATATATTAGATCTTAAACATTACCTAGGGCACTGCTAGAGACCTGCAGAAAAAAACAAAAAGCTTAAAAGGCCCATGATATATTGAGATATGTCTGACCTTTTATTTAACTATGGCCATCAGGAACTAAAATACTGTAATCGGGATAAATGTAATGTCGAGTGAAGAAAAAAACAAAAAAGAACATTTCCGTAGCATTTTATTTTTCCGCACCGTTTTAAAGCAGGAAACAGTTAAAACTGTCGACACGTTAAAGATGAAATGTTTATCGTGTCTTGGCATAAAATTGTTGAAATAAATTAAAGGCATTATGCAAGAAATTAGCAATACTATGTGTGGAGACCCACATTCCCCCTTCTTGTTATTTTTGTGTTTTCAGTATAGTATGTACTAAATATAATCTCAAGGGGACCAATTAGGAAAGTCAACATGATTTTTTGTGTAATCTGAGGACTATAAACTAGTGCTTCATAGTCATGGTACTAACAGCTGCTTTGAGAATAGGGTAAATGTATGTTAAACTAGGAACGCCCTGACTTGATTGCATTGTGAGAATAGCAAACAAACTCCGAATAACTTCCAGCGATTACAGAACTCAAGTGTAGAATTGAGATTTGCTTTCCAAATTTTATTAGTTCTTTTTGATTTCTTGTGGCACGTGGTTTCACAGTGTGGTATGGATGAGTCAGGTGTATAGTAAATCAATCATAAATCCGAGTGTCAGGAATTTGTCAACACAAAAAAACAATCATTAAATGACTTTTACTCCACTTATGCCCCCGTAACACACAGCGTTCTCGCTAGCGAGATCACTGTTGAGTCACAAGTTTTGTGACGCAACAGCAATCTCACCAGCGAGATCGCTGTGTGTGACAGTTATCAGCGATTGGCCCCCCTGCCGGGTATTGCTGATCGTGCTCGAATGGCCTGGATATTTTTTTGATTGTTGGTCTCCCTCTGGACAGCACGCATCGCTGCTGGTGGCAGGCGGGAGACCAGCGATCAGCGAGCTGGAGCTGGTAACCAAGGTAAACATCGGGTCTCTAAGCGCCGTGCGGCGCTTAGAAACCCGATGTTTACCTTGGTTACCGGCTCCCTGCACCAGCGCGCTGGTATCTTAATGTACACTGCGGGTAACTAAGAGACGTGCGTTGCTTGTTACCCGAGTGTCGCTGTCCTGATCGCTGCTGAGATCTGCCTGTTTGGCAGCTCACCAGCGATCATGTAGAGACACACCAGCGATCCTGACAAGTTCATATTGTCGGGATCGTTGGTGAGTCGCTATGTGTGACGGGCCCATAGTGTCATGTCACATCTGTCAGATGCCACAGGCTAAAAAGGTTACCTTGGACAAATTAAGGTAAAGCAACTCCGTTTAGGCAGATTCTAGAAGAACTCCGCCTTTCACCCTTTAACAGGGATCTGGTCTTACAATGGGGTCTACTGGATTGCTACCATGGAAGGGTTGTCTGCCGGAGGGGTGAGCGAGAAGCAAGAATTGTCACCAGGTAGGGTCAATATCAAGAGGTCACGCCAGGTGCAAAATTGCAAAGCAAGCGGATGGTCAATATTCAAGATGAGGTCAGGAAATGGGAGAAATCAGGAAGACAACATAATAAAAAGGACTTAAGGTAAAAGCCAGGTAAGCAGAACTCATTGACTTGCAGTGGAAGGAAGAGAGCCAGGGGTTTAAACAGCATACAGTTTCCACCCAATTCTCCCATAAAGGAGTAATCAGATATTTTGTAAGTTTAGAGACAAAAAATTACCAGAAATAAAACAGAGTTGACACTGTCATGTGTCATCCGCAACAGAGGCGTGGCATCACCAGGTGGTCAAAGCATAAACAGGGAGTACAAGAACCTACACAGATGTTGCACTTAGATGGTCTCAGAAGCACCTTGGAGTTTACCCTTTCACTTCTAGTCAGGGATTGAACCTTCACTACAGGGCCTGTGGGTAAAGTCCACGAAGTAGCTGCTGGCTCATTGAAAACATAAACCGGGGAAAACCAAACCTCCTGGGTCGTAATCAAGAAGTTGGCAACAAGGAACAAACTGGAGCCAAAAAGTGTTTTGAAGGGTATCCAGGAAGTCAGACCTTAACAAGAGGCCAAGAAAGTGGCCAGGCATTCCAAGGATTTAAAAAGAGTGCTCATTGGACAGTAAACTTGCATATTAATTGGTCCTCTAACCAGGCCTTTCAATTGGTTAGTCATCAGAACTATGACTAAGTCCTGCACCCAAGCAGACACCCTTCCCCTACTGCCGGCGAATGTGATTTGACACATAATCCTGTTGTTGCTGCTTGAAAAAATGGCAAAATGGAAATCTGCATCCAATCAGTGGAACTAGTGGGAAATTAGCTTAAAGGGAACCTGTCACATCCTTAATTGCTATTAAATTGCCCCAATATTATGTTAGTGATGCACATTGCATCACTAGCATTCTTGTATCAAGCAAAACGTCTCAGTATTTAGCTCAATAATTACTTTTTATACTGTGATGATTGCCTCACATGCCTTTTGTGTAAATCATATGGGTGGGCAGCTCTAGCTGTTCAGTAGCAGTGAATCAAATGTGGTTTGAAATTCTCCACGCCCATCATATTAGCATTCCTTCCCGTCGATCAGCTTTCCAGGCATGCGCACGGAATATGGGTGTATGTCCCAGATTCACATCATATGTGCCCATGCTCTGAAGCCGCTGAGCGTCAGTGACCATGTAAGTTTGTGTGCAGCACCACGCTATGCGTGCCTGTCTTCTCACTCGTCGCACTGACGCTCATTTTTCCCTGGCGCACCTTTACACATTAAGGTTTTTTATTTACCATATTCACTATTTAGTAAAAGTGACCTGACAATATGATTCTCCAGGTCAGTGCAATTGAGCAGATACCAAACATGTGCAGTATAGTTTTTATACTTTGTGTTAAGCAAAAATTCACAAACTTGTAAAAATAAAATGTAGCTTTTGTCGCCATTTTCCGTGACTCATAATATTTTCATTTTTCAGGATTTAGGGCTGTTTGAGGGCTTATTTTTGCATCCTGAGCTGATGTTTTTACTGATAATATTTTTTCGTAGATATAAAGTTTTGATCATCTCTTTAATGCAATGTCGTGGCAGACAAAAAACTGAAATTTTAGCGTTTTGATTTTTTTTCTCATTTTACTCTTTACCGATTGGATTAATTTATTTTATATTTTGAAAGATTGAACATTTACATATGTGGCATTAGCAAATATGTGTATTTTTTAAATTAATTTATTTTTAATGGGAAAAAGGAGGTGATTTCAACTTGTGTTTTTTTATTTTCAAATTTTTAAAAACTCTCCCCACCCGCCTGGCTGCAATGGCGGCGGGAGCGCCGCTTTATATCTACATTAAACCAGACTTCCAACATCATTAAGTGGTCACCTGTAATTATCATGAGAACAGTGTTGCAGTACTAGCCGTTTCTGGGCACTACATGGAGATCTTCCCTCCCCCTCTTTTCTCTGCACCTTATCCATGATCTGGCTTTGGATTAAGGGATAAAGTGATTAAGGCTCTGGTAGAGCTGAAACGTCAAGTGTTTATATTGCTTCTATTATATATTCTTGTTTGCTCCCATAAATTTGTATTTAATAAAAATTTATACTAATCAGTAGAGTTGAGCGAAACGGGTCGAACAAATTCAAAAGTCGCCGACTTTCGCCAAAGTCGGGTTTCATGAAACGAAACCTGACCTTAGCGTGAGGTCGGCCACGAGGTCGGCGACTTTAGCCCCAAAGTTGCGTTTCAAAAGATGCTTTAGCGCCCTTTTGCAGCCAATCAGGAAGAACGGACACTGTGGGCAACGTGATGACATAGGCAGTGGTCACCACCATCTTGGAGAAGGGCATGCAAGTGATAGGCTTGCTTTGTGGGGCATCACAGGGGGTATAAAAGGGCGGGGACGCCGACCGCCATGTTACTCATGCTGATCTCAGAATAGGGAGAGCTGGTGCTGCTGCTGATTCTGTAGGGAGAGCGTTAGGGAGGCAAAAAGAAAAATAAAACTGCTTCTGCTGATAGTGCTTTTCACTGTAGTTACTGTGCAGTGAAAGGTGAAGATTTTTGCTTTTGTGCAGCAGCGCTGGTGGTGATTAGCCTGCCTTTTATGGCTAGCTGCATTGCTGTGTGCACACTGGTGTTCAAACTGCTTTTTTAAAAGCAATTCAAATTGTATTGTTTTGTCCTGGTGAGGTAGTGAGCGTTCATTTTTTCACACACCGTACAGCGGTGTACGCTCCTCACACAGTACCGTGTAACGGCTGTTATCACGGCCAAATTGAAGCTATATACGTGTGTGGCTCTGTAAGGAAAAGCCGAGGAGTTTGTCCATTCTTACAGACCTACACCTTATAGTTTTGTCCGTTTTTCAAACAGTTCAGTATATTTGCTGTTTGATTACATTCAAAACTAGAGAGAGACAGCGTGCGTCAGTCTGTATACAAAAACACGGAGCTTGACACTTTTACATACACCGTACAGTGGTGTTCGTGTATGCTCCTCTCTCAGTACCGTGTAACGGCTGTTATCACGGCCAAATTGAAGCTATATACGTGTGTGACTCTGTAAGGAAAAGCCGATGAGTTTGTCCGTTCTTACAGACCTACACCTTATAGTTTTGTCCGTTTTTCAAACAGTTTAGTATATTTGCTGTTTGATTACATTCAAAACTAGAGAGAGACAGCGTGCGTCAGTCCGTATGCAAAAACACGGAGCTTGACAATTTTACATACACCGTACAGCGGTGTACGCTCCTCTCTCAGTACCGTGTAACGGCTGTTATCACGGCCAAATTGAAGCTATATACATGTGTGACTCTGTAAGGAAAAGCCGAGGAGTTTGTCCATTCTTATAGACCTACACTCTAGGGAGATTCCAATTCTGCCGAATTCTATATACACCTTGTAGTTTGTCATACACTAGGCAATTTCTGCCTGTCACATTGTGGTGTAATATACACAGGGCCTGACAGAATCCAACTGTGTCCTGAAGTCTAGAGAGATTCCAATTCTCACCAGTCCTCTATACACCTTTCTTACACCATCCAGAATCTGACTGTCACATTGCGGTGTAATATAAACAGGGCCTGACAGTATCCAACTGTGTCCTGAAGTCTAGAGAGATTCCAATTCTCACCTGTCCTCTATACACCTTTCTAAGACCATCCAGAATCTGACTGTCACATTGCGGTGTAATATAAACAGGGCCTGACAGTATCCAACTGTGTCCTGAAGTCTAGAGAGATTCCAATTCTCACCAGTCCTCTATACACCTTTCTTACACCATCCAGAATCTGACTGTCACATTGCGGTGTAATATAAACAGGGCCTGACAGTATCCAACTGTGTACTGAAGTCTAGAGAGATTCCGATTCTCAACAGTCCTCTATACACCTTTCTAAGACCATCCAGAATCTGACTGTCACATTGCGGTGTAATATAAACAGGGCCTGACAGTATCCAACTGTGTCCTGAAGTCTAGAGAGATTCCAATTCTCAAGTCCTCTATACACCTTTCTAAGACCATCCAGAATCTGACTGTCACATTGCGGTGTAATATAAACAGGGCCTGACAGTATCCAACTGTGTCCTGAAGTCTAGAGAGATTCCAATTCTCACCTGTCCCCTATACACCTTTCTAAGACCATGCAGAATCTGACTGTCACATTGCGGTTAAATATAAACAGGGCCTGACAGTATCCAACTGTGTCCTAAAGTCTAGAGAGATTCCAATTCTCACCTGTCCTGTATACACCTTTCTAAGACCATCCAGAATCTGACTGTCACATTGCGGTGTAATATAAACAGGGCCTGACAGTATCCAACTGTGTCCTGAAGTCTAGAGAGATTCCAATTCTCAAGTCCTCTATACACCTTTCTAAGACCATCCAGAATCTGACTGTCACATTGCGGTGTAATATAAACAGGGCCTGACAGTATCCAACTGTGTCCTGAAGTCTAGAGAGATTCCAATTCTCACCTGTCCCCTATACACCTTTTTAAGACCATCCAGAATCTGACTGTCACATTGCAGTGAAATATAAACAGGGCCTGACAGTATCCAACTGTGTCCTAAAGTCTAGAGAGATTCCAATTCTCACCTGTTGTCTATACACCTTTCTAAGACCATCCAGAATCTGACTGTCATATAGCGGTGAAATATAAACAGGGCCTGACAGTATCCAACTGTGTCCTGAAGTCTAGAGAGATTCCAATTCTCCACAGTCCTCTATACACCTTTCTAAGACCATCCAGAATCTGACTGTCACATTGCGGTGTAATATAAACAGGGCCTGACAGTATCCAACTGTGTCCTGAAGTCTAGAGAGATTCCAATTCTCACCTGTCCTCTATACACCTTTCTAAGACCATCCAGAATCTGACTGTCACATTGCGGTGTAATATAAACAGGGCCTGACAGTATCCAACTGTGTCCTGAAGTCTAGAGAGATTCCAATTCTCACCTGTCCCCTATACACCTTTTTAAGACCATCCAGAATCTGACTGTCACATTGCAGTGAAATATAAACAGGGCCTGACAGTATCCAACTGTGTCCTAAAGTCTAGAGAGATTCCAATTCTCACCTGTTGTCTATACACCTTTCTAAGACCATCCAGAATCTGACTGTCATATAGCGGTGAAATATAAACAGGGCCTGACAGTATCCAACTGTGTCCTGAAGTCTAGAGAGATTCCAATTCTCCACAGTCCTCTATACACCTTTCTAAGACCATCCAGAATCTGACTGTCACATTGCGGTGTAATATAAACAGGGCCTGACAGTATCCAACTGTGTCCTGAAGTCTAGAGAGATTCCAATTCTCACCTGTCCTCTATACACCTTTCTAAGACCATCCAGAATCTGACTGTCACATTGCGGTGTAATATAAACAGTGCCTGACAGTATCCAACTGTGTCCTAAAGTCTAGAGAGATTCCAATTCTCACCTGTCCTCTATACACCTTTCTAAGACCATCCAGAATCTGACTGTCACATTGCGGTGTAATATAAACAGGGCCTGACAGTATCCAACTGTGTCCTGAAGTCTAGAGAGATTCCAATTCTCCACAGTCCTCTATACACCTTTCTAAGACCATCCAGAATCTGACTGTCACATTGCAGTGTAATATAAACAGGGGCTGACAGTATCCAATTGTGTCCTGAAGTCTACAGAGATTCCAATTCTCCCCACTACTATATACACCTTGTACCTTGTTTTACAGGACCATAGAGTTGTTGATTTTTTGGGGACATGTTCCCCAAAAATGAGGTAGTGTGGTGGAAGAGTCCGTGGAAGTGGGCGGCGGTTGGCAGCTGGTAATGATGGTGTTGGTGTTGGTGGTGGATCTGCTGGTAGTGGCAAAAGCAAAATAGCACGTAATGTAGGAGGTGTTGAGCCTGCGTCATCATCTGCCTCCACAAGGCCTCGAAGGCTCCCTTTTCTGGGAGTAGGTAAACCGCTTTTAAAGCTGGAGCTTCAAGAACAAGTTTTGGCTTACATTGCTGACTCAGCTTCCAGCTCTATCGCCTCTTCTTCTGAAATTTAAAAAAATAAAAGCACTGAGTCGTCATTGGAGGCTCATGGTCATGAACCACAACTTTCCTTGTGTCCTTCACCCCAACCAAAATCGAAGGATGCGGCAGGCCACACTACAGATTACTCCATGGAGCTGTTTTCACATACCATGCCTGGGTTATCAAGTCAAATCGTGAATTACCCAGGTCAAGATGAATCTGACATGGAGTGCACTGATGCACAGCCACTGATAGATGATTCTGCTGGTACATTCACTCAGAGCACTACATTGTCCTCGCAGTGTACTGAGCCAGAATCTGACCCTGATGAAACTCAGGTGCCCCTTCCCGCATACTATACCACCGTACACGGTGACACAGAGGAATGTGCACATGACATTGAAGAGGAGGTGATGGATGACCCAGTTGTTGACCCAGATTGGCATCCATTGGGGGAAGAGGGTGCCGCTGCCAATAGCTCAGAAGAGGAGGAGGAGCATCCGCAGCAGGCATCGACATCGCAACAGCTGTTATCTGGCAGGCCCGGAGCAGTCCAAAAACAGGTTACAATAACCAAAAGAGTTGCAGGACAGCTTGGCCAGACGGTCAAAATAGCACAGCGTGCAAGGCCTCAAAATGTCTTCCCTAGTAGGAAGAGTGCAGTGTGGCACTTTTTTGAACAAAATCCAAATGATCAGGCAAAGGTTATCTGTAAGAAGTGCGCAAAGACCTTTAGCCGAGGGAAAAATCTGAGAAATTTGAATACCAGTTGCATGCTAAGACATTTAACCACCATGCACTTGCAAGCATGGACGGACTACCAAAACTCACGTACCACATGTGCAACTGCTCCCAAAGAAGGTAGTCAGCAACACTACATTGTTTCCCCCACTGTAAGCCCACCGGTTAGCACACCCCAAGCAGCAAATATTGAGTTGTCGTCGCAAGGGCAAATCAGTCAGGGAATCACACTGTTATTGCAACAAAAGACTGAATCTAGGCCATCAGAAAGAACACCAACTCCATCACCATCATCAACCCTCTCTCAGTCCGCCATGTCCACCGCTAGTTTCACCATATGCAGCTCTCAACTCCAGCTCACCCTACCAGAGACTATGAGTAGGACAAGAAAGTACTCATCCTCTCATCCGCGTACACTGGGTTTGAACGCCCACATTGCCAAACTAAGCTCGTTAGAGATGATGCCCTATCGCTTGGTTGAAAGCGCAACTTTCCGCGAACTCATGGCCTACGCAGTACCACGCTATGACCTACCCAGTCGCCACTTCTTTTCTCGCAAAGCCATCCCAGCCCTCCACCTTCATGTGAAAGACCGCATTGTCCATGCACTCAAGCAATCAGTGAGTGGAAAGGTGCACCTCACAACTGATGCATGGTCCAGTAGGCATGGCCAGGGCCGTTACGTGTCCATCACTGCACACTGGGTTTAGGTTGTGAATGCAGGGTCCACAGGGGACAGCGGTGGTGGGACATTGCTGCCTAGCCCACGGTATAGGAAACAGTTGGCTGTAGGCGTTCGACCCTCCTCCTCCAGAATCGAAAACTCGTCCATAAAGCCCAGTCGCACGAGCACTCCATCCGCAGCTGCCAGTGTTGCACACGAGGTGTCCCCCTATCGATCAGCTAGTGGAAAGCATCAGCAGGCTGTGTTGAAGTCGATGAGTTTGGGCGACAGACACACCACCGGAGGTACTGGCTGACTACTTTCAGTGACAAACTGAGTCATGGCTGGGCAGTCTACATCTTGAGGCAGGCAAGGTAGTTAGTGATAACGGCCGGGATCTTGTGGCAGCCATAGCCCTTTCAAAACTCAGACACATACCTTGCTTGGCTCACACCATGAACCTTGTGCTGCAGTGCTTCCTCAATAATTATCCGGAGTTAACAGGCCTGCTCCATAAGGTTAGAAGACTGTGCTTGCACATCCGCCGGTCGCCCGTACACTCCAATCGTATGCAGAAGCTGCAGCGATTGCTCCACCTTCCCAAGCACCGCCTAATTATCGACGTTGCAACAAGGTGGAACTCCACCCTGCACATGGTGGAGTGGCTGTGCGAACAGAGGCAGGCTGTAATGCATTTTTGGAAGGATACACGGGCAGGCACTTTGAGGGCAGACATGGAGTTGTCAGGTGTGCAGTGGTCGAAGCTGAAAGATCTCTGTAAAGTCCTTCAGTGTTTTGAGGAATGCACACGGCTGGTAAGCGCAGACGACGCCATCCCACTTATGCGTCTGCTCATGCAAACCTTGATTCACTTTAAGGAGCAGGCATCTGCAGCTGAGGATGATGAGGAAGAGGAGGAGGGAAGCCTTGATGACAGTCAGCCATTGTCTGCTCAGGGACCTCTCCTGGACGAGGTGGAGGAAGAAGAGGAAGAGGAGGATGATGATGGGGATGATTATTTAGGGGAGGAGGATGCTTCTCGTGGGGCAAGAGAAAATGTTGGCGTGGCAAGGTCTGGTACAGGCTTTGTGCGTGACTGGAGGGATGTGGATTTGCCAGAAAGTGCTCCTCCACCCAGCACTCGCAGTGCATCATTGACACCGGGAACATTGGCCCACATGTCAGATTATGCCTTGCAGATCCTAAAAAGGGACCCCCGCATTGCCAAAATGATGAACGATGATGACTACTGGTTGGCCAGCATCCTGGATCCACGCTATAAAGGCAAATTCCAAAACATCATGCCACAGGAGAACCTTGACCTAATATTGGCTAACAAACAAGCAACTCTGGTAAACCGGTTGGTTGAGGCATTCCCAGCACACAGCAGCGGTGATGGTTCTCACACGAGCCGTACGGGCCGGGGGCAGCTTGGCAGAGGTGTTCGTGGTGCACACAGCAGAAGTGGTGTTGGAGACAGGGGTTTCATGACAATGTTGTGGACTGATTTTTCAAGTACTGCTCACACACCTGGTAATACTGCATCTGTTATGATTGAGTCACCATAGGAGGCAAAAACAGAAATGCTAGCTAAGTCCAGAAAACCAGAGAAGTTGGCAACTATCAGATTGCAGACCCCTGAACCTATCAACACAACTAGCAGTAGCCGTGGGGGGTTCCTACGATGACCTAGACCCCTCGATCACAGCCGGAGAGATACATAGGCCTAAAGAAGGAAAGGGGAAATCTATCTGCCCCAGAGCAGACCCCAAAGCAATAGGCAGCCCCCCACATATAATGACGGTGAAGCAAATGAAAACACTTACACAGACAGAAAGACAGACTGAGCAAAGACGGGGCCCAAAAACTACCTAGATAGGAACGGATAGGAAGGCTGCTGTCTGCAATCTGCCAAAACCCTATCAGAGACAAAAGCCAACAAGCTGATATAAAAATGGCCCTGAAGCAACTAAGCTTCAAAAACTAAATCAGCACTCAGGTACTTTCAGAAGACAGAGCTAACGGAACACTGCACACTCCAGCAGGGAGTGGTAGGATCCAAAAAGCAAGAAAAATAAAAGCAAATCTTAAATGCAAAAGGCAAAACAGAAAACTTAGCTTTAGGAGAGCAGGAATCAGACTGGTGTCCAAGAGTCCACAGAGAAATCACCCGCAGGACAGAAAGGGCGTAGGCTGCCTTAAATCCAGTCAGTGGCTCCACTCAGCCAATCGTCTTCATTAGTCCCAGGTGCCTGATAATCAGGCTCACTACCTTCCTTCACTAGAATAGGGAGTTCACCAGGCCTCAGTGACGGAGGGGAAAATGAACTCACAACAGTACCCCCCCCTTGAGGAGGGGTCACCGAACCCTCAACAACGCTACCAGGGCGATCAGGGTGAGCCCGATGAAAGGCACGCACCAATCTTTTGGCATGAATATCAGAGGCAGAGACCCAGGAATTATCCTCCTGACCATAACCCTTTCACTTAACCAAATACTGGAGTCTCCGTCTAGCCAGACGGGAATCCAGAATTTTCTCTACCTCATATTCCAAGTTACCTTCAACCAATACAGGGTCCGGAGGTGCCACCTCAGGCACAACTGGCTCAACAAACCTCTTCAACAAGGACTTATGGAACACATTATGGATCTTAAATGTGACAGGAAGAGCCAAACGAAAAGAGACCGGATTAATAATCTCCAAAATCTTGTAAGGTCCAATAAATCTCGGCTTAAACTTAGGAGAAGCCACCTTCATAGCAATATTTTTTGATGATAACCACACCATATCACCAATCTTAAACTGGGCACCAATGGTCCTATGTTGATTGGAAAACCGCTGGGCCTTTTCCTGGGAGAGAGATAACTTATCCACCACTTGGTCCCAGATCTGGTGCATTCTCTCCACCACAGTGTCAACACCTGGGCAGGCAGAGGGCTCCACCTGCCCTGAAGAAAATCGAGGATGAAACCCAAAGTTACAAAAGAAAGGTGACATCAAAGTGGCAGAACTAGCTCTATTATTCAAAGCAAATTCGGCCAAGGGCAAAAATGAAACCCAATCATCCTGATCAGCGGAAATAAAACATCTCAAATACGACTCCAAGGTCTGGTTTGTTCTCTCTGTCTGCCCATTGGTCTGAGGGTGAAAAGCAGAGGAGAAGGACAACTGAATTCCCAACTTGGAACAGAACGTCCTCCAAAATTTAGACACAAATTGAACTCCTCTGTCAGATACAATGTTCTCAGGAATCCCGTGCAAGCGAACTACCTGTTGCAAAAACAGGGGCACCAACTCAGAGGAAGATGGCAACTTAGGGAGTGGTACAAGATGAACCATCTTAGAGAACCTATCACAAATCACCCAAATAACAGTCATTCTTTGAGAGACCGGCATATCAGAGATGAAATCCATTGAAATATGGGTCCATGGCCTCCTGGGGACTGGCAAAGGCATCAACAACCCACTAGAGCGAGAACAAGATTTAGACCGGGAGCAAGTCCCACAGGACTGCACAAAATTCCTGACATCATGAGACAAGGTGGGCCACCAAAAAGAGCGACTCACCAGATCTCTAGTACCAAAAATACCCGGATGACCAGCCAATGCAGAGCAGTGAACTTCAGACATCACTCTCTTCTTCCACTGGTCAGGAACATACAACTTTCCACTGGGGCAACGCTCAGGTTTGTCCTCCTGGAACTCTTGCAGAGCAAGTCTCAAATCGGGCGAGATGGCAGAAAGAACTACCCCTTCGCCTAAGATGGTAGCAGGCTTGGTCACCACAGGAGAATCAGCAAAGAAACTCCTAGAGAGGGCGTCTGCCTTAACATTCTTAGTTCCAGGAAGGAAAGAGACCACAAAATCAAAACGTGTAAAAAACAAGGCCCACCTAGCCTGTCTAGGGTTCAAGCGTTTGGCCGACTCTAGGTAAATCAAATTTTTGTGGTCAGTGAGGACCACAACTTGATGTTTGGCTCCCTCCAACCAATGTCTCCACTCCTCAAATGCCCATTTCATGGCCAACAGTTCCCGATTCCCCACATCATAGTTACGTTCAGATGAAGAGAATTTTCGGGAAAAGAAAGCACAGGGATTCATTTTAGATGTTACCGGATCCTTTTGGGACAACACCGCTCCTGCACCAATCTCAGAAGCATCCACCTCTACCTGAAACGGGAGTGAGACATCAGGTTGCCGCAGAACCGGGGCGGAGGTAAATCTACGCTTCAGCTCCTGAAAGGAAGCAACCACTTCCGGAGACCAATTCAACACATCCGCACCCTTCCTGGTCAGGTCAGTCAATGGTTTGGCAATACTAGAAAATTTTGCTATAAATTTCCGATAAAAATTAGCAAAACCCAAAAACTTCTGGAGGGCCTTCAAAGAAGTGGGCTGAACCCAATCATAAATGGCCTGTACCTTGGCCGGGTCCATTTCAATAGTTGACGGAGACAAAATAAATCCCAAAAAAGAAATCCTCTGTACTCCAAAAAGGCATTTTGATCCTTTGACATACAGAGAATTCTCTCTCAAGATCCGGAACACAGTCCGAATATGTTCCACATGAGCATCCCAATCCTTGGAGAAGATCAAAATATCGTCCAGATAGATAATCAAAAATTTATCGACAAAGTCTCGGAAAATATCGTTCATGAAGCACTGGAAGACAGAAGGGGCATTAGTGAGCCCAAAAGGCATCACCAGGTACTCAAAATGTCCCTCCGGAGTATTAAACGCCGTCTTCCATTCATCCCCCTGCTTAATGCGGATAAGATTATACGCCCCCCTGAGGTCAAGCTTGGTAAACCAGCAAGCACCTCTGACTCTAGAGAATAGATCCGAAATCAGGGGTAACGGATACTGATATTTAATAGTAATTTTATTGAGGGCACGATAATCAATACAAGGCCTTAAAGAACCATCCTTCTTGGCCACAAAAAAAAAACGGCACCTAAGGGTGAAGAGGATGGTCTAATATGACCCTTCTCCAACGCCTCCTTAATATAGGACCGCATAGCCTCGTGCTCGGGTACAGATAAATTGAAGAGCCGACCCTTAGGAAATTTACACCCCGAGCTTAGTTCAATTGCACAGTCATAACTCCTATGAGGAGGCAAGGACGCAGACTCATTCTCACTAAATACATCATAGAAGTCCGCCAAATAGTCAGGAACCTCATGCGACTGAGGAGAGGTGGAAAAAACCGGAGCCTCACTAAAGGTACACCAGCAACCCCAACTCACCACAGACACAGACTTCCAATCCAAAACTGGATTATGAATCTGCAACCAGGGAAACCCCAGAACAATGGCATCATGCAGACCATGCAACACCAAAAATCTGCATTTTTCTTGGTGGTCTGGGGCGACCCGCATGACCAAATGGGTCCAAAACTGAGGTTTATTTTTAGCCAGAGGGGTAGCATCAATCCCCCTCAAAGGGATAGGCGTCTGCAGAGGTGTCAACGGAAATCCACAACGTTTAGCAAAATCCAAGTCCATAAGGTTTAGCGCTGCTCCCGAATCCACAAAAGCCTTGGCGGAAAATGTGGACAGGGAACAGATCAGAGTAATCGCCAAAAGAAACTTAGGCTGAACCCCACCAATAGAAAACGTGTGTGCAAAGCGTTTCTCACGTTTAGGACAAACAGAAATAATATGTGAGGCATCTCCACAGAAAAAACACAGCTTATTACGCCTTCTGAATTCCTGACGTTGCGCCTTAGACAAAACTCTATCACATTGCATAGGTTCAGACGTCTGTTCAACCGGTGGCAACACCTCTCGTGTAATCCTGCGTTCACATAAACGCCGATCAACCTGAATGGCTAAAGACATAGAATCGTCCAGACCAGAGGGAACAGGAAATCCCACCATAGTATCTTTTACGGCTTCTGACAAACCCTTCCAAAAGAGAGCAGCCAAGGCACTATCATTCCAGGTAGTAAGGACCGCCCACTTTTGGAACTTTTGACAGTACAACTCTGCAGATTCTCGACCCTGGTTCAATGCTAACAGGGTCTTTTCAGCCTGATCAATAGCATTAGGTTCGTCATACAGCAACCCCAAGGCTTGAAAAAATGCGTTCACATTAGTCAGAATAGGGTCATCTGGTTTCAAAGAAAACGCCCAATCCTGGGGATCGCCGCGCAGCAAAGATATGACAATTTTAACCTGCTGCGCGGGGCTCCCTGACGAGTTAGGCTTCAAAGCAAAAAATAATTTACAATTATTTTTGAAACTCAAAAATTTAGATCGATCCCCAAAAAATACATCAGGTGTAGGAATCTTTGGTTCAACAGCATGTGAACGAGCAAGATAGGCGGAAATTCCTCGCACTTCAGCAGCGAGCTGCTCCACACGATCAGACACTTGCTTAATCTCCATTGAGAGAAAAAAAAAATTCCCCCTACGGCCTCAGAGATATAGAGGAAAGAATATACACACTTTTTTTTTTTTTTAAAAACACAATTCTTTCCTGTTATTGAGTACCCAAGGATCTGCGGTTTGGCGGGTGATTCTGTTATGATTGAGTCACCGTAGGAGGCAAAAACAGAAATGCTAGCTAAGTTCAGAAAACCAGAGAAGTTGGCAACTATCAGATTGCAGACCCCTGAACCTATCAACACAACTAGCAGTAGCCGTGGGGGGTTCCTACGATGACCTAGACCCCTCGATCACAGCCGGAGAGATACATAGGCCTAAAGAAGGAAAGGGGAAATCTATCTGCCCCAGAGCAGACCCCAAAGCAATAGGCAGCCCCCCACATATAATGACGGTGAAGCAAGATGAAAACACTTACACAGACAGAAAGACAGACTGAGCAAAGACGGGGCCCAAAAACTACCTAGATAGGAACGGATAGGAAGGCTGCTGTCTGCAATCTGCCAAAACCCTATCAGAGACAAAAGCCAACAAGCTGATATAAAAATGGCCCTGAAGCAACTAAGCTTCAAAAACTAAATCAGCACTCAGGTACTTTCAGAAGACAGAGCTAACGGAACACTGCACACTCCAGCAGGGAGTGGCAGGATCCAAAAAGCAAGAAAAATAAAAGCAAATCTTAAATGCAAAAGGCAAAACAGAAAACTTAGCTTTAGGAGAGCAGGAATCAGACTGGTGTCCAAGAGTCCACAGAGAAATCACCCGCAGGGCAGAAAGGGCGTAGGCTGCCTTAAATCCAGTCAGTGACTCCACTCAGCCAATCGTCTTCATTAGTCCCAGGTGCCTGATAATCAGGCTCACTACCTTCCTTCACTAGAATAGGGAGTTCACCAGGCCTCAGTGACGGAGGGGAAAATGAACTCACAACATGCATCGATGGAAAGTGACAGGAGACAACAGTTGTCAACTATGGTTACAAACTACTTTTCCTCCCATATCGATGTTCTCCCGCACAGGTCATTCCCCTTTGACTATTGGGCCGCTAAACTGGACGCCTGGCCTAAATTGGCCCAATATGCCTTACAGGAGCTCGCTTGCCCAGCTGCAAGTGTGCTATCGGAAAGAGTCTTCAGTGCAGCTGGATCAATCCTGACAGAAAAAAGGACCCATCTGTCAACCCAAAATGTGAATGATCTAACATTCATTAAAATGAACCACGCATGGGTTTCCAAGGATTTTGTCACACCTTACCCTGATGACACATAGGTTGCCAGAAAAATGGCTTTCTTTGGTACTCCTCTTCCTGGGACTTGACCAATTTCGCCTTTAGCAGCAGGTGAATGTCCCACATCAGCATATGCCATTTTGTAAACCTCCCTAACTGGGTTGCCTCCTCCCCCCATGGCTGGGGTCACCACCTAGCGCACGCAACCGTGCGAGTGCCGTTGCCCTGGACAGGTGGGTGGGCTGACTCTTGGGCGCTGGCACTGGCACAGGGTCCCTCATAGTGCAATGAAGGGTCTCTGACGGTGGGGGTGCACACCCGCCGTCAGGCACACCGCCGTACTATGAGGGGCCCAGTGCCAGTACCGACACCCACGAGTGTGCCCCCCTTGCTTGGGCAGGGCCCCAGCATTTGCAATGTTTACCTCTCCCTGCTCCTCCGCTGTGTAGTCTGGGCTGTCAAATCCTTCACTGGGACTGCCACTACAAATTTGGTGAACTGATAGAAGATGATGGTTAAGACGTAGCTATGCCCTGTCCCGCTGGCCGGGATCTAGCTTCAGATGATCAATGGCTTCCATTTCTTATGGACGTCGACTCGCAATGAGATGCAGTGGTGGTTTGTCATCAGTTTTCACAGTTTTCCTACCCACAGACGTGTGACATTCCAGCGCACATTTTTAAATGTGCCATCCCTCTCATGCCAATCCAATTGAATCGCCTACGGCCTGTGGCTTCTGTGTTTTGCACTCCAAAGTTACGTGACAGAGCATGATAGACAGTGAGCACCATGTTTACATCTCTCCCTGTGATCAAAATTGGATGGATATGAGTAACGGCGATGGGATCAACGGTACTGCGATACAGCAAGAATTTCTTCACAAACAAAGGTTTTTGCTGTCTCCACACACTAATTAATTGAGGGTTAGCATCGCCTCTGAGAATTGTGACGGAAGTTTTTCCCATGAATAGTAATTCCTAGATTTCTGCAATCACTAGACTTTATGTCAGTAATTGTATGCATCTCATTTCCTATTGCGGAGAGTCTGGACTGTCTTACTGAGACAGAAATATAAATGAAGATTAAAAAATACCACCAAAAGTGTATACTGGTCTACGCTTCAAATACATTTCCTTTTTTCGAATTTTTAGATTGTTGTCTAATCCATACTGAGAACACAGAGATTTTAAATGTTTAAACTATGCTATATATACCTGCTATCCAGTGATAATGTACCCTTTCTCAACTTTGTACAATCTGGTCAGATCTGTACTGGGCCTGAGACCGTCTGATCCTGCATCCCGATCTATAGACATAGGTTTTTAATGTGTAAACTATGCTATGCATACCTGTTATCCAGTGATACGGTACCCTTTCTCACCTGTGTCCAATCACGTCATATCCATACTGGGCATGAGAACGTCTGAGCCTGCCTCCTGATCTATATACATAGGTTTTAATGTGTAAACAATGCTACATATATACCTGTTATCCGGTGAAACTGTACCCTTTATCAACTTTCTAGAATCTTGTCGAATCCATACTGGGCCTGAGAACGGCTGCCGAGCTGTTAAGCAAGCTACAGCACCTTTGTTTTGGACACATAATTTTTTCATCTTGTCAGGAATGCCGGTTAGGCCTAATTCCGTAATTGCGGTTGACCTGCACTTACTGGGAAATCATCGTTTGCGGGGAATAATTGGAATCACAGATCCCCATCACTAACGATGTTCAGCGAGTTATCAGCACCTGTAAGCGACAAAAGCTGGTCCTTTCAGTGTAGCGCGCATGCAGCCCCGGACATGTAAGGCCATGATAGACCTGATATTGCTCGATCTCGCGTGCCAGAGCCTCGCGTATCCCTCTAGTAAGCTTGATGCGTACCGCGGGGGCATGCCGGAGTCTCGTTCGTTAACGGAATAAAGCTGACAAATCGCTAGCACAACTAAAACGGACATACCACACCACACACAGAATCGACAAAGCTTTCAATGTGTGCATCTTTTCTTGAGGTGGCATGGTAGTGATTTCCTGGGTGGAGTCCAATGAAGCCACAGGCTCCACTCCTGGTGGTGCCCTTTTGGACATTCCTTTAAGGTTCAGCTTTGCAATCATACTGCCCTGGAAAGCAAACACTTTGCCTTCATGGACGCTGTTTGGATGTTCGTGGGAATAACGCCGCCCGATCACCAGTTGGCATAATTTATTGGTGGGAAGTCCGACGGTATATGATTGTGTTCGATTTCATTTTTTTTTTTTGGTTAGTTTTTTACATTTTTAGTCCAGCCTTTCTTGACTTCATAAGGGCATGACAAGCCTATATCTGTGTCTCCTCTGCCTCCTCCTTTTACTCCTCCACCTCTTTTCTAAATGTAGTTGCCCTTTTCCATACATTATTTTTGTCTTCTGAGCATTTTGTCGGCTTTGAGACACCGTTTAAGGTGTTTTATAATTGCTTTCTATGTGTTTGTATGTGTTTGTGTTTGCCTGCCATTGTTTTCAATGTGGTTCGACGAACATTCGACGAACTTGCCTCCTGTGCGACGAACCAAAACACTAGCGGGGTGGCTCAACACTACTCCTGATATATAAACGTACATTGTTAATGTTTAAACTATGCTATATATACCTGCTATCTGCTGATACTGTACACTTTGTCTACTTTTTATATTCTTGTGTAATCCATACTGAGCCTGTGAGCATCTCTGTGTGACTGATGGAATATATATGGAGTTTGACAATTATCCTTTGACTGAATAGAGCTGTACGCTTCTGATACAGTGCCATTGCCATATATCTGATGCTATTTTGTGTCTATTTTGTGCTAAATTTGGAAGTTTGGTGGAAGAGGCCGCGGACGTGGGCGTGGGGGGGCCAGCTGGTGCTGATGGTGGTGGTGCATCTGCTGGTAGTGGCAAAAGCAAAATAGCAGCTAAGGCAGGAGGTGTTGAGCCTGCGTCATGGTCTGGCTCCGGAACGCCTGGAAGGCTACCTTTTCTGGGAGTGGGTTAACCGCTTTTAAAGCCGGAGCATGAGGAACTGGTTTGGGCTTACATTGCCGAAACAGACTCCAGCAAATATGCCCTCCTCTTCTGAAGTTTCAAAAAATGCAAGCACTGAGTCATCAAGTGCTGGCTCCTGGTCAGGAAGAACCCCTTTCCTTGTGTCCTGCACCCCCACCCAAAGTGAATGATGCAGCAGGCCACACTTCACATTAGTCCATGTAGCTCTTTCTATCATACCATGCCTGGGTTATCAAGTCAAATCGTGAATTCCCCAGTCCAAGATGAATCTGACATGGCGTGTGGGTGGCCAGCCAGGGCAGTGGGGTTAATTGGTACTGGGCCGATGTCTCACAGGGATGTGTCACGGTGGTGGTGACCCGTTCCGTGGCACTGGGCGTCCATGCAAAGGGGTGAATTACGTTTATAGGTGAATGATACGTGACGCCACCTGTGGTTTCTGATTAGATTGACCAGCACTGCAGTGGCGCTTCTCTGGGACAGATGTTGTGGTGCAGGTAAGATGTAGAAGCCCTGCACAGGTTGTCGCAAGGCAGATGAAAGAGTTGGTAGATGGTGTGCAGTGCAGGATGTAGCAGAGCCGTGCGCCAGGTGCAGGAGAAAGAGGACAGACACAGTCGTGCAGTTCCTTTACCTGGACTTGGTAAATGCCGTCCAGGACCCAGAGTACAGATGGAGAAGGAGTTGGTCAGCCTGGAAGCCAATTTGGAATGCTCTCTCTGCAGATAGGTAGTGTGGCCTCCGTTCAAGCGCTTATCTGAGGTACTCGCAGTGCTGAGTTCAATGAAGTTCCCCCTGTTGACTCTCTCTTGGAACTTTCTCGTATGGCAGGCAGCCGTAGCCTTTTCCTTCTGCCTCCCACACGTCACTGCTGGGGCCTCCGAGCCTTAGTTGGGTACAGAGCATTTACAGCTGCTACTTCCTCCGGTTTCTGCTGCTGGAACGTCAGTGTCCCTACAAACTTGGAGACCGGAATCCGGACCATGCGCTCCAGCTAGGAGTGAGCCTTAACTCTGCTCATCCTCCAGCTCCCCTTCTCACATCCACACACTTCCCCTTCCCTTCACAGACTGCCCTAACTTACCTCCTCCCGACCACAGAGACCAGCTCCTCAGCAGTCAGGTTCAGAGGTCTCCTTGCTGGCCTGGAGTGGGAAATGTGTTGTGTGTTGGTTTAACTGCTAGAGAGATCCTTCGTTGCTCCCAAGCATGACATCACACTCCCTAGGAGGAAGGTTATGCCACTGTGGCGACCGTACTCCAGGGGGCGCCACATGTGCACTGATGCCCAGCCACTGTTAGATGATTCTGCTAGTAAATTGACCCAGACCACTACATTCCCCTCGCACTCTACACAGCCAGAATCTGACCCCGATAAAACTCAGGTTATCCTTCCCATATACTGTACCACCTTACACGGTGACAAAGAGGAAGGTGCAGATGAAAGTGCAGGTTCGGCCCACCCGCCGTCAGACACACCGCCGTACTATGAGGGGCCCTGTGCCAGTGCCGTCGCCAATGAGTGGGCCCCCTGCTTGCTCAGGATCACGGCACTTGCAAAGTTGAAATACTTACCTCAACCTGCTCCACCGCCACGACATCTTCCGCGTTTCCGGACAGTGATATTCTGATCAGAGAGCGCAATGACATCACGTCTGTACGCCCAGACTAGTACAGGGATTCCCTAGCGAGGAGACTTATTTGAGGAGACTTATTTAATTGTTTTCAATGTTGGGACAGCAATTTTTGGGGAGCACTATACTCTGGAGAATGATATATGGGGCCCACCATACACTGGAGCATTCCAAAGGTGGACATCAGACAATGGAGCAGCATTTACAGGGCCCATTATGCACTAGAGCATTAGAAATGGGGCCCATTATATATAGAGCATTATTTGGGCCCATAAGACAGTGTAGTTTCATCCATGGGGACCAACATATACTGTAGCATTATGTGGAGCTCATCATATACTGTTTAAAACATTATATGGGACCAATGATTCTGTATGGATAAATATATGGGCCTCATTACTCTGTATAGCGCACTATGCGGTGGCCATAATACTGTATGGAGAAATATACTGTCCGTTTTTGGAGCTATTGGAGAATTTAAAATGGATATCAGTCATGAGATGTAAAAAGTGAAGTATTTTTCATTGTACTATACCGCTATTTCTCTGCCGTATCGGAGCCTCATAAGTTGTGCTATGTGTTAAAGGGGCGTTCTTTGGCCCAGGGCACATGAAAACCTGGAGCCAGCCCTACCCCCCCACAACTTTAGCCAAATAACCCCCATTTTTCAGTGCGTAACTAGTATTATGAAGTAAATTAAGGTTGAAATGCTTCAGTAATAAGAATTGATGTTTTTGGCATTCAAAAGGGCACTGTAGGTGTGTTTCCTGTGCTCCACTCCCTGCCGACTTTGCTTCCCCATTGACTTGCATTGGGTTTCGTGTTTCAGTCGGCCTTCGACTTTTCACAATAATCGGCTGATTTCGTTCGACCCGACTTTTGCGAAAGTCGGGTTTCATGAAACCCGACTTGATCCGAAAAAAGGCAAAGTCGCTCATCTCTACTAATCAGCATTAAATCCATATGAATGTGCGGTGAATTTAAATTACATGACAATCCATCGTCGCCAGGCAATCTTGTCACGGACACGCCAATGGGAACGTGGAATGACGCGTCCCCCTGCTGGTGGTTGATTGATTGACAGCGGGATTTAACAGGTCGACAGTCATGGGCAGAGCTCCAGTGTAAGAGGCACATGATGGTTGATTAATTCAGCCACCATGTCCAGGGAAAGATGTAGGCATCAAAAGATGCGCATAAAAGCTAGGGACATGACATATGATGACATATGACAGGACAGGTCCTTCAAGAGATAAAGGTCCTCTTTGTAGCCATCTCTGTCCTGGCCTATGCCACTGTGTGTGTATACTGCACTGAACAAAGTCAATTTATACAATAAAGTTTAGATGACATAATAAAAATCCTTGATTTAAATAGTGAATCTATATAATCAGCCAGAGCTCCTTACAGTCACTGCAACCCAAAAGCTTAAAGGGAAAGGCTGAAGTGCTTTTAAACTTAGCTTTATTAGGCCATGTGCACACGATGCAGATATCCAGCGGATCCGCAGCGGATTTTTCCACGCAGAAACGTTGCATATCCGCATTGTGATGTACAGTAGCATTAGTCAATTGAAAAAAAAACCGCTGTGCAGACGCTGCGGATTTTTCAGCGCGGTTTTCTTGTGGTTCAAAATATGCAGCATGTCACTTCTTTTATGCAGTTTTCCACCTGCTCCATTCTCCAAATCCGCAGGGGAAAACCGCACAAAAACCGCAAGAAAACAGGAAGAAATCCGCAGGAAAAATGCAGGTCAATTGACCTGCGGATTTCTTCAATTCTGCACGGAAAAATCCACAGGGCCAAAAAGCACGTCTGCACTTAGCCTTAATTGGAAAGACTGTTGTCTCTTACTTTATAAAGACCTGAAACAACCTTAATGACTTCATACCACCAAGATTTTCCTTTAATAGTTAAGTCTGCCTGACTCCACGAAGCATTGTGCCTGGGAAACGTTCCAGATTTTAATTATTGTGTTCACATTGCGACAAGATTTTCTTGTTGGCTTTCTCCCAGAGCAAATCAAACTCATATTCCTTGAAAAGAGAATTATTAGTTATCACCATAACTGTGAACTGTGTGCTTTAGTATTATATTCATTTTTTTTACATTTTTATTTCTAATCAACTGTTAAATTGTATATATCAGGATACTGTACCCTTGATGTATATATTGCTCTTTTTATGTACAGTGCAACCTAGGAGCATGCCTACGGCATCATTCTTCAAGCAACCAACACAAAGTACAAAACCTACAAAAGACAAATTGAAAAAACCCTGCTATAATTAAATAAGTAAAAAGCAAAAGTGCATTTAAATTTAAATTTACATGCACTTTTGCTTTTTACTTATTTAATTATAGCAGGGTTTTTTTCATTTTGTCTTTTGTAGGTTTTGTATGCTTTTTGGCCATGTGAACATGCATTTATATGCTGCATGTGTACCAACTCAAACCAAGCTCAATTTTTGTGTTCTAACCAACACAAAATGTTATGTTTATTTCATATAAAGTTATTTGAGGGAGGATAATTGCCTTTGAGTGCATACATCAAGTTCAGTGGATTGCTGTTAGGACTTCTCAACAACTATAATAAGAAGTGTTGGAAAGCTTGGCTCCTCTAATTTTTTTTTGTCATGGTGTCTAGCTCTGGCTAGTGTTTGTTTACATATATTATTATTATTATTATTTATTGTTATAGCGCCATTTATTCCATGGCGCTTTACATGTAAGGAGGGGTATACATAAAAACAAGTACAATAATCTTAAACAATACAAGTCATAACTGGTACAGGAGGAGAGAGGACCCTGCCCGCGAGGGTTCACAATCTTCAAGGGATGGGTGATAATACAGTAGGCGAGGGTAGAGCTGGTCGTGCAGCGGTTTGGTCGATCGGTTGTTATTGCAGGTTATAGGCTTGTCGGAAGAGGTGGGTCTTCAGGCTCTTTTTGAAGGTTTCGATGCTAGGTGAGAGTCTGATATGTTGTGGTAGAGAGTTCCAGAGTAGGGGTGATGCGCGAGAGAAATCTTGTATGCGATTGTGGGAAGAGGAGATAAGAGGGGAGTAGAGAGGGAGATCTTGTGAGGATCGGAGGTTGTGTGCGGGAAAGTACCGGGAGACGAGGTCACAGATGTATGGAGGAGACAGGTTGTGGATGGCTTTGTATGTCATGGTTAGGGTTTTGTAATGGAGTCTCTGGGCAATTGGGAGCCAGTGAAGGGATTGACAGAGGGGAGAAGCTGGGGAATAGCGGGGGGACAGGTGGGTTAGTCGGGCAGCAGAGTTTAGAATAGATTGGAGGGGTGCGAGAGTGTTTGAGGGGAGGCCACAGAGCATGAGGTTGCAGTAGTCAAGGCGAGAGATGATGAGGGCATGGACTAGGGTTTTTGCAGATTCTTGGGTGAGGAATGAACGGATTTGTGAAATATTTTTGAGTTGAAGTCGGCAGGAAGTGGAAAGGGCTTGGATATGTGGTTTGAAGGAGAGATCAGCGTCAAGGATTACTCTGAGGCAGCGAGCTTGTGGGACTGGGGAGAGTGGGCAGTCATTTACTGTAATTGATAGGTTCGTAGGGGGGGTCACGTGTGATGGGGGAAAGATGATGAATTCTGTTTTGTCCATGTTGAGTTTCAGAAATCTAGCGGAGAAGAAGGATGAAATAGTGGACAGACATTGAGGGATTCTGGTTAGTAGGGAGGTGATATCTGGTCCAGAGCTGTAGATCTGTGTGTCATCAGCGTAAAAATGATACTGAAAGCCATGAGATTCTATTAGCTGTCCCAGGCCAAAGGTGTAAATAGAGAACCGCAGGGGCCCAAGGACTGAACCTTGTGGGACTCCGACAGATAGGGGGCGAGGTGAGGAGGTGGTGTGTGAGTGGGAGACGCTGAATGTCCGGTCTGTTAGGTATGATGAGATCCAGGATAGGGCCAAGTCTGTGATGCCGAGGGATGAGAGGGTCTGTAATAATAGGGAATGGTCCACTGTTTCAAAGGCAGCCGACAGGTCCAGGAGGAGGAGGACAGAGTAGTGTCGCTCGCTCTTGGCGGTTAAGAGGTCATTGGTGACCTTAGTAAGGGCAGTTTCAGTGGAGTGGTGTGACCGGAAGCCAGATTGTAAGCGGTCGAAGAGGGAGCAAGAAGAGAGATGGGAGGACAGTTCAAGGTAGACGTGTTGTTCCAGTAGCTTGGAGGCGTAGGGGAGAAGTGATATAGGGCGATAGCTAGATACAGAGGATGGGTCAAGAGAGGGCTTTTTGAGGATAGGTGTGATGGAGGCATGTTTAAAGCTTGAGGGGAAAACACCAGTTGTTAGTGATAGGTTGAAGAGATGGGTTAGGGTTGGGATGAAGACTGTGGTGAGGTTTGGTATGAAGTGGGATGGGATCGGGTCGAGTGCACAGGTGGTGAGATGTGATCTTGAGAGTAGAGTGGAGAGTCGATCTTCTGTAATGGTGGAGAAGTTGGTTTTGAAGGTGGAGGGCTGGGAAGTCGGGAGTAAGGGCTCTGGGGGTTGTTGACCAAAACTGTCCCTGATGTTATCAATTTTCTGCTTGAAAAATGAGGCAAAGTCTTCAGCTGAGATGAGTGGGGAGGGAGGAGGTGCTGGGGGGCAGAGGAGAGAATTGAAGGTGTTGAATAACTGTTTAGGGTTGTGAGACAGGGAGGATATGAGAGATGAGAAGTAGGTTTGTTTAGCTGTGGCGAGTGTGGTCTTGAAAGTAGTGAGGGACTGTTTGAATGCGATGAATTGCTCGTTGGAGTAGGATCTTTTCCATCTGCGCTCAGCAGCCCTGGAAGCTCGCCTCAGCTCTTTGGTCAGGCTGGTGTGCCAGGGCTGTCTGTTGATTTTGCGAGTTTTGGTATGTGTAAGTGGGGCAGCGGATTCCAAAGCTACAGTTATTGTGGTGTTATATAGAGCGGCAGCGTCATCCGCATTGTGTAAGGAACTTATATCTGTGAGAGGGAGGAGGGATTCAGAGAATGAGTGTAGGTCAAGGTGTTTAAGATTCCTGCGAGGGTGTGAAAGTTTGTGGGGTGGGGATTGTAGACATGGAGTGAAAGGGAAGAGAATGTGAGCAGGTTGTGGTCAGAGAGAGGAAGAGGTGAGTTAGAGAGGTTAGCTAGGGAGCAGAGGCGGGTGAAGATGAGGTCCAGTGTGTGGCCATCTTTGTGGGTGGCTGTAGAAGACCATTGAGTGAGGCCGAAGGAGGAAGTGAGAGATAGGAGTTTAGTGGCAGCTGAGAGGGAAGTGTCAATGGGGATGTTGAAGTCGCCCATGATGATAGTAGGGATGTCCGCGGAAAGGAAATGAAGTAACCAGGTGGTGAAGTGGTCAAAGAAGGTGGTGGCCGGCCCTGGGGGGCGGTAGATGACAGCCAGTTGGAGGTTGGAGGGGGAGTAGATGCGCACAGAGTGCACCTCAAAGGAAGGGAGGGTAACAGAGGATGGCAGTGGGATTGGGGTGAAGGAGCAGGTATCTGACAGGAGAAAACCAACTCCTCCGCCATGTTTGCTGCTGAGGCGGGGGGTGTGAGAAACGTGGAAGCCGCCATACGAAAGTGCAGCAGGAGAGGCTGTGTCAGAAGGGGTGAGCCAGGTTTTGGTGATGGCGAGGAAGGAAAGTTTGGTAGTAACAAAAAGATCATGGATGTAGGAAAGCTTGTTGCAGACAGAGCGAGCGTTCCACAGGGCTCCTGTTAGTGGGACTGGGGAAGCGGGGGCTGGGTGAATGGGTATAAGGTTGGAGAGGTTACGGAAGGTTGTGATAGAGCGTGGATGGGAGGTAGAAATGACTGTGGGAATGTGGTGAGGAGGACCAGGATTTGGAGAGATATCACCAGCAGTGAGAAGGAGCAGAGAAAGTGTTAGCAGATGGGAGCAGGAGAGGGCATGAGGGGGCTGTCTGTGTTTGGAGACAGAGGAATGTATGTTAAGGAACAGTTTTGAGGCGGAGGTGAGGTGGATGGGGAGGATTGAAGAAGAGATGAACAGTTCCTTACTAGGAGTAGGGATTAGGGGAATTAGCAGAAAGTGAAGGATTATTGGGGTGAAAGTGAAAACAAACAGAAACATTGTTTACAGTGACTGTGTCCAGTTCCCTTCAGTTCCCTTCTGGTTCAATTCTGGTTTTAATTCTTAAATTAATCTTCACACTTCTAGAACACACTTATAGGAATCACACTGCAGACTGAAGTCTTTATGCAGACTTGTGCTCTGCAATATATGTACAACTAAGTGCAGTCAGGTGTGAAGCAGAGAGGAGTGGTCTTTGCTCTTCTTGGTCAGACAATTAAGAGTGGACCAGATGCATATGATCAAGCCAGAGTAAACAAGGTCATAAATAACACTGGGGTAAGCTGGGGTTAGCTGAAAGGCATACCATGTGAATGCTAGGTGCAGAGGCAAGTCTATGTGCAAAGCTGGGTGATGCACTGTGTGCCCTTCATAGACAGACAGCAGGAGAGCAGGAGAGCTGGGTGGATGGACATACCATGTGAATGCTAGGTGCAGAGGCAAGTCTATGTGCAAAGCTGGGTGATGCACTGTGTGCCCTTCATAGACAGACAGCAGGAGAGCAGGAGAGCTGGGTGGATGGACATACCTGTCGGAAGAATAGCTTCAGGCTTATGTTGTGCATTAACTGTAGAGAGCTAGAGCTTTTTAATACTGTACTGTATAACCTTTGAGTCTTGTGTGCATTAGTTATTTTCCTGTAATCCTCCATTTTATGATGTTCAAGACAATGGTTGCTGTATGTTCCAAGAAAAATAAGTCATTCTGTCCCAATTTCAGAGTGCTGCTGATTCTTCTTAAAGCTGAAATATGCAACAGGAGGAACACTGACTCCTGAGTGGACCCTTCCTAAGTGGACCCTTAACCTGCAGAGGCTCCCACATCAAATACTGGTGAAAAGTGTAATACCAGTTGCCTGCGTCCCTGCCTGTCACCTTTTCTTCCTGCCGGGAAGGATGCCGACTTACTCAATACCCCGACCTTGCAGTGTGGTGTTCGGACTCTGCTCTGCTTCCTGCTGCCACACACTGTGCATGTCCTCCGGCGGTGCTCCTCCAATTCTTAAAGGGGAAGCACGCACACTTTGGAAATACCCCCAGTCAATAGCTGGGAGGCATCAAGTATATAATGCACACTCCCCAGTAGGGAGGTGTTTGAGCAACATTCTCCATTCTATAGTTTTGAGTAATTAGTGAGTTGGCAGGTCTCTGTATCCTGTACTGTGTTTAGCCTGAACCTTGTTCTGTTATCCGTGTTACTTATCCCTGTATCCTGAATCTGCTTTGGTGGTACTAGAACCTGAAACCACAACTGTCGTACCTAAACCATGACACCACTCTTTGCGGTACCTGAACTTGATACTGCTCCCTGCGATACCTGAGCCTGAAGCTGCACCCGTGGTACCTGAGCCTAAAGCCGTTCCCTTGGTACCTGAACACTCACACTGCTCCCTGTGGTACCTGAGCCTGACACCACTCTCTGCGGTACCTGAGCCTGATACTGCTCCTTGGGGTACCTGAGCCTGAAGCCACACTCGCGGGACCTAAACCTTGACACCACTTCCTGCGGTATATGAACTCCGACACTGCTCCTTGCGGTAACTGAGCCTAATACCACTCCTGTGGTTCCTGATCCTGAACCCACACCAGCAGCATCCAAACCTGTAACCATTCTAGTGTCACCTGAACCAGCACCAGTTTCGTCCTGGTTAGCGTTCCCAAGTCTGTACATTTGGAGCCTGTTCCAGTATCCTCATCCCATCTTGCCCAGTGAACTAGAATCTGTGCTGTCTGAACAGTATCCAAATCCAGTCCTGCCAGTGACTCCGAGCCTGTGGCCATCGTGCCCGATAACTCAGAACTCCTGCTGTCTGAACAGTGTCTGAATCTGGTCCTGCTAGTGACTCTAAGTCTATGTCCATTCTACCCGATGACCCAGAACCTGTGCTATCTGTGTGAGGAGACTGCAGGCACATAGGATGCAGTAGCGGACCGTACACAGACCAAGGATGATAGGGGCTTATTTTACAACAGAAAATTCCACACATGGAGAAAACGGAGGGATATTATTCTCTAATACAGCGAATGACTATTGGGGATAACTTAAAGCACAAGAATAAGTAAAGCAGACAGTACAATTAAATACTACATAACCCTCAGGTGTCAGTCACGGTTAAACTACTGACCGTGACTGGAGCCGCTTAGGATGCGTCGCAGTGGCGGTCTGACACAGTTTTGAGGAAGTTGGTATAATATATCCTGACGATGGTGGTGTCCTCTCGTGGTCCTGATGATGGCGGCGACTCCTCAGGATCCTGATGCAGGTCTTGGGTCCAGAAGATGAAGCGATGAAGAGGGAAACATCTTTATCCTCAGCGGTGAGTGTCCCAACACTACGGAGACTTGCAGCACTTCCCAAACACAGTTTACAACGGGCAGCCCTGTTTGCTGTGTCGACTCGACACACACCTAAGACCAGTTCACAGACCTTGTCTCTCATGGTCAGTGCTGTCGGCGGGGGCGGCTGTGGCAGAGTTGTCAGCTGTGTCAGCGGTCTCAGCGAGGGCAGAGATGTCAGCGGAGTCTTTATTCTTAATGTCTGTGTGTTTTTTTTAACCCTTTCAGACTAGTGGATTAATAATGGATAGGTGCCTTATTGACACCTCTCCATTATTAACCAGGCTTAATGTCACCTTACAATAGCAAGGTGACATTAACCCGTTATTACCCCATATGCTACCCGCTAAAGGGCAATGGGAAGAGAGAGGGTAAGTGCCAAAATTGGCACATCTTACAGATGCGCCTTTTCTGGGGTGGCTGGGGGCAGATTTTTTTTTTAGCCAAGGGGGCCCAAAAACAATGGTCCCTCTCTAGGCTATTAATATCTGCCCTCAGTCACTGACTTGCCATCTCTGGCGAAATGGATCTGCAATGGTTAACTGTATGCAAACCATGTCTCATATCCTGTTGAGTTATGTAATGATTTTCCAGATGCCGACAATTGAATTTTCACATATTCCACTATCTACAACTCTATGAAATATATATATATATATATATATATATATATATATGTATGTGTGTGTGGGTCAATAACATTTACTGCTCAAAGAAATAAAGGGAGCACAAACAGCCTGTTGCAAATGGAATAGTGTTCCCTCTATTTTTTTGAGCAGTATATATATATATATATATATATATATACCTATACTATGTGTACACATGTATTCTATCGTTTCTATTTTATCCTGTTAGCGTGAATTTACAGCATAGCACACTGAATTGCCGGCTTTTCTAAAGGACACCGGTGCGTATTTCTCACAAGTCACACACAATCCATTTTTTTCTTGCACCCATAGACTTGAATTGGCGAGTCTCAGGCGTAATACGGTGCAAATCGCAGCATGCTGCGATTTCACCCGCACGTATAAAACGGGTGAGAAAGAAACAGATGATGGGAGCTGCCCCATAGATTAACATTGGTCCGAGCGCTATGCGATTTTTTCTCGCATAGCCTCGTCCATATTTCTCTCTAGTGTGACTCCAACCTAACATGCAGTGTGTGTGTGTGTGTGTGTGTAACACACAGTGTATGTGTATAGCATGAAGTGTGGGTAACATACATTGTGCAGTATGAAGTGCGTGTATTACTTGCTTGTATTAACCATTCAGGGTAGTGTGATTGTAGCAGACAAACGTTCATAAGTGCAAACATGTTTCTAACTAAACTAAAGTAAGGCTCATTCATCTAGTGATTGCATTGCTTATGCCCGAGCAAAAATGATCAGTATCAGAAGCACACCACCCAGTGTAAATGGCATAATTGCAGCAGATAACATCAGTCCCAGTGTGTGAGGGATAACATGGGAGGGGGGCATAAAAGTGGTACTGTACTGTATGAAAGCACTTATGGGCTTCACTAATGCATTATTTCTGTGTGACTATAAGGTACAGCAGGAAACGTGGGATGCAGTAACGGACCGGAGGCAGAGCAGGGTTAAAGGGGGTTTAATAATACAGTGGATACTCCACGCAGGGAGAAGTGGGGAAAGGGTATTATAACTAAAGCAGGTTTAGGTAAATAAGGCAAGCAATTCAGGAGTAATAAACTTTTCAAACCAGCGACTTCAGCAGTAGGAGCACTGGGTGTAAACGTTGGCTCCAAGGCCGTGGTGCATATGGGGTCCGGCGTAGTCCTGGAGAAGATGGCGTCCTGGATCCTGGTGACGACGGTGATTCCTTGTGGTCCTGGCGATGGTTCTTGGTCCAGAGGATGAAGGGACGGATAGGATAAAGTCTCTATCCTAGGCAGAGGTTAACACTGCGTGGTGACTGTATGCAGAATTATCAGGGCACAGTTCAAAACGGTTCACCCTGCTTTCCTGCCGATATGGGCGCGTGTCTACGCTCCTCCCACGGGCCTTATGACTCACGGTCAGTGCTATCAGCGGCGTCAGTGGTGTCAGCGGTGGCAGTGGACACGGGACAAGTGACTGTCGACAGTCTCTGGTTGTGGTGCTGCGGCCCCTCAGGCTTGGGCCTGCTCCAATGCGTTGCTCCCAAGTCGGAGCACTCTCACTGTTCACCTGCGCACTGTGCTTTCCCGCCAAGTCTGCCTCGTTTCCCACGTGCCAAAGCTTTTTAAGCTTAGATGCGCCCCCTGCCCCACTAAGTGCAAAAACTGGTCCGAGGCCTTAAGCTTTCCCCCGTGCAACAAACGTGACAGCCCTGACAGATCCAGATCCACGACGAAAAAGGTACGCCTGACCCGGTTCTTCTCCTTACATGACCATATATAAAGGACTGGGTGAGGTTAGGGAAGTGGCTTAGCATGAAATAGAAATTGCCATGTTGAGTTATGCAGGATATGTCCTTCTTTCATGTATTCTAAAGCTGGGAGATACAGTTATAGTGATCACATAATTTGGCCTTGAACCTGTCAGGTTCTGATGATGTCACTATGGCCATAGGTTGTCATATTGGGATCTGCTTAGGACTACTCTGAGAGATACAGCATTGGACTGGGGTGCCAAGGGTCCACCAGTAAACAACTCCAGGGCCCTACTTTTCAGCTTCATGCAAATGTGACTTTATCCTCAATCACAAATTTATATAATGATGAATTGGGAAGATTGTTAAATAAATAAAATGCTCCCTCTGTCTGTACATAGTGATTCATGTATATAGTGCCAAGTACTGCTCATATAAGAGGTTGGTGGCCTATTCTTGCACAGCGGCCCACCGGAGGATTCTCCTGGTCTCCGGTCGTCCAGTCCAAGTCTGGATATAAACAGCAGATTAATGAATGTAAATTGACGTGACTTCTGCCCACTGTCATGCAGATATGGCTGTGTATTTACAGTCGTGGGTCCTGAAGTGGTTAAAATAGTTTCAACACCCTGAGAAAGATTCTGTGAGACAATTATCAATACCGCCTTAATTTTGTCGAAAGAATTTTAACATCCAGCTGTCATCCCACCAGTTTAGGGTGAGGTAGCAGATCACTGGTATCTGCCAGCCGTTGTCAGCTGTGCAGCTGAAATTTAAGAAATTATTTCTTAAACGCTGACTAAAAAATTGTACCCATTGCAAGGATTTGACATCAATTACAATATCCCCTGCACTTTCTGTCATGTCACACCTCCAAGAACTAATCCCAGGTGACCTCAATTATGTACACTACCCACGGACTTCGGTTCCTGACCATTAAGTTACCATCATGTAAGCTACCAAATGTCAGCGCAGGGAAACTATGTGACAATTTGTAGAATGATTGCAATGGAACCATAATTACAGATTTTTTCTTACTTTTTTTAAATATCTCAGTTTCCTTTAAGGTTCTGTTTTACAAATTGAATGTCTGCATTTTAGGCAGTCAGTATTTGATGGTAATATTAGCCGTGCAGAGATGGTAAAGTGATAGTCCTTGACCAAAAATAGCAAACGGAAAATAATTTAAAGCAAAAAAAAAAAAATAATGATGATGGAAAAAAAAGAAAAAAAAAATCTGTGCCGCATTCTCTTTGTTTAGTTCTGCCACATGAAAGGATTTCTTTAATAGGAATATCTTGAAAAATCAGACTCGTGGTGAGGGAAATTATACCTCAAGATAATAACATAACTGTGACAAACATAATTACCCCCTAGATCACCATATATTTGACTACATCAATAGGGAAGCTCAGCACCTCGAACATAATAATAAAATATGTTTTTTTTGTGGACGCAGCAATATAAGACCATTATAAAGAGTATAAAGCTTGAATGTAAAAAACATGGAATTTGATGGAAATTATTGAATGTTACAGAGCTAAAGAGTGGAAAATAACAGGTCTTTCTCTACCATATTTGTAGCAGGAGTAATGAGTGGCATCTGGTTAAGGCTATGTGCACACGTTGCGGAATTGCATCCGAAATTTCTGCGGGAATTCCACAGCTCCCTGCAGCGGGAAATACGCTAGAATTCCACATGTGTAATTCCGGTGTATTTCCTGTGCTTTAACTAGCGTTTTGCAAGCGTTATTAGCTTGCAGAATACTAGCGTTTTCCAAGCGATCTGCAGCATTGCTTGGAAAACTGATTGACAGGTTGGTCACACTCTTCAAACATAGTGTTTGACGAGTGTGACCAACTTTTTACTATTGAGGCCGCCTATGCAGCATCAGTAGTAAAAAGATATAAAGTTAAAAATAATAAAAAAATACAAAATTGTGTTTTTCTCACCTTCCGGCGTCCTGCGCAGCGTTCCCAATTCTTGTGATGCTCCCAGCAAGTCCCGTTCCCAGTGATGCCTTGCGACAATGACCTTTCATGACGTAGCGGTCTCGTGAGAATGCAACGGTATCGCGAGACCGCGACTTCATCAAAGGTCATTGTCACAAGGCATCACTGGGAGCGGGAGTTACCGGGAGCATCGCTGAGGCCTGGGGATGCTGCATGGGACGCCCGAAGGTGAGAATATCACCATTTTTTATATTAATTTTTCCTACAGGGATATGGTACCCAGGGCCTGGAGGAGAATCTCCTCTCCTCCAGACCCTGGGTACTATTCGCACATTTTCCGCTTACTTTGCGCATGGTGGGCATAGCCACATACGGAAAGTAAGCGGAACAATGCATTCCTATGTGTGCGGAATTCCGGCGATTCCACACAAAGAATGGGCAGGGTCTATCACAGTGATCAAAATGAACCAATAGGAAAAATTTCTTTTTGATGCCAGGTACCGGCTGGTGCGCCTGTCCGACCATTTTCTCCCGGAAGAAGATGCCGGCCATCTGAGGGACTTCACGGGGGTTTGCATGGACATCAGAGGTACCGGGGGGGATCAGTGAACCCCATTTCTCTTTTCTCTGATGTGCGAGGAGAGAGAAAGAGAGTAGCTGAGACCCCAGAGAAATTCCAACTCTTGTGGGCACTATACACTTATTTTTCAGCGCCGTAAAAAAGCGGCACTGAGACATAAGTACCCTTAACTGCCAACGTTAAAAGGCGTATCGACGGTCGTTAAGGGGTTAAGATTGTTGATATTCTTCTCCTTTTATCTGTTCCCCATTCTTAGTGTGGCACACAAGACACACAAAGCTTGAGTCATCTTCTTCCCTTTTTATCTGGTTTCAAGTGTGATTTTCACGTTGCCTGCTGTTACTTGCCACAGGTGAGTTTGAATCAGCGTCACATGCTTGAAATAAAGTGGTTTACCCAAAAATTAGGAAAGGTGCCAACAATTTTGTCTGGCCCATTTTTGGAGTTTTGTTTGAAATTATATCCAATTTGCTTTTTTTTCTGTGTTTTTAGCCATTGTTCCAATACATAGAAAGGAAGTGAACACATGGATAGCAAAACATATGTAATTACAATAATTTTCTGGGAGAAATACTTCATTTTCTGGAATAATTTCAAGGGTGTCAACACTTTCAGCCATGACTGTAGATAGCTGCATGTAAAGAGCCATGCACATGGCTCAATACACAGTCATACAGAGAGAAAATAACAGATCTATACAGGAGAATAATATAACAAAGCTGGCAATGGTGCAATTAGCAGTCTAATGCTGTTCACCAGAGCATTGAAGGGAATAGACTGCTGTTTTCAAAGCTAACTCCAATCAAAGCAGTTACTGGTGGCTGTCAGCAGCATAAAATAGCGCATGCGCCTTCTCCATATGAACCCATACAACTTCTGCTTTATATACAGTTTAATGCAAATATTGGAAAAAGTGGATGGGCATTAGTCATGAGGCGGCCCCCCAACTCTTAGACCTCATTGAAGCTACATGGTCTTCTGCCATTGGAAGTATGCCACTGCTGTCACGCTGAAAAAAAGGTTTTAACCAAAGTGTTTATTCATATTAGAAGCATTAAAATCCCCCCAAAAGTTGAACACAGATGTGCACTGTGTCCTTAATCATTACAAGGGATGCAAAGTGTTTCAGAAACACAAAAGCATTTGAAAATTCTACAACCTGTTTATGTTGATTTTACAGTGGACCCGCCGTGGGAAAAGTTGTATCGGAGCTCGAGCTGATGTCAGTGAGTTGAACTGAGTTCACTGGCTGTGAACTCCCAGGACCTTTCTATTCATATAATTATTACACAGCTGTCATGTGCCTGAAAAGGTGCCGGAGGAGAGGCGTGGCTTTTGAATACCTAAATGTTTTGACTGTCAAAAGGTTCACTCATCTCTAATGTGAACCTACCCTATTACTAACACTTTCTAGATATTATGTACATACCTATACAGTATAAACTTGTTGGTTCCGTACCAAGAGTTCAGATTGTGACCAGATCACAACAATCCTGCAGATTTCAGCTTTTAGAAGAATCGTCAGCACTCAGACATTGTGAAAGAATATTTTGGGAGGTCATCTGGTAAGTCCCTTCTGCACTGCCCTCTACATATCAATAGTGCTAAATAATGTAAGATGCTTCCAACAACTTTCCTTCGTCTATTCTTAATAAGTTATAAGCAAGAAATTATAGGCGAGAGCATGCTGCTGGGCCGAAGTTTCTACCACTGAGGCCACACTGGTCATAGCAGGAGGTGAGGAGAGCAAAGCATCGGGTTAATGTCGCTGTATGTTCAGACATCGTTCTTATGAACCGACAGAATCCGGCACTGATGTCTATTAAGATGAACAGCAGTAGGTGAGCGGTGTTAATGGAGAGATTAAATGTGATGCAGGTTCTCACAGGTGGACAGAAAGAGAGATGTCCCTGCTTGGTAAGCACAAATATCAGGGAAGAAATCCTCGCAGCTACAACTATGTATGTAACAAGAGAGATCTACCTAACATCCAGCGCAAATAGGGTGCTTTATAAATGCAGTCAGATGGGTGCCAGCTACCATACCTCCAGGTGGCATGAGGAGTGTTCCAGGGTTTAGTTTTGGGTTAATGAGAATAAGCCGGATGTATGAGGGTTTGGAGCACAATTCCATGTATACATAAGCACCCAGTGATGTGGAAGATGTAATAAATATATTAATGTTAATCAATGCAGTGTGATAAATAATGACTCGAGGCAGCGGTACGTGGCAAGCACAGTGACATTTTTCCAATAAAAGTACATGACGCGAGGAGGTACTGGGGACCAGGCAGCATAAATGTGTATGTGAGGACTGAAATCACTTGGAGTAAATGGAATCCTGCGAGTGTTCCGACACTTTACAGCCAGAGAAATGTCTCCTGATGTGTATGTAAAATGTACTTTTGTCATGCATTTGGAAAATGTTAAGACACAGCTCACTGCTCTTTTCAATACAGAGAGATGCTGCAAAAAATAAGAATGTACTGTTTGGAAACGGTTGGATTCTTTGGGGTTAAACAGGACCTTTTAGATCTCCCCTACTTAATTTTCAGTACAAAAAATATAACATATTTTATTCAAATGGAAGTATAAAATTAGATGTAGAATGGACATCTGTGTCTACAGAGAATACAAAGATCATTCACCCATCAATAGTGCCAATGCCTAGTATGAAAAAAGCCAAAGACGGCTACCTCAAGATGCCGGAACAGAGAAATGTCCAGAAGTTGAAAGGCTAAGGCTAAGAAGTCATAGTAAGAGAAAGGGCTTGCTCACACCACCGTATAAATCAGACGAGTGCAAAATCAATAAAAAAAGGTATCGCATTGGGACCAATGTTATTCTATGAGGCAGCACTAATGAATGTTTTCTTCCCATACCGATTTGGCATTAAAAGAAATCTCAGCCTTCTACGATTTGACTCTGAGAGTCTATGGATGTGAGAAAAAAATCGGATGCCATACGATGCCACAGTACAGCATCCAATTTTTACGTATACATTACAATTCTGTAACACTGGAAACTGTAAATGGTCGGTCAAAAGATTAATAGCTGCTGAGCAAGGCGAGAAATTTGCTCAAGTCTCTTGCCTCAATACCGGCACTGCCTCCTGCAGTTCGGACCGGAGCATTCAGCGGCATAGAAATACATGCAGCTGCACACTCCGGTCCCAAGTGCCGGCAGTGCCGGGTATTGAGGTGAGAGACTTACATGGGTTTTTCAAATTGTACTCGCAAGTGTGACCCCGGCCTCAAAAAAAGACTTGCATACGGACTGCAAACGGATGACAAGTGCAAAAAAAAATCATCCCACTTATGAAAATTGGACTGATTTTTTTTATAAGGCTGTATGACCTTAGCCAGTGGCTATATGCAAATAGAGTTTTTACGGGAGTTTTTGAAGCAGAAATGGAGCAAAAAACTGAGCAGAAACTCTTCAAATCCTGATCCAAATCTCAAAACTCCTCAAAAACTAAACTCGGAGTTTCTCATTGATTTCTGCCCTGAAAATGCAGCATACAGACCTCCATTTGCACATATCCTGTTGGAATTTTAGCACAAACATTAGTGTTTATCAAGACTGACATAATAGTAGGGGTGACAGGTTTTCTTTAATTAGGCTATGTTCACCCATTGCTTTTTTCCCCTGCATTTTAATGCAAATTTATGGAAATTAAAAGCTGTGTTTTACAGTACCAGCAAAAGCTATGAGATTTCAGAAATCTCATGCACACACATTTTTTTTTTTGCCTGAATGATTCGGAAAAATGCTGCATTTTTTAAAACTGCAGCATATTATTTCTTTCAGCGTTTTTCCATCATTTTTCACTCCTAGAAAGCAATGAGTAAGTGTAAAAACAGCAGCAAAAATGCAGGTAAATGCTACATTTTTAGTGACAAATGCAGGTACAGTAGTATTTGAAACCTATTTATTTTTGTGATTTCTCCAAGTATAAACCATAAAGTCTTTGTGTTCTCACCTGAGAATGGCAGGTAGGATTAGTACAGTTTAGTTAAATTAGTGCTGTATGCAAAGTAAACATTGGCTGAAAAAGGTGTTAAATTGAAGAATACCCGACCAACTCAAGCGCCAATCAAAGTGTAAAAGTAAACAATGTCCTACAAACTCAATGCTCTGCCAATGTCTTAAGTAAACTGTTCCCGACCAATTTGCATAATGGATTCCATTTATAATTGAGTATTTTTTCATGAACTTTTTTGTCCAGGTTAGTCTATATTTTTTCAGGCATGAAAATCTTTTTTCCACTAAATAATTTGATCAAATTGCTCTTTATCCGAAAAATTGATGGTTTCACATATGTCTTGCATTGGTGACCTGTTTTCATGCTTCTGTGGTGAAAGCAAATCTGAACTTTGGGATCCTGAAAAATGCAGCAAAAAAAACAAGTAAAACCAGCTTTTTTTGTAAGCTGCTTCTTTACTGCCAAGAGAGCAGAAAAAAACACCACAAAAACGCAACGTATGAACATAACCTAAAAGTAATAACTTTTCCAGCCTATATGTCAGATGTAGAGAATGAACTTGATGTGTAAAATAACTAAAATGTTTTTTTTTTTATTATTAATCAGTAACATGTATTTTCTTAGAGAATTCTTCTTTAAATGTCCTATTAGTAAGAAATATCTAATCATTTCAAAAAATGTGCCAATCTGTCATCATTACATGCAATGGCTATAAATGCTCATTAAAAAGTACTCATAAAATAAATATTTACTTTCATAAAGACAACAATTACCATTTGTCTCTATTTTTCATTTTGGTAATAACATTCTATCTTAAGAAATGAGATTCACTTGTGATTGTCTTTGACCATCAGGTTTAAACCGGATCCACCCATGTAAATAATTGAATGCATTGTTGAATTTTTTATTCTATCTGATAAATACTATTTAATTTGTTTAATCTTTATTACTGAGACCGAGTTCGCTTTCCATGTATATATATTTCAATTGCCTTGCTTTAATGTGCAATTGTTCTTGAAAATTGTTCTGTCACTGCAGTAGATACTTACTTTTTAATTAAGCGAATGCCTTCATTTAAAAGGAATTTTAAATAGGGATCAGCGCGCTTATCCTTTTTTAATTTAAGATTTATTAAAATCTAAAATTGAACCATCAGTAATAATAAAAAGAAATTAGCATTCATTTCAATATATTTGCATTTCAGATCTCCCTAATAAAGATGGGTGGTGAGTTACTATATGATCACATTACATTTGGGATACACGTTTCGGAAATTTAACAAAGAAATATCGAGCTTTGCATACTCGGATTGGGAAAGATTTCCAATGTCAGATATGCTGCGATCGCATGTCACGGTTTTGTAGTGCATTTTGATAGTGTCACGACCCCGGGTTCAACTTACCTTGCTGCACGCGCTTCTCGGCACGCTCCTGCTCCCCGGCGCGTCCCCGCGCCCGGCCTCCGGCTCCCTCGGCTTCGGGCGCCTGCGCACTGCCTCCCTCCTGGCGCGCAGCCCCCTGGGTAGTATGATGCGCTGGCCCCGCCTCCAACATGGCAGCGCCCAGAGCTACTTATGCCCGGCATCTGGACAGGTAAGACGCCTGTTCTACTAATGTGGTGACGCTGTCTCATAGCAGCGTTCTCTGTGTTTGAGGCCCCTTCTACCCTGCCTCTGTCTGCGCAGTGTTCCTGGTTAAGTACCTCTATTCTTGCCTCTGCCTTCGCTGTGTGCTGTATCTTCAGTTCCCTCTCCCTTTGCCTCTGCCTGCGCTGCCTCCATCAGCTCTCCCTCTTCACTCCTGCTATGCGGTACCCTCTGTTGGTCTTTCCTCCTTCCCTGTCCTGCTCCATCCATCCTCCCGCTTTGTGTTTTATCAGTACTTCCTCATTTGCAGCCTCCAGCTATTGCCTCCCACTGCGCTCTGGTCCTGCACTCTGCTCGTTCTCCACGGCCTCTGTGTTCCCCTGGGCTCCCTGTACGGATTCGCCTGTGCCTCCTCTCCTGTCTAAACCCAGTATTCCCTTTGGTTCCGGCTGTCGCGGTCCTATCCCCTGGGGGTCTGCCCCTAACACTCCCTGTATAGGGGGTGGTTCTCACCTGGGCGCTCGCCCTCGGGGGCTCTGGAGCCGTGACCCAGAGGGTCCACTTCCAGGTTGCCTACGTTCCTCTTGGTACAGCAACTGTAACAGTTAGAACAGGCCATGGACCCCGCTGGAGCCACGGTTGCCCAAAAAGAGTTGGTTTTCCTTCGGGAGAACCAGACGCGCATGATGTCCTTTATGAAACTATGGACTCGCGTCTTTCCGCTCTCCAATCCTCTGACCCTGGTAACGCTGCCCAGTTGGGTGGCTTACAACAAGAATTGGCGCAGCAGCGTGACACCCAGTCACATATCCTCAGCTATATGGCTTCGGTAGACGGTCGGTTGCTTGCCTTGCAGTCGACCGCCTCTGCTCCTCCTGCTGCGGGTTCCCATCCTACCCGCGATTGGCCAAACCACCCCGGTATAGCGGTGACGCCAAATTATGCCGGGGTTTTCTAAATCAGTGCCGCCTTCATTTTGAATTATTGCCCCAGCAGTACCTCACAGACCAAACCAAAGTGGCCTTCATCATCTCTCACCTAGAGGGGGATGCTCTGGCTTGGGTCAATCCCCTCTGGGAGCGTGATGACCCTGTGGTTACCCAGTTATCAGTTTTTATGGACACTTTCCGTCAGGTTTTTGACGAACCGGGTCGGTTAGCGTCCACCACTGAGGCTTTGTTTAGCCTCTGCCAAGGTTCTCTAACCGTGGGCCAGTACGCCATACAGTTCAGGACCCTGTCCGCCGACTTAGGTTGGAATAACGAGGCATTGGTGGGCGCTTTCTGGCGAGGTATCTTGGGTCATATTAAAGATGAGCTCGATGGTCGTGATACCCCTACAGCTCTGGAGGATTTGATTTCCCGGGCCACACGGATAGATCTCCGGTTTCAGGAACGGGCCAGGGAGAGAAGGGTTTCTCATCCTTTATCTTCTCTTCGCAGACCACCTGACCCAGGATCCTCTACTCTGCCTCTGCTCCCGAACCTATGCAGGTGGATCGCCTGAAGCTCTCTGACCAACGTCTTAGGGAGAGAACCCTCCAGGGTCTTTGTTTCTACTGCGGTAGCGGCTCCCATTTGCTCCGAACGTGTCCTGACCATCCGGAAAACTCCTCCGCCTAGGCCAGGTAAGAGAGGCCTTCCTGGGCATTTGTGATACCTCTCTACCCCTCACTTTGTCTGTTCTCTCGCATGTTGATGGGAAGCGGGCTTCTCTGGTGGCCTATGTGGACTCAGGTGCCACTGGAAATTTTATTAGGCTTGAGGAAGTCAACAAATTTTCTATTCCTGTGAGGCCCTTAGAGAACCCTCAAAGTCTCACTTCCGTAGATGGTCGACCCCTGCTAGAGACAGTTACCCATGTCACTCATGAGGTAGAGTTGCAGGTAGGAGCCCTGCACAGGGAGAAAATTACGTTTTATGTCTTGGCAGGTATTTCCCATCCAATCCTGCTCGGTCTTCCTTGGCTGCGGTTCCACGAGCCCACCTTAGCATAGCGGCAGAGTCTTGCGCTGGGGGGAGTCTTGTTGGGCTCGGTGTCTGCTGCCGGGGCGTCCCGTGGGTACCCCTCTTCCTTCTCCTGTTCCCTCCGGATTACCGTCGGCTTATAGTGTCTTTGTGGATGTTTTTGATAAGAAAGAGGCTGAGACTCTACCGCCGCACCGACCCTACGACTGCCCCATTGAGCTCGTTCCCTGCACCACTCCTCCTCGTGGAAGGATTTATCCTTTCTCCTCGGCGGAGACCCAAGCCATGTCTGAATACATCCAAGACAACCTGGTCAGGGGCTTCATTCGCAAGTCTTCGTCCCCTGCAGGAGCAGGCTTCTTTTTTGTAAAGAAGAAAGATGGGTCGTTGCGTCCGTGCATTGATTATCGTGGCCTGAATCACATCACCGTGAAGAACAAATATCCACTGCCACTCATCTCTGAGCTCTTTGATCGTCTGAAAGGAGCACGTGTGTTTACGAAGCTTGATCTACGAGGGACCTACAATCTGGCTCGCATACGTTCTGGAGACGAGTGGAAGAGGGCGTTCAACACACGAGACGGGCACTACGAGTATTTAGTTATGCCGTTTGGGCTCTGCAACGCACCTGCAGTATTCCAGGAACTCGTTAATGATGTCTTTCGAGATCTCCTCTACTCCTGTGTCGTAGTCTACCTTGACGACATCTTAGTCTTCTCTCCGGATCTGGCCACTCATCGCCGAGACGTTCGCCAAGTCCTCCAACATCTTAGGGAGAACCATCTTCTTGCCAAGTTGGAGAAGTGCCTCTTTGAGCAAACTTCATTGCCGTTTCTTGGTTACATCGTCTTGAACATGGGGTTAGAGATGGATTCTGAGAAAGTCTTGGCAGTTCTCAAGTGGCAGCGTCCCCTCGGAGTAAAGGCTATTCAGTGGTTTTTGGGGTTTGCCAATTATTACAGGCAATTTATTCCCCACTTTTCTTCATTGACTAAACCCATCTCGGCTCTTATCCGCAAAGGGGCCGATCCCAATCATTGGCCTTCTGATGCTGAAGCTGCCTTTGAAGCTCTGAAACAAGAGTTCGCGAAGACTCCTGTACTCCATCGTCCGGATACCAGCAGACCATTCATTCTTGAGGTTGACGCCTCTTAGGTGGGAGCAGGAGCAGTTCTTCTGCAGAAAACCTCCTCGGGCCGTGCTCTCACCTGCGGATTCTTTTCGAAGGCTTTCTCTGCTCCCGTACGCAACTATGCCGTTGGAGATAGAGAACTTTTGTCCATAAAAATGGCTCTCGAAGAGTGGCGCCATCTTCTCGAGGGTGCTCTCCATCCGTTCATCATTTTTACGGATCACAAAAATTTGGCCTATCTTCAGTCCGCCCAAAGCCTCAATCCACGGCAGGCCAGATGGTCTTTGTTCTTCGAACGCTTTGACTTCGAACTCCACTTCCGACCCGGGGATAAGAACAACAAGGCGGATGCCCTGTCATGGTCATTTCTGTCTGTGGATAAGGAGGAGGGTCCAGCACATCACATCGACCCCGTCAAAATCCTTACCGTGGCCCCACTAAGCCTGGTCTCCCCACCATCTGGTAAAACCTTTGTTCGAAGTGGAGATTGACTGAAGGTTCTACGTTGGAGCCACTTGTCAAAATTTTCAGGACATTCAGGAGTTAAAAATACTCTCTCGCTCGCCTCCTGCCATTATTGGTGGCCTTCGCTTCACAGAGACGTCCAGGATTTCATCGCCTCCTGCCCTTCTTGTGCTCGGAACAAGGTACCTCGATATCGTCCTTCGGGACTCCTACATCCATTACCTGTACCTGCCAATCCATGGACTCATATTGCGATGGATTTCGTCACCGATTTGCCTCCTTCTTCTAAATGTACGGTTATATTGGTGGTCGTGGATCGATTTTCCAAAATGGCCCACTTCATCGCACTACCTGGCCTGCCTACCGCTCCCGAGTTGGCAAAGATCTTCCTGCTCCATGTCTTTCGCCTCCATGGTTTTCCTCAGCATATTGTCTCGAATCGAGGAGTCCAGTTTACCTCCCGTTTTTGGCGAGCTCTCTGTGGGTTTTTGAAGACAACTTTGGATTTTTCCTCAGCCTACCACCCCCAGTCTAATGGTCAAGTCGAGCGGGTCAACCAGGCACTAACATCCTATCTTCAGCCTTTTTTCCAATGCGCACCAAGATGATTTGGTCTCACTTCTTCCTTGGGCTGAGTTCGCATATAACAACCATCCAAGTGAAGCCTCCTCTAAATCCCCCTTTTTTGTGGTTTTTGGTCAACACCCCGGCATTCCCCTTCCTGTGTCCCCTACCTCGGGTGTACCTGCAGCAGACTCCTTGTCTGTGGACTTCTCTCGGATTTTGAAGGAGACCAAAGTAGCCCTCGAGAGTGCCAGCCTCAGGTTGAAGAGGTATGCCGACAAAAAACGGCTAGACGCACCTCCGTATCACCCAGGGGATAGAGTTTGGTTATCTTCTCGGCATATCAGGTTGAAGATTCCCTCCTATAAGTTAGGTCCAGGTTACATTGGCCCTTTGAGGTCTTAAGTTGCGTCAACGATGTGGCCTAAAGTAGAAATTGCCCACCTCACTAAGGATTCCCAATACCTTTCATGTATCTCTCCTCAAACCTGCAGTATTTAACCAATTCCACTCAGCGCCTTCCCAAACCTCCCAACCTTGTAGCTCGGATAACACCTTTGAGGTACGGGATATATTGGCTATGAAGACAGCTAAGGGAAAGACTCTGTTTCTGGTGGATTAGAGGGGTTTCGGTCCTGAGGAGAGATCATGGGAACCCCGAGAGAATATTGATACTCCTCGCATTATGAGACAATTTCTCTCCAGCGTTAGAAGAGGGGGACGTAAAGGGGGGGTACTGTCATGGCCCTGGGTTCCACTTACCTTGCTGCATGCGCGTCCCGGCGCGCTCCTGCTCCCCGGCGCATCCCCGCGCCCGGCCTCCGGCTCCCTCGGCATCGGGCGCCTGCGCACTGCCTCCCTCCTGGCGCGCAGCCCCCTGGGTAGTACGACGTGCTGGCCCCGCCTCCAACATGGAGGCGCCCAGCGCTACTTATGCCCGGCGTCTGGACAGTTAAGATGCCTGTTCTACTATTGCGGTGACGCTGTCTCATAGCAGCGTTCTCTGTGTTTCAGGCCCCTCCTACCCTGCCTCTGTCTGCGCAGTGTTCCTGGTTAAGTACCTCTATTCTTGCCTCTGCCTTCGCTGTGTGCTGTATCTTCAGTTCCCTCTCCCTTTGCCTCCGCCTGCGCTGCCTCCATCAGCTCTCCCTCTTCACTCCTGCTATACGGTACCCTCTGTTGGTCCTTCCTCCTTCCCTGTCCTGCTCCTTCCATCCTCCCGCTTTGTGTTTTATTAGTACTTCCTCTTTTGCAGCCTCCAGCTATTGCCACCTGCTGCGCTCCGGTCCTGCACTCTGCTCGTTCTCCACGGCCTCTGTGTTCCCCTGGGCTCCCTGTATGGATTCGCCTGTGCCTCCTCTCCTGTCTAAACCCAGTCGTCCCTTTGGTTCCAGCTGTCGCAGTTCTATCCCCTGGGGGTCTGCCCCTAGCACTCCCTGTATAGGGGGTGGTTCTCACCAGGGCGCTCGCCCTCGGGGGCCTAGAGCCGTGACCCAGAGGGTCCACTTCCGGGTTGCCTACGTTCCTCTTGCTACAGCAACCATAACAGATAGTTATTAAAAACTTAGTAAAACAAAAGTCCAAAAAAATTAACAACCACTCGTATTTTCTAAAGGTATAATGTCTTTGTTGCAGTTTTCTAAGAATCATTCCAAAAGTGAGAAAATGGAAACAAAACGTAAATGGAATCTGTCATCAGGTTTTTGCTATGTAATCTGAGATCAGAATGATTTCGGAGATGAGATCCTGATTACAGTGAAGTCTTTGTTTTGCTGTTTTGTTAGTGTTTTATCAGCAGGAGATCATCACTAGAGGACTAGGTGTCTTGTGCATCCTAGTCCAATCACGGCTCCACCACTAATTAGCAGCTTTCGGTCACAATTCAATGTTCACAGAAAGATGCCACACAGTGGTGTGAGAGGGGTTATACAGGGCTCAGCATTCCGAGCTCTGCTAGAGAAAACTGTGATTCTATCACAACTGCAGCACCCAGTCAACTAAGGCTAGTTTCACACTAGCATATGGAGGAGCTGCGGAGGGATGCAGGCTTCCTCCGTAAAGTTCCGTCCACTGCCGTGCCTCCTCTGTTCAGCTCCGCCTCTGTCGGCATGCGTTCTGCGTACCCTATCTTTAGCATTGTGTACAAAGGCTGCGCCAATGTATGCAGATGCCTCCGCATGCGTCTTTTTGACGGTGCAGCGACCGCAACAAAATCCAACACGTTGCGTTGGGCGCAGGTCGCCGCACCTACGTACACAATGCTAAAGATAGGGCACACAGGCCGTATGCCAACGGAGGCGGAGGAGAACGGAGGAGGTGCGGCAGTGGAGGAAGTCCACAGCCCTCCATAGCTCTTCCATATGCTAGTGTGAAACTAGCCTAAGTGATGCATTGCTGGAATCAAGGTCACTACTTCATGCTGATTTCCGATTACATAGAAAAAAAACTGCTGAAGGATTTCCTGGAAATGCAAAAACACAGTGTCCACCCTTGGGTTAAGTGGATTTGGCTTGGGGCTTAACTGAGGGGTGAAATTGAAATGGTTCCCTAAGTTTCATTCTCTAACAACAATAGGGAGATCTCAGTTTCACTACACGGATTTGTCAGGATAGTTTCTATTAGCTACAGCTGAAGGCCCCAGTCATTGCCATGTGGGGACTTCTGTGAAGCTCAGTCAGTGGCTGAGCTTCATAGAAGATTGTGATTAGGACTATATACTGCGATACTGAAGTAATGCAGTGTATAGTAGAAGTAATTAAATGATTACAGGTGCAAGTTCCTTATGGAGACTGAAAAAAAGAGAAGGTAAAAAAAAGTTTTTAAAAAAATATTTAAAAAATGAAATAAAAACTCATAAAAGTATGACTCACACACCTTTCCTCAAGTTAAAAGTTAAGAAAATAAATAAGCATCTTTGGAATCAATGCATCCATTAAAGCCTGATCTATCAAAATACAAATTTGCTTAACCTATACGGAAAATGTAGCGAAGATTAGAATTATGAAATGCTGTAGTTGCTGTTTTTTTGGCCACCCATAAAAATGCAATAAAAAGCGATCAAAACATGGTATGTACCCCAAAATGATATCAATAAAGTCTACTGCTCAGCATACACAAAAACTAGCCATCATATAGCCCCAATGACAGAAAAATGAACAAAAAAAAATATTATCAGTAGATTTCTGAATGAGGTCTCACATTAGAGAATTTTAGCTTTATTTTAAAATAATGTAAAAATAGTGATTTTTTTTTTTTGCAATAGTTTACCCAAATAATTTGGATCTGTTGTAGGTTATGATTATATGCCTCTAAAAACAAGTAGCATGAGCCCAATTTTGAGGGGATGTTATCTAAACGACATCTGTATGGCGGTCAATTTCCTACTCGAGGTTTACCGGTTTGGCTTACGTACTAGTAGTGGATTAAAGTCTGTCTGTACTCTTAATAGGCTAAACAGAAATCCATTGTTTTCATTAAATGAATAATAAAACATATGAAAGCCAGGAAGCTGGGGAAGAAACCACAGGTGCTTAATTGAGGGCATTCATAGCATTATCGCAGCTGCACAACTGATGAGACTATTTATTTTGGCTGAGTAGATTTTGGGTACTTAATGGGATTAGGAAGAGCGGGGACTATCTAACAATGCATCAGCTCTAGCCAAGGCTGCCATATCATCAGAGCATCTCATTTATAGATGTTATCTCTTCCATTAAGAATCTTATACTTTGGCCTGAAGTGTGTGAACTTCTCATTAGGAAGACCAATTCTCGAACAGCGCTGTGCTACTTTGCTACAAGTCTCAAATGATTGGCGCCACAGTGTGACTTAATAATTATTAAGCTTTATATCGAGGATAAGTGCCTTTTACAGGAATACGATGAAATCATGACTTTTTAGCCAAATAATAAAACATAATTGACTGCAAACAGATAAATGAGAAGACTATTCGCTTTCTATTTGCTATTCGAAAATAAGACCATTCCACCAAGATAACAGCTCCGGCCTCGTAAAAAAAAAATCCTTTTATCAAGGAAGTATCTGGGTTTGCAGCTGCCTGGATGCTTTGGGCTTTTGGATTGTAAAACTGGGCTCATTTTTTTTACCTTGCATACACAGTTTAGGCCATTAAACTGTATATGGGTGATTGATCTCTTTAATAAAACAAAGTTCTTTAGCAAGGAAGCGGTGATAAAGGGAAACAAATGGGCTTGTTTGTCCGATGCTTCGGTGCTTACGGTAACACAATGGCATCAAGGCTGCTGCTTTAACTGATAAGTCCGATAAAACCCATTAATCCCCAATCCCTTCTGGACAGGCAAAGAAAACATTTGCTTAAGGAATTTCTGTGTATCCATTTCATTTATTATGTTGATAAGTTGCATTGTGGAATCTTTGATTGGTAACTTCTTCCTTTAGCTTCATATGTTCACATTTAAGTGTTATACTTTTATATACATATGACTCAGCTAATGCTTAGGTACTGCCTGGAATGATGGAAATATACTGAGTATGGTCTCATTATTATTTATTTATTATTCTTGTTGATATAGCGCCAACATATCCTGCAGCTCTTTACAGACATTATTATCACTGTCCCTATTGGGGCTCAGAATTTAAATGCCCTATAAGAATATTTTTGGGGTGTCATTTCAAAATACCTTTAATTAGCAAATTACAATCCTTTTTGTCTGGGATATTCCCCGTAGTACATGAAAATGTCTGATGTTTTGTTCCATTGACAGAAACCTGTCATTGAATGTCAAGAGAACAGGTGCCTGTGACCATGTGCATTAGAAATATCCCCTTTTTGTGTAGGAAGATGTGCTCCCAGTGGATATTCTAATCTAATATGGAGATACCAAGGGTGCTGAGGTAAGAAGAAGCTGCTCTCACTGCTGTCCACCCTGTCTACCTGATCTAATGCAGGAGATACCAGGACTGCTGAGGTAATAATAATAATAATCTTTATTTTTATATAGCGCTAACAAATTCCGCAGCGCTTTACAGTTTGCACACATTATCATCGCTGTCCCCAATGAGGCTCACATCCTAAATTCCCTCTCAGTATGTCTTTGGAATGTGGGAGGAAACTGGAGTGCCCGGAGGAAACCCACGCAAACACGGGGAGAACATACAAACTCCTTGCAGATGTTGTCCTTGGTCGGATTTGAACCCAGGACCCGCAGCAGTAACCACTGAGCCACCGTGCCGTAAGAAGAGATGTCTATCTAATACCAAATACCTAACCAAAATGTACATAATAAGAAATGCTAGGTATGCATGTATACAGAAAAAAATAAATTGCCATTAGGCGGCAGAATTGGTGTTGTATGTACGATTGTCGAATTGATCAGGAGGGTCTACAAAGTACTGACTTTAGGGAGGCGATAAGTTATGTACACTGAAACTTTCAGTTATTTTGTCCTAGCTTTTGTTTGCTTCACAAACTTCACAAAAAAAAAGAAAACCAAATGTTTACAGGTAGAAAAACCGTAAAAATGCCAAGGGAGGAGGGGGGGGTGAATACTTTCTCAAGCCACTCTAGACAGTTGCAGTTAAATGTCCGGATTTTCAGAGGAGGGGTGGGGTATCATTTTTTTTAATTATTCCACTGTTCACAAAGATTGCACAAGAAATGCAAAAATTCAGAACTGCAGATTTCGACTGACTGACACTGATGTCCGATTTTAGTTTCTGTGGCTTGTTGCTGCTTTCTAGTGCATCATGAATAAAGAAGCAAAAATGTATAATTGTAATTCAAATTCAGAAGAACAGATGCAAGTCTAAGGGGGTGAAGAGGAAGAAGAACCTAAAAGGGGCTACCTTTCCTGCTCCGTAACCGGAACCACCTAGCCAGACAGCAGGGTTGCCGGGGGGAAGATATTCTGGCTCGGACCAACTGAACCATGTGACCGTGGGGGGCTGTGACAAGAGAGGAGGAGTGCTGAACAGGAAGCTGTGCAGTGAAAAGGTGCGAAAGCAGAGCGCGCCAGACACAGAGCAGAGCACGCCAGAGAGAGAGCGGAGCACGCCAGACGGAGAGCAGGCTGCAGCACCATGCTCCCAGAGAGAGAGAACTCCCCATCAAAGGACTGGGACTGTAGGACAAGACATTGAGAGCGCTGTATGTGAGTACATGGACTCGGTAGTCTCTGTGACCGGAGGAGACTTTCCTCCTGACAGTGCAGAGACAGTGAGCCGAGTGCGCAGTCCCAGTGACCGCAGTGACAAGCCGGAGCCCCTGAGTGTGGTAAAGAGACTTCATAGTGTGCGCAGCATCAATCCTGCAGAGAGACAGATGGGGTATCATACAGAGACTCAGAGCAGGGGAGATTCAGGTTCGCATCATCTCCCTGCTCCTTGCCTTAACCGCTGGAGGCCCCAACCTCATTCAGAGTAGAGACTGTAGAGACTGCAAGCGCCGCTGTTGTTGGTGCCAACGTGGGAGAAAGAGACCCTTCAATCAAGCTTTCCTCGGACTGATAAGTTATAATAATCCTAGTTTAACCGTTTCAACACTGCATAACCGTTACATAGCTTTCTTTAGTACCATTTTGCAGATTTACTGTTTACTCTGTCACATTTAACCCCCCACTGCTCCTCCCTGCGTGGAGAGAAAAGTCCCCTGTAAATAAACCTTTAACTCTTGGTCTGTCTTGGATCCGTGGCAACATCCTCAGCACCTGCAGTTTATTACGCAAGCTACTCCACATCACTGATCACTGCTACTTCTGGCACCTCCTTTTCACTCTCTCTTCTTATCAATTGAATCTCTGAATAATTTACAGACTACTGCACTCATCTTCTTAAGTGCTGCAGCTGGACAACACATTACTATCTGGGGTATTAGTCTAATGTTTTAGGGCTTCCTTTTCCTATTTATGTTGATGAGCTGTGAACACTAACATCTTCTCACTTTTCTATTTCACCCTACATTGACTGCTGAATTCCCTGCCTAGGCTTTTATACAGCCTATGATAGTCCCTCCTGATTGGCTACACTATGCCATGAGAAGGGAAGCCCGGATGATCATGTATGAGATCATTTTAGAGTTCTGTGACTGGTGTCAACTTCTGCAATGTGTAAAAAAAAATGTTAGTGGCCATTTTTATGGCCATTTATATGAATCAAATTGCAAATTGTTCAAATTTGCCGGGACTTGCAAATTGAATAAAAATTTTACTTGGTTTCAATTTGCAGCAAATTGATACCTTCATCTCTAGAAATAATTCATAAATTGTTTTTTTGGGACTGTTCGCCACTAGTGATGAGCGAGTATACTCGTTGCTCAGGTTTTCCCGAGCATGCTCGGGTGTCCTCCGAGTATTTTGGCGTGCTCAGAGATTTAGTTTTCGGCATCTCAGCTACGTGATTTGCGACTGCTAAACAGCTTGAATACATGTATGCCTGTTTGTTAGGGAATTCCCACATGTATTCAGGCTGTCTACAAGTTGCAAATCATGCAGCTGAGACGACGAAAACTAAATCTCCGAGCACGCCAAAATACTCGGAGGACACTAAAGCATGCTCGGGAAAACCTGAGCAACAAGTATACTTGCTCATCACTATTCGCCACCTATTTAGCATTAAAACATTACTGGTCTTCAGAATGTAATGTTCAAAGTGTCTAAAGTGGGACTATGAGTTCAACAGAGTACGAGAGTATGTGAGTCTACTATGTGTGCTGTAATATACTCCAAATATCCCCTTGGGTCTCATACATGTGGACTATACATCCTTTAGGTTAATGGTCATTTAGCAGAAGCCATCATCTGATTATTTAGGGTTACTGTTTTTCTCCTTAAATATGTCACCAATGTAACATTGAGCAAAATCATAGGTTGACTTACCCAAGATCTTCCCCAATACATGTAACGCAGGTTGATATTTCATTGCTCCTAGTTACAATTATTCCCCTTTTATGTGGTTTTGTATTTTGGCCTGATTAGATTTCCTGCTCTAATGCACTTTAGATACAATAAAATCTCCAATTCTTCATTGTTTTAGAATGGAAATAACATATTAAGGCTCAGTCAACAAATGTTATCTGATGTATTATAGCCTTTATGATTTGCTTATGTCAGACACCGTCCTGACATGTTATTTAGGATTATAGATCAAACGTCATTAATGTTTTAACACAAAGAGAGCGATCAATGAAGTGACTTATTCTCGTGCCTTGGTATCTCTGGCAGAAGTCTCCCGTAGTGCCGTCCGGCAGACGCTTCGAATTCCATAATATTGAACCTGCCAGCCCTCATTCAATTCCTCCCAGTAATAGCACTTTAATAACAACCAAATATGTTTCATGGGGGATGTTGATAACTAAATGCTTATCCTTTATATAGAAATTCAGATAATTGGAATTTCTCATGGCTTCAATACAGTGGTGACCACAGGAGAATACCTTGATACAAGAGATTAATTTGCTTATTTTTCAGAAGATGACTGCTGTATGGTTAATACTCTGTATTTGTGTTATGGACTGCACTTTCTGTAAATCTCAGGTATTTCTTTCTTGAATGAATGAGAAGATAAGCAATTGAATTTGAAAGATACTTTATGCAACAGAAAAGCAATTTTGTGGCTGGTCTTTTGAGGCCAAGCAGCATGTAGACATTGAATGCTAAGTACATTTTTTTTTAATGCTGGAGCTGGGAGTTCTCCCATCTACCTGAATTTTTTGTCTAGGCTCACACTAGATAGGCAACAAGGACCTGCGTAGGCTCTAGGGCACAGCAAATGATTTTTTCTATATTTGCAAACATATATGAGTTGATAATTTAGAAAGGTTTATCAAGAAAAAAACCATTTCTTATTCAGTCTGCACAAAAGGTAGGTGCTAGAAGAAAGACAGTCCTTGGTCTTTGTAGACTCCGACTAGTCAAAAAGTGCACAAAGAGTAATTTTTAAAAACACTAAGAAATTCCAAAACTCTATATACTGTATGGTACAATGAGCAACAAACCACCCTCAGATCATTTTGGGAATTTCTTTTTCGTAGGAACTAGTGAAGTTAGATCGTTGTAACCTGGGATTTTAGCATTGCTTGCGAACAACCGAAAGTCAATATTTAGCCTGGGGCTTTAAGAACATTACCAAAACTCTTGGCTGGGACATTGACAGCGTAAGGATGCGAAGTTGTGACTACGTTGCCCATCACTGTGGATTGGGGCCCATAGACGATTGGGTTAATCGTCAACTTAATTAAGTTTTCTTGTCTTTTAATATTAATGACCTGTCCATCTGATTGATCATCAATGAAAGATCAGTAAGGGCCTGCAACCCGGGACTGTAATCTGTTTTTAGCTCCAACAGTAGCCAGATGTAAGCAGTGAATGGAGCAAAATAGTACAACTCTGTTCACTGTGGAGTGGCTATTGCCAAGTGTCAGGGGAACAGCAAGCAGATCACTCACTATCCACCACTACCACACGGGCATACATAGAAATCATGGGGCCCAATAGTAGAAGCTTTGATTGGTGCCCCTCTCCAAAAAAAAAAAAAAATTGCCGGGGTCACAGAAGAGCATATCTCAAGCCTTTACATAGTATTTTTCCTTCTGCTGAAGTCCTAGATTCCCCTTTCATTGTCCTAATAAAGTATGATGCCAACAACAGGGCCTCCCAAGCACAGTATGATACCCCCATGGAAGACCTGGGCAAAGTGCGAGACAGCCGTGGGGCTGAAAACCTGAGGTCTGCGGGCTGCACCGTGCCCCCCCACTCGCTCACTGTCTCCTGCAGTCAGCATTGGTGGAGGAGGGTCCTCCGGCCACTTCCTCCACCACACAACGCGTGAAAAAGCTGACACAATAACGTCATGTCATCGCGTCAGCTGTGTACCGCCGGAGAGTCAGTGCATCGGAGACAGCAACAGAAGCAGAAGCAGGGCACCTGGGAATGTTACTGAGGTGAGTGTGTGGTGGTTTTCTTTTTTGTCATGTGTATGAATATGGGGGTGAACATGGGGATTCTATGTAGGTGAACGTGGGGATTCTATGGGAGTGAACATGGGGATTCTAAGGGAGTGAACATGTGGATTCTATGGGGGTGAACATGGGGATTCTCTAGGCGTGAACAAAGGGATTTTATGGGGGTGAACATGGGGATTCTATGGGGGTGAACATGGAGAGTCTATGGAAGTGAACATGGGGATTCTATGGAAGTGAACATGAGGATTCTATGGGGGTGAAAATGGGGATTCTATGGTGGTGAACATGGGGATTCTATGGGGGTGAACATGGGGATTCTATGGGAGTGAACATGAGGATTCTATGCTGGTGAACATGGGGATTCTGTGGGGGTGAACATGGGGATTCTATGCGGGTGAACATGGGGATTCTATGGGGGTGAACATGGGGATTCTATGGGGGTGGACATGGGGATTCTATGGGGGTGGACATGGGGATTCTATGGGGTGAACATGGGGATTCTATGGGAGTGAACATGAGGATTCTATGGGGGTGAACATGGGGATTCTATGGGGTGAACATGAGGATTCTATGGAGGTGAACATGGGGATTCTATGGGAGTGAACATGGGGATTCTATGGTGGTGAACATGGGGATTCTATGGAAGTGAAAATGAGGATTCTATGAAAGTGAACATAAGGATTCTATGCGGGTGAACATGGGGATTCTATGGGGGTGAACATGGGGATTCTATGGGGGTGAACATGGGGATTCTATGGGGGTGGACATAGGAATTCTATGGGGTGAACATGGGGATTCTATGGGAGTGAACATGATGATTCTATAGGGGTGAACATGGGGATTCTATGGGGGTGAACATGGGGATTCTATGGGGGTGAACATGGGGATTCTATGGGGGTGAACATGGGGATTCTATGGGGGTGAACATGGGGATTCTATGGGGGTGGACATAGGAATTCTATGGGGTGAACATGGGGATTCTATGGGAGTGAACATGAGGATTCTATAGGGGTGAACATGGGGATTCTATGGGGGTGAACATGGGGATTCTATGGGAGTGAACATGGGGATTCTATGGGGGTGAACATGGGGATTCTATGGAAGTGAAAATGAGGATTCTATGAAAGTGAACATAAGGATTCTATGCGGGTGAACATGGGGATTCTATGGGGGTGAACATGGGGATTCTATGGGGTGAACATGAGGATTCTATGGGGGTGACCATGGGGATTCTATGCGGGTGAACATGGGGATTCTATGGGGGTGAACATGGGGATTCTATGGGGGTGAACATGGGGATTCTATGGGGGTGAACATGGGGATTCTATGGGGGTGGACATGGGGATTCTATGGGGGTGGACATGGGGATTCTATGGGGTGGACATAGGGATTCTCTGGAGTAAATATGGGGATTCTATGGGAGTGAATATGAGGATTCTATGGGGGAGAACATGGGGATTCTATGGGGTGAACATGAGGATTCTATAGGGGTGAACATGGGGATTCTATGGGGATGAACATGAGGATTTTATGAAAAAGAACATGAGGATTCTATGGGGGTGATCATGGGGATACTTTGGGGGTAGACATGGGGATTCTATGGGCGTGAACATGGGGATTCTATGGGAGTGAACATGGGGATTCTATGGGGGTGAACATGGGGATTCTATGGGCGTGAACATGGGGATTCTATGGGAGTGAACATGGGGATTCTATGGGGGTGAACATGAGGATTCTATGGAAATGAGCATGGGGATTATATGAAAGTGAACATGAGGATGCTATGGGGGTGAACATGAGGATTCTATGGGGGTGAACATGGGGATTCTATGGGGGCGAACATGAGGATTCTATGGGGGTGAACATGATGATTCTATGGGGGTGAACATGGGGATTCTATGGGGTGAACATGAGGATTCTATGGGGATGAACATGGACATTCTATGGAGTGAACATAGGGATTCTATGAGGGTGACATACAGCACATGAGGAGGCTATGGGGTGACATGCTGCACACGGGGAGGTTATGGAGGTGTCATGCTACACACGGGGAGGCTATGGGGGTGTCATGCTGCACACGGGGAGGCTATGGGGGTATCATGATGCACATGGGAAGGCTATGGGGGTGACATGCTGCACATGGTGAGGCTAAGGGAAGGCTGTATACTGTTATGCAATATATGGGGAGACAGTGGGGGCCTCATTTAGTATATGAGAGGCTTTGTAGGACCTCATTCAGTATGTGGAGAGACTGTGGGGCTCATGCTGTATATAAGAAGGCTGTGTAGGGCTCATGCAGTTTATGGGGAGGCTGTGTGGGGCCTCATGCAGTTTATGGGAAAACTGGGGCTCATGCAGTACATGGGGAGGCTGTGTGGGGCTCATGCAGCACATGGGGAAGCTATGGGGTATCTTGCTGCATATGGGGAGGCTATGGGAAGGCTGTATACTGTTATGCAATACATGGGGAGGCTGTGGGAGCCTCATGTTGTATATGGGAGGCTTTGTGGGGCCTCATTCAGCATGTGGAGAGACTGTGGGGCTCATGCTGTATATAAGAAGGCTATGTGGGGCGCATTCAGTTTATGGGGAGGCTGTGTGGGGCCTCATGCAGTATATGGGGAGACTGGGGCTCATGCAGTACATGGGGAGGCTGTGTGGGGCTCATGCTGTACATGGGGAGGCTTTGGGGTATCATGCTGCACATGGGGAGGCTGTGTGGGGCTCATGCCGTACATGAGGAGGCTTTGTGGGGCTCATGCAGTTTATGGGGAGGCTGTGTGGGACCTCATGCAGTATATGGGGAAACTGGGTCTCATGAAGTACATGGGGAGGCTGTGTGGGGCTCATGCTGTACATGGGGAGGCTATGGGGTATCATGCTACACATGGGGAGGCTGTGTGGGGCTCATGCTGTACATGGGGAGGCTTTGTGGGGCTCATGCAGTGTATGGGTATACTGGGGTTCATGCAGTACATGGGGAGGTTTTGTGGGGCTCATGCTGTACATGGGGAGGCTGTATGGGGCTCATGCAGTATATGGGGAAACTGGGGTTTATGCAGTACATGGGGAGGCTTTGTGGGGCTCATGCAGTATATGGGTAAACAGGGGTTCATGCAGTACATGGGGAGGCTGTGTGGGGCTCATGCTGTACACGGGGAGGCTTTGTAGGGCTCTTGCTGTACATGGGGAGGCTGTGTGGGGTTCATGCTGTACATGGGGAGGCTATGTGGGGCTCATGCTGTACATGGGGAGGCTATGTGGGGCTCATGCTGTACATGGGGAGGCTGTGTGGGGCTCATGCTGTACATTGGGAGGCTGCGTGGAGCACATGCCATATATAGGGAGACTGTGTGGGGTTCATGCCGTATATAGGGAGGCTGTGTGGGGCTTATGCCATATATAGGGAGGCTGTGTGGGGCTCATGCCATATATAGGGAGGCTGTATGGGGCTCATGCCGCATATGTAGTAGGCTGTGTGAGGCTCATGCCGTATATAAGGGGCTGTGGGGGGTTCAAAGATATATAGGGGGTGTCAGCATACTTAATTATGTTCAATAAAGTGATATAATTAATAATAATAAATTAATATTGAGTAGAATTAATTTCAAGCTATTAGTTCGGCCCTCCACAACAGTTATGGTCTCTCATGTGGCCCCTCGGGAAAATGAATTGATCACCCCTGCCCCATGGTGAAGTCCTTCACGTTAGCCTCTACATGAACAATATAATGACCCTCCTGTACTGTCAAAGCAAAGTATGGTGACCCCAACACAGTATGATCCCCCAACTGTGACTCCCACACAGCCCTCTATTCAGTAAAATGGGCCTAGATAGAGTATAATGGTCCCACACTGTATAATGGCCTGCACTAGCCCTCCACACTGTATGATTGACCCTACACAAACCGTCACACTATATAATTGCTTGCATACAGTATAATAGCCCCCACATTGCCCTCCAAATATTATAATGGCTCCACATGAGCTTCCACATAGTATAATGCGCACCCCATAATCCTCCATATTGTATAATGCACCCCCTATAATCCTCCATATAGTATAATGCACTGCCCATGGTACTCTATAGAATATAATGCACTTGACATGGTCCGCCACATGATGTAATGCACCCCCATGGTTCTCCATAGAATATAATGCACTCGCAATGGTCCTTCATACAATATAATGCACTCGCCGCGGTCCTCCATACAATATAATGCACCCCCCATGGTTCTCCATACAGTAAAATGCACTCGCCATGGTCCTCCATACAATATAATGCACCCCCCATGATCCTCCATACAGTATAATGTACCCCCCATAGTCTTCCATACAATATAATGCACTTGCCATGGTCCTCCATACAATATAATTCACCCCCTATGATCTCCCATACAGTATAACGCACCCCATAGTCGTCCATACAATATAATGCACCCCCATGATCCTCCATACAGTATAATGCACCCCCCATAGTCCTCCATACAATATAATGCATTCCCCATGGTCCTGTATACAATATAATACCCCCATGGTCCTGCATACAATACAATGCACCTTCCATGGTCTTCCATACAATATAATGCATCCCCATGGTCCTGCATACAATATAATGCATCCCCATGGTCCTCTATACTCTATTATGGCTATCAGCCACTGATTTAAAAAAATAAATATAATGTTCACTTCTCCTTGTTCCAACTGATGCTCCGGTCTACTGAACAGGTGGTGTGAAGGGCCAGACATGTCAGAACAATGGGCATGCTGTAATGATGTCATTGCGCCCGCTGTTCTGACATGTGAGACGTCGAGGAAAAATCATGGGTATGGAAGCATGTCTGCTGATGCTCCCTCCTAAATTATCATTGCTCGCGCTGACAGCCAGAGCCCCCCTCCAGCCGTCAGAGTGAGCAATGATGATAGAGGAGGGAGTGTCAGCAGACGCTTCCACCCCTATCATTATGTGCTGAAAGGCAGAGGGGGGACCTTGTGCTGGTGCTGGTGATCATATGGGAGCTGGTCATATAAGTCATATAACTTAGATGACTTCGTGTATGTGTATACCATGATTAAGGCTTAATTGCTGAAACGCGTTGGTCACATTTTTGCCTCTTGTGTTACCCACACTGTTTTTTTATGTTTTTAAGAAGCAAATAAAAAACTGTTTTTAATACAGTGGATTGTTTCATCGCTGGAGCACATCTCTTCTTTTTTTCTGATGAAACAGCATATATGTACAACGGGATGATAAAGGGAGAGGAAGGCCCTAACGGTAAGGAGAAGGGGATGGGACACTTCCTTACACCAACCTGTGCCTGTCCCTAACCCCTTTACGACCAGGGGTATTTTTGGTTTTGCATTTTCATTTTTCCCTCCCCTTCTTTCCAGTGACATAACTTTCTTATTTTTTCATCAATATGGCCATGCGATGGCTTATTTTTGTGGGACGAGGTGTACCTTTGAACGACACCATTGGTTTTACCATGTCATGTACTACAAAACAGGAAAAAAATTCCAAGTGCGGTGAAATTGCAAAAAAAGTACAATCCCACACTTGTTTTTTGCTTGGATTTTGTGCTAGGTTCACTCAATGCTAAAAGTGACCTGCCATTATGATTCTCCAGGTCATTTCGAGTTAATAAATATATATAAACTTGGCACACACCAAAGGTTTCTGATGCAGAAAGGTGATTTTTAATTATACAACAGTACATACATACACAGACGTTTCGGTCTAGGACCTTCATCAATGTACGATATATTGTACTGTGAGATTCTTAGTGACTGGGCTTTGTGAGATAGACCAATCCTGTGAGGAGGCACATGAAGCCGTCCCACTGCGTGGTGATTTGTGGAGTGTGGACGCAGTATCCACCGCGAATCCCAAGGGCACTTGGGATTCGCGGTGGATACTGCGTCCACACTCCACAAATCACCACGCAGTGGGACGGCTTCATGTGCCTCCTCACAGGATTGGTCTATCTCACAAAGCCCAGTCACTAAGAATCTCACAGTACAATATATCGTACATTGATGAAGGTCCTAGACCGAAACGTCTGTGTATGTATGTACTGTTGTATAATTAAAAATCACCTTTCTGCATCAGAAACCTTTGGTGTGTGCCAAGTTTATATATATTTAGTTCACGGATTGGGATCCTACTTGGGCACCACCTACAATTCTCAGGGTTGTGCCAACGGTTTTGTTCTTACATATTTCGAGTTAATAGACACCAAACATGTCTAGGTTATTTTTTATATGTGTTGAAAAAAAATTCCAAAGTTTGTTAAAAAAAAGTGCCATTTTCCGAGACCCGTAGTGTCTCCATTTTTCGTGATCTTGGGTTGGCTGAGGGCTCATTCTTTTGCAGGCCGAGCTCATATTTTTAATGATATTACTTTTGTGCAGATACGTTCTTTTGATCGCCCGTTATTACATTTTAATGCAATGCTACAGCAGCCAAAAAAACATAATTCTGGCGTTTTGATTTTTTTTCTCATTACACCGTTTAGCGATCGGGTTAATGCTTTTTTTTATTGATCGATCAGACGATTCTGAACGCGGCGATACCTAATATGTGTATGTGTGATTTTTTTTTAGCTGTTTTATTTTGAATGGGGTGAAAGGGGGTGATTTAAACTTTCATATTTTTTAATTTTTTTCATACTTTTTAAAACATTTTTTTTAATTTTGGCATGCTTCAATAGCCTCCATGGGAGGCTAGACGCATCCCATACTTGATTAGCTCTTCTACATATAGGCGATGAGTAGATCACCTATTTGTAGCAGAATTACTGCATTGCTATGAGCGCCGACCACCGGGTGGCGCTCATAGCAATGCGGCATCAACAACCATAGAGGTCTCCAGGAGACCTCTGGTTGTTATGCCAATGCGTCGTTGACCCCCGATCTTGTGACGGGGGTCAGTGATGCGCACATTTCCAGCCGCGCGGCTGGAAGCGTTTGACAGTGGCGTTAATGGGTTAATAGGTGCAGGTGGATCAGCTGACATGTCCCGGCTTTGATGAGGGCTCACCGCTGGAGTCTTCATTAAAGAAGGGGAGACGTCCAATTTGGACGTTAAGGGGTTAAGCTCCCCTAATGCAATATGCTGTCCTTCCACCTGCTGACGTCACGTGCCTAGTCCCTGGCTGTCAGCTCTACTAACCCTGGCTAGTGCACTGCCTGTAAGGATGCTAGCATTGCCACTACAGGTAATATTACACAGGGAAAGTGACATACAAGGGAGTGACAGAAAGAAAACAACTCAGCTCAGAATGTGCTGCTAAGCTCCATAGCAGCAAAGTAAATGGCACCAGGTTAAACAAGACTCCAACAGCAGCAATACCACAGTTACAGGAGAGCTCCGCACACCAAGCTAGTCTGCATAGAAGTAACTCTTTAACTGACCATCAGCTGATGGGCCATGTGACTATTTAAAGATAGGTGTGAGTGGTTACCCACAAACATCAGCTGACCAGCCTAAAAGAAGCTGCCAGCAAGAGACTGATATTTACTCTTGCTGGAGCAATGGAAAAAACTACATTTAAAATTCCAGCAGACCCAGAGCTGCCATGAATTCCTTAGTGACTCTTGACAGAACTCCCTTTTCTATGAAGAACCTCAGAATTCTTAAGGCTTGCCCAGATATGATGTATGTCAGGGACATATCAAACACTAGAATTAATGGTAATAACGTAGGCTCCGGAGCCACGACATATCTTCCAAGTGATGACCTGTGGAACATGCTATGGATATATATCACTGGGAAAAGTGCCGACTGGAACGTCATAGGGCTGATAACGACTACCATTTGATATGGACCAATCACCTTAGTGCTAAGAGTCCCAGATGCGTACTTCCACCTGATGTTTTTAGTGGACACCCACATGTACTCATTCATACACAGGTCTGGATCTGAACATTTATTACCACTCATAAAGGTACTGTCACACTTAGCGATGTACCAGCGATCCCGTTTGGAACAAGATGGTAATCTCTTTGAAGGGCAGACAATGGAGGCGACCCCCATGTCACAAAACTCTTACCCACAGGATACTCAGTGGGAACCCCCACCATCTCCTTACCAATGTTCCCAGGAGGACACTGAGGACTAAAGTTAACCTGAGGTGTGAGTAGAGTCTTGTCTCTATTCTCCGGTAGCACCTTAGCTTTCTCCACTGGAGAAGAAGGGGTAGATTTAACAAAGATGAAAGAGATAGTAGCACCCAAGCAACTGTTTTTACAAAAATTGCCTCAACTGATTATTTCTGTGAAATGCCAATCAATGACCAGATTGTGTTTCTTCAGCCAGGGTGTCATGATCCAGCGTGGATCTGACAGTTTAAATGAATAAGTGAACTTTTTTTCCTTTGGCTAGATGCCAAAGTGATGTGATTGCCCCCGGTGGCCATTAGAATTATTACACGTGGTGTCGTTCATTCTAAGTTGCCCCGATGGTGGTGAGTGGTAGTGCACTTTAGTTTCTTTGGATTAGTGCACGTAATTATAAATCAGGTGTGAGGCTCTATAAAAGAGAGCCAGGTGTGTTCAATCACTGTTGGTGATATTGTGTTTGTCATTTGGGAAGCAAGCCTGGGTGAGGAAGGAGCTGAACATGAGTCCTGCTCAGCCCAGCCAGAGGGGACGAGTGGCAGCTATGTGGTCTGCAAGAAGGGCTGGCATGGCGTGGTGGAGTCACAGTTTATGGTGTCGGCAGGAAGTGCTGGCATGGCTTGGTGGAGTGGCGACGATGGTGAGAGTTGCTCTCAGCATGCTGGACTTGGTTGCTGAAAACTGGACTCAAGCATGCTGGACTTTTTGGCAGAAGCTGGACTCATCTTTGGGACTCTGTTTACTGGGCAGCTGCAACTGGTGGTGGACTCTGCTCCAAGGCTGCACTATGGTGAAGGATCCAGTTATGGTGATGGATCCGGGTGGAGGAGAAGATGCACACAGGCGCTGGGCTCTGTTGCTAGGAGTGTACGCAACAGAGCAAAGCTAAGTGGTGTTTCCCCTGTATTGTCATTTTCCCTCATGTGTGTTTAGTGCAGTGGTGGGATTAGTTTCCGCACCGACCAATTCCCTAGTGATGGTTTAGGTTCATGGCGAGCTAGGGTTTTTAGGTTCCTGTGCGTCGCCCGGTGCGGAACCGGCATAGGGAACGTTAGGAGTGCAGGGACACTGGCTCAGGGGAGTACAGGAGGTCTCCACTTCCCTATTCCCTATTGCAGGGCCCACCATTGTTAATGTTACCCAGGTTCCCCCTTTATTATTTAAATTCGCCTTACTGGAGGCGGGGTTTCCAGATTTACGTGTAATACCTAAATTCGCCTGTTCGAGGCGGCGTATCCAGCTGCACGTCTTATTATTTAAATTCGCCCCACTGGAGGCGGTGTATCCAGGGTCACATGTGTCATATGGGTTCGCCTTGCGGTACTCGCTGCGTCCAGACACACGTGATCGTGACATTATCACCAACCCTACATTTTTTTTTCTGGTGAGCTTTGGCCATGTGGAGACCTGTGAGTAATTGCTGCCGGGCCTCACTGAGGTGAGTAGGGAGTGGCAAAGTGTGTTAGAGCCGCTGCAGCAGCAGTTATCAGGGTCTGGGGCCTCTGCTCAGGCAACCAGGAAATCAAAATGGCGGCTTTGGCAAATTGTGGGTCTGGCAAAAGCCCCTTGAGTCGCTGCTGGGGAGCGGGACTTGTTCATACAGGTGGACGTAACCAGACAGGTGGGTGGAGTTGGTGATCCCCATGGTGCTGTCTGGGGTTCCCCGAGGTGAAGGGGTACGTCCCTGTAGTGAGCAGACTGGTGTTATAGTCCGCGGGGCTGACGCCAAATCTTCTATACCACCGAAGAGGCCGCCCCCTCCTGGTCGTTTGGAGGAAGGCAACCAGCGAGTGTATATTTCCTCCATATTCCTGTCCCCTTCTCCTCCAGGTGTGTGCAGCAGGTGCGCTGCGGGGGAGTAGGGACAAATCTCAACCCTCGCCATTAATCAACTCTAGGAGGGTGGACCTCATGGTGAAAGGGTTGGAGGGTGGGGTCCCTTGGTGAATAACGGGGGTGTGAGTGTGGTGATAGCAGGGGGACGCCTCTGTTGTCGAGTCCAGAATGAGTTCACCAAATTTATGACTAACGAATGTGTGCAATAAATGTTCAGGTCCGGACCTGTGTGTGAACGAGCGTGTATGGGTGGCCACCAAGAAAAAAAACCATCAGTGGAAGTGTGTTGCGAAGTGTTATCAGCGCATACTAAACATTCACATACATAACCTCGTTCCCCAGGTTGGCACTGTGGAGATGAGTGGTGCCTCCAAAACGAACATTATTGCCAATACCAGCAGTGCGTTTGTCATAAACCTGAAATTTCAGGTAGGGGTGGGGTGAAATCAGGATCTGGGCGTCCCCGCTGTTTGTGTTTCCCTAATGAGGAGTGGTCTTGAGGGTCCAGAGGCCCCTCATTAAGGAGGGGGTACTGTCATGATCCAGCATGGATCTGACAGTTTAAATGGATAAGTGAACTTTTTTCCTTTGGCTAGGTGCCAAAGTGATGTGATTGCCCCCGGTGGCCATTAGAATTATTACATGTGTTGTCGTTCATTCTAAGTTGCCTCGGTGGTGGTGAGTGGTAGTGGACTTTAGTTTCTTTGGTTTAGTGCACGTAATTATAAATCAAGTGTGAGGCTCTATAAAAGAGAGCCAGGTGTGTTCAGTCACTGTTGGTGATATTGTGTTCGTCATTTGGGAAGCAAGCCTGGGTGAGGAAGGAGCTGAACATGAGTCCTGCTCAGCCCAGCCAGAGGGGACGAGTGGCAGCTATGTGGTCTGCAAGAAGGGCTGGCATGGCATGGTGGAGTCACAGTTTATGGTGTCGGCAGCAAGTGCTGACATGGCTTGGTGGAGTGGCGACGATGGTGAGAGTTGCTCTCAGCATGCTGGACTTGGTTGCTGAAAACTGGACTCAAGCATGCTGGACTTTTTGGCAGAAGCTGGACTCATCTTTGGGACTCTGTTTACTGGGCAGCTGCAACTGGTGGTGGACTCTGCTCCAAGGCTGCACTGTGGTGAAGGATCCAGTTATGGTGATGGATCCGGGTGGAGGAGAAGATGCACACAGGCGCTGGGCTCTGTTGCTAGGAGCATACGCAACAGAGCAAAGCTAAGTGGTGTTTCCCCTGTATTGTCATTTTCCCTCATGTGTGTTTAGTGCAGTGGTGGGATTAGTTTCTGCACTGACCAATTCCCTAGTGATGGTTTAGGTTCATGGCGAGCTAGGGTTTTTAGGTTCCTGTGCGTCGCCTGGTGCTGAACCGGCATAGGGAACGTTAGGAGTTCAGGGATACTGGCTCAGGGGAGTACAGGAGGTCTCCATTTCCCTATTCCCTATTGCCGGGCCCACCATTGTTAATGTTACCCAGGTTCCCCCTTTATTATATAAATTCGCCTTACTGGAGGCGGGGTTTCCAGATTTACATGTAATACCTAAATTCGCCTGTTGGAGGTGGCGTATCCAGCTGCACGTCTTATTATTTAAATTCGCCCCACTGGAGGCAGTGTATCCAGGGTCACGTGTGTCATATGGGTTCGCCTTGCGGTACTCGCTGCGTCCAGACACACGTGATCATGACACAGGGAAGGCCTAAGATGATGGGAGTAGGCAGACCCCCCAAGACGTAGCACGACAGGAACTCTTTATGTATAGTTCATATGCGCAAGTTCACATTATGTACGACTTGGGTCAAACTCTTCTGGCTGAAAGGAGCAGAATCAAATAGCAAGAATAGGAATGGATCTTGCTAGCGCCCTACTGATTAGACCATGTTTCTGAGCAAAATGAGAATCCATGAAACTGACTCCAGCTCTACTATGCACAAGAACTGGAATAGTCTCGGTTTTCCCATCAACCAACCATTATTTCAGCAGAAATGGTGAACCGAGATGTAACAATGGAGGAAATATACACACCCTGGTCGTCTCCCTCCACGCGACCAAGGGAACGCTTATGAGATGAAGTAACTTGTTTGGCACAAGATGGACAGACCTTAATGTATTGATCCATAAGACCACAGTAAAAACATGTCCTCGTCCCATGAAGAAACGCCCCCAACTGAATGGATTCGTCAGACAGCACTTGTCTGACCTCCTCCCTAAAAAGAAAAATGGGGCAGAGTTGATGTAGGTCTCTCCCTGAGATGTCTATCCACCCTGATAGCAAGGGCCATGGTAGCCTCCAATGACTTTGGATAAGCATATTGAACCAGAGAGTCTTGAAGCCTAGCTGACAGACCCTCACAAAAATGACTCATAAGTGCAGGGTCATTCCACTTTCACTGATGAAGGCCCAGGACTGTGGTTTACCCCCAAGAAGGGAGACCACAATCCCCACTTGTTATTCCTCACTCCCTGAGTAACGAGGGCAGAGCCTGAAATATAATTTACACCCTTCCCTGAAAACCATAAGTTTATCTTTACCTCCAGAGAACCTGACAGGGAGAGATTCAGAGTGACCGCAGACTTATTGATTTGAACCAGAAAACTCTTTTAATTTGGATGTGCTACCACAACGGTCCAGTGCTGTAAGACAAAGTGTTATGTTCGCCACTTCATCATGTCCCCAAAAATATGTTTCTCATATCTGTCTTATCTATTCCATTCATACCAAAAGCAATAATCATAATTTGTAAAGGGGACAGATTAACTTAAAGCAGTTAGTTTGCAATTCTGTGACATAGGGATGCTATGTCATAGGGCATCTCCACAGGACAAAAATCTGTCGCATTCCACATTCTTTTGCAAGCTGGGTATGGAATTTGTGCCTGTTAGCCATCAGATAGCCAACTTTAATTACCTGTTTGATATAACCGGTACTATGGGTGATCAACAATTTCCATAGTCCCCAAAGGGGATGGGCCACTCTAAACATAATACAGAATTCACACATGGGAAGAGCATGCTGCCCAATGTAAATAAACATCAGAAAGAATTAGATTAAAAAATCCTTTTATTAGACATCACATAAAACCACAAAATCATAGTAATAGTAAATGAAGTAATCAGTGTTTGGGAAACAGAAACAGATTCCCCAGTACTAATTCATAGCCTAGGCACAAACGAAGTGCACCATGAGAAAAATTCCTAAAAAGAAGGAGGGCAGTAAAATGCCCATATCATAACCTCTCCCCATGTATACAGATAACAAGTCTCTTTGAATCCCATAAATGTCCAAAATATATATATATCTGAATGCAAAATCAAGAGACTGCTAGTAAGACAGCACTGTGGCCAGCATGCATGGAGATGCCTACCAGTGGGGCTATGCCTTCCCCCGAGGAAGCCAGATAGGCGAAACGTGCGTCGGGGCACATTCCTGGAACTCAGATATTCACCCATATGGGTAAGCACGATATGGCACTTTGATCTGCACCGTCATTTTATTTAGAAGGGACGGCATAGCCCCACTGGTAGGCGTCTCCATGCATGCTGGCCGCAGTGCTGTCTTACTAGCAGTCTCTTGATTTTGCATTTAGATATATATATATTTTGGACATTTATGGGATTCAAAGAGACATGTTATCTGTATACATGGGGAGAGGTTATGATATGGGCATTTTACTGCCCTCCTTCTTTTTAGGAATTTTTCTCATGGTGCACTTTGTTTGTGCCTAGGCTATGAATTAGTTCTGGGGAATCTGTTTTTGTTTCCCAAACACTGATTACTTCATTTACTATTACTATGATTTTGTGGTTTTATGTGATGTCTAATAAAAGGATTTTTTAATCTAATTCTTTCTGATGTTTATTTACATTGGGCAGCATGCTCTTCCCATGTGTGAATTCTTTATTTACCTGTTTGCAGCATGGGGGGTCTCAACTGCAGGGGTCATGTGGAGTTTAATAAAGTCCTAGATTTTGGTCCATTTACTTCATGATGAAGCCAGGTTTCAATGTTACTTTGAGAACTGTGACATGGTTTTATAGATTTTACAATTACATCTATGACCCAAGGTATGTCAGCTCAGTTGGTATTGAAGTTATTAAAAGCTGAGCTGCAGTACTCAGTAGTGGCCACCACACAGTGAACAGACTTGTGCTTTTATCTGGCTGCCATCATAACTGAACACAGAGCTGCTCTATTTTTTTTTTAATGTTGGATTACTCACCAATCTGACATTCATAACCTATAATAATTAGAGTTGAGCGACTTTTGGTTTTTATGGTCGAGTTTCGTTTCGTGAAACCCGACTTTTCCAAAAGTCGGGTCGAGCAAGATCGGCCGATTATAGGGAAAAGTCGGGGTCGTCCCGAAACACAAAACCCAATGTAAATCAATGGGGAATAAAAGTCGGCAGTGAGAGGAGGACAGGAAACACACCTACAGTGCTCATTTGAATGCCAAAAGCATCAATTCTTCTTACTTAAGCTGGTCAACCTTAATTAACTTCATAATACAAGTTACGCACTGAAAAATGGGGGTTATTTGGCTAAAGTTGTGGGGGGGTAGGGCTGGCTCCAGGTTTTCATGTGCCCTGGGCGAAAGAGCGCCCCTTTAACACATAATACCACAACTTATCATGCTCCGATACGGCAGAGAAATAGCGGTATAGTACAATGAAAAATACTTCACTTTTTACATCTCATGACGAGGCCCATCTATTTCTCCATACAGAATCATTGGTCCCATATAATGTTTGAAACAGTATATGATGAGCTCCACATAATGCTACAGTATATGTTGGTCCCCATGGATGAAGCTCCACTGTCTTATGGGACCAAATAATGCTCCAAACATAATGGGCCCCATTTCTAATGCTCTAGTGTATAATGGGCCCTGTAAATGCTGCTCCAGTGTCTGATGTCCACCTTTGGAATGTTCCAGTGTATGGTGGGCCCCATCTATCATTCTCCAGAGTATAGTGCTCCCCAAAAATGGCTGTCCCAACATTGAAAACAATGAAATAAGTCTCCTCGCTAGGGAATCCCTGTACTAGTCTGGACTCCTCGTTGTCCCCATCTTCCATCTCACTGCACAGTATTTCAACCTTGCAAGTGCTGTGATCCTGAGCAAGCAGGGGGGGCACACTCGTTGGCGACGGCACTGGCACAGGGCCCCTGATAGTACGGTGGTGTGTCTGATGGCGGGTGGGCCGAACCTGCACTTTCATCTGCAGCTTCCTCTTTGTCACCGTGTAAGATGGAACTGTATATGGGAAGGGTAACCTGAGTTTCATCAGGGTCAGATTCAGGCCGGGTAGCGTGCGAGGGGAATGTAGTGGTCTGGGTCAATGTACCAGCAGATTCATCGAGCAGTGGCTGGGCATCAGTGCACTTGTGTCGCCCCCAGGAGTACGGTCACCACAGTGGCATTACCTTCCTCCTAGGGAGTGTGATGTCATGCTTGGGAGCAACGAAGGATCTCTCTAGCAGGTTAACTGATTGGGCGGCGTTATTCCCACGAGTCATGACCCTCCAAACAGCGTTCATGAAGGCAAAGTGTTTGTTTTACGTGGGCAGTATGGTTGCAAAGCTGAACCTTAAAGGAATGTCCAGAAGGGCACCACCAGGAGTGCAGCCTACGGCGTAATTTGACTCAACACGGGCAACCTCAACCATGCCAGCTACAGAACAGATGCACACATTGCAAGCTTAATTCCGTTAACGAACGAGACTCCGTCATGCCCCGCGGTCCGAGTCCGGCTTACTAGAGGGACACGTGAGGCTCTGGCACATGAGATTGGCCAATAACTGGTGTGTCATGCCCTTACATGTCCGTGGCTGCATGTGCGCTACACTGAAAAGGCCAGCGTTTGTCGCTTACAGGTGCAGATAACCCGCTGAACAACGCTAGTGATGGGGATCACTGATTACAATTATTACTCGCGAACGATGATTTCCCAGTAAGTGCAGGTCAACCGCAGTTCCGGAATTAGGCCTAACCGTCATTCCTGAAAAAAATGAAAAACTTACGTGTGCAAACCACAGGTGCTGTAGCTTGCTTAACAGCTCGCCAGCCGTTCTCACGCCCAGTATGGGTTACACGTGATTGCACAAAGGTGAGAAAGGGTACCGTATCCCCGGATAACATGTATGGATAGCGTACACATTCAAAAGATATGTCTATACATCAGGAGGCAGGCTCAGACGGTGTAAGGCCCAGTATGGCTTGCAAGTGATTGCACAAAGGTGAGAAAGGGTACCGTATCCCCAGATAACATGTATGGATAGTGTACACATTCAAAAGATATGTCTATACATCAGGAGGCAGGCTCAGATGGTGTAAGGCCCAGTATGGCTTGCAAGTGATTGCACAAAGGTGAGAAAGGGTACCGTATCCCCGGATAACATGTATGGATAGCGTACACATTCAAAAGATATGTCTATACATCAGGAGGCAGGTTCAGACGGTGTAAGGCCCAGTATGGCTTGCAAGTGATTGCACAAAGGTGAGAAAGGGTACCGTATCCCCAGATAACATGTATGGATAGCGTACACATTCAAAAGATATGTCTATACATCAGGAGGCAGGCTCAGATGGTGTAAGGCCCAGTATGGCTTGCAAGTGATTGCACAAAGGTGAGAAAGGGTACCGTATCCCCGGATAACATGTATGGATAGCGTACACATTCAAAAGATATGTCTATACATCAGGAGGCAGGCTCAGATGGTGTAAAGCCCAGTATGGCTTGCAAGTGATTGCACAAAGGTGAGAAAGGGTACCGTATCCCCAGATAACATGTATGGATAGCATACACATTCAAAAGATATGTCTATACATCAGGAGGCAGGATCAGACGGTGTAAGGCCCAGTATGGCTTGCAAGTGATTGCACAAAGGTGAGAAAGGGTACCGTATCCCCGGATAACATGTATGGATAGCGTACACATTCAAAAGATATGTCTATACATCAGGAGGCAGGCTCAGATGGTGTTAGGCCCAGTAAGGCTTGCAAGTGATTGCACAAAGGTGAGAAAGTGTACCGTATCCCCGGATAACATGTATGGATAGCATACACATTCAAAAGATATGTCTATACATCAGGAGGCAGGCTCAGACGGTGTCAGGCACAGTATGGATTTGACGGCCCAGACTACACAGCGGAGGAGCAGGGAGAGGTAAAGATTGCAAATGCGGGGGCCCTGCCCAAGCAAGGGGGGCCCACTCGTGGGCGTCGGTACTGGCACTGGGCCCCTCATAGTACGGCGGTGTGTCTGACGGCGGGTGTGCACCACCACCGTCAGAGACACTTGATTGCACTATGAGGGACCCTGTGCCAGTGCCCGCGCCCAAGAGTCAGCCTACCCACCTGTCCAGGGCAACGGCACTCGCACGGTGTCGTGCGCTAGGTGGTGACCCCGGCCATGGGGGGGAGGCAGCACAGTTAGGGAGCTTTAGAAAGTGGCATATGTTGATGTTGGACATTCAGCTGATGAAAAAGGCGAAATAGGTCAAGTCCCAGGAAGAGGTGGACCAAAGCAAGCCATTTTTCTGTCACCCTATGTGTCATCAGGGGAAGGTGGGACAAAATCCTTGGAAACCCATGCATGGTTCATTTTAATGAAGGTTAGATCATCCACATTTTGAGTTGACAGACGGGTCCTTTTTTCTGTCAGGATTGATCCAACTGCACTGAAGACTCTTTCCGATAGCACACTTGCAGCTGGGCAAGCGAGCTCCTGTAAGGCATATTGTGCCAATTCAGGCCAGGTGTCCAGTTTAGCAGCCCAATAGTCAAAGGGGAATGACCTGTGTGGGAGAACATCGATATGGGAGGAAAAGTAGTTTGTAACCATAGTTGACAACTGCTGTCTCCTGTCACTTTCCATCGATGCAGTATTACCAGTTGTGTGAGCGGTACTTGAAAAATCAGTCCACAACATTGTCATGAAACCCCTGTCTCCAACGCCACTTCTGCTGTGTGCACCATGAACACCTCTGCCAAGCTGCCCCCGGCCCGTACGGCTCGTGTGAGAACCATCACCGCTGCTGTGTGCTGGGAATGCCTCAAGCAACCGATTTACCAGAGTTGCTTGTTTATTAGCCAATATTAGGTCAAGGTTCTCCTGTGGCATGGTGTTTTGTAATTTGCCTTTATAGCGTGGATCCAGGATGCTGGCCAACCAGTAGTCGTCATCGTTCATCATTTTGGCAATGCGGGGGTCCCTTTTTAGGATCCGCAAGGCATAATCTGACATGTGGGCCAATGTTCCCGGTGTCAATGATGCACTGCGAGTGCTGGTTGGAGGAGCACTTTCTGGCAAATCCACATCCCTCCAGTCACGCACAAACCCTGTACCAGACCTTGCCACGCCAACATTTTCACTTGCCCCACGAGATGCATCCTCCTCCCCTAAGTAATCATCCCCATCATCATCCTCCTCCTCCTCTTCTTCCTCCAACTCGTCCAGGAGAGGTCCCTGAGCAGACAATGGCTGAATGTCATCAAGGATTCCCTCCACCTCTTCCTCCTCGTCAACATTGGCTGCAGACGCCTGCTCCTTAAGGTGCGTCAAAGTTTGCATGAGCAGACGCATAAGTGGGATGCTCATGCCTAGGATGGCGTCGTCTGCGCTTACCAGCCGTGTGCATTCCTCAAAACACTGAAGGACTTTACAGAGGTCTTTCAGCTTCGACCACTGCACACCTGTCAACTCCATGTCTGCTTTCAAAGTGCCTGGCCGTGTATCCTCCCACAAATGCATTATGGCCTGCCTCTGCTCGCACAGCCGCTCCACCATGTGCAGGGTGGAGTTCCACCTTGTTGCAATGTCGATAATGAGGCGGTGGTTGGGAAGGTGGAGCAATCGCTGCAGCTTCTGCATACGAACGGAGTGTACAGGCGACCGGCTGATGTGCGCGCACAGTCTTCGCACCTTATGGAGCAGGGCTGTTAACTCCGGATAATTTTTGAGGAAGCACTGCACCACCAGGTTCAAGGTGTGAGCCAAGCAAGGTATGTGGCTGAGTTTTGAAAGGGCTATGGCTGCCACAAAATTACGGCCGTTATCACTAACTACCTTGCCTGCCTCAAGATGTACACTGCCCAGCCATGACTCAGTTTGTCGCTTCAAGTACTCGGCCAGCACCTCGGCGGTGTGTCTGTCGCCCAAACACATCATCTGCAACACAGCCTGCTGACGCTTTCCACTAGCTGCTCGATAGGGGGACACCTTGTGTGCAACAGTGGCAGCTGCAGATGGAGTGCTCGTACGACTGCGCTCTGTGGACGAGCTTTCGCTTCTGGAGGAGGAGGAGGAGGAGGGTGGAACGCCTACAGCCAACTGTTTCCTATACCGTGGGCTAGGCAGCACTGTCCCACCACCGCTGTCCCCTGTGGACCCTGCATCCACCACATTAACCCAGTGCGCAGTGATGGACACGTAACGGCCCTGGCCATGCCGACTGGACCATGCATCAGTTGTGAGGTGCACCTTTCCGCTCACTGACTGCTTGAGTGCATGGACAATGCGGTCTTTCACATGATGGTGGAGGGCTGGGATGGCTTTGCGAGAGAAGAAGTGGCGACTGGGTAGGTCATAGCGTGGTACTGCATAGGCCACGAGTTCGCGGAAAGCTGCGCTTTCCACCAACCGATAGGGCATCATCTCAAACGAGATTAGTTTGGCAATGTGGGCGTTCAAACCCAGTGTACGCGGATGAGAGACTGAGTACTTTCTTGACCTACTCATAGTGTCTGGGAGGGTGAGCTGGACTTGAGAGCTGCATATGGTGGAAGTAGCGGTGGACAGGGCGGACTGAGAGAGGGTTGATGATGGTGATGGAGTTGGTGTTCTTTCTGATGGCCTAGATTCAGTATTTCGTTGATATAACAGTGGGATTCCCTGACTGCTGTGGCCTTGCAACGACACCTCAACATTTGCTGCTGTGCTAACCGGTGGGCTTACAGTGGGGGAAACAATGTAGCGTTGCTGACTACCTTCTTTGTGATCAGTTGCACATGTGGCACTTGAGGTTTGGTGTTGTGTCCACGCTTGCAAGTGCATGCTGGTTAAATGTCTAAGCATGCAACTGGTATTCAAATTTTTCAGATTTTTCCCTCGGCTAAAGGTCTTTGCGCACTTCTTACAGATAACCTTTGCCTGATCATGAGGATTTTGTTCAAAAAAGTGCCACACTGCACTCTTCCTACTTTGGCAGACATTTTGCGGCCTAGCACGCTGTGATGTTTTGACCCTCTGGACAAGCTGTCCAGCAACTCTTTTGATTTTTGGACCCTGTCTTTGGAGTGCTCCGGGCCTGCCAGATAACAGCTGTTGCGATGTTGATGTCTGCTGTGGATGCTCCTCATCTGAGCTATTGGAAGCAGCACCCTCTTCCCCCAATGGATGCCAATCTGGGTCAACAACTGGGTCATCCATCACCTCCTCTTCAATGTCATGTGCACCTTCCTCTGTGTCACCGTGTATGGTGGTATAGTGTGCGGGAAGGGGCACCTGAGTCTCATCAGGGTCAGAATCTGGCTCTGTACACTGCAAGGACAATGTAGTGCTCTGAGTGAATGTACCAGCAGAATCATCTATCAGCGGCTGTGCATCAGTGCACTCCATGTCAGATTCATCTTGGCCTGGGTAATTCACCATTTCACTTGATAATCCAGGCATGGTATGTGAAAACTGCTCCATGGAGTAATCAGTAGTATGGCCTGCGTCATCCTTCAATCTTGGTTGTGGTGAAGGACACAAGGAAAGGTGTGGTTCATGAACATGAGCCTCCAATGACGACTCAGTGCTTTTACTTTTTACAACTGAAGAAGAGGAGGCGATAGAGCTGGAGGCTGAGTCAGCAATGTAAGACAAAACTTTTTCCTGATGCTCTGGCGTTAAAAGCGGTTTGCCAACTCCTAGAAAACTAAGCCTTCGAAGCCTTATGGAGCCAGACGATGACGCAGGCTCAACACCTCCTGCATTCGGTCCTATTTTGCTTTTGCCACTACCATCAGATCCACCACCAACACCATCATTACCAGCTGCCAACCCCCGCCCAATTCCACGGCCTCTTCCACCAGCCTTCCTCATTTTTCGTAGAAATGTAGACAAAATCCTACAAACTATATAGTAATGTAAAACAAGGTACAAGGTGTCTATAGGACAGGGGAGATTTAGATTTTCTGCAGACACTTGTGGACACTGGACACTTGGATTGTGTGAGGCCCACTGAATATCACAGCGCTATGTGACAGGCTCAATGGCACAGGTGTGAAAAAAGTGACTACAGGATAAGGGAGATTTTGAATTTCTGCAGACACGTGTGGACACTGGACACTTGGATTGTGTGAGGCCCACTGAATATCACAGTGCTATGTCACAGGCTCAATGGCACAGGTGTGAAAAAAGTGACTACAGGATAAGGGAGATTTTGAATTTCTGCAGACACTTGTGGACATTGAACACTTGGATTGTGTGATGCCCACTGAATATCACAGTGCTATGTCACATGCTCGATGGCACAGGTGTGAAAAAAGTGACTACAGGATAAGGTAGATTTTGAATTTCTGCAGACACTTGTGGACACTGGACACTTGGATTGTGTGAGGCCCACTGAATATCACAGCGCTATGTCACAGGCTCGATGGCACAGGTGTGAAAAAAGTGACTACAGGATAAGGGAGATTTTGAATTTCTGGGAGATTTTGAATTTCTGCAGACACTTGTGGACACTGGACACTTGGATTGTGTGAGGCCCATTGAATATCACAGCGCTATGTCACAGGCTCGATGGCACAGGTGTGAAAAAAGTGACTACAGGATAAGGGAGATTTTGAATTTCTGCAGACACTTGTGGACACTGGACACTTGGATTGTGTGAGGCCCACTGAATATCACAGTGCTATGTCACAGGCTCGATGGCACAGGTGTGAAAAAAGTGACTACAGGATAAGGGAGATTTTGAATTTCTGGGAGATTTTGAATTTCTGCAGACACTTGTGGACACTGGACACTTGGATTGTATGAGGCCCACTGAATATCACAGCGATATGTCACAGGCTCGATGGCACAGGTGTGAAAAAAGTGACTACAGGATAAGGGAGATTTTGAATTTCTGCAGACACTTGTGAACACTGGACACTTGGATTGTGTGAGGCCCACTGAATATCACAGTGCTATGTCACAGGCTCGATGGCACAGTGTGAAAAAAGTGACTACAGGATAAGGGAGATTTTGAATTTCTGCAGACAATTGTGGACACTGGACACTTGGATTGTGTGAGGCCCACTGAATATCACAGTGCTATGTCACAGGCTCGATGGCACAGTGTGAAAAAAGTGACTACAGGATAAGGGAGATTTTGAATTTCTGCAGACACTTGTGGACACTGGACACTTGGATTGTGTGAGGCCCACTGAATATCACAGCGCTATGTCACAGGCTCGATGGCACAGGTGTGAAAAAAGTGACTACAGCATAAGGGAGATTTTGAATTTCTGGGAGATTTTGAATTTCTGCAGACACTTGTGGACACTGGACACTTGGATTGTGTGAGGCCCACTGAATATCACAGCGCTATGTCACAGGCTCGATGGCACAGGTGTGAAAAAAGTGACTACAGGATAAGGGAGATTTTGAATTTCTGCAGACACTTGTGGACATTGGACACTTGGATTGTGTGAGGCCTACTGAATATCACAGTGCTATGTCACAGGCTCGATGGCACAGGTGTGAAAAAAGTGACTACAGGATAAGGGAGATTTTGAATTTCTGGGAGATTTTGAATTTCTGCAGACACTTGTGGACACTGGACACTTGGATTGTGTGAAGCCCACTGAATATCACAGTGCTAAGTCACAGGCTCGATGGCACAGGTGTGAAAAAAGTGACTACAGGATAAGGGAGATTTTGAATTTCTGGGAGATTTTGAATTTCTGCAGACACTTGTGGACACTGGACACTTGGATTGTGTGAGGCCCACTGAATATCACAGCGCTATGTCACAGGCTCGATGGCACAGGTGTGAAAAAAGTGACTACAGGATAAGGGAGATTTTGAATTTCTGCAGACACTTGTGGACACTGGACACTTGGATTGTGTGAGGCCCACTGAATATCACAGCGCTATGTCACAGGCTCGATGGCACAGGTGTGAAAAAAGTGACTACAGGATAAGGGAGATTTTGAATTTCTGCAGACACTTGTGGACACTGGACACTTGGATTGTGTGAGGCCCACTGAATATCACAGTGCTATGTCACAGGCTCGATGGCACAGGTGTGAAAAAAGTGACTACAGGATAAGGGAGATTTTGAATTTCTGGGAGATTTTGAATTTCTGCAGACACTTGTGGACACTGGACACTTGGATTGTGTGAGGCCCACTGAATATCACAGCGCTATGTCACAAGCTTGATGGCACAGGTGTGAAAAAAGTGACTACAGGATAAGGGAGATTTTGAATTTCTGCAGACACTTGTGGACACTGGACACTTGGATTGTGTGAGGCCCACTGAATATCACAGTGCTATGTCACAGGCTCGATGGCACAGGTGTGAAAAAAGTGACTACAGGATAAGGGAGATTTTGAATTTCTGGGAGATTTTGAATTTCTGCAGACACTTGTGGACACTGGACACTTGGATTGTGTGAGGCCCACTGAATATCACAGCGCTATGTCACAGGCTCGATGGCACAGGTGTGAAAAAAGTGACTACAGGATAAGGGAGATTTTGAATTTCTGCAGACACTTGTGGACACTGGACACTTGGATTGTGTAAGGCCCACTGAATATCACAGCGCTATGTCACAGGCTCGATGGCACAGGTGTGAAAAAAGTGACTACAGGATAAGGGAGATTTTGAATTTCTGCAGACACTTGTGGACACTGGACACTTTTGGATTGTGTGAGGCCCAATGAATATCAGAGCGCTATGTCACAGGCTCGATGCAGCAGGTGTGAAAAAAGTGACTCCAGGATAAGGGAGATTTTGAATTTCTGCAGACACTGGACACTTTTGGATTGTGTGAGGCCCAATGAATATCAGAGCTCTATGTCACAGGCTCGATGCAGCAGGTGTGAAAAAAGTGACTACAGGATAAGGGAGATTTTGAATTTCTGCAGACACTGGACACTTTTGGATTGTGTGAGGCCCAATGAATATCAGAGCGCTATGTCACAGGCTCGATGCAGCAGGTGTGAAAAAAGTGACTACAGGATAAGGGAGATTTTGAATTTCTGCAGACACTGGACACTTTTGGATTGTGTGAGGCCCACTGAATATCAGAGCGCTATGTCACAGGCTCGATGCAGCAAGTGTGAAAAAAGTGACTACAGGATAAGGGAGATTTTGAATTTCTGCAGACACTTGTGGACACTGGACACTTTTGGATTGTGTGAGGCCCACTGAATATCAGAGAGCTATGTCACAGGCTCGATGGCACAGGTGTGAAAAAAGTGACTACAGGATAAGGGAGATTTTGAATTTCTGCAGACACTGGACACTTTTGGATTGTGTGAGGCCCAATGAATATCAGAGCGCTATGTCACAGGCTCGATGCAGCAGGTGTGAAAAAAGTGACTACAGGATAAGGGAGATTTTGAATTTCTGCAGACACTGGACACTTTTGGATTGTGTGAGGCCCACTGAATATCAGAGCGCTATGTCACAGGCTCGATGCAGCAAGTGTGAATAAAGTGACTTCAGGATAAGGGAGATTTTGAATTTCTGCAGACACTTGTGGACACTGGACACTTTTGGATTGTGTGAGGCCCACTGAATATCAGAGAGCTATGTCACAGGCTCGATGGCACAGGTGTGAAAAAAGTGAATTGTAGAATTGGGCAGAATAGGAATCTCCCTAGAGTGTAGGTCTGTAAGAACGGAACAAGTCCTCCACTTATCCTTCCACAGTGACACACAGATAGCTTCACTGTGACTGTGATAACAGCCGTTACACGGTACTGTGTGAGGAGCGTACACCGCTGTATGGTGTGTGAATAAATGCACGCTCAGTACCTTAGCAGGACAAAAAAAAAATTGGGATTGCTTTTAAAAAAGCAGTTTGCAGAGCAGTGGGGAAACAGCAATGCAGCTGTCAGGAAGCCTTATAAGGCAGCCTAACAACCAACACCGCTGATCCACCACAATATAGCCTCCCCTTGCACTGCACACACAGTGACTGGTGTGTTGCACAGGCAAAATCGCTAGCAGCAGAAGCAGTTTTTTTGTCTTCTTCCCTGCCTAACGCTCTCCCTACAGAATCAGCAACCTCTCCCTATGCTAAGATCGGCAGAAGTAAGATGGCTGTCGGCGTGCACGCCCTTTTATAACCCCTGTGACGCCCACCAAAGCAAGCCAATCACTTGCATGCCCTTCTGAAAGATGGTGGCGACCCCTGCCTATGTCATCGCGTTGCCCACAGTGTCCGTGGATCCTGATTGGCTGAAAAAGAGCGCTAAACAAACTTTTGAAACGCGACTTTGGCGCGTAAGTCGCCGACCTCGTGGCCGACCTCATCCTAGGGTTGGGTTTCGTTTCATGAAACCCGACTTTGCCAAAAGTCGGCGACTTTTGAAATTGTTCGACCCGTTTCGCTCAACTCTAATAATAATAATTGGTCATTAATATCTTAAGGCTGGAAAACCTACATAAATGTAAGCAATTGGGTCTAAAAATCGTTCTTACAATTGGGTTTCATTAAAACTTTTGCACCATTTAACCCCTATAACGGCTGTATTACACTGTCTATTGCTGGCTGCAGAATGATGCAACGAGGTTGGCCACATTACCTTTATTTTATCAGATGTGCTGGGGACACGACTTTCTGGCACTTACTATTATATATTTAATGGCCTGTCACACTAAGCGATATCGATAGCAATATCGCTATAACGTCACTGGTTTTTGTGACGTTATAGCGATATTGCTAGCGACATCGCTCTGTCTGATACTTACCTCCGACCGCTCCCCCGCTGGTTATCGCTGATCGCGCGAGAATGTCCGCGACTGTTTCTCGTCGTCAGCTTCCTGCTGGGGCTTCCTGCTGTGGAGACGATCGACGCGTGGACGCGGGCGGGAGGACGTCAGGATCGCCTCGTCTGACAGGTAAGTAACGACCCCCGACCGCTGCTATGTCGCTGGTGAGATCTTCCTGTGTGGCAGCTCACTAGCGACCATTTAGCGATGTACCAGCGATCCTGACCGCGTCATATCGCTGGTCGGGATCGCTGGTACATCGCTAAGTGTGACAGTACCTTTAGGACAGGTTTAGGACAGGTTCTCCTCCTGCTCTTGTCAGTGCATCTTTCCTCCCAGACTGCACAGCTCTCCTGTGCATACAATAGTGGCTGGTGGAGGAACATGTGACCAGACCTGTCCATCAGTCTCCTCCAATAGAAAAGCAGCTTTTCATGTGAGGTTTTCTAATGGAGGACAGTGATAGACAGGTGTGGTCACAAGTTTTGGAACGCTAAACTTACATTTTTTTTTGTTACTAGACCCCCCTAAGAAAATGCAATAAAAAGTGATCAAAACATCGTATGTACCCCAAAATGATTAGAATAAAATTGTTAGCTTGCCACGCAAAAAAAGGCTCTTAGCTTAAATAAAAAAATGTAAAGGTTTCATATCACTGTAATTGTCTTGGCCTGGTGAATCATGTGGCCAGGTCATTTTTAATGAACAATGAATGGCATAAAAGCAAAAAAATAAAAAATAATGGAGGAATTGCTGTATTTTCATTTGGAATTTTTTTTTAATGTTTTCCAGTAAATTGTATATTATAAAACATGGTGTCAATTTGTCCTGCAAAAAACAAGCTCACATACAGCTATGTCGAATGAAAAAATAAAACAATTAGGCTGTGTGCACACGGTGCGGATTCTGCTGCGTTTCCGCTGCGGTTTTGGCCCTGCGGAAACGCAGCAGTTCCGCTGACAAAGTACAGTACAATGAAACCCTATGGGGTTTCAAAAACGCTGTGCTGACGGTGTGTTTTTTTCCGCCCGGTTTTGCTGCGGTTTACAAACCGCACCATGTCAAATGTTTGGGCGGTTTCCGCAGCGGTTTCACACCTTTAACATAGTAGAGGTGTGAAACCGCAGAGCAAAACCGCAGACCAAACCGCAGGAAAACCGCAGGTCATTTTACCTGCGGTTTTACCTGCGGTTCCGCGTGGAAAAACCCGCAGGTAATTCTGCACCGTGTGCACATAGCCTAAGAGTCCTGTGACCAATATTGGCTTACTTCAGTAGGTCATTTTACCAATAGAAGTTGTTAGGAAAGGGGCCACATGTGGCTTTCTTCATTGAAGTCTAAAAGAGTTATAGACAGTTTTCTCAAAAAGTAAGGGGGCTGTTGAAAAGTACACCTATCTGGTATATATGGCATATCCTGTAAATATTTATGATGGGAAGGCTTCTTAAACCATAAAATGACCAAGAGCAATAAATTTAGGGTTCTTGTTTCTAGCCTGTAAATTTACGATTTAGATTTAAAATTTATGCAATTTAGCAGGAGCAGAGCAAGTCCCTGACTGTTAGATACAACCAACTGTGAGGAGAAGACAGAAGTGGTTTAGGTCAATGACTGTCTTCTATTTTGCTGTTTACATAGTGCTTAGTAATGTACAACAGCACCAACACTTTCAATGCTTCTATAAAACTTGGTAAAGACCTGATTGCCAAGTGTACAGTATGCTAGAACAGATCAGCACAGCAGCTTGATCCTTCTGAACCTAGATAAGCTCTGCTAGTGACATGAATCACTCCAGTGTTCTATTTTCCCCCTGTAACTCGGGCTCTTATGGAAAAAAAAAGTTACAGTGGAAAAAATTGAAAGAAAAAAAGAAATGTTCCTCGGAAATCTTTTGGGAGACAAAGTATGTAAAAAAATATCAATATATAAAACATCTATGCAAAAAAAAAGTAAAGAAAATAAAATAAAACATCACAAAAGAAAATAAAAAAAATTTGCTTTTATATATAGTACATTGTAAAAAAAGGAAAAAAGTAAAGTTAAGTAAAAAAATATATAAGACATCGCAAAAGAAAATAAAAAAATTGTTTTTTATATATAATACATTGTATTATTATTACATGAATGCAGCAAAAACAATGCTACACATATTAGATATCCACATATTAGAATTCATTTAGATGTAATACATAGTATAAAAGTGTATACAGAAAAAAATGTAAACCAAAAATAGCTTTTTTTTTTTTTTTTTTTTACTAAATATGATATGTACTTCATAAAACAAAGCCTCTTAAAAAGGGGAAAGGTAAAAACGAAAAATAAAAACACCAACAAACTTTAAAAAAAATAGATAACTGGCCAAGTAGAACTTTTCTAGCCTTGCTATTAAGAGGTTAATATAATTTTTCTCTAAATTTAAAGTGTTAGCTATTTTTTTTTTTTTTAGGTTATATGTTGGTTATTAATCACCTGAATGTAGACGTGGAGATCAGGAAAAATATCCCGCACTTACACCTGAACAATAGCAGTCGAGATTTCAGCACCATTGTAGTAAACAAGCAAGCGGCGTCCTTCCCAGTGCTCCCAATTTAGAAGCTAAAATCTTAGACAAACCTCCTCTAAGGGAATGGAATGTAAAATATGAATGATTTCTACCTACAAAACAGATTTGGGAGTTCTCTTATATTCATGCAAGGAAAAAAATAATGACAGGGAGCAAACAGTAGCGAGCAATCATTCAACCTAAGGGAGGAAAATAGTAGCATGGTGGCTATTTCAAAGGATTTGGAAACCAGGCGAGCTGGGAACATATGGCCTTGAGCAGGCTATTTCCTCTTCTGTGTCTTCATAACCTAAATTAGTTGACAAGATGTATGGGGGAAGAATTAATCACGCTTGTGTATTTATAAAGCTACACATATCTATAAACTAATATCCAATTCTGTCAATCAGACGCAAAGCCTCTAGGGCCGGCACAAGGCTAGAAAGACGGAGTCTTGCCAATGCACCTGCTACTTATCCCATTGCTGGACGCTGATGAGAAAAATCAGTCTCTGGCTTTATTTTGTTGCATGATACAATATCAATTCTTAGCTTACAATATCATACCAGAGCAGCCTGTCAAACAGTACAAGCCGGACGCTCAACAGCAGCATATTATTTAGGTTGACGTGTAATACATAAAATATAAGCCTTCTCGTTCTTTTAAAAAAAAATATATGTCCATAGAATAATCAAAATATATCCTTTTTTTTTGCACATACAAGGATTTGTTTCTATTTCTTAACCCATTAATTTTTAGATTAATTTGGTGCTCACATACCATAAATAGAATATTCAATAGATTTATAAAATTGTCAAATAACTGTAGAAATATGACTATATTATTTACTAGAGATGAGCGGATTGATCCGTAGAGGATAGAGGGCCCTTCGACTTTCATGGAATTTGTGGTCTCATGCAAAGTTGAACATTTTAAGATCTGATTTGCGGTTTTGCAGTAAAAAAACTTGCGTGCCACCATTTCCCACATTGCTGATGCATAAGCTAATGTCATTTTGCATTGCAGCACGGCCCCCCTATAATGACCTGCCACTAAGACATCTGGTGGATTATCATACTTTATACTTTACATTGTGGTGGTCATCACAGATCAGTGATTTGCAGTGGAGCACAGATTGTACGGCAGAGTTGTTTTCATCTGCAGAGTCACTGGTAAGTGTCTTTCTCCTGTAGAGTGTAAGCTCCTGTGGTCAGCAAGGTCCTCTCTTTCTCTCCTGTAGAGTACAAGCTCTTATGATCTGTCACGGCACCGGCCCCTGCTCCTGCTCACCTCTCTGCGCGCTCTGCCCGGCGCGCTCCTGCTTCTAGGCGCGTCTCCGTGCCCGGCCTCCGACTCCCTCGGCGTCGGGTACGAGCACACAGCGCGCGGCCTCCTGGGTAACGTGATGCGCTAGCCCCGCCCCCAACATGGCGGCGCCCACCGCTACATATGCCCGTCGCCTGCTCAGGTAAGACGCCTGATTATCTTATGCGGTGACGCTGTCTGCTGCGGTGCTCACTGTGTCCTCAGGCCCCCTCTCATCCTCTGTCTGTGCTGTGTTTAGTGCCTTGGTTCTCCCTAGTCCGCTGCCTGCTTGATCTCGGTCTGCCTCTCCTGTACTCTGCCCTCCCAGTCTCCCTAGGGCTTTCCCTCCTCTGTCCTGCCTCCTGCTCTCCCCTCTCCATCTCGGCTATCTGCTGTCCTACACTTTATACATCATTTTGCTTCTTTGCCTTTTCAGCCTCCAGTCCTGTGCTCCCCTGGCTCTCCAGTCCTGTACCCCACTGGGTCTCTGCCTTGCCCGGTGCTCTGCTTATCGTCCACGTCTGTGCTTTCTTTCCATTGCCTCAGTCATCCCTTTGGTTCTGGCTGTTGCGGCTCTATCCCCTGGAGGTCTGTCCCTAACACTCCCTGTATAGGGGGTGGTCCTCACCTGGGCACTCGCCTAAGGGGGCTCTGGAGTCGTGACCCAGAGGGTCCACTTTCTGGTACATCTTTATTTTTCCTCAACACCGTAACAGCATAATCAGGCCATGGACCCCGCTGGAGCCACGGCCACTCAGAAGGAGTTAGTTTTCCTTCGGAAGAATCATGATGTCCTTCATGAAAACTATGGGCTCACGTTTTTCCGCCCTCCAGTCCTCTGACCCTGGAAATGCCACCCAGTTGGCTGGCTTGCAACAGGAATTGGCGCAGCAGCGAGACACCCAGTCGCATAATCTCAGCTACATGGCTTCGGTGGACGGTCGGTTGCTCGCTTTGCACTTGGCCGCATCTGCTCCCCCAGCCGCGGGTTTCCATCCTCCTCCGCGGTTGGCCAAACCACCCCGATATAGCGGAGACGCCAAGTTATGCCGGGGTTTTTTAGATCAGTGCCGTCTCCATTTTGAATTGCTGCCCCTGCAGTACCCCACAGACCGAGCCAAAGTGGCCTTCATCATTTCTCATCTTGAGGGGGACGCTTTGGCTTGGGTCAATCCGCTCTGGAAACGTGATGACCCAGTAGTTACTCAGCTTTCCGTTGTTCTGGATACGTTTCGTCGAGTTTTTGATGAACCGGGCCATTTAGCTTCCACCACTGAGGCTTTATTTAACCTATGTCAAGGTTCTTTAACTGTGGGCCAGTATGCTATCCAGTTTAGGACTCTTTCCTCAGACTTAGGTTGGAATAATGAGGCCTTGGTGGGCGCTTTCTGGCGAGGCCTCTCAAGTCGTATAAAGGATGAGCTTGGTGGTCGTGACACCCCAACAGCTCTCGAGGATTTAATCTCTTTAGCTACACGAATTGACCTCCGCTTTCAAGAGCGTGCTAGGGAGAGAAGGGTCTCTCATCCATTTTCTTCTGTCCGCAGGCCACCCAGTCCTCGACCTAGGAGTCTCCCTTCACCTCCGACACCCGAACCTATGCAGGTGGATCGCCTGAAGCTCTCTGACCAGCGTCATAGGGAGAGGAGCCTCCACGGTCAGTGTTTCTACTGCGGTAGTGGTTCCCATCTCATCCGAACTTGTCCGGAAAGTCCGGAAAACTTCTCCCCCTAGGCCAGGTAAGAGAGGCCTCCCTAGGTGTATATGATACCTCTCTCCCTCTCACTTTGTCTGTCCTCTTGCATGTTGGTGGGAAGTGGGCTTCTCTGGTGGCCTATGTGGACTCGGGTGCCGCCGGGAATTTTATCAGGCTAGAGGAGGTTAATAAGCTTTCTGTTCCCATGAGGGCCTTGCAAAAACCGCAAGTTCTCGCTTCCGTAGATGGTCGACCCCTGCTAGAAACTGTTACTCTAGTTACTCATGAGGTGGAGTTGCAGGTAGGGGCGCTGCACAAGGAGAAGATTACGTTTTACGTCTTAGCAGGCATTTCTCACCCTATCCTGCTTGGTCTTCCTTGGCTTCGGCTCCATGAGCCCACCTTAGATTGGCATAATGGCAACGTCTTGCATTGGGGGGAGTCTTGTCGGGCTCGGTGTCTGCTATCGGTGCGTCCCGTAGGTGACCCTCGTCCTTCCCTTGTTCCCCATGGATTGCCATAGGTGTACCATGATTTTTTGGATGTTTTTGACAAGAAAGAGGCTGAGACTCTTCCTCCGCACCGTCCCTACGACTGCCCCATCGAGCTCGTTCCTGGTACCATTCCGCCTCGTGGTAGGATTTATCCTCTCTCTCTGGCAGAGACCCAAGCCATGTCTGAATACATCCAGGACAACTTGGCCAGGGGCTTCATTCGGAAGTCTTCGTCCCCTGCAGGAGCAGGCTTCTTTTTCGTAAAAAAGAAAGATGGGTCCCTGCGCCAGTGCATCGATTATTGTGGCTGAATCGCATCACGGTGAAGAATAAATATCCACTACCACTCATCTCTGAACTTTTTGATCGCTTGAAGGGGGCGCGTGTATTCACCAAGCTTGATCTTCGAGGGGCCTATAACCTGGTTCGCATACGCTCCTGGGACGAGTGGAAGACTGCGTTTAACACGCGTGACGGACACTACGAGTATTTGGTTATGCCCTTTGGGCTTTGCAACGCACCTGCAGTATTCCAAGAACTCGTTAATGATGTCTTTCGAGATCTCCTCTACTCCTGTGTCATAGTCTATTCTACCTACATGGCAACACATCGCCGAGACGTCCGCCAAGTCCTTCTACGTCTCAGAGAGAACCATCTCTTTGCCAAGTTGGAGAAATGCCTCTTTGAGCAAACTTCATTGCCTTTTCTTGGTTTCATCGTTTCAAACTCGGGACTAGAGATGGATCCTGAGAAAGTCTAGGCAGTTCTCAATTGGCCACGTCCCTCCTGAGTCAAGACAATTCAGCGGTTTTTGGGTTTTGCCAATTATTATAGGCAATTTATCCCTCATTTCTCTTCTTTGTCTAAACCCATCTCAGCTCTTGTCCGTAAAGGGGCCGATCCCAATCATTGGCCCTCTGAAGCAGAGGCTGCCTTCGTGGCCCTGAAGCAAGAATTCGGTAAGTCTCCTGTACTTCATCGCCCGGATGCCAGCAGGCCATTCATCCTCGAGGTGGACGCATCCTTGGTGGGAGCTGGAGCAGTTCTCCTGCAGAAATCCTCCTCGGGCCGCACTCTTACCTGCGGATTCTTTTCTAAGGCTTTTTCCGCTCCCGAACGTAACTATGCCGTTGGAGATAGAGAACTCTTGGCCATAAAGATGGCTCTTGAGGATTGACGCCATCTTCTCGAGGGTGCACTTCATCGATTCATCATTTTTACGATCACAAGAATTTGGCCTATCTTCAGTCCGCCCAGAGGCTCAACCCTCGACAGGCCAGATGGTCACTGTTTTTTGAAAGATTTGACTTTGAACTCCACTTCCGACCCGGGGAGAAGAACATCAAGGCGGATGCTCTTTCACGGTCCTTCCTGTCTGTTGACAAGGAGGAGGGTCCAAACCATCTCATTGACCCTGCCAAGATCCTTACCGTGGCTCCAGTAAGCCTGGTCTCCCCACCATCTGGTAAGACCTTTGTCAGGAGTGGAGATAGATTAAAGGTTCTTCGCTGGAGTCACTCTTCAAGATTCTCTGGATATGCCGGAATTAACAAGACTCTCTCGCTTGTCTCCCGCCATTACTGGTGGCCTTCGCTTCGCAAGGATGTTCAAGACTTCATTGTCTCCTGTCCTTCTTGCGCCTGGAAAAAAGTTCCCCGGCATGCTCCTGCGGGACTCCTGCATTTGTACCTGCAAACCCATGGACTCATATTGCCATGGATTTCGTCACTGACTTGCCCCCTTCATCTAGATGTACTGTGATATTGGTGGTCGTGGATCGATTTTCCAAAATGGCCCACTTCATCGCTCTGCCTGGTCTACCTACCGCTCCCGAGTTGGCAAAGATCTTTTTGCTTCACATTTTTCGCCTTCATGGTTTTTCTCAACATATTGTCTCAGATCGAGGAGTCCAGTTTACCTCCCGTTTTTGGCGAGCTCTCTGTGGATTACTGAAGATAACATTAGATTTCTCCTCAGCCTGTCACCCTCAGTCGAATGGTCAAGTTGAGCGAGTCAACCAAGCGTTAACATCTTACCTTCGGCATTTTTCCAATGCTCATCAAGATGACTGGGTCTCTCTCCTTCCTTGGGCAGAATTCGCCTACAACAATCATCCAAGTGAAGCCTCCTCCAAATCTCCCTTTTTTGTGGTTTTTGGTCAACACCCCAGCATTCCTCTTCCCGTGTCCCCCACCTCGGGTGTGCCGGCAGCAGATTCCTTGTCCATAGATTTCTCTCAGATTTGGAGGGAGACCAAAGTGGCTCTTGAAAGTGCCAGCCTCAGAATGAAACGGTATGCCGACAGGAGACGGCTAGACGTTTCCCCGTATCGCCCTGGGGATAAGGTTTGGTTAGCTTCCTGATATATCAGGTTGAAAATCCCCTCCTACAAGTTAGGTCCACGTTACATTGGTCCCTTTGAGGTCTTAAGCCGGATCAACAACGTGGCCTACAAGTTGAGATTACCCGCCTCACTAAAGATTCCTAACACCTTCCATGTGTCTCTCCTTAAACCAGCCATGTTTAACCACTTTCATTCTGCACCTTCTCAAACCTCCCAACCATGTAGCTCGGATAACACCTTTGAGGTGCGGGATATTTTGGCTAGGAAGACTGTTAAAGGAAAAACTCTGTTTTTGGTTGATTGGAAGGGCTTTGGTCCCGAGGAGAGATCATGGGAACCCCATGAGAATATTGATGCTCCCCGCATCATGAGACGGTTTCTCTCCAACATTAGGAGGAGGGGCGTAAAGAGGGGGGTACTGTCACGGCACCAGCCCCTGTTCCTGCTCACCTCTCTGCGCGCTCTGCCCGGTGCGCTCCTGCTTCTCGGCGCGTCCCCGCTCCCGGCCTCCGACTCCCTCGGCGTCGGGTACGAGCACACAGCACGCGGCCTCCTGGGTAACGTGATGCGCTAGCCCCGCCCCCAACATGGGGGCGCCCACCGCTACATATGCCCGGCGCCTGCTCAGGTAAGACGCCTGATTATCTTATGCAGTGACGCTGTCTGCTGCGGTGCTCACTGTATCCTCAGGCCCCCTCTCATCCTCTGTCTGTGCTGTGTTTAGTGCCTTGGTTCTCCCTAGTCCGCTGCCTGCTTGATCTCGGTCTGCCTCTCCTGTACTCTGCCCTCCCAGTCTCCCTAGGGCTTTCCCTCCTCTGTCCTGCCTCCTGCTCTCCCCTCTCCATCTCGGTTATCTGCCGTCCTACACTTTATACATCATTTTGCTTCTTTGCCTTTTCAGCCTCCAGTCCTGTGCTCCCCTGGCTCTCCGGTCCTATACCCTACTGGGTCTCTGCCTCGCCTGGTGCTCTGCTTATCGTCCACTTCTGTGCTTTCTTTCCATTGCCTCAGTCGTCCCTTTGGTTCTGGCTGTTGCAGCTCTATCTCCTGGAGGTCTGTCCCTAACACTCCCTGTATAGGGGGTGGTCCTCACCTGGGCACTCGCCTCCGGGGGCTCTGGAGTCATGACCCAGAGGGTCCACTTTCTGGTACATCTTTATTTTTCCTCAACACAGTAACATGATCAGTGGGGTCCTCTCTCTCTGTGTCCTGTAGAGTGTAAGCTCTTATGGTCAGCGGGGTCCTCTCTCTCTCTTTCCTGTAGAGTGTAAGCTCTTATAGTCAGAGGGGTCCTCTCTCTCTTTCCTGTAGAGTGCAAACTCTTATAGTCAGAGGGGTCTTCTCTCTCCTGTATAGTGTAAGGTCTTAAGGTCAGTGGGGTCCTCTTTCTCCTGTAGAGTGCAAGCTCTTATGGTCAGTGGGGCCCTCTTTCTCCTGTACAGTGTAAGCTATTATGGTCAGCGGGGTCCTCTCTCCTGTACAGACAGTGTAAGCGCTTAAAGTCAGTGGGGTCCTCTCTCTCCTGCAGAGTGTAAGGTCTTCGGGTCAGAAGGGCCCTCTCTCTCCTGTACAGTGTAAGCTCTTATAGTCAGTGGGGTCCTCTCTCTCCTGTAGAGTGTAAGCTCTTATAATCAGCAGTGGCCTCTCTCCAGTAGAGTGTAAGCTCTTATGGTCAGTGGGGTCCTCTCTCCTGTAGAGTGTAAGCTCTTATGGTCAGTGGGGTCCTCTCTCTCCTGTACAGTGTAAGCTCTTATGGTCAGTGGGGTTCTCTCTCCTATAGAGTGTAAGCTCTTATGGTGAGCGGGATCCTCTCTCTCCTGTACAGTATAAGCTCTTATCGTCAGTGGGGTTCTCTCTCCTGTAGAGTGTAACCTCCAGTGGGGTCTTCTCTCTCCTGTATAGTGTAAGCTCTTATGGTCAGTGGGGTTCTATCTCCTATAGAGTGTAAGCTCTTATGGTCAGTGAGGTCCTCTCTGTCTATGATGATATGGGTCTCCCCTCTCTCTGTGATATTTACAAAATCTCAGATTTGTTGGTACGTTTATTTATACATCTATAGTAGCAATAAACCTGGAACTCAGGATAGTTTGAAGGTATAACAGATGTATTGACAATCCACAATTTAAGGTTTCTGTCTATTTTGACCTCCATCAGAGCTAACTGCGGCGTTCGATCTCTCAGAGAAGAGCACTGACACAGGGTGATCCGAATTGCTGTTGAAAGAGCGTCTATTCTGAGTGCCAGGTTTATGGCTACAATTCCACTACAGGTTGGAACCCTACTTAGACACCAAAGTCACTCACCAGTCTTGCCGTATATTCCGATTCTATCTATACATTTATTTTCTTTTTAGCATTTATATAATTACACTGCGCAACAAATTTCAGGGAAGTTCTTGTCCCCTGAGAAAATTTTATTGTATCTTATAGATTTTGATATGCTGAACACGAATATGTGCTCCAAAGGTCTATATCACGTAAGGTTTTTAAGAAACAACAGTTTATAGTTTACATTATGGCATCCGAGACACTACATACATGTGTATCGATGTCAGTAGCAAAAGCAATTGTTCAAAAGTGTTTTTCAGACAACTTTCATTTATAATCCATGTCAGATGCTTCTTGAATAAGATTCCAGCATTAGTTAGCCAGCATTGACGTACTCCACTTTCCCTGGTACTTTTCTCCATCAGCGCAATGTCTTGGTGAAATCTTTCACCGTGTTCATCGCTAATGGCACCAAAATTGGCAGGAAAAAAGTCCAAGTGAGAATGTAGAAAGTGCATTTTTAGCGACATATTGCATTTCATCAAATGATATGCTGTGAGCATGTTGTCCACGAGTTGTTCAAAGTTCGATGCCCTGCTGTGACCAAAGAAGTTGAAGGTCACATCTTTAAAGGTTCTCCGTGCCACTTGTTCAGCACCTTGCAAAAGACCATCAAAGCTACTGTCATTCATTATATCTCTGATCTGTGGGCCAATAAAAATACCTTCTTTAATCTTTGCATCACTTATTCTTGGAAATTTCTGTCGCAAGTAAAGGTACTGTCACACTTAGCGATGTACCAGCGATCCCGACCAGCGATATGACGCGGTCAGGATCGCTGGTACATCGCTAAGTGGTCGCTAGTGAGCTGCCACATAGGCAGATCTCACTAGTGACATCGCTGGGGACGGGGATCGCTACTTACCTGTCACACCAGGCGATCCTGCGTCCTCCCGCCCGGCTCCACGCGTCGCTCGTCCTCACAGCAGGAAGCGCCACAGGAAGCTGACGACGAGAAACAGTCCTGAACGTTCTCGCACGATCAGCGATAACCAGCGGGGGAGCGGGTCGTAGGTAAGTATCAGACACAGAGATATCGCTAGCAATATCGCTATAACGTCACTAGTTATAGCGATATTGCTAGCGATATCTCTTAGTGTGACATGCCCTTTAGAAAAAGCTTCCGATTCTTTGTTCATTGCTTTGACAAAATTCTTCATAAGCCCAAGTTTAATATGCAACGGAGGGAGAAACAGTTTTGCTGGATCAATGAGAGGATTATGTTTAACATTCTTCTGTCCAGCAACCAGGTTTTCGCGGCGTGGCCAGTCATTTCTGAAATAGTGCATTTCTGGTGCACGAGATTTCATTCTTGTAGTCTTGATCCCAATAATTCTGCCTGCCTCTTTGACAATTTCAAATCTCAGACCAAGTCACTCAGATCAGCTTGACTGAACAGATGTGGATTAGATGTAGAAGGCTCAATGTCTGGGTCTGTAGCAGATTCATTTTCCACTGACATTGTTAGTTCATCTTCGTCGTCCTCCATTGTCCATACTTTAGGTGGCTTTGGAACACGAAGACTTTCTTTGTGTGGCACTGGTCTTATGGCTGAAGGAAGATTAGGATATTCTATTGATTTCTTGTTCTTTGCTGAATATCCTGTTACATTTGTAAGGCAGAAGTAGCAATCTGTTACATGATCTCTCTGCTCTCTCCATATGATTGGGACAGTGAACGACATTGAAGATCGTGATCCATTCAGCCATGTTCTAAGTATGTCAGTATTTTCTTTTGATTCCTCCCCTGCCCAGGAGATGTGGAATGCTCAGTGCACGGTCAGCCGAATGATTCACTGCGCCTGTGCGGAATTCGCATAAGTGCTTTCATATGTGTTTCAGTGGAAAATTCATAATATACTGTTTCTGAAAAAGTTCATGTATGAGTTTTTAGAATTATAACAGAATATTATAATGTTTCGTATCATTTCTCAAAAACCTTACGTGAGAGGAAAAATCGGAAGTCATTTCTGAAATGAGCATGAAAAAAAATCAGGAGCACTCAAAATTGTCGGAGGGAAAAAGCCTTGGTAACACAATGTTATTTAATGTTTATTTCTTTTCACACTATAAGGGCTCTTTCACATGTACTGATTTTTCCAGCACTGGAGATATCAGTGTGCGTTCGTGTGGAATAGGCGTTAGGTAAGTATAACTGTGTTTATTATTTTTATATAAAAAAGGATAAGTGTGCTTTGTTTTTATTTCAAATAAATGACTTTATTCTTGCTTTGTGTTTATTTAAAATACAACTATAGGATTTGTAATGGATAGACATCTTATATTGCTCCATACAGAATAATAGCCCTATGTATTGCTACATACCTAAAAAAACCAAATACCGTATATAACTCGAGTATAAGCCGAGGCACCTAATTTGCCACGAAAAAACTGGGTAAGCTTATTGACTCGAGTATAAACTGGGTATACATTGTCCCCTCATCCCTGTACTTGTATGCATGGCTCCCCCATTGCTGTCCTGATATGCATGCCTCCCCTGTCCCTGTCCTTGTATGCATGGCTCCCCCATTCCTGTCCTTGTATGCATGGCTCCCCCATCCCTGTCCTTGTATGCATGGCTTTCCCATCGCTGTCCTGGTATGCATGGCTCCCCATCGCTGTCCTGGTATGCATGGCTCCCTCATTCCTGTCCCTGTATGCATGGCTCCTCATCGCTGTCCTGGTGTGCATGGCTCCCCGACGCTGTCCTGGTATGCATGGCTCCCACATCGCTGTCCTTGTATGCATGGCACCTTATCCCCTATCCTTGTATGCATGTTTCCTATTAAAAAAACAAACCTCCTACTCACCATCCTGCGCGCCCTCGATGCACCAGCAGCTCTTCCTGCAGAGCGATCACGTGTTCCCGCTCATTAAGGTAATGAAAATGAATAGTCACTCCACACCTATGGGAGTGGAGAGGCATGCATATTCATTATCTTAATGAGCGGGGCCACGTGATTGCTCGGCCGGAAATGCTGCTGGTGCCGGAACCAACGAGATGCAGTGAGAGTGTGCAGGAAGGTATCACGTCTTCTGGAAGCTGGTGGCTCCGGGTGTCACTGTGCGCGCTATAAGAGAAATGAATATTTATTGCCATTGCAGTGAATATTCATTTCTCTTTCACTTCTCCTCGTTCCCTGCAGCTCCGGTCTCCTCAGCGTATTCTGACTCTGCACTGCTGAGCACATAGGGCGCACTGTATTGACATCATCATGCCGTCTGGCCTGAGACGTCACAGAGATTCAGAAGAGGCTGAAGAGATGGCATCAGCATGGAATGATGAAAGGTGAATATTTGAGTTGGGGTGTGCCGATGCCAGCACTGGTACTGGGCTCCCCCGACTCCGATGTCTGTTTTTCAAGGGCCCGGATGCAGCGGGTGGCAATGTGACTCTGATTCCAGTGCTGCAATAAGAAAATGCTGACGTGGTGCTTTAAGCCTTATTTATATATTACCAGACAAACCCATAAAAAGTTAGCGATTCTATACAGTCAGCACTGCCATCAGGGTAATATATGTCTTCTTCACATTAGAATGGTCAGGGTGACACATTTTTCTAGGTCACTTGAATTGAAACTTTCATAGGCATAATATCCCACTACAGCCTCAGTGTCTTTATTCTGGTCATTTAGGTATCACAAGGGCTGAATACGTGTAATATTTCAGATAAATTGACAGCATAAAAATTAATCAATTGCACGTAATCCACTCCATAGTTTTCCTGCTTGAAAGCTTAGATAAAGTATCTAAATCTCATTTTAGCATGTGCACTTTACAGTGACGTGTTTGAAAAGATAATAGAGGATGAAGAGGAATCTGTGATTGTCATGATAAAATGCTTATCTGAAGCAAATATCCTGGGAAATGGCCAATCTATTCCTAGAAGCTTTCAACATTTAAATCTATCCTCCAAAATGACTTAGGGGGGTTAAAGCAGAACTCCGAGGGAGGTTGCATTTGCTTAGTATTGAGCACTTTCTCCGATGAATTATTGCACTCAATTCTCTTAGGTATTTCACAAGCCATTTCTGTAATAGTTTTAGCTATTAAATGTAATTGAAGTTTTGTTTGTATGTTCCATTTGCACATGGTACACAGCGACCATTCATTTAGGTTTTAGATTCAACTGTAAATAGGAAAAGCAATATAAAAGGGGTACGCCGATAATTAATATTTAGCTGCATTATCAAGTATGGAGGGGGCTGGTTTGTGTTTTCCAAAGTTACGGCTTAAAATAAATCTTATGGGCAAACCAGGACATCTGTATATGAAACATGGGCACATTATTGTGTGCCAGGAGCTTGGTGAGCACAGAATATAAGTGATGGTGGACACATATTTGTTCCATTAAAATTTATGGAGAAGTTAATTTTTTAGGTTTTTGATATATTTAATGGTGCAGTAAAGAAAATATGGTATAATTTATGAATATAGGGATGGTAAAGCATGTGTTACTGATCTAAAAAAGGTGGAGAGAAACGTTAGGACTCTCCACGGAAAGATGATGCCAAAGCAAAAGAGGATCAGGCATGTAAAATTTCAATGTCCAAAATTTTTGTTTTCAGATGAAGTATGGTGCCATCATAGGTGTAGGCAGCAATTTTCCAATCCAATCCATTTCTCTTATTAAAAGCAAATGCACAATCATTTAAGAGGATCTGGAAGAATAAATTTTGGCAGAACAAGCACCGATCTGACAGTGACCTAAGATGTATGGCTATGCGATCATCTCTATAGCTCTAATACATAATTAAGAAATGTAGACAACTGTCTTGTTTAAAGGGTTATTCTTAGATGTGACAAGGGTGGATGTGGACACAGTGCACCACTGGAGGGGCGAGACTAAGTGACTACCTGGTCCTCACTAGAACCTCTGATGGTGAGGATCGGCTTGCCCTGGACCTGCAGCAGCTGACCAAATGGGTCAAGGCAGGGATACGTGGTACATATGGCACAGGCAAAGTCATAGTCAGACAGTCCGAGGTCGTTGCAGGCAGCACAGGTTCAAAATACAAAGCCGAGGTCAGGATGGGAGAGGTCAGACAGAATGGGTATACAAGCCGGGTTGGTGATGAGAAGGTTAAATCCTTGCAAAGTTTGGCCATGCCTCCCTATAGCCAGGTGGAGACAACAGAAAGATACAACAGTGCTGGGACTGCAGAAACAGGCATCTCAGTGAAACGGCCTGAAACGAGGAGAAGCAGAGCGGAGACTGCAGTGAGAAGGAGTGCTGAGTAGATGTGCGAGTTAGCGGTGTGACACTAGAATTGCAAGTTATCCCCTAACCATAGCCATGCCAACAATCCTGAGAAAGAGGCTCCAGAATCACCAGAACTGGGCTCTCGTCTTGAAATTTGCTCGATTAATTGTCTATGGACTGGCTCCAGATAAGTTGCACCTCCAGCAATCATTAAATTATCCCCAATCCATAGCAATCCCGGAATTCCTGATAATGAGGTTCTGAAATTATGAGAACTGGGCTCTCGTTTTGATATTTGCTACTTTAATTGTCTATGGACTGGTTCCAGATGAGGTGGACCTTCTACAATCAATAAATTATCCCTTATAAATAGCAATGCCAAAAATGAGGCTCTGGAATCATCAGAACTGGGCTCTTGTCCTGACCCCCACTCAATTTATTGCCAGTGGGACTGATTTCAGCTCAGTTGTAACCCTAGAAATCAATTAGTTATCCCCCTTTTGATAGCACCTGAAGCAATTCTAAGAAAAGCTTCAAAATCTTTAATTGTGCAGAGGTAAAGCATGCATACCTCCACTCCTTTCATTGTCTATGCGTCTGGTTCTAGAGCAGTTAGACCCCAGCAATTAGTAAGTTATTCCCTATCCATAGTGCCTGCAGCAATCCTGAGAACAGAGCTGCAGAATTTTGAGAGTCGGGCTCTCGTCTTGAATGGTGCGGACATCAAGTATGCCCACTTTCACGCCATTAATTGTCTATGGGACTGGTTCCAGAGAAGTTGGACCCCCAACATTCACACAGTTATCTCCTATCTATAACACTCCGCCACTAATCTTGAGCACGGAGCTCCAAAACTATGAGAACTGGGCTTTCTTCTTGAATGGACTGGAGATGTGCATGCTTGACCTCAGCTCCATACATCGTCTGAGGAACTGGTTCCAGAGTGATGGACCCCTATGTAATTAATAAATTATTCCCTATCCGATGAATATGAATACACCTTTAACAATTCCTCCTGCTTTGTGATTACATGGTTAAACACCACAAATGAATCCCATAGTGTCTTACATTTGGTATGTTACCAAAACGTAGGTATCAGACAACACATGTTTTCTTTGTAGTTTGTAAACATGGAGGTGCATCACTTTGCATAGAAGCTGTAGACCAGAAGGAAACAGAAGGGTAGAATACTGTTGCCTTACATTAATTTGCATCATCCGTGATAGAAGATTCATTCATAGATGCCCCTAGACAAATCTTATATCTATAGATAATAAAGTATACACAAATTGCATAGTTTCTAATATCGGCCATCAGGACCATAGATATAATCCTGTAAAATGAGATTTGAAGTATACAATGTGAATCATCCTATATATATATATAACAGGACAAGAAATTCTATTCTGTACCTTTGGAGCTTTATAGATAACAGTTTTATCTTTTGAGAACAGATGGCTCTTATTTCTGTATCTCCTTTTTCATAACTTGTCCCTGCATAGTTTAACACTGTCAGTGATGAAAGAAAATACATTTCATTGACAATTGGACTGGTAACACAGTTGAAAATTAATCTATATATTTCCAGGAGGAATAACAGAGGAACAACACAATGCAGTTGGGAAAAAGATGTTCCAGAATTTTTATTTCATGGGGAGAAAACAACTCTTTTTTTTAAAGGTATCACATCCGGAGTTTCCATTCAGTTTACGCTTCAAAAACTCTGCAACAATACTCAGCATGCACATACCATGATACGTAGAAAGGAGGAGGTGCTGGCTGAACTGGATTCAATATATAAAAGTGAAATCAGCCGCACTCAAAATCATTTTCTGAAAAAATGTAATAGTTACACCACTAAAAATTACACCACAAAAAAATCATTCACGATAAGAACACAACGCTAGAGTTATCTCATGTTGGCCATGTGTACAGCGAAATCAGACTGAGGGGTATTAAGAGTTTTTTGCTTATAGGAACTGTGACCGGGGGACACAGAGTAGGCGTGGTGTTATGCGCTATTGCTGTGGTGGCGTTGTGGTGGTCAACGCCACCACAACGATAGCGCATAACCGCGCGCCTACTCTGTGTCCCCCGGTCACAGTTCCTACAAACAAAAAACCCTTAATACCCCTTAGTCTGATTTCGCTGTACACATGGCCAACATGAGATAACTCTAGTGTTGTTTGAGAAAAACCCAGACGAGGTCGAAACGTCACACGCTACTTGCTCTCTTTCTTATCGTGAATGATTTTTTGTGGTGTCATTTTTGGTGGTGTAACTATTACATCATTTCCAGGGCAATGATAACTTTTCTTAAAAAAAAAAAAATTGCACACATATTCTTATCTTTTACTTTGTCACCTGTCCATTATACTAAATAGAGAAGATTGAGTTGGGTTCAGAAGTATCAGACCATACTGCCTTTGTTTGGAACAACGCGCACCATTTCCTACGTCTTCTGCGCGAAATATGCTCACGGCACAGACCAGAGATTAACTGGATCCCATACATCTTAGGTTGGGGACACTTTCTCTGTTTAAAATAGAATTTTCTTTTAAGTGATCGAAATATACTGTGACATTTTATATCTCGTCTTTAGTCCATTTCCTCACAAGACTATATTTTATGCCAATGTATTAGAGTGCTAATAATGGCATTACAAGACACTTGGAAGAGATCTAATTAAGCATGTGTAAGTGATGACTTAGCTGTCATAGTGAATTTTCCATGCAAGTAAGCAATGGATGGATTCTTGGGGCAGAAAATGTATCTCAGGTCAGTTTTTCAAAACCTATATCACTTTAAATACAATAGACAGATTTCTTAATGATTCCAATTAAACTGCCAGACACTGATTCTAGTACCACTTGCAGATCAGGTTTAATCAAGGAAATTCTCACATCTAAGACTAGTGGAAATGCAAACCTTCATAAAAGGTAGACATCATATAGAAGGTAGGATGTATGTCACACAGGGCTGGACTGGCAATCCGGCAATTCTGGCAAATGCCAGATGGGCTGGTCTGGCAGTGGGTCCACATTGATTATAATGATAAACATGAAAGAGACGAGAGATAACTGCTCCCTGTGGTCTGAAAGAGGTCAGGGAGGTCTGATGAAGTGATGATGACATCATTTCATTGCATCTCCTGCACTGGTCTAAAGAATAGAGGCACAGAGGGGGCACTTTAACTATATTATAGCATTTTTAATATATGGAAATACAGAGTGAACCTTAATAATCTATTGAATCATAGATCGAGCACTATGTTGTCAGACTTGGGTAGGGACGCGTTGCTATTTAAACCTAAAGAATCAGTTCCCACTGCCGGTTATACCCGAATTATCTCTGATGTTGTGTGTATCAGATCCTGGGCATTAATGGATACATTTTGACTTTGGCTTGTTTACTAATGTTTCTTTTGACTAATAATTTTCATACCTCCTTGTTCTGACCCGGCTGAATATCCTTCTTGCCAGCTTGCACAACATAATAGCAGCTTACTCTGTGGCCCCAACCTTGGGTTCCTGTGCAAGCTCAGATCCCTGTATAGCCATTAAAGGGTGAAGGTCATGGCAACCAGAGGCATATTGTCAATGGCGACAGGCCACGCGGATGCTATGTGGCCCATAAGCTGGGGAGACACAATGCCAGCACCATCACTGGGCCCCCCACCTGTCATCGCATGTTCAACTGTATCAGCATCCTGGATGATGATATAGTTGAAAGTAATGATGAAAGAGGGAATGTCAGATGACGATGACGCTTCCTTGCAGCTGGTGCGATGACATCCTTACATGGCGCCTGCTTTGCTTAGATGCGAGGCACTTCAAAATGCTGGTTGTAGAGATCAGAGCAGTGAGGAAACGAAGAGAGGGGAGTATTGTTATTTTATCATTGTGATGGCCATAATACTATATGGATAACTATGGGGTGCATTAAACCGAATGGAGGACAATGGGGACTGGATTATACTATATGCAGGACTATGAGGATTGCATTATACTATTTGGAGGACTATGGCGTGCATTATACTATATTGAAGACTATAGGGAGTGCCTTATACTATTTGGAGGACTACGGGAGTGTTATAGAAAAAAATACAGTATGCATTTCTTATTTCTGTTTCTCATTATTCAATTGTTTTATACAACACCAACATACTTCTGAGTGCTGTCACTACTCAGATTGTCACTACTACTATTGATCCCTCTCCCTGCTGAGGCGCACCATCGAAAATAAGAATTAATTCATTGGTTTGAATTTTTGGAGTGAAGGAGGAAACTGTTGCACCCACACATCAGACAGTGGAAAATTATGGCGAAAAAATAGATAAAAAATGTAGGCCTACAATGCTCGAAACGCATCAGCCAAGTGTTTCATATTTCTAACCCTTTAATTTATGAGCATATCAATAAAATAATGTTTTAATAGAAAAAATATATATAGTTTTTTTTTCTGCGGGAGATGGATATTTTCTCTCTACGAGAATCACCAGAAAATTAACCAATATTTTTCCAGGCTGACATGCATGAATTACTTGCATTGTGGAAATATCATTTCATTAAGAAAACATAACGGCTGTCTGGACAGCTCATTGCCATCGTGATACATTGCTGACTTATGGAGAAGCATCCACATACACCTTGAAAAATTAGAACATTTTTTCGCCTGCTTAATCCATTGACATATATATCCCTTTATAACTGGAAAAAAGCCTCACAATTTCACAGATCAAGGCAAATCTGCCCTTTCCCACTGACAGTGAAGTGGTTGCCACATGTAGAATCAGACAGCCTCCTATCCACAGTATCATTCAGGGAATTAATTGCATTACAAGATATTTCATTACATGCCAAATCTGACTCGTCAGTTAATTCTTTCTTTACTTTCCCTTTTCTTATCTGTAGTTTTCTATTACACTTCTCATTGTAATTATCGCGGCTCTAACTTCTATCTCACAGAAGGGGTTCATAATAGCATTACCTTATCTAATGCATCCCTTTAGGTTTCTGAAAGCTTAGTTCTCCGACTTAGGAAAACTAATAAAGTCTTTAGTCTTATACGGCGGCTTTGCGATACTTGCTTAGCTGAATAGATGCCGCTGCTTTGGATCTTATCAACATCGGATTTAGCAACAGTTTGAACTCAGGTGTTGGTAGTTAGGCGTATATTCCTATAGACAGAGAAATGAACTTATATCCTGTTACATGCCTGCCGTATTATCTGATATTTGGAAGAAAAAAGAAAATCCAGTCCTAATGAAACAATACAATAAAGCGTGATGGGCAATAAAAGTGTCATGGTCCAGTCCGGAGTTTATCTTCCGCTGTCTTCACTCCGGACTGGTCATGTGGGGGTTAATCTCCTCAGCCTCGTTCTGGAGCTAGCTGGGCTATTTCAGTCTCTCACAGCCTGCTGACCAGTGTTAGTGATAGCTCAAGCTTCCAGTTTAGAGCCTCTGACCCTAGTACCTTGGTGATCCTCCTGCCTTTGACTGATATTCACGTGTATGACCCGGACTGATCTCTGACCCCGTCTTTTGGTATTCGTCTCTGCTGTTACGTTCCCTCTCTGGCATCTGACCCCCCGGCTTGTACCCCGACCACGTTTTTCATCTCATACTTTGGACCCCATGCTCATGTTCTGGCTTAATGACTCTCGGCTTGGTATTTTGACTGCGTGTATTGCTGCTCCTTCTGGTACGTATGCTCCTGCTAGTTTCTGACTCGGTTTGTCTGACTATTCTCTCTCATTACCTGTGGCACCTGTGCTGTCGCTCAGGGTTGCTGCTCTTATTGTGTAACCTCTCTTCCCTCACCAGCTCCCCCTGGTGGAGGTTTCACTACATTATCACTAACCGGGTTATGCCGTTGCAACCAGGGAAACCCTAACACCAGGCCAGCAGGGAGGTTATCCAAAACAAAGCATGACATGCGCTCCTAGTGTAGGGCCCCCACCCTGAGAGTGAATTCTTTAGAAATGAAATGGAGACCATCCTTAGTGAGAGGTGTAGAGTCAAAAGCCACAATTTTTAAGGGAGTCTCCAACCTAACTGTCCCTAATCTACAGCGGGCCACCAGCTTAGAGTCAATCAGGTTCAGGGATGACTCACAGTCTGCAAAAGTCGAAGTATGGAAAAAGCCGTTCTCAACACCCAGTTCCACCTTTAGCAGTATCTTTAAAAATGAAGAAAAAGGTACCTGAGAGTCTGGGTGACCTCCACGATTTTCACCCAGACTCAGCCGCTTGTTAGTCGGAGGACAGGAGGGGCAGTCTTTTTTCCAATGTCCGGGATCTCCGCAGTAAAAACACAACTTTCCATCACGTCGCCGTTTCCTCTCCTTCTCCTGGGGGTTGGTGGCTCCCACCTCCATAGGTTCAGATGGAAGCAAAACATCAGGGTTAGCAGGGAAAAACGGAAACCCTCGCTGAGTAACACCTCTCTCCCGCAGTCTCCGATCCATACGGATAGCCTGAGTCATAGAATCAATTGTCGGTGGCCAGGTGGTTCTCTAAGTTGGACCTCAGGGGAGCGTACAATCTCATCCGTGTGTGGGAGGGGGATGAATGGAAAACTGCGTTTCTCACCTCTGAGGGTCTGTTTGAAAATTTGGTTATGCCTTTCGGTTTGACTAACGCACCAGCGGTATTCCAGAATTTCATTAACCATGTTTTTTCTGATTTTATTGGATGCTTTGTAGTTGTTTATCTTGATGACATACTCATATATTCTTCTGATAGACAAAGACATATGGGTCATCTTCATGCGGTTCTCCAGAGGCTCAGGGAGAACTCAATCTTTGCCAAATTGGAGAAATGTTCATTTTTTACTCAAAAATTGTCCTTTCTAGGGGTCATTCTGTCTGCTGAGGGGTTTCGTATGGACCCTAGGAAGTTACAGGCCATTGTGGATTGGGTGCAACCCAGAGATCTCAAGGGTCTTCAGCGATTTCTGGGTTTTGCCAATTATTATAGAAAATTCATCAAGGGGTTCTCTCAAGTGGTCAAACCCCTCACTGATCTCAAAGGCAGGAGGATCACCAAGGTACAAGGGTCAGAGGCTCTAAACTGGAAGCTTGAGCTATCACTGACACTGGTCAGCAGGCTGTGAGAGACTGAAATAGCCCAGCTAGCTCCATAACGAGGCTGAGGAGATTTTCCCATGCATGACCAGTCCGGAGTGAAGACAGCAGAAGATAAACTCCTGACTGGACCATGACAGTAATGTAGTGAAACCTCCAACAGGGGGAGCTGGTGAGGGAAGAGAGGTTACACACTAAGAGCAGCAACCCTGAGCAACAGCACAGGTGCCACAGGTAATGAGAGAGAATAGTCAGACGAACCGAGTCAGAAACTAGCAGGAGCAGATGTACCAGAAGGAGCAGCAATATACATAGTCAAAATACCAAGCCGAGAGTCAGAAAGCCAGAACATGAGCACGGGGTCCAAAACGTGAGACGAAATACATGGTCGGAGTACAAGCCGGGGGGTCAGATGCCAGTGAGGGAACGTAACAGCAGAGACGAATACCAAAGGACGGGGTCAGAGATCAGTCCGGGTCATACACGTGAATATCAGTCAAAGGCAGGAGGATCACCAAGGTACAAGGGTCAGAGGCTCTAAACTGGAAGCTTGAGCTATCACTAACACTGGTCAGCAGGCTGTGAGAGACTGAAATAGTCCAGCTAGCTCCAGAGCGAGGCTGAGGAGATTAACCCCCGCATGACCAGTCCGGAGTGAAGACAGCAGAAGATAAACTCCGGACTGGACCATGACAAAAAGGACTTCAAATAGAAAAATGCACTTTGCATTATTGGGTTACCTATAAAAAGTGAATTTCATAAAAAATAAACCTTAACTGATCTGTGGAGTTACTTATGGCCAGTGGATATCAGAGCATTTTGTTATCTTATTTTCAGTTCATGAATTTATTTCCGAGACTCCTGCCAAATAAGACACAAAGGAGATCAACCATGTACATTGTGATATATACAGGTGCATCTCACAAAATTAGAATATCATCAAAAAGTTAATTTATTTCAATTCTTCAATGCAAAAAGTGAAACTCATATATTATATATAGTCATTACAAGCAGAGTGATCTATTTCAGGTGTTTATTTCTGTTAATGTTGATGATTATGGCTTACAGCCAATGAAAACCTAAAAGTTATTATCTCAGTAAATTAGAATACTTTATAACACCAGCTTGAAACAATGATAATAAAATCCGAAATGTTGGCCTACTGAAATTGACCTTCACACTAGACCTAAAGTAAGCTTGGATTGTCTGTCTCTCTACTCTTCCTCCAGACTCTTTGACCTTGATTTCCAAGGTCTAGTGTGAAGTTTCCACAATCAGTGATAGTTTGAGGAGCCATGTCATCTGCTGGTGTAGGTCCACTGTGTTTTATCAAGACCAAAGTCAGCGCAGCTGTCTACCAGGAAATTTTAGAGCACTTCATGCTTCCCTCTGCCAACAATATTTTTGGAGATGGAAATTTAATTCTCCAGTAGGACTTGGCACCTGTCCACACTGCCAAAAGTACCAATACCTGGCTTAAAAACTACAGTATCACTGTGCTTGATTGGCCAGAAAGCTCGCCTCACCTTAACCCCATAGAGAATGCATAGAGTATTATCAAGAGGAAGATGAGAGAAGCCAGACCCAACAATGTAGACAAGATGAAGGCTGCTATCAAAGCAACCTGGGCTTCCATAACACCTCAGCAGTGCCACGGGCTGATTGCCTTCATGCCACGCCGCATTGATGCAGAAATTGATGCAAAAGGAGCCACGACCAAGTATTGAGTGCATTTACTGATCATACATTTCAGTAGGCCAACATTTCAGATTTTGAAATAATTTTTTCAAGCTAGTGCTATAAAGTATTCTAATTTACTGAGATAATGACTTTTGGGTTTTCATTGGCTGTAAGCCATAATCATCAACATTAAAAGAAATAAGAAATAAACACTTGAAATAGATCACTCTGTCTGTAATGACTCTATATAATTTATACACCTGGTCAAAATTGTTGGTACTCCTCGTTTAATGACAGGAAAACCCACAATTGTCACAGAAATAACTTGAACCTGACAAAAGTAATAACAAATCAAAAATTTGTGAAAATGAAGACATGAAAGTCAGACATTGCTTTTCAACCATGCTTCCACAGACTTTAAAAAAAAAAAAATAAAACTGATGAAATAGGCCTGGACAGAAATGATGGTACTCCTGAAATAATGTGACAAAAGAGACATGTTAAATCACGGTGTGTCCACTAATTAGCATCACAGGTATCTACAATCTTGGAATCAGTGAGTGGCCTGTATAGAGGCTACAGATACTCACTGTGCTGTTTGGTGACATGGTGTGCATCACACTCAACATGGACCAGAGGAAGCGAAGGAAAGAGTTTTCTCAGGAGATTAGAAAGAAAATTATAGACAAACAAGTTAAAGGTAAAAGTTATATGACCATCTCCAAGCAACTTGATGTTCCTGTGACTACAGTTGCACATATTATTCAGAAATTTAAGCTCCATGGGCCTGTAGCCAACCTCCCAGGACATGGCTGCAGGAGGAAAATTGATGACAAATCAGCGACGGATAAAGTGATTGGTAACAAAAGAGCCCAGTGAAACTTCTAAACAGATTAAAGGGGAACTTCAAGCTACCAGTGTCAGATTGCACCATGAGTCTTTGTATAAACATAGTAACATAGTTATTAAGGTTGAAGGAAGACTTTAAGTCCATCTAGTTCAACCCATATCCTATGAGTCAATATTAGCCAAAGTGGACATCATGGGAGATGACCAAGAAGACACCATTGTTGAAAAAAAAGTATAGAAAAGCCAGACTGGAATTTGCCAAACTACATGTTGACAAGCTACAAAGCTTCTGGGAGAATGTCTTTTTTGGCAAGGTGCATCAGCTCTATGTTCACAGATGGAAAAATGAAGCTTATCAAGAAAATAACACCGTCCCTACTGTGAAACATGGAGGAGGCTCTGTTATGTTCTGGGGCTGCTTTGCTGCATCTGGCACAGGCTGTCTAGAATCTATGCAGGGTACAATGAAATTTCAAGACTATCAAGCCTGATAGTCTCGAAAGCTTGCAATTTGTTATCATCTTTTCAGTTAGCCATTAAAAGGTATCAACCACTGAGGACTCTCAATTCTATTTATTCTTCAAGACTATCAAGGGATTCTAGAGGGAAATGTGCTTCCAGAAAGCTTGGTCTCAGTCGCAGGTCATGGGTCTTGCAACAGGATAATGACCCAAAACACACAGCTAAAAACACCCAAGAATGGCTATTCTGAAGTGGCCTTCTGGGAGCCCTAACCTAAATCATATTGAGCATCTTTGGAAAGAGCTGAAACATGCCATCTGGAAAAGGCAACTTTCAAACATGAGACAAATGGAGCAGTTTGTTCTTGAGGAGTGGGCTTAAATACCTGTCAAGAGGTGCAGAAGTGTCATTGACAGTTGCAGAAATCGTTTGATTGCAGTGATTGGATCATGATTCAAAAGCAATGTCTGACTTTCATTTGTTCATTATCATAGATTTTTTATTTATTATTACTTTTGTCAGATTCAAGTTATTTCTGTGACCACTGTGGGTTTTTCTGTCATTAAAAGAAGGGTACCAACAATTTTGACCACGTGTGTATGAGTTTCACTTTTTGTATTGAAGAACTGAAATAAATTAACTTTTTTATGATATTCTAATTTTGTGAGATGCACCTGTACATGGTAAAATGGAGTTCAAAATAGACATACCCTTTAATGGGGGTTTCCTATCTATAATAATAAATGCCCTAACCAGCTTCCGGTTGTAACAACTTCCGTCCAGTTGTAACCGGTGACGTCACCACACACACACACGCACATGTTAACCCTCAACACACCACACTGCCTCAACACACACTCCTCTCACCTTTCACCTCCACTCATGTCCACTCACTCTTTCACTCCACATACGTTCCTTTCTCTCACTCCGTTTCTCATACTCACACCGTCATCGTCGCTGCCCCGACATCTTCCTCCGCCGCCGCGATCCAGGATCCAGACGCTCTCCAGGCCGCCGACATGTTCTTGCGGGACGCCATCTTGGATATCGTGAAGTCCCGCGATATTAAAGATGGCGTCGCCGCAACAACATGTCGCTGGCGTGGACGACATCGGGATCCAAAAAGATGGCGTCGGCGAAATCTCGCGAGATTACGCCGACGCCATTTTGGATCCCGATGTCGCCCATGCCAGCGACATGTTGTTGCGGCGACGCCATCTTTAATATCGCGGGACTTCACGATATCCAAGATGGCGTCCCGCAAGAACATGTCGCTGGCGTGGGCGACATCGGGATCCAAAATGGCGTCGGCGTAATCTCGCGAGATTTCGCCGACGCCATCTTTTTGGATCCCGATGTCGTCCACGCCAGCGACATGTTGTTGCGGCGACGCCATCTTGAATATCGCGGGATTTCACGAAATCCAAGATGGCGTTCCGCAAGAACATGTCGGCGGCCTGGAGAACGTCTGGATCCTGGATTGCGGCGGCGGAGGAAGATGTCGGGGCAGCGACGATGACGGTGTGAGTATGAGAAACGGAGTGAGAGAAAGGAACGTATGTGGAGTGAAAGAGTGAGTGGACATGAGTGGAGGTGAAAGGTGAGAGGAGTGTGTGTTGAGGCGGTGTGGTGTGTTGAGGGTTAACATGGCAAGAGGTGTTAACAACGTCGGCGAAATCTCGCGAGATTTCGCCGACGCCATCTTGCATTCGTGAAATTGCGTCATTTACCTCACGCCGACTTGCTGTGCGGACGCTTGGCATTGCCTGTACCACCATAACTACTGCTGCCTTGGTCCTATGCCTGTTTACTGCTGGTGTCTAATTACTGGACCAATTTGCCTGTACCGCCATAACTACTGCTGCCTTGCTACTCTGCCGGTGTCTAATTACAGGGCTAATTTGCCTCTACCGCCATAACTACTGCTGCCTTGCTCCTCTGCCGGTGTCTAATTACAGGACCAATTTGCCTCTACCGCCATAACTACTGCTGCCTTGCTCCTCTGCCGGTGTCTAATTACAGGGCCAATTTGCCTATACCGCCATAACTACTGCCTTTGTCCTCTGCCGGTGTCTAATTACAGGGCCAATTTGCCTCTATCGCCATAACTACTGCTGCTTTGGTCATCTGCCTGTTTACTGCCGGTGTCTAATTACAAGGCCAATTTGCCTCTACCGCCATAACTACTGCTGCCTTGCTCCTCTGCCGGTGTCTAATTACAGGGCCAATTTGCCTATACCGCCATAACTACTGCTGCCTTGCTCCTCTGCCGGTGTCTAATTACAGGGCCAATTTGCCTCTACCGCCATAACTACTGCTGCCTTGCTCCTCTGCCGGTGTCTAATTACAGGGCCAATTTGCCTCTACCGCCATAACTACTGCTGCCTTGCTCCTCTGCCGGTGTCTAATTGCAGGGCCAATTTGCCTCTACCGCCATAACTACTGCTGCCTTGCTCCTCGGCCGGTGTCTAATTATAGGGCCAATTTGCCTCTACCGCCATAACTACTGCTGCATTGCTCCTCTGCCGGTGTCTAATTACAGGGCCAATTTGCCTCTACCGCCATAACTACTGCTGCCTTGCTCCTCTGCCGGTGTCTAATTACAGGGCCAATTTGCCTCTACCGCCATAACTACTGCTGCCTTGCTCCTCTGCCGGTGTCTAATTACAGGGCCAATTTGCCTCTACCGCCATAACTACTGCTGCCTTGCTCCTCTGCCGGTGTCTAATTACAGGGCCAATTTGCCTCTACCGCCATAACTACTGCTGCCTTGCTCCTCTGCCGGTGTCTAATTACAGGGCCAATTTGCCTATACCGCCATAACTACTGCTGCCTTGCTCCTCTGCCGGTGTCTAATTACAGGATCAATTTGCCTCTACCGCCATAACTACTGCTGCCTTGCTCCTCTGCCGGTGTCTAATTACAGGGCCAATTTGCCTCTACCGCCATAACTACTGCTGCCTTGCTCCTCTGCTGGTGTCTAATTACAGGGACAATTTACCTCTACCGCCATAACTACTGCTGCCTTGCTCCTCTGCTGGTGTCTAATTACAGGATCAATTTGCCTCTACCGCCATAACTACTGCTGCATTGCTCCTCTGCCGGTGTCTAATTACAGGGCCAATTTGCCAATACCGCCATAACTACTGCTGCCTTCCTCCTCTGCCGGTGTCTAATTACAGGGCCAATTTGCCTCTACCGCCATAACTACTGCTGCCTTGCTCCTCTGCCGGTGTCTAACTACAGGGCCAATTTGCCACTACCACTTCATAACTACTGCTGGGCAATTACAGGGTCAATTAGTATCTGTTTACTCTACAATACTCCAGGACGCCTTCTTCACTGCCAGATAACTGCCAAATAGACTCCTTTACCTGTGCCAACATGAGTCATAACAAAAAGTATGCCAATGCCAGTGAAAGGAAAGCAGCTTTAGCACTACGACAAAAACAACGCCGTGCTAATGAGACTCCTGAGGAAAAACACCATCGCCTTGAGAAGATTAAGGCTTATAAACGCCGTCGCCTCACACACGAATCCCCTAACTCTAAATCCATAAGATTGGCTGAAGAAGCCTCTGCACGCCGTCACCGCCGACAACAGACGGCCTCTTCCTCATCATTATTATTAGACTCACAACAGGATGCTTCCACATCAGCATGTGGAACAATTTACTGCTACACTTCATCCCATATGCCGTTCACTGACATAACTAATCAACAATCTGTTTCTGCCCTATCAATACCACCATTCAATACCGATGCACAGTATGCCAATGCCAGTGAAAGGAAAGCAGCTTTAGCACTACGACAAAAACAACGCCTTGCTAATGAGACTCCTGAGGAAAAACAGCATCGACTTGACAAGATTAAGGCTTATAAACGCCGTCGTCTCACACACGAATCCCCTAACTCTAAATCTATTACATTGGCTGAAGAAGCCTCTACACGCCATCACCGCCAACAACAGACGGCTTCTTCCTCATCATTATTAGTAGACTCACAACAGGATGCTTCCACATCAGCATGTGGAACAAGTTACTACCACATTTCATCCCATATGCCGTTCACTGACATAACTAATCAGCAATCTGTTTCTGCCCTATCAATACCACCATTAGTCAATACCAACGCACAGTTTCTTCACATACAAGCTGCAGTTAGCCCGCAGAAAGTGCAACCAAGACAAATATACGTTGGTCTCAAAACTAGGCGCACCCCATCGGTTGGACATGCACTTCTACTACAACCTCACATTTTCACTAATGATGAAAATAGTATTACCGAACACAGCTGTGGTGACATGACCCATGTATGTGAGCATTGCGAAGCTTTTCATTTTGTAGCAGAGATACCTTCTGATAACAACTTTACGCTCTGCTGTCAGAAGGGTAAAGTCCATGTACCCATACTACAATACCCTGATGTCTTTACACGTTTGCTGAAAGGGCAAAGTGAATTTAGCAAAAATTTCATGGATAATATTCGAAGTATTAACAGTTCCTTTGCTTTTGCCTCCATGGGTGCAAATATTTCACCACCTGCTGGATATGGCCCATACTGTTTCCGCATACATGGCCAGATCTATCATAGAACTGAAACACTACATCCCTCAGATGACCAGCAACGCGCATTTGCCCAACTTTACATTCTCGATACCACTACCGCAAACGAACAACGCTTACGATGTAAAGAAAATCAAAAATGTCATCCTACATTGATGAACATTATTGCCCTTCAAATCCAAACTATTAATCCTTTTGTGGAAGCTTATCAAATGTTACGTGATGTGGAAGAACAAGAAAAAATTAAATCTCTACAAAACGGAACTGTCATGCCAAACATCACTATGGCTATTAAACAAGATCGTACTCAAGACCCTCGACGCTACAATAATCCCACTGTCAGTGAAGTAGCAGTCGTGTTTCAAAATGGCAATGGTGAGCCACTAATGTCCACTCGCAGGATTTCAGAATACTCAAGATGGCATGGCCGCAAGAACATGTCGCCGGCGTGGACAATGTCGGGATCCAGGATGGCGCCGGCGGAAGAAGATGTCGGGGATCGTGGAGCAGTGACGATGACGGTGTGAGTATGAGAGACTGAGTGAGAGAAAGGGTCGTATGTGGAGTGAAAGAGTGAATGGACGTGAGTGGAGATGGTGAAAGGTGAGAGGAGTGTGTGTTGAGGCGGTGTGGTGTGTTGAGGAGGTGTGTGTGTATTGAGGGTTAACATGGCAAGAGGTGTGTCACTATCCTCTCGATGCGATAGCATCGGGCCTTAATCTACTATAATAAATGCGCTAAGCAGCTTCCGGGTTGTAACAACTTCCGTCCAGTTGTAACTGGTGACGTCACAGCACACCTCTTGCCATGTTAACCCTCAACACACCACTCCTCAACACACACTCCTCTCACCTTTCACTATCTCCACTAATGTCCACTCGCAGGATTTCAGAATACTCAAGATGGCATGGCGGCAAGAACATGTCGCCGGCGTGGACAACGTTGGGATCCAGGATGGCGCCGGCGGAAGAAGATGTCGGGGATCATGGAGCAGCGACGATGACAGTGTGAGTATGAGAGACGGAGTGAGAGAAAGGGTCATATGTGGAGTGAAAGAGTGAGTGGATGTGAGTGGAGATGGTGAAAGGTGAGAGGAGTGTGTGTTGAGGAGGTGTGTGTGTATTGAGGGTTAACATGGCAAGAGGTGTGTCACTATCCTCTCGATGCGATAGCATCGGGCCTTAATCTAGTTACGAAATAAAACATTACATTTTGGCAGAATATTACTTTCAAAGTGGTGGAGGTCCAACCTCATTTCTGAGAATGATGGGGGCTCAAAATTTGCTTAGGGCAACATCCATCATTTCAGAGAATGAAGGGGGCTCAAAATTTGCTTAGGGCTGCCACCCCTGCAAAGTTTTCCCCGCACATTGGCACTTTGTTGCCACAAGGTGTCTAGGGTACAGCAGTGTCGCCCCATTCGCTTTGACACAGCTGTGTTGTAGCTCTTCACATAATTGGGTAGCCAAGATCATCAAAGTGCAGAGTTGGAAAAATGTGAAGGGGGACACAAGGCTAAACATTTCAGGGCCGCAGCCTTTTTTATTCTCTTTATGAAGGCATCTGGACCTCCAGAAATATGAGAAGAATGGTGTATCTTACCAATATGCTATCACGCTCTGTGATGGGAAAATTGCTTTAAAGGGTTACCCAGGCATGTGATATCAATGACTCATCTCATGAGCTCCTGCAGACGATCGTATTTTCTGAATGCCATCCGACAAAACATCAGATCGCACTCGGACCAATTTTATCTAAAGGGGCTGTGCATATGTCTCATTTTTTCTCAGAGTCTGTTGGAGGGAAACATCGCACAATGCTCAATTTGCATCCAATATTTTGATTGCACTCAACCATGCAAGTTAATGAGATGGTGGAAAAAAATCGGAATGCACTTGGATAACATCTGACATGGACTGAAAGAATGAAAAAAAAATTTTTCTCAACATTTTTTCACATCTGAAAATATCATATCACACTGTGATCAAACTCTAATCGAACTCTGATCAGAGTGTAATTAGCATAATCGTCCCGATTATCTCGGATGAGAGAGAATGCTGTTATATGACCCAGGCCTTAGGATGGGTCATCATCAGTATCAGATCAATGGCGACCTGGTACTCCAACCATGCATCCAATAGCAGCTGCGCCACAGGAGTAAATCCCAGCTGATTAGTGGGAGTGTTGGGTGTCAGACTCCCACTGATTTGATACTGATGACTGATCTTAAGGATACTGTGGCATCTTGTACCATAGTGGGTAGTTCGATAATATATCATGTTAATTTATGATAAATATGGGTCCCATCTAAAGTTGGTGGAAATCAATTCACAGGACCAGGCCCAATTGCCACATCAGTAATCTGTGGTTAATTGATGGGAGTCTTCAGAATGGCTTCCTATATCCTGGTACCCATGGTTCTTCTTTTGATCTAGAAGGAAAAATGGAAAAATCCAGCATCCGCAAGAAATTAAGTATATTGAAACATTATTTTATTAGTAACATAATTAAAAAATGCAAAAATTAAAAATCAAAACATGCAAAGAGAATAAAAGGACATGGGTCTACATATTTCGCACTAAGAGCAGTTATGCTCGAAACGTGTAGATCTGCGTCCTTTTATTCTTTTTCTATGTTTTGATTTTTAATTTTTCCCTTTTTTTTAACTATGTTCCTAATAAAATAATATTTAGATATACTTACAGCATTACTTGCGGATGCAGAATTTTTCCATTTTGCTGTTCTATCTACACCCAGAAGTCAGTCTGGAGCCTCCGTGCACCGCATCTCGATTCAAGGCATTTTTCAACAGTTGGACTTTCAACTTTTTTATTTCTTTCTTCTTTTGATCTACTGGCCTTGCACAGAGTCATTATTGCGGCATAACACACATATAATGTGGCAGCAGGCCGGCTAATCAAATAAGGAGCCATAAATGCTGGGATGAGGGAGGTGGTTACCATCCAGTGACCACAGATCACTGATGTGGCCTACAGACCGGGAACTGCAAAGTGATTTACACCAACTGTTGTCCCATCTAATTTCAGAATGAAGCTCCACTGTGCATCATTCATTTGTGTCCAAAAATTGTTAAAGAGCTTGTCCACTACTAAGTGAGTAGTCCGCCTCTTAATTACTTATATGTCCGAAGGTAGGGACAGTGACTACTGCGCTAATTTGGACCAGGGCTCACACGACATACCAACCTCATGTGAGCCGAGGGAATGCGAGTGCTGACACTGCTCTAAAGGCACCGCCACTGGATGTGAGTATAGGTGTTTTTATTTTGATGGGGGCAAACATTCAGATTGAGAAGGGGTAGTCCTAGTTGTGGATAGCTCCTTTAAGTGAACTTGCTCTACAATGTTTGGAAATTCCATACTAATGAATTGAGAGAGCCGACCATGAAGAGTCTTCTCTGCATTTCCAATGGCGGTAGTTGGGCGCTTTCTCAAAATATATATATAGATATTAGGCTAATTTCACACTTGCTTTTTTTTGCAGCACGTTTTTCCCGCAAAAAAACGCATTGAAAAAACGCATACAAACGCATACAAATGCTGCGTTTTTTTCAAGCATTTTTATGAGCATGCATGAAAAAAACGCAGCGTTTTTATGCGTTTTTAGTGCGTTTTTACCGTGTTTGCGTTTTTTCCAACATTAGGTGGCCCCTCACACTAACCCAAACCATGACTTTACTAACCCTAACCCTAACCCTGACCCTGACCCTAACCCTAACCCTAACCCTGACCCTAACCCTAACCCTGACCCTAACCCTAACCCTTAACCAAACCATACTAACCCTAACCCTGACCATAACCCTAACCCTTAACCAAACCATACTAACCCTAACCCTAACCCTGACCCTAACCCTAACCCTTAACCAAACCATACTAACCCTAACCCTAACCCTAAACCCTAGCTAACCCTAACCCTAGCCCTAAACCCCTTAACTAACCCTAACTCTAACCCAAACCCCTAAATTCCATTGTCCAACTAATGGTAAAAAAAAAAACGCATGCGCAAAAAAAGCATACATAAGCATGCCAATGCGCACATATGCGCACCCATAGACTTATAATGGGTGTCTTGCTGTAAAAAAATGCATTGCGTGCGCATGCGTTTTTTTGAGGCAAGTCGGACGCCCAAAAAATGCAACAGGATGCATTTTGTGCGCCCGAGCGCATACCGCAAAAAAACGCATGTGCGGAAAAACGCATACAAACGCATGTGTATGCGCACATAAGCGCATCCCATGCAAAGTATAGGAAAAAAAATCGCATGCGTTTTTTAGCGCTAAAATCCCGCGGAAAAAAACGCAAGTGTGAAACCAGCCTGAGTCAGTCATAGTGTATCATATGGATATGCCTTGAAATGGGAAAAATGATATAAAATTAAAAGTAAAAAATAATCTCTTCTTCAGAAAAATTGAGCGTGTAACCAGATATTATTTGCTGCAATGTCTAAACTATTTTTTTTTACACTTCTAAAGGTTTTAAACTTAGTGGGAGCTAATAAGTCTGGAAGAATGCCAACAAGATGTGTCATACACTTTATCACAGATAGATGGATTATTATTATTTTTTGTTATTTTTTTAGTTACTGTAAATGTATGCAGGTGGCGTCTTGTGTAGTTTTAGATGTGAGAGTGAGCGTAATGCTCACAGATTACGATTTAAATGTGATTATCAGCTTGAGGGTTATATCACTCCTGCAAGAGCACATTTTATAAACTGGAATGAAATTCAATGCTGCCAAAGAAAATGTGTCTGCTATACTCTGATGAGCCGTCATCGTCCTCAATTCACTGCAACAATTATATGTGCATAAACAAACAGCTACATTGTCGCTTTCCCTTCAGTTACTGGAGAAACTTTATTATTAAACTTCAATGTATTATCACCTTGTTCTAGTCCAAAGGAGCAAACTTTATGTTTTTCAAAGGATTTGGAATATCAGTTATTTAGCCTTACTGAATCAAAATGGCCAATATCGGGGTAATCGCTGATGTCAAGAGACCAGAGACAATGGGAAAAAGACCCAGGACACGTTGTTCTGGTGCCAGCTGCTAGCAATGCTGCTGCCCAGAGCATATAAACCTGACACCACATTGACTGATTAATTCTTAGACTTGGCTTTAATGTGGCAAGAAATAATTAGAAGCGTAGATTTACGCTTTCTTTTAAAGGGAATCTGTCAACAGTTTTATGCCCAAGGTAATGACAGACCTTTTGATTTTTGTGGTGTGGCACTTGCTTGTCAATGTGGTGTAGTTTTCATAACAATTCATTTTTTAGAGGCAGTGTGAGGCAAACAATGGAAGCTCAGGTCAGGAGTCATCCACATAGTGTGCACAAGCTCACAAGTCCTCCCTATAGTGTGCACAAGCTCAAGGGTCCCCCATATTGTGTGTACAAGCTCAGAAGTCCTCCCTATAGTGTGTACAAGCTCAGTGTAACAACCCTGCTGGCATCACTGCATGGTCTCCCATCCCCCACACACCAATTTACTCACTGCTCCAGGCCATACTGTGAGTTCAGTTTGCTGCTGGCTCCATGCTGTTTGCCTCTTGCTTCCTGCCTGCTCTCTGCATGCTTCCTGACAGTGTGCCTAGGGGGGGCGGTGCCGTCACACTCTGGTTCTTATGGAATCAGTGTGCACCTGCCTAATGTGCTCCCGGCCAATTACCAAGAGGCCTCTAGTATTTAGGGCAGCTCCACCTGGTGGAAGCGGCCTGAGCATTGCCTTGACTTAGTGTCTTGCTACTGAGTTGCCAGGTCCTGTCCTGTGTTTCGCCTTCTCTGAAGGCTTGATTCATAGCCTTGCTTTGTACCTGTCTGTCTGCCCTCCAGGAGGCAGAATATCCTGGTCTCTGTGTCTTTGTCCTAGCCTTGCTTTGTATCTGTCTGCTCTGCCCTCCAGGAGGCAGAATATCCTGGTCTCTGTGTCCTTGTTCCTAGTCTTGCCTTGTACCTGTCCATCTGCCCTCAAGGAGGCAGAATATCCTTGTCCCTGTGCTATTGCTCCTTGCCTTGTCTCGCACTGTTGCCTTGTCTGAACTCAGTCCTATCTCTGTCTCTCAGTCTGTGGCTCTTTTCCCTGCTGTGTCTTCCCTTGTGTACTCTTGCGGCTCTGCTTATGCTCCGCACTCTTGCAGCTCTGCCTGCTCTGTACTCTTGTGATTCTGTCTGTTCTCCGCACTATTGCTGCTCTGCCTGCTCCGTTCTCTTGCAGCTCTACTTATGCTCCACACTCTTGCAGCTCTGCCTGCTCTGTACTAGTGTGACTCTGCCTGTGCTCAGCACTGTTGCGGCTCTGCCTGCTCCGTACTCTTGCGGCTCTGCCTGTACTCTGCATTATTGCGGCTTTGCCTGTGTCCCACACTCTTGCGGCTCTGCCAGCTCCGTACTCTTGTGGCTCTGCCTGTGCGCTGCATTCTTGTGGCACTGCCGGTGCTCAGCACTCCTGCGGTTCTGGTTTGATCTGCTTTGTTCTGCTGCTGCAGAACCTCTTGCTGCTAACTGCAGACCCTCTCCACAGCCTTGCGGTTCTTCTCTAGTGTGAACAGGTCCAAAGCTGTTCCTTCATACCCCTCTATAGTTCCATCCTTCCCATACCAGTACCTGCACTTCCTGTGTGAACAAGTCTCTACCTATTCCATACACCACTCCTTCCTGCCCGAGTCACTGTGCCTTCTCAGTCAGCTGTGCCTGCCTGCCAGTGTCTCAGCCGTGCCCACCTGCCGGTGTCTCAGCCGTGCCCGCCTGCCAGTGTTTCAGCCATGCACGCCGTGCTCACCTGCCTGTCTGCTAGTCGTGCCTGTCTCCTGCACCTGTCCTAGCGTTCTGTTCCCCAATGAGATCAGCGGCCACAGCCAGACACCGCCCTTGAGTGGCACCTGGCAGCTACCTGCCACACAAGCCTGACCTCACCATCAGAGGCTACAGTGAAGACCAAGGTAGCTGCATTAGTTACACCCCTTTCAGGGTAGTCTCATTTGTGGCACAGTGGGTCCACAACCCCCTTGCTCATGCCAACCTGCTAAGGTGCAAGCATGACACTCAGGAGTCATCCCAATAGTTTGCACAAGCTCGAGAGTCCTCCCTATAGTGTGTATAGGCTCAGAAGTCCTTCCAATGGTGTGCACAAGCTCAGGAGTCATCCCTAGAGTATACACAAGCTCAGGAGTCCTCCTTAGAGTATACACAAGCTCAGGAGTCCTCCTAGAGTATACACAAGCTTAGGAGTCATCCCTAGAGTGTACACAAGCTCAGGAGTCCTTATGTTAGTGAGCACAAGCATAGTAGTCCTTTCTTTAGTGTGCACAAGATCAGGAGTCCTCCCTAGAGTGTGCACAAGCTCAAGAGTCCTCCCTATAGTGTGTATAAGCTCAGGAGTCCTCACTAGAGTGTACACAAGCACATGAGTCCTCCCTAGAGTGTGCAAAAGCTCAGGAGTCCTTGCTAGAGTGTGCACAAGTTCAGGAGTCCTCCCTATAGTGTGTATAAGCTCAGGAGTCCTCGCTAGAGTGTACACAAGGTCATTAGTCCTCCCTAGAGTGTGCACAAGCTCAGGAGTCCTTGCTAGAGTGTACACAAGCTCATTAGTCCTCCCTAGAGTGTGCACAAGCTCAGGAGTCCTCGCTAGAGTGTGCATAAGCTCAGGAGTTCTCCCTATAGTGTGTATAAGTTCAGGAGTCCTCACTATAGTGTACATAGGCTCAGGAATCCTTGCTAGAGTGTACACAAGTTCAAGAGTCCTCCCTATAGTGGACACAAGCTCAGGAGTCCTCTCTATAGTGTGCACATGTTCAGGAGTCCTCCCTATAGTGTGTATAAGCTCAGGAGTCCTCGCTAGAATGTACACAAGCACATTAGTCCTCCCTAGAGTGTGCACAAGCTCAGGAGTCCTCGCTAGAGTGTGCATAAGCTCAGGAGTTCTCCCTATAGTGTGTATAAGCTCAGGAGTCCTCACTATAGTGTACATAAGCTCAGGAATCCTTGCTAGAGTGTACACAAGTTCCAGAGTCCTCCCTATAGTGGACACAAGCTCAGGAGTCCTCTCTATAGTGTGCACAAGTTCAGGAGTCCTCCCTAAAGTGTGTATAAGCTCAGGCGTCCTCTCTAGAGCATATACAAGCTCAAGAGTTGTCCCTATAGTGTGCACAAGCTCAAGAGTCCTCCCTATAGTGTGCACAAGCTCAGGAGTCCTCGCTAGAGTGTACACAAGCTCATTAGTCCTCTCTAGAGTGTGCATAAGCTCAGGAGTCCTCGCTAGAGTGTGCATAAGCTCAGGAGTTCTCCCTATAGTGTGTATAAGTTCAGGAGTCCTCACTATAGTGTACATAGGCTCAGGAATCCTTGCTAGAGTGTACACAAGTTCAAGAGTCCTCCCTATAGTGGACACAAGCTCAGGAGTCCTCTCTATAGTGTGCACAAGCTCAAGAGTCCTCCCTATAGTGTGTATAAGCTCAGGAGTCCTCACTAGAGTGTACACAAGCATATGAGTCCTCCCTATAGTGTGCAAAAGCTCAGGAGTCCTTGCTAGAGTGTACACAAGTTCAGGAGTCCTCCCTATAGTGTGTATAAGCTCAGGAGTCCTCGCTAGAGTGTACACAAGGTCATTAGTCCTCCCTAGAGTGTGCACAAGCTCAGGAGTCCTCGCTAGAGTGTACACAAGGTCATTAGTCCTCCCTAGAGTGTACACAAGCTCAGGAGTCCTCGCTAGAGTGTGCATAAGCTCATTAGTCCTCCCTAGAGTGTGCACAAGCTCAGGAGTCCTCGCTAGAGTGTGCATAAGCTCAGGAGTTCTCCCTATAGTGTGTATAAGTTCAGGAGTCCTCACTATAGTGTACATAGGCTCAGGAATCCTTGCTAGAGTGTACACAAGTTCAAGAGTCCTCCCTATAGTGGACACAAGCTCAGGAGTCCTCTCTATAGTGTGCACAAGTTCAGGAGTCCTCCCTATAGTGTGTATAAGCTCAGGAGTCCTCGCTAGAGTGTACACAAGCTCATTAGTCCTCCCTAGAGTGTGCACAAGCTCAGGAGTCCTTCCTATATTGTAAACAAGCTTGGGAGTCCTTGCTATAGTTTGCACTGGCTCAGTAGTCTTCCCTATAGTGTGAACAAGTCCAAAAGTCTTCTTAGTTTGGACAATCTTATGAATCCTACCTCTATATTGTGCAAAAGCTCAGGAGTCATCGATATAGTGTGTATAAGCTCAGGAGTCCTTCCTATAGTGCATATAAGCTCAGGAGTCCTTCCTATAGTGTGTATAAGCTCAGGAGTCCTTCCTATAGTGTGTATAAGCTCAGGAGCCCTTCCTATAGTGTGTATAAGCTCAGGAGTCCTTCCTATAGCGCACATAAGCTCAGGAGTCCTTCCTATAGTGTGTATAAGCTCAGGAGTCCTTCCTACAGTGCATATAAGCTTAGGAGTCCTTCCTATAGTGTGTATAAGCTCAGGAGTCCTTCCTATAGTGTGTATAAGCTCAGGAGTCCTTCCTATGGTGTGTATAAGCTCAGGAGTCCTTCCTATAGTGTGTATAAGCTCAGGAGTCCTTCCTATGGTGTGTATAAGCTCAGGAGTCCTTCCTATAGTGTGTATAAGCTCAGGAGTCCTTCCTATAGTGCATATAAGCTCAGGAGTCCTTCCTATAGTGCATATAAGCTCAGGAGTCCTTCCTATAGTGCATATAAGCTCAGGAGTCCTTCCTTTAGTGTGTATAAGCTCAGGAGTCCTTCCTATAGTGTGTATAAGCTCAGGAGTCCTTCCTATAGTGTGTATAAGCTCAGGAGTCCTTCCTATAGGTCTGTGAAAAAGTACGGACATGTGAACAGCTCCAGGAATGTACATTTCAACATGTACATAAATCCCAGGTGTCTGAATTGTAGGGAGAAATCTGTCGGTCATTTGCCAGAGAGAGGGGGTAGATAAGGGAAGCCTACTTCTCTGGGATACCAGCTCACAGTGTTTGGCTTGTGCTGCACTTGATAAACTGTGATTTTATGAAAATTGCAACGTACTGACAAGACAGGGACAACCCATTACAATCAAAGTGTTACTAATTGTTGCTGTCCTAAGACAGGACTGAATAAATCTGATGAATAGAGATGAGCTGTGAGATGATCAGGCATAATTCAAATTCATCTGTTCACGCTGATTTTAATTTTTGAAATTCGATTTGCATAAAGGTATTATCCACAGATGTAATGTGCATTATAATGGTCTAGGTTCTCTCCAGACCGTAGAGCATAATAAACATAACATGTATAAAAGTAAAAAATATGATAAATGCTTTATACTCCCCTCACTGCTAAGGTCTATGTGCCTTTTTTGTTGCACACACGCACCAAAAAAATGCAGCAAAATATTGCCACACCAGCGGATTAACCCACACATTAAAGGATCTCCAAAAAGGTGCATTCCTGCAATTTTATTATTATTATTATTATTATTATTTATTTATATAGCGCCATTAGTTCCATGGTGCTGTACATGAGAAGGGGGGTTACATACAAATGAAAATTGAAATGCTGCAGATTTTAAAAAACTCAACAAAAGCCAATTCCCATGTGGATTCCACAACAATCCCCTCTATTAAAGACAAATGTTTGCTCTGCCAAGCTAATATTGTAAGAACGAAGCCAGGAGATTATTTGACAGGTGCCAAGGAGTACCGCGTCCATTACTTACAGGTCCCCAGCCATTGGTTATTCCCACATCTTGTATCAGCACTGAAAAACAAATCAATGAATGAAAATTATACCCATTATGTAATTGAAGGGGAGTACACGGCTGGATGCCAGTTACAGCTACAGACATGACAGGAGACCTTAGGTCAGGTTCAACAGGTTCAGCTTTACTGTTCAGTTTGGATACATGCAGTTGCGTCAGAGTGAAACAGGATCCCCTCAGGATGATATTCCCTTTGTCCAGTGTACTATCAGATTTTGACTCTGTTCTGCCCGACCTGCCCCTTCCTCAACAGCTCCTGTTGGTACCAGGGACCTTCTATCTTGCATAACAACTTCCTTGAAGCCCACCATCTTTCCCTTTTGTTATGACTTGGCTGACATTTTCCTAAAAAAGGAAATCAGAGACATGAAACTCCATGCCTCTTCTGGGTCCTAGGCCCAAGACTGCCCCAGCGTCCTCATGAAGCTTAAGATGTGTTCTCATACTGTTTTGGCTACATGAGCCATGGGTCATCATGAGTGACATTTTTTCTGTTGCTTAGCATGCTTTGCTCAGTTTATAGCACCTTATCTAGCACTAGGCACTTTAGCTATTACAGCTTTGGCTTGGAATATTCTATGAGCATTTTCATATGTGGCTATAATTGCTATATAAGCATCTTTATATACCTGCTGTAGGCCTTGTCTTGTGTCTATTTATTGTTGGATAACTGTATACATCTGGCTATAGCTATTTGAGATTACCAATAATTATTACATTATTTGAGATTTATTACATTGGTTTGTATATTGCACCTTATAGTATATTTCAATCTTTCTGTAGCTCATCTCCAGTTTGCCTTGTTCTCACTGGTGTGGTATATAGCATACTGTTTCTTTATCCCTTAGAATTATGCATGGCTTATACTAATTCTATGTACCATAGCTAGCAATAATTATAAAAGATGATGTATTATGCTGTTATGTTTACCTTTTCATATGTCACCATGGCCTATGTTTGTACCTGACTATGTGCGGCTCAGGTTGTTTAATTGATATTTTAGACATTTTTATGCTTGTACACCAATAAAAGCTGTTTTATTTTATGTGTGCGCATCACCAGTGTATTTATTTTTTCTCCCTCATGTCATATATTCTTTGACACACAATGCAGCACCCCGTAGTGATTATATAGGCTGTGCACCCATCTTTGTATGTACTCATACTGTTTGGAGACTTACACTGGCAGGACCCTTTCGCTTCTGCTGCGTCACCTTTCTTGGAATCTGTAGAATGCTGTCACTATCTAGCACTTCCTTTGAACTCCACTCATACATTTGACTCTCTCCTAAACTCCACACTGACTAAGGCTGGAAGTGCTTCCCGTAATATCTGATCTAACCCCTCCCAACTAGTGGGCTAATCCCAAGGTGTTAACTGTATACTGCCCGGTGTCATGCAAACTATATCCCCCTGTTCTGTAATCAGCTGAGAAAGAAAGGAAATCCTCCAGCAATGACACAAATTGAGGATTTAGAACTTCACATTTATTTCCGCATTAATAAAAATGGCGGTGCCTCCAAAATTAGAATAAACAAATGTGTTTCAGCCACAAAGCCTTAGTCATGACTAAGTCTTAGTCATGATAAACCTAAGCGTTTCAAATTCAGCCACAAAGCCTTAGTCATGAAAAACCTATGGGTTTCACCCACAAAGCTTTAGTAGTACCAAACCTATGCATTTCAGCTACAAAGCCTTAGCCATGACAAACCTTTGCGTTTCGGCTACAAAGCCTTAGTCATGACAAACCTTTGCGTTTCGGCTACAAAGCCTTAGTCATGACAAACCTTTGCGTTTCGGCTACAAAGCCTTAGTCATGACAAACCTTTGTGTTTCAGCTACAAAGCCTTAGTCATGACAAATCTATGGGTTTTACTGGTACACAAAGCTTTAGTAGTGACAAACCTTTGCGTTTCGGCTACAAAGCCTTAGTCATGACAAACCTTTGTGTTTCAGCTACAAAGCCTTAGTCATGACAAACCTATGGGTTTTACCGGTACACAAAGCTTTAGTAGTGACAAACCTTTGCGTTTCGGCTACAAAGCCTTAGTCATGACAAACCTTTGCGTTTCAGCTACAAAGCCTTAGTCATGACTAAGGCTTTGTAGCTGAAAAGCATAGGTTTGTCCTCATAGTGGGATCACTGCCTTTACTTTATGCAGAAATAAATGCGAAGTTTTAAATCAACAATTTGCGTCATCGCCGGAGGATTTCCTTTCTTTCCCTGCTGATTGCTAATCCTAGATCTGGGCAACTCTGTGTAATGTATACATTGTGAACACAACTACAGTCTTGGTGACTTGGTGAGCTGACTCTCCCCACTTCCCATATTTTGGATATGTACTGTAATGGTTCCTTTAGTGGACAGACCTCCCCAATCCCCGGGAGCGGTCTTGACGTACCGCCTCCAGGAGAATCGAGACACAATCCGGTCATAAGGATAAAATGCAAAACTCTTTATCAAAACAAATAGGCATAAAACATTCACATGAAGCACTTTCCACATTACTCCTCTTGACCAGACGTCTTCTTCTACCCCCCTTTTATAATGATCCTTTTATAAACTCTACGACAAGCAACAGGCCCTCTGTAATGGTGACATGACCCCTTGGATCCTGACTACTGCTTTAGAAGCACGGATCCTGCATCATGAATTGTCAGTAACGTAAGATGTTATTTTAAGAAGCAGCTTTGATTTTTAATGAAAAATGTGTCTCAGTTAGTATTAGAACAAAATCCATTCTTGTCTTTTAACTGCACATTAATATGTAGCATCTAAGCCCGAGCCCGCTCTGTAATACAAGCAGTGCCCAAAGGAAAAATTAGCCAGTCAAACTGAACCAGTTTATGGACCCGTGCCAGGGACTTATTAGACTGTATTTATTGCAGACCTGGATACAGCGCCAGAGAACAACAGCTCCTCGTCTAGGGATACGGCTAGTAAAACCAGGCGTTCTATTTAAAAAGCAAATACAGCCGCGCCTTACATTTTAGCTCCTACATGAGCCTAATATGCTCTGCTGAGCTCAGTGCGTAGTTGGGCATAGCTGACTAATGAACCCAGTCAACATGTTTGTACAGGAGACAAATTTAGCTGCTTTGATTTTGCACGCAGCCATTTGTTACTCCATAAATCATTCCGAGCGGTACGCGGTTACCTCAATAAAACACAAAAATAAATAGTTTCTCCAAAAAAGTAGGAGTTGAAAATTGCATTTTAAATTACCCTTCCGCTCTTAGGGAAAAAGGTATATTGTTAGCTAATGGTACCGTATAAAAAAAATCAAAACGTAAAAAACTAATCATGTCTCCTGGGACCAAAATTGTTTGCAGCCTTCTTCAAATTGTCAACCAAGGCCAACAGTAAGTGAAAGCTATCATGGAGTTGAAAAATAAAATGAAAAAAAAAAAAAAGAATATTACTTTTGTTGTTTTATGGCACTGTTGTTACTGCTAGCATAATAAGACCTCCTGGGTAGTGTGTTACTACTATCGGATTACCTGCCTCCTGTAATAGCCAGGGAAAAGCTCTAGCAGTGCGACCTGACAGTTGGGAAAAAGGGTCTTTTCACATTGGAATATATGCTAGATAGTGCGCCCCACTGAGTGCACCTCTTTATAAACTTTGGGCATTTTACTGTGGCACTATTTAGTTTGAGGCTGGTGCATGAAACGCCAGTGTTAGCAAATTTCTCACCAAGGAAATCACATCCAAAAATCTACAGTGCTCGAGGGCAGAAAAGTGTGCTTTTCCACAAAAGAACATGATGTCACACATTTGAGTAAACTACGTAAGCCCACTTGACGATTTAACATACCCCCTAAAATGCGGATGTGTCATCAAAAAATGCATGATTCTTTAAATTAGGTTTTAATGTCACGTGTATTTTTTTTTTCAAAATATTTGGCAAAGTTTATTAAAATTTTATTAACAAAAAATAAAATTTATATTTTTGGAATTTTCACAATGACCGCGGGTCATTTTTATAGTCTAATTTCCTGTCCTTTGAGGTACAGTTTACAGCCATTGCCTTGTCATCAAAGTCAGTATTTCAGTGACAGATAACACCTCTATGCTCAGTTGTAGAGTTCAGCGACTTTTGGTTTTTTAGGGTCGAGTTTCGTTTCGTGAAACCCGACTTTTCCAAAAGTCGGGTCGAGCAAGATCGGCCGATTATAGGGAAAAGTCGGGGTCGCCCGAAACACGAAACCCAATGTAAGTCAATGGGGAATAAAAGTCAGCAGTGAGAGGAGGACAGGAAACACACCTACAGTGCCCATTTGAATGCCAAAAGCATCAATTCTTCTTACTTAAGCTTGTCAACCTTAATTAACTTCATAATACAAGTTACGCACTGAAAAATGGGGGTCCAGGTTTTCATGTGCCCTGGGCGAAAGAGCGCCCCTTTAACACATACCACAACTCATTATGCTCCGATAAAGCAGAGAAATAGCGGTATAGTACAATGAAAAATACTTCACTTTTTACATCTCATGACGAGGCCCATCTATTTCTCCATACAGAATCATTGGTCCCATATAATGTTTGAAACAGTATATGATGAGCTCCACATAATGCTACAGTATATGTTGGTCCCCATGGATGAAGCACCACTGTCTTATGGGCCCAAATAATGCTCCAAACATAATGGGCCCCATTTCTAATGCTCTAGTTTATAATGGGCCCTGTAAATGCTGCTCCAGTGTCTGATGTCCACCTATGGAATGTTCCAGTGTATGGTGGGCCCCATCTATCATTCTCCAGAGTATAGTGCTCCCCAAAAATTGCTGTCCCAACATTGAAAACAATCAAATAAGTCTCCTGGCTAGGGAATCCCTGTACTAGTCTGGACTCCTCGTCGTCCCCATCTTCCATCTCACTGCACAGTATTTCAACCTTGCAAGTGCTGTGATCCTGAGCAAGCAGCGGGGGCCCACTCGTTGGCGACGGCACTGGCACAGGGCCCCTGATAGTACGGTGGTGTGTCTGATGGCGGGTGGGCCGAACCTGCACTTTCATCTGCAGCTTCCTCTTTGTCACTGTGTAAGATGGAACTGTATATGGGAAGGGTAACCTGAGTTTCATCAGGGTCAGATTCAGGCCGTGTAGCGTGCGAGGGGAATGTAGTGGTCTGGGTCAATGTACCAGCAGATTCATCGAGCAGTGGCTGGGCATCAGTGCACTTGTGTCGCCCCCAGGAGTACGGTCGCCACAGTGGCATTACCTTCCTCCTAGGGAGTGTGATGTCATGCTTGGGAGCAACGAAGGATCTCTCTAGCAGGTTAACTGATTGGGCGGCGTTATTCCCACGAGTCATGACCCTCCAAACAGCGTTCATGAAGGCAAAGTGTTTGTTTTACGTGGGCAGTATGGTTGCAAAGCTGAACCTTAAAGGAATGTCCAGAAGGGCACCACCAGGAGTGGAGCCTACGGTTAAATTCGACTCCACCTGGGAAACCTCAACCATGCCAGCTACAGAACAGATGCACACATTGCAAGCTTAATTCCGTTAACGAACGAGACTCCGTCATGCCCCGCGGTCCGAGTCCGGCTTACTAGAGGGACACGTGAGGCTCTGGCACATGAGATTGGCCAATAACTGGTGTGTCATACCCTTACATGTCCGTGGCTGCATGTGCGCTACACTGAAAAGGCCAGCGTTTGTCGCTTACAGGTGCAGATAACCCGCTGAACAACGTTAGTGATGGGGATCACTGATTACAATTATTACCCGAGAACGATGATTTCCCAGTAAGTGCAGGTCAACCGCAGTTCCGGAATTAGGCCTAACCGTCATTCCTGAAAAAATGAAAAACTTACGTGTGCAAACCACAGGTGCTGTAGCTTGCTTAACAGCTCGCCAGCCGTTCTCACGCCCAGTATGGATTACACGTGATTGCACAAAGGTGAGAAAGGGTACCGTATCCCCGGATAACATGTATGGATAGCGTACACATTCAAAATATATGTCTATACATCAGGAGGCAGGCTCAGACGGTGTTAGGCCCAGTATGGCTTGCACGTGATTGCACAAAGGTGAGAAAGGGTACCGTATCCCCGGATAACATGTATGGATAGCGTACACATTCAAAATATATGTCTATACATCAGGAGGCAGGCTCAGACGGTGTCAGGCACAATATGGATTTGACGGCCCAGACTACACAGCGGAGGAGCAGGGAGAGGTAAAGATTGCAAATGCTGGGGCCCTGCCCAAGCAAGGGGGGCCCACTCGTGGGCGTCGGTACTGGCACTGGGCCCCTCATAGTACGGCGGTGTGTCTGACGGCGGGTGTGCACCACCACCGTCAGAGACACTTGATTGCACTATGAGGGACCCTGTGCCAGTGCCCGCGCCCAAGAGTCGGCCTACCCACCTGTCCAGGGCAACGGCACTCGCACGGTGTCGTGCGGTAGGTGGTGACCCCGGCCATGGGGGGGGAGGCAGCACAGTTAGGGAGTTTTAGAAAGTGGCATATGTTGATGTTGGACATTCAGCTGATGCAAAAGGCGAAATAGGTCAAGTCCCAGGAAGAGGTGGACCAAAGCAAGCCATTTTTCTGTCACCCTATGTGTCATCAGGGGAAGGTGGGACAAAATCCTTGGAAACCCATGCATGGTTCATTTTAATGAAGGTTAGATCATCCACATTTTGGGTTGACAGACGGGTCCTTTTTTCTGTCAGGATTGATCCAGCTGCACTGAAGACTCTTTCCGATAGCACATTTGCAGCTGGGCAAGCGAGCTCCTGTAAGGCATATTGTGCCAATTCAGGCCAGGTGTCCAGGTTAGCGGCCCAATAGTCAAAGGGGAATGACCTGTGTGGGAGAACATCGATATGGGAGGAAAAGTAGTTTGTAACCATAGTTGACAACTGCTGTCTCCTGTCACTTTCCATTGATGCAGTATTACCAGTTGTGTGAGCGGTACTTGAAAAATCAGTCCACAACATTGTCATGAAACCCCTGTCTCCAACGCCACTTCTGCTGTGTGCACCATGAACACCTCTGCCAAGCTGCCCCCGGCCCGTACGGCTCGTGTGAGAACCATCACCGCTGCTGTGTGCTGGGAATGCCTTAAGCAACCGATTTACCAGAGTTGCTTGTTTATTAGCCTATATTAGGTCAAGGTTCTCCTGTGGCATGATGTTTTGTAATTTGCCTTTATAGCGTGGATCCAGGATGCTGGCCAACCAGTAGTCGTCATCGTTCATCATTTTGGCAATGCGAGGGTCCCTTTTTAGGATCTGCAAGGCATAATCTGACATGTGGGCCAATGTTCCCGGTGTCAATGATGCACTGCGAGTGCTGGTTGGAGGAGCACTTTCTGGCAAGTCCACATCCCTCCAGTCACGCACAAACCCTGTACCAGACCTTGCCACGCCAACATTTTCACTTGCCCCACGAGATGCATCCTCCTCCCCTAAGTAATCATCCCCATCATCATCCTCCTCCTCCTCTTCTTCCTCCACCTCGTCCAGGAGAGGTCCCTGAGCAGACAATGGCTGAATGTCATCAAGGATTCCCTCCTCCTCTTCCTCCTCATCAACATTGGCTGCAGACGCCTGCTCCTTAAGGTGCGTCAAAATTTGCATGAGCAGACGCATAAGTGGGATGCTCATGCTTAGGATGGCGTCGTCTGCGCTTACCAGCCATGTGCATTCCTCAAAACACTGAAGGACTTTACAGAGGTCTTTCAGCTTCGACCACTGCACACCTGTCAACTCCATGTCTGCTCTCAAAGTGCCTGGCCGTGTATCCTCCCACAAATGCATTATGGCCTGCCTCTGCTCGCACAGCCGCTCCACCATGTGCAGGGTGGAGTTCCACATTGTTGCAATGTCGATAATGAGGCGGTGGTTGGGAAGGTGGAGCAATCGCTGCAGCGTCTGCATACGAACGGAGTGTACAGGCGACCGGCGGATGTGCGCGCACAGTCTTCGCTCCTTCTGGAGCAGGGCTGTTAACTCCGGATAATTTTTGAGGAAGCACTGCACCACCAGGTTCAAGGTGTGAGCCAAGCAAGGTATGTGGCTGAGTTTTGAAAGGGCTATGGCTGCCACAAAATTACGGCCGTTATCACTAACTACCTTGCCTGCCTCAAGATGTACACTGCCCAGCCATGACTCAGTTTGTCGCTTCAAGTACTCGGCCAGCACCTCGGCGGTGTGTCTGTCGCCCAAACACATCATCTGCAACACAGCCTGCTGACGCTTTCCACTAGCTGCTCGATAGGGGGACACCTCGTGTGCAACAGTGGCAGCTGCAGATGGAGTGCTCGTAAGACTGCGCTCTGTGGACGAGCTTTCGCTTCTGGAGGAGGAGGAGGAGGAGGAGGGTCGAACGCCTACAGCCAACTGTTTCCTATACCGTGGGCTAGGCAGCACTGTCCCACCACCGCTGTCCCCTGTGGACCCTGCATCCACCACATTAACCCAGTGTGCAGTGATGGACATGTAACGGTCCTGGCCATGCCGACTGGACCATGCATCAGTTGTGAGGTGCACCTTTCTACTCACTGACTGCTTGAGTACATGGACAATGCGGTCTTTTACATGATGGTGGAGGGCTGGGATGGCTTTGCGAGAGAAGAAGTGGCGACTGGGTAGGGCATAGCGTGGTACTGCATAGGCCATGAGTTCGCGGAAAGCTGCGCTTTCCACTAACCGATAGGGCATCATCTCAAACGAGATTAGTTTGGCAATGTGGGCGTTCAAACCCAGTGTACGCGGATGAGAGACTGAGTACTTTCTTGACCTACTCATAGTGTCTGGGAGGGTGAGCTGGACTTGAGAGCTGCATATGGTGGAAGTAGCGGTGGACAGGGCGGACTGAGAGAGGGTTGATGATGGTGATGGAGTTGGTGTTCTTTCTGATGGCCTAGATTCAGTATTTCGTTGATATAACAGTGGGATTCCCTGACTGCTGTGGCCTTGCAACGACACCTCAACATTTGCTGCTGTGCTAACCGGTGGGCTTACAGTGGGGGAAACAATGTAGCGTTGCTGACTACCTTCTTTGTGATCAGTTGCACATGTGGCACTTGAGGTTTGGTGTTGTGTCCACGCTTGCAAGTGCATGCTGGTTAAATGTCTAAGCATGCAACTGGTATTCAAATTTTTCAGATTTTTCCCTCGGCTAAAGGTCTTTGCGCACTTCTTACAGATAACCTTTGCCTGATCATGAGGATTTTGTTCAAAAAAGTGCCACACTGCACTCTTCCTACTTTGGCAGACATTTTGCGGCCTAGCACGCTGTGATCTTTTGACCCTCTGGACAAGCTGTCCAGCAACTCTTTTGATTTTTGGAACCTGTCTTTGGAGTGCTCCGGGCCTGCCAGATAACAGCTGTTGCGATGTCGATGTCTGCTGTGGATGCTCCTCCTCATCTGAGCTATTGGAAGCAGCACCCTCTTCCCCCAATGGATGCCAATCTGGGTCAACAACTGGGTCATCCATCACCTCCTCTTCAATGTCATGTGCACCTTCCTCTGTGTCACAGTGTATGGTGGTATAGTGTGCGGGAAGGGGCACCTGAGTCTCATCAGGGTCAGAATCTGGCTCTGTACACTGCGAGGACAATGTAGTGCTCTGAGTGAATGTACCAGCAGAATCATCTATCAGCGGCTGTGCATCAGTGCACTCCATGTCAGATTCATCTTGGCCCGGGTAATTCACCATTTCACTTGATAATTTAGGCATGGTATGTGAAAACAGCTCCATGGAGTAATCAGTAGTATGGCCTGCGTCATCCTTCAATCTTGGTTCGGGTGAAGGACACAAGGAAAGGTGTGGTTCATGAACATGAGCCTCCAATGACGACTCAGTGCTTTTATTTTTTACAACTTCAGAAGAGGAGGCGATAGAGCTGGAGGCTGAGTCAGCAATGTAAGACAAAACTTTTTCATGAAGCTTTGGCTTTAAAAGCGGTTTGCCAACTCCTAGAAAACTAAGCCTTCGAGGCCTTGTGGAGCCAGACGATAACGCAGGCTCAACACCTCCTGCATTCGGTCCTATTTTGCTTTTGCCACTACCATCAGATCCACCACCAACACCATCATTACCAGCTGCCAACCCCCGCCCAATTCCACGGCCTCTTCCACCAGCCTTCCTCATTTTTGGTAGAAATGTAGACAAAATCCAACAAACTATATAGCAATGTAAAACAAGGTACAAGGTGTCTATAGGACAGGGGAGATTTTGAATTTCTGCAGACACTTGTGGACACTGGACACTTTTGGATTGTGTGAGGCCCACTAAATATCACAGCGCTATGTCACTGGCTCGATGTCGCAGGTGTGAAAAATGTCACTAGAGGATAACGGAGATTTTGAATTTCTGCACACACTAGTGGACACTGGACACTTTTGGATTGTGTGAGGCCCACTGAATATCAGAGCGCTATGTCACAGGCTCGATGGCACAGGTGTGAAAAAAGTGACTACAGGATAAGGGAGATTTTGAATTTCTGCACACACTAGTGGACACTGGACACTTTTGGATTGTGTGAGGCCCACTGAATATCAGAGCGCTATGTCACAGGCTCGATGGCACAGGTGTGAAAAAAGTGACTACAGGATAAGGGAGATTTTGAATTTCTGCACACACTAGTGGACACTGGACACTTTTGGATTGTGTGAGGCCCACTGAATATCAGAGCGCTATGTCACAGGCTCGATGGCACAGGTGTGAAAAAAGTGACTACAGGATAAGGGAGATTTTGAATTTCTGCACACACTAGTGGACACTGGACACTTTTGGATTGTGTGAGGCCCACTGAATATCAGAGCGCTATGTCACAGGCTCGATGGCACAGGTGTGAAAAAAGTGACTACAGGATAAGGGAGATTTTGAATTTCTGCACACACTAGTGGACACTGGACACTTTTGGATTGTGTGAGGCCCACTGAATATCAGAGCGCTATGTCACAGGCTCGATGGCACAGATGTGAAAAAAGTGGCTACAGGATAAGGGAGATTTTGAATTTCTGCACACACTAGTGGACACTGGACACTTTTGGATTGTGTGAGGCCCACTGAATATCAGAGCGCTATGTCACAGGCTCGATGGCACAGGTGTGAAAAAAGTGACTACAGGATAAGGGAGATTTTGAATTTCTGCACACACTAGTGGACACTGAACACTTTTGGATTGTGTGAGACCCACTGAATATCAGAGCGCTATGTCACAGGCAGAAATTGGCTAGTGTATCACAAACTACAAGGTGTATGTAGAATTGGGCAGAATAGGAATCTCCCTAGAGTGTAGGTCTGTAAGAACGGAACAAGTCCTCCACTTATCCTTCCACAGTGACACACAGATAGCTTCACTGTGGCTGTGATAACAGCCGTTACACGGTACTGTGTGAGGAGCGTACACCGCTGTATGGTGTGAAAAAATGCACGCTCAGTACCTCAGCAGGACAAAAAAAAAATTGGGATTGCTTTTAAAAAAGCATTTTGCAGAGCAGTGGGTAAACAGCAATGCAGCTGTCAGGAAGCCTTAGAAGGCAGCCTAACAACCAACACCACTGATCCACCACAATATAGCCTCCCCTTGCACTGCACACACAGTGACTGGTGTGTTGTACAGGCAAAATCGCTAGCAGCAGAAGCAGTTTTTTTTTCTTCTTCCCTGCCTAACGCTCTCCCTACAGAATCAGCAACCTCTCCCTATGCTAAGATCGGCAGAAGTAAAATGGCGGTCGGCGTGCACGCCCTTTTATAACCCCTGTGACCCCCACCAAAGCAAGCCAATCACTTGCATGCCCTTCTGAAAGATGGTGGTGACCCCTGCCTATGTCATCACGTTGCCCACAGTGTCCGTGGATCCTGATTGGTTGAAAAAGAGCGCAAAACAAACTTTTGAAACGCGACTTTGGCGTGTAAGTCGCCAACCTCGTGGCCGACCTCATCCTAGGGTCGGGTTTCGTTTCATGAAACCCGACTTTGCCAAAAGTCGGCGACTTTTGAAATTTTTCGACCCGTTTCGCTCAACTCTACTCAGTTGATAAGACAGGATCCAACAATCACAATAGGTGATGTCACAGCTGACTCTGTATCATTACATGCTTCAATACTAAAGATAGAGTCAGAGTTTGATCTGTTGTGAATTCGCTTTCTGGCTTCCCTCTGGTTACTACTGAAGGTAGTGGAGCTGGTCCAATTGACAGAGGGGTTGCGAGTTCTCTTTCTGGGCTCCCTCTGGTGGTTACTGGAGGTAATGGAGCTGATCTGATTAACAGAGGCTTGCCACCTGATAGTGAGGATGACGATTGGAGATCTGAAGTCTCAGATTGCGATTTAAGACAGCCGACTACCTCTATCCCTGCTGGTAATTTTCTTCCTGTCTCCTGAGGTCTTAATTTCCAGCTCAGTCCCTGCATGTTTAGCTAAGTGTTCATTTGCTATTCTGTTTACATTTGATCTGGTTTTGTCTATCTCAGTTTTGTGTGATCAGCCTGTTCCTGCTGGGGCTGTGCTGAATCACCATCCATATGTTACTGCTTGTGCCAGTTTGCTTTTGTCCCTTATTAGATTGGAATCTTTTTGCTCTGCTTTCAGAATATACCAGAGTGCTGATATAGTGGGCGAAGTCGGCGACTTCAGTATTTTTTGTATCAGACGTGTTGAACTTTTTTGCAGGGTTTTTGTCATGATCTGACAGTTTTAAATTGCACTGGGTGAACTTTTTTTACTTTGGAAAGTTCCAAGGTGTCTTGACTGTCCCCGGTGGTGGTTAGTGGTATCGCACTTTAGGTTTTTGTGCACGTAATTATGGATCAGGTGTGACACCCTATAAAGGTGTGCTAGGGGTGTCCAATCACGGCCTGTGATATTGTGAGATTGTGTTCACTTTGAGTTGGAGAGCCAGGAGGAAGGATGGAGCTGGTGAGGAGTCCTGCGCAGCTTAGCCAGGGGGGACGTGATTCAGCTATGGTGTCTGGACGAAGGGCTGGCATGGCGTGGTGGAGTCGCAGTGATGGAGTCAGCGGGAAGTGTCTGCATGGTCTGGTGGAGTGGCTACTATGGAGAGTGGCACTCACCATGTGGGACTTGGCTGCTGAACTGGACTCAAGCATGCTCGACTTCGTGTCAGAAGCTGAACTCATCCTTGGGACTCTGGTTCTAGGAAAAAGAAAAAAGGTCCAGCTTTGCAAATTCAAGTCCAATTTATTGTTAAAAACAAGTCCAAAACAGAGCAAAAAATGGTGTGTTCACATGAGTAACAAGTAACAAGGTTTTTGTGCACGTAATTATGGATCAGGTGTGACACCCTATAAAGGTGTGCTAAGGGTGTCCAATCACGGCCTGTGATATTGTGAGATTGTGTTCACTTTGAGTTGGAGAGCCAGGAGGAAGGATGGAGCTGGTGAGGAGTCCTGCGCAGCTTAGCCAGGGGGGACGTGATTCAGCTATGGTGTCTGGACGAAGGGCTGGAATGGCGTGGTGGAGTCGCAGTGATGGAGTCAGCGGGAAGTGTCTGCATGGTCTGGTGGAGTGGCTACTATGGAGAGTGGCACTCACCATGTGGGACTTGGCTGCTGAACTGGACTCAAGCATGCTCGACTTCGTGTCAGAAGCTGAACTCATCCTTGGGACTCTGGTTCTAGGAAAAAGAAAAAAGGTCCAGCTTTGCAAATTCAAGTCCAATTTATTGTTAAAAACAAGTCCAAAACAGAGCAAAAAATGGTGTGTTCACATGAGTAACAAGTAACAAGGTTTTTGTGCACATAATTATGGATCAGGTGTGACACCCTATAAAGGTGTGCAAGGGGTGTCCAATCACGGCCTGTGATATTGTGAGATTGTGTTCACTTTGAGTTGGAGAGCCAGGAGGAAGGATGGAGCTGGTGAGGAGTCCTGCGCAGCTTAGCCAGGGGGGACGTGATTCAGCTATGGTGTCTGGACGAAGGGCTGGCATGGCGTGGTGGAGTCGCAGTGATGGAGTCAGCGGGAAGTGTCTGCATGGTCTGGTGGAGTGGCTACTATGGAGAGTGGCACTCACCATGTGGGACTTGGCTGCTGAACTGGACTCAAGCATGCTCGACTTCGTGTCAGAAGCTGAACTCATCCTTGGGACTCTGGTTCTAGGCAGCTGCGGCTGGTGGTGGACTCTGCTCCAAGGCTGCACTGGGGTGGGGGATCTTGTTGTGGTGATGGATCCGGGTGGAGGGCTCTGTTGCTGGGAGCGCACGCGGCAGAGCAAGGCTAAGTGGTGTTTCCCCTGTATTGTCTCTTTCCTCATGTGTGTTATTAGTGCAGTGGTGGGATTAGTCTCCGCACCGACCCATTCCCTAGTGAGGGTTTAGGGTCAGGGTGAGCAAGGGCGTTAAGGTACGCGTGCGGCGACAGGTGCGGAGCCTGTATAGGGAATGTAAGGAGTGCAGGGACACTGGCTCAGGGGAGCTTAGGAGGTCTCCACGTCCCCCATTCCCTATCGCAGGGCCCACCATTGTTAAAGTTTCCCAGGTTCCCCTTTATTATTTAAATGCGCCTTACTGGAGGCGGGGTTTCCAGAATTATTGTATAACATGTAGTACCTAAATTCGCCAGGTGAAGGCGGCGTATCCACCTGCACGTTTTATTATTTAAATGCGCCCCACTGGAGGCGGTGTATCCAGGGTCACGTGTGTTATGGGTTCGCCTTGCGGTATCATCTGCGTCCTGACACACGTGACCATGACAGTTTTTTGCGTGATTGCAGGCAGTGTCTTTCTTTTCCTGTCCTGTCTAGTCAGTGTGGGCCCCATCATTTGCTCAGTCTATTTTCCTGCCTGCATTTGTGTCTCACCAACAATATATGTTTGGGGGCTATCTATTCCTTTGGGGTCTGCTCTGGGGCAGTTTAGATTTCCCCTTTCTTGCTTTAGGCTTAGTTAGCTCTCTGGCTGTGCCGAGGCGTCTAGGATCATCGTAGGTATGCTCCACGGCTACTGCTAGTTGTGTGGATAGGATCAGGGGTCTGCAATCCGCTTAGTTACCAACCTCTCTGGTTTTCTGTGGTTTAGCTTGGGCTTGCTCTCCTCCTCGGTGACCCAATCATACCACTGATCATTGTGGTTAAGGTACATGTGTTGTTTCCTGAAACACCAGGAAGTTAAAGTCTAAAAATGCCTCAGTGACCAGTGTGAATATTGAAAGTTTTCTATTTTTTATGTAGGTCGTGGTATGGAAAAGAAAACCATCGGCAAATAAAAGTTAAAAAAATATGAAAAACACAAAATATATCTGAATTAAACAATAAGTCATTTTTTGATTCCACATAGGATAAAGGATATTGTAAGCTATCATGGGTTTCTAAGTGTCACACATTCAATTTATTTATTCCTTAGTGTGCTTTATGTCAGTTTGTAACAAAAAAATACTGCCACCACGTGATTGGATGAACACATTACACGCAAAGGCATTTATATTTTTTGGGCCAATAGTGGGGTCTTGACACCAAATTGTTTCTGCTGTTGAAGTCACAATGGCCTATACTCACCAGTCGGAGTGGTAGGTGTTGAAGAAGAAATCTGCCATGTCACACACTCAGCAGTGTAGTGGAGAGCAGCGCTTGCTACACTCGCAGTAAGCAGCCACATAGAAGTGCTGTACAGGAATATTCAGCTTAATGTGGGTGTCACCAAGGGAGAAGGGGGGTGGGCAGGAAGTCATCTCAACCAAACTCACTCCATTGTGCCCCACAGTCATCAGCATAGCTATAAGTGTTTTCCGCTACAGTTTGACTCAAATGCTCCTGCTTCACTGACCTGTGGCCGACCACTCCTGCTGCATTCACTAGCCGCATCTAAGCAATGTACAGGGATTTAGAGCATGATTTGATTGGTACCATGCCAGTGGCTGTGCACACCGCTTCCAGTGCACACCGGGTTCTGCTGCGTTCAGTGTCCACATCAAAGAGCTGTACAAGAATGTGATGTGGGTGGGGCGGGGTGTGGGGGACACTCACCTTTTGGATCATTGGATCGTGTGTCCATGGCATTCTGTTGCATTTAGCTCATACATCGAAACATCGAAAAGATAGGAGGGAACGGTGGAGAACAAGGCAACATCATGCAATTGTACTACACAGTGTGCTGTACTCAACACCATGCCGGAGAGTGGCTCCTGCTACACTGAACTGCACTGTGACTGAGTAGGCCAGTGAGGCATCGTGCAAAGGGATCTCCATGTTGGTTTGTCCTCTTTTTTTGTCCTGTTTACTGTACATATACAGTGGGAAAAATAAGCACTGCCGATTATGCAAGTTTTCCCACCTACAAAGATTGGAGAGGTCTGTGATTTTTATTGTAGGTACACTTCAACTGTGTGATACAGAATCTAAAAATAAAAAACAGAAAATTACATTTGCATTTTATGGCATAAGATAAGTATTTGATACAATAAAAAACAGAACTTAATAGTTGGTACAGAAACTTTTGTTTGCAATTACCGAGGTCAGATGTTTCCTGTAGATCTTTACCAAATTTGAAAACATTGCAACAGGGATTTTGGCCCACTCCTCCATACAGATCTTCTCCAGATCTTTCAGATTTCAGGGCTGTCACTGGGTAAAATTGTTGGCTGGGAAGGAGGCTGTTGGCCAAAATCTTGCGATACATGACCCCATCCATCCTCCCATAATTATGGCGCAGTTATCCTGTCTCCTTCGCAGAAAAGCACCCTGAAAGTATGATGTTGGGAATATGTAAAGTCACGCACAGTTTTACACAGACACCGCCTGTCCACACAGGCCCAGGAAGGCATGCGGAGTTAGAGGATGTGGCCCATGCAGCCGCTGACATGGCACAACATTCACTAACAACCCTTACAGGCTGATAGGTCCTTTTAACTAGCACCAATGAAACAGAGTCCTGCCAGCCCGGTAGGACTGCCGTCAGTTGCTCGCTAGAAGCCTGGGCCTTTATCGGGATTATATCGGGACAGGAACCAGCCCCCATAGCATGTGAAGTTAGACCAAGAAACGGACGTGTGGATTCGTGGATCGAGATAAATGAGCAGCCCAAGGTTAAATTATACATTTAATCGCCTTATGGGCACACTAGACAAAACACTGTATTCTCAATAATTATGCATATAAAATGGTCAGATATGCAAATACAGGTGGTATTACACAAGGAATAAGAACATGAAATATGTCAGTTACCGGCTTGATGTTTGGCTTTGTGAGCTGGACCACATGGGGAGTGTGGGGTGCCAACTGTTTCCATTTCTTTCCAACACAATTCACGTGGTTACCCCCTTCAGAAATGAATAGCAAGAACAGAAGAGAGAGCCACACAGCCTCACAAGACCATTTAATCACTTGGTAAGTCACTCCTTTTTCATACCACTGGGATGATTCTAGTCCCCCCTCGCCTAAGCTCTTGGTAGCTAAAACTCCAAAATGGATCATAAGTTCTCAACGGAAAATTATAGGGTGGCAGTTTTGGCACCATTGGATTCGGTCGGGCCTCTGTTAGGCTTGAACACCAAACACAGCATTGGCTTTTATTAGCCACTCTACTGTATATATCCCCCACAATGGGAATGGATCGAGACCCTGATAGGCGTTTGGCCCATTCCAGAGATCTCGAAAATGTAACAGGCATACAGCTAGGATGTACAATAACTACATAAGCTCCTTATGAAATTGCCATCTGACTGGGGAATGTGAATTAAGCAGTTACACAGTGTGCTGCAGGGAGTCATCCTGTCAAGATATCCTTGGTACAAGCTAAGTTGGGTGTTATGAATGGGTCACCGAGAAGGATAGCAGGAACAGGCTAAGCCACCAGAAGACCAGAGAGGTTGGTAACTAAGCGGATTGCAGACCCCTGATCCTATCAACACAACTAGCAGTAGCCGTGGAGCGTTCCTACGATGCCCTAGATGCTTCGCCACAGCCAGAGAACTAACTGAACCTAAAGACAAAAAAGTGAAATCTAAACTGCCTCGGAGTAGATCCCCAAAGGAATAGACAGCCCCCAAACATATATTGTTGGTGAGATAAGATGAGGCACAAACACAGGCAGAAAACAGACTGAGCAAGCGGTGGGGCCCAAGCTGTCTAGACAGGACAGGACAAAAAAGATACTGTCTGCAATCGTGCACAAAACCCTAAAAAAGTCCAACACTTATGATATTCGAAAAACCTGCGGTCACATGACCTCACCCCCTCTAGATCAGCACTCTGGTATACACTGGAAGCAAAGCAAAAAGACACTAACATAACAGGAGACTGAACAAGCTGTGACATGTGAAGCAGGGCCCAGCGCTGCCCCCAGCAGGGAGCACACTGAACCCTAGCAACAGAGCAGAAAGCAAAAAAAAGGCACAACCAGATTATATGCAAAGGATTAGCAAAAGAATCACTTAACTGAACATGCAGATCAGGCAGGGGACAAAAGAACTCCAAATGCACAAGGAGGAAAAATCACCAGCAACCTTAAAGAGCAGCCAGCTCCATTATATGCTCCCAGCAAGTAATCCCAGGTTCCCAATGATCATCGTCAGGTGGAGAACTTCCATCCATCTGGCCAGCTCCACTACTCTCAGTAACCACCAGAGGGAGCAGAGGGAGCTTTGGTTCAGAAATCCGAGCAAGGGAGTTCACAACAGTTGGGTCTGGGAGTTCTTTTTTCCATTTGAAGCTAATGAGGTTGGACCACCTGCTGAACCAGGTGTCTTGTTTCAGCTTCACATTTGAAGGAGGAATGAGGATTGTAATCTCAGAACAGATGTGATACAGTTGATTAACATGACATTAAATCCCCCCCATATTCTTCACATTCACTGTAAAGACAGGGTACATAGTGGTAGCTCCATGCTAAGTTTCATTCCTTGCTTACCCTTACACTATCATATCAGTTATTGCTAACACTAGGGACAGCTCACTGCATGAAATATTTCTACAGCTCCCATTGAGTTCAATACATCCTGGTGGTGGTGGGGAGAGAGTAGCTTTCAAAAAAGCAGAAATTTCCTATACACATATATTATAAAATAAGTACTGATAAGAGGAAATTATTCAAAATAATGTTGGACAAATTTTTTAAAACTTATATTTGGATCAGTTTTCATTGACTATATGTGAACAATCCAAAAGTCCCCCAGATTGCCTCAAAATGGCCACTTGTAGGTTTTTGGCATTTTGTTTATGCCCAAACATTTATGTAACCAAGTTGACTAGACAGTTGGGACTGTTGGCACATATGTTCATGGGCAGGGACAGACATGCAATTGGTGCATCTTATGCAACCATATAGGGGTCCAAGAGGTATGGGGACCACTTCCACATCCAAAGCAAGTGGAATTATGCATTATGATGACTACAAAGGACTCATATATTGTTCTTGCCCTGGATATATCTTAGGATTGCAGGCAGGAAGGTGGTTCTGCTGTCAGGACCACCCGCTTTTTGGATGTCATTCACCACCCAAGAGTCATTGCTTGGGACTTGTTTGTATGAAATGACTAGATGAGAAATAATATATAATAATAATAATCAGTTTATATCAGACAGAAACCTTTCCGATCACACAATCTTACATGCTAGAGATCTGGTCTCTTATATCGATTCCAAAAAAAAAAAACTAAAAAGAAAAATAGAACGTCGTCTTTTCTAAAGTTTCTAAAACTTTTGAAAACTTTTCTTTTCGTTTATTACATTAAGATAAAATCATAAAGCAGCGCATCAGTAATTCAGACACCCATGGCTAACAATCAGGTTTGTCTCGGGTAGTCACCAAAACCACAATTTGAACTCTCAGGATCCTCTTTATGGATTAATTTATCTCGTTGCTCCGCTTCTAATATTTTTTTGCCCTTTCGTTGCGAACGATATACTAATTATCCATACATTTATCGTCGCTGGGTAACATTAAACAACCAGTGCTTTTGTTTGACTGCCTGATCCTTGTTTTCTGATCTGCATCTCCATCGATAGCTGAGAATGATTTTCGTACACAGTTTTTTTAGCCCTGTTGCTATGGAAACACTCGGAGGTGCAGAGATGATTGCTACTTATGATTTCTGCCTAGCATTGTTTTTGAATGCTCCATATTAATCACATCACAGGGATTAGGTATTGTCATAGGAAATAAAATGTAAGAAAGAATCTTATTGTCATTTTTCATTGCCGCAGTCGTAGTTGGGTCGCAGCAAATCTCGGCTTATTTGAAGTTGTCGTCGCGTGTACCGCAATTTTATTGCAGCTATTTCTCTTGACACCGGGTATTACTTTGTATTCTCTAAAATCATTTTCTTTCCCCTGATAAGATAGTTATTATATTGATTATCTGTCCTTATATGAAGCATTATCATCTCACACTCCTCAGATCTCCAGATCCAATTCTTCATCCAGGAATTATGGCATTAAAGGCGTTTATGAAAAATTATGGGTGCAATAAATTATTTTTGCCACTAGAGGGAAGTCTTAACAAAATCAGGGTCAATTACTATTCGGAGTGATCTATTTTCTGGCATTTTCCTCACGTGCTGCGCATTACCCATTATGTCTCTAATATTTTATGACATAATTGCCTTCATAGATGAATTGTTGATTTGGACGCTACATGCATATATATTATACATTATAAAAAAACATTAAACCACTAAAAAAAAGCCAATGGACAAAAAACTTAGGTCAAGTGCAACTTCTAAAGGTTTCTGTGCACAACTTTCTGCCTCGATCCCACCTGAAAAAATGGTAAAAAAAACCCCTACAAAGAATGAATATAATACACAGCAATGTACAGACAGCAGTGCATATGTTCCGCCTTTTGTCACTTCTTTTTTTTTTTACTCAAACTTATTTTTCGAGCACGTCGAAGACACTCGGTTAGCACACAAGCATTCTCGGATAACACCTTATCTGAGCACGTTCGCTCATCACTAAAGAACGGAAAAAAAATCCAGAAAGGACTCTTCAGCAATAACATCACCAGCGTTTTTCTGAAGTGTCTTCACCTTGGAAAATTTGTCTGGTACGCCGGCGTCTTGAAGATAGAGACTGCACATACCCTAAGGAAAAAGAATAATGTGAGGTTCCTGTAAACCTTGTAACTTCTGATTGACAGAATGATGATTCTGATAAATGATGTCAAAATCTGAAGCAGCCCTTCCCCCAAACTGCCACCAGCTATGTGCAATACTAGTGCCCCTATCGTCTCCAGGACCAAGGTGAACTGCAATTTCTGCCCCTCTTCTAATTATGCCCCTATATGTATAGCATTGTAAAGGAGTGGAGGAGCTGTTTGATCCCTCCTGAAGATCCTGAAAAACATGGGTATTGGTTGTAATGCATTGACCTGGTTTACATGTGGTTTTATTAATCTGTGTTGCAGCATTTAGTTAGTCTGGTACTGACTGGGTTAACAGCCCAGGTAAGGAGGAGTTACATGGAAGCTAATTCCTGTTTGTTAAAGGAGTTGTCCAAGTAGTCAGACCTATAGGTAATGAAGGGGAAGTGAGAGCTGTGGCTGGCCGCTCACTTCCTGCTAAAGGGAAAAAATCCTGCCCATCACCTTTAAGATCATAGGAATGGGGTCCCTGCAACCCCTTTATATCCTTAGACGTGCCCCTGCAGATCTCAGAAAAAGTGTTTTATACTTGCCCCGCTCTGTGTGTAAATTGCGCAGTCCGGTCCGATGGGTGTTTCCAAATTGTATTCGGCTTGAGACAAGTCCTTTAAATGGAAAAGCTCTGATGACCTCCAGTTGAAGCTAGAAGTTTATATACACTATATAAAAAGACACATCTGCATGTTTTTCTCAATATCTGACATGAAATCAGAATAAACCTTTCCTATATTAGGTCAATTAGGATTACCATAATTATTATTTGCCAAAAGCCAGAATAATGAGAGAGAGAATGTTTTAAGGCATTTTTATTACTTATTGCAAAGTCAAAAGTTTGCATACATTTCATTAGTATTTGGTACCATTGCCCTTAAACGGAATGACTTGCGTGAAACGTTTGGGATATCCTTCCACAAGCTTCTCACAATAGTTGATCAGAATTTGGGCCCCTTTCCAACTGACAAAACTTGGGTAACTGATCCAGGTTTGTAGGTCGCCTTGCTCACACCGGCCTTTTCTGCTTTGCCCATACATTTTCAATAGAAATGATATCAAGGCTTTGTGATGGCCAAAACATTGACTTTGTTATCCTTAAGCCACTTTGTTACCATTTTGGCAGTATGCTTCAGGTCATTGTCCATTTGGAAGACCTATTTCAGCCCAAGCTTTAACTTCCTGGCTGATTTCTTGAGATGTTGCTTCAGTATTGCCACATAATCTTCTTTTCTCATGATGACATCTATTTTATGAAGTGCTCCAAAACCTCCTGCAACAAAACAACCCCCCAACATGATGCTGCCACCCCCGTGTTTCACAATTGGGATGGTGTTCTTAGGCTTCTGAGCTTCTCCCTTTTCCCTCCAACTATAGCAATGGTCATGATGCCCCAAAAGTTCAATTTTAGTTTCATCTGACCACAGGACATGCCTCCAAAAATTAAGGTCTTTTGTCCTGTGTGCATTTGCAAACAGTAATCTGGCTTTTTTATGTTTCTTTTGGAGTAATGGCTTCTTCCTGGCAGAGTGGCCTTTCAGTCCATATTGATACAGTATTCGTTTCACTGTGGATATTGACACAATCTTACCAGCTTCCACCATCATCTTCACATGGTCTTTTGCTTTTATCCATTGGTTGATATGCACATATCGGACAAAAGCATGTTCATGTCTGGGACACAGAACCCATCTCCTTCCTGAGTGGTATGATGGCTGGACATTCCCATCTTGTTTGTATTTGCATATAATTGTTTGTACAGATTTGTTTATGGCATCAAATTTGGAGTGGGTCAAATCTTTTCTTTAAGCCACGTTCACACTTTCAATATTTGGTTAGTATTTTACATCAGCATTTATAAGCCAAAGCAAGGAGTATGTGAGAAATACAGAAGTGGTGACGTGTTTCTATTATACTTTCCTTCGAATGTTTCACTCCTGGTCTTGGTTTACAAATACTAATGTAAAATACTGACCAAATACTGAACGTGTCAACGTTGCTTTATTCACTATCACTGACCTGCAAAAAAGTAGCTTAGGCCCTCTTCGCACATTTATATAAAACAAGTACGGTATGTGAAAAAATGGTGCTGGTGTAATCAGTGTTTTTCATCAGCGTGTCATCCGTGTGCCATCAGTATGCCATCTGTGTTTCATCCGTATACCACCCATGTGTCATCCGTGTGCCATCAGTGTACCAGCTGTGTGTCAGTGAGCCCCCAGTGTGGCATCTGTGTGCCATCTATGGCACCGTCCTGGTTGTAAAATATTTATCATGCAGACATGGATTATGGCATGGGACAGAACGACCGGCAGGTGAGGGATATGGTTGTTTTTTATTTTTGGTTTATTACAGGAGACGAGGGCTTAAATGGAATAGGCATTAGGTGAGTATAACTGTGTTTGTTATTTTTAAATAAAAAAGGAAATGTGTGTTTTGTATTTATTTCAAATAAAAATCTTTATTCTGGCTGTGTCTTTATTTACCATGTAACTATAGGATTAGTAATAGATAGGTGTCTTATAGACGCTCCTCCACTACTAAGCTGTGGACTTGATGTCACCAGACAATACAAAAGTGACATCAACCCCACAAATATTACCCCTCTTGCCACCACTACAGGACAAATGGGAAGAGCCTGGCAAAGCGCCAGAATTGGCGCATCTAATAGATGTGCCTTTTCTGAGGTGGCTGCTGGCTGCTATTTTTAGGCTGGGGGGTCAATATCCATGGCCCCTTACCAGCCGGAGAATACCAGACCCCAGCTCTTAGCTTTAGCTTGGCTGGTTGTCAAAAATGGGGGGACCCCACACCGTTTTTCACAATTATTTAAATAATTTAAAAAAACAGCGGGGGACCCCTCTATATTTGATAACCAACCTTGCTGAAGCTGACAGCTGAGGGTTACAGCCCCCAGTTGTCAGTTTTGCCTTGCTGGTTATCAAAATTACAGGGGAACCCATACTGTTTTATTAATTAATTAATTTATTTATAGTGTAGGCGCCGGCTGATGAATACTCCCAACAGCTGCCACCTGCTCTCACTGTTATTAGCCGCATCAGGCGTAGGTTGATGAGAGTAATAGTCCCATCAGCTGCTGACTGCTCTAACTGTTATCACTTGAATATAATACTCATCATTCTCCTATGCTCGCGATGATTGCTGGCAGAGCAGGGGAAAATGATGAGAGCCGTCTTCAGCAAGCGGAGCCAGGGAACAGCCCTAAGTGCACTGCTGCTTCCCTGGAGCCAGTGCGTGTGATACTGATGGGGGACACATTTGCCACATGTGTACCTCAAGTATTACACACACGGACCTAGATATCTCTGAAATATCAGAACATGTGAAACCGGCCTTAATGGGTACGTTTGGCATCTGTGAAAAAAGCGGATGACACACGTACTGGAAACCAGGTATGGACTGGGGCTGAAATTCAGCCTTGGCATTTGTAATCACACAGGCCCATGCTGTCCCCGTCCACAAGCATCAGATGGGATATATTACTAATATTACCCTGGATGGAGGAAAGCAAGATTTACTACAAGACCAATATTTCTAATGATTAGAGTTGAGCGACTTTTGTTTTTTTAGGGTCGCGTTTCGTTTCGTGAAACCCGACTTTTCCAAAAGTCGGGTAGAGCAAGATCGTCCGATTATAGGGAAAAGTCGGGGTCGTCCCGAAACACGAAACCCAATGTAAGTCAATGGGGAATAAAACTCGGCAGTGAGAGGAGGACAGGAAACACACCTACAGTGCCCATTTGAATGCCAAAAGCATCAATTCTTCTTACTTAAGCTTGTCAACCTTAATTAACTTCATAATACAAGTTATGCACTGAAAAATGGGGGTTATTTGGCTAAAGTTGTAGGGGGGGAGGGCTGGCTGCAGGTTTTCATGTGCCCTGGGCGAAAGAGCGCCCCTTTAACACATACCACAACTCATCAATGATCATGCTCCGATACGGCAGAGAAATAGCGGTATAGTACAATGAAAAATACTTCACTTTTTACATCTCATGACGAGGCCCATCTATTTCTCCATACAGAATCATTGGTCCCATATAATGTTTGAAACAGTATATGATGAGCTCCACATAATGCTACAGTATATGTTGGTCCCCGTGGATGAAGCTCCACTGTCTTATGGGCCCAAATAATGCTCCAAACATAATGGGCCCCATTTCTAATGCTCTAGTGTATAATGGGCCCTGTAAATGCTGCTCCAGTGTCTGATGTCCACCTTTGGAATGTTCCAGTGTATCGTGGGCCCCATCTATCATTCTCCAGAGTATAGTGCTCCCCAAAAATTGCTGTCCCAACATTGAAAACAATCAAATAAGTCTCCTCGCTAGGGAATCCCTGGACTAGTCTGGACTCCTCGTCGTCCCCATCTTCCATCTCACTGCACAGTATTTCAACCTTGCAAGTGCTGTGATCCTGAGCAAGCAGGGTGGGCCCACTCGTTGGCGATGGCACTGGCACAGGGCCCCTGATAGTACGGTGGTGTGTCTGATGGCGGGTGGGCCGAACCTGCACTTTCATCTGCAGCTTCCTCTTTGTCACCGTGTAAGATGGAACTGTATATGGGAAGGGTAACCTGAGTTTCATCAGGGTCAGATTCAGGCCGTGTAGCGTGAGAGGGGAATGTAGTGGTCTGGGTCAATGTACCAGCAGATTCATCGAGCAGTGGCTGGGCATCAGTGCACTTGTGTCGCCCCCAGGAGTACGGTCGCCACAGTGGCATTACCTTCCTCCTAGGGAGTGTGATGTCATGCTTGGGAGCAACGAAGGATCTCTCTAGCAGGTTAACTGATTGGGCGGCGTTATTCCCACGAGTCATGACCCTCCAAACAGCGTTCATGAAGGCAAAGTGTTTGTTTTACGTGGGCAGTATGGTTGCAAAGCTGAACCTTAAAGGAATGTCCAGAAGGGCACCACCAGGAGTGGAGCCTACGGTTAAATTCGACTCCACCTGGGAAACCTCAACCATGCCAGCTACAGAACAGATGCACACATTGCAAGCTTAATTCCGTTAACGAACGAGACTCCGTCATGCCCCGCGGTCCGAGTCCGGCTTACTAGAGGGACACGTGAGGCTCTGAAACATGAGATTGGCCAATAACTGGTGTGTCATGCCCTTACATGTCCGTGGCTGCATGTGCGCTACACTGAAAAGGCCAGCGTTTGTCGCTTACAGGTGCAGATAACCCGCTGAACAACGTTAGTGATGGGGATCACTGAGTGATTACAATTATTACCCGCGAACAATGATTTCCCAGTAAGTGCAGGTCAACTGCAGTTCCGGAATTAGGCCTAACCGTCATTCCTGAAAAAATGAAAAACATGTGCAAACCACAGGTGCTGTAGCTTGCCAGCCGTTCTCACGCCCAGTATGGATTACACGTGATTGCACAAAGGTTAGAAAGGGTACCGTATCCCCAGATAACATGTATGGATAGCGTACACATTCAAAATATATGTCTCAGGAGGCAGGCTCAGACGGTGTCAGGCCCAGTATGGATTGCACGTGATTGCACAAAGGTTAGAAAGGGTACCGTATCCCCGGATAACATGTATGGATAGCGTACACATTCAAAATATATGTCTCAGGAGGCAGGCTCAGACGGTGTCAGGCCCAGTATGGATTGCACGTGATTGCACAAAGGTTAGAAAGGGTACCGTATCCCCGGATAACATGTATGGATAGCGTACACATTCAAAATATATGTCTCAGGAGGCAGGCTCAGACGGTGTTAGGCCCAGTATGGATTGCACGTGATTGCACAAAGGTTAGAAAGGGTACCGTATCCCCGGATAACATGTATGGATAGCGTACACATTCAAAATATATGTCTCAGGAGGCAGGCTCAGACGGTGTCAGGCCCAGTATGGATTGCACGTGATTGCACAAAGGTTAGAAAGGGTACCGTATCCCCGGATAACATGTATGGATAGCGTACACATTCAAAATATATGTCTCAGGAGGCAGGCTCAGATGGTGTTAGGCCCAGTATGGATTGCACGTGATTGCACAAAGGTTAGAAAGGGTACCGTATCCCCGGATAACATGTACGGATAGCGTACACATTCAAAATATATGTCTCAGGAGGCAGGCTCAGACGGTGTCAGGCCCAGTATGGATTGCACGTGATTGCACAAAGGTTAGAAAGGGTACCGTATCCCCGGATAACATGTATGGATAGCGTACACATTCAAAATATATGTCTCAGGAGGCAGGCTCAGACGGTGTCAGGCACAATATGGATTTGACGGCCCAGATTACACAGCGGAGGAGCAGGGAGAAGTAAAGATTGCAAATGCTGGGGCTCTGCCCAAGCAAGGGGGGCCCACTCGTGGGCGTCGGTACTGGCACTGGGCCCCTCATAGTACAGCGGTGTGTCTGACGGCGGGTGTGCACCACCACCGTCAGAGACACTTGATTGCACTATGAGGGACCCTGTGCCAGTGCCAGCGCCCAAGAGTCGGCCTACCCACCTGTCCAGGGCAACGGCACTCGCACGGTGTCGTGCGCTAGGTGGTGACCCCGGCCATGGGGGGGGAGGCAGCACAGTTAGGGAGTTTTAGAAAGTGGCATATGTTGATGTTGGACATTCAGCTGATGCAAAAGGCGAAATAGGTCAAGTCCCAGGAAGAGGTGGACCAAAGCAAGCCATTTTTCTGTCACCCTATGTGTCATCAGGGGAAGGTGGGACAAAATCCTTGGAAACCCATGCATGGTTCATTTTAATGAAGGTTAGATCATCCACATTTTGGGTTGACAGACGGGTCCTTTTTTCTGTCAGGATTGATCCAGCTGCACTGAAGACTCTTTCCGATAGCACATTTGCAGCTGGGCAAGCGAGCTCCTGTAAGGCATATTGTGCCAATTCAGGCCAGGTGTCCAGTTTAGCGGCCCAATAGTCAAAGGGGAATGACCTGTGTGGGAGAACATCGATATGGGAGGAAAAGTAGTTTGTAACCATGGTTGACAACTGCTGTCTCCTGTCACTTTCCATCGATGCAGTATTACCAGTTGTGTGAGCGGTATTTGAAAAATCAGTCCACAACATTGTCATGAAACCCCTGTCTCCAACGCCACTTCTGCTGTGTGCACCACAAACACCTCTGCCAAGCTGCCCCCGGCCCGTACGGCTCGTGTGAGAAGCATCACCGCTGCTGTGTGCTGGGAATGCCTCAAGCAACCGATTTACCAGAGTTGCTTGTTTATTAGCCAATATTAGGTCAAGGTTCTCCTGTGGCATGATGTTTTGTAATTTGCCTTTATAGCGTGGATCCAGGATGCTGGCCAACCAGTAGTCGTCATCGTTCATCATTTTGGCAATGCGGGGGTCCCTTTTTAGGATCCGCAAGACATAATCTGACATGTGGGCCAATGTTCCCGGTGTCAATGATGCACTGCGAGTGCTGGTTGGAGGAGCACGTTCTGGCAAATCCACATCCCTCCAGTCACGCACAAACCCTGTACCAGACCTTGCCACGCCAACATTTTCACTTGCCCCACGAGATGCATCCTCCTCCCCTAAGTAATCATCCCCATCATCATCCTCCTCCTCCTCTTCTTCCTCCACCTCGTCCAGGAGAGGTCCCTGAGCAGACAATGGCTGAATGTCATCAAGGATTCCCTCCTCCTCTTCCTCCTCATCAACATTGCCTGCAGACGCCTGCTCCTTAAGGTGCGTCAAAGTTTGCATGAGCAGACGCATAAGTGGGATGCTCATGCTTAGGATGGCGTCGTCTGCGCTTACCAGCCATGTGCATTCCTCAAAACACTGAAGGACTTTACAGAGGTCTTTCAGCTTCGACCACTGCACACCTGTCAACTCCATGTCTGCTCTCAAAGTGCCTGGCCGTGTATCCTCCCACAAATGCATTATGGCCTGCCTCTGCTCGCACAGCCGCTCCACCATGTGCAGGGTGGAGTTCCACCTTGTTGCAATGTCGATAATGAGGCGGTGGTTGGGAAGGTGGAGCAATCGCTGCAGCTTCTGCATACGAACGGAGTGTACAGGCGACCAGCGGATGTGCGCGCACAGTCTTCGCACCTTCTGGAGCAGGGCTGTTAACTCCGGATAATTTTTGAGGAAGCACTGCACCACCAGGTTCAAGGTGTGAGCCAAGCAAGGTATGTGGCTGAGTTTTGAAAGGGCTATGGCTGCCACAAAATTACGGCCGTTATCACTAACTACCTTGCCTGCCTCAAGATGTACACTGCCCAGCCATGACTCAGTTTGTCGCTTCAAGTACTCGGCCAGCAGCTCGGCGGTATGTCTGTCGCCCAAACACATCATCTGCAACACAGCCTGCTGATGCTTTCCACTAGCTGCTCGATAGGGGGACACATCGTGTGCAACAGTGGCAGCTGCAGATGGAGTGCTCGTACGACTGAGCTCTGTGGACGAGCTTTCGCTTCTGGAGGAGGAGGAGGAGGAGGAGGCGGAGGGTGGAACGCCTACAGCCAACTGTTTCCTATACCGTGGGCTAGGCAGCACTGTCCCACCACCGCTGTCCCCTGTGGACCCTGCATCCACCACATTAACCCAGTGCGCAGTGATGGACACGTAACGGCCCTGGCCATGCCGACTGGACCATGCATCAGTTGTGAGGTGCACCTTTCCGCTCACTGACTGCTTGAGTGCATGGACAATGCGGTCTTTCACATGATGGTGGAGGGCTGGGATGGCTTTGCGAGAGAACAAGTGGCGACTGGATAGGTCATAGCGTGGTACTGCATAGGCCATGAGTTCGCGGAAAGCTGTGCTTTCCACCAACCGAAAGGGCATCATCTCAAACGAGATTAGTTTGGCAATGTGGGCGTTCAAACCCAGTGTACGCGGATGAGAGACTGAGTACTTTCTTGACCTACTCATAGTGTCTGGGAGGGTGAGCTGGACTTGAGAGCTGCATATGGTGGAAGTAGCGGTGGACAGGGTGGACTGAGAGAGGGTTGATGATGGTGATGGAGTTGGTGTTCTTTCTGATGGCCTAGAATCAGTCTTTCGTTGATATAACAGTGGGATTCCCCGACTGCTGTGGCCTTGCAACGACACCTCAACATTTGCTGCTGTGCTAACCGGTGGGCTTACAGTGGGGGAAACAATGTAGCGTTGATGACTACCTTCGTTGGGATCAGTTGCACATGTGGCACTTGAGGTTTGGTGTTGTGTCCACGCTTGCAAGTGCATGCTGGTTAAATGTCTAAGCATGCAACTGGTATTCAAATTTTTCAGATTTTTCCCTCGGCTAAAGGTCTTTGCGCACTTCTTACAGATAACCTTGGCCTGATCATGAGGATTTTGTTCAAAAAAGTGCCACACTGCACTCTTCCTACTTTGGCAGACATTTTGCGGCCTAGCACGCTGTGATGTTTTGACCCTCTGGACAAGCTGTCCAGCAACTCTTTTGATGTTTGGAACCTGTCTTTGGAGTGCTCCGGGCCTGCCAGATAACAGCTGTTGCGATGTCGATGTCTACTGTGGATGCTCCTCATCTGAGCTATTGGAAGCAGCACCCTCTTCCCCCAATGGATGCCAATCTGGGTCAACAACTGGGTCATCCATCACCTCCTCTTCTATGTCATGTGCACCTTCCTCTGTGTCACCGTGTATGGTGGTATAGTGTGCGGGAAGGGGCACCTGAGTCTCATCAGGGTCAGAATCTGGCTCTGTACACTGCGAGGACAATGTAGTGCTCTGAGTGAATGTACCAGCAGAATCATCCATCAGCGGCTGTGCATCAGTGCACTCCATGTCAGATTCATCTTGGCCTGGGTAATTCACCATTTCACTTGATAATCCAGGCATGGTATGTGAAGACAGCTCCATGGAGTAATCAGTAGTATGGCCTGCGTCATCCTTCAATCTTGGTTGGGGTGAAGGACACAAGGAAAGGTGTGGTTCATGAACATGAGCCTCCAATGACGACTCAGTGCTTTTACTTTTTACAACTGAAGAAGAGGAGGCGATAGAGCTGGAGGCTGAGTCAGCAATGTAAGACAAAACTTTTTCCTGATGCTCTGGCTTTAAAAGCGGTTTGCCAACTCCTAGAAAACTAAGCGTTCGAGGCCTTATGTAGCCAGACGATGACGCAGGCTCAACACCTCCTGCATTCGGTCCTATTTTGCTCTTGCCACTACCATCAGATCCACCACCAACACCATCATTACCAGCTGCCAACCCCCGCCCAATTCCATGGCCTCTTCCACCAGCCTTCCTCATTTTTGGTAGAAATGTAGACAAAATCCAACAAACTATATAGTATGTAAAACAAGGTACAAGGTGTCTATAGGACAGGGGAGATTTTGAATTTCTGCACACACTTTTGGACACTGGACACTTTTGGATTGTGTGAGGCCCACTGATATCTGAGCGCTATGTGACAGGCTTGATGGCACAGCTGTGACCTAAGTGACTAGAGAATAAGTGAGATTTTGAATCTCTGCACACACTTTTGGACACTGGACACTTTTGGATTGTGTGAGGCCCACTGATATCTGAGCGCTATGTGACAGGCTCGATGGCACAGCTGTGACCTAAGTGACTAGAGGATAAGTGAGAGTTTGAATCTCTGCACACACTTTTGGACACTGGACACTTTTGGATTGTGTGAGGCCCAATGAATATCTGAGCGCTATGTGACAGGCTCGATGGCACAGCTGTGACCTAAGTGACTAGAGGATAAGTGAGAGTTTGAATCTCTGCACACACTTTTGGACACTGGACACTTTTGGATTGTGTGAGGCCCAATGAATATCTGAGCGCTATGTGACAGGCTCGATGGCACAGCTGTGACCTAAGTGACTAGAGGATAAGTGAGAGTTTGAATCTCTGCACACACTTTTGGACACTGGACACTTTTGGATTGTGTGAGGCCCAATGAATATCTGAGCGCTATGTGACAGGCTCGATGGCACAGCTGTGACCTAAGTGACTAGAGGATAAGTGAGAGTTTGAATCTCTGCACACACTTTTGGACACTGGACACTTTTGGATTGTGTGAGGCCCAATGAATATCTGAGCGCTATGTGACAGGCTCGATGGCACAGCTGTGACCTAAGTGACTAGAGGATAAGTGAGAGCTTGAATCTCTGCACACACTTTTGGACACTGGACACTTTTGGATTGTGTGAGGCCCAATGAATATCTGAGCGCTATGTGACAGGCTCGATGGCACAGCTGTGACCTAAGTGACTAGAGGATAAGTGAGAGTTTGAATCTCTGCACACACTTTTGGACACTGGACACTTTTGGATTGTGTGAGGCCCAATGAATATCTGAGCGCTATGTGACAGGCTCGATGGCACAGCTGTGACCTAAGTGACTAGAGGATAAGTGAGAGTTTGAATCTCTGCACACACTTTTGGACACTGGACACTTTTGGATTGTGTGAGGCCCAATGAATATCTGAGCGCTATGTGACAGGCTCGATGGCACAGCTGTGACCTAAGTGACTAGAGGATAAGTGAGAGTTTGAATCTCTGCACACACTTTTGGACACTGGACACTTTTGGATTGTGTGAGGCCCAATGAATATCTGAGCGCTATGTGACAGGCTCGATGGCACAGCTGTGACCTAAGTGACTAGAGGATAAGTGAGAGTTTGAATCTCTGCACACACTTTTGGACACTGGACACTTTTGGATTGTGTGAGGCCCAATGAATATCTGAGCGCTATGTGACAGGCTCGATGGCACAGCTGTGACCAAAGTGACTAGAGGATAAGTGAGATTGGATTGCTTTTAAAAAAGCAGTTTGCGGAGCAGTGGGTAAACAGCAATGCCAGCCTGTCAGGAAGCCTTAGAAGGCAGCCCAACAACCAACACCACTGATACACCACTATATAGCCTCCCCTTGCACTGCACACACAGTGACTGGTGTGTTGTGCAGGCTAAATCGCTAGCAGCAGAAGCAGTTTTTTGGTCTTCTTCCCTGCCTAACGCTCTCCCTACAGAATCAGCAGCAACCTCTCCCTATGCTAAGATCGGCAGAAGTAAGATGGCGGTCGGCGTGCACGCCCTTTTATACCCCCTGTGACGCCCACCAAAGCAAGCCAATCACTTGCATGCCCTTCTGAAAGATGGTGGTGACCCGTGCCTATGTCATCACGTTGCCCACAGTGTCCGTGGATCCTGATTGGCTGAAAAAGAGCGCAAAACAAACTTTTGAAACGCGACTTTGGCGCGTAAGTCGCCGACCTCGTGGCCGACCTCATCCTAGGGTCGGGTTTCGTTTCATGAAACCCGACTTTGCCAAAAGTCGGCGACTTTTGAATTTTTTCGACCCATTTCGCTCAACTCTACTAATGATACCTAGGGCCTGATGGGGCAAGTGATGGAGTCAGCGACTTTGTGCTCCGTCACATCTCTTAATAGTATGGGTGTTGTGAGAACACCAATACTGTTAATAACATAGCAGACAAGGCAGCCGACGACCAGACAGTCCCTTTTGGCATTTGCTAGAATTGCCAGATGGCCAGTCCGGCCCTGCTGGAAACACAGACATGTGAAGGAGGCTTTTGAGAAGGTCAGTGATTAAATAGGATAGTCCTGGTGTTGGGTCTCTGAAATAAAGCTCCCATTCAGGCAACACTTTTGGGCAAGGAGAACATTCAGATACTGATCACAACTAAATCAGTAATTTTTATTTGTATACCCTATATACACGGCTAAACTGGCAGAGTCTTATTAAAATGTTTCCAAGATTCACTTGTATAAATTGCCTTTAATGTATACTGAATAATCAAAGGTGTGAAGCCGAAGTGAGATATGACCCCGGCATCAGATCAAATGAACAGATTTGACAGAAGAGGAGCGACAATGTTTTAACACCTTTTGAAATCAATGACAGCCCCGCACCGAAAACACTCCAGCTCCGTGAAGCCCATATCCATCCGTCTTGGAGGGACATATGTTATTTGCAAAAAAAAAAAATCTCTATTGTTGATTTGAATTTCAAGGCAATGAAACAAATATGAAGTAATGCAAATCAATTCAGTGTGCAGCTCCTCGACAAAATGTGCATCACGGCGCTGAGTGCTCCCAAAGCCTCAATGAAAACCCAAACATCATATTTTAAATTGGTATGTGCATCAATATACCGTACAGTAATGAGCACAATGGATGCTAAAATGTTAACTGCCGAATGGAAATGCCTGGATTTATTCATCATGGACTATTATGGCGGAGCCATGAGATGAAAATCATATTTTATACGTTTCATATAACACAATGGTTAAGGCTGAACACAAGACTATGAATACTTTGCATGCATCTATCTTGCTACAACACAGCTATCTATCTGTCTATCTATACGTCTATCTATCTATCTATCTCATATCTATCTATCTAGCTATCTATACCTATCTATTAGCTATCTATTGTGGTAGATTGGCTTACTTTGCTGCACACGGAGGTAGACACTGCGGCTTTAAGACTTTCCATTATTTTACTAAAGGCAGCATAAATCAAGGTGTAGTAAAGCAAATACAGCCCTCTGGGCAAAAAGAGGAAAACAAAGCAAAATGGTGGCAGAAAAACATAGTCCTTCTAAGAGCGGGGTTCCTGCTGCTTATCTATCTATCTATCTATCAACACTTCCTGTCGCCGATGTGTGGCACTTGTATACTATAGAAAGATTAAAACATAAGTGGGTGAGTCAATATTTCTATCTAAAACACACTATACTAATCATAAACGAATATAGCACTATGCACTTTATGCACAGGCCCTAATGGACTAAATGAATTTTAACAAGGATCATGTTGTAATAATATGTACATATACTGATATGAATCATGTATGGATAACATTTGATTATGCACTTGTATTTTATATGTAAAATTTCACTAATGAATTTATCAATTGATGATGATGTGATTTATTATATATATCTAATGTTTGTACCTATTCACTGCTTGAGAAAGGCTAGTCACAGCCGAAACATTGCCACACTATATGGGCTCATAAAGTTATCAGTGTTACATGATAATGTGTTATGTTATGTGTTTGATAAAGAGTTTTGCATTTTATCTTTAAGGCCAGTTTGTGTCTCCGTTCTCTTGGACACTCTGCCTCAAGGCCATTTCTGGGGATTGGGAAGGTCTGTCAATTAAAGGAACCTTTAGGCTATGTGCCCCCATTGCAGAAATGCTGCAGAATTGTCTGCAGCATTTCCGCAACTCCTCACGCGGGTAAAATGCATGCGGAATTCGCATGCGTTTTCCCGCAAAACACAAGCGTTATTGAAGCGATATTAGCTTGCGGAATGCAAGCGCTTTTCCAAGCGATTTGAAGCATTGCTTGGAAAAGTGATTGACAGGTTGGTCACACTTGTCAAGCATAGTTCTTGACAAGTGTGACCAACTTTTCAATATTGATGCTGCCTATGCAGCATCAATAGTAAAAGACAGAATGTTAAAAATAATAAAAAAATACCAAATATGGATATACTCACCTCCTGTTGGCCCCCGAACTCCTCAGCGGCGCTCCCGGTCCTCAGTGACACTGCCGACAAATTCCGTTCCCAGTGATTCATTGCGAGAATGACCTCTAATGACGTAGCGGTCATGCGACCGTGACGTTCCAAAGGTCATTTTGATGTGAAGCACGCCTGGAAACAAAGCCACCGCGTGCACCTCTGAGGACCGGGAGGACTCCGGGGGCTGACAGATGGTAAGTATATCCATATTTTTTATTTTAATTCTATTTTTAACAGGAATATGATACCCAGGGCCTGGAGGTGAGTCTCCTCTTCTCCAGACCCTGGGTACCATCTGCACATGCAATGCCACATGCGTAAAGTGAGCATTTCAATGCAATCCTATGGCAGCGGAATCGCCGCGATTCTGCCAAATTAATGGACATGCTGCGTATTTTTCCGCAATGCAATTCAGCAGCGGAAAAATCCTCAGCAGGGGCACAGCAACTGCGGAATCCCATAGGATTGCATGGGATGCGTTTTAACTAGCGTTTTTTAAGCATTTCTGTGGCGTGTAGTGCCTTACAAAGGATAGCAACATAGTTTGCATCACACAGGGTAGTATATAGTGAAACATTTGGGATTAGCCCACAAATTGGGATCAGTTATTAAGGAAAGCACTTCTTGCTAGAGTAGTTTGGAGTCAGTTTGAGAGTCAGAGTCAAGTGTGTGAGTGAGGTTCTGACGAATTTCTAGACACTGACAGTATTCAATGGATTCAAAGTAAGTGGATGCAGCAGAGAGAAAAGGTTGTGTCAGTTCCAAGTCTCCCAAAAGTATGAGGACACATCTTAATCTTTGTGAGGACGCCAGGGCAGTCTTGGGCCTAAAACCTGGGAGATGTGTTGAGTGCTGTATGTCTGTCTCTGCTGTGAGGAAGATGTTGGTCAGGTCTCAGTGAAAGGGAAATATGGTGGGCCTCAGGGCAGCTGTTATGACAAATAGAAGGTCCCTGGTACCAACAGAGGAAGTTGAGGCAGGAGCAGGTCAGTGAGAATTGACTCAAGGACCGATTGTACACTGGATTAAGGAACATAATCCAAACGGGTTTCTGTTTCACTCTGTGTGTCTCAACCACATGTATCTGAATTGCACAGTAAAGCTGAACCTGTTGAACCGGACCTAAGTTCTCCTGTCATATCTATAGCAGTTGATGAATCGGGGCCATAATGTTCTCATTACGTTTAAGGCAGTACAGTATGTCTGATCAGGAAACACGCTGACCTGTCTGCAAGACCGACCTAGAATAATTTCTGCACATATCAGCTGATGCCAGCTATATCTGTACCATTCAGTGACATTAGATTAATGTCCTTAAGACAATTTTTGCCAGCCTTCCAGGACTATATAATTAAATATTCTCAATTTATTTTTTATGGTACTTTATATAATGATCAAGAGTAAAGAATGCAATCAAGCCACACAAGTTTTAATTAAACATGAATAAATATTTAATAAAGCAACAATAGCCGAGGATCAATTACACTCCTGCATACAGACTGGATAAGATAGAAATTTAGACTCAACAAACATATTAATATACCATTACCATGTAGAAATAGCCGGTGTACCAAATTCTGGCTTAAAAAAAACCCAAGATCCTCAGTGCTTTAATGTGATTTAACAAAGGGACTTTAAGAAGTTGATTAAGAAAATTGCAAGCAATTAAAAACATAAAAAGCAGCATGATGCACATTGTTCTAACCAGCCAAAGCAAATGATAAAGTTGTACAGTATAACAATAGTATAAATGCAGGTGTAAAAAGCCGTGGGAGACAGAGCGCTGTACTTACCTACCGGAAACAATTTAAGTAAAAGTTTTAAACCGATTACTAAACTTTTATTCTTTATTTAGTAAATGAAGTTGAAATGAAGAAAGATTAAAAAATACCAAAAGGATTCAAGGTAGCTGAAAGTAAAGAATGCATAAAAAATGCCAAACATTGACTTTTGGCCAACTTTTGGTCCACGATATAAAAAATAGAAAAGTAACTGAGTGGAGCAGATCGAATTCAATCTCAGAAAAACCCACCTGAAAAAGCATTAAACATTAAAAAGAATGAACATATGCAGTGCAATGAAAAAAGGACTTGCTGTTCATTTGCTTAGTCTTTTCATCATCTTGCCGTTTGCAAAGATGTAAAGTGATTGAAAGAAGTCGATTCGATGTTGATATACACGACCCCTAAGAAAAGGCTGACGCAAAACACGTCAAATCTCCTGACAGATTACAATAGAGATTGATTATAGCTTCAGTAAAAAATAGCCGATAACAAGAAACAAAAACCCCCCAGATATTTCTGCATTTGTGATGGTTCAAACTAGATAAAAAATAGCTTAAAAGCATAAATTTGGCACATACAAATACAAGAAAGACAAGACGGAGTAAACTACTCAAAGTTCTTTTGCACATAAAGGGAATCTGTCACATGAAAAAACGGCTGTATATCAGCATGATGTCAGCAGTCACATCTGACAGAGCAGAGCGTAGGAGAGCCGCTGCTCTGTCAACGTAATGCCAGCTGAACCTGCTGACTCGCAGGCAGGAGCAGTCTGTGACCTCTCTGTCCCGGCAGACATCACTGCCAGACACAACAGGCAGGTAGTTAGCAATTACCTTGATCCAAGAAAAACTACTAAGGGTAATATAAGATAAATATACCAAGGTTAATTATAGAATCCATAATTTTATTGAAGACACCACATGATAGCTAAAATAAAAAACAAGTGAATAAAAATAGGAGGCAGAGAGGCATCAGCAGCATGGACAAGAGTATAGTAACGGGTGAAAAATAAATATATATTTAAAGTGCAAGTGCACAATAAAAGTGACTATTGCAATGATAGCTACTGGTTATGAGAATGTCACAGTATGAAACTAATAAATTGAAGTAATGCTGTGATTTACTGAACCAACATTGACAAGCAACAAAGACAAGAGTATAAAGCCTAAATAGGCAAAAGATAGGTTACTGACCCAGGTTCATGCTCTGGATGTGACTACCACTGCCTGTCACTCCAACCCACGTTTCACACAAGGTTCCTCATAAATCTGAAGATATTGCAGTGATGTCAGGTTTAGCAAGTTTCTTTTGTTTCTCCCTTTATTTTATGTAATTGTATATGCTGTAATATTTTGTCCCCTTTTGTAAAATCTTTTGTATATTTTGTATAAACACTGCCTATCTTTCTGTATTAAATATAAAATTGAATAGCTCTGTTCCTTTTGTTCTGTAAACCGCACCCGGAAACCATATTCTACCTGTAGCAGGTGTCCAATCGGCCTGTAAAACAATTGGTGGTGGCAGTTAATAATCTTTCTTGGGTTATTGTGGAGTTGTCAGTGATTAGACTGAGGTATACTGTATATATATTCCATGTGTAGTAATAGGTTGTATATATACAATATGCGCACTGTGAGTTCCCCAATTATCAGCCTACTAGCTGCAGCTTCCTCTGTTAATCGTTGGTCAATTGCGTAATCACCATGACAATTGTGGCTGTTTGCGACAAAAAGGGTAAAGGTCCCGTTACATTTAGCGATGCACCAGCGATCCTGACAATGATACGACCCAGTCAAGATCGCTGGTGCATCGCTGAATGGTCGCCAGTGAGCTGCCAAACAGGCAGATCTCACCAGCGACGCAGAGATGCTTGGCGGTCGTTACTTACCTGTCAGACGGCAGAGATGATGACGTCTTCCACCTGCGTCCATGCATCGCTCGTCGGCGCCAGCGGGACTCCAGTGAGAAGAAAACGGCCCAGACGTTCTCGCGTGATCAGCGATATCCAGTGGGGGGGCCGGTTGGAGGTAAGTGTCACATGTAGCTTGCGTCACAAAATCGGTGACACTTTAGCGATATTGCTAGTGATATCGCTATGTGTAAAAGGCCTTTAACAGTGGGTGGATTTGCGTGACCCTCTCTGCTGGGATCTCTGACAAATTGGTGGCAGCATTGGGATTTGACTGACCCTTCCTGCTGCGTTCCTTGATAAGTCGGCTCCCAACTGCCTAACCATGGGGAGCATGATGTCAGCAATCACAACTAGTTGACAGAGCAACCTGGAAGAGGAAGAGGCCGCTCTGTTGAAATGGAGCAGCTGAAATGCTGGCAAGAGCGATCAGTGACCTCTCTGCGCCAGTGCTGGGTAGAACAAGCAGGTATATACATCTGTTAGCAAGTACGTGCCTGTTCACTTTTTGTTCCATAGTAAAACAAATAATAATAATCCTGGACAGCGACTTTAAAGAAGATCCGGTCAAAAGCGACAAGTTTACAGTTTTTGCTCTCATTTTATTAACAATGCTCTGCTGAATATGCCATTTATTTAAAATTCGGCACATGTTTGTAGAGATCAAGGCATTTTTATTTGGTACAGAATTTTTAGGCTATGTCCCCATGATCAGGCTATAGCAGCATTTTTGATGCAACATATTTTCGCTGCATCCAAAACGCTGTGTTCTAATCAGGCAAGTAAATTTGCATGTGTTCATTGAACCATGCAGATTTATAACATCTAATGATTGGCTATGGTTGAGACTGAAATAACTGACATACTGCGGCTTGTAAACCTGAACAGCGTCAAATAGAAGCACGGAGGGCATGAGATTTCGAGAAATCCCAACCATGCATAACCTAGAACGCAGCGGTTTAGATGCAGCACAGGTGAGCTTCGTCTAAAACACTGCTATTCCAGGCACATACCCTTGGGCCAGGTCCCCACCATCAGTAATTTGCAGCGCTTTGGACTCAGCACATGTCCGCTCCATCCAAAGCGCTACCGGCTTTTGAACGCAGGTAATTCTGCATGTGTTAGAATAATAGAATCATAGAATGGTAGAGTTGGAAGGGACCTCCTGGGCCATCTGATCCAACCCCCTGCTCAAAGCAGGATTCACTAAATTATCCCAGACAGATGTCTGTCCAGCCTCTGCTTGAAGACTTACATGGAAGGAGAACTCACCACCTCTCGTGGCAGTCAGTTCCACTCATTGATCACCCTGTCAAAAAGTATTTTCTAATATCTAATCTGTGTCTCCTCCTATTCAGTTTAATCCCATTGCTTCTAGTTTTTCCTTGTGCAAATGAGAATAAAGCTGATCCTTCTACAATGTGACAGCTCTTCAGATATTTGTAGACAGTTACTAAGTCTCCTCTCAATGTTCTCTTTTGCAAGCTAAACATTTCCAAATCCTGCAACCGTTCCTCATAGGACATGGTTTGCAGACCGGTCACCATTCTGGTCGCTCTTCTCTGAACTTGCTCCAGTTTTCTGATGTCTTTTTTAAAATGTGGTGCCCAAAACTGGACACAGTATTCCAGATGAGGTCTGACCAAAGAGGAGTAGAGGGCAATAATGACTTGACACGATCTAGACTGTATTCTTCTGTATTTGCCTTTTTTGCTGCTGCATCACACTGTTGACTCATGTTCAGTAAGTGATCTATTAGTATGCCCAAATCTTTTTCACATGTGCTATTGCTTAGCTCTATTCCTCCCATTCTGTAAATGTTTTTTTCATTTTTACAGCCCAGATGTAGTACTTTGTATATATTTTGGCGAATGGGAATTTTTGTGATATCTGAGTAGAATTCAATTCCTCTCAAAGTAATTCACTCACATAGACAATATATAACAAGGACAGTAGACACAAGAAGATTTACAATAGCATCAAAAAGTTGATATGCTTTAAAAAAACAATTGCCAGGCATATCCTTTATTCACCAGGACAAAAGTTTTTGCTTTTGTTTTATTTGTTTTATTCTGGGTGTTCCACTAATTATTCAAGTGGTGTGTTGTTGTTTTTGTTTGTTTTTTTTTTAATCTGCCATGGGATTCCAGAGACATGGGGCCTTTTTGTATGGTGAAAATTTTGTGGTCTTTACAAGGGGAGGGGCTCACTTACTTCTCTGGGGGTGTGAGGCAATAAGTACTTTGTTAGCCATTCTTTCTTGTTAAAGACCATAAGGGTATTTTCCCACGGTCAGTTAAAGCTGCGTTCAACCTGCAGCGTCCAGATGTTACAGCATAGTGGATGGGATTTCAAGAAATCCCATGTCCACTATGCGTGCACTGGCGACTGCGGCTTCCCTGTGGAGATGGACATGCAGCGTGTCTTTCCAGACTGCATGTCAATTTATCTTGCGGAGACGCGAATGTCGGCAAGATATATTTCACCCGTACAATGTATTGGGACGCGGTGATTCTGTATGGTTCAATGAACACTGCCCTATTAAGGGAATAGAATAATCCAGGATATCTATAAACAGAAAGATAGTGAGGAAACAATTAGCTAACCTAAATGAATTCAAGTCTCCAGGTCCAATTGAATTACATCCCAGAGTACTGAAGGAGATAGCAGAAGAAATTATTGAACCACTCTCCATAATCTTTGAAAGGTGTTGAACAGGAGAGGTCCCAGAAGAGTGGAGAAGAGCAAATGTTGTTCCTATCTTCAAAAAGGGCAAGACAGTGGACCCAGGGAACTATAGATCGGTGAGTCTGACTTCTATACCAGGAAAAATCTTTGAACAAATTATTAAACAACATGTATGTAAGTACCTGAATAAGAATGAAGTGATTAACCCAGAGTCAGTATGTGTTTGTAACTAATAAGTCATGTCAGACTAACTTAATTTCCTTCTATGACAGAATCACTGACTGGGTGGATCAGGGAAATGCTGTAGATATAGTATATCTTGGCTTCAGCAAAGCATTTGACAAAGTATCTCACACAATCCTTATTAATAAAAATGACTAAGTATGGAATGGACAAGGCAACTGTTAGGTGGATTCATAACTGGCTTAGTGATCGGACCCAAACAGTGGTCATAAATGGTTGCACATCCAGTTGGAAGAATGTCTCAAGTGGAGTACCACAGGCTTATGTCCTGGCCCAGTATTGTTCAACATCTTTATCAATGATTTAGATGAAGGAATTGAGGGTAAACTGATTAAATGTGCTGACGACACAAAGCTAGGAGGGATAGCTAATACTAGAGAAGAGAGAGGTTTCAAACAAAGATATAAATAAACTGGAGCAGTGGGCAGCAACTAACAGAATGGCTCACCTCTCTGTTCCCTTTGCTACTCACCACCATTCATTCAGTCCTCATTGCATCTTCCAATCCCCTGCCACTTGCGTTGGAATCTTCGGTCCTCTGGTGCTGTGCCGGGTTTCCGGGTGTCATGGCACATGGTCTACAGCATCATGATTTCACTCATGACGTCAGCTGTTAGCCTTTCACACAACTGGTCAGAATCCTCCTAGTTATCATGACACATGGAAGTCCAGGCAGCATGAGAGGGCCAAAGATTCCAACATGAGTTGCGAGGGAACAGAAGATGCAGCGAGGACTGGAAAGGTGGCGGTGAGTAATGGAGGGATTGGAGCGGTAAGCGGTGAGGTGAGTATAAGTATTTATTGCATAATAAGCATAACAAGGGGCATTACATTTGCAGATAACTTTTCTGCAAATCACATGTTCTGGTAAAAAGTGCACAAATAGGCAAATGTGAATTTAACGTGAATCTCAGGTCTCTACAATCTGTCCATCTATAGTTGCGTAAAAAATCACTACCCGATGCATAAAAAAATTAATGTCATGCAAAAGCTATGTGGATGAGAATGCAGAGGCCAAGAGAATGCAAACGAGAAAAAGACTGATGATATGAAATGCTGATGATACTTATTTATATTTTATGCCTTCTGCTATTGATAAATTGTAAGAATTCCTGAAAGGAGTACAATGATGTTGAAGTTGCTCCAGGTTCTCAACATTTCTCTGATGGTAGATCAATGAACGCATTTTCTAATCCTTCCTAACCTGATGAGCATCAACAGAACGTTTCCTGCAGTCTGCAGACATCTTTTACTGAGACATGGCCGCCTTTGCATAAACTTCCATTGTAAGAAATAAATTTTATAGGCAAGAGTCAGGGCCAATCTTATTTTGTATATTTTCAGGATATTATTATCTTTTGACCATACTAATGTAATCCTCCATCATCCTTAAATACTTGATGAAACTCAGTTTCCAGCAAAGTGACAGCAGCGTGTCTCGGCCATACGGTAAGTCATTATAAGAATATATTTAGTGCCGAGTTGGACACATGTTCAGCAAGTCTTGGAGAATCATCCTTCAGAAATCTGCCCTCAGCACAGCCACACAGTGCATGTAAATGAGTGTGATAAAATTATGTGAATGCAATTAGTAAATTGAGCTTGACAAATACACGCAAACGTTCAATTTAATTAAAGAATTTGTGCTTCTGGTGTCCTTTTGCTTCTTTATTCACTCATTTTTATTTTTAGACCTAATTGTGAGTCATGAGAGAGATACACTCCAAAGTACTGCAGGACAAATGCACCCGATACTGTTCTGTCCAGTAACTAAACAAATGGTAAAAATCTACATCTATTCCACTGTGCAAATATCAATTATAGGATTATTTGTATATGGTAAAATTAAAATAGATGTAATGATGGTCATGAAAGTTGCCCATTAGAAATTGTAAAAATTTTACTAGGCAGACATTTCTCACTCACTTCTTTATATCCTGATGTGTCCTTTCTTACCTTCCCTCTTGGATGAACATATTTCAAGATGCTTAGTGTAAGATGACTAACAATATAAATTGTCACAAGATGTTTGTGCTATATAGTGTGTGTCTATATGTGTTTTCCCAATGGTTGGAACGTCAATTGTCAATCATTCTAGCATGTTTCCATATTGGGGACAACTTACTTTGCTAAATGCGTCAGAATTATGTCACAATTTGAGAAGAATGAAAAAGAATGACGTGCACTGAATGTGGAGAAGTGCTGAGTCAGTAGGATGTTAGCCCAATAGATCCAGGAAGAGGTATCCACCCCACTCTCGTAGAAGGTACGTTGCAAAGGTTTTATCCAACAATGTACACACACGAAGATGTGGTGAATTAGAGCTTTAAGAAGGAAAAGCAACAAAATTAAAGATGTTTTGACCCATCTGGGGTCTTTGTCATCCATTAACTGGGATTAGGACATGTGTTGCTCACAATGACGCGGAAGTGCCTGTCTTTCTTCTTCAGCTACATATGTTGGATCCAGCCTCTACTACAATGTGAACAACTCATGCACTAATCTCACTATCCCTCTTAACGGATTCAACCATCCATGACAAAGACCAGGGATGGGTCGAAACATCTTCAATTTTCACCTTTTTCAGTCCCAAAGCTCTAATTCACTATATTCCTGTGTGTGTACATTAATGAATGAAACCTTTGTAACTTACCTTCTTGAGAGTTCAGTGGACACATCTTCCTGGAACAATTTGAGATGATTGCTGTCGTAAATGAGGCAATGTGGCATGGCTTAGCTAGAAAAGAAAAGCTTGGTGGCCTAATATACAACATTGTCCACCAAAAATGCGTCAGCACATTGGCGCACATTTCTATCACAAAGTAAGACAACCAATAGTTGGTGAAGACCTCAACAAGACATTGTAAATAGGTGCCAAATTTATCATTCAGTATGAGCCACAGAGAAAAAGCTGACACTTTTTAAGATTCCAAAGTACAAGTTTACACTGTATAAAAATGAGACATTTTGTTTAAATCTGTCCCATTGTTTAGGCTCACCTGGTGTGGTGGATCCTCTAAGCCCCAGGTCAGGGTGGGCATACATGCAGAAGGCAGTAGAGGCAACCAGGAAGAAAGTACTCGACACATGCAGGAGCCACAGGACCAGAAGTGCAGGTGTGGTGGAACGAAGCAAAGGGTGAATGCAGAGAGGGCAAAACAAGGATGAACCTGCTGAGTTGTAGGTATTTAGGATCAGATTTGGAGCACAAATGGTGAAGCACACCATACACTGGAAACTAAAGTCTTAATACTGTACAAAGACACAGGTGTGCATCTTAGTTGTGCCTTAAAGGCCTTGGTAGGCTATGTCACATGCTACAACCTGCAAAGCCTGATGTGAAGCACAACAGAAGGCAGTGGACTGAGGTGAAGGGAGCAAAGTGCAGGGACAGGTGTTTAACTTACAATTTATTGAATTTGTTTCATGAGAAGCCCTTCAAGTCCTTAAATAAATTCATGAAGTGGTAAAGGTTGGTATATCTGTACATCTTAAATGACATAGGAAGAAAAAAATGGAATTCATGTAGGGGATTGACCAGCCACATGATAGACATAAACAATGCCCAATAGACCCAATTATAATAGGGTCCATTGGTTTTCTGTCATGTGTGTATCCGTAATGCAGTAAATTTTGGAATCTGTCTCACTAATCCTACATAGAATCCAGCCTTGAAGGACAATATGTAGTAATAGGATCTTCTTAGAAACATCTATGGCTTACAAGTGTTCTCATGGTTGAATGGTCACACAACCAATAATTATCTCATGCCTTCCAATTTATTAAAATATGGTTATGAACCTCTTCCAGGTGCTGTACAGGCGTCTTGTTGAGAGATTAATCAGGACATCAAAATCAGGCTGTTAATGTAATGGAACACATTATAATAAATCTACACCTTTGCAATAGTCATTAAGCATGTTTTCTGAGAAGTTGGCATGAAACAGGAAAAGGTGACCTAATTTCTTGATAAACACGAAGACAAAGAATGTCTGTAATACAATGGATAATAATTATACAATGTATTCAGCACTTCGTTTCTTAAACGCTTAAAAAAGCCCCAAAGGTTTTTTTAATATATTGATCTACGGAAACTTTCTGGTAAAAGTAACAAGATGGTTTTACCATGTAATTAATGTTTCTCAAGGATTCTTTTTTTTACTGCTAAGCAGTCTTGTGGAAGATCTAAAAAATTACTTAGTTACAAAATATAAAATGAAATATAATGATAACTTGAGTAAATGCCTTCTTTGGTCATACGGGAGCCTTAGGTGATGGATTCCTTCTTAGGACCCTTCCATCAAGCCAAAGTTTTTTAACTTAAAGGTTATGGACATTTTGGGGTATTTTTTTTCACTTGAATGTATTTTGAGCTATATATTTTTACACAAACCACATGAAAGGAAAACTGAACTTTCATATGGTCATAAATCAGTTGAGAGAAGCTCGGAAAAAGACAGATAAAAATGGTACAAACTTCCCTGAGAATGAGTTCATTGGCATATTGTTAACTCACTCATTCTGCAGCCAGCAATGGGCAGTGCCCACAAATGCTATAGAAGGCAAAAATTTGCATTCGCCAGAAGCTGAATTTTTTTTTGTGATTTGATTCATTCCAATCACGCAAGCTGGAAGCCTTTTTCACCATAATTTTGCTTGAATCTTCTTGGACCAGGAAGGGTTTAAAATAAGATCATAGTCACCTGTCCTGGCTCTTGCCAGTCATGTACTCACTTGCTTCTTCTCTCTGGTTCTGCTCTTCTTTTTTTGTCTTCAATCTGCAGTGCTTGTGGTGCTGACTAGTTCTTAAAGTATAACCTTTGTTTCAGCACCGAACCTGTTTTCACCTTCCTGACCAGGGCAAATTTTACAATTCTGAGTAGTGTCACTTTATGTGGTAATTACTCTGGAATGCTTCAACATATCACAGCGATTCTAAGGGCCCTGTCACACTTAGCGACTCACCAGCAATCCCGACAACGATATCAACTTGTCAGGATCGCTGGTGTGTCGCTACATGATCGCTTGTGAGCTGTCAAACAGACAGCTTCACCAGCGATCAGCACCAGCGACGCCGAGTGCGCGGCGGCGCTGTGTACTTTAGTTACCAGTAGAGTTGAGCGAAACGGGTCGAAAAAATTCAAAAGTCGCCGACTTTTGGCAAAGTCGGGTTTCATGAAACGAAACCCGACCCTAGGATGAGGTCGGCCACGAGGTCGGCGACTTACGCGCCAAAGTCGCGTTTCAAAAGTTTGTTTTGCGCTCTTTTTCAGCCAATCAGGATCCACGGACACTGTGGGCAACGTGATGACATAGGCACGGGTCACCACCATCTTTCAGAAGGGCATGCAAGTGATTGGCTTGCTTTGGTGGGCGTCACAGGAGGTATAAAAGGGCGTGCACGCCGACCGCCATCTTACTTCTGCCGATCTTAGTATAGGGAGAGGTTGCTGCTGATTCTGTAGGGAGAGCGTTAGGCAGGGAAGAAGACAAAAAAACTGCTTCTGCTGCTAGCGATTTGACCTGCACAACACACCAGTCACTGTGTGTGCAGTGCAAGGGGAGTTTATATAGTGGTGTATCAGTGGTGTTGGTTGTTGGGCTGCCTTCTAAGGCTTCCTGACATTCCTGCATTGCTGTTTACCCACTGCTCCGCAAACTGCTTTTTTAAAAGCAATCCCAATTTTTTTTTTTTGTCCTGCTGAGAAGAAAAAAAAACTGCTTCTGCTGCTAGCAATTTGGCCTGCACAACACACCAGTCACTGTGTGTGCAGTGCAAGGGGAGGCTATATAGTGGTGTATCAGTGGTGTTGGTTGTTGGGCTGCCTTCTAAGGCTTCCTGACATTCCTGCATTGCTGTTTACCCACTGCTCCGCAAACTGCTTTTCTAAAAGCAATCCAATCTCCCTTATCCTCTAGTCACTTTTGTCACAGCTGTGCCATCGAGCCTGTCACATAGCGCTCAGATATTCATTGGGCCTCACACAATCCAAAAGTGTCCAGTGTCCAAAAGTGTGTGCAGAGATTCAAAATCTCCCTTATCCTCTAGTCACTTTTGTCACAGCTGTGCCATCGAGCCTGTCACATAGCGCTCAGATATCAGTGGGCCTCACACAATCCAAAAGTGTCGAGTGTCCACAAGTGTGTGCAGAAATTCAAAATCTCCCTTATCCTCTAGTCACTTTTGTCACAGCTGTGCCATCGAGCCTGTCACATAGCGCTCAGATATCAGTGGGCCTCACACATTCCAAAAGTGTCCAGTGTCCAAAAGTGTGTGCAGAGATTCAAAATCTCCCTTATCCTCTAGTCACTTTGGTCACAGCTGTGCCATCGAGCCTGTCACATAGCGCTCAGATATTCATTGGGCCTCACACAATCCAAAAGTGTCCAGTGTCCAAAAGTGTGTGCAGAGATTCAAAATCTCCCTTATCCTCTAGTCACTTTTGTCACAGCTGTGCCATCGAGCCTGTCACATAGCGCTCAGATATCAGTGGGCCTCACACAATCCAAAAGTGTCCACTGTCCACAAGTGTGTGCAGAAATTCAAAATCTCCCTTATCCTCTAGTCACTTTTGTCACAGCTGTGCCATCGAGCCTGTCACATAGCGCTCAGATATTCATTGGGCCTCACACAATCCAAAAGTGTCCAGTGTCCAAAAGTGTGTGCAGAGATTCAAAATCTCCCTTATCCTCTAGTCACTTTTGTCACAGCTGTGCCATCGAGCCTGTCACATAACGCTGAGATATCAGTGGGCCTCACACAATCCAAAAGTGTCCACTGTCCACAAGTGTGTGCAGAAATTCAAAATCTCCCTTATCCTCTAGTCACTTTTGTCACAGCTGTGCCATCGAGCCTGTCACATAGCGCTCAGATATTCATTGGGCCTCACACAATCCAAAAGTGTCCAGTGTCCAAAAGTGTGTGCAGAGATTCAAAATCTCCCTTATCCTCTAGTCACTTTTGTCACAGGTGTGCCATCGAGCCTGTCACATAGCGCTCAGATATCAGTGGGCCTCACACAATCCAAAAGTGTCCAGTGTCCAAAAGTGTGTGCAGAGATTCAAAATCTCCCTTATCCTCTAGTCACTTTTGTCACAGCTGTGCCATCGAGCCTGTCACATAGCGCTCAGATATTCATTGGGCCTCACACAATCCAAAAGTGTCCAGTGTCCAAAAGTGTGTGCAGAGATTCAAAATCTCCCTTATCCTCTAGTCACTTTTGTCACAGCTGTGCCATCGAGCCTGTCACATAGCGCTCAGATATCAGTGGGCCTCACACAATCCAAAAGTGTCCACTGTCCACAAGTGTGTGCAGAAATTCAAAATCTCCCTTATCCTCTAGTCACTTTTGTCACAGCTGTGCCATCGAGCCTGTCACATAGCGCTCAGATATTCATTGGGCCTCACACTATCCAAAAGTGTCCAGTGTCCAAAAGTGTGTGCAGAGATTCAAAATCTCCCTTATCCTCTAGTCACTTTTGTCACAGCTGTGCCATCGAGCCTGTCACATAGCGCTCAGATATCAGTGGGCCTCACACAATCCAAAAGTGTCCACTGTCCACAAGTGTGTGCAGAAATTCAAAATCTCCCTTATCCTCTAGTCACTTTTGTCACAGCTGTGCCATCGAGCCTGTCACATAGCGCTCAGATATTCATTGGGCCTCACACAATCCAAAAGTGTCCAGTGTCCAAAAGTGTGTGCAGAGATTCAAAATCTCCCTTATCCTCTAGTCACTTTTGTCACAGCTGTGCCATCGAGCCTGTCACATAGCGCTCAGATATCAGTGGGCCTCACACAATCCAAAAGTGTCCAGTGTCCAAAAGTGTGTGCAGAGATTCAAAATCTCCCTTATCCTCTAGTCACTTTTGTCACAGCTGTGCCATCGAGCCTGTCACATAGCGCTCAGATATTCATTGGGCCTCACACAATCCAAAAGTGTCCAGTGTCCAAAAGTGTGTGCAGAGATTCAAAATCTCCCTTATCCTCTAGTCACTTTTGTCACAGCTGTGCCATCGAGCCTGTCACATAGCGCTCAGATATCAGTGGGCCTCACACAATCCAAAAGTGTCCACTGTCCACAAGTGTGTGCAGAAATTCAAAATCTCCCTTATCCTCTAGTCACTTTTGTCACAGCTGTGCCATCGAGCCTGTCACATAGCGCTCAGATATTCATTGGGCCTCACACAATCCAAAAGTGTCCAGTGTCCAAAAGTGTGTGCAGAGATTCAAAATCTCCCTTATCCTCTAGTCACTTTTGTCACAGCTGTGCCATCGAGCCTGTCACATAGCGCTCAGATATCAGTGGGCCTCACACAATCCAAAAGTGTCCACTGTCCACAAGTGTGTGCAGAAATTCAAAATCTCCCTTATCCTCTAGTCACTTTTGTCACAGCTGTGCCATCGAGCCTGTCACATAGCGCTCAGATATCAGTGGGCCTCACACAATCCAAAAGTGTCCACTGTCCACAAGTGTGTGCAGAAATTCAAAATCTCCCTTATCCTCTAGTCACTTTTGTCACAGCTGTGCCATCGAGCCTGTCACATAGCGCTCAGATATTCATTGGGCCTCACACAATCCAAATATGTCCAGTGTCCAAAAGTGTGTGCAGAGATTCAAAATCTCCCTTATCCTCTAGTCACTTTTGTCACAGCTGTGCCATTGAGCCTGTCACATAGCGCTCAGATATCAGTGGGCCTCACACAATCCAAAAGTGTCCACTGTCCACAAGTGTGTGCAGAAATTCAAAATCTCCCTTATCCTCTAGTCACTTTTGTCACAGCTGTGCCATCGAGCCTGTCACATAGCGCTCAGATATTCATTGGGCCTCACACAATCCAAAAGTGTCCAGTGTCCAAAAGTGTGTGCAGAGATTCAAAATCTCCCTTATCCTCTAGTCACTTTTGTCACAGCTGTGCCATCGAGCCTGTCACATAGCGCTCAGATATCAGTGGGCCTCACACAATCCAAAAGTGTCCACTGTCCACAAGTGTGTGCAGAAATTCAAAATCTCCCTTATCCTCTAGTCACTTTTGTCACAGCTGTGCCATCGAGCCTGTCACATAGCGCTCAGATATTCATTGGGCCTCACACAATCCAAAAGTGTCCAGTGTCCAAAAGTGTGTGCAGAGATTCAAAATCTCCCTTATCCTCTAGTCACTTTTGTCACAGCTGTGCCATCGAGCCTGTCACATAGCGCTCAGATATCAGTGGGCCTCACACAATCCAAAAGTGTCCACTGTCCACAAGTGTGTGCAGAAATTCAAAATCTCCCTTATCCTCTAGTCACTTTTGTCACAGCTGTGCCATCGAGCCTGTCACATAGCGCTCAGATATGAGTGGGCCTCACACAATCCAAAAGTGTCCAGTGTCCAAAAGTGTGTGCAGAGATTCAAAATCTCCCTTTTCCTCTAGTCACTTTTGTCACAGCTGTGCCATCGAGCCTGTCACATAGCGCTCAGATATTCATTGGGCCTCACACAATCCAAAAGTGTCCAGTGTCCAAAAGTGTGTGCAGAGATTCAAAATCTCCCTTATCCTCTAGTCACTTTTGTCACAGCTGTGCCATCGAGCCTGTCACAGCGCTCAGATATCAGTGGGCCTCACACAATCCAAAAGTGTCCACTGTCCACAAGTGTGTGCAGAAATTCAAAATCTCCCTTATCCTCTAGTCACTTTTGTCACAGCTGTGCCATCGAGCCTGTCACATAGCACTCAGATATTCATTGGGCCTCACACAATCCAGAAGTGTCCAGTGTCCAAAAGTGTGTGCAGAGATTCAAAATCTCCCTTATCCTCTAGTCACTTTTGTCACAGCTGTGCCATCGAGCCTGTCACATAGCGCTCAGATATCAGTGGGCCTCACACAATCCAAAAGTGTCCACTGTCCACAAGTGTGTGCAGAAATTCAAAATCTCCCTTATCCTCTAGTCACTTTTGTCACAGCTGTGCCATCGAGCCTGTCACATAGCGCTCAGATATTCATTGGGCCTCACACAATCCAAAAGTGTCCAGTGTCCAAAAGTGTGTGCAGAGATTCAAAATCTCCCTTATCCTCTAGTCACTTTTGTCACAGCTGTGCCATCGAGCCTGTCACATAGCGCTCAGATATCAGTGGGCCTCACACAATCCAAAAGTGTCCACTGTCCACAAGTGTGTGCAGAAATTCAAAATCTCCCTTATCCTCTAGTCACTTTTGTCACAGCTGTGCCATCGAGCCTGTCACATAGCGCTCAGATATTCATTGGGCCTCACACAATCCAAAAGTGTCCAGTGTCCAAAAGTGTGTGCAGAGATTCAAAATCTCCCTTATCCTCTAGTCACTTTTGTCACAGCTGTGCCATCGAGCCTGTCACATAGCGCTCAGATATTCATTGGGCCTCACACAATCCAAAACTGTCCAGTGTCCAAAAGTGTGTGCAGAGATTCAAAATCTCCCTTATCCTCTAGTCACTTTTGTCACAGCTGTGACATCGAGCCTGTCACATAGCGCTCAGATATCAGTGGGCCTCACACAATCCAAAAGTGTCCACTGTCCACAAGTGTGTGCAGAAAATCAAAATCTCCCTTATCCTCTAGTCACTTTTGTCACAGCTGTGCCATCGAGCCTGTCACATAGCGCTCAGATATCAGTGGGCCTCACACAATCCAAAAGTGTCCACTGTCCACAAGTGTGTGCAGAAATTCAAAATCTCCCCTGTCCTATAGACACCTTGTACCTTGTTTTACATTACTATATAGTTTGTTGGATTTTGTCTACATTTCTACCAAAAATGAGGAAGGCTGGTGGAAAAGGCCGTGGAATTGGGCGGGGGTTGGCAGCTGGTAATGATGGTGTTGGTGGTGGATCTGATGGTAGTGGCAAGAGCAAAATAGGACCGAATGCAGGAGGTGCTGACCCTGCGTCATCGTCTGGCTACATAAGGCCTCGAACGTTTAGTTTTCTAGGAGTTGGCAAACCGCTTTTAAAGCCAGAGCATCAGGAAAAAGTTTTGTCTTACATTGCTGACTCAGCCTCCAGCTCTATCGCCTCCTCTTCTTCAGTTGTAAAAAGTAAAAGCACTGAGTCGTCATTGGAGGCTCATGTTCATGAACCACACCTTTCCTTGTGTCCTTCACCCCAACCAAGATTGAAGGATGACGCAGGCCATACTACTGATTACTCCATGGAGCTGTTTTCACATACCATGCCTGGATTATCAAGTGAAATGGTGAATTACCCAGGCCAAGATGAATCTGACATGGAGTGCACTGATGCACAGCCGCTGATGGATGATTCTGCTGGTACATTCACTCAGAGCACTACATTGTCCTCGCATTGTACAGAGCCAGATTCTGACCCTGATGAGACTCAGGTGCCCCTTCCCGCACACTATACCACCATACACCATACACGGTGACACAGAGGAAGGTGCACATGACATAGAAGAGGAGGTGATGGATGACCCAGTTGTTGACCCAGATTGGCATCCATTGGGGGAAGAGGGTGCTGCTTCCAATAGCTCAGATGAGGAGCATCCACAGCAGACATCGACATCGCAACAGCTGTTATCTGGCAGGCCCGGAGCACTCCAAAGACAGGTTCCAAAAATCAAAAGAGTTGCTGGACAGCTTGTCCAGAGGGTCAAAAGATCACAGCGTGCTAGGCCGCAAAATGTCTGCCAAAGTAGGGAGAGTGCAGTGTGGCACTTTTTTGAACAAAATCCTCATGATCAGGCCAAGGTTATCTGTAAGAAGTGCGCAAAGACCTTTAGCCGAGGGAAAAATCTGAAAAATTTGAATACCAGTTGCATGCTTAGACATTTAACCAGCATGCACTTGCAAGCGTGGACACAACACCAAACCTCAAGTGCCACATGTGCAACTGATCACAACGAAGGTAGTCAGCAATGCTACATTGTTTCCCCCACTGTAAGCCCACCGGTTAGCACAGCAGCAAATGTTGAGGTGTCGTTGCAAGACCACAGCAGTCAGGGAATCCCACTGTTATATCAACGAAAGACTGATTCTAGGCCATCAGAAAGAACACCAACTCCATCACCATCATCAACCCTCTCTCAGTCCGCCCTGTCCACCGCTACTTCCACCATATGCAGCTCTCAAGTCCAGCTCACCCTCCCAGACACTATGAGTAGGTCAAGAAAGTACTCAGTCTCTCATCCGCGTACACTGGGTTTGAACGCCCACATTGCCAAACTAATCTCGTTTGAGATGATGCCCTTTCGGTTGGTGGAAAGCACAGCTTTCCGCGAACTCATGGCCTATGCAGTACCACGCTATGACCTACCCAGTCGCCACTTCTTCTCTCGCAAAGCCATCCCAGCCCTCCACCATCATGTGAAAGACCGCATTGTCCATGCACTCAAGCAGTCAGTGAGCGGAAAGGTGCACCTCACAACTGATGCATGGTCCAGTCGACATGGCCAGGGCCGTTACGTGTCCATCACTGCGCACTGGGTTAATGTGGTGGATGCAGGGTCCACAGGGGACAGCGGTGGTGGGACAGTGCTGCCTAGCCCACGGTATAGGAAACAGTTGGCTGTAGGCGTTCGACCCTCCTCCTCCTCCTCCTCCAGAAGCGAAAGCTCGTCCACAGAGCGCAGTCGTACGAGCACTCCATCTGCAGCTGCCACTGTTGCACACGATGTGTCCCCCTATCGAGCAGCTAGTGGAAAGCGTCAGCAGGCTGTGTTGCAGATGATGTGTTTGGGCGACAGACACACCGCCGAGGTGCTGGCCGAGTACTTGAATCGACAAACTGAGTCATGGCTGGGCAGTGTACATCTTGAGGCAGGCAAGGTAGTTAGTGATAACGGCCGTAATTTTGTGGCAGCCATAGCCCTTTCAAAACTCAGCCACATACCTTGCTTGGCTCACACCTTGAACCTGGTGGTGCAGTGCTTCCTCAAAAACTATCCGGAGTTAACAGCCCTGCTCCAGAAGGTGCGAAGACTGTGCGCGCACATCCGCCGGTCGCCTGTACACTCCGTTCGTATGCAGAAGCTGCAGCGATTGCTCCACCTTCCCAACCACCGCCTCATTATCGACATTGCAACAAGGTGGAACTCCACCCTGCACATGGTGGAGCGGCTGTGCAAGCAGAGGCAGGCCATAATGCATTTGTGGGAGGATACACGGCCAGGCACTTTGAGAGCAGACATGGAGTTGACAGGTGTGCAGTGGTCGAAGCTGAAAGACCTTTGTAAAGTCCTTCAGTGTTTTGAGGAATGCACACGGCTGGTAAGCGCAGACGACGCCATCCTAAGCATGAGCATCCCACTTATGCGTCTGCTCATGCAAACTTTGATGCACCTTAAGGAGCAGGCGTCTGCAGCCAATGTTGATGAGGAGGAAGAGGAGGAGGGAATCCTTGATGACATTCAGCCATTGTCTGCTCAGGGACCTCTCCTGGACGAGGTGGAGGAAGAAGAGGAGGAGGAGGAGGATGATGGGGATGATTACTTAGGGGAGGAGGATGCATCTCGTGGGGCAAGTGAAAATGTTGGCGTGGCAAGGTCTGGTACAGGGTTTGTGCGTGACTGGAGGGATGTGGATTTGCCAGAAAGTGCTCCTCCAACCAGCACTCGCAGTGCATCATTGACACCGGGAACATTGGCCCACATGTCAGATTATGCCTTGCGGATCCTAAAAAGGGACCCCCGCATTGCCAAAATGATGAACGATGACGACTACTGGTTGGCCAGCATCCTTGATCCACGCTATAAAGGCAAATTACAAAACATCATGCCACAGGAGAACCTTGACCTAATATTGGCTAATAAACAAGCAACTCTGGTAAATCGGTTGCTTGAGGCATTCCCAGCACACAGCAGCGGTGATGGTTCTCACACGAGCCGTACGGGCCGGGGGCAGCTTGGCAGAGGTGTTCGTGGTGCACACAGCAGAAGTGGCGTTGGAGACAGGGGTTTCATGACAATGTTGTGGACTGATTTTTCAAATACCGCTCACACAACTGGTAATACTGCATCGATGGAAAGTGACAGGAGACAGCAGTTGTCAACTATGGTTACAAACTACTTTTCCTCCCATATCGATGTTCTCCCACACAGGTCATTCCCCTTTGACTATTGGGCCGCTAAACTGGACACCTGGCCTGAATTGGCACAATATGCCTTACAGGAGCTCGCTTGCCCAGCTGCAAGTGTGCTATCGGAAAGAGTCTTCAGTGCAGCTGGATCAATCCTGACAGAAAAAAGGACCCGTCTGTCAACCCAAAATGTGGATGATCTAACCTTCATTAAAATGAACCACGCATGGGTTTCCAAGGATTTTGTCCCACCTTCCCCTGATGACACATAGGGTGACAGAAAAATGGCTTGCTTTGGTCCACCTCTTCCTGGTACTTCACCTATTTCGCCTTTTGCATCAGCTGAATGTCCAACATCAACATATGCCACTTTCTAAAACTCCCTAACTGTGTGCCTCCCCCCCATGGCCGGGGTCACCACCTACCGCACGACACCGTGCGAGTGCCGTTGCCCTGGACAGGTGGGTAGGCCGACTCTTGGGCGCGGGCACTAGCACAGGGTCCCTCATAGTGCAATCAAGTGTCTCTGACGGTGGTGGTGCACACCCGCCGTCAGACACACCGCTGTACTATGAGGGGCCCAGTGCCAGTACCGACGCCCACGAGTGGGCCCCCCTTTCTTGGGCAGGGCCCCAGCATTTGCAATCTTTACCTCTCCCTGCTCCTCCGCTGTGTAATCTGGGCCGTCAAATCCATACTGTGCCTGACACCGTCTGAGCCTGCCTCCTGAGACATATATTTTGAATGTGTACGCTATCCATACATGTTATCCGGGGATACGGTACCCTTTCTAACCTTTGTGCAATCACGTGCAATCCATACTGGGCCTAACACCGTCTGAGCCTGCCTCCTGAGACATATATTTTGAATGTGTACGCTATCCATACATGTTATCTGGGGATACGGTACCCTTTCTCACCTTTGTGCAATCACGTGTAATCCATACTGGGCGTGAGAACGGATGGTGAGCTGTTAAGCAAGCTACAGCACCTGTCCAGACAAGTACAGGGATTCCCTAGCGAGGAGACTTATTTGATTGTTTTCAATGTTGGGACAGCAATTTTTGGGGAGCACTATACTCTGGAGAATGATAGATGGGGCCCACCATACACTGGAACATTCCAAAGGTGGACTTCAGACACTGGAGCAGCATTTACAGGGCCCATTATACACTAGAGCATTAGAAATGGGGCCCATTATGATTGGAGCATTATTTGGGCCCATAAGGCAGTGGAGCTTCATCCATGGGGACCAACATATACTGTAGCATTATGTGGAGCTCATCATATACTGTTTCAAACATTATATGGGACCAATGATTCTGTATGGAGAAATAGATGGGCCTCGTCATGAGATGTAAAAAGTGAGGTATTTTTCATTGTACTATACCGCTATTTCTCTGCCGTATCGGAGCATGATGAGTTGTGGTATGTGTTAAAGGGGCGCTCTTTCGCCCAGGGCACATGAAAACCTGCAGCCAGCCCTCCCCCCCCACAACTTTAGCCAAATAACCCCCATTTTTCAGTGCGTAACTTGTATTATGAAGTTAATTAAGGTTGACAAGCTTAAGAAAGAAGAATTGATGCTTTTGGCATTCAAATGGGCACTGTAGGTGTGTTTCCTGTCCTCCTCTCACTGCCGACTTTTATTCCCCATTGACTTACATTGGGTTTTGTGTTTCGGGACGACCCCGACTTTTCCCTATAATCGGACGATCTTGCTCGACCCGACTTTTGGAAAAGTCGGGTTTCATGAAACGAAACGCGACCCTAAAAAACCAAAAGTCGCTCAACTCTAGTTACCAGCACGCTGATGCAGGGAGCTGGTAACTAAGGTACACATTGGGTTTCTAATGGGCGTGCATCACTTAGAAACCCGATGTGTACCTTGGTTACCAGCTCCCTGCATCAGCGCGCTGGTAACTAAGGTACACATTGGGTTTCTAAGCACCGCCTGGTGCTTAGAAACACTGCGTTTACCTTAGTTACCAGCGCACTGATCGCTGGTCTCCCATCTGTCAAACGCAGTGATGAGTGCTGGCCAGTGGGAGACCAGCAATCAAAAAAATGTCCTGGCTATTCCAGGATGATCAGCGATAACCGGCAGGGGGGCCGGTCGCTGGTCAGTGTCACACACAGTGATCTCGCTGGTGAGATCGCTGTTGCGTCACAAAACTTGTGACTCAGCAGCGATCTCGCTAGCGAGATCGCTATGTGTGATGGGGGCTTTAGACTGTTTTTTCATGACACATTATATATACTTCATGTTATTGGTACATTTTTGGTGATATGATTTGTGTTTATATATCAAAAAGTTGACAAAAATGTGAAAGGTTCGCAATTTTCAAAATTTTTTATTTCTATGCTCTTAAACCAAATAGTTATACCGTACAAATTGATAATAAATAACATTTACCATATGTTTACTGTACATCAGCATCATTTTTGAAACATTTTTTTTTGTTAGAAAGTTAGCCGAGTTAAAAGTTGATCACCAATTTTTCATTTTTCCAACAAAATGTACAAAGCTAATGATTTAAGGGACCACATCACATTTGAAGTGACTTTGAGGGGCCTATGTGACAGAAAATACCCAAAAGTGACACCATTCTAAAAACTCCAACCCTCAAAGTGCTCAAAATCACATTGAAGAAGTTTATTTACCCTTTAGGTGCTTCACATGAATTTAAGCAATGTGGAAGGAAAAAAATGAAAATTTTACTTTTTTCCCACAAAAATATTGTTTTGTCCCAATTGTTTCATTTTCTTAACGGTAACAGGAAGAATTGTACCATACAATTTGTTGTGCAATTTCTCCTGAATACACTGATACCACAAATGTGGGGGAAAACAACTGGTTGGGCGCCCTGCATGGCTCAGAAGAAAGAGAACACTATTTGACTTTTGGAGTGCACAATTTGCTGGAAGAGATAGTGGATGCCATGTCACATTTGCAGAGCCACTGATCTACCTAAACATTGGAAATCCCCCCATAAGTGACCCAATTTTGGCGTAGTGCAATTCCTCCTGAGCATGATGATACTCCATATGTGGTGGAAAACTATTCTTTGGGCACATGGCAGGGCTCAGAAGGGAAGAAGCAACAATTGAATTCTGGAGCGCAATTTTGGCTGAAATAGATTGTAGATGCCATGTTGCGTTTTAAGAGCCCCTGACAAGCTAAAATAGCAGAAAACTCCACAATTGATGCTATTTTGGAAACAGCACCTCTTAAGGAATTTATGTAGGGATATAGTGAGCCTTTTTAAACCCTTAGGCAATTCAGAGAATTGTATAACTTTGTGCTGAATAAATTAAAATGTTTTTCTACTAAAATGTTCTTTTGGCCCCAAGTGTTTTGTTTTCAAAAGCGATAATAGGAGAAAATTAATGGTACAATTTGTTATGCAATTTCTCCCGAGTATGACAATACCCATATGTGGTTGAAAACGTCTTTTGAGGCACAATGCAAAGCTCAGAAGGGGAAGAAGTAGCATATTGGAATTCAGATTCTGCTGGAATGGTTTGAGGGCGCCATGTCACATTAGCGAAGCCCCTGAGGTGCTAGAACAATGGAACGTCCCATAAGTGACCCCATTTTACAAACAATACCTCTTAATAAATTCATCTAAGGGTGCAGTTATAATATCAATTTTGGCAGAGAAAGAAGAAGATTTCTCTCATAAGATATATTACAAAGTTGCTTATTTTCATGTGTACTATTGATTTATGGAATGAAAATTTAAACAACAGTTTCTCTTTAAGTGATGTCTTGATGTCACAGGTTGATGCACGTCATAACTTCATGAGTGGCCTAAAATGCACTGGAGGCACTGAAGAGTGAAAGAGACTGAAGATGTAAGAGTAGACAGGAGTTAGAAGGAGGAAGTGACGCAGCAGAGGAGCACGTGGGCGTTGCAGCACCAAGCCAGGTGAGGGGTAAGGTGAATGTAGCATTTTTGTTTTTAAGTCCCCTGTTTATTATACTTTGGGCTCTCAGGAATATTACAACTTAGAAAACAGATGTTTCCAGCAATTTGCTTCACGTTAATTGAATATGATGTGAAACTACTTTCCTGGACAAGATCGTATGAATCTGGAGAATCGAGCTTCATCAGATTCGGCCATCTCTAGTCCATGTCCTTTAAGTTGTCCATGAATTACATGGATGGTCATCTACGTAAATGGTCAACATGTAATACTACATTTTCTCTGCACTGGCTGCTGCGCGAGAGAAGTCTGGCCAGAGAAGCCTTCCATCGAATATTTGATGGGTGCCGGGAAACAAAGGTTACAGAAGAGCCACACTGTATTTTATAATTGTTTATATTTCTATTATATTAACTGGGCATGATAAAAATTTAAACACCATAGCAAAAAACAGTGTAACAAGTCCAATTCAGAAGAATAAAATACAAATCTTTATTAAATGACAGATGAAGCAAAATATAAGCTAAAAAGTGACACTACAAAACATGGGCAGTATATAGTGAGCCACACACCAAAGCATAATAAATGATATCATACCCTAGTGGCAATGTGAAACATATACTCCATAGGCAGAGAAATAGAATGGAAATGCCAGAAGAATTAAGGGAACAATCCCTGGCTGGACCATAAAAAGATGATATACTGACAAGACGTTAAATATGTAAAACCACATACCAAGAGGAGGGTGCAGCTCAGTGTACACAGCCAAACCCCAGCCCATTCTGCTACCATTTGTTCTTAAGATAAAAATTTGTAATAAAGCTATACATATACCTTTTGTTACTGCTCTGTTGTCCATACCTTTGTTAACTTATATCTTGTGTGGCAAGATTATTTTGCCTTGATTTAATCTCTTAACAAGTATTTGAGGAAACCATAAACAGTATTTCATTCCTAATATCTATACAATGCTAGTAGTCCATTTGCAACCTTTAGTTTAGCACATCTGGATACATGGCGTGCTGCAAGAATATTTTCCTTATAGGCTTGTAATTGCATTAGAAATCATTAATTAAGAACGTATGTTAATAGACCCATGGGGCAGTGCACTGTGTTTTGGTCATGGCACAGAAATAGGATGAAATTTGCTTCTTGATTAAGAACAACCTTGCTGCTATGAGTCAATCGAGTGAATTGGTCATGAACATTGCAAACATATTAATGAGCATAGAAAAGAGAATAGATTGCCGGGGATACTGGTTTATACAAGAGAATAGAAATTGTTGCATCTAATACCTTTTTGGGAGATACATAATACAGGATAAATATTTTGAACATTTTTAAGACAGTTAAACATTGTGATATTCTAAATTTAACATTTTAATATTTTTATGTTTTCTTCCCCTATATATTGGTGGTACACATGGTGGAACATTAGGACCTCTGCATGTTCAGCTAGCCAATGCCAGACTATGGTTACCTGTGGCCACTAGAGGTAATTATCCAGAGCAGGGGTGTAACTATAATAGCTGCAGGCGTTGCAATCACACCTTGATCCTGGAGCTTAGGGGGCCCAAAAGGTCCCTGTGACCCATATGAAAACACTACTACTATTACAAACCTGTGATAGTTGGGGACCCTGTAGGAAATGTCGCCTTGGGTCCCACAAGCTTCAAGTTACACCACTGGTCCTCAGGATCCTCCTTCTAAGGAACATGTTTTTTTTTTTTCACTTTTTAGTTGTTTTTTTTATACATAGGTTATTTGTTAATGACGTCACAAAAAATAGACTCCCTGGCTATTCAGCAAAGCTTTTTTGCAAGAAAACTGTCATAGAAAGCTTTGAAAAGTGGCAAAATTTTTGCTTAATGTGAGTCTGATCACAAGTTTAAAAACGCAGATTGCGTTTGAAATAGGTCTGGTATTGTTATTAGTTCCCAATGTCCCCCTACATTGCCGGTGTGTGTTTTTTCCACATATATTGTTTCTTGTTATTACATTTTAACTTTGATAATAAAATACCTTCATTTTTTAATATATTCTTGGACTTTGGATTGGAAGTTGGATCATTTCTTTTTTCTCCTGCAGTACTGAACGTTATTCAGTGATGTGGATCATGGGCTTCCACATTGATCGAAATGCTAGAAGGGTAAGGTTTTTATTTATCAAAGCTTTTTCGTCAGAAAACTGTTGTAAAAAGCTTTTGAAAACTTGCAACACTTTTGCTCAAAGTGAGTCTGAGCACAATTTAATTTTAACTTTTGGCATTTTAGTGATATATTCGCCTAGCTCCACCAATGTGGGCAGAGCTGGGGCATGGCGAACACTGCCACATATGTGACGAGTGATGGTGTATCTTACGTCACAAACATGACTGGAGAAAGATTTCTGGTGATGGCTAACGCCAAAATGTGTGTTGAGACCGGGCACCATTCTAGCAGTAGGAGATAAATACAGATGTGGGCATGGTTTTGCCCCTTTAACAGGGGCGGGACTACCACGGTCGCTGCAGTTGCAGCTGTGATGGGGCCCGGATACCTCAGGGGCCCGATCGTGGAGCTGCAGCCGCTCATTGGCTGTGCAGCTCCATTCTTTGATTGGCTGCTACTGGCTGTTCTGTGCCCACAGGACTTGTAATGAGGTCACAGGAGGGGAGGAGTCAGGGGTCACATGATCAGGGCCTCTGTCTTAGGTCCCTGATCATGTGACCACCTGACTCCTCCCCTCCTGTGACCTCATCACAGGTCCTGTGCGCACAGCCCACAGTGTATGCAGGACTCTGCTGTGCTAGTTGTCATGGTGCACTGCTGGATGAGGGTAAGTTTATGTGTGGGATGAGGGGTTTACAGGGTGGATGTAGCAGAGCCATGTGTGTATGAGGTGTGGGGAGCCAGCAGAGTTCATAATTAGCAAAATCTAAAGAATCGAACCACTAGAGCCAAAGGGAAGCTGCAGAAATGGCACAGTTAAGTGGAGATGTGAGTATAATTTTTTTTTTACACCACTCTACGTTTGTTATGCTCTCGAGTCTGGAGAAACCCCATAATAAAACACTTTTAATGCGCATCAAATAATTTTAATGCAGATCTAATTTTTACAGCCAAATTTGAGTAAATTGCTGAATTGGCATTTTGGCAGATTTCCTCAACAATAATCATGAAGTGAACGGAGTCTTTGGGAGAAGTGAGACAACTGATCTGCTCGTCTCATAATACAACTGGCTACTTCTACATTTCTACCACCAATTTAAAAACAGTTAAAAGTAAAACAAAATATGTAAACTGTGCTTACAATGGAATTTTTTTTCTTTCCATGAACATTTTTGCATTTTTGCCGAGTAGCCTAGAGTGCAACTCAACTTTTGCCATTGAAATTCCCAAGAGCAAAACGGATCAACTTTTACTCATTGTACTCTATTTAAAAACCGGTTTGTCAGAACTGTCATGGACGAGTTAGGAATGGAAGCCAAAACATGAGCTTCAGTGAAGAATATTGAAGAAATGTACAGATGTAACAACAGCCAACCGGACGGCTGTGGTGGACTACATCGATAGCATAGCACACCCAAGGTTGCCAGCTTATCAAAAATCACGTACAGGCAATATTTTTAACAGACACGTTGGAAAACCTTAAATCATGAAGATTGTGTTACATAATTAAGTGATACATGTCTGCAGCCCATAATTCTGACATGAAGATATTAATTCCATTCACTGTGAAATGTAAAATGATGATAATTGTAGTCAACATAATTTGTATTAGCTTCTTCAGGTTAAAAAAAATTAATTTTAGGAACAAGACAAAAAAGTGATCTATTTTTATGGACTGTCCTGGAATTTTTGAACATTTGACGACCCTGAGTAGACCTGCACTAACCCCCTAATGCTCATATAAAGTAAGTGAGAATAGCACCGCTACTCAAAAATCATAGGGTGCTGAGGCTGACTACAGGGCTACCGTCATATCGGATGCCATACTAACCATTAATATGACGTCTGATTTTTATGGATACGTTACAATTCTGTAAGACGGGAAGCTGTAAATGGTCCTGTAAAAGATTAATAGCTGCTGAGTAAAAAAAGGATTGTATACCAAATGCACACAGATGACAAGTGAGAAAAAAATCGTCCCACTCTCCTGGATGAAAATGGGACGGATTTTTTTTATATGGTCGTGTGACCCTAGCCTAATGACTCCTTTACACGTCCGTATAAAACGTACGTCAAAAAAAGTACCTGTGTCATCAGTGTTTTCCATCACTGTGTCATCAGTTTGTCCGGTTTTACCATCAGACATCAGTGTTTTTACATTATGGATAAAAAAATAAATATATTACAAGGCTTCACCTTTACTTTATAATATTAAATGCATACAGCACATGGACTGCACATTGGTGCCATCCATGAGCTGTACGTGTTTTTTCATGGACCCAAGGCACCTGACCAATTTAAGAACACTTACAGCGACATGTAAAATTCTGGGCACCCCTGGACAAAATTAGTTATTGTGAACAGTTAAGTGAGTTAAAGATTAAATTATCTCTATAATGCCTAAAATGAACTATGACATATTTCCTATGTAGTTTACATTCTAAAAATTACAAAAAGTAAAATGAGCTGATGTAAACGTTTGGGCACACTTGGGGATTTGTGTGCTCAGATAAGTTTGACCAAGGTTTCAGACCTTAAATAGAATGTTAGGGTTAAGTCTTGTTCATTATCATTGTCCATTAGGAATGGACAGATGATGTAAATTTTCCAGCTTTATAAAAGCCCAGCCTCTTCTAGCCTTATGCCAAAAAATAGCAGCTATGGGTTCTTCAAAGCAGCTGCCTAGCACTCTGAAAATGAAAATGGTGGAGGCCCACAAAGCAGGAGAAGGCTATAAATAGATAGAAAAGTGTTATCAAGTTGCCTTTTCCTCAGTTCAAAAAGTAAATAAGAAATGGCAGTTAACAGGAAGAGTGGAGGTCAAGATAAGGTATGGAAGACTAAGCAAAATTTCAGTGAGATATGCTCGTATGATTGCTAGAGAGGCAAATCAGAACCCCCGCTTGACTGCAAAAAACCTTCAGAAAGGTTTAGCAGACTCTGGCATTGTGATACATTGTTCTACTGTTCTGAGACACCTGCATAAATATGGCCTTCATGGAAGAGTCATCAGAAGAAAGCCTCTTCTGTGTCCTCACCATAAAATTCAGTACCAGAAGTATGCAAGAGAACATCTAAACAAGCCTGATGCATTTTGGAAACCAGTCCTGTGGACTGATGAGATTATAATAGAACTTTTTGGCCACAGTGATCAAAAGTTTGTGTGGAGAAAAAAGGGCATGGAATTTCAGGAAAATATTATCTTGCCAACCATTAAGCATGGGAGTAGATCATTCATGCTTTGGGGTTTTGTTACAGCTAATGGCATTGGGAACATTTCATTGGTAGAGGGAAGAATGGATTCAATGAAATTTCAACAAATTCTTGATGCAAACATAACACCATAAAAAATAGAAAAGAGCATGGTTCTACAAATGGATATTAATTTCAAACACACATTAACATTCACAATAGACTACCTCAAAAGGCGCAAACTAAAGGTTTTACAATGGCCCTCACAGTCCCCTGATCTCAACATCATTGAAAATCTGCAGCTAGACCTCAAAATAGCAGTGCATGCAAGACGACCCAGGAATCTCACAGAACTGGAAGAATTATCCAAGGAAGAATGGATGAAAATCGCTCAAAGCAAGAATTGAAAGACTCTTTTCTGGCTGCAAAAAACATTTTCAAGCTGTGATATTTTCAAAAGAGGGTGCTACTAGGTACTAACCATGCAGGCACCCAAAAGTTTTGCATCGTCACTTTTTTATTTTCGCAATTTTTAAAATGTAAATGATGAAAATATATTTCCCTAAAATCCAAAGGAAATGTGCCATCTTTAACTGTAGACCTTGTAGCGATAATTTCATCTTCAACTTGCTTAGCTGTTCACAATGATAGCAATTTTGACCATGGGTGCCCCAAATTTTACATGCCATTTACATGTGTATTGCACCATAGGGTACAATGAGTACATTTTGTATCCATAAAAACAACGTATACCAAACGTTCTGGAATTACGGACATGTGAATCAGGTCTAATTTTTCATAGGGAAAATGAAAACAGTATTCTGATTCAATTGATACCAAGGACAAATTCTGTACATTTCTTGCACCATGTTTGACCTCCATTACATTGATATATTCATTATGAGAGAGCGTTCTACTTTATGGCAAAAATTAAACACATTTCCATCCTCATTCACTGCCTGAATAACCCAACAGACTCTCCCGGTTCCTTTCTTCTCTAATGTCTCTTAGAGAAATGCCGCTCCATGTTATGAAAAGATATAGGCGTAATAAGCCGCCGAGCAGATGACGATCCCTCATCTTTAATATTTAAAAAGAAAAAAAAAAAGTGCAGCTGCCTTTTATACATCTTATTGCACAATGGATATGTTTGTCGGGTCTCAATGAGCATCGGGACACAATGTGCAGTGATAGTTCTTTTGTTAGTCCATGTGGACTCATCCTGTTCCTTCCAGATGTCTTTGCAAATAATCCGAATATTGTGGTTGCAGATACATGGCGCATTTTTAGATTTATCTCTCCCATAATTTACTGCGAGATGAGAATGTACTGGATGTAATTTGAATGGATCTCGGCGTGCATATAATGAGACAATGTTACGATTAGTGTTGAGCATTCCGATACCGCAAGTATCGGGTATCGGCCGATACTTGCTGTATCGGAATTCCGATACCGACTTCCGATATTTTTTCAATATCGGAATTCGGCATCGGAATCGGAAGTTCAGTTGATTGACGGCCTGACGTCATCATGATGCGCGGTGTGTGCGCATCATGATGCGCCGTCATTTCGGGCCTTCCGGGGGTCTCTGCCGGCCTGCCGGGGGGCTGTGCCGGCCTGCCGGGGGGCTGTGTGGACTGCCCGGGGTCTCTGCCGGCCTGCCGGGGGGCTGTGCCGGCCTGCCGGGGGGCTGTGCACCCTGTGGGGGTCTGTACCGGCCTGCCGGGGGGCTGTGCCGGCCTGCCGGGGGGCTGTGCTGATGTCCGGGGGTCTGTGCAAGCATCGTCCGATGGGACTACAAGTCCCATCGGGCGATGCCTGCTACCATGACAGTGATTGACACATTAGCCAATGATGGGACAGTAGTAGTCCCATCATCCGGCTAATGTGTTAAATGTTAAAAAAAAAAAAAAAAAAATACTACATACATACTACATGCTACATACATACTACATATATACTACATACATACTACATACATACTACATACATACTACATGCATGCTACATACATACTACATATATACTACATACATACTACATACATACTGCATGCTACATACATACTACATACATACTACATGCATGCTACATATATACTACATGCTACATACATACCACATACATACTACATGCATGCTACATATATACTACATGCATGCTACATACATACTACATATATACTACATGCATGCTACATACATACTACATGCTACATGCATGCTACATACATACTACATACATGCTACATATATACTACATACATACTACATATATACTACATGCATGCTACATATATACTACATACATACTACATATATACTACATGCATGCTACATATATACTACATACATACTACATATATACTACATACATGCTACATATATACTACATACATACTACATATATACTACATACATGCTACATACATACTACATACATACTACATATATACTACATGCATGCTACATATATACTACATGCTACATACATACCACATACATACTACATACATGCTACATATATACTACATGCATGCTACATACATACTACATATATACTACATGCATGCTACATACATACTACATGCTACATGCATGCTACATACATACTACATACATACTACATGCTACATACATACCACATATATACTACATACATACAATACATTCATACAATACATACATAGACATACAGTACATATAACATAGAGTAACATACTTACCAATACTTGTCACATTGTTCCCCGAAGCCATTGTCTTTCCGGAATAAATATTAACATAACAAACCACAAAAATACTCACCCACGATCCGAAGCAGTCCACGAGTGTGTCCCACGACGATCTTGGGTAGAGAACTGCAGCATCAGATGATGCTGCCGTTCTCTACGGGCTGCAGGAATCCAATGACGGAAGGTAGGTATCCTTCCGCACTGTATTCCTCCGCCACTTAAAAAAAAAAAAAGTCCCTAGTCTCACTTTATGCCATTGCTGTGTGGGAATTTCCCACACAGCAATGGCATAAAGTGAGACTAGGGACTTTTTTTTTTTTAAGTGGCGGAGGAATACAGTGCGGAAGGATACCTACCTTCCGTCATTGGATTCCTGCAGCCCGTAGAGAACGGCAGCATCATCTGATGCTGCAGTTCTCTACCCAAGATCGTCGTGGGACACACTCGTGGACTGCTTCGGATCGTGGGTGAGTATTTTTGTGGTTTGTTATGTTAATATTTATTCCGGAAAGACAATGGCTTCGGGGAACAATGTGACAAGTATTGGTAAGTATGTTACTCTATGTTATATGTACTGTATGTCTATGTATGTATTGTATGAATGTATTGTATGTATGTAGTATATATGTGGTATGTATGTAGCATGTAGTATGTATGTAGTATGTATGTAGCATGCATGTAGCATGTAGTATGTATGTAGCATGCATGTAGTATATATGTAGTATGTATGTAGCATGCATGTAGTATATATGTAGCATGTATGTAGTATGTATGTGGTATGTATGTAGCATGTAGTATATATGTAGCATGCATGTAGTATATATGTAGTATGTATGTAGTATGTATGTAGCATGTATGTAGTATATATGTAGTATGTATGTAGTATATATGTAGCATGTATGTAGTATATATGTAGTATGTATGTAGTATGTATGTAGCATGTATGTAGTATATATGTAGCATGTATGTAGTATATATGTAGTATGTATGTAGTATATATGTAGCATGCATGTAGTATATATGTAGTATGTATGTAGTATATATGTAGCATGCATGTAGTATATATGTAGTATGTATGTAGTATATATGTAGCATGTATGTAGTATGTATGTAGCATGCATGTAGCATGTAGTATGTATGTAGCATGTATGTAGTATGTATGTAGCATGCATGTAGCATGTAGTATGTATGTAGCATGCATGTAGTATATATGTAGTATGTATGTAGCATGCATGTAGTATATATGTAGCATGCATGTAGTATATATGTAGTATGTATGTTGCATGTAGTATGAATGTAGCATGTATGTAGTATGTAGTATGAATGTAGCATGTATGTAGTATGTAGTATGAATGTAGCATGTAATTTTTTTTTTTTTTTTTTTTTTTACATTTAACACATTAGCCGGATGATGGGACTACTACTGTCCCATCATTGGCTAATGTGTCAATCACTGTCATGGTAGCAGGCATCGCCAGATGGGACTTGTAGTCCCATCGGACGATGCCTGCACAGACCCCCGGAGCCTGCACAGACCACCGGCAGGCCGGCACAGCCCCCCGGCAGGCCGGCACAGCCCCCCGGCAGGCCGGCACAGCCCCCCGGAGCCTGCACAGACCACCGGAGCCTGCACAGACCCCCTGGCAGGCCGGCACAGCCCCCCGGCAGGCCGGCACAGCCCCCCGGCAGGCCGGCACAGCCCCCCGGAGCCTGCACAGACCACCGGCAGGCCGGCACAGACCACCGGAGCCTGCACAGACCCCCTGGCAGGCCGGCACAGCCCCCCGAAAGGCCCGTACAGACCCCAGAGAGGCTGTACAAGGGCAGGAAAGGGTTTTTCTTATTCCGATACCGGAAGTCCCATAGACTTGAATGGGACTTCCGGTATCGGAATCGGCGATACCGATACTTTTTTTAAAGATCGGCCGATACCATCCGATACGATACTTTGAAGTATCGGATGGTATCGCTCAACTCTAGTTACGATATTACTTGCTTGTCGGCGGTTGTCATCTCGCGTATCATAGCAGGGTTCGCGGGGCCGCAGGTCGGGGTTTTTGACCCATTCGCTTCGGAGCTGTAATCTCTGTTAAGTATTGTGAAGTGGGAGGAACAGAATCCAATTATTTTTCTTGTGTATCCGTAATGTAACTCTATAAAAAGCCACCATCTGAGTAAATACATTCTTGCAGTAAGTAAATGACAAATGGCTTGATCCGGAGTGGGTATTTATAATATCCCTAATTATAATGTCCAGTGCAATGAATTGACTGATTTGTTTTCTATTTTTATACTTAGATTAGATAGGAGAAAGTGAGGTCATAAGATTTAGTGCCGCTTCTAAGTAGAGATGAACTGGAATAATTTCTCAATGCCATAATAAGATCACACGCTTTATATCTTCCATAAACACTCAAGAAGGTGGCTCTTAATTAAAATGATATTTATTGCAATATATCTCATTCTATGCTGCGCGTAATATGCTGGTACATTATTAAAGTCCAAAGAGTAACCGTATCAGAATATATTGGTATCCGGCCCTGAGATCTGCTCCTTATTTGCCATTATTCCTCTTTCTTCTCACTGCTCTTGGTTTATGTCATATTAGGACAGAAGGAACGCAATGTTAGAAATGAAATAAATCTCAGACTCTAAATCCTAAATCCGATGTAGGTCTTGTTTGCTCTTTGTACTCATCGTGTTATCAGAGGTGTAGGCTCAAAGACTGCAAGGAATTTCATGTGAAGGATCATTGGCTGAGGCCTATTAAAGAGGTTTTCGAGGGACAAAAGATGCACATAGAATCATAGAATTGTAGAGTTGGAAGGGACCTCCAGGGTCATCTTGTCCAATCCCCTGCTCAATGCAGGATTCACTAAATCATCCCAGACAGATGTCTGCTCAGCCTCTGTTTGAAGACTTCCATTGAAGGAGAACTCACCACCTCTCGTGGCAGCCTGTTCCACTCATTGATCACCCTGTCAAAAAGTTATCTAATCTGTATCTTCTCTTTTAGTTTCATTCCATTGCTTTTCGTGTTTCCATGTGCAAATGAGAATAAGGATGATCCCTCTACACTGTGACATCCCTTCAGATATATAGATATATGTACTCACATGCACCTTAAATACATGTCAGACGAACAGCTGTTCCTCCCGACCCTCCTGTGTGGTTGCCAACCGTCCAGAAACTCCAGGACTGTCTGTAAAAATCAAGGACCATTTTTAACTTTTGAAGCTGTAGAAACTTATATGCAATGTTTGGATTTTAATGATCAATTTTCAGTTTAAAGAGAATGCAGCTAATGTCTTTGTATCAGAATTATGGGCTGTAGATAAATATCACTTATAATCATAATGATTTATTTTGGTTTTCAAATATGTGCACGGTTGCTCAGTGGTTAGGACTGCAGCCTTGCAGCACTGGAGTCCAGGGTTCGAATCCCACCAAGGACAACATCTGCAACGAGTTTGTATGTTCTCCCCGTGTTTGCGTGGGTTTCCTCCGGGCACTCCGGTTTCCTCCCACATTCCAAAGACATACTGATAGGGAATTTAGATTGTGAGCCCCATCAGGGACAGTGATGATAATGTGTGCAAACTGTAAAGTGCTGCGGAATATGTTAGCGTTATATAAAAATAAAGATTATTATTATTATTATTATGTTCGTAAAGAAATATTGTCTGTCCTGGATTTTTTTAAGATGTAAAAAAATTATAAGTAATGTTGGCAACCCTGGTGTGCATGTGTTTTCAGTATTGAGAGAGGGAAAAGTAGAGTCAGATGTGTCTGTAGGTGGTTTATATCCCAGGAGAACAAAAGGATTGGGCATTTAAATACAACATGCCTGACCCTCCTTTCCCCCAGCAGATAATGTCCATAGGACCCCATACACATGAAGTAGGTTACAGCAAAATTATCGGAATTGGCTGACTTTGCTGTAATGTGTATGGAAGCCTTAAAGAGGACCTATCACCAGTCAGGAGCTGCCCTTTTTAAATGAAAAAGGAATGATCAACCTTATTTATAGTGATGAGCGAACATGCTCGCCACAACTCGCTACTCGGTGTACTCGGCGAGCACCGAGCATTTCCGGGATTACTCGGTGGTAGCTGGAGTTTCTACCCAGCATTTTTGGCGGTCTTTAGAGACCCAATCACCATGCAGGGATTGTCTGCCAGGCACTGTAACGCCGCAGCCATCTTTGTTGTGGTCTTGCACTGATTGACCGGATGTCGCCCTGCTTGGTGCATTCAGCTCCGGAATGAGATAGTGTTGGGAGAACTGCTGCCAAGATAGGGTCAGATTTGGGGATTTTTTAGTCAATGTGGGGTCTACCATCCTAAACTACTCAAATCCAGCTAAATCAACAGTCCTTCTAAGGACTAATTCTGTAGTATATAGGTTGCAGTGTTAGGTAGGCAGGGTAGTGTACGTCGCTCTATATATCTCAGTGCAATGGCTGCAGGCACTGGATGTGTGTATATAGTTATCATTGCATACATCAAGAGGGTCCATTCCATTACTGTCTGCTGCTGCTACCTATAACAAATAGGAAACCGGAGGAGTACCCCTGACGAAGCCACTGCGGGTGGCGACACGCGTCGGGTACACATTGCACCTGGCTCTACTCCATATGGGTCTTTATATGTAGCACCATTTTCCTCATGTCTTTTGACATGAGTGCTTTTTCCAGCCTGTGGTTTTAATATCTGCATATTTGAACGGCTATCCTAGGGGTAACTAACTATTATGATATCGTCTTTGAACCCATATGCACCTCATCTATAGGTATCTTTGTGGCCTCAGTGACTACTGTCACGACTAGCGACCGCGTTCGCGGCCGAGCCGGCGCCTCCACGTCGAGCGACCACGCCGACGTGGGGCGAGCATCCCATTTGGGAACGGAATGTGGACCCACTGGACCACAGGGGGGACCCTGGCATACCCAGACTAGGGAAGAGTAGTGACCGGGGCCTGTGGCAGCTGAGCATGTGAACGAGGAGGCAGAACGACACCACACAACTTCAGGTATAGACAAAGTTTACTTGAACAAGACATGGTACAGAAACGAAACAGTTCTGCAAGGCTCCCGGTTCCGCACATCAGGGAAGGGTACACGTTTCAGGATAACAGACAAAGGCAGGAGGACATCACGGGTTGATGCAGTCCAGGGTTGTCTGGCACGGGCATACTAGGGCGGCCTCTTCCTCAGGCCTCAGGCGTAGCACAGGCTCAGCAGGAGAGCATCAGACACCGACCTCAGACTGACTTCAGACGATGGCCGGGGTCATCACGGGTTGATGCAGTCCAGGGTCGTCTGGCATGGGCATATCAGGACGGCCTATCTCTTAGGCCTCAGGCGTAGCACAGGCTCAGCAGGAGAGCATCAAACACCGATCCCAGAAGGACGTCATCACTGGGTGGACCTCAGGGAATTGGCGGAACATCGGGACACGGACAGAACATCAGGCCACCAGGAACACGGACATCAGGCCACCAGGAACATGGACATCAGGCCACCAGGAACACAGACATCAGGCCACCAGGAACACAGACATCAGGCCACCAGGAACATGGACTGGACATCAGGAAACAGGCAGGGCATCAGGACTCGGATCTTAGATAGAGCATCAGCACACTGGCATCGGACTCCGGACATCTGGCAGCGACCGACAGGATCCGGACATCAGGCTGCGGACATCAGCTCCAGACATCAGGCCGCAGTCATCAGGCTCCGGACCACTGGCAGTGATTGGCAGGCTCCGGACATCGGGCAGAGAAGCATAGGATCCGGACATCTGGCAGAGGACATCAGGCACAGCACATCTGGAAGGGGTCATCAGACACCGGACATCAGGCCGTGGTCATCAGGCTCCGGACGAGAGGCCACGGTCATCAGGCTCTGGTCATCTGGCAGCGACCTAGAAAGGAACCCCAGCGGTCTGGTGCAAACTCTGCCGGGTTGGACTGGAACCGGCAGGGAATTGCACCGAATCCCCAGCTGAGCACAGAGTGGCAGAAACCCAGCGGACACACCGGACTCCTACTTCCTAGATGAACCAAGGTTAAATCACAGCAAGTCAGGTAGCAAAGAGTCACAGTCACTGGGCACAGGGTTCAAGACACGGAGGGACCTCAGGAACATCCCACAGAGGACACAGTTCAGACAGGGTCAGGTGAAGGAGCAGGTCCAGAATTCAGGGAACAAGACACAACATTGACAGGCCTGGATATGCAGCCTCCAGGAAGGGCGATCTGGGTATTACTGCCCCCAGAGCAGGCAAAGAAACAAGACACAATTCAGACAGAGTCAGGTGCAGAAACAAATCCAGGATCCAGGGAACAAGACACAGGTGCAAGGCAAGACTCCACACAAACACAGGGACCAGGATATTCTGCCTCCTGGGAGGGCAGACAAGGGTCTGGATATTCTGCCTCCTGGGAAGGTGGACAGGAACAAGGACCAGGATATTCTGCCTCCTGGCAGGCGGCAAAAACACAGTTCACATGGGGACAAAGAGCAACAGCTCCCCCAGAACTGATCACAATCAGAGCAGGAGCTGAACACACATACTCACATCGCTAGGTTCAGGAACTCAATGCGAAGCTCTGGCGATGCCCCAAAGGGGGGGAACTTTATATAGCAGCTGCCTCACAGTGATAGGCTGGAGCAGCAATTGTAGCACACCCATTCCTCATAAAAGCAGGGGAGGTGTGGCCGTGCGCACCCTAAGCAAGGCCAAACAAATCGGCATTGCAGAGGACACCTGGCGAGAGCTGCAAGCCTGAACAAACGTGGTAAGCCATACACAATGCAGAGGACCTATTAACCCACGGATAGCTTTCCACAGCAGCAGCCAGGGACCGCACCAGCGGGTGGTCCCGCAAAGCAGCGGAGCCACGCACGCATTTACGGCTACGCAGCGGGACAGGGACCTGAGCAGCATCCATAACGGTAACAGGCAACAGTATCCCTGCTAGTTAGGAGGAGAGGAGCAAAGGGTTAATGCAGACATGCAGAGTAACGCCGGGGAAGCAAAGTACAAACACACCAGCGTTACAACTCATTTCTCAGTTTGGTCACTACTTATATCTTTTATTGTGTATGGCTCTTGCAACAATTTGTCATTTTATTTATTTTTGCCTTGCAGGGTTCAGAGGTTCAGAAAAGATATAATATATGGTTTTTGTATCTTTGGTAGGGCATCCTATATTGTTAACCGCTATTTGGTATGCTGTTTCTATGATCATTTGGCTGACACTTGCATAATCTTTTTTGGAGTATTGCTATAGGTTGCTGGCTGTATTATGAGCCTAGGGTTGTTACAGTTATGTCACATGCATGACTTTTAAATGTTTTTAAATGTTTGTGTTGGTTTATTCCTGTCCAATAAAATTTGCTTCCAAACGCTATTTCCTGGCTTGTGGTGATCCCCCTTTTATGCCCTATCTTTTTCTTTGTGTTTGTTATTACCTATAGCAAATATTGACTGTATATACCTAGCTCCAGGTATAATTGGCTTGGAAATTTTTTTTGCCAGGTTACTAGAGATTATTTTATTGCCGAGCCATCCAGAGCCCTTTTTTTTCTCCATTTGCTTTTTGACACTACACAATACAGCCAAATCCTTTTCCTAGCACAGCATGAAAATCCAGCAATTTTAAAACGGTCCCAAAAATCACTTTTGAGTGCGCAGAGAAATATTTAATTTTTATATGGTACGGTACAGTAGAATTTTTTTTGAGTGTCTTACACAATTTCTTGACACCATTTTGCTGACCCCCCCAAAAAAAAATACAGGCCACATATTTTACAGTGTGGTATATCTGTGACATGACTCATACATCTGTGTGCTAAAAGATTGGGCATTTTAGACCTAAATTCAATTTTTTTTGCTGTCTGTCACTCTAGTTATATACACCACTATTTTGCATAAAAAAAAAATACAGCCCACATATTTGGCAGTGTGGTATCTCCGTGCCAGGACTCATATATCTGCGTGCTCTAAGTTTGGGCATTTTAGGCTGGTATTCCATTTTTTTTGCTGTCTGTCATTCAAGTTATATACATCACTAGTTTGCATTTTTTTAAAAAAACAGGCCACATATTTGGCAGTGTGGTGTCTCTGTGCCAGGTCTCATATATCTGCATTGTCCAAGTTTGGCCATTTTAGGCCAGTATTCCGTTGTTTTCCTGTCTGTCACTCTAGTTATATACAGCACTATTTTGCCTAAAAAAGGAAAAAATACAAGCCACATATTTGGCAGTGTGGTATCTCCATGAAAGACCTCATAGATCTTTTTGCTCTAAGTTTGGGCATTTTAGGCCGGTATTCCTTTTTTTTTTTGCTGTCTGTCACTCTAGTTATAAACAGCACAATTTTGCCTTTTTAAAACAAAACAGGCCACATATTTGTCAGTGTTGTATCTCCGTAAAAGGACTCCTATATCTGCGTGCTCCAAGTTTGGCCATTTTAGGCCGGTATTCCAGTGTTTTCCTGTCTGTCACTCTAGTTATATACAGCACTATTTTGCCTTTTTTTTTTTTTTAAAAAAAATGGCCACATATTTGGCAGTGTGATATCTCCGTGACAAGCCTCATTTATCTGTGCAAAAAATTTGGCCATTTTAGGCCTACATATTCTAGTGTTTTTGCAGTCTGTTATCATACTTATTGACACAAATTTGATAAGCAAAAAAACATTTTTAACTACAGTCCAGATAGATTAAAGTGTTTTCCAGCACACGTATCACATACAAGTTCGCTCCTAATTCAGCCATTTATAGTGAACGTGTATAATATTATAGTCCATTCACAATGGACAAGGCACGTGGCAAGAGATGGGGAAGTGCATGTGATGGTGATGGTGCATGCCGAGGCCATGGGCAAGCTGAAATTGGGCCACTAAAAACACCCACATCTTCTTGCTGAACCTTAGTGTCCAAAGTCTTAGGGGACCACAGCAAGGCAGCACTATTGAAGCCAGAGCAGTGTGAAAAGGTTGTTGGTTGGATAGCGGAAAATACTTCCAGTTACTTATCCACCACCACCAGTACACTGTCTTCCACACGGTCAAGTCTTAGTAGCCGTGAATCTGGACTGTATATTCCTCACCCTGATCCTCCTTCCTCCCACCATGCTGAGTGCCCTGAGACAACTGATCCCACACTCGGACACTCCAAAGAGCTGTCCAGTTTTCCATTTATAGATTCATGCCTCTCGCCTGGTCCACTTGAAGCGAGGCAAGATGAGATTCCTTGTAGCGATGCACAAATATCTGAGCAGCCACGGTCACAAGAGGTGGACGATGATGAGACACAATTGCCGGAAAGTCAGGAGGAGAACCAGGGTGCGGAAGTGGAAGATGAGGTGGTGGATGATATAGAAACTGATCCAACCTGGCAGGAGGACATGCAAAGCAAGGACAGCAGCACACAGGAGGAGGGAGGGAGTCGTACCACCCCTTCAGGCAGGAAGAAGCAGTGTGGTGATTGCAGACAGAAGGTGTGCAACCATTCCCCGTAACACCAACATAACTGAAGTTGCCAGTCCAACTGTTAGGTCTTCCCGAGCCTGGTTATTTTTTAAGGACTCTGCCGATAACCCCAAACAGGCCATTTGCAAAACCTGTCGTGCCAGCATCAGCAGGGGTAGCAAAACTAGAAATAGCAAGTGACAAACCAGCCGAAGTGAATACTTGAATAGCAGCAGGCTAGTAATGAATATACCGAAAAACAATAAAACTAATCCACTTTATTAGAACATCTTAAAAAGGAACAACAACTTCCTAGTAAAATTGCATGTGAGACGTGTGTCACAGGACACACATTTAAAACCGCCCACATTAGTTAAGCGGTAGGTAGGACACCAACGCTCATCCCTTTGGGGTAATATAGTTTGACAGCACCTCAAAAAATGCTCAGAGATACCATCAATCACTCTCTTGCATAAAGCTATCTCAATAATTAGTCAGTTTGGCCCACGAACAGCATTCCTCCTATTCCTGAGTAATAAGAAAATGGAATGTCATAAATGGTCTTAGGCTACTTTCACACGTCCGTCGGTGGCATTCCGGCTCCGTGCGGCAAAAAGATGGAGTGCCGGATCCAGCCGTGAATGGAGGGACTGGAAGTATATGCGGCGCATCTTACGGCGCCTGACGCAGCTATGTTGCGGAGTCGCCGGAGAAGAAAAGGATCCACGAGCCAGTGAACAGGGTATGAAAAAGAGAGAACGGGGTATGAAAGAGAGAGAGAGAGAACGGGGTATGAAAGAGAGAGAGAACGGGGTATGAAAGAGAGAGAGAACGGGGTATGAAAGAGACAATGGGGTATGAAAGAGAGAGAGAACGGGGTATGAAAGAGAGAGAGAACGGGGTATGAAAGAGAGAGAGAACGGGGTATGAAAGAGAGAGAGAACGGGGTATGAAAGAGAGAGAGAGATATCCGGGCATGCGCACAGGGTAAAACCGTGCATGCGGTGGCCGGATCAGGTAGAAGCCTGATCCGGCGGCCGGAATGTGCCATAGCGTAACATTGTCCCGCAGAGCCGGGAGGGCCGCATCCGGCCATGTCCGGCTTTTTTCGCCGGACAAAAAAACGCTGCAGCACCCGTCCTGTCCGGCCGCCGGACAGAGGAATTCAGCCGGATCCGGTAAAAACCGGAACAAACGGAAGCACATGCGGCGCGATCCGGCGCATGTGCTTCTCAATGACAAAAAAACGCATCCGGCGGTAAAAAAAAACGGATCCGTTTTTTTACACACATGCCGGATTGTGCCTGACGGCACAAACCGGATGTGTGAAAGAGGCCTTATGGTATATACGTAAATTCAAAAAGAGCAATGTGATACTTCATCCCTGATACCACATATTAGAGACACATCTCATTACCATAGACACATATAGCAGCACAGAAACAATAGCCAAAAAGATACAGATAGGTGGCATAATTATGCAAGCTGGGGTTCACTCTTGATATATGTAGTTAATTTCCCACTGGGCATATATCAAATGACTACTTAAACCCTCTCTTGTTTCTTGCGTTCACAGGTGATCTGGGTAATTAGCGCTGACAGCTTCTTCTCCTTGAGCTGCAGTGGACCGCACACAGCGCGCACGCACACACTCCACAGTCGGCACCAGGATACAACCCACAGAGCGTACAGTGCAGGCGCGCACCCTCACTCAGCAGTGTCCAGAGGAGGGCATCTACCGCGCCTGCGCGTGTATCACACGAGCGGCGTCAGAGCTGTCAGACATTACAGGACACGCACAGGCGTCCTGCCCTCATCAGTGGTGTTAGAACATCACAGTATCTGATCTACTAGGGGGCATCTACAGCGCATTGACATGTACTGAAAGAGCGGCTTCAAAGCAGCCAAATCATAGAGGGCACAATGCGCAGGCATCCTGCCATCATCAGCGGCATTACAGTCCATGATCATAAAGTCCAGCCCCCGAAAACATGCTGCTAGACTAATCATTAACCAATAGCTCAAGAGCCATGTGCGCCGGCCCAGATCCTGTTCACTACAAACAAAAGCGCTAACTACTATACCAATACCAAAAACGCTTGTTTAACCCCATCATTTTTTCACAATCTATTTATTCTTCCAAAGATGGGTCACTTTAAACTAAATACAGTACTTAACATGGTTTTAACAACTTACACTGGATTCGAGAGATATGTTTTTTAGAAAAAAACAAATATTTAGGGAGCAAGAGGAGGAGGACACCTTGGTCAGTTGTCCTGTTGGTGAGGACATGGAAGGCTTGCCTGTTACCAGTCTGGCACGCATGGCTGACTTTATGTTGTGCTGCCTTTCCCGTGACCCTCGTATTGTAAAAATATTGGGTAACAGTCATTACTGGGTAGTGACACTTTTAGACCCACACTTGAAATCTCTTGTTACAGAGGCAGACAGGTGTACTAAAATGGTGCAGTACCAGAGGGCCATTGTTGCAGAATTATTAAAAAAATTCCCATCTCAAAATGCTGGCGGCAGGCATAACAGTTTGTTGGACAACCAAGGAGGAGAGGCAAGAGAGACACAACTCCAATCCAGCAAAGACAGGGGAACACTGGCAAAGTTCTGGGACAGTTTTCTCAGACCCTCCCATCGCCCTGGCCCTGAGGCGTGGGGTAATGTCACAAGTAATGGAATGTTTTCAAAGATGCTGAGGGAGTACCTTGCTGACCGTACCAACATCCTCCATGATTGCCCGGTGCCTTTTAATTATCGGGTATCCAAGCTGGACACATGGCATGAACTGGCACTCTAAGCCTTGGAGGTCCTGACCTGCCCTGCCGCTAATGTTTTATCAGAGCGGGTTTTTAGTGCCGCTGGTGGAATTATCACAGATAAGTGCATTCGCCTGTCAATGGAAAATGCAGACAAGCTGACTCTTATAAAAATGAACAAGGGATGGATTTGGCCAGACTTCTCTACACCACCAAATGATGACAGCGAAGCATAACCTCAAATGTACTGTCCTTTTGGGAGGTGTATTACCATGCACCTCTTCACACCCACACATGGGTATACGCTTCCTGATTTTGAACATTTGGTGTCCTCCTCCTCCTTCTCCTCATCCTCCACCACCACTCGAACACCAGGGTGAACGTATTCAGTCATGCTCCAGCCACACTAGTTTTTGGCAAGGGTGTTATGATGCCCGTCACCAAATTTAAAAAAATATGTACCCCCAAGGGGAAATGTTTGTTAGCCCATACACTTAGTGTATGGGCATTACAAGTCTATGAGACTTGCTTCTTTAAATTGGGCCTGTTTTTTTTTAATGAGCCCTTCCTCCACGTCTCGTCATCATCCACCGCCACTAGATCACCAGGGTTAACGTGTTCCGTGCTGCTACAGCCAGTGTCGAATTCTTAACAAGGGTGGATGGTTATGCTGGGCGTAAAATATTTGTTATGAAAAAGGTTGAGGTGTACCCCACAGGGGAAAATTTTTGCCAGCCAATACACAGTGTATGGGCATTACAAGTCTAGGAGACCCGCTCCTTTGTAATGGGATATTTTTTTTATGAGGCCCTCCTCCATGTTTCTTCCAAGGGGGGATTGGGGTTATTGGGGTGCATATGACTTGCTAGCAGGGCAGACCTTGCAGTCAATGCATAAGAAAACAGAATGGGAGTACAAAAAGAATAATGTGAAGTGGATTTTCCTGTGCCTATCCAGTACCTGGGTTCAAAGGCTTATTGGGGTGCATATGACTTGGCAGCAGGTCAGGCCTTGTTGTCAATGCATAAGAAAAGAGTATGGGAGTACAAAATGAATAATGTGAAGAGGATTTTCTGTGCCCTTCCAGTACGTGGCTTGAAAAGCTTATTGAGGTACATGTAACTTTGAGGTAGGCCAGACCTTGCATTCAATGCAACATTTTTTCAGGAGGCCCTCCTGTACCTCTCATGAAAGGGGTATTGGGGTGCGTCATAATTCTTGGCAGCCCATCCACTCAATGCATAGGCAATAACAGCATAGGAGACCCACTGTTTAATAATGGCCCATTAAGAAGATTAATGCTGCATGATGCCCCTGTAAAAATAGGTTCTATGTCTTTAAGAGTCCCTCCTTCATAAATGAAACAAGAAGTGTCTGCTTATGTGTCACACACCACATGGCCAGCTAGGGTTGTTAAATAGTGCAATGACATTTCCCAGTGAATGCATTTATATTGGTTGAAAGCAATGCTAAAAGGACCCCCAGGGAGGGAATCGCAGTAAAAATGCTCGAGTCTCCCATAGACTTACATTGGGCTCGTTCTATCCGAGTACCCGAGTATTCCAATTTGCTCGACCTGAGCAATGAGCACCTGAGAATTTTAGTGCTCGCTCATCACTACTTATTAACTAAAGAGGTCCCAAGTGTACCTAACATCCCTTTAAAGGACCCAACTTTCTAGCACAATTCCACTTTGAACTTTCAAGTTCTGGGTACCCAGCAGGCAAAGCGAGATCTCACAACTCTCCGCAGCCCTCCTGTGAAGGGGCGATATCTTGCAAGATCTGATTGTTTGAAATAACCCAGCGCTGGCGCGTACTATATTAAGTTGTTATGAGTGGTAACCACACTAATGATTCTAGCGTTAACCATTCCCTGCACAGGCCCAATGGCTGGACGTGTGTGGCTACAGGGCCGGTATAAGTTAATTTTCTCTCTGCAGCCGCTGCTCCAGTAAGGCAGCCTATCGTGATTTTTAACACTATTTATCCCTATACCTGCAGAGTAATAGCATTTCTGGACATGACCTTTAAAGGGAACAAGTCATCAATTAAATTAATTAGTAAAAAGATAGAAATCTTGCAATTCTCACACCGGCACTGGGGCTTTTTTAGACTCTGACATCCTGCTATTTCAGGAAACAGCACATGTACTTAAGCCACATTGAACAGACTCTGACACTATCATGATTAGCTCCGCAGCCTTGCAACGCTGAGGTCCTGGGTTCAAATCCCACCAAGGACAACATCTGTAAGGAGTTTGTATGTTTTCCCCATGATTGTGTGTGGAGCGCCCCGCGGGGCCTGGGGGTACTCGGTACCGGGATCGTCGACTTCCATGGGGGGGACGGTGTAATGGCGGCGGCGACCTGGTCCGTGGCCCAGAGGCGTCCAGTAATAAAAATAGGGGAAAGTTGTGTGGAATTTATGTGGTAAAACTTAAGATAAAGTTTATAGATGGTAAAATACGTGACGCCACCTGTGGTATTCTGGTCAGAGGTGACCAGCGCTGCGGTGTTGCTTCTCTGGGATGGATGTTGGGCGCAGCTATGATGTTGTAGCCCTCCACAGGTAGGGCTGTAGTCCCAAGGCAAAGATATTAAAAAAATAGTAAAAATGGCTGTAAACGTTGGGGTGCAGATAAATGAGAGAAAGACACAGAGAGGTGCAGTTTTTTTACCTTTTACTAGTAATTGGTTGTAGTCCGGAGTACCAAATACAGGTGATGGGATGAGTCCAGCTCGCCTGGAGGCATTCAGGGATCCACCTTGCCAGGTGGGGATTTAGGACCTTCCTTTCTGCGCTATGTGTGTGGGTCTCCGCTGTATATAACTATGCTGCGACCCTCTATTCGTGATGGTTTCACTAACCTGTATGGCTGTCAGTGTGAGCTTATTCCACGGGTACCGTCCTTTAGACCATCAGCCCTGGGCTCCTTATCCGCTGACGTGCCCTCTGGTGTTCAATGTCGCACAGGAATTTACAATCCCCTGTACTTTCAGATTTGGCTCTCAGGACTTACAGCTCCAGTCAGCCTAAGACTCTGATATCCCTTTTCTCTTTATTCACGCTTCACTCAGGGGTCTGCTATATCCAGTATTTTAGCTTCCCTAGAGTCTCTCAGTCTCTGCTCTTGTCCTTTCCCTCTTCAAAGATCAGCTCTGCCTATCGAGCTCCTCTCAGATCAGCTCCCTGTCTTCATCTGACAGGATCTTCTAGAAAGATCTCTTTACCTCACTTCCTCACGTTTAACTGTCATTTCTCCTCACAGCTCACAGCTGCTTCGTTTCCATGACAACCCCCTCAGCTGATTTCTAGCTGACTCACCAACCCCCTCTGCTGGCCAGAATTTATAAGACATCTCCCTTTTCTGACCTGCAGCAGGAAATTGTGATTAAATCTATGCTGCCTGGCATGGGGGTCTCTTTCTGCCTCCAAGCATGACTTCACCTCTTAGAGGGAGGCGATGTCACTGTGACAACCGGACTCTGGGGTGTCACATTCCCCCCCAGTTAAGTTTAGTACTCCTGGACTGAGGAAAATATAACAAGAATTGTTAACAACAGCAATTAATGCAAATCTACAAAGTCTTAAAATTGTAAAAATTATCAAAAAACAGACAAGAAAAAGAGAACAATAGCACAGTTACTGCAGTGACCAGTCCTTAAGCTGCAATCCAGGAATTGTCTTTGTGCTTGTACCTGGAGTTTGGTTGGTGGAAACCGCCTTAGCCCACTTTTGGTATCGTCCCTGGGTGTGGCTACAGGGCCCTCTGTAGATAGGCCTGTTTTTCGACCACGCCAGCGGTTTATTTTTAAGGCCTTTTTGGAGTAACTATTTACAAATACAGTTCTAACCACACATAGTCCTGTGGCCCAATTGTCCTTTAACTGGTTATTGCGAATACTTTAAAAAAGGTTCTTACAGTAAGTCTCTGTAGGCTCTCATGCTTAACGGTTACTACTATACATTCTTATTACTTTATTTACATTACGCAATCTCTGTAAAGGGCAGGGATTTGACCTCTTGTACTACGAGTGGATCTATGCAGTATAGGTATTTCCGATGACCTGACCTGTTCTCTGATGTCTACTGTTGGTGCTCTAGTCACTACACTATAAGTAGACTTGTGTAAGATGGGTATTCTAGGCTGCCTTCTCTTTACTCCCAGAGTCACCATGAGATTGTCAGATTCGCTGTTAGCAGGGGACAAATTTCTGCATTCCTCTGCAGATGTGGTATCTGTTACAGGAGTCATTTCATTTAGAGTCTCTTCTTCATCTGGTGCAGTAGGCTGATGAAAGAGTAGTACTGGTACTACTATTGCCTGATTTACTTGTGTCCACGTCCGAGGACATTCTCCAAATATAGTTTGAATCTTTTCTTCCACCTCTACTATGGGTTGTGGAGTGTCTTGGACTTCTTTCTTGTCCTTCAATTGATCAGGGCACATCTTTAGATGATCTCTTGAGACTGCTTTGAAGGTTTCTCCTCCATCTTTGCTGATGATACATACTTTGGTGTTATTAAAGTCTGAAGGTATCACGATGTATGGCTCTGTTTCCCACTGGTCATCTAGCTTGTGAACACATCTCTTTCTTTTTAGTACTTCTTCTCCTGGTGTCAAGGGAACTGCAGGGGCGTGTTGATTGTAATTCCTTTCTTGCCTCTGTCTTGCTTGGGACAAACTTTTCTCCACACATTCTTGTATTTTGCGGTATTGTTGTTGCCACTCTGTATTCCTGTCTGCATCTGGTGATGTTGTCTCTGGTGTTAAGACTCCCATGTCTAAATCAATGGGTAACTTGCCAGGTCTTGCTCTCATCAAGTAAGCCGCAGTGCAATTTGTGGAGTTTACCGATATATGATTATATAGATCTATCAGATCTGGCAACTTCTCTGGCCACTGGTTTCGTTCTTCCAGAGGTAAGGTCTTCAATAAGTCAATGAAGACTTGGTTCATCTTCTCACACATGCCATTTGTCTGTGGATGGTACGGCGTCATCCTGATTTTCTTGCAACCGTACATGTTACAGAACTCCTGGAACATTTCTGCCTCAAAGGCTGGACCTTGGTCAGTGAGCACTTGTTCAGGGTATCCCACAAAAGTGTTGCTGAAATGCCTTGGCTGCTGTCTTCGCTGTTTGGTCTTTAACAGGTACGACTACCAAGAACCTTAAGTAATGGTCCATGATGGTCAAAGCATAGGTGTAGCCATTCCTACTCAGAGTTTACTTCATGTAATCTAAGGCTTCCAATTCAAGCGGATGTTTTGTGATGATCGGCTGTAATGGGGCTCGCTGGCTGTTTCGGTCTTTTCTGCGAAGGTTGCATGGGCCACATTCTCGGCACCACTTCTCAATGGAACTCCTCATGCCAACCCAGTAGAATCTTTCACGAAATAGAATTTCCAACTTCTTCCAACTGAACTGTCCTGCTCCATTGTGGTACGCCTCTAAGACCATTGGCGCATCCCTCTTCGGGACTACCACCTGCCAGACCAGTTCGTGTGTCCGCGAGTTGATGTTCCTCCGACACAGTTTACCCTCGTAGATGAACAGCTTGTCTCTCTCCTTCCATAGTTGCTGTGCTTCCTGTGGGTCATCTGGACCAGGGTGTGCATCAGCTTCTGCCAGGCACTCCTTTACTAGGTGAACAGCTGGGTCACTGTCTTGTGTCTCTGCCCACTCATGATGGGGTAATGGATTCAGCATTACCACTCGTATGACAAAGCGCTTATTCCTCACTCCTTGAGAGCGCTGGGCTGCAATTGGACTGTGGAAGGCTGATAACTCGATTTCTTTGAGTTCTTTTGGATCTTCCCCCCATCTGGTGAATTAAGCATTCTGGACAATGCATCTGCATTAGCGTTCTTATGTCCTGCTCGGTACTTGATGGTGAACTCGTAGATGGACAGTCGGGCCATCCATCGCTGCTCAAGTGCCCCGAGCTTTGCCGTTTCAAGGTGGGTTAGCGGATTATTGTCCATGTAGATGGTGAACTTTGCTGAAGCCAAGTAATGTAGTGCTTGAAGCGCTCTGTTACCACCCAGACTATGGCGAGGAACTCCAGCTTAAAGGAACTGTAGTTGTTGGGGTTCCTCTCAGTTGGACAAAGTTTCCTGCTGGTGTAGGCAATCACTCTCTCTGCCTTTCTGCACTTGTGAAAGCACTGCTCCCAATCCCACGTTGCTGGCGTCAGTGTAAAGTACAAATGGTTGGTCATAGTCAGGGTAGGCCAGGACCTCATCTCCTGTGAGGGCCAATTTCAACTTGGTCAAGGACTCTTCTATCCTTTTGTTCCCTTCGAACGGAAGATTTTTGTTCTTGGCCTTCTTGGATTGGCCCACTAGAAGATCTTGCAGCAGTGCTGCTATCTTGGTGAAGTCCTTGATAAATCTTCGGTAGTAGCCTACTAACCCAAAAAATTGCCTCACTTCATGGATAGTGCTGAGTCTTTTCCAGTCCCAGATAACGGTGACTTTGTCAGGATCAGGTGCCACACCTTCCGCGCTCACCACATGGCCTAGGTACTGCACCTTGGGTTTCAAAAGGTGACATTTAAATGGTTTTATTTTGAGGCCAAAGTTTGACAGGGCTTCGAATACCTCAGCTAGGTGCTTCAAATGGTCTTCGTAGGTTTTGGAGAAGACGATGATGTCATCCAGGTACAGCAGAATGGTTTCAAAGTTTTTATGTCCAAGGCAGCATTCCATTAACCGCTGAAATGTTCCTGGTGCATTGCTGAGCCCGAACGGCATGTAGTTAAACTTGCAGAGGCCCATTGGTGTTGTAAACGCCGTCTTCTCTTTGTCTACCTCTGCCACAGGAACCTGCCAATACCCACTGGTGAGATCTAAGGTTGAGAAATAATTAGCAGTTCTCAGTGCAGCTAGTGATTCCTCATTTCTAGGCAATGGGTACGCATCTTTATGTGTAATGCTGTTAATCCGCCTGTGGTCTACACACATTCTCATAGCACCATCTTTCTTCTTAACAAGGACTAATGGAGCTGCCCAGGGGCTACAACTATCTCTGATTACCCCAGCCTCCTTCATCTCTCATAACATACTCTTGGCACATTGATAGTGTGCTGTGGGTACAGGCCGGTGCCTTTCTTTAATGGGTGGATGATCTCCGGCGGGGATATGATGTTGAACCCCTTTTGCCTGCCCAAAATCTAGAGGATGCTTGCTGAAGACCCGTTCAAATTCTCGAGCCACCCAGTAAGCCCCATGCTTTTGGTGTGAAGGGGTGGAGTCAGTGCCTACATGTAGCTGCTGACACCAATCCTCCTGTTGCCCTTCAGAGCCATTCTCTTCCACCTTGTCAGATGGAAGCAAGGGTTCTAGTGCCTTTATTGCATTGTTACTGACGGTGAGCAATTTAGCAACGGTGGCATACCGGGGTAACTGGACCTCTCTCTCCCCACAATTTAAGATTCGTATTGGTACTCGCCCCTTGCGGACATCAACTACCCCTCTGGCTGTCAGGATAGTGGGCCTACTATCAGAATACATGGGTTCTACCAAGGCTTGGTAATCTTGACCCCTTAAGCCTATTGCTGCCAGACACCAAATTAACATTTCCCTTCTGGGAGGCACTGCAATGGGGAAAGCATCACTTACTCTGACACTGCCGACTTCTCCACCAGACAGCTTTACCTGTTGTCTCTGCATCAGGGCTCTGATCTCCTTTTGCAGGACCCGCTGCTGACTGGAGCTGGTGGTCTCGGCTACCTGTTGTAACAAAACAATTTCTCCAAGACAATTTTCAATTACATTAGTGCCTAAAGTGATCATAGGATGGCATTCTCATTTGTCAATATCTACTATTATCAACCCTTGCGATTGCAATTCTACTCGGCCAATCTTGATGGTCACCTCTTTATATCCCATCTGAGGCAAGGGCTGACTGTTATGAATGGGTCACCAAGGAGGAAAAAAGCAACACAAGCTAAGTCTCAGAAAACCAGAGAGGTTGGTAACTATGCAGAGCCCTGATCTTAACACACAACTAGAAGCAGTCGTGGAGCGTGCCTACGGTGGTCCTGGATGCCTCGTCACAACCGGAGAGCTAAAAAAGCCTAAAGTAAGAAAAGAGGAAAACTAACTCCCCAGAGCAGACCCCAAAGGAAAGACAGCCCCCCACATGTATTGATTGTGAAGCAAGATGAAAACACAAACAAAGGCAGAAAAATAGGCTGAGCAAACGATGGGGCCAAACTAACCTGAAAGGACAGGAAAGGAAAGATACTGTCTGCAATCTGCCAAAAAACCCTACCAGAAATAATGTCCAACGCTTCTGATAACAAAATTAACCCTCAAGTCACTAGACTTCTCCCACTCTGGAATATTCTGAGACAGAGCAAAAAGAGGCCAATCTAATAAAGGACAAAAAGGCAAATTGGCAAATACAGATAAATAAGAGTGGAAATTCAGCACAGCCCAGCCGGGCTGGCTGACCACACAAAAACTGAGTTGACCAACAAGAGCAAGTGTGAACATTAGCAAAAAGCAAACTTAACTTGAGATGACTGGAGCAGAGCTGAAGTCCAAGACATGAGAAACAGACTGAATCACCAGCAACAGGATAGGGCGTCGGCTGTCTTATATCCAGTCTGATACTCCAGAGATCCAATCACTAGCCTCCTCGTCAGGTGGCAGACCATTACCAATTAAACTAACCTCACTACCTCCTGTCACTACCAGAGGGAGAACGGAAGGAGAACTCCCAGCTAGAGGAGCAGAAAATGAGCTCCTAACAGTACCCCCCCTTGAGGAGGGGTCATCGAACCCTCATCCACACCACCAAGCCGATCAGGATGGCCCCGGTGAAAAGCACGAACCAATCTATCGGCATGAATATCCGAGGCAGAGACCCAAGAATTATCCTCCTGGCCATAACCCTTCCATTTGACCAAATACTGGAGTCCCCGTCTGACCAAGCGAGAATCCAATATTTTCTCTACCTCATATTCCACATTACCTTTAACCAAAACAGGGTCAGGAGGTGCCGCCACAGGAACTACTGGATCAACAAACCTCTTCAACAGTGATTTGTGAAATACGTTATGGATTTTGAACGTAACTGGAAGAGTCAACCGAAAAGAAACAGGATTAAGAATCTCCAAAATCTTATAAGGTCCAAAAAATCTTGGCTTAAATTTTGGAGATGCAACTTTCATAGGAATATTCTTAGATGACAACCAAACCATATCACCCACTTTAAACTGGGGACCAATGGTCCTATGCCGGTTGGAAAAACGCTGGGCATTTTCCTAAGAGAGTGACAACTTATCCACCACTTGGTCCCATGTCTGCTGCATTCTCACAACCACAGTGTCCACACCTGGGCAGGACGAAGATTCCACTTGTCCTGAAGAGAATCGAGGATGAAACCCAAAATTACAGAAAAAGGGTGACATCAAAGTGGCAGAACTAGCTCTATTGTTCGGCGCAAATTCTGCCAAGGGCAAAAATGAGACCCAATCATCTTGATCAGCAGATATAAACCATCTTAAATAAGACTCCAAGGTCTGGTTTGTTCTCTCAGTCTGCCCATTGGTCTGGGGATGAAACGCAGAGGAGAAGGATAACTGAATTCCCAGATTGGAACAAAAGGCTTTCCAAAATCTGGAAACAAACTGGACCCCTCTATCGGACACAATGTTCTCAGGAATCCCGTGTAACTGAACCACCTGTTGTAAAAACAAGGGTACCAACTCAGCGGAAGATGGCAACTTTGGGAGTGGTACAAGATGGACCATCTTCGAAAATCTATCACAAATCACCCAGATAACAGTCATTCTCTGAGAGACAGGAACATCAGAAATAAAATCCATTGAGATATGGGTCCATGGCCTCCTGGGCACCGGGAGGGGCATCAGCAACCCACTAGAACGAGAACAGGGTTTAGACCGAGAACAAGTCCCACACGACTGTACAAAATTCCTGACATCACGAGACAAGACAGGCCACCAAAACGACTGACTCACCAAATCTCTGGTACCAAAAATACCTGGATGACCAGCCAATGCGGAGCAATGGACTTCAGACATCACTCTCTTTCTCCACTGGTCAGGAACATGCAATCTTCCCATAGGGCAAAGCTCAGGTTTATCCTCCTGAAACTCGTCCAGGGCACGTCTCAAATCGGGCGAAATGGCAGAAAGAACTACCCCCTCACCTAGGATAGTAGTAGGCTCAGTCACATTAAGAGAATCAGCAAAGAAACTCCTAGAAAGGGCGTCTGCCTTAACATTCTTAGTGCCCGGAAGAAAAGAGACCACAAAATGAAAACGCGTGTAAAACAAGGCCCATCTAGCCTGTCTAGGATTCAAGCGTTTAGCCGACTCCAGATACATCAGATTCTTGTGATCGGTGAGGACCACAAATTGATGTCTAGCTCCCTCCAACCAATGTCTCCACTCCTCAAATGCCCATTTCATGGCCAACAATTCCACATTCCCCACGTCATAGTTGCGTTCAGATGGGGAGAACTTTCGAAAAAAAGAAGGCACAGGGATTCATCTTAGAAGTCACAGGATCTTTTGGGGACAAAACAGCTCCTGCACCAATCTCAGAAGCGTCTACCTCCACTTGAAATGGAAGTGAGACATCAGGTTGCCGTAGAACTGGAGCTGAAGTAAATCTCCGCTTAAGCTCCTGAAATGCTGAGACAGCCTCAGGAGACCAATTCAGCACATCAGCTCCCTTCTTGGTCAGATCAGTCAGTGGTTTGACAATACTAGAAAAATTACCTATAAATTTACGATAGAAATTAGCAAAACCCAAAAACTTCTGGAGAGCCTTCAAAGAAGTAGGCTGAACCCAAACATAAATGGCCTGTACCTTGGCCGGGTCCATTTCAATAGTCAATGGAAACAAGATAAATCCCAAAAATGAAATCCTCTGTACACCAAAGAGGCAATTCGATCCCTTAACAAACAGGGAATTCTCCCTCAAAATCCAGAACACAGTCCGGACATGTTCCACATGGGAATCCCAATCACTAGAAAAGATCAAAATATCATCCAGATAGATGATCAAAAACTTATCTACAAAGTCTCGAAAAATATCATTCATAAAGGACTGGAAGACAGAAGGGGCATTGGAGAGCCCAAAAGGCATCACCAGATACTCAAAATGTCCCTCCGGAGTATTAAACGCCGTCTTCCATTCATCCCCGTGCTTGATGCGAATAAGATTATACGCCCCCCTGAGGTCAAGCTTAGTAAACCAGCAGGCACTCTTAACTCTGGAGAATAAATCAGACATCAGATGTAACGTGTACTGATATTTAACCGTCATCTTGTTAAGGGAACGATAATCAATACACGGTCTTAATGAACCATCTTTCTTGGCCACAAAAAAAACAGCGCCCAAAAGCGACAAGGATGGTCTAATATGACCCTTCTCCAATGACTCCTTAATATAGGATAGCATAGCATCATGTTCGGGTACAGATAAGTTGAAAAGCCGACCCTTGGGAAATTTACACCCAGGCATCAACTCAATTGCACAGTCATAACTTCTATGAGGAGGCAAAGACGCAGACTTACTCTCACTAAATACATCAGAGAAATCAGCCAGATAATCAGGAATATCATGAGACTGAGGAGAGGTGGAGAAAACAGGAGCGTCCCTAAGACCACACTGACAACCCCAACTCACCACAGACACAGATCTCCAATCCAAACCTGGGTTATGAGTTTGCAACCAGGGGAAACCCAGAACAATAGTATCGTGTAAATTATGCAGAACCAAAAAATTTACAATTTTCTTGGTGGTCTGGGGCAACTCGCATTGTCACCTGGGTCCAAAACTGAGGTTTATTCTCTGCCAAAGGAGTGGCATCAATACCTCTCAAAGGAATAGGCGTCTGCAGAGGCGTCATGGACAAACCACAACGTTTAGCAAAGTCCAAATCCATCAGATTCAGAGCTGCTCCTGGATCCACAAAAGCCTTTGTGGAAAATGTGGACAAGGAGCATATCAAAGTAATTGCCAAAAGGAACTTAGGTTGTACACTGCCCACAGCAAATGTGTGTGCAAAACGTTTCTCTCGTTTAGGGCAGACAGAAATAGTAAGAGAGGCGTCTCCACAGAAAAAACACAGCTTATTACGCCTTCTAAACTCCTGAAGTTGCGCCCTAGACAACACCCCATCACATTACATAGGTTCAGACATTTGTTCAGAAAGTGGCAGCGCCTCCCGTGTAGTCTTACGTTCACGTAAACGCTGATCAACTTGAATGGCTAATGACATAGAGCCATGCAGACCAGAGGGAACAGGAAATCCCACCATAACATCCTTTATGGTCTCTGATAAACCTTTCCGAAAGAGAGCTGCCAGTGCACTATCATTCCATGTAGTAAGGACCGCCCACTTTCGGAATCTTTGACAGTATAACTCTGCAGGATCCTGACCCTGGCTTAATGCCAACAGGGTTCTCTCAGCTTGATCAACGGCATTAGGTTCATCATACAACAACCCCAAAGCCTGAAAAAATGCATCCACATTAGTCAGAATATGATTTTCAGGTGACAGAAAAACGCCCAATCCTGGGGATCGCCGCGCAGCAAGGAGATGACAATTTTAACCTGCTGCACAGAGCTCCCCGATGAGTTAGGCTTCAAGGCAAGAAATAATTTACAATTATTCTTAAAATTCAGAAATTTAGACCGATCCCCAGAAAACACATCAGGAGTAGGGATCTTGGGTTCGGCAACATGTGACTGAATGAGGTAGGTAGAAATTCCCTGCACTTCAGCAGCAAGCTTCTCCACACAATCAGACAGTTTGCTTAATCTCCATTAGGAGAGAAAAAAATCCTCCTACGGCCCCAGAGAAAAAGAGGAAAGAATATTAAAAAAAAAAAAAAATTCTGACACTTTTTTTCTTTCCATTTTTTTTCTTAAACAATTCCTTCCTGCTTTTGAGTACCCTAGAATCTGCGGTAAGGCTGGTGATTCTGTTATGAATGGGTCACCGAGGAGGAAAAAAGCAACAGAAGCTAAGTCTCAGAAAACCAGAGAGGTTGGTAACTATGCAGACTGCAGAGCCCTGATCTTAACACACAACTAGAAGCAGTCGTGGAGCGTGCCTACGGTGGTCCTGGACGCCTCGTCACAACCAGAGAGCCTAAAGTAAGAAAAGAGGAAAACTAACTCCCCAGAGCAGACCCCAAAGGAAAGACAGCCCCCCACATGTATTGACGGTGAAGCAAGATGAAAACACAAGCAAAGGCAGAAAAATAGACTGAGCAAACGATGGGGCCAAACTAACTTGAAAGGACAGGAAAGGAAAGATACTGTCTGCAATCTGCCAAAAAACCCTACCAAAAATAATGTCCAACGCTTCTGATAACAAAATTAACCCTGAAGTCACTAGACTTCTCCCACTATATCTGCACTTTGGAATATTCTGAGACAGAGCAAAAAGAGGCCAATCTAATAAAGGACAAAAAGGCAAATTGGCAAATACAGATAAATAAAAGTGGAAATTCAGCACAGCCCAGCCGGGCTGGCTGACCACACAAAAACTGAGTTGACCAACAAGAGCAAGTGTGAACATTAGCAAAAAACAAACTTAACTTGAGATGACTGGAGCAGAGCTGAAGTCCAAGACCTGAGAAACAGACTGAATCACCAGCAACAGGATAGGGCGTTGGCTGTCTTATATCGAGTCTGATACTCCAGAGATCCAATCACTAGCCTCCTCGTCAGGTGGCAGACCATTACCAATTAAACTAACCTCACTACCTCCTGTCACTACCAGAGGGAGAACGGAAGGAGAACTCCCAGCTGGTGGAGCAGAAAATGAGCTCATAACAGCTGACCATTGCTGGCAAGAATGACAAGGTCTTTATCTGGGCTATGAGTAATGTCTGAATCTTCCCAGTACTGCTTAAAAAGAACATATGGTATCGTTGTCACCTGGGAACCGGTGTCCAGTAAAGAGTTCATCGGAAAACAGTCAATCACGACAGGCAAGACTGGTCGTCCTCCTACATTCTTGTCTCGCCAATTTGGTGTGCCTGGTCGTTTTACTCCTGAGGGTTGATTGTTTAAATGACAGTATCTTGCTAGGTGTCCTGCCTTGTTGCAGCGGCGACAGATGGGCTGTCCGTCCTCGTTGTAACGATCGCTGTCTCTCCCTCTGGTCGGTGGGATCCTCTTCTGCTGTCGCCACGGGACGTCATCTGGACTGGAGGCCAGCTGGATCTTCTTCTTTGGAGTCACATGCAAGGACTGCACAGTTTTTGTGAGTGTAGCCACACTTTTAGTTAGTTCCTTGACTTGGGACAGCTTGTCAGTCTGAATAGGGGTCTTTGGAAAGGATACTGTCTCCTGCTGGTATGTAATTGCAGGATGCTTAGAGGGCTCTGTGCTGCTAGGGTTCGGTTCACGCAGCACACTGATGGCTCTATTCTTAAAGTGTGCAAAGTCCAATTCAGGATTTTGTAGGGCCATTATGCGCAGCTGTGTCCTTTGATTGTTAGACTGGAGTCCCTCTATGAACTGCTCTGTTAATAATCTATCTTCATCTTGCACGCTCTCAGGATCAACCTGCTTTACAGCCCGTAGTGCCTCCCAAAGATTAAGGGCATAGTCCCGTATTCTGTCCTGCACTCTCTGTTTGCACCCAAAAAATCTCATTTTTATCTCTGTTGCAGTATGGGTATCAAAAGTGTTCTTTAGTCTGGCCAAGATTTGTTGGACAGTCCCTTTATCAGTATCCGGCCAGGACTTTACTTCCTCTGGGCTGCACCAGTTAACTGGCCAGTGAGGATACTGACTTTTTGGCTTTCTGACAGGGGGTTGACTTTGAATAAACTACATAGTCTTTCTTTAAAATCACTCAGGGTGTGCGACTCCCCTGAGTACTGTGGTAACCAGGCTGCTCCTGGTATATATGGCATTGATAGCGGCATTATGGAGGCTGCGGCTGTGACCGCCGCTGAATCTTCACCCGCGCTGGGCATTTTCTTCCTCCTTTTTCATTTGCTCACTAACGTCAGAGCACGGGCAGGGGGCTTCGTGTCGTGCTTTATTTCTGGCTCCGTCCACAATGGCACGCCCCTTTCTGCTCTCTGCTCGCACGCACTGTGTGACGCAGTTATGGCGGTTATTTGAAAGTTCATTAAAGTCTTTAGCACTCAATTTAATAAAGTCTATGGCGCACAGTACCCAGCTTTCCCAGGCTCCTTTTTACCCAGCTTTGCTAGGCTCGCTAAATCCTGTTCGTGATGCCAGTTGGAGCGCCCCGCGGGGCCTGGGGGTACTCGCTACCGGGCCTGTCGACTTCCATGGGGGGATGGTGTCACGACGGCGGCGACCTGGTCCGTGGCCCAGAGGCATCTAGTAATAAAAATAGGGGAAAGTTGTGTGGAATTTATGTGGTAAAAATTAAGATAAAGTTTATAGATGGTAAAATACGTGACGCCACCTGTGGTATTCTGGTCAGAGGTGACCAGCGCTGCGTTGTTGCTTCTCTGGGATGGATGTTGGGCGCAGCTATGATGTTGTAGCCCTCCACAGGTAGGGCTGTAGTCCCAGGGCAAAGATATTAAATAAATAGTAAAAATGGCTGTAAACGTTGGGGTGCAGATAAATGAGAGAAAGACACAGAGAGGTGCAGTTTTTTTACCTTTTACTAGTAATTGGTTGTAGTCCGGAGTACCACATACAGGTGATGGGATGAGTCCAGCTCGCCTGGAGGCATTCAGGGATCCACCTTGCCAGGTGGGGATTTAGGACCTTCCTTTCTGCGCTATGTGTGTGGGTCTCCGCTGTATATAACTATGCTGCGATCCTCTATTTGTGATGGTTTCACTAACCTGTACGGCTGTCAGCGTGAGCCTATTCCACGGGTACCGTCCTTTTCACCATCAGCCCCGGGCTCCTTATCCGCTGACGTGCCCTCTGGTGTTCAATGTGCACAGGAATTTACAATCCCCTGTACTTTCAAATTCGGCTATCAGGACTTACAGCTCCTGTCAGCCAAAAGGGCCTGTCTCACTAAGCGATATCGCTAGCAATATCGCTATAATGTCACTGGTTTTTGTGATGCTATAGTGATATTGCTAGCGATATCGCTATGTCTGATACTTACCTCCGACCGGCTCCCCCGCTGGTTATCGCTGATCGTGTGAGAACGTCCTGGCCTGTTTCTCGTCGTCAGCTTCCTGCTGGGCTTCCTACTGTGACGACGAACGACGCGTGGACGCGGGTGGGAGGACGTCAGGATCGCCTCGTCTGACAGGTAAGTAGCGACCCCTGACCCCTGCGATGTCGCTGGTGAGATCTGCCTGTGTGGCAGCTCACTAGCGACCACTTAGCGATGTACCAGCGATCCTGACCGTGTCATATCGCTGGTCGGGATCGCTGGTGCATCGCTTAGTGTGACAGTACCTTAAGACTCTGATGTCCCTTTTCTCTTTATTAGCGCTTCACTCAGGGGTCTGCTATATCCAGTATTTTAGCTTCCCTAGAGTCTCTCAGTCTCTGCTCTTGTCCTTTCCCTCTTCACAGATCAGCTCTGCATATCGAGCTCCTCTCAGATCAGCTCCCTGTCTTCATCTGACAGGATCTTCTAGAAAGATCTCTTTACCTCACGTCCTCACGTTTAACTGTCATTTCTCCTCACAGCTCACAGCTGCTTCGTTTCCATGACAACCCCCTCAGATGATTTCTAGCTGACTCACCATCCCCCTCTGCTGGCCAGAATTTATAAGGCATCTCCCTTTTCTGACCTGCAGCAGGAAATTGTGATTAAATCTATGCTGCCTGGCATGGGGGTCCCTTTCTGCCTCCAAGCATGACTTCACCTCTTAGAGGGAGGCGATGTCACTGTGACAACCGGACTCTGAGGTGTCACATGTGGGTTTCCTCCGGGTTTCCTCCAGTTTACTCTCACATTCCAAAGACATACTGATAGGGAATGTAGATTGTGAACCCCATTGGGGGATAGCGATGATAATGTCTGTAAAGCGCTGCGGAATAAGGTAGCGCTATATATGCAAAGCATAATAAATAAGTAAAATACTTTCTATTGAAACATCTAATGAGCGTGAAGAGAAGAAGGGGGAGCTGTAACATCGCCAATTATGATTGATGGATCCTGTATTATCAGTTATGAATAGAGATGTTACCTGTCATTGTCATCCTGCCTCTGATGACAAGGAAACTTCTGAAAACTCTTCCTAAAATGACAAGAAGTAAAAGGGTAAAAAAGCTTCAGGTGCTAGTGTGAAAACCATAGATTGATAAGAGAGACTAAAGGCCCCCATACACATTAGACTAATGTCAGCCAACCCACCGATATTAATGTATTCTGATGACTGCTGTGTATAGGGGCGCCACCTGACTGACGGTCGGTGGAAGATGTCGATCTCACATGTTTGTTTTCGGACTTTGTATTGCTCTCACGGAGATAAACTGCCAGTCGACATGTAAGCCAGCAGCTTTCTCATAGTGAACAGAGGGGCGCTCAACTGATTGAGTACTCCTGTGTATGTGAGAGTTGGCCAAGATGGCTGACAGCGTCATTCTGCCGACAGCCACCCAATATGACCAGCTTAAGAGTTCATATCGTATGACCTGAAACCTTACATGACTACATGACTTACATGACTACTGTTGGGCAATATGTTTTCTTATTAGTGGTCATCTAAATACCGGTTTACACAGGCAGCCTCCGCTTTAGATGATCACTGAATGATCCATAATAGATCACTGAGTGCGTATATGCTACCATTGTTCACGGTAGTCTTGTTTACACAGGACAATGCGCTGCCGAAAAAGATGATCTCTTGTGCAAACTAGAAAGATCGTTTGATCCAATGAACAAACCTTTTGCTCTGTCATCTGGTGATCTATAGCCTGTTTAGCCTACACAATTATTGAGCTGTGTAAATGCACCCAAAAATATGTAATATCTGTTTAAATTACCCTTAAATTTTAAGGGTAACTTAAAGGGGCATAAAATGTTCCTAATTTTACTAAGATTACACCTAACATGCCATTAGATTGTGATGCCACCCCGGCTAATGGGTCTAATAAGTGTAACGTAGTTTACTAGCGGCTAGCTTTAATCCTCAGATTCCTCGCTCTCTAGCAATATTTAATGATCTCTAATGACCCGTTCTTTTTTGTTTCATTGTTTACTATTAATTGAGAGTGTGACCATTAGTCTCAATGACCTAAAGTCACAAGAGCGTGTGCCTTTTAATGGCACCATAATATCTCTTATTTTGTGTTCTAATGCGTTTGTATAGAGATTAACTGCTCATTACAAAACTGTATACAGTATTATATAGTAAGGTAACTGAGAATGGAGCCGATTCAACAAATCTTTTATGCCAGAAACTGTTATAAAATGCTTTTAAAAGTTGCACAATTTTTTGAGCAACGTTGAGTTGTACAAATATTTTGCTACATTTTTGGGTCAGTTTGAAGCAGCTCTACTAAAATGAGCAGAACTGGGAAATGCTGAGACAGGATGAGGCATGGTTATGCCAGTCAGTCAAATTCAGCAAAAAGGTTGGCATTTTTTTAAATCCAGAAATACTACTCCAGTCCCTTTCTGGAGTAGTATTTCTGGCTATTGGGGGTGGATGAGCATGCCATTGAGAAGATGAGCCAAATTTATTAAGTGATGAACTTCTCTCAAAATTCAGTGAATCATGTTACTTCCAGTCTTTCATTATGACTGGTGTGCGCAATACCTGTCCTAATGGATCAGCCTCAAAGGCTTTAAGGAAAATATCAATGTGGGTTATAAGACATCACATGACATGTGAAAAGCCAGACAAATTAAAAGGAACCTGACAGCAGGTACATGCTGCCTGAACCATGAGCAGCATACATCAGGCATTGGTTGTATGATTTTAGCCAGGTATGTTTGAACCTTAAGCACTGAGGCATTTCAGAAAAAATATACCTTGAGAGTTGGCCGGGGAAGGAGCCACAAGGGAGACTAATTGAAAAGACCGGTCCTGGCTTCTCTTCACCAGTTGCTAATGACATACCATGTAGACATACCATTGATTGAACCTGAACAGTTGCACAGGGGCCCAAGAGGTAAGGGGACACATGACCTAGGATGCAAACCAAGCTTTCTGACACTTGGCACTACATTCCGACCCAAAATCTTTGGTAATCTTCAGATTTCATGATGCCTTGCACACAGTAAAGGCACCCAGTGCTAAAAGCAGCAAGACAATCCCCCAAAAATCTTTGAACCTCCACCATATTTTTAGGTACTGTGTTCTTTGTTTGTAGGCCTCTTTCTGTTTTCAGTAAACAGTATAATGATGTGCTTTAGCAAAAACTCCATTTTGGTCTTATCTGTTTACAATTCGCTTTCCCAGAAGAATTTAGGCTAAAGGTACTGTCACACTAAGCGATATCGCTAGCAATATCGCTATAACTTGTGACGTTATAGCGATATTGCTAGCGACATCGCTGTGTCTGATACTTACCTACGACCGGCTCCCCCGCTGGTTATCGCTGATCGCGCGAGAACGTTCAGGACCGCTTCTCATCGTCAGCTTCCTGCGGCGCTTCCTGTGGAGAGACGAGTGACGCGTGGAGCCGGGCGGGAGGACGCACGATCGCCGCGTCTGACAGGTAAGTAGCGACCCCTGACCCCAGCGATGTCGCTGGTGAGATCTGCCTGTGTGGCAGCTCACTAGCGACCACTTAGCAATGCACCAGCGATCCTGACCGCGTCATATCGCTGGTCGGGATCGCTGGTGCATCGCTAAGTGTGACAGTACCTTTACTCACGTACATTTTGGCAAACTGCAGTTTAGTTTTTTTATGTCTCTCTGTCAGCAGTGAGGTTCTCCTGGGTTTTCTGCCGTAACATTAACTTTCATTCAAATGTCGACAGATAATTTACACTGACACTGGTGCACCCTGAGCCTGCAGGACAGCTTGAATTTCTTTGTAACTTGATTTGGGCTGCTTATCCACCATCCGGGCTATCCTGTATTGCAACTTCTTACCAATTTTTCTCTGCCGTCTGTGTCCAGGGAGATTAGCTACAGTGTCACGGATTGTAAACTTCTTGATTATCTTGCGCACCATGGACAAAGGAACATCAAGATCTCTGGAGATGGACTTGTAATCTTGAGATTGTTAATATTGTTTAACAATTTTTGTTCTCAAGTCCTCAGATAGTTCTCTTCTCCTCTACTGTTCTCCATGCTTAGTGTGGCACACATAGACACACAATGCAAAGATTGAGTCAATTCTTCCCTTTTTAACTTGTTTCAAGTGTGATTTTCATATTGCCCATACCTGTTACTTGTCAGAGGCAAGTTTGAACCAGCATCACATGATTGAAGCAAAGTTGTTTACTCACAATTTTAGAAAGGTGCCAACAATTTTGCTTGCCCATTTTTGAAGTTTTGTGTGAAGTTACTTACAATTAACTTTTTTTCAATTTTTTTGTGTTGTTCCAATATACAAATTTAAATAAACATATGTATAGCTAAACTTGTGTAATTGTAATAATTTTCTGGGTGAAATACTTCATTTTCTGTAACAATTTCAAAGGTGCCAACACTTTAGGCCATGATTGTACCTGACTGAAAACATACAGCCAGAATCTGATATATGTTGTTGCCGGAGCATGTATTCGCTGTCAAGTTCACTTTAAGTTGAAATAAAAGTTTTTAAGCTACTGTAGAGTTTGTGTAATATTCAGCGATCACTGTTGACCAATTAAAGGCTTATTCCTATACTTTATTTAGAAGTTATCATCTATTCATGGGAAAGGTGATAATTTGTTGATTGATGGGTTGTCTCGGAGCCAAAATATTTATTTCATTTCTTTTTTACCTTTGCACAATAAAAACATTCTGTGAGTTATCATATTTTTTGTTGTTGCTTTTTTAATTTTTCCTCCACTTAGCCATACAAGGACTTGCTTTTTTTCAGGCTGAGATTTTTATCAGTACAAGTTTGGGATACACATTATGTGTAGAGTTGAGCGACTTTTGGTTTTTTAGGGTCGAGTTTCGTTTCGTGAAACCCGACTTTTCCAAAAGTCGGGTCGAGCAAGATCGTCCGATTATAGGGAAAAGTCGGGGTCGTCCCGAAACACGAAACCCAATGTAAGTCAATGGGGAATAAAAGTCGGCATTGAGAGGAGGACAGGAAACACACCTACAGTGCCCATTTGAATGCCAAAAGCATCAATTCTTCTTACTTAAGCTTGTTAACCTTAATTAACTTCATAATACAAGTTACGCACTGAAAAATGGGGGTTATTTGGCTAAAGTTGTGGGGGGGAGGGCTGGCTGCAGGTTTTCATGTGCCCTGGGCGAAAGAGCGCCCCTTTAACACATACCACAACTCATCATGCTCCGATACGGCAGAGAAATAGCGGTATAGTACAATGAAAAATACTTCACTTTTTACATCTCATGACGAGGCCCATCTATTTCTCCATACAGAATCATTGGTCCCATATAATGTTTGAAAAAGTATATGATGAGCTCCACATAATGCTACAGTATATGTTGGTCCCCATGGATGAAGCTCCACTGTCTTATGGGCCCAAATAATACTCCAAACATAATGGGCCCCATTTCTAATGCTCTAGTGTATAATGGGCCCTGTAAATGCTGCTCCAGTGTCTGATGTCCACCTTTGGAATGTTCCAGTGTATGGTGGGCCCCATCTATCATTCTCCAGAGTATAGTGCTCCCCAAAAATTGCTGTCCCAACATTGAAAACAATCAAATAAGTCTCCTCGCTAGGGAATCCCTGTACTTGTCTGGACTCCTCGTCGTCCCCATCTTCCATCTCACTGCACAGTATTTCATCTTTGCAAGTGCTGTGATCCTGAGCAAGCAGGGGGGGCCCACTCGTTGGCGACGGCACTGGCACAGGGCCCCTGATAGTACGGTGGTGTGTCTGATGGCGGGTGGGCCGAACCTGCACTTTCATCTGCAGCTTCCTCTTTGTCACCGTGTAAGATGGAACTGTATATGGGAAGGGTAACCTGAGTTTCATCAGGGTCAGATTCAGGTCGTGTAGCGTGCGAGGGGAATGTAGTGGTCTGGGTCAATGTACCAGCAGATTCATCGAGCAGTGGCTGGGCATCAGTGCACTTGTGTCGCCCCAAGGAGTACGGTCGCCACAGTGGCATTACCTTCTTCCTAGGGAGTGTGATGTCATGCTTGGGAGTAACGAACGATCTCTCTAGCAGGTTAACTGATTGGGCGGCGTTATTCCCACGAGTCATGACCCTCCAAACAGCGTTCATGAAGGCAAAGTGTTTGTTTTACGTGGGCAGTATTGTTGCAAAGCTGAACCTTAAAGGAATGTCCAGAAGGGCACCACCAGGAGTGGAGCCTACGGTTAAATTCGACTCCACTTGGGAAACCTCAACCATGCCAGCTACAGAACAGATGCACACATTGCAAGCTTAATTCCGTTAACGAACGAGACTCCGTCATGCCCCGTGGTCCGAATCCGGCTTACTAGAGGGACACGTGAGGCTCTGGCACATGAGATTGGCCAATAACTGGTGTGTCATGCACTTACATGTCCGTGGCTGCATGTGCGCTACACTGAAAAGGCCAGCGTTTGTTGCTTACAGGTGCAGATAACCCGCTGAACAACGTTAGTGATGGGGATCACTGATTACAATTATTACCCGCGAATAGAGTTGAGCGAAACGGGTCGAAAAAATTCAAAAGTCGCCGACTTTTGGCAAAGTCGGGTTTCATGAAACGAAACCCGACCCTAGGATGAGGTCGGCCACGAGGTCGGCGACTTACGCGCCAAAATCGCGTTTCAAAAGTTTGTTTTGCGCTCTTTTTCAGCCAATCAGGATCCACGGACACTGTGGGCAACGTGATGACATAGGCACGGGTCACCACCATCTTTCAGAAGGGCATGCAAGTGATTGGCTTGCTTTGGTGGGCGTCACAGGGGGTATAAAAGGGCGTGCACGCTGACCGCCATCTTACTTCTGCCGATCTTAGTATAGGGAGAGGTTGCTGCTGATTCTGTAGGGAGAGCGTTAGGCAGGGAAGAAGACAAAAAAACTGCTTCTGCTGCTAGCGATTTGGCCTGCACAACACACCAGTCACTGTGTGTGCAGTGCAAGGGGAGGCTATATAGTGGTGTATCAGTGGTGTTGGTTGTTGGGCTGCCTTCTAAGGCTTCCTGACATTCCTGTATTGCTGTTTACCCACTGCTCCGCAAACTGCTTTTTTAAAAGCAATCCCAATTTTTTTTTTTTGTCCTGCTGAGAAGAAAAAAAAACTGCTTCTGCTGCTAGCAATTTGGCCTGCACAACACACCAGTCACTGTGTGTGCAGTGCAAGGGGAGGCTATATAGTGGTGTATCAGTGGTGTTGGTTGTTGGGCTGCCTTCTAAGGCTTCCTGACATTCCAGCATTGCTGTTTACCCACTGCTCCGCAAACTGCTTTTTTAAAAGCAATCCAATCTCCCTTATCCTCTAGTCACTTTTGTCACAGCTGTGACATTGAGCCTGTCACATAGCGCTCAGATATTCATTGGGCCTCACACAATCCAAAAGTGTCCAGTGTCCAAAAGTGTGTGCAGAGATTCAAAATCTCCCTTATCCTCTAGTCACTTTGGTCACAGCTGTGCCATCGAGCCTGTCACATAGCGCTCAGATATCAGTGGGCCTCACACAATCCAAAAGTGTCCATCCAGTGTCCAAAAGTGTGTGCAGAGATTCAAAATCTCCCTTATCCTCTAGTCACTTTGGTCACAGCTGTGCCATCGAGCCTGTCACATAGTGCTCAGATATCAGTGGGCCTCACACAATCCAAAAGTGTCCAGTGTCCAAAAGTGTGTGCAGAGATTCAAAATCTCCCTTATCCTCTAGTCACTTTGGTCACAGCTGTGCCATCGAGCCTGTCACATAGCGCTCAGATATCAGTGGGCCTCACACAATCCAAAAGTGTCCAGTGTCCAAAAGTGTGTGCAGAGATTCAAAATCTCCCTTATCCTCTAGTCACTTTGGTCACAGCTGTGCCATCGAGCCTGTCACATAGCGCTCAGATATCAGTGGGCCTCACACAATCCAAAAGTGTCCAGTGTCCAAAAGTGTGTGCAGAGATTCAAAATCTCCCTTATCCTCTAGTCACTTTGGTCACAGCTGTGCCATCGAGCCTGTCACATAGCGCCCAGATATCAGTGGGCCTCACACAATCCAAAAGTGTCCAGTGTCCAAAAGTGTGTGCAGAGATTCAAAATCTCCCTTATCCTCTAGTCACTTTGGTCACAGCTGTGCCATCGAGCCTGTCACATAGCGCTCAGATATCAGTGGGCCTCACACAATCCAAAAGTGTCCATCCAGTGTCCAAAAGTGTGTGCAGAGATTCAAAATCTCCCTTATCCTCTAGTCACTTTTGTCACAGCTGTGCCATCGAGCCTGTCACATAGCGCTCAGATATCAGTGGGCCTCACACAATCCAAAAGTGTCCAGTGTCCAAAAGTGTGTGCAGAGATTCAAAATCTCCCTTATCCTCTAGTCACTTTGGTCACAGCTGTGCCATCGAGCCTGTCACATAGCGCTCAGATATCAGTGGGCCTCACACAATCCAAAAGTGTCCAGTGTCCACAAGTGTCTGCAGAAATTCAAAATCTCCCCTGTCCTATAGACACCTTGTACCTTGTTTTACATTACTATATAGTTTGTTGGATTTTGTCTACATTTCTACCAAAAATGAGGAAGGCTGGTGGAAGAGGCAGTGGAATTGGGCGGGGGTTGGCAGCTGGTAATGATGGTGTTGGTGGTGGATCTGATGGTAGTGGCAAGAGCAAAATAGGACCGAATGCAGGAGGTGCTGACCCTGCGTCATCGTCTGGCTACATAAGGCCTCGAACGCTTAGTTTTCTAGGAGTTGGCAAACCGCTTTTAAAGCCAGAGCATCAGGAAAAAGTTTTGTCTTACATTGCTGACTCAGCCTCCAGCTCTATCGCCTCCTCTTCTTCAGTTGTAAAAAGTAAAAGCACTGAGTCGTCATTGGAGGTTCATGTTCATGAACCACACCTTTCCTTGTGTCCTTCACCCCAACCAAGATTGAAGGATGACGCAGGCCATACTACTGATTACTCCATGGAGCTGTTTTCACATACCATGCCTGGATTATCAAGTGAAATGGTGAATTACCCAGGCCAAGATGAATCTGACATGGAGTGCACTGATGCACAGCCGCTGATGGATGATTCTGCTGGTACATTCACTCAGAGCACTACATTGTCCTCGCAGTGTACAGAGCCAGATTCTGACCCTGATGAGACTCAGGTGCCCCTTCCCGCACACTATACCACCATACACGGTGACACAGAGGAAGGTGCACATGACATAGAAGAGGAGGTGATGGATGACCCAGTTGTTGACCCAGATTGGCATCCATTGGGGGAAGAGGGTGCTGCTTCCAATAGCTCAGATGAGGAGCATCCACAGCAGACATCGACATCGCAACAGCTGTTATCTGGCAGGCCCGGAGCACTCCAAAGACAGGTTCCAAACATCAAAAGAGTTGCTGGACAGCTTGTCCAGAGGGTCAAAAGATCACAGTGTGCTAGGCCGCAAAATGTCTGCCAAAGTAGGAAGAGTGCAGTGTGGCACTTTTTTGAACAAAATCCTCATGATCAGGCCAAGGTTATCTGTAAGAAGTGCGCAAAGACCTTTAGCCGAGGGAAAAATCTGAAAAATTTGAATACCAGTTGCATGCTTAGACATTTAACCACCATGCACTTGCAAGCGTGGACACAACACCAAACCTCAAGTGCCACATGTGCAACTGATCACAACGAAGGTAGTCAGCAACGCTACATTGTTTCCCCCACTGTAAGCCCACCGGTTAGCACAGCAGCAAATGTTGAGGTGTCGTTGCAAGGCCACAGCAGTCAGGGAATCCCACTGTTATATCAACGAAAGACTGATTCTAGGCGTGGATCCAGGATGCTGGCCAACCAGTAGTCGTCATCGTTCATCATTTTGGCAATGCCGGGGTCCCTTTTTAGGATCTGCAAGGCATAATCTGACATGTGGGCCAATGTTCCCGGTGTCAATGATGCACTGCGAGTGCTGGGTGGAGGAGCACTTTCTGGCAAATCCATATCCCTCCAGTCACGCACAAGCCCTGTACCAGACCTTGCCACGCCAACATTTTCACTTGCCCCACGAGATGCATCCTCCTCCCCTAAGTAATCATCCCCATCATCATCCTCCTCCTCCTCTTCTTCCTCCACCTCGTCCAGGAGAGGTCCCTGAGCAGACAATGGCTGAATGTCATCAAGGATTCCCTCCTCTTCCTCCTCATCAACATTGGCTGCAGACGCTTGCTCCTTAAGGTGCGTCAAAGTTTGCATGAGCAGACACATAAGTGGGATGTTCATGCTTAGGATGGCGTCGTCTGCGCTTACCAGCTGTGTGCATTCCTCAAAACACTGAAGGACTTTACAGAGGTCTTTCAGCTTCGACCACTGCACACCTGTCAACTCCATGTCTGCTCTCAAAGTGCCTGGCCGTGTATCCTCCCACAAATGCATTATGGCCTGCCTCTGCTCGCACAGCCGCTCCACCATGTGCAGGGTGGAGTTCCACCTTGTTGCAATGTCGATAATGAGGCGGTGGTTGGGAAGGTGGAGCAATCGCTGCAGCTTCTGCATACGAACGGAGTGTACAGGCGACCGGCGGATGTGCGCGCACAGTCTTTGCACCTTCTGGAGCAGGGCTGTTAACTCCGGATAATTTTTGAGGAAGCACTGCACCACCAGGTTCAAGGTGTGAGCCAAGCAAGGTATGTGGCTGAGTTTTGAAAGGGCTATGGCTGCCACAAAATTACGGCCGTTATCACTAACTACCTTGCCTGCCTCAAGATGTACACTGCCCAGCCATGACTCAGTTTGTCGCTTCAAGTACTCGGCCAGCACCTCGGCGGTATGTCTGTTGCCCAAACACATCATCTGCAACACAGCCTGCTGACGCTTTCCACTAGCTGCTCGATAGGGGGACACATCGTGTGCAACAGTGGCAGCTGCAGATGGAGTGCTTGTACGACTGCGCTCTGTGGACGAGCTTTTGCTTCTGGAGGAGGAGGAGGAGGAGGAGGGTCGAACGCCTACAGCCATCTGTTTCCTATACCGTGGGTTAGGCAGCACTGTCCCACCACCGCTGTCCCCTGGGGACCCTGCATCCACTACATTAACCCAGTGCGCAGTGATGGACACGTAACGGCCCTGGCCATGCCGACTGGACCATGCATCAGTTGTGAGGTGCACCTTTCCGCTCACTGACTGCTTGAGTGCATGGACAATGCGGTCTTTCACATGATGGTGGAGGTCTGGGATGGCTTTGCGAGAGAAGAAGTGGCGACTGGGTAGGTCATAGCGTGGTACTGCATAGGCCATGAGTTCGCGGAAAGCTGTGCTTTCCACCAACCGAAAGGGCATCATCTCAAACGAGATTAGTTTGGCAATGTGGGCGTTCAAACCCAGTGTACGCGGATGAGAGACTGAGTACTTTCTTGACCTACTCATAGTGTCTGGGAGGGTGAGCTGGACTTGAGAGCTGCATATGGTGGAAGTAGCGGTGGACAGGGCGGACTGAGAGAGGGTTGATGATGGTGATGGAGTTGGTGTTCTTTCTGATGGCCTAGAATCAGTCTTTCGTTGATATAACAGTGGGATTCCCTGACTGCTGTGGCCTTGCAACGACACCTCAACATTTGCTGCTGTGCTAACCGGTGGGCTTACAGTGGGGGAAACAATGTAGCGTTGCTGACTACCTTCGTTGTGATCAGTTGCACATGTGGCACTTGAGGTTTGGTGTTGTGTCCACGCTTGCAAGTGCATGCTGGTTAAATGTCTAAGCATGCAACTGGTATTCAAATTTTTCAGATTTTTCCCTCGGCTAAAGGTCTTTGCGCACTTCTTACAGATAACCTTGGCCTGATCATGAGGATTTTGTTCAAAAAAGTGCCACACTGCACTCTTCCTACTTTGGCAGACATTTTGCGGCCTAGCACACTGTGATCTTTTGACCCTCTGGACAAGCTGTCCAGCAACTCTTTTGATGTTTGGAACCTGTCTTTGGAGTGCTCCGGGCCTGCCAGATAACAGCTGTTGCGATGTCGATGTCTGCTGTGGATGCTCCTCATCTGAGCTATTGGAAGCAGCACCCTCTTCCCCCAATGGATGCCAATCTGGGTCAACAACTGGGTCATCCATCACCTCCTCTTCTATGTCATGTGCACCTTCCTCTGTGTCACCGTGTATGGTGGTATAGTGTGCGGGAAGGGGCACCTGAGTCTCATCAGGGTCAGAATCTGGCTCTGTACACTGCGAGGACAATGTAGTGCTCTGAGTGAATGTACCAGCAGAATCATCCATCAGCGGCTGTGCATCAGTGCACTCCATGTCAGATTCATCTTGGCCTGGGTAATTCACCATTTCACTTGATAATCCAGGCATGGTATGTGAAAACAGCTCCATGGAGTAATCAGTAGTATGGCCTGCGTCATCCTTCAATCTTGGTTGGGGTGAAGGACACAAGGAAAGGTGTGGTTCATGAACATGAGCCTCCAATGACGACTCAGTGCTTTTACTTTTTACAACTGAAGAAGAGGAGGCGATAGAGCTGGAGGCTGAGTCAGCAATGTAAGACAAAACTTTTTCCTGATGCTCTGGCTTTAAAAGCGGTTTGCCAACTCCTAGAAAACTAAGCGTTCGAGGCCTTATGTAGCCAGACGATGACGCAGGCTCAACACCTCCTGCATTCGGTCCTATTTTGCTCTTGCCACTACCATCAGATCCACCACCAACACCATCATTACCAGCTGCCAACCAACGCCCAATTCCACGGCCTCTTCCACCAGCCTTCCTCATTTTTGGTAGAAATGTAGACAAAATCCACCAAACTATATAGTAATGTAAAACAAGGTACAAGGTGTTTATAGGACAGGGGAGATTTTGAATTTCTGCAGACACTTGTGGACACTGGACACTTTTGGATTGTGTGAGGCCCACTGAATATCTGAGCGCTCTGTCACAGGCTCGATGGCACAGCTGTGACCAAAGTGACTAGAGGATAAGGGAGATTTTGAATTTCTGCAGACACTTGTGGACACTGGACACTTTTGGATTGTGTGAGGCCCACTGATATCTGAGCGCTATGTGACAGGCTCGATGGCACAGCTGTGACCAAAGTGACTAGAGGATAAGGGAGATTTTGAATTTCAGCAGACACTTGTGGACACTGGACACTTTTGGATTGTGTGAGGCCCACTGATATCTGAGCTCTATGTCACAGGCTCGATGGCACAGCTGTGACAAAAGTGACTAGAGGATAAGGGAGATTTTGAATTTCAGCAGACACTTGTGGACACTGGACACTTTTGGATTGTGTGAGGCCCACTGATATCTGAGCGCAATGTCTCAGGCTCGATGGCACAGCTGTGACAAAAGTGACTAGAGGATAAGGGAGATTTTGAATTTCAGCAGACACTTGTGGACACTGGACGCTTTTGGATTGTGTGAGGCCCAATGAATATCTGAGCGCTATGTGACAGGCTCGATGGCACAGCTGTGACCAAAGTGACTAGAGGATAAGTGAGATTTTGAATTTCAGCAGACACTTGTGGACACTGGACACTTTTGGATTGTGTGAGGCCCAATGAATATCTGAGCGCTATGTGACAGGCTCGATGGCACAGCTGTGACAAAAGTGACGAGAGGATAAGGGAGATTTTGAATTTCTGCAGACACTTGTGGACAATGGACACTTTTGGATTGTGTGAGGCCCACTGATATCTGAGCGCTATGTGACAGGCTCGATGGCACAGCTGTGACAAAAGTGACGAGAGGATAAGGGAGATTTTGAATTTCTGCAGACACTTGTGGACACTGGACACTTAGGCTAAGTGCACACGTACCGGAACTCTCGCGGAAATTACCGCGAGAATTCCGGAATTCCAGTCCGCAGGAAAATCGCATTTTAAATTCCCGCGATTTTCCCGCGGAAAAACTAGCATTTTGCAAGCGTATTTAGCTTGCAAAATGCTAGCGTTCTCCAAGCGATCTGTAGCATCGCTGGGAGAACTGATTGACAGGTTGGTCACACTCGTCAAACATAGTGTTTGACAAGTGTGACCAACTTTTTACTACTGAGGCCGCCTATGCAGCATCAATAGTAAAAGATAGAATGTAAAAAAAAATAAAAAATAGTGTTATTCTTACCTTCCGACGTCCCGCGCATCCGTTCCCAGTAATCCTTTGCGAAAATGCCCGCGATGACGTCAGTTCTCGCGAGATCGCGACGTCTCGCGGTAATTCGCGATGACGTCGCGCGAATGACCGCGAGACTTCGCGATCCCGCGAGAACGGACGCCATCGCGGGCATTTTCGCAAAGGACTACTGGGAACAGGAGCGTGGAGAGAAGCGGAAAGACTGCGCGGGACGTCGGAGGGTGAGAATAACAATATTATTTATTTTTAAATTCTATTTTTTACAGGGGTATGGTACCCAAAGCCCGGAGGACAGTCTCCTCTCCTCCGGACCGTGGGTACCATCCGCAATTGTTCTGCTTACTTTCCGCATGTTGTGCACAGCCACATGCTGAAAGTAAGCGGAACAATGCATTCCTATGGGTGCGGGATCGCCGCGATTCCGCAAAATAATGAACATTCTGCGGTTTTTACCGCGAAGCGATTCCGCCGCTGTAGAAACCGCAGCATTAGCACAGCATTGCGGAATCCCATAGGAATGCATGGGATGCTTATTTTTTGCGTTTTCGCGGCAAAATCGCGCGGTTAAAACCGCCGCGGAAACGCGAAAAAAACGCCACGTGTGAACTCAGCCTTATGGATTGTGTGAGGCCCACTGAATATCACAGCACTATGTCACAGGCAGAAATTGGCTAGTGTATCACAAACTACAAGGTGTATGTAGAATTGGGCAGAATAGGAATCTCCCTAGAGTGCAGGTCTGTAAGAACGGAACATGTCCTCGTTTTATTCTCACAGAGTGACACACTGATAGCTTCACTGTGGCTGTGATAACAGCCGTTACATGGTACTGTGTGAGGAGCGTACACCGCTGTATGGTGTGAAAAAATGCACGCTCAGTACCTCAGCAGGACAAAAAAAAAAATTGGGATTGCTTTTGAAAAAGCAGTTTGCGGAGCAGTGGGTAAACAGCAATGCAGGAATGTCAGGAAGCCTTAGAAGGCAGCCCAACAACCAACACCACTGATACACCACTATATAGCCTCCCCTTGCACTGCACACACAGTGACTGATGTGTTGTACAGGCAAAATCGCTAGCAGCAGAAGCAGTTTTTTTTTCTTCTCAGCAGGACGAAAAAAAAATTGGGATTGCTTTTAAAAAAGCAGTTTGCGGAGCAGTGGGTAAACAGCAATGCAGGAATGTCAGGAAGCCTTAGAAGGCAGCCCAACAACCAACACCACTGATACACCACTATATAGCCTCCCCTTGCACTGCACACACAGTGACTGATGTGTTGTACAGGCAAAATCGCTAGCAGCCGAAGCAGTTTTTTTTTCTTCTCAGCAGGACAAAAAAAAAATTGGGATTGCTTTTAAAAAAGCAGTTTGTGGAGCAGTGGGTAAACAGCAATGCAGGAATGTCAGGAAGCCTTAGAAGGCAGCTCAACAACCCACACCACTGATACACCAATATATAGCCTCCCCTTGCACTGCATACACAGTGACTGGTGTGTTGTACAGGCAAAATCGCTAGCAGCAGAAGCAGTTTTCTTTTCTTCTCAGCAGGACAAAAAAAAAAATTGGGATTGCTTTTAAAAAAGCAGTTTGCGGAGCAGTGGGTAAACAGCAATGCAGGAATGTCAGGAAGCCTTAGAAGGCAGCCCAACAACCAACACCACTGATACACCACTATATAGCCTCCCCTTGCACTGCACACACAGTGACTGGTGTGTTGTACAGGCAAAATCGTTAGCAGCAGAAGCAGTTTTTGGTGTCTTCTTCCCTGCCTAACGCTCTCCCTACAAAATCAGCAGCAGCAGCAGCTCTCCCTATTCTGAGATCAGCATGAGTAACATAGCGGTCGGCGTGCACGCCCTTTTATACCCCCTGTGACGCCCCCCAAAGCAAGCCAATCACTTGCATGCCCTTCTGAAAGATGGTGGTGACCCCTGCCTATGTCATCACGTTGCCCACAGTGTCCGTGGATCCTGATTGGCTGAAAAAGAGCGCAAAACAAACTTTTGAAACGTGACTTTGGCGCGTAAGTCGCCGACCTCGTGGCCGACCTCATCCTAGGGTCGGGTTTCGTTTCATGAAACCCGACTTTGCCAAAAGTCGGTGACTTTTGAAATTTTTCGACCCGTTTCGCTCAACTCTAATTATGTGTATATTGATTGCACTGAAAATAGCAATTCTGCTATTTTTCTTTTGTTTTTATTTTTAGTTTTTACCATGATTTTTTCTGGATTAAAGATTAATATGTCTATTTTGTTTCTACTCAGGAGGGACTTTTTTTGTTCATTTTTATTTTGTCCATCTAATAGACTTAGGGTGCATTTGCATTAGCCAATTATCGAGAACTAGTGTTCCTAGGAACACCAATTTCTCAATAATCATGCAGTGCAATCAGGTTTCCAATTACCCAAAGAACAAGCAAAATGTCCACTGATGGTGGATGAGTCTGGGTTTGGTGAAACAAGGAGAGCGTTATCTGTACATCTGTATTATGCCAACTGTTAAGTTTGGTGGAATAGAGATAACGTTACTGTTTTTTTTTCATAGTTTGGCCTATGTCCCTAAATTCCAGTGAAAGAAAATTGCAATGGCCCCCAATATAAAAAAAAAATTTTGAACAAGTGCAGCTTCAAGTTTTGTGGGAACAGCTTGAGAAAGACCTTTTTTTGTTCCAGCATGACTATGTCCCAATTTACAAAGCAAGGTCCATAAAAGGCTTGTTGGGGAGTTTGGTGTGGAAGAAATTGAGTGGCCGCAAAGAGCCCTGACCTCAACCCCATTCAGCACCTTTAGGATAAACATCAAAAATGCTCTTCTGGGTAAATGGGCAAAAATTCTCACAGACACCTGCAAAATCCTTATAGAAAATGTGTACAGAAGAGTAGGAATGGTTATAGCCAACTCCATATTATAGAAGCACTCCCAATTACAATGGCTCATTTTGCCTTTCTACCCAATTAATTCTTCCAGGTTCTCGGCTCTATGTTTACATAGGAAGTCTCTTGTCCCTACCTTTATCATTACCCTCTTCAACTCCTGACCCAGCTGCTCTGCTCCTCGCCCTGCCAGGTACTTTTGCAATGATGACTCAAAAGAGACTTCCTGCTTCATATCATAAACCTAACAGAAAAGAGAAGAATTAACTGGGTAGAAGGGCCAAATGAGCAATTGTAAGTACACAGTGCAATATAATATGATGATTCAAATATAGTAAGAGGATTAAAAGTTTTATGGGAGTGCTCCTTTAAAGCGAATCTGTCACCACATTTGACCTATCTCAACTATTAATATGGGCATACAGGTTATAGAATGCTGAAAAAAGTCATCCCTGTATGTCTCATATCAGATGCCTTGTTGTTGAGAAATCATCACTTCACATGAATGACCTCGTCCAGGTTCTGGGGTAGATGTTGTCTGGAAGATAATGTGAGGTCATACAATAATAATAATAATAATAATAATAATAAATTTTATTTCTATAGCGCCGACATATTCCGCAGCACTTTACATTTCAGAGGGGATTTGTACAGACGATAGACATTACAGCATAACAATAATCACATAGATCATAATAGATACCAAGAGGAATGAGGGCCCTGCTCGCAAGCTTACAATCTATGAGGAAAGAGGGGAGACACGGAAGGTGGGTGGTAACAATTTCCCTGATTGTATGGACCAGCCATAATGTTAAGTGTGTAACAGTACAGACACAGAGGGCTAATAGATGCATAAAGCATGTGGGAACATGATGCGGGGAACCTGGTTATGGTAAAACTTTTGACTGGGCCACACAGGGATAGATTAGGTTAATGCGTTGAGGCGATAGGCCAATCTGAATACAAGCTCATCAGCTGAGGCCAGCCTGTTTCATAGGGAAGGAAAAAATCCATAAATTCTTCTACAAATGCTTGAAATCAAGACAGAACAAATATTCTGTAATGTTAAAGGATAAGCTTTATCTTCGAAATTAACTAGAGACGGTCTGAGTTGCAATTTCACTTCCTGTTCATCTCCAAAGATGTTGGATAGGGTTGAGGTCAAAGCGCAGTGCGGCCGGGCATGTTCTTCCATACCGAACTCAACCAACTATGTCCTCATGCATCTTGTTTTGTCCACTGGACACAGTCATGGAGGATAGAAAAAGTGCATTCCCCAACTGTTCTCACAAAGTTGGAAGGATACAATTGTCCAACATGTCTCAGTATGCTGAAACATTAAAATTTCCATTCACTGGAACTCTCCCAAGGGTAGAATTACAATATGCTTCTTGATATGAGGTCAATGACCAAAATGAACCATGGACCATTCCAAATAACAATATCAGAAACTAATTTTTTTTTTATCTTTCGAATAAATAAATGAGGACGTGTTATAATAACAATCAGGGAAAAGATTTTTTTTACTTGAAAAGGAAATATTCCTCGGATAATAAAAACTAAGGCAGGACACATAAATCACGGAGAATACGGGCTGTTCGATAGCATTAGCAAAGAGATTCATGACACAGAACAATGTATAATTGATGTGTGAGGCTGCCTTGATGGTAAAATAACAATACTTTCCATTACAGATGAGAATTTTGACAGCCCAGACAGTGAGACTGTATGAATTTTATGGGTCATGTGGGTTCCATTCTGATCTACAGGTCGCTCTTACTTCTTCATACTTGAAAGCATTTAATGGATTATAGTAATAGAACAAAGAATATGCACTAATAGTGTCGCTGAATCACAGGCTCTCTGTATATTGCACTGGGTTACGGTTCAGACCATATCACAGATGACTGTTTTCATATTCTAGAAACTGGACAATTTTATGAGCAAAACATGAGCTATTTAAGACAGCTTTGGCTTGTGCATTCTGTAGGAATTATATATGAAAAAAAGTAAAAAAATAAAGCAACAACAAGGATATAATATAAGATTGTATTACAAAACTAGATTATGCGGTTTCAAAATTTCTGGATTATGGGACAATCACAGAAACATGGGTAAAATACTCCTCGCAAGACAAAACATGATTTATGCTAGTGTCATATTGAATTAATTTGGATTTATATGAGGTCAGCATGGGGTTATATATTATTTAGGGGGAAATGGAGATCAACGCACTGTAGCAAAGAAATGGATAATTTCTGCTCCATTTAAGTGGTTTTCCTACAACATACATTTATGACAGTAGGTTAGCAAAACATTGACAATTTGCTTTGGCAATGTTTTACCAATTTGGCAAATATTCTATTATGGAGTTCTATAAAAAGAGAACTCGTCACGTATGGCATGTATGTAAAGGTGCTTTAATGCTGAGTAAATCCTCTCCTTACTTATAGAAATAAGTTTTGCTGTTTTGGAGAAATCCATTGTTGAAATTGTATGCGAATGAATTCCAAGTGCAGTAGGGTGAGAGCTGCACTTTCAGCTCTTCTGCCTTTCACCATTTTCCCCGCCTGCTACCTGCCTCCTGTCTCTAGGTCACTAATGGTTCATTAACCTGTAAGTCAAAGACAGGAGGCAGGCAATAGGCGGGGATCAGGATCAGAGGCAGCAGAGCTGTAAGTGCAGCACTCGCTCCACTGCACTTGTTAAGTCATTAGAATATTACTTAAACTATAGATTTCTCTAAAGCAGAAACATGGATTTATTCAAGAAAGTTTCTAATTTGCTCAGCATGAAAGTACCTTTACATACTTGCCATTAGTTTTGGGTATAAAACCTGATGACATTTTCTCTTGAAAAGTGGAAATCCAGTTCCACAATCTATAATTTCTATAAAACAATTTGGCAAAACAAAAGTGAAGCAATTTTTAACAGATTCTCTCATATCTATTTGGGACATATCCATGTTATAGTTCTTTAACTTGGCCTCGATTCATCAAGACCACTGTTTTTCACATCAGTCTCGATGTGGCAGCGAGCTGGAGTCAGATGCTCCTAATTCATTAAGAGGAGCACATCTCTTAACGAATCTGCAGTGCACCTCACCATAGAATCTCTATTGGCAGTCACATGTTTCGGGGTGTTGCCCCTCCTCAGTGCAAACCAAGATATCTCTGAAGAGGCAATTTGTATATTATAGTGCTGGCATACTGAAGATAAAGAAGAACCTAATATAAAAAAATAAATAGTAAGGTATAGAGAAAAGTAATCGGAACAGCTCCTGGAATACTAGAATAGTCACATACTGTATACCATAATCAGCTTTAACATGTTAAAGGGGGATGAGAGCAGCTAGACAATCCTTTTCTATAGACAGTCAGACTACGTCTGATAGGGCAGGAAAGCTTTAAATGTGTATGTAATACACATGCTCAGCTGGCAATGGTGTAACACCGCAGCTAGTATTGCCTTTAGATCACTACTTCTAGCACAAATAGGTCAGGTCACAGCTATATAATATAACATATTATGTATGAAAAATTACATTCTTTGTCTTCTTGATAATATAACGAGGCTCATTTGATATATTTAGTGAAAAGTCTTAAAGAAAATCTGCCACCAAGTTTTTGCTACCTCATCTGAGAGCAGTGTAATATAGGAAAAGAGACCCCGATTTCAACAATGTACCACATAGTTAGCTGGGTGCAGCAGTTGTTACACAATCAGAGTTTTTAGATGTTGAATGTAGCAGAGATGAGAAAGCAAACCCCTCCCACATCACAGCTCTCCACGTACATTGTCTATTGACAGCTGCTTATTTGATTTGAGGAGGGGGTGTGGTCGGACTAGGGCTCACGTGAGCACCGACCCTAGCAGTGATAATGTCCTGGTGATAAAACCTTCACTGTATGGAAACAACAGCACACAGCCTATTAAGCTAAAATCAGTGTCTCAGCTGCTATATTTTGATGCCCTCAGATTACAGACAGATTCCTTTCTAGGTAATAATCTGATCCAAAGGACCACCAAAGTTTAGCTCTATTATGTAGGAATACTGGGTATACATTGTTCAATTTTCTGCAGCACACCAACAGGGCAAATTGGGTACTGCACAATTCCAATATTTTTTTGTAGATATTTTTGTAGGCACTCTGATGAATAGATGAGGGAATACATAGGGGAATACCATCTGTTAAATCAAGTTAAGTTTCTAAACCTAACAACGTTATTATTATTACTATAACTACGAAGAAGAATTGGCATTTCTTAGCACAATAGCATTAGTAGCAATATTATCGAATTTATGAATATACTGTAAAGACATACTATGACATTCTATACCTAAACCTATAGGATTACACGAAATCGTTAATTTTATCCCCAGCTAACCTGAAATGATTTTGTGTTTTGTTTATCTGCTCGCAACCCTATGTGAGACTATCCCTGGTATGGATGAAAGAATCATGTCTCCATTCATTTCCTATCTTGCAGAATTGCCTTCGCATTTCATATCATTGGTACATAATCCTATTCTCTCCATTATTTTCTTAATATCAAGTACAGCGGAAGATAATGGATAGATGCTGTAATAACAGTGTGGCCTGTAGGAGACCCTCCAGGGAAATAGCTTTGATGCCGGTGGAATATTAATGCTTCTCTAGTCCATGCGCTTCTTTTTTTTCACTTTATCTCTTGTTTTCCAAACTACATAATGACTTGTATATAATAGCAGATGAGACAACGATGCAATAAAAATTACTGCAAACGAACACTGCAGAACAGATAGTGTATTCAGCCTATTATAGGGGTAATAAGCACAATTATAATACAGGTCAAATGTCAATCAGAAGAGGACATAATGGCCAGTGAGACCAGTGGAGCAGGCAGCATATCCCATGAAATACAAAATAAATCACTAGAATGTAATTCTATTTTATCAGCCTTTCTCCTATTAAGGTTTGCTTAGTTGCACTTAGTTGTACTCAGAAATCTTGGTGACAACCAATATGGCGTCCACAACAGCTCCATCTCTTTGGATATTTCCAGTTTGTAATTCAGGAGGAAAAAAATAGATGACAACCAACCTTGATCAAAGTGAACACATTGGCCTTATAAAAAAAAATTGGATTTGTAAAGAAGGCAACCCCTGTGTCCTACCTGTAGACTCTTGCTTCTTCTACTCAAACTTCTAAGTAGGGACTTATATTTTTGTTAAATACAACATCTTTGCAATAGTATTTTTGGAAGTAGAGAACACTTACAGAGCAAAATTGGAATCTATAGGAGAGGACCAAAGAAAATAGAGGATGGTGCATGGAAAAGGGGCACGATCGGTTGTGAGATACGGTGATATGGCCACAATGTACAGGAGTTAAGAAGAGTGGCCATGTGGCAAGAGGCTTCAGAGATATAGTCGGAGTCCTGGGAGTGAGAATCCGGCCCCCTGTCCTTCACTCACAGTCCAAATCCAAAGCGGGAATTTCTTTTGCAAATTGCTGCTATGAAATCCATCTCAATCTAGGAGGCACCTGTTGTACCGATGTCACAGCTGAAACAGGTTACGTTCCCGCAATGAATTTCTGACGCTGCGTGAAAAATGCAGTGTATTACAGTCTCACCAAAGTGGATGGGATTTAGAGAATTATTATTTCCCTTTTGCAAACTGACTTTGATGAATTTTTCAAAACTCCGCAACATGTTAATTTATCTTGCAATTAAGTTGAGTTTTCTATGCAGATTTTCCCTATTGACTTACGTATGTGTTTTTGGGGCGTTTCCACTGTGAAAACGTACTGAAAAGGCATATAGTCCGCACATGACTGTATCAATAAATTTTTCTCAACACTACATACCAGGCAGTATAAAAAACAAATCAGGTTTATTTAAAACATGAAATATCAAAAATAGACAAAAGACACAAAAACAAAAACATGCTAAAAACGCATGTAAATACTCAATGAAAAAATGCATGTAATCTAATTGACATAATAGGTGCAGAAATGGTGCAGAGAATCTGCAATAGGAAAAACTCAACAAAAGCTCATCATGGTAATGTATTCTTAGCATTTATAGACTGCACTGCTCACAGACCATAAAGACACTGTACTATCTACTACAAATTAGAAACTTTCCTGTTCACCATCCATATTTTGGAAGCTACATTTTGCTCGATAATTCAAGAACTGTTCTAAATAAACAATATAGCTAAAGTTCCCTGATTTTTAGTCTAGTCAAACATCGTTGAGCTACAATGAAACCTTTTAAAGGGTTATCCGGCCTTAGGCTTCAAGTCTGCAGTCAGTCTGTGTGACTGCAGATTAGGAAATCCTCATATCCTGCACAATGCACGATGTTAAGATTTGCAATCTGCATACTTCTGGCCACATTCTGACTAGACGTGCCAAGCCTCGCTCATTGAGCAAGGCCGCGCCCATCTAGTTGGCATGTGAAAACATGTATGAAAATCATACTTGCAGTCACGCACTTGCCGGCTGCTGGCGCCAGCACTGGAGAATCCTCACGGCGCTCAGAGTGTGATGTGAGGATTCACAAGTCTGCAGTCACATAGAATGACTGCAGACCTGTACCCCTTTAATCTGTGTCAGTTGCAATTGAAAAAAGGTTGAGATCACTGTAAAGATATTGTAAGTTATTGTGTCTTGGTGATCCTATATTACAGTATTATGAATACTCTCGGCACTGGGTGGACTAACTTGACTAAGTTGACATTTTTGGGGTTTGATTTTGGAACATATTGGAAAATTTGACAGATTTGCAGTGATAAAAGGCACCATAATCAGTGAAATGGTTAAACTTAGCACACAATATCAGAAAAGCCTCAAAACCAGTAGTTCTTTATAGACAGATACTTTTTTATGTTCATCTATTGAAGCCCATTCCAAGCACACCAGGGAAGTCAGTGCCTCTCACTGGCAAAACCCAACTGGGTTAAGTTGCTTATCTGTATTTTTAAGAATGATGCCTTCGACATATAGATGAAGAGAATAGGTACACGGTGGAACGGCGTATTAATCAATAATATATTTATGCACACTGATCGTCTGTAGCTTCAGTAGCATTGTCATTAATAAATAATGGAGGATATATCATCGAAAAAGAAAAAGAAAGCTGTTTAAACTTCATTTTAATTACAGCTTCCGCTCCATGTATATTGTAGAATCAACCAGCACTCAGGCACAATATCAATTATTTACAATGGTGTACCATACACGGAAAGTCTGCAAAATTACAAAAAACAGATTTACAGCGAGAAGAAAAAAATAAATGTATCCAAGCCATACAAGTTTTACCATGCAGAATTAATAACTTGATACTGAAACCAATGGGATTCTAAATTTTTGAGTAGCTTTGCTGAGTTCGAATTTCTTCACCCAGGCGTGTCTTTACAAGTGGTGTAACATAGCAGACACAATCTCCGGAGACGTTTTATACCCAGGGTGGTTAGGGAGAAAAATCTCCAGCTACTTTAATCATGCAAGCATAGAAAACATCTTTGGAGATACAAAGAATACATGCAAATTCACTCGTGAGGATTTTTTTTTTTTTTTGTAACATGAATACAGTATTATGTATGCAACGCAAAATATTACTGACAGCAATTATTTGGGGAATTGCAGGAAAAAGATACTGATACCGCTGTATGTAAATATCAGTCCTAAGAGTTTACTACTTTATTTTTAAAAGAGGTATGTCATATTTATACACTGACTACAGTATATTCTATGATTTTTGACATGTGCATTGCACTACTGAAATTCTATGTTATTGCTCCTAATGGGAAAGATTTAATGAGGGTGGGTCCCTCCCAGGGTTGTGGGGTACTCGGTACCGGGCCGGTGTCAGCGGGATGTGTCACAGCAGCAGTTACCCGGTCCGTGGCCCTGGGCGCCCAAGTATTAGGGGAGATTGAATGGTGGAATGTAGTTAATGGAATAGTTTGTGACGCCACCTGTGGTGTTCGGCAAGTGAGATGTTAAGCCGACGCTGCATGCAGATCCACTGGGACTGATGGTATGGTGCAGCAATGATGTAAAAGCTCCCCACAGGTGAAGCTGTAGTCCCAGGGCAGTGTAGATGTGGTTGGCACGGGGATGTAGCAGTGCCGGAAGGGTAGGAAGCAGACAAAGACACAGCAGGATGCAATTTCTGTACCTTTACTTGATAAATGCAGTCCAGGTTCCTGATTACAGATGGTACCGGAGCAGGCTAGCCTGGAAGCAGCTCAGAGATTCTCTCTCAGCAGATGGGCTGTGCAATCTCCTTCCCTAGTGCTTATTTGAGTGAAGTACTCCTAGTACTGAGTTACACTGAAGTTCCTCCTAATTCTCTTCTACTAGCACTCCTCGTAAGGCAGACAGCTGTAGCCGCTATTCCTCGCTTGGCTCACTCCGTGCTGTTGTGCCTCCGAGTCTTAGATGGGGGTAGGGCATTTACAGCCTCCTACTCCTCTGGTGTCTTTTGCAGGACCATTAGTATCCGTACAACCGTGGAGACCAGGCTCCAGTCCATGCGCTCTCACTGGAGATGAGCCTTTCCTCTCCGCTCGATCTCCGCGCTTCTCCCTCACGTCTGCACACTTCACCCTCCTCACACTAACTAACCACTCCTTCCTCTTGGCCCCCAGAGAGCACTCCTCCCTTCAATTCCAGTTCAGAGTCCCCCTGCTGGCCTGGAGTGGAACTGTGTTGCATGTATAGGTTAACTGCAAGAGAGACCCTTCACTGCTCTCAAGCCTAGCATTACCCTCCCTGGAGGAAGGCAAAGCCACTGTGGCGGCCATACTCCTGGGGGCGCCACAAGGGAAGAGCTATATGGGGCAGATATACTTTGGATTTCAATATACATATGTTGCAGTCTTTCCATGTTTGCTCACACCTTAACAAATTATTACTGCTTCATGATGTCCACAATGCTGCAGTTACTTCTGAATTTGTTCTTCATATAGACAGAAGAGCAGGAATCCTGTGTGTGTATGGGAGACATCATAGCATCTAACTTCCACCTTTTAGGCTGACCTGGTGAGGTAGATCCTCTCCTCCAAGCCCAAGTTCAGGGTGGGCACATGGGCCACAGGGTCGGTGCAGCAGGCGGGAAATGGATAATAGAGGTACTAGTAGTCACAGACAGACAGTAGAGTTACTGAAAGCTGCTGGCAGACAGGTAACTGACGTACTGGAAGCTGCAGTCAGACCAGAGACGTCCTGGAAGACTGAAGACAGGGAACTGTGCACAGACAAACTAAAAGTCTTAATACCGTCTTGGTGAGCCATATATAGGCTCAGGCCAATGATCACATGGGATCACACCAGGCCATTTGCAAAGCCCAACATGGAGGACAACAGAGTTTAGCGGACTGGTGAGAGGGAAGCAAAACCCAGACCCGGGACAGGTGTGTAACATCACCTATTAGGTCGGAGACATCTGATAATTAGATTTGGAACCTGCAAAGGGTAAAACTGATGAAAATACAGGATATCAATTATAAAATGGTTAGAAATAATGTTGTTAATCAGTTACATATACACATGGCAGCTTATTCTGGAATGTCACCAAAATGAAAAGTAACCCCTGAAAGTGGTTGTCCATTACTCATACAACTCCTCCTCGATTATAATATTTCCCCATGTAAAATAATAACAGCCTTTACCCACCTCTGCTGTGGGCACTGTTCCAACAATGTGGGCCCCTGCTTTCCTGGGTCTCGTGTGACATTTTTATGTCTTATGAGCCCTTCAGCCAATCAGAGGCCATTTCACTCTCACTTCCTTAGAGCAAAACTGATGCTCAAAGGAAGTCAGAGAGCAGCAGCATTTCTCAATTCTTCTAAATTACACTTTTGCCCGAAGGAAGTGAGAGTGAATTAAATGCCAATTGGCTGCAGGGCTTCCCTGACATAACAATTTCACATGAGCCCCAGGAAACTAGGTGCTGACATTGCCGAAACAGCATCTGCATCAGTGATGAATATAGGCTCTTATTATTTTACATGGGGGAAATATAGTGATTGAGAATGAGGTTGTCCCAGCAGTGAACATCCCCTTTAAGAAATTGTTCTGTTCAGAAACTTTAGAAATATGGTACACATGGCTTTTGCCATTTTTTACTAACTGGGCAGATTTGTAAGCCTAGTTTTAAAATAAATTTTAGAAGAATAAAATTTGAACATGCAATTAAATATAGACATGCAAAGGTTTCAAAAGTAACATCAATTTCTGGGAGTCCTGTATTGTACTTTACAAAGCAGCAGAACTCCTTTAGCGCCACTTATAGACAAGCATAAAATTAAATCATTTGGAAGAGTTTTACTCTAAGTATGGATAACAATGCATTAAAGGATTGTCCCATGAAGACAACCCTTGTTCATATGCCTCTTTATGCTATGTGACTGTTATAGAAGGGGTCCCCCACTTAGCTGGAGCATAGAGCCATACCTGTTCTGGTGGACTTGAGATTCTGTGCATTTCTTTGATTGCCATTCATTTTAATGGTAGTCGAGCAGTGCAGTTGGTCTGTAGATGCCTTTCCAGAGGAAATGACTAGCTGGTTGTGACTTCCTCAGCAAAATCCTCTTTTTGAATGAGGAGGACAAACCTTACTGTGCCCTCAAGAATTAGCTTTTTGCTGCAGTGGCAGCATTTTCTAAGGGGTTGCCTTCATTTGGGCAAACTTAAGGGAAATTCCATAGAAAAGTACAGTGCATTATTTCAAACTTATCATGAAGCTTGATGTTACTGCTGCCTTTTATAGGTTTATTAATAAGCAAATCTATGAAAATGTGCCTGAGCTATAGCAACATTCTAAGAATGCACTGGGTAACAACTTGAAATTCGTGTTCGTCTAGTCTTGCTAAATCTCGACTACAAAACCTACTGATTTCTGTAGATGTGCAAGCAGCGAATTGGAGTTTGCACACAATGCCTGTGACATGAATGCTGTTGTGCTGAGCACTGAGGATGGTTTGTCCCCTCTCCTGTACCTTTTATGTTTCTTTAGCTCTAAGTCTGTCTCTCCAGCACTTTGCTGCTATTCTGAATACTCTTTGTCTCTCTTGCAACAACAAGAAGTAAAAGTTATGAAATTCTGAAAATCACAGGACTTTGTGTCCTGACGTTGTTGTGCTGAAAAGCGGCTCCTGGGACGCCTTTTGAAGAATTAGCTATACGATTGATTCCTCAGTGTAACGTTGACCTGTTCCCAAAACTGAAGTAAAGACTAGAGGGGTCCAGTTACTGTAAATTATGCCACCCCACACTATATTTCTGTGAGTAGGACTGGTATAACATTCCTCTAGGAAGTCCATTTATGGTGTTGCCCACGTGGTTACCAAATGGAAACTTGAGGTTGGCTTGAAAGTTTATCCTCAATTATAATGACACTGCTATTTTTAAGGACATCGTGTCGGGGTGTGCCTCAGAAGACCGGGGAAGATGGAAGTCTGCAGAGACAAGCTGTGGTTGAGATAAGTCATCATGGCATCTGGACAAGATAGAGATGAAAAGAAAGAGAATATCTTTAATCAGTGAAGATGTAGCAGGTAAAATACCTCGATGTAAATGTTTATTTGTGATACTGCCTGCGTCTCATCAGTACGGTGGTTCCTGTATGGTCCGCAGTCTGATGATGACTGGAATCAACAACTCCCAGTTTCTCAATTTTTAAGGACATACTGGGAGTTGTAGATTCATGCTATGAAAGGGTATATGGGGTTGACCTGACATTACAATTGATGTGTCATGTACTGATGGTGGTTCAGGTGATGTATTTATGTACTGATGTGTGTATGCATGTCTGCAGATATGTCTGTGTATCTGTAATTATATTTTTTTGTAAGATGCATGTATGTAACAGTGCACTGTGTAAAAGCATTGATATGTTCAGGCATATTTACAAAATCTATAAAGGCTCTTTCACATTTAAGGAATTCCATTTGTCTTTCCATGTTTAGGAACAGACAAGTGAAATTGGCTAACCTTGAAATAACTATCACTTTAGGGATGTGTTTTTATGGAGTGGCCATGCCAGGCAGATATTGGATGTGATATATAGTCAGCGTCTGCCTGTAGCAGAGGAATCAGAGCTCGCCTTGATTGCTGCTGTTTTAAGTATTTGAATGTCCTTGTCAATCACTAACAGTAGCATTTAGATGGCCAATGTCTGCACTCACCAGCTCCCATCAGCACTCTGTGACACAATTGTGGGTTGCTGATGGGTAGCCATGTTTTGCTGCCATGTTAGTCATTCAACGAAGCTCAGGCTGAGGTTGGGCTCATTGAACGATATCACAATCACGGTGCCGGGACATTATTACAGCACGCTCACTTTGTAGTTAGGGGGGCCTCTAATGTCTCCCTCCTTGCACCAACCCTATGACAGGAAGCGAGTGGTGGCAAGGAGAATAAGACTTAATTTTCCCCATGCAGCCAATGCTTTTCCGCTTTTCCATAAAGTCGGCTAACTAGGCTTTAAAACCTATTTACCTGCAGATAAACCCCATACCTGCAGATAAATAGCGTTTCTCAAAGTGACAGGGACTCTGTTTAAACGAAGACCTGGCGCTCGGTGCTTCATGGTGTGGCCAATAATTTACATATACCTGCTTGTTTTTCGTTAATCTCAACCTCCCCATCTAATTTGATTGACAGCTCTGGCTTCATAGAGCTAGTGAAGAATAGCGATAGATGGAAACAAAGCACGTGGGAAGGTGTATATAAATGATTGGCCGCCATGATGCCCCGAGCTCCTTTACTTGGTTTGAACAGTCATCCTGTGTTGACAGAATCCTGTACACTTGAAGAATTTCTCTCTGACTCATAACATTGTATATAATGCATTATACAGTGGGGTAAATAGGTATTTGATACACTACCAAATTTGCAAGTTTCTCCACCTACAAAGAATGGAGAGGTCTGTAATTTTTATGGTAAGTACACTTCAACTGTGAGAGACATAATCTTAAAAAAATCCAGAAATATTGCATGACTTTTACACAATTATTTTGCATTTTATTGTATGAAATAAGTATTTGATACAATAGAAAAACAGAAGCTAGGCTACTTTCACACTTGAGTTCTTTTGCTGCGCGTTTTTTGCGCACACAAATGCATGAAAAAAATGCATCATGCGTTTGTGTGTGTTTTTTTGCGGGTTTTAGTGCATTTTTAAAAAGAAAACGCATGCGTTTTTTGCGCATACATGCGCATTACAATGCGCACATATGCGCACCCATAGACTTTAATGGGTGTATTGCTGTAAAAAAAACGCATTGCGTGCGCATGCGCTTTTTTGGGGCAAGTCGGGCGCACAAAAAATGCAACAGGATGCATTTTGTGCGCCCGAGCGCACATTGCAAAAAAACGCATGTGTATACAAGCGCGTACGTGCGCATATGTATGCGCACATATGCACCCATGTTAAAGTATAGGGGAAAAAACGCATGCTTTTTTTGCGCTAAAAAGCAGCGCAAAAAAACGCAAGTGTGAAACCAGCCTACATATTTGATATAGAAACCTTTGTTTGCAACTAGAGAGGAAAGATGTTAACTGTAGTTCTTGACCAAGTTTGCACACACTGCAGCAGGGATTTTGGCCCACTTCTCAATACTGATCTTTTCCAGATCTTTCAGGTTTCGGCGCTGTCTCTGGGCAACATTGAGTTTCAGCTCCCTCCAAGGATTTTATATCGGATTTAGGTTTGGAGACTGGCTAGACCACTCCAGGACCTTGAAATGCTTCTTAGGCTAGGTTCAGATTTGCGGATGTCAGAGCTGCAGAGGGCTGTGTAGTTCCTCTGTGAAGCTCCGCCCACTGCTGCACCTACTCCATTCAGATTCGCCTACATCTGCATGCGGCCTGCGTACCTATCTTTAACATTGGGTACACAGGCAATGCGGATGTATTCAGATGCGTCCGCATGCGTCGCTTTGACACTGCGGCGATCGCAACAAAATGCATCTTGTTGCGTTCGACGCAGGTCACTGCAGCGTCAAAACAACATGCGGACACATCCGCATACATCCGCATGGCCTGCATACCCAATGTTAAAGATAGGTACGCAGGCCGCATGCAGACGTAGGTGAAGCTGAAAGGAGGAGGTGGGGCAGTGGCCCCTTATTGCGTTAGCAACCTTATCCCCATTGCTGTCAGACTGTCCTTGTTCCCTGCTGCATCACCTTGCCCGGGACATGGCTGTACGGGCTCTGCTCTATAACCAGGAAGTGTCTTTGCTATATTCCACTACTCTGTCTTTCACTACTCTGTGACTCCTCCCAGTCTGGAAAACCCCTATACTAGCTATATCTACTTTAAGACTCTTATTCCCTATCACTAATGTGCTCCACTAATCTAGCCACACTATTATCCTATGCTAACTTCTATCCTATCTCTAAGCTTATAGACAGTACATATCAAATACATACACAAGAACATTACATGATACATTAACATGGGTAAATGACAAGGTGCCGCACGTAATTCTTGTCAACAGTTTCCAAAGAGGGGGAAGGCATGTGATGACCTCGGTCACCTCCTTACAGGTGAACTTCAAACGGGCCTGGACATGTGCAGACGTGAGCAGAGCAACCTTGCGTACCCTGCAGGATTTTAAACCATGACGGCATAGTGTGTTACTAACTACTAACGGTAATGTTTGAGACTGTGGTCCCAGCTCTCTTCAATTCAGTGACCCGGTCCTCCCATGTAGTTCGGGGCTGATTTCTGACCTTTCTCAGAATCATCCTTACCCATGAGGCAAGATCTTGCATGGAGCCCCAGACCGAGGAACATTAACAATTATTTTGTGTGCACATTACATTTCTTTTGCACACTGTATAGTTTGCCAAAAAGGCACAGGTTTTAGTGCTAGAGGCCAAAAAATAATAAAACCATATATGGTAGCTGTAGTGTCTAGAGTCATTTCCCCTGGTGGGCCCAAGGCGCACCAGTCCGACCCTGATTTGAAGGATAAAGTCACTATTCTTAATTGCCATTAAACACATAGCAGTTGAGTGTGTTAGTTGACACATGTAATTAAGGACATTAAACATTTTGTGATTCAGCCTTTATTGCTGGCTATTCTTGAAAAAAGAGTTTGCAGAAAGTAACAAATAGTTCAATGCATTTTTTTTATTCCACTGATTTTTGTTTTTTAAATTTTGCATCTCTCTAAATAAAGAATGTAAAATGTTTAACTTGGCTTATTGTAAAGAGTGAACCTCATACTAGAAGAATCGTCTTCAAAATTTGCAGACGCCCTTTGACTCTTTAAAGTGTATGAGCTTAAGTCAATAATGGCCAAATATGTCCAAGTGGTCGGCTTTGGATAAAGCAGTCAATAATAAAATTGAGCGAAATGGGTCGAAAAAATTCAAAAGTCGCCGACTTTCGTCAAAGTCGAGTTTCATGAAACGAAACCCGACCTTAGCGTGAGGTCGGACACGAGGTCGGCGATCATCGCGCCAAAGTCGCGTTTCAAAGAATGCTTTAGCGCCCTTTTTCAGCCAATCAAGAACAACGGACACTGTGGGCAACGTGATGACATAGGCAGCGTTCACCACCATCTTTGAGAAGTGCATGCAAGTGATTGGCTTGCTTTGTGTGGCATCACAGGGGGTATAAAAGGGCGTGCAGGCCGACCGCCATGTTACTTATGCTGATCTCAGAATAGGGAGAGCTGATGCTGCTGATTCTGTAGGGAAAGCGTTAGGAAGGCCAAAAGAAAAAAAAAGCGCTTCTTCTGATAGCGCTTTTCACTGTAGTTAGTGTGCAGTGAAAGGTGAAGATTTTTGCTTTTGTGCAACAGCTCCGGTGGTGATTAGGCTGCCTTTTAAGGCTACCTGCATTGCTGTGTGCACACTGGTGTTCAAACTGCTTTTTTAAAATCAATCAAAATTTTATTGCTTTGTCCTGGTGAGGTACTGAGCGTTAATTTTTTCACACACCGTACACCGGTGTGCGCTCCTCACACAGTACCGCGTACCGGCTGTTATCACGGCCAAATTGAAGCTATCTGTGTGTGACTCTGTAAGGAAAAGCCAAGGAGTTTGTCCGTTCTTACAGACCTACACCTTAGAGGTTTGTCCATTTTTCAAACAGTTTCATATATCTGCTGTTTGATTACATTCAAAACTAGAGAGAGACAGCGTGTGTCAGTCCGTTTAAAAAACACGGCGCTTCACAATCTGTGTGTGACTCTGTAAGGAAAAGCTGAGGAGTTTGTCCGTTCTTACAGACCTACACCTTAGAGTTTTGTCCATTTTTCAAACAGTTTCGTATATTTGCTGTTTGATTACATTCAAAACTAGAGAGAGCATGTGTCAGTCCGTATACAAAAACACGGAGCTTGACAATTTTACATACACAAACTGTACAGCGTTGTACGTTTGCGCTCCTCACACAGTACCATGTACTGGCTGTTATCACGGCCAAATTGAAGCTATCTGTGTGTGACTCTGTAAGGAAAAGCCGAGGAGTTTGTCCGTTCTTACAGACCTACACTCTAGGGAGATTCCAATTCTGCCCAATTCTACATACACCTTATAGTCTGTCATACACTAGGCAATTTCTGCCTGTTACATTGCGGTGTAATATACACAGGGCCTGACAGAATACAACTGTGTCCTGAAGTCTGTAGAGAGATTCCATTTCTCCACAGTCCTCTATACACCTTTTTTACACTATCCAGAATCAGCCTGTTACTTTGAGGTGTAAAATACACAGGGCCTGACAGAATGCAACTGTGTCCTGAAGTCTATAGAGAGATTCCATTTCTCCCCAGTCCTCTGTACACCTCTTTTACACCATCCAGAATCAGCCTGTTACTTTGAGGTGTAAAATACACAGGGCCTGACAGAATCTAACTGTGTCCTGAAGTCTGTAGAGAGATTCCATTTCTCCCCAGTCCTCTATACACCTCTTTTACACCATCCAGAATCAGCCTGTTACTTTGAGGTGTAAAATACACAGGGCCTGACAGAATACAACTGTGTCCTGAAGTCTGTAGAGAGATTCCATTTCTCCTCAGTCCTCTATAAACCTTTTTTAGACCATCCAGAATCAGCCTGTTACTTTGAGATGTAAAATACACAGGGCCTGACAGAATCCAACTGTGTCCTGAAGTCTGTAGAGAGATTCAATTTCTCCCCAGTCCTCTATACACCTTTTGTACACCATCCAGAATCAGCCTGTTACTTTGAGGTGTAAAATACACAGGGCCTGACAGAATACAACTGTGTCCTGAAGTTTGTAGAGAGATTCCATTTCTCCCCAGTCCTCTGTACACCCTTTTTACACCATCCAGAATCAGCCTGTTACTTTGAGGTGTAAAATACACAGGGCCTGACAGAATACTACTGTGTCCTGAAGTCTGTAGAGAGATTCTGTGACGCCCCCATGAGTATGGTCGCCACAGTGGCTTTGCCTTCCTCCAGGGGAGGGTAATGCCATGCTTGGAGGCAATGATGGGTCTCTCTCGCAGTAAATCCATACATGCAACACAGTTCCACTCCGGGCCAGCAAGGGGAGCTCTGAACCAAGATTGAGGTGAGGAGTGCTCTCTGAGGGCCAGGAGGAAGTAGGCTCAGTGAGTCTGCGGAGGGTGAAGTGTGCAGACGTGTAGGAAGAAGCTGGAGGTTGAGCTGCGGAAGGCGAGCTCCCTCAGCTTGAGAGCGCACGAACTGGAGCCTGGTCTCCATGACTGTACGGATACTAAAGGTCCTACAGCAGATACCAGAGGAGTAGGAGGCTGTAAATGCCCTACTCCCATCTAAGACTTGAGGCATAACAGCAGCTTGGATAGAGAGCCAGGACTCAGAGAAGGGAGTCCCCAAGAGAGGCTACAGCTGTCTGCCGTGCAAGTACGGTTCTTCGGAACATCTGACAGGAGGAACTTCAGAGTAACTTAGTACTGGAGTGCTTCATTCAAACAAGCGTTAGGAAGGAGACTGCACAGCCCGTCTGCTGAGAGAGAATCCCTGAGTTGCTTCCAGGCTAGCCTGCTCCGTTACCATCTGTAATCAGGACCCTGGACTGCTGTTATCAAGTAAAGGTACAGAAATTGCACCCCGCTGTGTCTTGTCTGCTTCCTACCTTTCCGGCACTGCTACATCCCCGTGCCAACCACATCTACACTGCCCTGGGACTAAAGCTTCACCTGTGGGGAGCTATTACATCTTTGCTGCACCCTACCATCAGTCCCAGCGAATCTGTCTGCAGCGTCGGCTTAACATCTCCCGTGCCGTACACCACAGGTGGCATCACAATCTATTCCATTCCATTAACTACATTCCCCCATTACTTGGGCGCCCAGGGCCACAGACCGGGTCACCGCTGCTGTGACACATTCCCCTGACACCGGCCCAGTACCGAGTACCCCACAGCCCTGGGAGGGCGACTCAATTCCATTTCTCCCCAGTCCTCTATACACCTTTTTTACACCATCCAGAATCAGCCTGTTACTTTGAGGTGTAAAATGCACAGGGCCTGACAGAATCCAACTGTATCCTGAAGTCAGTAGAGAGATTCCATTTCTCCCCAGTCCTCTATACACCTCTTTTACACCATTCAGAATCAGCCTGTTACTTTGAGGTGTAAAATACACAGGGCCTGACAGAATACAACTGTGTCCTGAAGTCTGTAGAGAGATTCCATTTCTACCCAGTCCTCTATACACCTTTTTTACACCATTCAGAATCAGCCTGTTACTTTGAGGTGTAAAATACACAGGGCCTGACAGAATCCAACTGTGTCCTGAAGTCTGTAGAGAGAATCCATTTCTCCCCAGTCCTCTATAAACCTTTTTTACACCATCCAGAATCAGCCTGTTACTTTGAGGTGTAAAATACACAGGGCCTGACAGAATACAACTGTGTCCTTAAGTCTGTAGAGAGATTCCATTTTTCCCCAGTCCTCTATACACCTTTTTTACACCATCCAGAATCAGCCTGTTACTTTGAGGTGTAAAATACACAGGGCCTGACAGAATACAACTGTGTCCTGAAGTCTGTAGAGAGATTCCATTTCTCCCCAGTCCTCTATAAACCTTTTTTTACACCATCCAGAATCAACCTGTTACTTTGAGGTGTAAAATACACAGGGCCTGACAGAATCTAACTGTGTCCTGAAGTCTGTAGAGAGATTCCATTTCTCCCCAGTCCTCTACTAACCTTTTTTACACCATCCAGACTCAGCCTGTTATTTTGAGGTGTAAAATACACAGGGCCTGACAGAATCCAACTGTGTCCTGAAGTCTGTAGAGAGATTCCATTTCTCCCCAGTCCTCTATACACCTTTTTTTACACCATCCAGAATCAGCCTGTTACTTTGAGGTGTAATATACACAGGGCCTGACAGAATCCAATTGTGTCCTGAAGTCTGTAGAGAGATTCCAATTCTCCACAGTCCTCTATAAACCTTTTTTACTTTGAGGTGTAAAATACACAGGGCCTGACAGAATACAACTGTGTCCTGAAGTCTGTAGAGATATTCCATTTCTCCCCAGTCCTCTATACACCTTTTTTACACCATCCAGAATCAGCCTGTTACTTTGAGATGTAAAATACACAGGGCCTGACAGAATACAACTGTGTCCTGAAGTCTATAGAGAGATTCCATTTCTCCCCAGTCCTCTGTACACCTTTTTTACACCATCCAGAATCAGCCTGTTACTTTGAGGTGTAAAATACACAGGGCCTGACAGAATACAACTGTGTCCTGAAGTTTGTAGAGAGATTCCATTTCTCCCCAGTCCTCTATACACTTCTTTTACACCATCCAGAATCAGCATGTTACTTTGAGGTGTAAAATGCACAGGGCCTGACAGAATCCAACTGTGTCCTGAAGTCTGTAGAGAGATTCCATTTCTCCCCAGTCCTCTATAAACCTTTTTTACACCATCCAGAATCAGCCTGTTACTTTGAGGTGTAAAATACACAGGGCCTGACAGAATACAACTGTGTCCTTAAGTCTGTAGAGAGATTCCATTTCTCCCCAGTCCTCTATACATCTTTTTTACACCATCCAGAATCAGCCTGTTACTTTGAGGTGTAATATACACAGGGCCTGACAGAATACAACTGTGTCCTGAAGTCTGTAGAGAGATTCAAACACTCCCCACTACTATATACACCTTGTACCTTGTTTTATAGTACCATATAGTTGGTGGTATTTTGGGTACATTTTCCCCAAAAATGAGGAAGTGTGATGGAAGAGTCCGTGAAAGTGGGCGGGGGTTGGCAGCTGGTAATCATGGTGTTGGTGGTGGATCTGCTGGTACTTGCAAAAGCAAAATAGCATCAAATGCAGGAGGTGTTGAGCCTGCGTCATCATCTGGCTCCACAAGGTCTTGAAGGCTCCCTTTTCTGGGAATAGGTAAACCGCTTTTAAAGCCAGAGCTTCAGGACCAAGTTTTGGCTTACATTGCTGATTCAGCCTCCAGCTCTATCGCCTCCTCTTCTGAAGTTTTAAAAAAATAAAAGCACTGAGTCATCATTGGAGGCTCATGGTCATGAACCACACCTTTCCTTGTGTCCTTCACCCCAACCAAAATTGAAGGATGCGGCAGGCCACACTACAGATTACTCCATGGAGCTGTTTTCACATACCATGCCTGGGTTATCAAGTCAAATCGTGAATTACCCAGGCCAAGATGAATCTGACATGGAGTGTACTGATGCACAGCCACTGCTAGATTTATCTGCTGGTACATTCACTCAAAGCACTACATTGTCCTCGCAGTGAACTGAGCCAGAATCTGACCCTGATGAAACTGAGTTGCCCCCTCCCGCATACTATACCACCATACACGGTGACACAGAGGAAGGTGCACATGACATTGAAGAGGAGGTGGTAGATGACCCAGTTGTTGACCCAGATTGGCATCCATTGGGGAAGAGGGTGCCGCTGCCAATAGCTCAGAAGAGGAGGAGGAGCATCTGCAGCAGGCATCGACATCGCAACAGCTGTTATCTGGCTGGCCCGGAGCAGTCCAAAAACGGGTTACAAAAACCAAAAGAGTTGCAGGACAGCTTGGCCAGACGGTCAAAATAGCACAGCGCGCAAGGCCTCAAAATGTCTTCCATAGTAGGAAGAGTGCAGTGTGGAACTTTTTTGAACAAAATCTAATGATCAGGCAAAGGTTATCTGTAAGAAGTGCGCAAAGACCTTTAGCCGAGGGAAAAATCTGAGAAATTTGAATACCAGTTGCATGCTTAGACATTTAACCACCATACACTTGCAAGCGTGGACGGATTACCAAACCTCACATACCACATGTACACCTGCTCCCAAAGAAGGTAGTCAGCAACGCTACATTGTTTCCCCCACTGTAAGCCCACCGGTTAGCACACCACCAGCAGCAAATGTTGAGGTGTCGTCGCAAAGCCAAAGCAGTCAGGGAATCACAATGTTATATCAATGAAAGACTGAATCTAGGCCATCATAAAGAACACTAACTCCATCACCATCATCAACCCTCTCTCAGTCCGCCATGTCCACCGCTAGTTCCACCATATGCAGCTCTCAAGTCCAGCTCACCCTACCAGAGACTATGAGTAGGACAAGAAAGTACTCATCCTCTCATCGGCGTACACTGGGTTTGAACGCCCACATTGCCAAACTAATCTCGTTAGAGATGATGCCCTATCGCTTGGTTGAAAGCGCAGCTTTCCGCGAACTCATGGCCTACGCAGTACCACGCTATGACCTACCCAGTCGCCACTTCTTTTCTCACAAAGCCATCCCAGCCCTCCACCTTCATGTGAAAGACCGCATTGTTCATGCACTCAAGCAATCAGTGAGTGGAAAGGTGCACCTCACAACTGATGCATGGTCCAGTAGGCATGGCCAGGGCCATTACGTGTCCATCACTGCGCACTGGGTTAATGTGGTTGATGCAGGGTCCACAGGGGACAGCTGTGGTGGGACAGTGCTGCCTAGCCCACGGTATAGGAAACAGTTGGCTGTAGGCGTTCGACCCTCCTCCTCCTCCTGAAGCGAAAGCTCGTCCACAGAGCGCAGTCGCACGAGCACTCCATCCGCAACTGCCAGTGTTGCACACGAGGTGTCCCCCTATTGATCAGCTAGTGGAAAGCGTCAGCAGGCTGTGTTGAAGATGATGTGTTTGGGCGACAGACACACCGCGGAGGTACTGGCCGACTATTTTCAGCGACAAACTGAGTCATGGCTGGGCATTCTACATCTTGAGGCAGGCAAGGTAGTTAGCGATAACGGCCGGAATTTTGTGGCAGCCATAGCCCTTTCAAAACTCACACACATACCTTGCCTGGCTCACACCTTGAACCTGGTGGTGCAGTGCTTCCTCAATAATTATCTGGAGTTAACAGTCCTGCTCCATAAGGTTCGAAGACTGTGCTCGCACATACGCCGGTCGCCGGTACACTCCAGTCGTATGCAGAAGCTGCAGCGATTGCTCCACCTTCCCAAGCACCGCCTAATTATCGACGTTGCAACAAGGTGGAACTCCACCCTGCACATGGTTGAGCGGCTGTGCGAACAGAGGCAGGTCGTAATGCATTTGTGGGAGGATACACGGGCAGGCACTTTGAGGGCAGACATGGAGTTGACAGGTGTGCAGTGGTCGAAGCTGAAAGACAACTGTAAAGTCTTTCAGTGTTTTGAGGAATGCACATGGCTGGTAAGCGCAGACGATGTTATCATAAGCATGAGCATCCCACTTATGCGTCTGCTCATGCAAACTTTGACGCACATTAAGGAGCAGGCGTCTGCAGCCGAGGAGGAAGAGGAGGAAGGAAGCCTTGATGACAGTCAGCCACTGTCTGGTCAGGGAAGTCTCGTGGACGAGGTGGAGGAAGAAGAGGAGGAGGAGGATGATGATGGGGATGATTATTTATGGGAGGAGGATGCTTCTCCTGGGGCTAGAGAAAATTTTGGCGTGGCAAGGTCAGGTACAGGGTTTGTGCGTGACTGGAGGGATGTGGATTTGCCAGAAAGTGCTCCTCCACCCAGCACTCGCAGTGCATCATTGACACCGGGAACATTGGCCCACATGTCAGATTATGCCTTGCAGATCCTAAAAAGGGACCCCCGCATTGCCAAAATGATGAACGATGATGACTACTGGTTGGCCAGCATCCTGGATCCACGCTATAAAGGCAAATTCCATAACATAATGCCACAGGAGAACCTTGACCTAATATTGGCTAACAAGCAAGCAACTCTGGTAAACCGGTTGGTTGAGGCATTCCCAGCACACAGCAGTGGTGATGGTTCTCACACGAGCTGTAGGGGCCAGGGGCACCTTGGAAGAGGTGTTTGTGGTGCACACAGCAGAAGTGGCATTGGAGACAGGGGTTTCATGACCATGTTGTGGACTAATTTTTCAAGTCCCGCTCACACGACTGGTAATATTGCATCGATTGAAAGTGACAGGAGACAGCAGTTGTCAACTATGGTTACAAACTACTTCTCATCCCATATCAATGTTCTCCCTCACAAGTCATTCCCATTTGACTATTGGGCCGCTAAACTGGACACCTGGCCTGAATTGGCACAATATGCCTTACAGGAGCTCGCTTGCCCAGCTGCAAGTGTGCTGTCGGAAAGAGTCTTCAGTGCAGCTGGATCAATCCTGACAGAAAAAAGGACCTGTCTGTCGACCGAAAATGTGGATGATCTAACCTTCATTAAAATGAACCATGCATGGGTTTCCAAGGATTTTGTCCCACCTTACCCTGATGACACATAGGTTGCCAGAAAAATGGCTTGCTTTTGTCCTCCTCTTCCTCGGACTTGACCAATTAAGCCTTTAGCAGCAGCTGAATGCCCACATCAACATATGCCATTTTGTAAACCTCCCTAACTGGGCTGCCTCCTCCCCATGGCCGGGGTCACCACCTAGCGCACGCAACCGTGCTAGTGCCGTTGCCCTGGACAGGTGGGTAGGCCGACTCTTGTGTGCGGGCACTGGCACAGGGTCCCTCATAGTGCAATCAAGTGTCTCTGACGGTGGGGGTGCACACCTGCCGTCAGACACACCGCCGTACTATGAGGGGCCCAGTGCCAGTACCGATGCCCACGAGTGTGCCCCCCTTGCTTGGGCAGGGCCACAGCATTTGCAATGTTTACCTCTCCCTGCTCCTCCACTGTGTAATCTGGGCTGTCAAATCCTTTACTGGGACTGCCACTACAAATTTGTTGAACTGATAGATGATGGTTAAGACGTAGCTATGCCCTGTCCCGCTGGCCGGGCTCTAGCTTCAGATGATCAATGGTTTCCATTTCTTATGGACATTGACTCACAGTGACATACAGTGGGGGTTTATCATCAGCTTTCACAGTTTTCCTACTCACAGACGTGTGACATTCCGGCGCACATTTTTAAATGTGCCCTCTCATGCCAATCCCATAGAATTGCCTACGGCCTGTGGCTTCAGTCTTTTGCACTCCAAAGTTACGTGACAGATCATAATAGGCAGTGAGCACCATGTTTACATCTCTCCCTGTGATAAAAATTTGATGGAGATGAGTAACGCTGATGGGATCAACGGTACTGCGATACAGCAACACTTTCTTCACAAAGAAATGTTTTCGTTGTCTCCACACACAAATTAATTGAGGGTCAACGTCGCCTCTGAGAATTGTGACGGAAGTTTTTCCCGTGATTCTTAATTCCTAGATTTCTGCATTCACTAGACTTTATGTCAGTAATTGTATGCATCTCATTTCCTATTGCGGAGAGGATGGACAGTCTTACTGAGACAGAAATATATATGAAGATTTAAAAATACCACCAAAAGTGTATACTGGTGTACGCTTCAAATACATTTCCTTTTTTCTACTTTTTAGATTGTTGTCTAATCCATACTGAGAACACGGAGATTTTAAATGTTTAAACTATGCTATATATACCTGCTATCCTGTGATAATGTACCCTTTCTCAACTTTGTACTATCTGGTCAAATCCATACTGGGCCTGAGACCGTCTGAGCCTGCCTCCTGATCTATAGACATAGGTTTTTAATGTGTAAACTATGCTATACATACCTGTAATCCGGTGATACATTACCCTTTCTCACCTTTGTCCAATCATGTCTAATCCATACTGGGCCTGAGACCGTCTGAGCCTGCCTCCTGATCTATAGACATAGGTTTTTAATGTGTAAACTATGCTATACATACCTGTAATCCGGTGATACGTTACCCTTTCTCACCTTTGTCCAATCACGTCTAATCCATACTGGGCCTGAGACCGTCTGAGCCTGCCTCCTGATCCATAGACATAGGTTTTTAATGTGTAAACTATGCTATACATACCTGTAATCCAGTGATACGTTACCCTTTCTCACCTTTGTCCAATCACGTCTAATCCGTACTGGGCCTGAGACCGTCTGAGCCTGCCTCCTGATCTATAGACCTAGGTTTTTAATGTTTAAACTATGCTATATATACCTGCTATCCAGTGATAATGTACCCTTTCTCAACTTTGTACAATCTGGTCAAATCCATACTGGGCCTGAGAACAGCTGCCGACCTGTTAAGCAAGCTACAGCACCTGTGGTTTGGACACGTAATTTTTTCATTTTTTCAGGAATGCCGGTTAGACCTAATTCCATAATTGCAGTTGCCTGCACTTACTGGGAAATCATCTTTAGTGGGGAATATTTGGAGTCCCAGATCCCCATCACTAACGGTGTTCAGCGGGTTATCAGCACCTGTAAGCGACAAAAGCTGGTCCTTTCAGTGTAGCGTGCATTCAGCCCCGGACATGTAAGGGCATGATAGACCAGTTATTATTCGATCTCACGTGCCAGAGCCTCGCGTATCCCTCTAGTAAGCTTGACGCGTACCGCTGGGGCATGCCGGAGTCTCGGTCATTAATGGAATAAAGCTGAGAAATCGCTAGCACAACTACAAACGGACATACCACACCACACAAAGAATCGACAAAGCTTGAAATCTGTCCATCATTTCTGTAGCTTGTATGGTTGTGGTTTCCCGGGTGGAATCCAATTAAGCCACAGGCGCCACTCCTGGTGGTGCCCTTGTGCACATTCCTTTAAGGTTCAGCTTTGCAATCATACAGCCCCCGGAAACCCAACACTTTGCCTTCATGGACGCTGTTTGGAGGTTCGTGGGAATAACGCCGCCAAATCTGCAGTTGGCATAATTTATTGGTGGGAAGTCCGACGGTATATGATCGTGTTCGATTTCAGAATTTTTTTTTTTTTTGGTTTGTATTTCTATTTTTAGTCTAGCCTTTCTGGACTTCATAAGGGCATGACAAGCCTATATCTGTGTCTCCTCCACCTCCTCCTTTTACTCCTCCACCTCTTTTCTAAATGTAGTTGCCCTTTTCCATATGTTATTTTTGTCTTCTGAGCATTTTGTCTGCTTTGGGTCACCTTTAAAGGTGTTTTTTAATTGTTTTCTATGTGTCTGTATGTGTTTGTGTTTGCCTGCCATTGTTTTCAATGGGGTTCGACAGTGTTCTTCGAACGTTCGACGAACATTCGACGAACTTGCCTCCTGTGCGACGAACCAAAACACTAGCGGGGTGGCTCAACACAACTCCTGATATATCGAAGTACATTGTTAATGTTTAAAGTATGCTATATATACCTGGTATCTGTTGATACTGTACCCTTTATGCCAGGAAGTCCTCCTCCAACCAACACTAAGTGTATCATTGACACCTGTAACATTGTCCCACATGTGTGATTATTTCTTGCGGATTTTCTTGTTATATTGTGGTGTGATCCATCCTGAGTGTGTGAGTGTCTATGGGTTACTCCTGCAATTTAGATGTACATTTAAAAATTACCCCAACACTGTATACAGCTCTACGCTTGTAATACATTACCCATTTACTGCTTGTTATATTCTGGTCTAATCCAAACTGACCAAGTGAGAGTTATTTTCTGACTGTGGAAATAAATACTGAGATTGACAACAATGACACCTACACTGTGTACAGCTGTACTCTAGAGATCCATTACCGTTTTACGGTTTTTTAGATTGTGCTGTAATCCAATACTGAGCCTGAGAGTGTCTGTGTGTGCCTCCTCAAATATCTATGGAGATTTAGAATGTTTAAACTATACTATATATACCGGCTATCTGATGATACTGTACACTTTGTCTAATTTTTATATTCTTGTCTAATCCATACTGAGTCTGTGAGCTTCTCTGTGTGACAGATGGAATATATAGGGAGATTGACAATTATCCTTTGACTAGAGCTGTACGCTGCTGATACAGCGCCATATATCTGATGTTATTTTGGGTCTATTTTCTGCAAAATTTTGAAGTTTGGTGTAAGAGGCCGCAGACGTGGGCGTGGGGGGGCCAGCTGGTGCTGATGGTGGTGGTGCATCTGCTGGTAGTGGTGAAAGCACAATAGCAGCTAAGGCAGGAGGTGTTGAGCCTGTGTCGTGGTCTGGCTTTGGAACGCCTGGAAGGCTACCTTTTCTGTGAGTAGGTTAACCGCTTTTTAAAGCCGGAGCATGAGGAACTGGTTTTGGCTTACATTGCCGAAACAGACTCCAGCAAATATGCCCTCCTCTTCTGAAGTTTCAAAAATGCAAGCACTGAGTCATCAAGTGCTGGCTCCTGGTCAGGAAGAACCCCTTTCCTTGTGTCCTTCACCCTCACCAAAAGTGAATGATGCAGGAGGCCACACTTCACATTAGTCCATGTAGCTCTTTCTATCATACCATGCCTGGGTTATCAAGTCAAATCGTGAATTCCCAAGTCCAAGATGAATCTGACATGGAGTGTGGGTGGCCAGCCAGGGCAGTGGGGTTAATCGGTACCAGTCCGGAGTCTCACGGGGATGTTTCACGGTGGTGGTGACCCGTTCCGTGGCCCTGGGCGTCCATGCAAAGGGGTGAATTACGTTTATAGGTGAATGATACATGATGCCACCAGTGGTTTCTGATTAGATTGACCAGCGCTGCAGTGTCGCTTCTCTGGGACAGATGTTGTGGTGCAGCTAAGATGTAGAAGCCCTGCCCAGGTAGGGCGATAGTCGCAGGGCAGATGAAAGAGTTGGTAGATAGTGTGCAGTGCAGGATGTAGCAGAGCCGTGCGCCAGGCGCAGGAGAAAGATGACAGACACAGTCGTGCAGTTCCTTTACCTGTACTTGGTAAGTGCCGTCCAGGACCCAGATTACAGATGGAGAAGGAGTTGGTCAGCCTGGAAGCCAATTTTGAATTCTCTCTCTGCAGATAGGTAGTGTGGCCTCCGTTCTAGCGCTAATCTGAAGTACTCGCAGTGCTGAGTTCAATGAAGATCCCCCTGTTGACTCTCTTTTGGAACTTTCTCGTATGGCAGGCAGCCATAGCCTTTTTCTTCTGGCTCCCACACGTCGATGCTGGGGCCTCCGAGCCTTAGTTGGGTACAGAGCATTTACAGCTGCTACTTCCTCCGGTTTCTGCTGCAGGAACGTCAGTGTCCCTACAAACTCGGAGACCGGAATCTGGACCATGCGCTCCAGCTAGGAGTGAGCCTTAACTCTGCTCATCCTCCAGCTCCCCTTCTCACGTCCACACACTTCCCCTTCCCTAACTTACCTCCTCCCGACCACAGAGAGCAGCTCCTCAGCAGTCAGATTCAGAGGTCTCCCTGCTGGCCTGGAGTTTGAAATATGTTGTGTGTTGGTTTAACTGCTAGAGAGATCCTTCGTTGCTCCCAAGCATGACATCACACTCCCTAGGAGGAAGGTAATGCCACTATGGCGACCGTATTCCTGAGGACGCCACAAGTGCACTGATGCCCAGCCACTGCTAGATGATTCTGCTGGTACAATGACCCAGACCACTACATTCCCCTCACACTCTACACAGCCAAAATCTGACCCTGAGGAAACTCAGGTTCCCCTTCCCGCATACTATACCACATTACACGGTGACAAAGAGGAAGGTGCAGATGAAAGTGCAGGTTCCTTGAGCAGGTGGGGTGGGCATACTCATGGGCAATGGCACTGGCACAGGGCCCCTCATAGTACGCAAAAGTGTCTCTGCCGGTGGGAGGGCCCACCCGCCGTCAGGACACCGCCACACACCGCCGTACTATGAAGGGCACTGTGCCAGTGCCGTCGCCAATGAGTGGGCCCCCCCTGCTTGCTCCAGATCACATCGTTTGCAAAGTTGAAATACTTACCTCTCTCTGCTCCACCGCCATGATGTCTTCCGCGTGTCCTGACAGAGATATTCTGATCAGAGAGCGCAATGACATCACGTTTGTACGCCCTCTGCCTAAATAGCCAAGTGCAGTGAGATGGAAGATGGGGACGACGAGGAGTCCAGACTAGTACAGGGATTCCCTAGCGAGGAGACTTATTTAATTGGTTTCAATGTTGGGACAGCAATTTTTGGGGAGCACTATACTCTGGGGAATGATATATGGGGCCCACCATACACTGGAGCATTCCAAAGGTGGACATCAGACACTGGAGCAGCATTTACAGGGCCCATTATACACTAGAGCTTTAGAAATGGGGCCCATTATATAAGGAGCATTATTTGGGCCCATAAGACAGTGGAGCTTCATCCATGGGGACCAACATATACTGTAGCATTATGTGGAGCTCATCATATACTGTTTCAAACATTATATGGGACCAATGATTCTGTATGGAGAAATATATGGGCCTCATTACTCTGTATAGCGCACTATGCGGTGCCCATAATACTGTATGGAGTTATATACTGTCCGTTTTTGGAGCTATTGGAGAATTTAAAATGGATATCAGTCATGAGATGTAAAAAGGGAAGTATTTTTCATTGTACTATACCGCTATTTCTCTGCCGTATCGGAGCATCATGAGTTGTGGTATGTGTTAAAGGGGCGCGCTTTGGCCCAGGGCACATGAAAACCTGGAGCCAGCCCTACCCCCCCACAACTTTAGCCAAATAACCCCCAGTTTTCAGTGCGTAACTATTATTATGAAGTAAATTGAGGTTGACAAGCTTCAGTAATAAAAATTGATGTTTTTGCCATTCAAATGGGCACTGTAGGTGTGTTTCCTGTCCTCCACTCCCTGCCGACTTTGCTTCCCCATTGACTTGCATTGGGTTTCGTGTTTCAGTCGGCCTTCGACTTTTCACGATAATCGGCCGATTTCGTTAGACCCGACTTTTGAGAAAGTCGGGTTTCATGAAACCCGACTCGACCCGAAAAAAGGCAAAGTCGCTCATCTCTAGTCAATAACATTTTGCAGAATTCACTGGGGGCATTTTAAATAGTTCAACAAGTTCAGAACAATCCGCCCTCGCTTACCATTGAGACATTAGACTTTATGCATAATTGTTTCGTTTTCAGTATTGAAAGGAACTCGGAAAATAAACATGTTCTATAACAGAGTAAAATAGTAAAGTATTTGGAAGTATTTGGTGCTTTCTAACAATTGGTAGTGCACAATAGCTACCGTATATTTTACATTTTCACCTAATCAAAGTAATGTGAAAAATAAAAACGCATAAAAAAGCATAAAAAATGCATGCAAAAACGCGTACAAAATGCTTATATTTTACGCTTTTTTCCTTGCCATTACTCTGGCTATTGGAGCAGAACAATCTGCTGCAAATAGACACAATGTGCACATACCCTTAAAGTACTGGTACTCTCTTATGTAGCAGAGAAATGTTTCTGTAACCAAGTGATATAATATCACGCTATTCATCTACTCTTTACATTTTTTAGCCAACTCTCACAATTCTTCTTGCGATAATATTTGACCTTCTGAATCTCGACTTCATTATCATGTGACTGTTTTAACAATGAGCGGTAAGTTGTATTTTAGAATTTTCAAATTAGATTTCAGAATTGCTGGTGTAAGAATCTTATCATGAAATGAAAACATTACAGAAGTGAGTTAACTTTTCGCCTGCTACTAACCGAAAAATAACATTTCGAGATATAAAAACAAAGAAGGAACAGACGCATATGAAGGCTCAATTTTTTTTTGTAGACATGCAAAAGTTAATAACAGGAGATAGGACAAAGGTGGAAATGACAAAAAAAGCTATCTGCCCAGTGTAAAGTAACTTATCAATCTGGAGTAAATTCATTTATCCATCCTCTTGTTCCATCCCATTGAAAATAGGATAGAATCATAGAATCGTAGAGTTGGAAGGGACCTCCTGGGCCATCTGGTCCAACCCCCTGCTCAAAGCAGGATTCGCTAAATCATCCCAGTCAGATGTCTGTCCAGCCTCTGTTTGAAGACTTCCATTGAAGGAGAACTCACCACTTCTCGTGGCAGCCTGTTCCACTCATTGATCACTCTAACTGTCAAAAACTTTTTTCTAATATCTAATCTGTGTCTCCTCCCATTCAGTTTCATCCCATTGCTTCTAGTCTTTCCTTGTGCAAATGAGAATAAAGTTGATCCTTCTACAATGTGACAGCCCTTTAGATATTTGTAGACAGCTATTAAGTCTCCTCTCAGTCTTCTCTTTTGCAAACTAAACATTCCCAAATCCTGCAACCTTTCCTCATAAGACAGGGTATGCAGACCGGTCACCATTCTGGTCGCTCTTTTCTGAACTTGCTCCAGTTTGTTGATGTCTTTTTTAAAATGTGGTGCCCAAAACTGGACACAATATTCCAGATGAGGTCTGACCAAAGAGAAGTAGAGGGAAATAATGACTTCACGTGATCTAGACTGTATGCTTCTGTTAATACATCCTAGAATTGCATTTGCCTTTTTTGCTGCTGCATCACACTGTTGACTCATATTCAGTCTGTGATCTATTAGTATACCCAAGTCTTTTTCACATGTGCTGTCACTTAGCCCTATTCCTCCCATTCTATATTTGCTTTTTTCATTTTTATTGCCCAGATGTAGTACTTTGCATTTCTCCCTGTTAAAAACCATTCTGTTAGTTGCTGCCCACTTCTCCAGTTTATTTAAATCTTTTTGAATCCTCTCTCTCTCTTCTCTAGTATTAGCTATCCCTCCTAGCTTTGTGTCATCAGCAAATTTAATCAGTTTACCCTCAATTCCTTCATCTAAATCGTTGATAAAGATGTTGAACAATACAGGGCCCAGGACAGAGCCCTGTGGTACCCCACTTGAGACATTCTTCCAACTGGTTGTGCAGCCATTTACGACCACTCTTTGGGTCCGATCACTAAGCCAGTTATGAATCCACCTAACAGTTGCCTTGTCCATTCCATACTTAGTCATTTTTTCAATAAGGATTGCATGAGAGACTTTGTCAAATGCTTTGCTGAAGTCAAGATATACTATATCTACAGCATTTCCTTGATCCACCCAATCAGTGATACCATCATAGAAGGAAATTAAGTTAGTCTGACATGACTTATTAGTTACAAACCCATGCTGACTCTGTTTAATCACTTCATTCTTATCCAGGTATTGACATACATGTTGTTTAATAATTTGTTCAAAGATCTTTCCTGGTATAGAAGTCAGACTCACCGGCCTATAGTTGCCTGGGTCCACCTTCTTCCCCTTTTTGAAGATAGGAACAACATTTGCTCTTCTCCAGTCTTCTGGCACTTCTCCTGTTCTCCAAGAATTTTCAAAGATTATGGAGAGGGGTTCAAAAATTTCTTCTGCTATCTCCTTCAGTACTCTGGGGTGTAATTCATCTGGACCTGGAGACTTGAATTCATTTAGGTTAGCTAAGTGTTTCCTCACTATCTTTCTGTTTATAGATATCCTGGATTCTTCTATTCCCTTAACAGGACAGTGAATAACAGTTGATGTTACATTTCCTTTCTGAGAGAAAACAGATGCAAAATAGGAATTTAAAAGTTCAGCCTTCTCAACATCCTGTCTTACCATTTCATCATTTTCATCCTGTAAAAATCCTATAGCATCTTTGACTTTTCTTTTACTTTTGACATATCCCCAAAATCCTTTATTATTTCTTTTGACATCTCTTGCAAGCCTCAATTCATTTTCAGCTTTAGCTAATCTGATTTGTGGAACGTACAAAACAACTTATATTTCATCTGCACATCTAATTAATTAAATGGCTCCAGAGTAGGAGAATCTTATTAATAACTGAACGCCAAAATAAAAGCTGTTCACTTGTTCTGCCTTATCAGAATAGTATTTGCATATCCCCACCTGTGATGGTTAGGTAATAACTACCTGCCACAAATCAGAATTATGAATTTTATACGCCTAACACAACCGCAGGGGAAATTATACCTCAGACATTCCATAATATTTGCAGCTAAGCTGTTTAGTGCCATCCGCTTATTCTGCATAGAGTGTTTAAAGCAGCAACAGTTGTTATTGAATTTGGCTACATAGTCGATACACTGTTTTATTAACTATTAATCATTTATGCTTATTTTATTTTTGGGCAATTTTAAATGTTTACTTTATTTGAAGGCAAAGTTTAAGTGAAACAGGCAATTCCTGCGTTTCTTGCGGCTGTCGAATTGAACATGTTTTTCGAGCACGCCGAAGACGGTCGGTTAGCACATGAGCTTGCTCTGATAACACCTAATCACTCATCACTATCCACCATGTCTCGATTCACACTGTGTTTTTCACAGATCCATAGGGGTAACCAGTAATCAGAGTTCCATAGCCAGTTAGTTTTTAGAACCACATTTGTAGGATTGTGCGGGCTTTGAGCGTATGGACCTCTAGTGATCGACAAGTCCCCAGAAATCGAGAAGAGACAACTTCTTTTTGAATTTTAAGTAATGGTTTATTTTTAGAAAACGTAAGCATAAAATGATAGCAAACGAACAACAAACATTCGTTATGATAAGTGGAAATGATAAGTATTGAATGTTTATATTGTGCTTGTTGTCTTTCTAACTCTCTCAGGTTTTATTTTTCTACTGTGAATGCAGGTTTGTGGGATAAAGTCCGGGATAGAATGTAGGGTAGAAAAGATAAGGAAAATATTGGTGCCTTCTTTTTCAGTTTCAAGTTATAACTTTTATATCCCGTTTATATATGATAGCAAAATAATGAAAACTAAAAATATGGCTTTTTTGAATGAAATAGCAAAAAAGTGGCAAACAAAAAAAATGCACAAGGATGTGATTTATCATTACAAGTCCAAAAGAATGAAGAGAGGAAAACTCAGGACATGAGCTCCATTGGCACTTCGAATAACATGTCCCTAGTCCGATGGTTTTAGAACATATAACCTTTGTTCACATCATTAAAAGGTTTCTAGTAGAGTTGGGCAGCTTGATTGGCGAGACTCCAGACCATCGGCCAGTTTAGTGGTCCTTGGCTGCTGAATCTCTTACTTTCTGGGATCCCTATTAATTATTCGGGCTGGTGCAACGTCGTTTGTGTGTCATGCTTAAATAATGACGTTGCGCTAGCCCAGCTAATGAAAAGCCGCACCGGGGATCCCAGAAGATGCAAGATTCACAAGCCTCCCCTCCAGTGAGCAGAGACTCAACTGGCGATGGACTAGACTCAGGTGAATCGATACACCCAACACTAGTTTGTTCCATATCATATATCCAATAAAGGTTATTTTAAGTGAATTTCCTAACATACTTTATACAGCTCTGGCAAAGATTAAGAGACCACCACGTGAAATCCCTGTCATGGGCAGCTCATTCTCCAGATCTGAACCCCATTGAAAACCTCTAGATTGTAATTAAGAGGATGATGGATAGTCACAAGCCATCAAACAAAGAAGAACTGCTTACATTTTTGCGCCAGAAGCAGTGTGAAAGACTGGTGGCAAACATGTCAAGACACATGAAAGCTGTTTTTAAAAATCATGGTTATTCCACAAAATATTGATTTCTGAACTCTTCCTGAGTTAAAATATTAGTATTGTTGTTTGTAAATGATTATGAACTTGTTTTCTTTGCATTATTTGAGGTCTGAAAGCACTGTTTTTTTAATTTTGACCATTTCTCCTTTTCAGAAAAAGAACCAAAATGTATAGCTTGGAAATTCGGAGACAGTTTTGAGATTTTGAGGAGGATTTGGAAAGTTTTTGCTCCAAAAAATTCTAGAAAAACTCTGTGTACACACTGTGCATGTGCAACACTAGATATCAATGTTTCCACAAAAATGTTAGACATTATTGTAAAAGCAAAGTAGAAAATTTAGAACTTTCATAATCACAATAAATAATCTTTATTTGCCTAATTTCAATTTATTGCCTGTAGTTGTTGTAATCTAAGAAATGTTACCAGAGTTGCAGACCCACAGGTTTGGAGATCCTATCATAGCAGAATAAAGGGTAACCCTATCTTTTCCATATATTACTATACTCACAGACAAATCTAATGCCAATAAAAGGTCTGATAGTCAGTTTCACTTTATATTGTCAGGTGAAATAAATAACAAGCATTACCCTTTTCCTTGTTACTTCATCACATAAAGTGTGTAATGTTCACTTCTTTAATTTCTTCTTGCAGTGCATTATTAATGGGTTTCCCATACATCAATGCTTTATTCCATTAGGGAATATTAATTCCTAAATCATAACGATATCTTACTCATTAGTATAATTAGAGTTTATTATCATTCTGATTTAATTTCCTTTGTTTTGTCCCCTTGAGATTTAATTTTAATTCTATACTGTATGTTAAATATATCCTTATTTAGATCCTTAAGGCAGTTATATTCTTGAATAAATCATCACATGTCAAGCTTCTCATACTGTATTTATGCTATATAACACACACATGAATACATATACAGTACAGACCAAAAGTTTGGACACACCTTCTCATTGAAAGAGTTTTCTTTATTTTCATGACAATAGACATTACAGCATAACAATAATCACATAGACCATAACAGATACCAAGAGGAATGAGGGCCCTGCTCGCAAGCTTACAATCTATGAGGAAAAAAAGGGAGACACGAAAGGTGGGTGGTAACAGTTGCCCTGATTGTATGGACCAGCCATAATGTTAAGTGTGTAACAGTACAGACACAGAGGGTTAATGGATGCATAAAGCATGTGGGAACATGATGCAGGGAACCTGGTTATGGTAAAAACTTTTGGCTGTGCCACGCAGGGATAGATTAGGTTAATGTGTTGAGGTGGTAGGCCAGTCTGAATAAATGAGTTTTCAGGGCACGCTTAAAATTGTGGGGATTTGGGGACTAATCATATTGACCTGGGAAGTGCATTCCAAAGAATTGGCGCAGCACGTGTATAGACTTGGAGACGGGAGTGGGAGGTTCTGATTACTGTGGATGCTAACCTCAGGTCATCAGCAGAATGGAGGGTGCGGGTAGGATGGTATACTGAAACAAGAGAGGAGATGCAGGGTGGTGCTGAGCCATGAAGAGCTTTGTGGGTGAGGGTAATAAGTTTGTACTGGATTCTGGAGTGTATGGGTAGCTAGTGTAATGACTGGCACAAGGTAGAGGCATTGGTGTAACGATTGGTGAGGAATATGATCCTAGCAGCATTCAAGACAGATTGGAGAGGGGAGAGTTTGGTATGAGGGAGACCGATTAGAAGAGAGTTACAATAGTCAAGACGAGAATGAATAAGAGAAACAGTAAGAGTTTTTGCAGAGTCAAAAGTAAGAAAAGGTCGAATTCTAGAAATGTTTTTGAGGTGCAGATAACAAGAGCGAGCCAGTGATCGTATGTGGGGGACAAAGGAAAGCTCGGAGTCAAGTATGACTCCAAGACAGCAGGCATGTTGCTGGGGAGTAATAGTGGAACCACACACGGAAATGGCAATGTCTGGTATAGGTACATTAGTAGCAGGAGGAAACACAAGGAGTTCAGTCTTTGACAGGTTCAGTTTCAGATATAGTGAGGACATGATGTTAGACACAGCGTTTAGACAATCACTGGTGTTTTCTAGAAAGGCAGGTGTGATGTCAGGAGAAGAAGCATATAATTGTGTGTCATTAGCATAGAGATGGTACTGGAAACCAAATCTACTGATTGTTTGACCAATAGGGGGAGTGTGCAAAGAGAAGAGGAGGGGGCCTAGGACTGATCCTTGAGGAACCCTAACAGCAAGGGGAAGATGAGAGGAGGAGGAGCCAGCAAAAGATACAGTAAAGGAGCGGTCAGAAAGATAGGAGGAGAACCAGGAGAGAATGGTGTCCTTGAGGCCAATGGAACGGAGCATAGTGAGGAGGAGCTGATGATCCACAATGTCGAATGCTGCAGAGAGATCCAAGAGAATTAGCATGGAGTAATGACCAGTTGATTTAGCTGTTAGTAGATCATTAGAGACTTTACTGAGGGCAATTTCAGTAGAGTGTAAAGAGCGGAAACCGGATTGAAGAGGGTCGAGAAGAGAGCTATCAAAGAGATAGTAGATAAGACGGGAGTGGACCAGGCGGTTCAGGAGTTTAGAGATGAAGGGAAGATTAGAGACAGGTCTATAGTTAGTGGCACAGTTTTGGTCAAGGGATGGTTTTTTAAGTAGTGGATGTATGATGGCATGCTTAAATGAGGAGGGAAAGATACCAGAAGAGAAAGAGGGGTTAAATATTTTAGTTAGATGAGGGGTGACAGCAGGGGAAAGGGACTGGAGTAGATGTGACGGAAATGGGTCACTGGTGCAAGTGGTTGGTCGAGAAGATGCAAGGAGCCTGCTTACTTCTTCTTCTGTGACTGGTTCAAAATCAGAGAGTGAGCTAGATGCGGTGAGGGAGGGAGGACAGTGCATGGTATGATGTGATTGGGAGATAATTTCCTGTCGGAGCTGGTCAATTTTTTTCTTTGAAGTAATTGGCCAGATCATCAGCTCGAAGCTCCGTGGTTGGGGCCTGTACTCTTGGGTTGAGTTGAGAATGAAAAGTATCAAAGAGACGTTTAAGGTTATTGGACAGTGAGGTGATGAGGGTGTTGAAATAGGTTTGTTTTGAGAGGTGAAGGGCAGTGTTGTATGTTCAAAGCATAAACTTATAATGGATGAAATCTTCGGGTAGGTTGGATTTTCTCCACAGACGTTCGGCGCACCTGGAGCACCACTGCAGGAAACGTGTTTGCAGGGTGTGCCAGGGTTGTCGCCGTCTGTGTTGTGGTGTTCTATGTATAGGAGGTGCAAATTCATCCAGGGCACTTTGAAGTGTTTCATTGTAATGCTTCAATGCAGAATGAGGACATGAGAGGGAGGAGATAGGGGCCAATGAAGACTGCAAGTTCTTCATAAGTTTCTGGGTGTTAATGGCCTGTATGTTTCTATAAATATGGACAGTGGGGGTGACCTGAGCAGCCTGGCAGTTCTTGATAGAAAATGAAAGAAGATTGTGGTCAGAGAGCGGGAGAGGGGAGTTTGCAAAATCATCCACTGCACAAAGCCGAGAGAAGACCAAGTCGAGGGAGTTTCCATCTTCATGCGTTGGAGAATTAGTAAGCTGCAAAAGGCCAAACGAGGAGGTTAGAGATAAAAGGTGAGTAGCAGATGGGGAGAGGGGAAGAGCAATGGGGATGTTGAAATCGCCCATGATGAGGGTAGGGATGTCACAGGAGAGAAAATATGGAAACCAAGTGGCAAAATGATCCAGGAACTGATGGGAGGGGCCGGGAGGACGATATACCACCGCCACTCGCATGGAGAAGAGGGTGTAGAGTCTGACGGCATGGACCTCAAAAGAAGGGAAGACAAGTGAGGGGATGAGAAAAATACAGTATGTTTGTTGATCTTTATGTTGGCACTGCTACACCCTTAGGTGTATTACCAATGTTCAGTTGTTGTACTGCTACACGTCTAAGTGTATTACCATTTACTGTTAAGTGTATAATGTATGATGTGTATATTGTTATACTGATGTGCACAAGGTTAGGGAACATGCAGTTGGCATGGTTGGCCACTAGATGGGGGGCATGTTAATGTTCACAGTTCCTAGATAGTGTAGATAGTACAAATACATAGTTAATTGTAGGAGAGGCTGCTGCTGGATATGCTAGTGACAGCCTTGGGTTAGGGGAGAGGGCCAGAGGCACCCAAAGGGCCTACACAGGCAATAAGCCCTGGACGCGGCAGCAGTCTTGCAATGTTAAAAGTGAGAAGTCCAGCCATCCTTTGCTCCAGCACAGCACAACGGACCAGTATAGCAGAATGTGGCAACTCATTGCTTTGGCACATACCCTTAAGACTGGGGCAAAACAGCCAAGGGAACCCACAGAAGCAGTGAGTAAAGATGGAGAAGAAGCGGGGCCAGTACAGAGGGCAGTGCATCAGATCAGGTCTCATTCTCAGTGGCTACTGACTCTGGTGTCTAATGATCTTGCGTCTTGGGCAAAACAGACCGAGGGATGCTTAACCGTAGCAGAGCTGAACAGAAAGGAAACTGAGAAACCGTCAGGGACGGTCTGACCTGGGCCCATACTGTGTAGCCATGAAAGCAGTGCAGGGAAAAAGAAGGAACCTTGTTAAGAGAAGCCTGTTGGAAATGCTGCGAAGTCTTTGGTACTGCTGTGTATTGAACCAAGTAAAGATGTTCTTGTTGAAGTTATGATGGACTGTGTCTCAGTTGATGTGAATTTTCCTGGAAACGGTCTTCCACTGCATAGGGAGGACCCTGAAGGAACTGAATCCAGAGACACAGGTATGCTGACTAGTGAGCATGATTTTTCTGTGAGGAGAGGCTAGGACACCAGAACCCCAGTGTCTTCGGCTACGACTACGGTCCTGGCCAAACTTTACACAGACAATAAATCAACCCCAATGACAGAATAAGGGACAGACAGTGCCACAAAATTAGCCAGTTGCCACAAAATTAGCCAGCTATGCTGTCCTTCTGTATAGTCCCTCTGTATAGCACATTAAATACCATTGTTTTGATAACTTCATCTTTATACACAAAATTGGAGGCAAAGATTATTAGTGAATTGAGATGAGTAGATCGCTTCTCGTAACTCCAGTCCATGGTCCAGGTCAGTGCTTTCTGGCTGTGGACTGGAGCTGTGTGAATTTTCTTATCCTCCAGGTGCCCAGGTTTAGCTTCTGATTTCCTCACACAAAGAGATGACATCATGCCCGGCCAGCCACTCAAACACTAAGCTGGGGAACTCAGAAGCTTCAGGAAATTCGCACAACTCTTGTCAGGGCCAACGAATGCTGACCTGGATTGTATACTGGGGTTGCACAAAGCAATTCGTTCATCTTAAATAGTGAGTGTGTTGGAGGGTTGATCGCCTGATCAGATTTCACCGGTTGATTTAGGTCATTAGATGACTGCCGATTGTCTATATACAAGACGATCAATGGTCATGTTCTTGCCTGATTGAGATCGACCGATGAACATTTCACAAGCACACGATTGCTAATAAGTTTGATTTGCATGGATAGAATATCATAGTATTGGCAGCCCGTCACCTCTTTACAAGGGACAATTTCGATGCTTGCATTTTGCTCTTTTGTTGGGTGATTGCCAGCCTGTATATAAGAGTAGATAGTTGGAAATAAGTGTTCCTACAAAGGCTCGTTCGTCATTTACTGGCTCGTCCAAAAGTTCCTTACCTTGGATTGCTAGTTCATCTTTCTTTTTCATTTCTTACAGGAGAAAAAGTGTAACAATACATGTTTGCTTGGATTGTGGTGTCTATAAAGTGGGGGAAAAACCCAAACATTTGCACCAGTGAACTTGTGTTGATGCTACTTCCCCTAACAACCCAGTAGCAGATAGAGTTATCCCAGTGGAATGCACACCTATGCCTTGATAAATAAAATTACAATTTTAAAGGATTTTTATTTTCTTCCGAAGACAAGTTAATGATTTATTGTGAAAACTTATACTGAAACAATCAAAGAACAGGTGACCATGATGCATAAAATAGCAAACTACATGAATAATTTGCAGCCGTTCCGGCTCGACATTTTCCTCCAATGCAAACTTGCATGCCGGTTTTGTATGAATAACATTCTCTACATGGATCAAGGCTGCATCTCGTTTGTTTTTCAAACTGAATGTTTTATCATAAGTGCTATGATGTTTTTGGAAGCATAAAAGGCATGTTTAATCATTAGTTTACAAAATACTAAAAGTACAACATATTCATCTAATTTAAAAATATCACTGCATGATAAATGTGTTACACAGCGAGGAGCTTTATATGATGTGAACATTCAGTATTTGGAAAACCGTAGGTACAATATGTAACTTTGTGTTTCTCATAGACTCATCCATCACATGCTGAGACTGTGGAATCCATTCTGAATGCTGAGAGTAGTGAGTAGACAAGTCCAACAGTATATCCCTGTGAGGAAAAAAACGTACAAATAGGTGAAGGTAAAAATGAGTCATGTGACAAAAAAATCGCAATATCAACCGGACGGAAACGGCACAATAAGAAATTATCACTAAAACAAGTATTAGTTCAAAATATCACACAGATTAAAGTAATGAGTACATAATTATATCTAAAATGAAGACTGTAGGACTTGCCATAAAAAATAATTAATCGCAATCCTCCATACATACCCGCTTATGGGGGTAATACCTGAGGAATGGCACCAGCCATGAGGGGCCTTCGGTTGTACCTACGCCATGCACTAAGCAATGTACACATCTCATATCTTTATTATGCGTTATTGTGATTTATTTTTGGATTTATTTTTTCATTTGTGTAGCTATGATTGATGATGAATCGATCTATTTATATATGACTGTAGTAGATATATGTTCTTTTTTCTTCAACAACTGCAAAAATTTTTGTTGCCTTCATCTATTACTAAAGAGGGCTTACACTATACTGTTCAGTATTGACTGCATTGTATGCAACAAGATCTTTAGTTCCCCCTAGAGGTGGTTGCAGGCTCGAAGAATTTGGTACATTTTTACTGAATTTTTTTTTCAATTTGTGCTGGGGTTTTGAAGCTCTGTGTAAGCAAAAATTGATTTATATTCACTATAAGTGTGTATAAGTAAATTAATTAACATAGAAAATTGTACCTAAAATGAACATGACATTCATATCTAAATATGTTTTGTTTGAATTGTTTCCTTCTGACTGAGCTTGACGGTAGTGTCAGCATTTTTTCTTGGTTCTTTGTTTGCATTCAAATTTGATCATTTTAACTTTAATACAGCTTTTTTTTTAAAAAAAGGAAAAATTTAACTTCTAGGAATATTTGCTTTCAGAGTTGTCAGTGGATAGAAATGAGCCAAATTATTTTCATTACACTGGTCCTGCAGCAAAGTTGGTAGTCTATAGCTGCCAGAGTAGATCCCTGTGAAGCTTCTCTACCTGCCAGCATACCCAGCTCCTTTTTGGATTTGTCTGCCCTATATGACGTCATGCCAACAATGGCGTTGCACCGGCTTATTTAATCAGAAGATGTTGGAGATGCAGACAGGTAAGAGTGAGTTTGTAAGGCTATGGTTCATAGCTCTTCTTTTGATTAGTCAATGCTGGGTGATTTCTTGCCAAAGCAATGATGTTGCACCTGGGATGCAAGCCGGTAAGATTAGATTCTATACCAATTTTTCAGAAATCTCCTCAATGGCATTTTGACTACATTTGTGGACTTAAGTCTATTGCCAAACCATTCACTGGGCAACCACTAGAAACAACAAATCTTTATAGTCCAAAAAAAGCCAGCATGTTAGTAATTCTAGCTCTCCAGCAGTCCATTCAGCTAACAATGATATAAGCGAAGAAATCAGGTGACCAGTATCGCTTTTGCCTGGATGGTGCATTCAGTGGATTGGTATGGACCTGGAGTGAATATGGCCAAAAAAGACTTTCCATCTCTCATTGAGATGGTTATTCTGAGGTGTCTGCACTTTTTTAATGTAATTATTGGAATATTATTAGAGAATACCATATTTTTCGGACTATAAGATGCACCGGATTATAAGACCCACCCCAAATTTTGGGGTGGAAAATAGGAAAAAAAAAGATTTTTATAAGATGGGGATCCATCTTATAGTTCTAATTTATGGTATCTTACCAGGGGGCCGGCGGTGGTGGAGCGGGGTCACAGGAGGCTGGCGGCAGCAGAAGTGTGGGGATGCTGCGGGTCCGGTATCAGCGATAAAAAAAATAATAAAGGTGAGACAACCTGATGGAGCGCCAGGCTGGCAGGTCAGGAAAAGCCAATTGAGAATAGTCCGATGCAGCTCCTTCCGGGTGCCTCAGATGAGGATGTGTTCAATAATGCAGGATGTCCCGGTCACAGGGGAGCGCAAAAGATATGGAGAGGGTCAGTAGATTAAAAGATTTCTTTAGTTTATTGAATTCCACAATGCGTTTTGACAGATAGCTTCTGTCTTCATCAGGTGGCACATACAGGATATAAGGGGGAGGGAATATAAAAAGAACCAACAACCAATGGCGTAAAAGGTGCAATCATGAAAAACACTTGATTGGTTAAATTTAAAAACATACAATTGAATTAAAAGGAGAGAGGAGGGGAGAGGAGGGGGACAGTAGTGAGCCTCATATAATTACAATTATAACAACATAAATAAAATTAAATAATGTAAAATATGCAAGTATAATATACATAAAAAACAAGAATTGTATGTATAATAAAATGGGAAAGAACTACATAGAATATAAAATATTTTGTTTAGGTAGTTAGTGAGATTTAACCCCTCTGGTACTAAGGTGCCGAGTTTATATCAGCGATAAGCAGAGTGGAGTGCATTATTGGTTTCCCAGCGGCCAATTTCCTGAAGCCGCAAGCTGCTGGAGGTGGCGCATGCACAAATTGGGATCTTGGCCCACTAGACATCTCAATCTGCGCATGCGCATCCTTCAGCGACCATTTCGCTGAAGCTCACAGCCTCAAGAAAATGGCTGTCTCTTGCAGGGTGTGCGCATATTAGGAATATACTGTATGTGAATACAGAGCCTTAGATATATGACTCATGATAGTGGGTGGCAAAGCAGATGAATATTCTGGTAAAAAGTTGTAAAGAAATGCTAATGGCACTCATTTAAGGGAATCTGTCAGCAAGATTTCACCCTCCACACTATTTATATCCACATGGAGCTCTTTCAAAGACAAGTCCAGCAATGCCTTGACATGGCCAGTCTATTCCTCCATTACTTAGAAATCAGTGTATGAATTGGTATGCAAATAAGGCTGTGGATCTGAAGCCTCTGTCACTCCAGCTCTATTCACCACCCAGTACCGCTTCCACCTGTTTGACTGATAGCTACTTTGCATGAAGTCACACAGCATAATGGCTGTCAGTCAAGCATGAGGATGTTGCGCTGGGTGGGGAATAGAGAGTAACATAAACTTCAGATCTACCATAGCTCATCAGCCTCATTTGCATATCAATATAAACATGGATTTCTCAGTAACGGAGGAATGGACTAGCCATGTAAAGGTATTGCTGAACTTGTCTTTGAATGAACTACATGTGCATATATATATAGTTTATGGGATGAAATCCTGCTGACAGATTCCCATTCTAATGGCAATATGTCAAATTATAAACATCTGGAGTTTACAAGTGCCAAAGTTTTTTGTTTTGCGTGCAGTCGATGTTACCGCTTGAATGAAATCCATCCCCATTCCTAAGCGGCAGAGCTACTTGGTATGCTTCCTAACAGGTTGCAGGCCATCAAGCTACTTCATATTCTGCTGTGGTTAATGTTTCATTTACATAGTACCTTGCTAAAGAGAAGTGAAAATGATTAACAACATATTGTGCCACAATAAATATTTTATTGAAGGTATTATCTGTGTAATTTGCAAGTTTGATTCTCTCCAGGAATTAGTTTAGAGCCTTGAAGCTAGAATTTTTTCTCATTTGGTGAGCGCATATATTTTTAATAATGTGCCGAGCACTTGCCATGCAACAAATCAATGGCTTTTTGCAGAAACTCTGCTTAGAATTCCCTTTCGCTTAACGATTGTAAATCAGCGTATGCATTTTTAACAGACGACAATTGTGGACTATCGCCTACGTCGTAAAAATGTTGGACTATATGTCCCATTTTAGGAATTATTGCCCTTCACACAACAGGGTTTAGTAATAAGAATGTGGGTTTTATTTACATTTTTCTCCATTACAGCTAATGATGTCACTTATCTGAATTTGTATTTACCGCATTCTGTAGGTTTTTTTTTCCACACAGTAAGGTAATGAAGAAATATAATAGCAATTTTTCTCCTCCCCGGTGCTCCAGTTCAAGTGTTCACTAAACTAACTGTGAATTAAAAGTGATAAATTATAAACTCCCCTAAGACCATCAAGTGATTTACAGCATAAATATTTTGCCAACCTCCTGTCTTAAAAATCATTGCTTTGTGAATTTTTTTCCTACAAAGATTTTCTTTTTGGTTATGGACAGCTTCATTGTTTAGTGCGGAATTATTCACAATATTGCCAGCAAATATTGAGTTATGATAATGTATGTCAGGGACAAAATGGCTTTATTCAGAATAATATACCATGGCTAGTATATTCACAATTATTATGGCTAAACAGGAAATGTTGTGCAGTCAGGATTAGAATCTAATGGTAAATGCACAGTTTAAGAATTGAAGAATTTGGATCTTTGCAGTGGTGCCTCAATAGTAGCGGTTGGCCAAATCATCCAAGTGAGGGCAAATGGGGCACTAGTCCTACGGTCTCCACCACTATTCTCCATTTACAAATAAAATAATTTTAGGTTATAAATCAAAACTTTTTTTCTTTTACGTGCAGAAAAATTATCAATTCAAATACCGCAGCTATTTGTAGACAGGAATAGTACCAAGAGTTTAGCCTCAACTCAGCTGCTCCATCTTGGACCCATTTAGTTTTTTTTCTGCCCTGCATAAAGCAATAAAAGATTTAAAGATCCAGCAGCATCAAAATCACATACATGGGGCTACTGGGAGTAGAGGTCTACTTAATATTTTGTCCAGGAACCAGCACCATCATTGTTTTCACCCTGACGTCACAATGGTTGAGATTGGAATATTGTGTGTATGTGGAAGGAGGAAACTGAGGATGGTTCTTTCCAACATTAGTGATGATTAGGAAAGTTTTGGTACCACCACTAGTCAAATGTGGAGTTGGTACTTCATGGCTTGTATATGACATGACTTGTATATGCTACAGTATATATTAGTCATCTTTAACATTTTAAAAATTACAAAAAGGAAAATGGGTGGATGCAAGAGTTTGGGCACCGTGCATGGTTATTACCTAGTAGCACCCCCTTTTGAAAGTATCACAGCTTGTAATCATTTTTTGTAGCCAGCCAAGAGTCTCTCAATTTTTGCTTGATTGATTTTCAGCCATTCTTCCTTGCGAAATTCTTACAGTTCTGTAAGATTCCTGGGTTGTCTTGCATGCACTGCTATTTTGAGGTCTAGCCACAGATTTTCAATGATGTCCAGATAGGGGGACAGTGAGGGCCATTGTAAAACTTTCAGCTTGTGCCTGCCTTTTGAGGTAGTCTATTGTGGATTTTTATGTGTGTTTAGGATCATTATCCATTTGTAGAAGCCATCCTCTTTTCAATTTCAGTTTTTTTTTTACAGATGGCCCTATCTTTGCATCAGGAATTTATTGAAATTTCATTGAATCCATTCTTCCCTCTACCCATGAAATGTGCGCCGTGCCATTGACTGAAATGCAGCCCCAAAGAATGATTAACCCACCCCCATGCTTAATGTTTGGCAAGAAGTTATTTTTCTGAAATTCTGTGCCCTTTTTTCTCGACACATACCTTTGATCATTGTGGCCAAAGAGTTCTATTTTAACCTTATTGGTCCATAGGACTTGTTTCCAAAATGCTTTTTCATGCTTCTGAGGTTGAATTTTATGGTGAGGATGCAGGGGAGGTTTTCTTCTGATGACTTTTCCATGAAGGCCATATTTGTGCAGGTATCTCTGAACAGTAAAATAATGAACCACAACTCCAGAATCTGCTAAATCTTTCTGAAGGTCTTTTGCAGTCAAGAGGGGGTTCTGATTTGCCTCTCTAGCAATCCTATGAGCAGCTCTCACTGAAATTTAGCTTGGTCTTCCAGACATTATCTTGACCACCATTTTTCCTGTTAATTTCCATTTCTTAATTATATTATGAACTGAGGAAAGGGCAACTTGAAAATGCTTTTTTATCTTTTCATAGCCTTCTCCTGCTTTGTAAGCCTCCAACATTTTAATTTTCAGAGTGCTGGCAGCTGCTTAGAAGAACCCATGGCTGCTGTTTTTTTAGCACAGGGTTAGAGGAGGCAGGAGAGCCCAAAGTTTTACATGCCACAGCAGGTATAGTATATAGGGAAAATCAAAGCTGCTTAGCCTGCTCTGTATATTCAGGAGCATGAAAGTATCAGAAGAGTGATTTTTTCTAAACTCATTATCTGCATATCTTGAATGGAAGCGATGTTGTGTGTGAAGAGATCCATAAATCAGATAATTCATTCTGAATGGAAGCATAGATTAGGTGGCAGAGGGATTTGAGTCAGGGAGTCTAAGGAAGAGAAAGAGGAATATGAGATCCTTATTCAAGGCCAGGAGGCATAAGTAAACAGGTAAGATGTTACTCAGGTGAGCAGCAGGATGCGGTCCTAAATAGAACTTTTCTTATCTCAGGCAAGCCGGTCTTAAGCAATTATCCATTCTAAAGAAGAAGCTAGAGTGTTGCCAAATGGGAACACAAATTCTACAATGGATAGTTGAAGAGGCAGTAGCACAGAAAAGAGCGTGGCTCTACTAGTGATTTGGTGTTCCAAGAAGAATATTTAGAATGGAGAGTCCTCAGTGGTTGATACCTTTTAATGGCTAACTGAAAAGATGCTGTATCATATAGGTGTACCAATGCACCTCAGCCAGTGAGGTCCTCGCTAATCAACTAGAAGTTGAGAGTAGCTGTGAGGGTCTGTAGCATTAAACCTTGACCCATGCGGTCCTCACAGGGGAAGATGGAGATTCCCATAATTTATTTGGTGGACTTTTGTAGTATGTACTGGAAGCAATGTACCACCACATGTAACCGTAAAGTACCTGACTCTACACAATGCAGAACAAGCATTCACAAAGCGTTGTGCCTGGTGTCTAATGTATACACTTCTCATCAAGTTGTTCAGTAAAAAGTTTTATCTTTGAACTTTGGTCTCCCTCATTCATCTCCATACCATCTAGTCCTGGCCTGCCATGTGAAGCAGCAGCATGCAGTCTTCAGAGACTTATCACCAATGTAACAGAAGCACCCATACCTAGCCAGGACCTCCATTTTCCCGTAGCATGATGGCCCATGGATGATGCCCTGCTCGCCCATGACTGCCACCCTACACCATGTTTCATGGATCAAAAGCTCTATGGTCACAATGCTTCACCCAGGATTTCTATGTTCATTGTATTGTTCCACTTTAAAAAAAAACAGATATGATTAGAGGTGAGATCTTTTGAAATTTGAATTTGACAACTTCACCATATTTTCTCAAGGAATTTGATTTGCAGTGAATAATTTAGTGCAAATCTCAACACTAGAAACTACACGCATTTTTGGGAAGAGAGATAGAGAAAGAACCCTGTTAACCATAAGAGCTTACACTCTACAGGAGAGAGAGGACCCCGCTGACCATAAGAGCTTACACTGTACAGGAGAGAGAGGACCCTGCTAAGTATTATTATTATTATTTATTATAGCGCCATTTATTCCATGGCGCTTTACATGTGAGGAGGGTATACATAATACATACAAGTACAGTAATCTTAAACAATACAAGTCACGACTGGTACAGGATGAAAGAGGACCCTGCCCGCGAGGGCTCACAATCTATAAGGGAAGGGTGAGGATACAGTAGGCGAGGGTAGAGCTGGTCGTGCAGCGGTTTGGTGGATCGGTGGTTACTGCAAGTTGTAGGCTTGTCGGTAGAGGTAGGTCTTCAGGTTCTTTTTGAAGGTTTCCATGGTAGGCGAGAGTCTGATATGTTGTGGTAGAGAGTTCCAGAGTAGGGAGGATATGCGGGAGAAATCTTGTATGCGATTGTGGGAAGAGGAGATAAGAGGGGAGTACAGAAGGAGATCTTGTGAGGATCGGAGTTTTCACGCAGGTAAGTACCAAGAGACGAGGTCACAGATGTATGGAGGACTGAGGTTGTGGATGGCTTTGTATGTCATGGTTAAGGTTTTGAACTGGAGTCTTTGGGAAATGGGAAGCCAGTGCAGGGATTGACAGAGGGAAGAAGCCGTGGAGTAGCGGGGGGACAGGTGGATTAGTTGAGCAGCAGAGTTTAGAATAGATTGAAGGGGTGCAGGAGTGTTAAAGGGGAGGCCACAGAGCAGGAGGTTGCAGTAGTCAAGGCGGGAGATGATGAGGGCATGGACTAGGGTTTTTGCAGATTCTTGGTTGAGGAATGTACGGATCCATGAAATATTTTTGAGTTGAAGTCAGCAGGAAGTGGAAAGGGCTTGGATATGTGGTTTGAAAGAGAGATCAGTGTCAAGAATAACCCCGAGACAGCGAGCTTGTGGGACTGGAGAGAGTGGGCAGCCGTTTACTTTAATGGATAGGTGTTATGATTGGGTCACCGAGGAGGAAAGCAAGACCAAGCTAAGCCACAGAAAACCAGAGAGGTTGGTAACTAAGCGGATTGCAGACCACTGATCCTATCCACACAACTAGCAGTAGCTGTGGAGCATACCTACGATGATTCTAGATGCCTTGACACAGCCGGAGGACTAAATAAGTCTAAAGAAAAGAAAGGGGAAATCTAAACTGCCCCAGAGCAGACCCCAAAGGAATAGATAGCCCCCAAACATATATTGTCGGTGAGACAAGATGAAAACACAAACGCAGGTAGGGAAAAAGGCTGAGCAAACGATGGGGCCCAAACTAACTAGACAGGACTTTGCCCACTATATCAGCACTCTGGTATATTCTAAAAATAGAGCAAAGAGAGGCCAATCTAATAAGGGACAAAAACAAACTGGCACAAACAATAACATAAGGATGGAAATTCAGCACAGCCCCAGCTGGGGCTGGATGACCACACAAAACTGAAATAGACAAAACCAAATCAAATGTGAACAATAGCAAAAGAACACTTAGCTTGAGCATGCAGGGACTGAGCTGGAAACTAAGACCTCAGGAGGCAGGAAAAAATCACCAGCAGGGATAGAGGGAGTCGGCTGTCTTAAATCCAATCAGAAACTCCAGATGTCCAATCATCCTCCTCATTATCAGATGGCAGACCTCTGTTAATTAGATCAGCTCCATTACCTCCTGTAACCACCAAAGGGAGCCCAGAAAGAGAACTCGCGACCCCTCTGTCACTATAACCAGCTCCACTACCTTCACTAGTAACCAGAGGTAGGCCAGAAAGTGAATTCACAACAGTACCCCCCCTTGAGGAGGGGTCACCAAACCCTCATCCACGCCACCAGGCCGATCGGGATGGGCCCGGTGAAAAGCATGAACCAATCTATTGGCATGAATGTCAGAAGCAGAGACCCAAGAATTATCCTCCTGGCCATAACCCTTCCATTTGACCAAGTACTGGAGTCTCGGTCTAGTCAAACGAGAATCCAATATTTTCTCTACCTCATATTCCACATTGCCTTTAACCAATACAGGGTCAGGAGGTGCCGCCATAGGAACTACTGGCTCCACAAACCTCTTCAACAGAGATTTATGAAACACGTTATCGATCTTAAACATAACTGGAAGCGCCAATCAAAAAGAAGCAGGATTAAGAATCTGCAAAATCTTATAAGGTCCAATGAATCTTGGCTCGAACTTTGGAAATACAACCTTCATAGGAATATTCTTTGAAGACAACCAAACCATATCACCCACTTTAAACTGGGGACCAATGGTCCTATGCCGGTGGGAAAACCGTTGGACTGTTTCCTGAGAGAGGGACAATTTATCCACCACTTGGTGCCAAATCTGCTGCATTCTCTCTACCACAGAGTCCACACTTGGGCAGGTCGAAGATTCCACTTGCCCTGAAGAAAATCAAGGATGAAACCCAAAGATACAGAAAAAGGGCGACATCAAAGTGGCAGAACTAGCTTTATTGTTTAGCGCGAATTCGGCCAAGGGCAAAAATGAGACCCAGTCATCCTGATCAGCAGATATAAAACATCTCAAATAGGACTCCAAAGTCTGGTTTGTTCTCTCAGTCTGCCCATTGGCCTGAGGATGAAATGCAGAGGAGAAAGATAACTGAATTCCCAGATTGGAACAAAAAGTTCTCCAAAATCTGGAAACAAACTGGACTCCTCTGTCCGATACAATGTTCTCAGGAATCCCATGCAACCGAACCACCTGTTGTAAAAACAAGGGCAACAACTCTGAAGAAGATGGAAACTTTGGGAATGGTACAAGATGGATCATCTTAGAAAATCTATCACAAATTACCCAGATAACAGTCATTCTCTGAGAGACAGGAAGATCAGAAATAAAATCCATTGAGATATGGGTCCATGGCCTCTTGGGCACTGGCATGGGCATCAACAACCCACTAGAACGAGAACAGGGATAGTGGGAGTCGGCTGTCTTAAATCCAATCAGAAACTCCAGATGTCCAATCGTCCTCCTCATTATCAGGTGGCAGACCTCTGTTAATTAGATCAGCTCCATTACCTCCTGTAACCACCAGAGGGAGCCCGGAAAGAGAACTCGTGACTAGAGTTGAGCGACTTTTGTTTTTTTATGGTCGAGTTTCGTTTCGTGAAACCCGACTTTTCCAAAAGTCGGGTCGAGCAAGATCGGCCGATTATAGGGAAAAGTCGGGGTCGTCCCGAAACACGAAAACCAATGTAAGTCAATGGGGAATAAAAGTCGGCAGTGAGAGGAGGACAGGAAACACACCTACAGTGCTCATTTGAATGCCAAAAGCATCAATTCTTCTTACTTAAGCTGGTCAACCTTAATTAACTTCATAATACAAGTTACGCACTGAAAAATGGGGGTTATTTGGCTAAAGTTGTGGGGGGGTAGGGCTGGCTCCAGGTTTTCATGTGCCCTGGGCGAAAGAGCACCCCTTTAACACATAATACCACAACTCATCATGCTCCGATATGGCAGAGAAATAGCGGTATAGTACAATGAAAAATACCTCACTTTTTACATCTCATGACGAGGCCCATCTATTTCTCCATACAGAATCATTGGTCCCATATAATGTTTGAAACAGTATATGATGAGCTCCACATAATGCTACAGTATATGTTGGTCCCCATGGATGAAGCTCCACTGTCTTATGGGCCCAAATAATGCTCCAAACATAATGGGCCCCATTTCTAATGCTCTAGTGTATAATGGGCCCTGTAAATGCTGCTCCAGTGTCTGATGTCCACCTTTGGAATGTTCCAGTGTATGGTGGGCCCCATCTATCATTCTCCAGAGTATAGTGCTCCCCAAAAATTGCTGTCCCAACATTGAAAACAATGAAATAAGTCTCCTCGCTAGGGAATCCCTGTACTAGTCTGGACTCCTCGTCATCCCCATCTTCCATCTCACTGCACAGTATTTCAACCTTGCAAGTGCTGTGATCCTGAGCAAGCAGGTGGGGCTCACTCGTTGGCGACGGCACTGGCACAGGGCCCCTGACAGTACGGTGGTGTGTCTGATGGCGGGTGGGCCGAACCTGCACTTTCATCTGCAGCTTCCTCTTTGTCACCGTGTAAGATGGAACTGTATATGGGAAGGGTAACCTGAGTTTCATCAGGGTCAGATTCAGGCCGGGTAGCGTGCGAGGGGAATGTAGTGGTCTGGGTCAATGTACCAGCAGATTCATCGAGCAGTGGCTAGGCATCAGTGCACTTGTGTCGCCCCCAGGAGTACGGTCGCCACAGTGGCATTACCTTCCTCCTAGGGAGTGTGATGTCATGCTTGGGAGCAACGAAGGATCTCTCTAGCAGGTTAACTGATTGGGCGGCGTTATTCCCACGAGTCATGACCCTCCGAACAGCGTTCATGAAGGCAAAGTGTTTGTTTTACGTGGGCAGTATGGTTGCAAAGCTGAACCTTAAAGGAATGTCCAGAAGGGCACCACCAGGAGTGGAGCCTACGGCGTAATTTGACTCAACACGGGCAACCTCAACCATGCCAGCTACAGAACAGATGCACACATTGCAAGCTTAATTCCGTTAACGAACGAGACTCCGTCATGCCCCGCGGTCCGAGTCCGGCTTACTATAGGGACACGTGAGGCTCTGGCACATGAGATTGGCCAATAACTGGTGTGCCATGCCCTTACATGTCCTTGGCTGCATGTGCGCTACACTGAAAAGGCCAGCGTTTGTCGCTTACAGGTGCAGATAACCCGCTGAACAACGTTAGTGATGGGGATCACTGATTACAATTATTACTCGCAAACGATGATTTCCCAGTAAGTGCAGGTCAACCGCAGTTCCGGAATTAGGCCTAACCGTCATTCCTGAAAAAAATGAAAAACTTACGTGTGCAAACCACAGGTGCTGTAGCTTGCTTAACAGCTCGCCAGCCGTTCTCACGCCCAGTATGAGTTACACGTGATTGCACAAAGGTGAGAAAGGGTACCGTATCCCCGGATAACATGTATGGATAGCGTACACATTCAAAAGATATGTCTATACATCAGGAGGCAGGCTCAGACGGTGTTAGGCCCAGTATGGCTTGCACGTGATTTCACAAAGGTGAGAAAGGGTACCGTATCCCCGGATAACATGTATGGATAGCGTACACATTCAAAAGATATGTCTATACATCAGGAGGCAGGCTCAGACGGTGTAAGACCCAGTATGGCTTGCAATTGATTGCACAAAGGTGAGAAAGGGTACCGTATCCCCGGATAACATGTATGGATAGCGTACACATTCAAAAGATATGTCTATACATCAGGAGGCAGGCTCAGACGGTGTTAGGCCCAGTGTGGCTTGCACGTGATTTCACAAAGGTGAGAAAGGGTACCGTATCCCCGGATAACATGTATGGATAGCGTACACATTCAAAAGATATGTCTATACATCAGGAGGCAGGCTCAGACGGTGTAAGGCCCAGTATGGCTTGCAAGTGATTGCACAAAGGTGAGAAAGGGTACCGTATCCCCGGATAACATGTATGGATATCGTACACATTCAAAAGATATGTCTATACATCAGGAGGCAGGCTCAGACGGTGTAAGGCCCAGTATGGCTTGCAAGTGATTGCACAAAGGTGAGAAAGGGTACCGTATCCCCGGATAACATGTATGGATAGCGTACACATTCAAAAGATATGTCTATACATCAGGAGGCAGGCTCAGACGGTGTTAGGCCCAGTATGGCTTGCACGTGATTTCACAAAGGTGAGAAAGGGTACAGTATCCCCGGATAACATGTATGGATAGCGTACACATTTAAAAGATATGTCTATACATCAGGAGGCAGGCTCAGACGGTGTAAGGCCCAGTATGGCTTGCAAGTGATTGCACAAAGGTGAGAAAGGGTACCGTATCCCCGGATAACATGTATGGATAGCGTACACATTCAAAAGATATGTCTATACATCAGGAGGCAGGCTCAGACAGTGTAAGGCCCAGTATGGCTTGCAAGTGATTGCACAAAGGTGAGAAAGGGTACCGTATCCCCGGATAACATGTATGGATAGCGTACACATTCAAAAGATATGTCTATACATCAGGAGGCAGGCTCAGACGGTGTCAGGCACAGTATGGCTTGCAAGTGATTGCACAAAGGTGAGAAAGGGTACCGTATCCCCGGATAACATGTATGGATAGCGTACACATTCAAAAGATATGTCTATACATCAGGAGGCAGGCTCAGATGGTGTAAGGCCCAGTATGGCTTGCAAGTGATTGCACAAAGGTGAGAAAGGGTACCATATCCCCGGATAACATGTATGGATAGCGTACACATTCAAAAGATATGTCTATACATCAGGAGGCAGGCTCAGACGGTGTAAGGCCCAGTATGGCTTGCAAGTGATTGCACAAAGGTGAGAAAGGGTACCGTATCCCCGGATAACATGTATGGATAGCGTACACATTCAAAAGATATGTCTATACATCAGGAGGCAGGCTCAGACGGTGTCAGGCACAGTATGGCTTGCAAGTGATTGCACAAAGGTGAGAAAGGGTACCGTATCCCCGGAAAACATGTATGGATAGCGTACACATTCAAAAGATATGTCTATACATCAGGAGGCAGGCTCAGACGGTGTTAGACCCAGTATGGCTTGCAAGTGATTGCACAAAGGTGAGAAAGGGTACCGTATCCCCGGATAACATGTATGGATAGTGTACACATTCAAAAGATATGTCTATACATCAGGAGGCAGGCTCAGACGGTGTAAGGCCCAGTATGGCTTGCAAGTGATTGCACAAAGGTGAGAAAGGGTACCGTATCCCCGGATAACATGTATGGATAGCGTACACATTCAAAAGATATGTCTATACATCAGGAGGCAGGCTCAGACGGTGTCAGGCCCAGTATGGCTTGCAAGTGATTGCACAAAGGTGAGAAAGGGTACCGTATCCCCGGATAACATGTATGGATAGCGTACACATTCAAAAGATATGTCTATACATCAGGAGGCAGGCTCAGACGGTGTTAGGCCCAGTATGGCTTGCAAGTGATTGCACAAAGGTGAGAAAGGGTACCGTATCCCCGGATAACATGTATGGATAGCGTACACATTCAAAAGATATGTCTATACATCAGGAGGCAGGCTCAGACGGTGTAAGGCCCACTATGGCTTGCAAGTGATTGCACAAAGGTGAGAAAGGGTACCGTATCCCCGGATAACATGTATGGATAGCGTACACATTCAAAAGATATGTCTATACATCAGGAGGCAGGCTCAGACGGTGTTAGGCCCAGTATGGCTTTCAAGTGATTGCACAAAGGTGAGAAAGGGTACCGTATCCCCAGATAACATGTATGGATAGCGTACACATTCAAAAGATATGTCTATACATCAGGAGGCAGGCTTAGAGGTGTAAGGCCCAGTATGGCTTTGCAAGTGATTGCACAAAGGTGAGAAAGGGTACCGTATCCCCAGATAACATGTATGGATAGCGTACACATGCAAAATATATGTCTATACATCAGGAGGCAGGCTCAGATGGTGTAAGGCCCAGTATGGCTTGCAAGTGATTGCACAAAGGTGAGAAAGGGTACCGTATCCCCGGATAACATGTATGGATAGCGTACACATTCAAAAGATATGTCTATACATCAGGAGGCAGGCTCAGATGGTGTCAGGCACAGTATGGATTTGACGGCCAAGACTACACAGCGGAGGAGCAGGGAGAGGTAAAGATTGCAAATGCTGGGGCCCTGCCCAAGCAAGGGGGGCCCACTCGTGGGCGTCAGTACTGGCACTGGGCCCCTCATAGTACGGCGGTGTGTCTGACGGCGGGTGTGCACCACCACCGTCAGAGACACTTGATTGCACTATGAGGGACCCTGTGCCAGTGCCCGCGCCCAAGAGTCGGCCTACCCACCTGTCCAGGGCAACGGCACTCGCACGGTGTCGTGCGCTAGGTGGTGACCCCGGCCATGGGGGGGGAGGCATCACAGTTAGGGAGTTTTAGAAAGTGGCATATGTTGATGTTGGACATTCAGCTGATGCAAAAGGCGAAATAGGTCAAGTCCCAGGAAGAGGTGGACCAAAGCAAGCCATTTTTCTGTCACCCTATGTGTCATCAGGGGAAGGTGGGACAAAATCCTTGGAAACCCATGCATGGTTCATTTTAATGAAGGTTAGATCATCCACATTTTGGGTTGACAGACGGGTCCTTTTTTCTGTCAGGATTGATGCAGCTGCACTGAAGACTCTTTCCGATAGCACACTTGCAGCTGGGCAAGCGAGCTCCTGTAAGGCATATTGTGCCAATTCAGGCCAGGTGTCCAGTTTAGCAGCCCAATAGTCAAAGGGGAATGACCTGTGTGGGAGAACATCGATATGGGAGGAAAAGTAGTTTGTAACCATAGTTGACAACTGCTGTCTCCTGTCACTTTCCATCGATGCTGTATTACCAGTTGTGTGAGCAGTACTTGAAAAATCAGTCCACAACATTGTCATGAAACCCCTGTCTCCAACGCCACTTCTGCTGTGTGCACTATGAACACCTCTGCCAAGCTGCCCCCGGCCCGTACGGCTCGTGTGAGAACCATCACCGCTGCTGTGTGCTGGGAATGCCTCAAGCAACCGATTTACCAGAGTTGCTTGTTTATTAGCCAATATTAGGTCAAGGTTCTCCTGTGGCATGATGTTTTGTAATTTGCCTTTATAGCGTGGATCCAGGATGCTGGCCAACCAGTAGTCGTCATCGTTCATTATTTTGGCAATGCGGGGGTCCCTTTTTAGGATCCGCAAGGCATAATCTGACATGTGGGCCAATGTTCCCGGTGTCAATGATGCACTGCGAGTGCTGGTTGGAGGAGCACTTTCTGGCAAATCCACATCCCTCCAGTCATGCACAAACCCTGTACCAGACCTTGCCACACCAACATTTTCACTTGCCCCACGAGATGCATCCTCCTCCCCTAAGTAATCATCCCCATCATCATCCTCCTCCTCCTCTTCTTCCTCCAACTCGTCCAGGAGAGGTCCCTGAGCAGACAATGGCTGAATGTCATCAAGGATTCCCTCCAGCTCTTCCTCCTCGTCAACATTGGCTGCAGACGCCTGCTCCTTAAGGTGCGTCAAAGTTTGCATGAGCAGACGCATAAGTGGGATGCTCATGCTTAGGATGGCGTCGTCTGCGCTTACCAGCCGTGTGCATTCCTCAAAACACTGAAGGACTTTACAGAGGACTTTCAGCTTCGACCACTGCACACCTGTCAACTCCATGTCTGCTCTCAAAGTGCCTGGCCATGTATCCTCCCACAAATGCATTATGGCCTGCCTCTGCTCGCACAGCCGCTCCACCATGTGCAGGGTGGAGTTCCACCTTGTTGCAATGTCGATAATGAGGCGGTGGTTGGGAAGGTGGAGCAATCGCTGCAGCTTCTGCATGCGAACGGAGTGTACAGGCGACCGGCGGATGTGCGCGCACAGTCTTCGCACCTTATGGAGCAGGGCTGTTAACTCCGGATAATTTTTGAGGAAGCACTGCACCACCAGGTTCAAGGTGTGAGCCAAGCAAGGTATGTGGCTGAGTTTTGAAAGGGCTATAGCTGCCACAAAATTATGGCCGTTATCACTAACTACCTTGCCTGCCTCAAGATGTACACTGCCCAGCCATGACTCAGTTTGTCGCTTCAAGTACTCGGCCAGCACCTCGGCGGTGTGTCTGTCGCCCAAACACATCATCTGCAACACAGCCTGCTGATGCTTTCCACTAGCTGCTCGATAGGGGGACACCTCGTGTGCAACAGTGGCAGCTGCAGATGGAGTGCTCGTACGACTGCGCTCTGTGGACGAGCTTTCGCTTCTGGAGGAGGAGGAGGAGGGTGGAACGCCTACAGCCAACTGTTTCCTATACCGTGGGCTAGGCAGCACTGTCCCACCACCGCTGTCCCCTGTGGACCCTGCATCCACCACATTAACCCAGTGCACAGTGATGGACACGTAACGGCCCTGGCCATGCCGACTGGACCATGCATCAGTTGTGAGGTGCACCTTTCCACTCACTGACTGCTTGAGTGCATGGACAATGCGGTCTTTCACATGATGGTGGAGGGCTGATGTGGCTTTGCGAGAGAAGAAGTGGTGACTGGGTAGGTCATAGCGTGGTACTGCATAGGCCATGAGTTTGCGGAAAGCTGCGCTTTCCACCAACCGATAGGGCATCATCTCAAACGAGATTAGTTTGGCAATGTGGGCGTTCAAACCCAGTGTACGCGGATGAGAGACTGAGTACTTTCTTGACCTACTCATAGTGTCTGGGAGGGTGAGCTGGACTTGAGAGCTGCATATGGTGGAAGTAGCGGTGGACAGGGCGGACTGAGAGAGGGTTGGTTGATGATGGTGATGGAGTTGGTGTTATTTCTGATGGCCTAGATTCAGTATTTCGTTGATATAACAGTGGGATTCCCTGACTGCTGTGGCCTTGCAATGACACCTCAACATTTGCTGCTGTGCTAACCGGTGGGCTTACAGTGGGGGAAACAATGTAGCGTTGCTGACTACCTTCTTTGTGATCAGTTGCACATGTGGCACTTGAGGTTTGGTGTTGTGTCCACGCTTGCAAGTGCATGCTGGTTAAATGTCTAAGCATGCAACTGGTATTCAAATTTTTCAGATTTTTCCCTCGGCTAAAGGTCTTTGCGCACTTCTTACAGATAACCTTGGCCTGATCATGAGGATTTTGTTCAAAAAAGTGCCACACTGCACTCTTCCTACTTTGGCAGACATTTTGCGGCCTAGCACGCTGTGATGTTTTGACCCTCTGGACAAGCTGTCCAGCAACTCTTTTGATTTTTGGAACCTGTCTTTGGAGTGCTCTGGGCCTGCCAGATAACAGCTGTTGCGATGTTGATGTCTGCTGTGGATGCTCCTCATCTGAGCTATTGGAAGCAGCACCCTCTTCCCCCAATGGATGCCAATCTGGGTCAACAACTGGGTCATCCATCACCTCCTCTTCAATGTCATGTGCATCTTCCTCTGTGTCACAATGTATGGTGGTATAGTGTGCGGGAAGGGGCACCTGAGTCTCATCAGGGTCAGAATCTGGCTCTGTACACTGCGAGGACAATGTAGTGCTCTGAGTGAATGTACCAGCAGAATCATCTATCAGCGGCTGTGCATCAGTGCACTCCATGTCAGATTCATCTTGGCCTGGGTAATTCACCATTTGACTTGATAATCCAGGCATGGTATGTGAAAACAGCTCCATGGAGTAATCAGTAGTATGGCCTGCGTCATCCTTCAATCTTGGTTGTGGTGAAGGACACAAGGAAAGGTGTGGTTCATGAACATGAGCCTCCAATGACGACTCAGTGCTTTTACTTTTTACAACTTCAGAAGAGGAGGCGATAGAGCTGGAGGCTGAGTCAGCAATGTAAGACAAAACTTTTTCCTGATGCTCTGGCGTTAAAAGCGGTTTGCCAACTCCTAGAAAACTAAGCCTTCGAAGCCTTATGGAGTCAGACGATGACGCAGGCTCAACACCTCCTGCATTCGGTCCTATTTTGCTTTTGCCACTACCATCAGATCCACCACCAACACCATCATTACCAGCTGCCAACCCCTGCCCAATTCCACGGCCTCTTCCACCAGCCTTCCTCATTTTTGGTAGAAATGTAGACAAAATCCTACAAACTATATAGTAATGTAAAACAAGGTACAAGGTGTCTATAGGACAGGGGAGATTTAGATTTTCTGCAGACACTTGTGGACACTGGACACTTGGATTGTGTGAGGCCCACTGAATATCACAGCGCTATGTCACAGGCTCGATGGCACAGGTGTGAAAAAAGTGACTACAGGATAAGGGAGATTTTGAATTTCTGGGAGATTTTGAATTTCTGCAGACACTTGTGGACACTGGACACTTGGATTGTGTGAGGCCCACTGAATATCACAGCGCTATGTCACAGGCTCGATGGCACAGGTGTGAAAAAAGTGACTACAGGATAAGGGAGATTTTGAATTTCTGGGAGATTTTGAATTTCTGCAGACACTTGTGGACACTGGACACTTGGATTGTGTGAGGCCCACTGAATATCACAGCGCTATGTCACAGGCTCGATGGCACAGGTGTGAAAAAAGTGACTACAGGATAAGGGAGATTTTGAATTTCTGGGAGATTTTGAATTTCTGCAGACACTTGTGGACACTGGACACTTGGATTGTGTGAGGCCCACTGAATATCACAGTGCTATGTCATAGGCTCGATGGCACAGGTGTGAAAAAAGTGACTACAGGATAAGGGAGATTTTGAATTTCTGGGAGATTTTGAATTTCTGCAGACACTTGTGGACACTGGACACTTGGATTGTGTGAGGCCCACTGAATATCACAGTGCTATGTCACAGGCTCGATGGCACAGGTGTGAAAAAAGTGACTACAGGATAAGGGAGATTTTGAATTTCTGGGAGATTTTGAATTTCTGCAGACACTTGTGGACACTGGACACTTGGATTGTGTGAGGCCCACTGAATATCACAACGCTATGTCACAGGCTCGATGGCACAGGTGTGAAAAAAGTGACTACAGGATAAGGGAGATTTTGAATTTCTGGGAGATTTTGAATTTCTGCAGACACTTGTGGACACTGGACACTTGGATTGTGTGAGGCCCACTGAATATCACAGCGCTATGTCACAGGCTCGATGGCACAGGTGTGAAAAAAGTGACTACAGGATAAGGGAGATTTTGAATTTCTGGGAGATTTTGAATTTCTGCAGACACTTGTGGACACTGGACACTTGGATTGTGTGAGGCCCACTGAATATCACAGTGCTATGTCACAGGCTCGATGGCACAGGTGTGAAAAAAGTGACTACAGGATAAGGGAGATTTTGAATTTCTGCAGACACTTGTGGACACTGGACACTTGGATTGTGTGAGGCCCACTGAATATCACAGTGCTATGTCACAGGCTCGATGGCACAGGTGTGAAAAAAGTGACTACAGGATAAGGGAGATTTTGAATTTCTGCAGACACTTGTGGACACTGGACACTTGGATTGTGTGAGGCCCACTGAATATCACAGTGCTATGTCACAGGCTCGATGGCACAGGTGTGAAAAAAGTGACTACAGGATAAGGGAGATTTTGAATTTCTGGGAGATTTTGAATTTCTGCAGACACTTGTGGACACTGGACACTTGGATTGTGTGAGGCCCACTGAATATCACAACGCTATGTCACAGGCTCGATGGCACAGGTGTGAAAAAAGTGACTACAGGATAAGGGAGATTTTGAATTTCTGGGAGATTTTGAATTTCTGCAGACACTTGTGGACACTGGACACTTGGATTGTGTGAGGCCCACTGAATATCACAGCGCTATGTCACAGGCTCGATGGCACAGGTGTGAAAAAAGTGACTACAGGATAAGGGAGATTTTGAATTTCTGGGAGATTTTGAATTTCTGCAGACACTTGTGGACACTGGACACTTGGATTGTGTGAGGCCCACTGAATATCACAGTGCTATGTCACAGGCTCGATGGCACAGGTGTGAAAAAAGTGACTACAGGATAAGGGAGATTTTGAATTTCTGCAGACACTTGTGGACACTGGACACTTGGATTGTGTGAGGCCCACTGAATATCACAGTGCTATGTCACAGGCTCGATGGCACAGGTGTGAAAAAAGTGACTACAGGATAAGGGAGATCTTGAATTTCTGGGAGATTTTGAATTTCTGCAGACACTTGTGGACACTGGACACTTGGATTGTGTGAGGCCCACTGAATATCACAGCGCTATGTCACAGGCTCGATGGCACAGGTGTGAAAAAAGTGACTACAGGATAAGGGAGATTTTGAATTTCTGCAGACACTTGTGGACACTGGACACTTGGATTGTGTGAGGCCCACTGAATATCACAGTGCTATGTCACTGGCTCGATGGCACAGGTGTGAAAAAAGTGACTACAGGATAAGGGAGATTTTAAATTTCTGCAGACACTTGTGGACACTGGACACTTTTGGATTGTGTGAGGCCCAATGAATATCAGAGCGTTATGTCACAGGCTCGATGCAGCAGGTGTGAAAAAAGTGACTACAGGATAAGGGAGATTTTGAATTTCTGCAGACACTGGACACTTTTGGATTGTGTGAGGCCCAATGAATATCAGAGCGCTATGTCTCAGGCTCGATGCAGCAGGTGTGAAAAAAGTGACTACAGGATAAGGGAGATTTTGAATTTCTGCAGACACTTGTGGACACTGGACACTTTTGGATTGTGTGAGGCCCACTGAATATCAGAGCGCTATGTCACAGGCTCGATGGCACAGGTGTGAAAAAAGTGAATTGTAGAATTGGGCAGAATAGGAATCTCCCTACAGTGTAGGTCTGTAAGAACGGAACAAGTCCTCCACTTATCCTTCCACAGTGACACACAGATAGCTTCACTGTGGCTGTGGTAACAGCCGTTACACGGTACTGTGTGAGGAGCGTACACCGCTGTATGGTGTGAATAAATGCACGCTCAGTACCTTAGCAGGACAAAAAAAAAATTGGGATTGCTTTTAAAAAAGCAGTTTGCAGAGCAGTGGGGAAACAGCAATGCAGCTGTCAGGAAGCCTTAGAAGGCAGCCTAACAACCAACACCGCTAATCCACCACAATATAGCCTCCCCTTGCACTGCACACACAGTGACTGGTGTGTTGCACAGGCAAAATCGCTAGCAGCAGAAGCAGTTTTTTTGTCTTCTTCCCTGCCTAACGCTCTCCCTACAGAATCAGCAACCTCTCCCTATGCTAAGATCGGCAGAAGTAAGATGGCGGTCGGCGTGCACGCCCTTTTATAACCCCTGTGACGCCCACCAAAGCAAGCCAATCACTTGCATGCCCTTCTGAAAGATGGTGGCGACCCCTGCCTATGTCATCACATTGCCCACAGTGTCCGTGGATCCTGATTGGCTGAAAAAGAGCACTAAACAAACTTTTGAAACGCGACTTTGGCGCGTAAGTCGCCGACCTCGTGGCCGACCTCATCCTAGGGTCGGGTTTCGTTTCATGAAACCTGACTTTGCCAAAAGTCGGCGACTTTTGAAATTTTTCGACCCGTTTCGCTCAACTCTACTCGTGACCCCTTGCTTTTGGAAGTGCATTGAACAGCAGGGTGGTGTGTTGGTAAAAGGGGAAAAAAAAATCTTTTAAATCTTCTGCCTGAGCGAGTGTGAACGAGCTGAGTGTGACCTGAGCGTAAGTGCGAACTGTGGTAAGTGTGTGACTTGTGATTCAGTGAAGAAGTATATGGAAAACCTATAACAAATACATGTGTGAGTTGATGAATTGTAGGTTGCTGAGTGCTTTCTACCTGTTCAATTTTTTGGGGTTTGGGGGCTTGTTTAACCTATTTTCCTTTCTACAGGGTTAATCTCTTATTTTACTATCTGTGTTTTTAAGGGTTTCCTATATTGCATTTAAATCTTGAGGTGTAACTATATTCACAAGGGGTTAATTAAGGGTGGCAGTTCATAATTAAGGGATTATAAGGGGCAGCTGGTTGGGGCTAAACTCCTTTTGGAAGTGCATTGAGCAGCAGGGTGGTGTGCTGGTAAAAGGGAAAAAAAAATCTTTTAAATCTTCTGCCTGAGCGAGTGCGAACGAGCTGAGTGTAACCTGAGCGTAAGTGCAAACTGTGGTAAGTGTGTGACTTGTGATTCAGTGACTTTGGATTCAGGGAGTTTCCAAGGGAGGTATTACTGAATTGCTGTTATATTTTATTTATACATTTATTTATTTTTGCTTATCTTTTCTGTCTGGTGCAATCCCCATTAGGATGTGCTCCACTATTGCCAATGCCATCCAGTGCACGTCTTGCCGCATGTATGAAATCCTTGAACAGCCGGTCGAGGGTGCACACTGCTGTGCGAGATGTGAGCACGTTGTGCATTTGGAAGCCCAGATACTGGATCTAAATGTGCAGCTGACAACACTGAGATCCATAGACAATATGGAAAGGAGTCTTCTGCTCACTGAGCAGTCGCTCAATGGGATAGATGAGGGGGGATGCTAGGTTGGAGCTGCAGGACAATGAAGCAGCTAGCTGGGTGACAGTTAGAAGGCGGGGTAGAGGAAAGAGCACCAGGGAGGCTAGTCCTGATCTGGCACACCCCAATAAGTTTGCTAAGTTGGCAGATGAAGGGAGTGTTAGTGCAGGAGTAGCACTGCTGCGGCAAGGCATGTCCTCTGAAAGCCGGAGGAATGTCTGCTCCAGTAAGGGGGGAAATAGGAGAGCAAGGCAGGCCAGACAGGTTCTGGTAGTGGGAGAGTCAATTATTAGTGGAACAGATAGTGCAATCTGTCACAAAGACAGGGATCGTCGAACGGTGTGCTGCCTACCTGGCGCTCGAGTCCGACACATCGCTGATCGGGTTGACAGATTACTGAGAGTGGCTGGTGAGGATCCAGCGGTCATGGTGCACATTGACACAAACGACAAAGTTAGAGGTAGGTGGAAGGTCCTTAAAGATGATTTCAGGGAATTAGGCTGTAAGCTTAAAGCAAGGACCTCCAAGGTGGTATTTTGGGGAGGGTGCAGCTGTGCTGGGGGAGAAAATGGCTAGAAGGTTGGAGGAGTGTTTAAACTAGGGATGGGGGGGTGGGTATTCCTTTTATAGGAGGGAAAGACAGTGCAGATAGAGACCTGGGCACAAATAATGAAATTGAGGGTGGAGGTGGCATGGGGGTGGGGTTAGAGCAGTTAATAATTTTAAGAAAGAATAGAGGTATAGAGAGATACATAAAGTGCATGTATACTAATGCCAGAGGCCTCGCCAACAAAATGGAGGAATTGGAGTTAATGTTGTTGGAACATAATTATGACATGGTGGGGATATCTGAGACATGGCTGGACGAGAGCCATGACTGGGCAGTTAATTTACAGGGCTCTAGTCTGATCAGAAATGACTGAACAAATAAGCGAGGGGGAGGCGTGTGTTTATATATAAAATCATCCTTAAAACCCATCCTGCGTGATAATATATATGAATCTAAAGAAAATGTAGAGTCCCTGTGGGTAGAGATAAGGGGAGGGGGGAAAAATAATAAATTACTGATAGGGGTTTGTTATAAGTCTCCAAAAATATTGGAAGCAACAGAGAATATCCTCATAAAGCAAATAGATGAATCTGCGACTCAAGGAGAAGTCATTATTATGGGGGACTTCAACTACACTGAAATACATTGGGGAACCGAAACCTGCAATTTCAGCAAAGGTAATAGGTTTTTGACAACTATGAGAGACAATTACCTTTCACAACTGGTTCAGGACCCAACAAGAGGGGGGCACTACTAGACCTAATATTAACCAAGAGGCCAGACCGCATATCAAATGTAAGGGTTGAGGGTCACTTGGGTAATAGTGATCACAAATTAATAAGTTTTCATGCATCCTTTAATAAGATGTGTAGTAGAGGGGTTACAAGGACACTAAACTTCAGGAAGGCAAATTTCCAACGGATGAGAGATGACCTTGGTGCAATTAACTGGTACGATATCCTGAGACATAAAAATACACAAAGAAAATGGGAGACGTTTGTGCACAATACATACCGTATGGGAATAAACATGCGAGAAATAGGAGGAAACCACTATGGCTAAATAGAGATGTAAGGGTGCAATAAGTGACAAAAATGAAGCATTTAGAGAATTAAAGCAAGTAGGTAGTGATGAGGCATTAAATAAATACAGTATTTACACAAGAAAATCCCATGACGGATAACATGATCAGGGATAAAAATTCTCCACTAAATGTCACCTGCTTAACCCAGCAGAAAGTATGGCGGCGTCTAAAAATCACTAAAATTGACAAGTCCCCGGGCCCGGATGGGATACACCCCCGAGTACTGCAGGAATTAAGCACAGTCATAGATAGACCATTATTTTTAATCTTTAAAGATTCCATAACAACAGGGTCTGTACCACAGGACTGGCGTATAGCAAATGTGGTGCCAATATTCAAAAAGGGGACAAAAACTGAACTTGGAAATTATAGGCCAGTAAGTTTAACCTCAAATATGGGTAAAATCCTGGAGGGTTTTCTAAGAGATACTATACTGGAGTATCTGGAGAAGAATAACCTCATGACCCAATATCAACATGGGTTTACAAGGGACCGTTCCTGTCAGACTAAACTGATAAGCTTTTATGAAGAGGTAAGTTCAGGACTGGACCAAGGGAATGCAGTGGACGTGGTGTACTTGGACTTTTCAAAAGCTTTTGATACGTTGCCACATAAAAGGTTGATACATAAAATGAGAACAATGGGGATAGGGGAAAATAGGTGTAGGTGGGTTAAGGGCTGGCTCAGGGATAGGAAACAAAGAGTGGTTATTAATGGAGCACACTCGGACTGGGTCACGGTTAGCAGTGGGGTACCACAGGGGTCAGATTTGGGCCCACTTCTTTTTAACATATTTATTAATGACCTTGTAGGGGGCATAGAAAGTAGAATTTCAATATTTGCAGATGACACTAAACTCTGCAGGGTAATCAATACAGAGGAGGACAATTTTATATTACAGGAGGATTTATGTAAACTAGAAGCTTGGGCTGATAAATGGCAAATGAGCATTAATGGGGATAAATGTAAGGTCATGCACTTGGGTAGAACAAACAAGATGTATAATTATGTGCTTAATTGTAAAACACTGGGCAAAACTGTCACTGAAAAAGACCTGGGTGTATGGGTGTAAGACATAGCTGAACTGGAGCCTGGTGCAGAGAAGAGCGACCAAGGTTATTAGGGAACTAGGAGGTCTGCAATACCAAGACAGGTTATTACACTTGGGGTTATTTAGTTTGGAAAATCGAAGGCTTAGGGGTGATCTTATTACAATGTATGTGGGGACAATACAGAGACCTTTCTAATGATCTTTTTACTCTTAGACCTGTGACGGGGACAAGGGGGCATCCTCTATGTCTGGAGGAAAGAAGGTTTAAGCATACTCACAGACGCGGATTCTTTACTGTAAGAGCAGTGAGACTATGGAACTCTCTGTCATATGATGTTGTAATGAGTGATTCCCTACTAAAATTTAAGAAGGGACTGGATGCCTTTCTTGAAAAGTATAATATTACAGGATATATACACTAGTTTCCTTAATATTGCATTGATCCAGGGAGCTAGTGTGATTGCCGTATGTGGAGCCGGGAAGGAATTTTTTTCCCCAATGTGAAGCTTACTGTTTGCCACTTGGGTTTTTTTTTTGCCTTCCTCTGGATCAACATGTAAGGGCAAGTTAGGATAGGATATGGGTTAAACTAGATGGACTTAAAGTTTTCCTTCAACCTTGATAACTATGTTACTATGTTAATATACAGTAACCAGCTCCACTACCTTCACTAGTAACAAGAGGAAGGCCAGAAAGTGAATTCACAACAGATAGGTCCGTTGGGGGGATCACGTAAAATGGGGGAAAGATGATTAATTCTGTTTTGTCCATATTAAGTTTTAGAAATCTAGCGGAGAAGAAGGATGAAATAGCAGACAGACATTGAGGGATTCTGTTTAGTAGGGAGGTGATATCTGGTACAGAGATGTAGATCTGTGTGTCATCAGCATAGAGGTGTAAATGGAGAAGAGCAGTGGCCCTAGGACTGAACCTTGCGGGACTCCGAATGATAGGGGGTGTGGTGAGGAGGTGGAGTGTGAGTGGGAGACGCCGAGTGTCCAGTCTGTTAGGTATGACGCAATCCAAGAAAGGGCCACGTCTGTGATACCAAGAGATGAGAGGGTCTGTAGTAATAGGGACTGGTCCACTGTGTCAAAGGCAGAGGACAGGTCCAGGAGGAGGAGGACAGAGTAGTGTCGCTTGGCCTTGGCGGCTAGTAGGTCATTGGTGACCTTAGTTAGGGCAGTTTCAGTGGAGTGGAGAGGCCGGAAGCCAGATTGTAATCGGTCAAGGAGGGAGCAAGAAGAGAGGTGGGAGGACAGTTCAAGATGGACGTGTTGTTCCAGTAGTTTTGAGGCATAGGGGAGAAGTGATATAGGGCTATAGCTAGATACAGAGGATGGGTCAAGAGAGTGCTTTTTGAGGATAGGTGTGACTGAGGCGTTTAAAGCTTGAGGGGAAAACACCAGTTGTTAGTGATAGGTTGAAGAGGTGGGTTAGGGTTGGGTATAAAAGCTCACACTCTACAGGAGAGAGGGGACCCTGCTGACCATAAGAGCTTACACCCTAGAGGAGAGAGAGGACCCACTGACCATAATAGCTTATACTCTATAGAAGAGAAAGACTTACCTATTGACTATGGAGATGTAAAATGACTCTGCTGTACAAACCGTGCTCCACTGGGAACCGTTAATCTGCAAAACCACAAATTTCAGGATATTCAGCTCAAACTTAATCCTCCATGGATCTATTCACTCATCTCTAGTTTTGCCCAATATTTACTGTCGGTCTGGATGGTTGTTTCTATTTCAATATGACCAAATTACAGCCATTTATTTTCTTGCGCATTGTCTTTACTTGCTGGATAAAAATGCCATTTTCATTTACAATATTGTTGTCTCCAGCAAGATGGCTATATATTCGGATAATGTAGTCCATAAAGCATTTTATTCACTTACTATACCTACTGTGTACAATCATTGACAGTTTCTTTTGCTAACATGTTTCCCTTAAGACACAAGAAGTTCTTTTGTATGTTTCTAACTTACTCAACAAGCCAAAAGTATATTTCATGCATTGTCATATTTGTGGTTGGTTGGTGCCTCGCCTCACTTCTGAATGATTCCAGAACTTGTGTACCTAATGAAAATAAATTTCAGATGAGATGCTTCACTTTCATTTCCAATAATACTTTTTGTTTCTCCGGTCTCTTAGTAGTTGTTATGATTATGTACTATCTTTCTAAAACAATAACACTGTCAAGATATAATTTTACATTTCATGAGATACTGAACAGGAGTAAATCACCTGTGAAACCCACACAGATACTGTTCTTTCTCAATAAAAAGTTTCAAAGTAATCTCCACCTTTTAATATAATGTTTAACCCCTTCACCCCCAAGGGTGGTTTGCACGTTCATGACCGGGCCAATTTTTACAATTCTGACCACTGTACCTTTATGAGGTCATAACTCTGGAACGCTTCTATGGATCCTGGTGATTCTGACATAGTTTTCTCGTGACATATTGTACTTCATGTTAGTGGTAAAATTTCATTCAAATAACTTGCGTTTATTTGTGAAAAAAATGGAAATTTGGCAAAAATTTTGAAAATTTCGCAATTTTCCAACTTTGAATTTTTATGCCCTTAAATCACAGAGATACAGCACACAAAAAACTTGATAACTAACATTTCCCACATGTTTACTTTACATCAGCACAATTTTGGAACCAACATTTTTTTTTGTTAGGAAGTTATAAGGGTTAAAAGTTGACCAGCGATTTCTCATTTTTACAACACCATTTTATTTTTAGGACCACATCACATTTGAAGCCACTTTGAGGGGTCTATATAATAGAAAATACCCAAAAGTGACACCATTCTAAAAACTGCACCCCTTAAGGTGCTCAAAACCACATTCAAGAAGTTTATTAACCCTTTAGGTGCGTCACAGGAATTTTTTTGAATATTTAAAAAAAAATGAACATCTAACTTTTTTTCACAAAAAAAATACTTCAGGTTCAATTTTTTTATTTTACCAAGGGTAACAGGAGAAATTGGACTTCAAAAGTTATTGTGCAATTTGTCCTGAGTACGCTGATACCTGATTTGTGGGGGGGAGCGACTGTTTCGGCGCATGGCAGAGCTCAGAATGGAAGGAGCGCCGTTTGACTTTTTCAATGCAAAATTGGCTGGAATTCAGATCGGACGCCATGTCACGTTTGGAGAGTCCCTGATGTACCTAAACAGTGGAAACCCCCTACAAGTGACCCCATTTTGGAAACTAGACCCCCCAAGGAACTTATCTAGATATGTGGTGAGAACTTTGAACCCACAAGGGCTTTACAGAAGTTTATAACGTACAGCGGTACAATTAAAAAATCATATTTTTTCCACAAAAATGATCTTTTCACCCCAATTTTTATTTTCCCAAGGGTAACAGGACCCTAAAAGTTATTGTGCAATTTGTCCTGAGTATGCTAATACCCCACATGTGGGGGTAAACCACTATTTGGGCGCATGGCAGAGCTCGGAAGGGAAGCAGCGCCATTTGACGTTTTTGGCTGGAATTGAGATCGGACATCATGTCGCGATTGGAAAACCCCTGATGTACCAAAACAGTGAAAACCCCCCACAAATGACACCATTTTGGAAACTAGACCCCCTAAGGAACTTATCTAGATGTGTGGTGAGAACTTTGAACCCCCAAGGGCTTCACAGAAGTTTATAACATAAAGCCGTACAATTAAAAAATCATATTTTTTCCACAAAAATGATCTTTTCACCCTCAATTCTTATTTTTCCAAGGGTAACAGCACCCTAAAAGTTATTGTGCAATTTGTCCTGAGTACGCTGATACCCCACATGTGGGGGTAAACCACTATTTGGGCGCATGGCAGAGCTCGGAAGGGAAGCAGCGCCATTTGACGTTTTTGGCTGGAATTGAGATCGGACACCATGTCGCGATTGGAAAACCCCTGATGTACCTAAACAGTGGAAACCCCCCCACAAATGACACCATTTTGGAAACTAGACCCCCTAAGGAACTTATCTAGATGTGTGGTGAGAACTTTGAACCCCCAAGGGCTTCACAGAAGTTTATAACATAAAGCCGTACAATTAAATAATCATATTTTTTCCACAAAATGATCTTTTCACCATCAATTCTTATTTTTCCAAGGGTAATAGCACCCTAAAAGTTATTGTGCAATTTTTCCTGAGTACGCTGATACCCCACATGTGGGGGTAAACCACTATTTGGGCGCATGGCAGAGCTCGGAAGGGAAGCAGCGCCATTTGACGTTTTTGGCTGGAATTGAGATCGGACACCATGTTGCGATTGGAAAACCCCTGATGTACCTAAACAGTGGAAACCCCCCACAAATGACACCATTTTGGAAACTAGACCCCCCAAGGAACTTATCTAGATGTGTGGTGAGCACTTTGAACCCCCCAGTGCTTCACAGAAGTTTATAACGCCCGGGCGTGAAAATAAAAAATTCGTATTTTTTCCACAAACATGATCTTTTAGTCACCATTTTTTTTATTTTCCCAAGGGTAACAGGAGAAATTGGACCCCAAAAGTTGTTGTCCAATTTGTCCTGAGTATGCTGATACCCCATATGTGGGAGAAAACTACTGTATGGGCACACGTCGGGGATCGGAAGGGAAGTAGTGACGTTTTGGAATGCAGACATTGATGGAATGGTCTGCGGGTGTCATGTTGCCTTTGGAGAGCCCATAATGTACCTAAACAGTGGAAACTCCCCACAAATGACCCCATTTTGAAAACTAGTCCCCCTAAGGAACTTATCTAGATGTGAGGTGAGCACTTTGAACCCCCAAGGGCTTCACAGAAGTTTATAATGCCAGGGCATGAAAATAAAAAAATCATATTTTTTCCACAAACATGATCAATTATTCCCCAATTTTTTTATTTTCCCAAGGGTAACAGGAGAAATTGAACCCCAAAAGTTGTTGTCCAATTTGTCCTGAGTAAGCTGACACCCCATATGTGGGAGAAAACTACTGTATGGACACACGTCAGGGCTCGGAAGGGAAGTAGTGACGTTTTGGAATGCAGACATTGATGGAATGGTCTGCGGGTGTCATGTTGCCTTTGGAGAGCCCCTAATGTACCTAAACAGTGGAAACACCCATAAATGACCCCATTTTGGAAACGAGAACCCCTAAGGAACTTATATAGATGTGAGGTGAGCACTTTGAACCCCCAAGGGCTTCACAGAAGTTCATAATGCCCGGGCATGAAAATAAAAAAATCGTATTTTTTCCACAAACATGATCAATTAGTCCCCAATTTTTTCATTTTCCCAAGGGTAACAGGAGAAATTGGACCGCAAAAGTTGTTGTCCAATTTGTCCTGAGTACGCTGACACCCCATATGTGGGAGAAAACTACTGTATGGAGACACGTCGGGGCTCGGAAGGGAAGCAGTGCCATTTTGGAATGCAGACTTTGATGGAATGGTCTGCGGGTGTCATGTGCGTTTGGAGAGCCCCTGATGTACCTAAACTATTGAAACTCCCAAAAAGTGACCCCATTTTGGACACTAGACCCCCCCACGGAACTTATCTAGATGTGTGGTGAGCACTTTGAACCCCCAAGTGCTTCATAGAAGTTTATAACGCTCGGACGTGAAAATAAAAAAATCATTTTTTTCCACAAAAATGATATTTTTGCCCCCAATTTTTTATTTTCCTAAGGGTAACAGGAGAAATTGGACCCCAAAAATTGTTTTGCAATTTGTCCTGAGTAGGCTGATACCCTACATGTGGGGGTAAAACACTGTTTGGGCGCAAGGCAGAGCTTGGAAGGGAAGGAGCACCATATGACTTTTTCAACTCAGAATTGGCTGGAATTGAGATCAGACGCAATGTTGCATTTGGAGAGCCCCTGATGTGCCCAAACAGTGGAAACCCCCAATTCTAACTCCAACCCGAACCCCAACACACCCCTAACCCTAATCTCAGCCCTAACCCAAGCCCTAACCCTAGCCCTAGCCCTAACCCTAACCCTAACCCTAGCCCTAACCCTAGCCCTAACCCTAGCCCTAATGGAAAAATGGAAATAAATACATTTTTTTAATTTTATTATTTTTCCCTAACTAAGGGGGTGATAACAGGGGGTTTGATTTACTATTTATGGCGGTTTTTATTTTTGGCAGCTGTCGCACGCTAAAAGACGCTTTTTATAGTTTTTGCATCACCACATATTGAGAGCTATAATTTTTCCGTATTTTGACCCACCGAGTCATGTGAGGTCTTATTTTTTGCGGGACGAGTTGACGTTTTTATTGGTACCATTTTCGGGCACGAGACATTTTTTGATCGCTTTTTATTCCGATTTTTGGGACGCAGAATGAACAAAAACCAGCGTTTCATGAATTTCTTTTGGGGGAGTGCGTTTACACCGCTCCGCGTGTGGTAAAATTGATAAAGCGGTTTTATTCTTCGGGTCAGTACGGTTACAGCGATACCTCATTTAGGTCGTTTTTTTATGTTTTGTCGGTTTTATGCAATGAAAACTATTTTATATAAAAAATAATTATTTTTGCATCGCTTTATTCTGCGAGCTATAACTTTTTTATTTTTTCACTGATGATGCTGTGTGGCAGCTCGTTTTTTGCGGGACAAGATGAAGTTTTCAGCGGTACCATGGATATTTATATGCGTCTTTTTGATCGCGCGTTATTACACTTTTTGTTTGGCTGTATGATAATAAATCATTATTTTTTGCTTCGTTTTTTATTTTTAATTTTTTAGGGGTTCGCTAAAGGGGTTAACTAATGGGACAGTTTTATAGGGAGGGTCGTTACAGACGCGGCGATACCTAATATGTGTACTTTTATTGTTTTGGGTTTTTTTTATTTTCAAAAAATGAATTTATTGGGGAATATTTTTTTTTTTTTTACTAATTTATTTGGCGATTTTTTAAAAATTATTTTTACACTTTTTTTTTAATTTTTTTTGTACTTTATTACATAGTCCCAGGTGGGACATCACTGTCCTGTGACAGATCGCTGATCTGTCACATCACAGATCACTGTGACAGATCAGCAATCTGTCACAGGCAGTGCACAAGGCTTCCTCATGCCTGCGCTTTGCAGGCACTGAGGAAGCCAGCTTCCTCCAGGCCCCCGAAGGCCCCCGTCGCCATCTTGGATCCGGGGGCCTGGAGGAAAGGAGTCCCCCGCAGCAGCGCTGCACATTGCGCTGCCGTGGGGGGCTCAGGGAAGCACGGAGGGAGCCCCCTCCCTGCCGATGCTTCCCTTTAACTCCCGGTACACCGCGATCATGTTTGATCGCGGTGTGCAAGGGGTTAACGTGTCGGGGGCGGTCCGTGACCACCCCTGACACATAGTGCCGGGTGTCAGCTGTGATAATCAGCTGACACCCGGCCGCGATCAGCGGCGCTCACCACGTGGGCGCCGCTGATCGCGCTAGACGTACTATCCCGTCCATGGGCATAGGGGCCCGGGTCCCATGGACGGGATAGTACGTCTGATGTCAGGAAGGGGTTAATGTCTACAAACCAGAGATAATTAATTTATGAATTTCTCCTTATAGCACTCAGAGCTCCATGTTTCTAATATGTAAATACAAACCTCCTATGTACACTTGAAGACTAGAAAGAAAAAACTTTGAAAGAACGTACAGTAGGGTGTCATTTTATAACCGCATGTCATCACTTTTTGCTATTCTACAGCATTTTCTGCATGATCCCTAAGGGCTCGTGCAGACGAGCATATTTTTGGTTACTCTATTGGCCGGAGTCTGTCTAAGGAATTAATTGCATCATGCAGGATTTGCACCTGTTAATTTGATCATACTTCGCCATGCAAGTCAATGAGTCCATCATCCGAGAAAATTGGATCACACTATGATCACATTCTAATAGTGATGAACAAACCCATGGATGTACGGGTCTGGTGGGTTCAGCTGATCATTTAAAAAAAAGTTTGATTCTGGTACCAGCACAGTACTCAAACTCGAACCCGAACCCAGACACCATTCAAATGACTGGGGGGCCAGAACATCCGTTGCTTGCTACACTGTCATCTGCATCTGCATGACAGCAAGGCACATAAGGGCTCTGATCAGCGGTAAGAACATTACCACCAGTCAGAGAGCTATGGTTCCCACGCTGTCAGATGACAGCATGTGAGCCAGCAGCTCTGTGACCGGTTTAAAAAGTTCACTGCCATTCGCAGGCATTGGCTGATAAGAGTACTACTCTCATCAGAGTATGCCTGCTGTTGCTGTTAGAAGCGAGAGCAGGCGAGGCTGTTGAGAGTATTCATCAGCTGACTCCTGTGCTATAAATAAATAAATAAACAAAAAATAAAAATGACGTGGGATCTCTTCTAGTTTTGATAAACCAGAGCAGGCAGAACTGACAGCTGTGGGCTGAAGCCCTCAGCTGTCAGCTTTATCATGGCTATTTATCAAGGATAGAGGGATCCCATACCATTGTTCTTTAATTATTTAAATGAATAATTTAAATAAATGGAGCGGGTTCCCCCCATTGTTGACAACCAGCCAAGCTAAAGCAGACAGCTGGGGGCTAATATTCTCAGACTGGGAAGAGGCCATGGATATCGGTCCTCCCCAGCCTAAAAATGGCAGTCTGCAGCCGCCCCAGAAAAGACACATTTATTAGATGCGCTAATTCTGCCACTTTGCCTGGCTCTTCCCACTTGACCTGGTGCGGTGGCAAGTGGGTTAATAGGTGTGTAAGGAATAACAACACACACGAGAGGACTGGGGGATATGAATATCACCCCGCCATTACCAATCTGCAACGGAGCTTACACAGTTTCATCTTTCTGGTGCCCCCCTTACCCTCAGGCCAGTCAGGGAACTGCACCTAGGATAAGTAGTGGCCAGAGAGGCTGCCCTGTCAGGTTACCAGGGCACTCTGCAGTGAGGGCGGTATATATATCACCAGTCCCAGGCCGTGAATATATATATAAAGCTCCGATACATTGCTGCCAGGATCCCCCCAATAACACCAGAATGGTATGCTGCCACCAGTTCCTCATTAGATATAAGCCTGGTCCGTTAGCAAGCTTATATCAGGACAGAAACCTATCCATGTAGCATATAAGAAATAGTCGGACTCATAGACATGGGAAATCGGATTTCGAGATAAAAGAACAGCCCAAAATTAATTTATATTTAGTTGCCGAAAGGTGCACTAGAAACTACAAACATATAAAGAGTAATATACAGAAATTACAGCCAGAGGTATAGATAAAAGTAGGGTATAGATTGGGAATATCAATTAGCTGTAAGTGTCAAGATACCATTTCTTATAGCATGTGGGCCTCAGGGAAGCGCTCGAGTTCACAGGTACTTCCTTAGTTCCTGGTCCGTCTCCACATGTAACGTGACGTGGTTTCATGGCATAACAAAGATGGAGGCTAAAAGTGTGTAGCTAGCTTTTAATCCTTTGTGCACCCCCTCCCATATTTTCCACCACCCCTCTGGGTTGGACTGAATTTTCCTCCCTTTTCCTCCTCACTGAAATAATTCCCAATACCTAGGATAGGTCATAACTTCCTAGCCCTATGTCCACACAGGATGGATGGGTTCGTTAGGGCTGGACCGATACAGAGAGTCCAAACTTGGGTTGGCTAAGAGGTTCTGAAGAGCCAGTCTCGATACCTCAGCATATGGGACAGCTAGAGCAATATGAGACAGGCGTGCATGCAGGTGGCTCCCAGGGTTCAGGTGATACATTGGACTTAACCCTGAGATAAACGGTACTTTCATAATCCATCTCCAGATGTCGTGTCAAAGAGTCTAAAGTTCTCCCTTGAAGTAAGCAGACTTGCACAAAAGACAGCAGGGGATCCTAGCTCTGCTCCCCCTTGCCTCATTAACATATGGCTTCTAATTCACTGGCCATTTGGCAAATGTTCCATTCTTTTGGGATTGTGTACTTCTCCCAAAGGTGGGGGCCACATTCCAGGAGTGGAGTTAGATCCCTGGATAAGCTATGGGGCCTGAATTCATAAATCCAAAATGGAGTCTTCCTCGTCCCTCACAAAGTGTGAGGTTGATGTCAGCTGTTTTATGGCCACTGACATCAAGCCCCGGAATTAGTACTGGTGAGGCATCTATAACATCTCCCCATTACTAACACCATAGTTAGATTCTAAAAAAACCTGCCAGAATAAAGTCCTTTTATTGAAATTGAAACACTGACAACTTTATTTGAAATAAAACTAAAAAAACAAAGTTATAATCACCTTTACGCCTAGTCCACTGATGTCCATGTCCCCTGCAAAAAATAAAAAATGATAAAACACCATATTCCTCACCTGTCCAACGAGAAGATAATCCACTGAATCCCATGTTCTGTCACGCTGTGACTGTTCGTGATTAGGGAAAGGAGCACTGAACCTTCCCTAAGACTGCGGCCCTAACTATTCCTGCTTCCAAAGGTACTTCTAAAAGTGAGTGGGTTTGGACCAATAGCCTTACTGTTCTCCTGCTGTTCCCTAAACTGTCCCATCCCCAGAAGCCTTGTGACAGAAATGGTAGCGTATCAACACATAAGGCAGACAAGGATAACAGAAAGCAACAAACATACAAACACTCACCAAAGGTAAAGAGGTATATAGGAAAGGAAAGGAATGTACCAACCAAATGGGAATAGGACAAAGAGGTAAGCATAGACCCCAAAACAGCAGGCAACAATCTTCAGTATTCCCTAGGGGAATTAACATGTTAGAAATAGGTGGAAACCACTATGGTTAAAAAGAGCTGTAAGGGGTGCAATAAGTGACAAAAAGAAAGCATTTAAAGAATTAAAGCAAGTAAGTAGTGATGAGACATTAAATAAATACAGAAAATTAAATAAATTCTGTAAAATGCAAATCAAGGCAGCAAATATTGAGGCAGAGAGACTCATTGCAAGAAAAAGTAAAAATAACCCCAAAATATTCTCTAACTACATAAATAATAAAAAACAAAAAAAATGATAGTGTTGGCCCCCTTAAAAATAGTCTGGGTGAAATGGTGGATGAGAATGAGGAAAAAGCCAATATGCAAAATGACTTTTTCTCTACTGTATTTTTACAAGAAAATCCCATTACGGATAACATGATCAGTGATAACAAAAAATTTCCTTTAAATGTCACCTGCTTAACCCAGCAGGAAGTACGGCAGCGTCTAAAAAACACTAAAGTTGAGAAATCCCCGAGCCCAGATAGGATACACTCCCGAGTACTGCAGGAATTAAGCACAGTCATTGATATACTATTATTTTTAATCTTTGATCTAAAGATTCCATAATAACAGGGTCTGTACCACAGGACTGGCGTATAGCAAATGTGGTGCCGATATTCAAAAAAGGGACAAAAACTGAGCTTGGAAATTATAGGTCAGTAAGCTTAGGGTTTTCTAAAAGATGCTATACTGGAGTATCTGAAAAAGAATAACCTCATGACTCAATATCACCATGGGTTTACGAGGGACCGTTCTTGTCAGACTAATCTGATGAGTTTCTATGAAGAAGTAAGTTCCAGACTGGACCAAAGGAATGCAACGGACGTGGTGTATTTGGACTTTTCAAAAGCTTTTGATATGGTGCCAGCCAAAAGGTTGATACATAAAATAAGAACAATGGGGATAGGGGAAGATATGTGTAAGTGGGTTAAGAGCTGGCTCAGGGATAGGAAACAAAGGGAGGTTATTAATGAAGCACACTCGGACAGGGTCACTTTTAACAGTGGGGTACCGCAGGGGTCGGTGATGGGCCCACTTCTTTTTAACATATTTATTAATGACCTTGTGGGGGTCATACAGACTAGAATTTCAATATTTGCAGATGACACTAAACTCTGCAGGGAAATCAATACAGAGGAGGGCAATTTAATATTACAGGAAGATTTATATAAACTAGGAGCTTGGCCTGATAAATGGCAAATGAGCTTTAATGGGGATAAATGTAAAGGCATGCACTTGGGCAGAAGAAATAAGATGTACAATTATGTTCTTAATTGTAAAACAGTGGGCAAAATAGTCACTGAAAAAGACCTGGGTGTATGGGTGGGCGACAAACACACATTTAGTGGCCAGTGTGAGGCAGCTGCTGCAAAGGCATATAAAATAATGGGATGCATTAAAAGAGGCAGAGATGCTCATGAGGAGAACATAATTTTACCTCTATATAAGTCACTAGTGCGACCACACTTAAAATACTGTGTACAGTTCTGGTCTCCGGTGTATAAGAAAAACAGCTGAACTAGAGCGAGTGCAGAGAAGAGCAACCAAGGTTATTAGAGCACTGGTGGGTCTGCAACACTGAGACAGGTTATTACACTTGGGGTTATTTAGTTTGGAAAAATGAAGGCTTAGGGGTGATCTTATTACAATGTAGAAATATATGAGGGGACAGTACAAAGACCTTTCTAATGATCTTTTGACTCTTAGACCTGTGACAGGGACAAGGGGGTATGCTCTTCATTTGGAGGAAAGAAGGTTTAGTCATAATCACAGATGCAGATTCTTTATTGTAAGAGCAGTGAGACTATGAAACTCTGCATATGATGTTGTAATGAGTGATTCACTACTAAAATTTAAGAAGGGACTGGATGCCTTTCTTGAAAAGTATAATATTACAGGATATATATTAGATTCCTTGATAGGGCGATGATCTATGGAACTAGTCTGATTGCCATATGTGGAGTCGGGAAGGATTTTTTTTTCCCCAATGTGGAGCTTAGTGTTTGCCGCATGGCTTTTTTTTGCTTTCCTCTGGATCAACATGATAAGCTACGGGTTGAACTAGATGGACTTAAAGTCTCCCTTCAACCTTAAATACTATGTTCAGTAGCAACTACGATCTCCAATTCAGCACAGCATTTCCAAGGAGCTAGGAAGCAAAACTTTCACTGGCAAGGAAAGGAAGGTCTGGCCAAGTTTTATTGGGAGAGGAAATGACCAAATCAGAAGTAGCTGAAATGGAGCTGCATGTTTCTAACCAGCATAGAAAGGGTTGCTAACCTCTTTATCACCAAAGTAAACCAAATCCATTTAATATGGTACACAAACACACAGGTTAAATGGAAGATCTCTAATTCACATTACACAATGATCTTCTAACCCCAGATCTCCCAGGAGGACTTGACACACTCGTGACATGTCGCCTGTAAAAGACAAAAAATAATAAAATACCATATTCCTCACTTGTCTGACAAGAAGATAATCCACTGAAGCCCATGTCCCCTGTAAAAGGCAAAAAATAATAAAACACCATATTTCTCACCAGTCCTATGATAGTTCATTAATGCGCATGTCCCACGACGATCTGGATAATTTTGATAGCTGTCCCATCAGTGATGCGACCGCTATCCACGCCAGCTGGCTCACACCGAGACAGAAAGGACTCACGCAGCGAGCAGTGCCGTAAGTGATTTGATCAGGGTTCATTAGGTATGAACTCCAGTGACCTTTCTCATGTCACCACTACACACTGCAGCTGCATTCTCACGCCTCCGCACCTGCACTGGTTAGCAAAAATGTAACAAACTTTGTGTCATTTATTATTTATTAATATCAACTACAGCAGTATAAATACTCTCATCAGATGACACCTAGTGGTAACTTTTTTAATGCAGGTCACTGCTGCTTGCTCACCTGCTGTCATCTGACAGTGTGCGAACCAAAGCTCTTTGATCGGCGGTAGCTAACTTACCAACGATCAGAGACGCCGGTGTTTCTCACGCTGTCACACAGATAGCACTGTAGGAAACAGCCAATATTTGGGGTGCCAAACCCAAACAGTAACACCGACTTCCTGGAAAAGTCTGTGTTCAGGGTCCATGCATGGACAGTAGGTGTTCAGTAGGGACCCTGAAATTTACTGCTCGTGTTTGCTCATCACTACACTCTAATCACTAATTAGCATTATTGGACAGACTTTCTCAGATGAGAGAAAATATGGTCATGAGACCTTAGCTTAAAGAAAATTTGTTATCAGAGAATGACCTACTGTTTAAATCAGGCTATTATGTTAAATGCGTTTATTTGCAATGTATTTCTTTTCCATTTCACAACTTGCATTAAAAATACAAATTAGAAATCATGCAATTTTCACCCTGACCACTGGGGCTATTCTAAACTCTAACTTCCTCTTCTTTCAGGAAAGCCACATGTGAATTGATCGCAATAGACTAACTCCAACCCTATTCCATTATACTGAATCATCAAATGAGCTGGTGCAAAGATGATTGTGAAGAGAGGAGAAGCAGGTCAGCTGTGATATCACCTATTGTCTGTAGTGGATCCTGCATTATCAGCTATGCATAGAGATGTCATCAGTCACTGCAATTATGTCACTGGTGATAATGAGCTTGCTTTAAACTGTTCCTAAAATGGCAGAAAGTAGGAGTCTACAATAGCCCAGGTATCCACTCAAAAAAAATGCAACATTTCTATTTTATTTTCTTAAATACTGATTGTGATAAGAAAAAAAAGCATTGCAAATTTATTTAAAAAAATACTTTTAATGCAAAAAGTTGATTCAAAATCGGTAATTTTCTAATGTCTCCTGTTGTGAGTTCATTCTCTGGTTCCCCTTCTGGACTCCCTCTGGTGGTGTCGGGAGGTGGTGCGGCTGGTTTGATCGGTGGAGATCTGCCACCTGAGAATGAGGATGACGATTGGATCTCAGGATTCTCTGATTGGATTTAAGACAGCCAACGCCCTATTCAGTTGCTGGTGATTCCTTCTGGCTTGTTAGCTCTTGGTTTTCAGCTCTGTTCCAGTCATCTAAAGCTAAGTTTTTCTGCTAATGTTCACACTTGATTTTTTTGGTCTATTCAGTTTTTTGTGTGGTCTGCCAGCCCCGGCTGGGGGCTGAGCTGAATTTCCACTCTTATTTATCAGTATTTTGCCAATTGGCTTTTTGTCCCTTACTAGCTTGGCCTCTTTTTACTCTGTCTCAGAATATTTCAGAGTGCTGATATAGTGGGAGAAGTCTAGTGACTTCAGGGTTAATTTTGCTATCAGAAGTGTTGGACATTACTTTTGTAGGGTTTTTTGCAGGTTGCAGACAGTGTCTTCCCTTTCCTTTCCTGTCTAGTTAGTTTGGGCCCCATCGTTTGCTCAGCCTATTTTCCTGCCTGTGTTTGTGCCTTCATCTTGTTTCACCGTCAGTACATGTGTGGGGGCTATCTATTCCTTTGAGGTCTGCTCTGGGGCAGTTAGTTTTCCCTTTTCTTGCTTTAGGCTTATGTAGTCCTCCGGCTGTGACGAGGCGTCTAGGTTCATCGTAGGCACACTTCATGGCTACTGCTAGTTGTGTGGTAAGATCAGGGATCTGCAATCTGCATAGTTACCAACCACTCTGGTTTTCTGTGGCTTAGCTTGTTTTGCCTTTTTCTCCTTGGTGACCCATTCATAACAGAATCACCAGCCATACCGCAGATTCTAGGGTAAGCAGGAAAGAATTGTGAAAAGAAAGAAAAAAAAAAAAAGTGTCAGAATTTTTTTTTCTTTTATATGTATATTTTTTCCTCTTTTTCTCTGGGGCCGTAGGAGGATTTTTTTTTTTTATGGAGATTAAGCAATTGTCTGATCGTGTGGAGCAGCTCACTGCTGAAGTGCGGGGAATTTCGGCCTATCTCACTCATTCACATGCTGCTGAACCAAGGATCCCTACTCATGATGTGTTTTTTGGGGATCAGTCTAAATTTTTGAATTTTAAGAATAATTGTAAATTATTTCTTGCCTTGAAGCCTAATTCATCGGGGAGCTCTGCGCACCAGGTTAAAATTGTCATCTCTTTGCTGCGCTGCGATCCACAGGATTGGGCATTTTCTTTGACACCTGAAGATCCTATTCTGACTAATGTGGATGCATTTTTTCAAGCCTTGGGGTTATTGTATGATGAACCTAATGCTATTGATCAAGCTGAGAAAGCCCTATTGGCTTTGAACCAGAGTCAGGATTCTGCAGAGTTATACTGTCAAAAATTCTGAAAGTGGGCGGTCCTTGCTACATGGAATGATAGTGCCTTGGCAGCTCTCTTTCGGAAGGGTTTGTCAGAAACCATAAAAGATACTATGGTGGGATTTCCTGTTCCCTCTGGTCTTGATGATTCTATGTCATTAGCCATTCAAATTGATCGGCGTTTACGTGAACGCAAAACTACACGAGAGGAGTTGCCGCCTTTTGGACAAATGTCTGAACCTATGCAATGTGATAGAGTTTTGTCTAGGACGCAACGTCAGGAGTTTAGAAGGCGTAATAAGCTGTGTTTTTTCTGTGGAGACGTCTCTCATACTATTTCTGTCTGCCCAAAACGAGAGAAACTTTTTGCACACACATTTGCTGTGGCCAGTATACAACCTAAGTTTCTTTTGGCAATTACTCTGATCTGCTCCTTATCCACATTTTCCACCAAGGCTTTTGTGGATTCAGGAGCAGCTCTGAATCTGATGGATTTGGACTTTGCTAAACGTTGTGGTTTTTCCATGACGCCTCTGCGGATGCCTATTCCTTTGAGGGGTATTGATGCTACTCCTTTGGCGGAGAATAAACCTCAGTTTTTGACCCAGATGACGATGTGGGTTGCCCCAGACCACCAAGAAAATTGCAAATTTTTGGTGCTGCATAATTTGCATGATACTATTGTTCTGGGTTTTCCTTGGTTGCAAACTCATAATCCAGTTTTGGATTGGAAATCTGTGTCTGTGGTGAGTTGGGGTTGTCAGTGTGTTCTTAGGGACGCTCCTGTTTTCTCCACCTCTCCTCAGTCTCATGATATTCCTGATTATCTAGCCGATTTTTCTGATGTATTTAGTGAGAGCAAGTCTGCATCTTTGCCTCCTCATAGAAGTTATGACTGTGCAATTGAGTTGATGCCTGGGTGTAAATTTCCCAAGGGTCGGATTTTCAACTTATTAGTACCCGAACATGATGCTATGTGATCCTATATTAAGGAGTCGTTGGAGAAGGGTCATATTAGACCATCCTCGTCACCTTTAGGTGCTGTTTTTTTTTTTTGTTGCCAAGAAAGATGGTTCATTAAGACCGTGTATTGATTATCGTTCCCTTAACAAGATGACGGTTAAATATCAGTACCCGTTACCTCTGATGTCTGATTCATTCTCCAGAGTTAAGAGTGCCTGCTGGTTTACTAAGCTTGACCTCAGGTGGGCGTATAATCTTATTCGCATCAAGCACGGGGATGAATGGAAGACGGCGTTTAATACTCCTGAGGGACATTTTGAGTACCTGGTGATGCCTTTTGGGCTCACTAATGCCCCTTCTGTCTTCCAGTCCTTTATGAATGATATTTTCTGTGACTTTTGTGGATAAGTTTTTGATCATCTATATGGATGATATTTTGATCTTTTCTAGTGATTGGGATTCTCATGTGGAACACGTCCGGACTGTGTTCCGGATTTTGACGGAGAATTCCCTGTTTGTTAAGGGATCGAAATGCCTCTTTGGTGTACAGAGGATTTCATTTTTGGGATTTATCTTATCTCCATCAACTATTGAAATGGACCCGGCCAAGGTACAAGCCATTTATGATTGGGTTCAGCCTACTTCTTTGAAGGCCCTCCAGAAGTTTTTGGGTTTTGCTAATTTCTATCGTAAATTTATAGGTAATTTTTCTGGTATTGTCAAACCACTGACTGATCTGACCATGAAGGGTGCTGATGTGCTGAATTGGTCTCCTGAGGCTATCTCAGCATTTCAGGAGCTTAAGCAGAGATTTACTTCAGCTCCAGTTTTACGGCAACCTGATGTCTCACTTCCATTTCAGGTGGAGATAGATGCTTCTGAGACTGGTGCAGGAGCTGTTTTGTCCCAAAAAGACCCTGTGACTTCTAAGATAAATCCCTGTGCCTTCTTTTCTCGAAAGTTCTCCCCATCTCAACACAACTATGACGTGGGGAATCGGGAATTGTTGGCCATGAAGTGGGCATTTGAGGAGTGGAGACGTTGGTTGGAGGGAGCTAGAAATCAAGTTGTGGTCCTCACCGATCACAAGAATTTGATTTATCTGGAGTCGTCCAAACGCTTCTAGACAGACTAGATGGGCCTTGTTTTTCACGCGTTTTAATTTTGTGGTCTCTTTTCTTCCGGGCACTAAGAATGTTAAGGCAGATGCACTTTCTAGGAGTTTCTTTGCCGATTCTCTTAGTGTGACTGAGCCTACTACCATCCTAGGTGAGGGGGTAGTTCTTTCTGCCAATTCGCCCGATTTGGTACAAAGAGATGGCTGGTAGTGCGATAAGAGACTGCGCTGCTGTGGTAGAATTCAAGATATCTTTATTGCCAACGCGTTTCCTGAGCCAGTCCCAGCTCACTTCATCAGGGCATGTTACAGAAGATCATTGCAGAGGTATATATACAAAAGGACCTCGGATTGTGTGTTAAAATCCTCATCATTAGTGCAGTTCTTTCTTATCCTTTGGAACTGATTGTGAGGAATATTAAAAAGCCATTTTTGTAGTGTCCACTCTTGAAATGTGGACACTACAATCCGAGTTCCTGAGGGAAAGGTTCCTTGCTCAGAGGTATCCCAAAAAACTCATTAACTCTACATGTGATAATGTTTTTAAAATTTTAACCAGAATATTCTCCTCATCAAATCTCTGACTAAACAAAAGAAAGATGATGCTGAACTTTTTAGAACAAATTTTATTACAACATTCAGTTCACAACAGAACAGGATAAGAGATGTTCTAAATAATTTATGGCCCATCATTAAGAAGGACCTCATACTTAATGGGGTCCTTCCAGACAAACCTGCTATCACCTTCCGAAAGGCCAGGTCATTAAAAAATATTCTGGCTCCAAGTAGACTTCTACCTCAGAAGCCTACTACCCAAACCATTTCATCACCAGGGATTTATAAGTGTCACCGTCCTAATTGTGTTTGCTGTCATACCATTTCACATTGCACGTCTATGTTTGTCCACCCCATTACACTTGAAAAATTTCCCCTCAAATTTCACCTCACTTGCCATTCCTCTCATGTTATATATGTAATTTCCTGTTCTTGTCCCAGATTGTATGTAGGTCGCACTACACAAGCACTACATTGTCGCATGAATTCACACCGTCACAATATCAAAGTTGGCTTCCAAAAACATGGACTTTCACGACACTTCGACACCACACACTCCAGAGATTTGAGTAAAGCCACCATTTTTCCCATTGATCACATACCAGACCACATCCCTAATAGGTTTCAATCACTATTTGCATATTATTTTCCCAGAGGAGCATTGCACGGCGAATAAGTCTCCTTACCTTGACAAGCCACAGCTGGCATGTCACTCTCCGCAAGGAGAAACCTTACTTCTTAGACCCTAGTCCAGAGCCTCTCACCTTGCCAAATCAGATCTCATACTTTGCACTGACGAGAGCCAACAGCTCGAAACACCGTGTCTGCAAATTGAGATTCTGATTTGGCTTGTATCCTAAGTCATACTACAAGACTCGTTAAAGGGTTGATTGTGACTTGTAGGATCGCTACTACCAATAGGTAGCGCTGTAGAGTAAAAGTCCTCTTTCTTTCTGAAGAGGCAATTTGCATATTATTTTCCCAGAGGAGCATTGCACGGCGAATAAGTCTCCTTACCTTGACAAGCCACAGCTGGCATGTCACTCTCCGCAAGGAGAAACCTTACTTCTTAGACCCTATGCAGAAAGGAAGTTTTTTGGATCTACAAACTCAAATCTATTGAGCCCAATGGTCTTAATATCATCAATGATGTTTTTTATTGATTTTATTTTGACCTTTGTTTTAATATCTTTTTTCATTTCCTTTATATCATCATCTTAGCTTTTAAAGAAAAATTTTTTTTAATTTATTTATTTATTTTTTTATTTATTTTTTTTTTTTTACCTATGACCGTATTTAATTTAGATTTTTACTATTTAACTTTCTTTAGCATAGTGGACTAATACCATGAGTTATATCCTCTGAGGCAAGTTCTAATCCACCCCAGGACTCGAGAGCCATTTTTTAATCTTTTACCTCGTGATCCCCCCCGTGTCCTTTTTTTAATCACGTTTTTTATACTAACACTCTTTTTATGGCATTTTAAACATTGTTTTTTGCTTGTAATAAAGTTTTATTGTTTTGTATGATTCATGTATATGTATCCATGCTGACGTGTCACCCCACTATTCTTGGTGCCTCCCCTTTTTATTTATTTATTTTTTGTATATATACCCCTGCAATGATCTTCTGTAACATGCCCTGATGAAGTGAGCTGGGTCTGGCTCAGGAAACGCGTTGGCAATAAAGATATCTTGAATTCTACCACAGCAGCGCAGTCTCTTATTGCACTACCAGCCTTCTCTTTGTATCAAGTCCTTGGATCTCGTGCAGACTGCTGCAGCTGTTTTATGCGATTATAGGTGTTGTGACTCTCACAACCCTATCAGGTGAGCCTAACATTTGCTGTGCACTCATCTACTTTCCATACAGACCTACGCATTGGAAGCGCCCTGTCTCCCCCTTTTTATTTCGCCCGATTTGAGACGCGCCCTGGAGGAATTTCAGGAGGATAAACCTGAGCGTTGCCCTATGGGAAAATTGTATGTTCCTGACCAGTGGAGAAAGAGAGTGATGTCTGAAATTCATTGCTCCGCATTGGCTGGTCATCCAGGTAATTTTGGTATGAGAGATTTGGTGAGTCGGTCCTTTTGGTGGCCTGCCTTATCTCGTGACGTCAGGAATTTTGTACAGTCCTGTGGGACTTGTTCTCGGTCTAAACCCTGTTCTCGCTCTAGTTGGTTGCTGATGCCCTTGCCGGTGCCCAAGAGGCCATGGACCCATAGCTCAATGGATTTTATTTCTGATCTTCCTGTCTCTCAGAGAATGACTGTTATCTGGGTGATTTGCGATAGATTTTCGAAGATGGTCCATCTTGTACCACTCCCAAAGTTGCCATCTTCCGCTGAGTTGGTGCCCTTGTTTTTACAACAGGTGGTTCGGTTACATGGGATTCCTGACAACATTGTGTCCGACAGAGGAGTCCAGTTTGTTTCCAGATTCTGGAAAGCCTTTTGTTCCAATCTGGGAATTCAGTTATCCTTCTCCTCCGCGTTTCATCCCCAGACCAATGGACAGACTGAGAGAACAAACCAGACCTTGGAGTCTTATTTGAGATGTTTTATATCTGCTGATCAGGATGATTGGGTCTCATTTTTGCCCTTGGCCGAATTCGCGCTGAACAATAGAGCTAGTTCTGCCACTTTGATGTCACCCTTTTTCTGTAATTTTGGGTTTCATCCTCGATTCTCTTCAGGGCAAGTGGAATCTTCGTCCTGCCCAGGTGTGGACACGGTGGTTAGGAGAATGCAGCAGATTTGGGACCAAGTGGTGGATAAGTTGTCACAATCTCAGGAAAAGGCCCAGCGATTTTCCAACCGGCATAGGACCATTGGTCCCCGTTTAAAGTGGGTGATATGGTTGGGTTGTCATCTAAGAATATTCCTATGAAGGTTGCATCTCCTAAATTTAAGCCAAGATTGATTGGTCCTGATAAGATTTTGGAAATTCTTAATCCTGTTTCGTTTCGATTGGCTCTTCCAGTTACATTCAAGATCCATAACGTATTTCACAAATCTCTGTTGAAGAGGTTTGTTGAGGCAGTGGTTCCTATGGCAGCACCTCCTGACCCTGTGTTGGTCGAAGGCAATGTGGAATATGAGGTAGAGAAAATATTGGATTCTCTACCTCAAAATATTGGGTAACGGGCCCGTCGACTTCAATGGGGGATGTCACAGTGGCTGCGACCCGGTCTGTATCCCCAGGCGGTCAAATGAAAAATGTTGTTGTTTGTGTGTAGTAAAATGGGAATAAAGTCTATCTATGAATACGTGACGCCACCTGTGGTATTCTGGTCAGAGGTGACCAGCGCTGCTGTGTTGTTCCCCTGAGACTGTTGGTGTGACGCAGCTGAGGTGGAAATGGCTCTCCATAGGTAGAGCAGTAGCTCCAGGGCCGTTGAGATTAGTTGACAGATGGTGGGGTAGTGTGGAGGGGTGGCTGTAGCAGAATCAGGTTGATGACGCAGAAAAAATGGTAGAGTACACAATTGCATGTATTTCAATCAGCTTTACTCACAGTTCTGTTCTGCGGTACAGATGCCCGCCTCAGTGCTGTGTCCTCCAGGTCAGGGGTCCAGTTAACTCCCAGGTAGATGAGTACACCCCTCCAACACTCCCTGTCAGTATATACCTTCCTAGGCCATCTCCTTAATGCTGCTTTAACTCCTTCCTTCCTATCAGCATCTCACAGTCAGTGTCCCAGGCTAGCTACCACGGATCCTGTCAGAATTCATAATTCAGGCGATTTCTTGATCCTATGTGGCAGCCTTTCTGGAGAAGGTAACTGTGGAAGTTTGCTGTGACCCATACAGTGACCACAGCTGTCAGCTTGCTAGTTAAGTTCGATGTTCACTTCGCTAGGCCGCTAGGCTAGGGGCTGAGACCCTTCTGCGACCTAATTTCTTCCTCCACCTGACGGCTATCAGCATGGGACTCTAGAAAAATCACTCCTTCCTTCAGGGTGCCTTCCGTTCCAAGCTAATCCATCCAGCAGCTCCTCCTGACAGGAGCTGCCCAAACACGTCCTTCCACTTGCTCTCCCATGAGGGAACTCTCTCATCTTTCCCCCATCTCACGTGACCCCCCCTACGAATACGAACCTATCAATTACAGTAAATGACTGCCCACTCTCCCCAGTCCCACAAGCTCGCTGCCTCGGAGTAATCCTTGACGCTGATCTCTCCTTCAAACCACATATCCAAACCCTTTCCACTTCATGCCGACTTCAACTCAAAAATATTTCACGCATCCGTTCATTCCTCACCCAAGAATCTGCAAAAACCCTAGTCCATGCCCTCATCATCTCTCGCCTTGACTACTGCAACCTCATGCTCTGTGGCCTCCCCTCAAACACTCTCGCACCCCTCCAATCAATTCTAAACTCTGCTGCCCGACTAATCCACCTGTCCCCCCGCTATTCCCCAGCTTCTCCCCTCTGTCAATCCCTTCACTGGCTCCCAATTGCCCAGAGACTCCATTACAAAACCCTAACCATGACATACAAAGCCATCCACAACTTGTCTCCTCCATACATCTGTGACCTCGTCTCCCGGTACTTTCCTGCACGCAACCTCCGATCCTCACAAGATCTCCTTCTCTACTCCCCTCTTATCTCCTCTTCCCACAATCGCATACAAGATTTCTCTCGCGCATCACCCCTACTCTGGAACTCTCTACCACAACATATCAGACTCTCACCTACCATCGAAACCTTCAAAAAGAGCCTGAAGACCCACCTCTTCCGACAAGCCTATAACCTGCAGTAACCACCGATCGACCAAACCGCTGCACGACCAGCTCTACCCTCGCCTACTGTATTACCACCCATCCCTTGAAGATTGTGAGCCCTCGCGGGCAGGGTCCTCTCTCCTCCTGTACCAGTTATGACTTGTATTGTTTAAGATTATTGTACTTGTTTTTATGTATACCCCTCCTCACATGTAAAGCGCCATGGAATAAATGGCGCTATAACAATAAATAATAATAATAATAATAATAATAACTGCCTTCAAATCTCCCACTCTTTCTCTAAGTTCCGCCCACTCGCTGTCACTCATTGGCTGTTCTAAATCACTCCACTTTCTAAGCTCCTCCCTTTCTACCTAACTTCCACACTAACCCCTCAACACCCTTTCCTAGCCAGTCTGGGTTGAGGCCATCCTCCCGAAGGGTACACCCAGATGCCCTGACTAACTAGTGTGTGTGTTAGGTGTAGTGTTAGGAGTGTGGTAAAGTGCCCCCATCTCACCTGGTCGGGAGATACCACACCTCTGGATGAGGCAGGTCATTACACCAAATATAAGAAACACCTAACATAATGTACCTCTAATTAGTAAAATATTTTCTATGGTATTTTACATTTAATTTTTTTTATCTAAGATTTATCTAATTTTTCATGATACAAGTCATCCTGAATGTTTCCTAAGTCATCTATTCAGCTCTGTTACCTTCCATCTGAGCCAGAAGTGCACATTATGAATCTTTATTACGTACTTATTGCGCAGCTTGCTATGAGTCACAGACATATGTCGAGGGGTCATAATAAAACCATGTTTCCCACAAGTCATAAATATCTCATATTTCCCGTTGTCTGGATGCTAAGCAGCTGTTACCTTCCTGAGTACAAGTTCCTGCACTTATAATTAGTATCATTTATTTCTCATAGTTTATAATATGTCACCATATTCCCCAGCATTGTATTTTTTGTATGCCAACTATCATATTTAATTTTTCATGTTCCAATATTTTTGTTATGAAAAAAAAAAAAAATTGACGGGCCGGCATGCGACCAGAGTACCTAGTGGAATCCTGTGCAAGCAGAAAGTCCATAATATTTCATGGACCCATTGCCCTGGATGCTAAAATCTTCTCCAATCTAAATAATGTGTGGCCTCCTGGGAATGGAGCCATAGGGAACATACGCGACCATCACTTGTTTGGACAGTGAATGGAAAAGTGGTCCCGCACTACCTCTCCATTTACACCGGGGACTTTAGCACACCCATTTTCATGTTTGCGGGGCTCCTTATGATCATGCTGTGGATTAGTGATAGACATTGATTTTGGGATAACATCCTTAAAATTTCACATTTGAAAGAAGTATCTCTCTTTGTGATAAGTAGCAACATAGGAACACCACAGTCTCCGATGCTATGATATGCAATCAAGTTTTTCTAGGCCATTTTTCAGTGTCACCCATTTTTCAGTGTCACCCATATTCAAGTGACAGCACATGTGAAAAAGACTTGGGTATACTAATAGATCACAGACTGAATATGAGTCAACAGTGTGATGCAGCAGCAAAAAAGGCAAATGCAATTCTAGGATGTATTAACAGAAGCATACAGTCTAGATCACGTGAAGTAATTATTTCCCTCTACTCCTCTTTGGTCAGACCTCATCTGGAATATTGTGTCCAATTTTGGGCACCACATTTTAAAAAAGACATCAACAAACTGGAGCAAGTTCAGAAAAGAGCGACCAGAATGGTGACCGGTCTGCAAACCCTGTCTTATGAGGAAAGGTTGCAGGATTTGGGAATGTTTAGTTTGCAAAAGAGAAGACTGAGAGGAGACTTAATAGCTGTCTACAAATATCTAAAGGGCTGTCACATTGTAGAAGGATCAACTTTATTCTCATTTGCACAAGGAAAGACTAGAAGCAATGGGATGAAGCTGAATGGGAGGAGACACAGATTAGATATTAGAAAAAACTTTTTGACAGTTAGAGTGATCAATGAGTGGAACAGGCTGCCACGAGAAGTGGTGAGTTCTCCTTCAATGGAAGTCTTCAAACAGAGGCTGGACAGACATCTAACTGGGATGATTTAGCGAATCCTGCTTTGAGCAGGGGGTTGGACCAGATGGCCCAGGAGGTCCCTTCCAACTCTACGATTCTATGATTCTATGATTCATCATTGCTTTTTTTTATATTGTCAAATTACCGCAAATTCCAAGATGCTTAAGTTTTCCTTTCAAAAGGTATTACATTGTTGCATGAGAGCTGCCTAAAAAAATAAATTAGACAGATTGCATACTCCACTAGGGTAGTGGATTGGACAAAATTTTTGCGGCAGTTTGAAAAGTTGCAAATAATGAATTAGCCTAAAACATCTAGATGACCAAGTCTGCGCCCATGATGTCGAACCAAAAAAACCAAACAAACAACAAAACTACGTAAAGTTACGGTAACTTTAAAGAAGTACAAATTAAATAATGATTGAAGGCACAATTTTAAAAAAAGGTCAATATTAAAACAATTTTTACCCCTGAAACAGGGCGCAAAAGCTATAATGAATAGGCCTCAAAAAGTTGAAGCAGTCAATAGTAATAATAATAATCATACTTACCTTACCTGCTTCTGTAGCCATTCTGCACACGGGAAGAAAAATGAAAATGATTCCTTAGGAATGGGAACAATCAGGTGTCAAACAACCACCAACCACTTTTTAAGGATTGTAAAATAGATAGGTCAGGAAAGTGTTATGTTTTGTCATGCCTAATATATTAAAATTATTAAAATTAGTGATGAATGAACGTTCTTGGATAAGGTGTTATCCGAGCATGCTGGTGTGCTAATTGAATAATATGTTCGAGTCCCGGCGGCTGCATGTCTCACGGCTGTTTGACAGACGCAACACATGCAAAGATTGCCTAACAAACGTTCCTGCATGTGTTGCAGCTGTCTAACAGCTGTGAGACATGCAGCCGCGGGGACTTGATCATATTATTCGAGCACGCTGAAGTCACTCGGTTAGCACCCGAGCATGCTATGATAACACCTTATCCAAGCATGTTTGCTCATCCCTAATTCAAATATATTCGAAGGCACTTTAGATTTTCTCGAATGGCATAGGTGAGTTTTGGCACTACATTAGTAGTATATGTGTAAGGTAATCTGTTAACTCAAATGAGCATCCAAGGACAGACTTAGCAAGTCTCAAATGCTCCCTCTTGCTCACTTATTTACCCCTGTACAGGGATCTAGAATTTGCTGAAGGGTCCCTTGGGTTGCATCCATGGAGTAGCTCCTGATCAATGGTGAAAATTGTGGATAAAGACATGAGCAAGGTAGCTCAAAAATCCCATGGACATTGACAATACACTGAGGAACAATTTGAAAAAAAATTTCTGTTGAGTTAGGTTTTTGAGCTGATTTATACTAAAATTGGCATGCTGATTCCAAAAATGTAGTCAGTTTTTTTCTATCACGTCAAGTTTTTCCTCCTCAACTTACCTGCCATAGAAGCACAATTGCACTGATTTCTGTAATAAGACTTGTTATCTGAGTACAATTCGACTCATATAGAGCTACGTGGCAACTTGTAAGAGTAGTCACAACTGAGACAGTGTGGTGAGAGGTGTGTACAGCTCCCAATATGTCATAATTATCAATATCTTTACACAAAAAATGTATCATAGTAGGAATAAATAGGATTTGTGATAGCTTTTCTCTTTACATTGGGCGCTTAGTTGTAATTTATATATCTTTTATGATTTTTTTCTTTGTTAGCTTTCAAAGCTTGTAACTTTCCATTTCAGTGTTTTATTTACTTATGTACATATTTCCTTTGTTTCAGATCATGTCTGCTCCTTCTTCCTCTCGTTGTAAATGCCTAAACAACCCTGACTCCTTCTGCTATATTTGTGGTGTTTTCACCATTCCAGTTCAAAGGGCAAACATCAGTGCATTTGTCAAACAAGCATATTTTGCATATTTTAAAGTAAAACTCGGTGATCAAGATAAGCCATGGGCCCCTCACATAGTGTGCAAGCTGTGTGTCGAGAGTTTACGGATGTGGACAAAAGGAACACGTGAAAAGTTGGCATTTGGTATCCCCATGGTGTGGAGAGAGCAAAAAAGTCATTCCACAGACTGTTACTTCTGTTTAGTGAAAACATCAGGATTTAACAGGAAAAATAAAAGTAAAATAGAATATCCAAATCTACCGTCAGCTATCAGACCAATGCCTCATTCCGCTGAAATTCCAGTGCCAGTTTTCGAACAGCTACCATCTCTAGAAGTTCTGAGTGATGTTGACGAACACAGTGACAGCAATGATGCAGAATTTGAAAGTCACAAGGATTCAGTTCGTAAGGGATTTGATCAGCACGAGTTAAATGATTTAGCACGTGAATTGGGCTTAACAAAAAAAGCTTCAGAATTACTAGCATCAAGGCTGAATGAGAAACAGTTACTTGAACAAGGAGCGAAGGTATCATACTTTCGTACTAGAGAAAGTACATTTTTGCAGTACTTTCGGTGTGACAGCGGTTTTGTGTTTTGCCATAATATTCCTGGTTTACTACAAGAATTAGGGCTTTCAGTGTACAATCCAAATGAATGGCGACTGTTTATTGATAGCTCAAAGCGGAGTCTTAAGTGTGTCCTTCTACACAATGGCAATTTATTTGGTGCAGTCCCTATTGGGCATTCTGTCTCTCTTCGTGAAGAACATGGAGATGTAAAGAGAGTTATTGAGTTATTGAAATATGACACACACAATTGGATCATCTGTGTTGACCTTAAAATGGTTTGCTTCCTTCTTGGTCAGCAACGTTGGTACACAAAGTATCCCTGCTTTCTCTGTATGTGGGATAGCAGAGCTCGAGAAAAGCATTGGGTTGAGTCGAATTGGCCTCCAAGATCTGGTCTTAAACCTGGAGATCCTAACATTCTACATCAGCCACTTGTTGACAGGAAGAATATACTATTCCCACCTCTGCACATAAAACTAGGTCTCATGAAGCAATTTGTAAAAGCATTGCCAACTGACGGCGACTGTTTTAAGTACATCATGTTGGCACTTCCTGGACTGTCCATTGAAAAAATCAAGGCTGGTGTGTTTGATGGTCCACAAATTCGACAGCTCATCAAAGATGAACATTTCACCGGGACTATGTCAGATCTTGAGAAGAATGCTTGGTTATCATTCAAAGACGTCGTCAAGAACTTTCTTGGAAATACACGTGCAAGTAATTACAAAGAAATTGTTCAGAAACTATTGGAGAGCTACAAAGCGCTTGGTTGCAACATGAGTATTAAACTACATTTTCTGCATTGCCATCTTGCCAACTTTCCGGAAAATCTTGGTGCTGTTAGCGATGAGCAAGGTGAACGATTTCACCAAGATTTGAAGGTTATGGAAGACCGTTACCAGGGTAGATGGGATGTACATATGATGGCTGACTATTGCTGGAGCATCAAACGTGATTGTCCTCAAGTTAAACACTCCAGAAAAAGCTATAAATGTACATTTTTACCTTAAATACTTGCATATATATATATATATCCTTTGTAAAAAACATGATAGTGTTAAAAAACATATTTGTCATGCCTATTTCTTATATATTTCATTTTTTGTTCATATTTGTACTATTTAAAAAAAAAAAAAAAAAACTTTTTAGGTACAGTAGTTTACATATTTTTGAGAAGACAAAAATCCTATAGTTAAAAAACTTGACGTGATAGAGAAAAACTGAGATCATTTCTGGATTCAGCATCCAAAAATTAATTAAGAACAGTTGTCTGACCTAACTCCTAAAAAATTGCGTTCCCCAGTGTAATAGAATATGAAATGGGGATCATTAAGCTGAAGTCTAATTGGTCAGTCAGAAATATTGAGCACACAGAGTATTTAGGCTTTCTAAGGGTCAAGTCTTGAAAGGCATCAAAAATGACATTGGGCAATTTAATTCTCTGTATCAGGGACATAGCTACTAAAGGCACAGAGTTAGTAGCCATATCTAGACCCTGGTACCTGAGATGGCATAAAGCCACCCCATATAAGATCAGTACTAGTTGCAGGACCTGAGCCATGGTACCTGAAATGGCACAAAGGAACCCCCACCATCTAAAGCCAGAGGCACCATTGCTAAATATGTCAAATCATGTTACCAAATTTCATTGGGGCCATGCAAGTTCCAGTTACATTTTCAAATGTTATTATATCATATAGTCAATATCACCCCAAACATTATTTCAACTTGCTGCCTTTTATCTATTTCCTGAAATCATAGCAAATTAAAGTAATGAAAGCAGACTTATGATTGCCTGATAATGGTTTTCAGGATCTTGCTATCATTATATATCTTACTAATGCAATAAACCTGCGTAAGTCTGTGTTTTCTGCTCTGCTTTGTATTATTAGGCTATATGATGTGCTGTTGAATTTTTACTGTAGTTCGGTACTTAGTGCAGCAGATGGGGCTTTATGACGATTTTGTGGGAAACATTTTGTGGTGGATGTAGCATTATAACAAAAATCAAACATGTAATTATGCAAATATGTATGCCTTTATAATAATCAAGTTTCATTGTAAATGGCTGATGCACATCAATTTGATCCTGTAGTGCTGCTTTAAGTGCAATTTAAGTGGCTTTTCAGTGCACCCAGAGGCAACACAAATGCATCTCTCGAATATTAATAAAATTCTCAATCTCTGAGACACCAACTGGAACATCATTGTTTCATTGATTGAAATTAAATGCTAATCCCTTTCTTTTTTTTAGAGGGGGAAAAAAAGAAAATTTCCTTTTGTTATTTAAAAACACTGATATAAGTGGCAACAAGATTTCTCATATTATACAATGTTTTAAGAGTAGTTTGAAACAATAGCTAATCATAATATATTCATTGCTTTACAGCAAAGACATAAGAAATTAAACTCCATCAATCTGATTTTAATCAATCAAATTCAGAACTTCTGAAGACACTGCAGTCCCCCCTCCCCAATCAATTGTAAGGAGCAGCAGGTAAGTATAGATTTGGTGAGTGACAGATACATGTTTTCCTCCTCAGTGATCATAACAGAGGCCGTAGGAGGGCAACAACCCAGCAGCAGGACCGCTACCACCACCTTTGTGCAAGGAGGAACAGGAGGAGCACTGCCAGAGCCCTGCAAAATGACCTCCAGCAGGCCACAAATGTGCATGTGTCTGCACAAACGGTTAGAAACCGACTACAGTTCCTGCAAAATGAAGGCATTGAAGCTATGGACTGGCCTGCCCATTCTCCAGATCTGAATCAGATTGAGCACGTCTGGGACATCATGTCTCGCTCCACCCACCAACGTCACGTTGCACCACAGACTGTCCAGGTGTTGGCGCATGCTTTAGTCTAGGTCTCGGAGGAGATCCCTCTGGAGACCATCGGCCACCTCATCAGGAGCATACCCAGGCGTTGTACAGTAGGGAGGCAACATACAATACTGAGCCTCATTTTGACTTGTTTTAAGGACATTAGATTCCACTTTAATTTTGTGTATGACTCCAAATCTAGGCCTTCATTGGTTAATAAATTTGATTTCCATTGATGATTTTTGTGTGATTTTGTTGCCAGCACATTCAACTTTGTAAAGAACAAAGTATTCAATGAGAAAATTTCATTCATTCAGATCTAGGATGTGTTATTTGAGTGTTCCCTTTATTTTTTTGAGCAGTGTATGTCTATAAGGTTATAGTGGACTGCACACCTATGAATTGCACTTATACCAACATATGTTCTGGCTCATTTTTGGTTTTGTTTAGTTTTTTGTACAAACAGGAACATGGATCCCCCTTTTTTTGGCTATTTACTTAGCTGTCCATGGACAGGTATCTGAACAGTTGGGACCCAGGTCCTTCTCTGCCTTTATCTATTATCTATGTCTATGTCTCTTGACACATAGTGAGGAGAACTACAAGACTTAGATACCTTACCAATTGGGGTACACCTTGTTGCGTTGGGATGGATTTTACGTTTTGTTTTTTTTTAAATCAAGACAATGTTAACTAAGTACCTAACGTTATTAACATGTAATATTACTATTTATTTACTTTCTACAGGGTATTTGCTCATTTTGTTTTTCATCTTAGGTTCTGCTTGTTAAAAGGTCACAGTGTAATCTACATATTGCACTTATACCAACATATGCTGTGACTCAATTTTTTTGGTTTTATATCTATAAGGCTGTTGAGATCAAGGCAAGAGACCCATGGCTAGTCTAAATATTTCTCAGAGTGTTACATGGTTTTTGCTTTTATGTATTGTTGGAGGACACCAAGTTGAGGTTCAAATTTTGCACTGCCACTGCAGTTTACTTTTCGTGGAAGTAAAATTTGATGTTTTGATGAATCTCACATTTGGACTCTTGTTTTAATCTTCATAGGCAGGGCAGAGCTAAGTACGCCTGCCCAGGAGCTAGACTGGAGACATTGTATGGATGAAATAGGATGTACCATCCACATGAAGCAAGCAGGAGGACAGCAATTATAAGGAGAGAGGAGGCGTCAAAGCAAGACTAGCGACATTGTAATATACTTTATCAGATAAATCAGCTTCTTTCTCCTCCTAGCCTGACCTTTAATAGTCAAAAATTTTCAATTCACGGGTAAATTCTGTATTTGGTGAAGACAACTTTTTACGATACTGAGTGTAGTAGAGAAAAATTGTAAAATTTAAAAGACATTTCGGGAGAGCAATATATCACCCTCATATTGAACATATTAGGATCACCTACATAGAGCGAGCACCAGTGCTACGGGCGATGGGAAAAGGTATGAGGACCATGAAGTAGGTGGTACCGTGCAGCTGATCAGTATCACAACAGACTGTGAAATGGCCGGTGGTAGCTGCTTCATAATTAGCACTGCTCTTTAGGTATCAGGAGAGGTGAGGAAAGTGTGTCACATAGCCTGTCATGGTGAGGGAAAAGTGTTACCCATGACTTGTCAGAGTTATGGGAAAGTGTTATCCACAACCTGTCAGGGTGGTGGGAAAGTGTGTACCACAACCTGTCAGGGTGGTGGGAAAGTGTGTACCACAGCCTGCCAGGGTGAGGGAAAAGTGTTACCCACAGTCTGTCAGGTTTGATGGGAAAGTGTCCACAGCCTGTCAGGATGGAGGAGAAAGTGTATCCCACAGCCTTTTGGGGTAAGGGAATAGTGTTACCTACAACCTGGCAGGAAACTGGGAAAATGGTACCCACGGGTTGTCAGGATGATGGAAAAGTGGTACACACAGCATGTCAGGAAGATGGGAGTGCGGTACCTACAGCCTGTTAGGATTGAGGGAAAGTGGCATCCACAGTCTGTCAGGATGAGGGCAAAGGGTTACTCACAGCCTGTTAGGCTGATGGGAATGTGTTGTTACCCCCCGGGGAGACAGCCTACATAGCCACTGACACACTCAGTCAGAGTATGCAGAACACAGGTAAAGCGCTGTCTTTTGAACTCTGATTATCCAGCAGGGTAACAGAACAAGCTACTGACCCAGAGCAAGTACCAGAGGGTTGCTTTGATGTTAGGGCCTTAATGTCGCTTCTGGCTACCTCTAGACATGAGTTTCAGACTGAACTACCCATAGATGCCAGTCTTGAGGCGCTGAGTGACCTCTCAGAGAAACCCATCTTCAAGTCCAAGAAGGAGAGAGTATTGTGGGATCCAGGGAGGTTGTACCATGAAGTGGGCTTGGGGGCGATCTGTAAATCATTCTCCCATGCCTCCTCTGAAAAGGGGAGGTATTGTAAAGAAAAATGGTAAAATCCATGAAGACATCTCTGGAGAGGCAACATATCACCCTCACATTTATTATTTAGGATTAATTATAATTGGGGAAGTGATAAAGAGCTCACTCTTCAGCCTCTATTGAAATAGTACCTCCAGCCACCAAACCTAGGATTCACATATAGTCAGAGGGGGAAAAGTACAATTCCGAAGGCAAGAGTTTCCTCTGTTCAAAGGAATTATCTCAGACACTCTGGAGCTAGTGGTCAGTGATGAATATTGGAGTTTGCATCAATCTAATATTTATGAGAGATATATTTTTGGCATTGTAGCAAAGGGATGAATGCAGCGCCCCATAGGGCCGGGGTTACTCGGTACTGGGCCGGTCAGTTCTTTAGGGGATATGTTATGGCAGCAGTGACCCGGTCCGTGACCCAGGGCATGCAATGTAAAATAAATGATGGGGGTAGTAGTTTATGGGGAAATCCTGTTCGTGACGTCAATTGGAGTGCCCCACAGGGCCTTAGGTTACTTGATACCGGGCCGGTTCTTAAAGGGGATGTCATGGCAGCAGCGACCCGGTCCGTGGCCCTGGGCATCCAGTAAAGTTAATTAACGATGATGATGGGTAAGATGAAAGATGATAATGAGAAAGGGGTAGTTTGTAAAGGAGGTTTATCATGACACCACCTGTGGTTTCTGGTCAGAGGTGACCAGCGCTGCAGAGCAGATCTTCTGGGATCGATGCTAATGCAGCTGAGTTGTTATAGTGCTGTCTTCCTAGGCGCTTCCTTCAGACTTTCCTCACTACGCTCTGGCTCTTACTCTTCCTACTCTCGTCCTTCTCCTCCGCTGTCCCGTCACCAACTGACTAACTGTCACTGCTCACTCACTCTCATCCTCTAAGCTCCTCCCCTTTTTACTTACCAACTCTGCCCACCTCCCAACACCCTTTACTACCCAGCCAGGGATGAGATCATCCTCCCGTAGGGTACATCCAGGGTGCCCTGCTGCTATAGTGTGTGTGTTGGGTGCAGGCGTTAGAGTCCTGAATAGTGAGCCCTCCTTACCTGAGAGTGGGATACCACACCTCTGGATGAGGTGCAGTGCCTCTGGGGCGACTGGACCCTCAGGGTCGCCACACGAACATAATGCATTACTCACATCACCGAATACAGATTTTACTGGTGAATTGAGAATTTTGAAAATGAAAGATCAGTCCATTAGGAGAAAGAAGTGGATTTCTTAGATAAGATATATGACAAAGTTGCTTGTTTTCATTTGTATTATTTATGAAATAAAAATTAAACAGATATACTTTATGTGAATCAAATTTACTTTGAATATCAAAAAAATTGATTTAACAAATACCATTTTTGTTCACAGTTTGTTTCTCCTGAATCCAGCAAAAAGGTGGCTTCATTAATTTTAGGGAGGAGGGCTGAAAGTCCAATTCAGCGAAAGGAATGATCAAGAGCCCTGAAGAGTGACCTGACCTCTCGGAAAGCTGTACAGCAGAACAGGTAAGGGCTGGAAAGAAGTGGGTATTATAGAAATACTTTACAAACCCTATGTTTATTATGCCCTGGGTGCTGGAGAGACTTTAGAACATAATAAACATCATTATACGGTAAATTTGATTTATATAGAAAAAAAATTGTCAGAATCCAATTTGAATTTTGGCAATTTCCCTCATCAATATTTATAAGATTGGAGACTAGAACCGATATGAATGGAAGCAATCTCCGTACAACACTGTGGAATCTGTTGGCGCTATATAAACAACAGGAAACAAGTCTATCTCGGGTATTGCTAGAGATTTTAACACTTCAGTATAGGAAATACACAAAATGTGTTGCATATGTGGCCATTATTGAAAATCAATATAAATTTCATGGACGAAATGAAATTCTCAAGTATATTATAGTAAATTAGACAGTAGTGACAAATTTCTATGCTTTTTTGTCTTTCACTTTCCATCATGATTTTTTCCTAAATTATTTTCACTGTACTGTCTTAGATGTATTGTCTTTGTGTTGAATGCAGCACAGTACATCGAGCAGACACAGTTTTTCAGAAGTGTCCTTGATTGAATTTGTTTTCCAGTACTTTAGATAATGCATTGTATGGAACACTGTCTCTGCTTTTTTCTCATTCATTCTGTAACCTTGATATATTGTTTCCCGTTGTGAACATTTATTGTCATCGTATGTGCTTAGCACCTTTCTGATATTTAAGGTCTTCTAATGCTGGAGCCTTTTAGAGATAAGTGTAATTCTGGTTAAGCCCCAGTGATTTTAGAAAACAAATGGATGGGGGAACTATTGAAAATGGTTAAGCATTAGAGACGAGGGGATCTGACAATATTCGAGTTCACCAAATCGCACAAATTTTTCCAGGAAATTGGATTTGCAGCAAAGTTGTTCTTGAACTGAATAGCCAGACCCCAGAACATGATAAACTTATATGAAAAAAAATAACTTCTAATAACTTCACTGCTCATGTAACTGTCCCCTGAGCTGCTCACAGCCCACCATCTTGTCTTCTGCCGCTTCTTCTTTCCCTCCTCCACGTTATCTGGCCTGTTCAACTTGGAGGTCACTGTGAGTCACTCGTTGTGTAACACTAATTGCAGAAAATACGCAAAAGGCCTAAAGGCCCCGTTACACGCTTCAATATCCCAGCGATCCCACCAACGATCCGACGTGGATGGGATCGCTGGGACATAGTTAGCTGATCGCTTGTGACCTGTCACATAGGCAGACCCACCAGCGATCAGGACCAGCGACCAAGCTGGTATCCAGGGTAAACAGCGAGTAACTAAGAGCCGCGCGGCTCTTAGTTACCCGCTGTTTACCCTGGATACCAGCTCCCAGCGTCTCTGATCATTGGCCTCTTGCTGTCACACGCAGCGATGTGTGCTGCCCAGTGGAGGACCAATGATAGATTTATGGCCCAGACCATTAGGCAACGATTAATGATCAGCCAACTGATCGATGATCGTTGCTACGTGTCACACGCAACAATGTCGTTTTGACATTGCTGCAACGTCAACAAACTGGTGACGTTGCAACGATATCGTTCACAATATCTTTGCGTGTAACGGGACCTTTAGATAGCCCAGCGATTCCTCCCTTAACACCTTAATGACAGTGAGATTTATTTTTATTTAGATTTTTTTCTTTCCTCTTTTTCAAAGAGCAATGTGTTTTTGTTATTTCTGTCAACATACCGTAGACATAAGAAGGCTTATATTTTGTGGGACAAATTTTAACCTTGAATGACACGATTCACTTTACCATTTAATGTACTGTAAAACAGCAAAAAAATTCAAAACTTCAGAGTGCTCCTTGTCTTTGCTACCATGCAATAAATAGAAGACCACTGCAGCCAATCGGTACTCCTGACATCGCTGCTTAGCGATGGGAGCCATGTCACCAGTAAGGCAAGTGAATGCCGTGGCAGTACAAAGACATGGAGTGCCACTGCACTGAATAGCCGTGAAAATAATTAATGTGTAATGTTTATTTGATTTTTTTTTATTACATCACCATGAGAGTTTTTTTTAATTTTTTTTAATTTTGACTAAAAGTTAAAAACTTGCTTTATTTTAATGGTAGATGACTGAGACATATCTGCTTGAAAAGAGAATGCTTACTCCAGCATATAGGAAACTAGAGACGTTGTAAAATAAAAAAAATGAATGCTGAAGTGGAGAAAAATATGCAGCCAGTAAAAAAGAGCATGAAGAGAAGACAAATCAGGAGATGAAAAAAGGAGTAAATGAAAACCTGTAACAGAACAGGTATAAAAGAGAGGATATATCATTATGTGGAACATGTGTGAACCCTTGGTGATCATTATGACCATGTTCTTGTGCACTTCTTGGGTCATGAATGAAGCCAGTTAAGCACTTGACATTTAGCATTTGTTACTGACCATTACACACTTTCATTATTGAACTGGTCTTTGGACTGGGTAGAAAATATTCTCCAATTTAAAATCCACAGACAATTCTTTGCAAAAGTACTAGTTTACATCAATGGCTCCTCTTAAATGCAGTCTCCAAACCTGAAGGATTCCTTGATCCACTGAATTAAAGATTTCATATTTGGCAACAGGAGTGTTCTGAGAACAAGCTGCAAAAAAGTTCAGGTTGGTGAATATATTCGGCAATTATCCAAGAACAGGATAGGCTTGCTGTCCATTGGAAATCATTGGTCCATGAAGCTTCTCTTCACAGACAACACAAAATCCTTGGAAAGTAATTCCAAATTTGACATGCCCATTGTGCAGAAAAAATATGCACCTCTTAACATTTTCTCATAAACAGAGAATCCATACTGGATGCTAAAACATAAGATCACGCACAAGAAAATTCTTGCCTATGACAAGTCACAGTAAACTCCATAAAAATATCACATACAGCAACATAGGAGCATGTCTTAGGCAAACACTCTCAGTACTCCAAATAATGACCAATGACATGCCACATATTTTTTTTTATTTGAAAAAGAACATTTTTTTATATTCATATTGTCACCTTGAACAGTGAATTGGTCAAAAATTAATCCAAGCTAAAAATGTGGTAAAGTTTGATAAAAAAAAATGCATTTAGTAGTCATGGTCATGTATGGACCATGGTGCTCTTTGGTGCATTTGCAGAATATCTTGTCTAAGTTTACCCTGTTATATATAAGACAAGATTAGTAAACCTGTCTCAATGAATTCAGTATAAAAAATTACTTTATACACACCAAATCAATGTCCCAAATCAAAAATGTGTTAAAAAATTAGTAACCTCTATGCAGATGTGTGGGACATGTTTCAGAGAAAACGCACTTCAAAAACCCACCAGGTACTATGCGTTTCAGCTGACTGACTTTTCTGAGGCTCATCTCTGATGGCTTCACAGTGGCCCTGTCCCTAGACTGACAGGTTTGGCGCTGTATGTGTGCATAGGGAGAGACTTGTCAGTCAGGGATTGGGGCGGGGAGAAGTCACATGGAACCAGCATCAGACTGGTCATCAGACACACAGTGTCCCTGGCCGGCTTATCAAAGTGTTTTTTCACTGCATGTGAAATCAACCTAAAAGGTAAAAATCCATTATGGATGGTATTTATTGTGGGATATAGTTAGGAAGTTGTATATTTTCTATCCAGTAAATTTCATTGTTACTGTTCACGAGACTTTATATCTAATTAAACATTCTGCTTCTGAATAAACTTATATGCCAAATTTAATTTACTTTCAGATATTTCTCCAAGTAGATTTTTATTCAGAAAAAACATATCAGAATACAAATTTTCCAAAGGTAATCATTTTATCATATTAACACCCCCATGTACTAACAACCCCCCCCAAACCTTATTAGACCGCTTGTATTGTCCATATATTCTTCATCTGTAGAGAAAATGAAAGGTTAGTAAAATCCTTCCACTATTCGTGACATTACAGGTAGCATCTCACATATTCAAGGTACCTCCAGGCCCCCCCAGCATATATCCGAGATCTTAACCAAACTCTAGCCAAGGCAACCATAGCCTTTCATATAGCGCCAATTTCCCTCTTTTTTTGTAAACCCCCTTTTCTAGCATAATGGTATTTTTCACATATTTAAGATATTCTCCTCTTGAGGGCAGCTCCTCTTGTATCCAATTTCTCGCAATCACTTTCCGAGCCATGTAGAGTAATCTGGCTATTGCTGTCTACAAGGTATTATCTACTATAATCTCAACCACAACACCCAACAAACATACCACTGGATCCTTTGGAACCACGCATCTGTATGCTCCCTCTACCCGACACAAGACCACCATCCAGAAAGAAAACAACCTCAGGCACGTCCACATCATATGAAATATGCCTGCACCTTCGTTTCGGCATCGGGGACATTCAGACGTTGTTCTTAGACCAGCCTTGAACAGTACATTCGGGGACTTGTACACTCTGTGTATTATATAGAGCTGAGACAGTCTATATGGCTCACTCAGCGATAATTTTGTGATCGACCCCAGAGCGGATTCCCATCTTTCATGCTCCAAAGGGCCCAAATCACCCTCCCACTTGGCCCTGACGACAATTGGGAATTTCCATAGGAAAGCATGCAACAGATCCCCATACAAAGAGGATATAACCCCACTTATAGACCCCTTCCCACATACATACTCCAAGACAATATCCCCCTGTATTTCAAGATTACAACTCTTACACTGAGCTATAACTGCGTGCTTCATCCGTGCATAATGGAACCCACCCGAATCTCTGAGCCCAAATTCCAATTGTAGCTAAGAAAAGGATTTCAGTCCCTGTGGGTCCACAATCTGGAAAACAAAATGGATCCCTCTATCTTGCCAATCGCCCAGTCTTCCCATGCATCTGAATTCTGGTAGATTATATTATCCCAAATTGGCGAGTATCGGGTCAGGCCAGTAACCCCCCGAATTTGTTTAACCCTTCTCCAGAGTTTATTTATCAGAGATAATGTGGGGAGTTGTTTCCCAAGCACCCCCAGTGAGCCATCCTCCAAACATTGTACCACTGGACACCGATTTGTCAGTTTTTCCAAAATGTGTTGCATCCCACCAGAAGTCGCTTTAAGCGACCACCCTCTCAAGTGCTGGCACTGGGCTGCAAGGAAGTATATTTCAGGATTAGGCAAGGCCAGACCCCCATCATCCTTAGGGCGTTGAAGGGTTTCCAGTCTAATACGAGGGTGTTTCTTCCCCCACACCAGTCCCCTGAACAGGACATTTATTTGTCTAAATTTCCCCCGAAATATCCAGACAGGTGCATTATGCAGAATATACAAAATTTTGGGCATCAGAATCATTTTAATTAAATTAACCCGGCCCACTACCGACAAATTCAACTTAATCCAAGCTCCTATTTTCGCCATGAGAGCATCTATTATGGGGGTCAAGTTTTTCTGTAAATAATCTGTGATTGGCAGCGATACCCATATTCCTAAATACTTAAATTGATCCACTACTTTAAGCCTGCCCTCCTCTACTGTTCCCCTTAAACCTTCCATCGTGTCGTCTATTGCAAACAAATTGGATTTACCCCAGTTGATTACCAATCCCAACAACCTCCCAAACCCTTCAATAAGTTGTATGGCGTTACCCAGCGATGTTTTTGGGTCACTTAGAAATAGCAAGACATCGTCTGCGTATAGCGCAATTTTTTCCTCTACCAGGCCGTATTTGAATCCGGAGACCTCCCTTGATTGCCGAATTTTGGCGGCCAGTGGTTCCATCACCAGCGCAAACAAAAGAGGGGAGAGCGGACACCCCTGCCTCATCCCTCTGTGAAGTTCTACAGTGTGTGATAGCATTCCATTCACTCTTATCCTAGCCAGTGGTTGCGTATATAATAACTGAACCCAAGAAATAAATTGTGGGCCGAATTCCAAATGAAGCAGGACCTGCCATAAATAGCTCCATTCCACACTGTCAAATGCCTTATGGGCATCCAACGATGCAACCACCCTCTCGCCAGAGTTATCAGCTTGCAACTGCATATTCAAGAAAGGCTTTCTCAGGTTAACAGCCGTAGACCTGTCAGGCATGAATCCAGACTGGTCTGGGTGTACTAGTTTAGAAACAACACCCGACAGCCTAATCGCCAACACCTTGGACAGGAGTTTAACATCTGTTGTGAGCAGTGAAATTGGTCTATATGATTCTGACATCTGAGGATCCTTATCTTCCTTATCTTCTTCTGGCCTCTTCCAACACCACTTTAAGTTTTGGTATCAACACCTCTTCCATGCCTTTAAAAATATCGACTGGAAACCCATCCATCCCCGGTGCTTTCCCGTTTGTCATTGACCCCAGGGCCCTTCTCAACTCCTCCTCAGTGATGGGAGCCTCCAGACATTCTCTGTCCTCTTTCTCCAGTCTGGGAAGTTCAATCCCCACTAAAAAAGCCACAGTGTCCTCAACCGACGCTCCCACCCGAGAGGAGTACAAATCTGTGTAAAATTCAGTGAAAACATTAAGAATGTCTGCACTTTCCGACACTCTAGTGCCATCCCCCGAAAACAGAGAATGCACATGTGAGGTACCCCTCTGGGCCGAAGCCACCAGCGACAACATGTGTCCCATACTCTCACCATCTTGATAAAAAGCCAGCTGCTGGAATTCCCTTCTCCTTTTGGCTCGGTTTAGGAAGATTTCATCTACATTCTTTTGTGCAACCTTCATTCTATTTCTAACTTCCACCATGTTGAGAGTCACCATTTCGTCCTCAGATTACTTTGACCTCTCTTTCGCTTCCTTCTCCTGCTGCTTAGTCTTTGCCTTACATCTACTAATATCCCTAAATAATAACCCTCTCAGATACGCCTTCATAGCATTCCAGACAATAGACATCTCAGCGCTACCCTCATTAAAGGTAAAATACTCCACCACCTCCCGTTTTATTCCCTCTAGATCTAAGCCATTCAACCAGTTAGGGTGAATTTTCCACTCTCCCCTGCGCCCAACCAGTGTCTCCGCCGACCGCAACTCCACCTCAACTGGGCAGTGATCCAAGGCTGTCCTAGGCAGGTACCTCACCTCCTTCACCATTGAATGGGTGCTATATGCTGGTGAATAACATGAGTACCCCCTTTCCCCAATATGTCTCACCCTCCACAAATCAACTACCCCAATCTCCTGTATATATGTGCCAAATGGGGTGACATGACCCTGTGGCCTATTTTGAGTGTTCTTGTTTTTGTCCCAGAAGTCATCATATATGTTATTGAGATCCCCAATAATCTAAAGAGGCATACCTCCCTTGCGACCAGTCAGTTCCATCACTTCTCTGATTTTCCTGCTTAAATATGGGGGCGGGATATACATGGCGACAACACACAAAAGCACCCCAAACATCTTACATAATACCACCACATATTGTCCATCCGCATCAACATGCACTTCCATTTCCTCATATCTTGTCCCCGACTTTCAGATATTTCTGCTGTATGTTAGATAAAGATATAGAGCTAACATAATTATTATAAGCTTGCTTAGCCGTTTCTGTAACTCCCATAAAATTAAATATACTGTATGTGATTGCCCATCTCTCCATTCATTCCTCCCCAAAAGATGTCACCTATTGATTGTGGTACCTGGCATCCACTTCTCAACCCTTTGACTAACATCAAGTATAATTTCAAGACAGTGCTTTATCCATGGCCACTGATGTACTGATTGAAAGTGGTGACCCAGGGGTGCCTTAATTCAATTGGTGTGGGACCCAACTGAGTTGCACATCATCTTTTCATGCACTTGTTCTTTCACACTTTTTTAAGCAGATACTCTTATTCCGGGCCTTTTAGCTAGGTTGGAGAATGTTAAAATTTCCAGGTAGATGACCGGACCGTATTACAATATGAATACTTTCCCTATTTATTGCATTTGTTCTATACTTTGTGTCATTAATTGCACATCTTTGTCACTAGGACTTTTCGTGATTCAGTTCCCTTTGGGTTCCCTCCTGATCGGTTTATGGGGAAAAGGTGTGACCATAAGGTTTCGCTCACGACTGCCAATTTCTGTCTCTTCTCATTCAGGAGGATAACCAATCTACACCATCCTCCTAGTTCCAATGGGGTGGCAGCTTTAAGCAGACCATCTCCCCTTAAGATTACGCTAGTGTAAGCTACCAATCCTTGCCCTGTTTTGTGTCCTTCTGTTCCTGATGGGTAAAGGCTTATTTGGGGCCTTTCTTCTTTGGGAATGGGCTTCAATAGGCTACATCTTAGTGCACATTTTTTGTGTCACTGTCACATATTTATGTACTTGGCTGGAGAACATGATCTCGGGTGTTCAAAAGAAAAAAATGACATCCAGTGGTGGGGAGACCCCAACTATTTATCTATGAATATTTCATGAATGTCTATGTCTATCAATTCCACTGATCTAACATTGATAGTCTAATCTAAGAACTAGTCCTCAATTAGGCTGGTTAATTCTTGTAACTCTTTCCCGACATGTCACGCACTTTTTGGGTGGCATGTCAAGTGCTGCAAGTGCTCAGGACCTGAACATGTTTCATACATGGTGAGTGCTGGCCATTTAGCACAGCCAGTATTTACCTCTTAACAGCAGTGACGGGAGCTAGCTCAGATCGCTCCAGTTGAATGACAGAAATGCTTCTAACACTGGCACTTAAGTGCAGCAATTCTGATGTAGCTATAATTTGTCCAACCATCTGTCTCCCTATCACACAATAGCAGGACCATGATGCTATAGCTGAGACCCCCATAATATAAAATTAATTATCCTGTTTCACAAACACCATAAAGATAAAATAACATAAAAATGTCAGAAATGCCTCCCCCCCAAAAAAATGTCACCCAAATGTACCACAAAATTGTTTCAATAAAAGCGTAATCACTGTGCAAAAACCAAGTTCTCACACAGCTCCATCGATGTGTAAGGAGATGGGCATACTGCACACGTTCCCCCTTGAAAACTTGTGTATTGTAATGATGTGTAATGTGTATTGTGACCTGCATTATTAGTGATGGTGTTGTAGTTTGAACTACAGTAGGGAGAGTTAGAGTTAATGATTGTGACTAGCCCAGAGTGGGAGCAGCTAAAGTGCAGGAACAGAGATAGTTTCCAATCTGGAGGTCAGACAGAGCCTAGCTTGCAGCTAGAGCAGACCTTTTGTCTTAGTACTCAGCAGAGCCACATGAGTTGGGTGTTCCCAAATTGAGTAGAGACTGAAATAGTGGATAGCTTGATCCTGAGCAGAGAAAGGAAAAGTGATTGAAGGACAGAGTGATTTGCCAGAGACAGGTACTGGAACATGATGCCTAGCAGTACGGCCCCAATTTTAAAACTCAGAGAAGTAATGGGTCAGGACTAGAGTTGAGCGATACCAGCCGATACTTGAAAATATCGGATCGGAATGGATCGGCCGATCTTAAAAAAAAGTATCGGTATCGCCGATTCCGATACCGGGAACCAATGCAAGTCAATGGGGCCAAAATATCGGAATTAAAAAAAACCCTTTCTTTCCTTGTAGGTTAATTCTACATGAAGAAAAACAACTAAGAATAATGTAGAATGTATTGTGGGAGGTGGAGGAGACATTAAAGCCATAGAGGTTTAGCCCAATCAAATGGAATAGCAGGAATTAAACTTTTTTTTTAAAGATGTTAGGAGTTACAAAGATATTGACTATGTTAGCCTCATTTATATTTTGCCAGACATGTATGTCTTCTTCTTCTTTCTTCTTCTTTCTTATTCTTCTTCCTTTTTTTACCTTCTTCTTCTTATTCCTTTTTTTACATTCTTCTTCTTCTTCTTCTTCTTCCTTTTTTTACATTCTTCTTCTTCTTCTTCCTTTTTTTACATTCTTCTTCTTATTCCTTTTTTTACATTCTTCTTCTTCTTCCTTTTTTAAATTCTTCTACTTCCTTTTTTTACATTCTTCTTCTTCTTCTTCCTTTTCTTACATTCTTCATATTCTTCTTATTCAACAATTATTATTCTACATATTCAACTTCTTCATCTTCTTCCTATTCTTCTTCATCATATTCTTGTTTGTGTCAGGCATTCCTGTAGTTGTTATCTGGAAAAGTTAGAAGTTTACACCTTCCGTTCTGCCTGTCACAAAAGATTTACAACAGGATTTGTCCGCGTTCAGTTTGGCCTGCAGCAGCAGGCCTTTTCCAGGGGCACCACGAGGAGGAACGGACTCACCCCCATACACTGCTTAGTCTTCTTCTGCTTATAAATAAGATAATATCATTTGCTCAGAGTATTAGTCTTATGCTTAATGTTCTTCTGCTTTGTTTTTTTTATGCTTCTTTGTCTTCTCTCTCTTGTTGTTCTGCATCTTGGTGGTTGTCTTCCTGTTCTTTGTCCTCTTGAACCAGCTGACGGTACTGGCACCGGGAGGGGCAGCAGAAGGAACAAGAGCCAATGGCACTACCGAGGACCAGCTGACGGTGCTGGAACCCGGTTACTAAGCAGGAGGTACCTGTGCTACAAAGCACTACCAAGGACCAGCAGACGTTGCCGGAACTCGGATACCGAGATGGAGGCACCTAGGCCAAAGGCTCTGACGAGAACCAGCTGACGGTGCTGGAACCCGGAGGGGTAGCATAAGCTGCAAGAGCAAATGGAAATAGCGAGGACCATCTGACAGTGCTGGCACCCGGAGGGGCAGCAGAAGGAATAAGAGCCAATGGCACAACCAAGGACCAGCTGACGGTGCTGGAACCCGGTTACTAAGCAGGAGGTACCTGTGCTACAAAGCACTACCAAGGACCAGCAGACGTTGCCGGAACTCGGATACCGAGATGGAGGCACCTAGGCCAAAGGCTCTGACGAGAACCAGCTGACGGTGCAGGAACCCGGAGGGGTAGCATAAGCTGCAAGAGCAAATGGAAATAGCGAGGACCAGCTGACAGTGCTGGCACCCGGAGGGGCAGCAGAAGGAATAAGAGCCAATGGCACAACCGAGGACCAGCTGACGGTGCTGGAACCCGGTTACTAAGCAGGAGGTACCTGTGCTACAAAGCACTACCAAGGACCAGCAGACGTTGCCGGAACTCAGATACCGAGATGGAGGCACCTAGGCCAAAGGCTCTGACGAGAACCAGCTGACGGTGCTGGAACCCGGAGGGGTATCAGAAGTTACCCCTGAAAAGCAAAGTTGGCATGCCGCAAGCTGGCCGCAGTTACCGAATCACACAGTCCTACAGGGGGTGCTTGTCCTACTGGCACTATGGAACAAGCCTTTCTTACCAGAACCCGCAGTCCACATAGGAAGCACCTAAACTGCTGGCACCCTAGCCTCGGCTAACCCAACCGCAACACGACATGGCAACTTGGGGTGGCAAACTGACATTGACACTTCCCGGAAACAGCAGGCAGGGCTGGAACCAAGCTGGGCAGGAGGGAGTACCCGTGCCAAAGTCAGTTATGAGCAGCAACTGGCGATGTTGGAGCCCAGGACAAGCACTTAGCAGGCTGAGGCCTGATGTGCTGTCAATTTGGAGGCAGCAGGACAGATTGCCATCAAAACAGCAGGGGAACAGCTGACGTTACTGAACCCCACAAACACAGGAGCTAGTGTTTTACTCTGTGAAGACGGCACTTCCGAGCAACAACTGGCTGTGTTGAAGCCCAGGGACAAGCACGGAGCAGGCTGAGGCTGCATTGAAGAAATTTTAAGATCGGTTGTAGACTACTAATTTGAACCAAGCTCCACTTACGCCTGTGGCTTCACTGATTTTCGTATTTCCCCTGTCCTCCAACCCCGCCAGTTACAGCTCCGAAGTGGCGTCTGCACAATCCACACTTGTTCCTGTGTTACAGGTGTTCAGTCCGGTCAGTTAATCCCCTGATGTGTGTCCGGCAATGTCGCCTGCTCTGTCCACATTCCCATTATGGGAATGTGGACAGAGCAGGCGACATTGCCGGACACACATCAGGGGATTAACTGACCGGACTGAACACCTGTAACACAGGAACATTTGTGGATTGTGCAGACGCCACTTCGGAGCTGTAACTGGCGGGGTTGGAGGACAGGGGAAATACGAAAATCAGTGAAGCCGCTTCACTGATTTTCGTATTTCCCCTGTCCTCCAACCCCGCCAGTTACAGCTCCGAAGTGGCGTCTGCACAATCCACACTTGTTCCTGTGTTACAGGTGTTCAGTCCGGTCAGTTAATCCCCTGATGTGTGTCCGGCAATGTCGCCTGCTCTGTCCACATTCCCATAATGGGAATGTGGACAGAGCAGGCGACATTGCCGGACACACATCAGGGGATTAACTGACCGGACTGAACACCTGTAACACAGGAACAAGTGTGGATTGTGCAGACGCCACTTCGGAGCTGTAACTGGCGGGGTTGGAGGACAGGGGAAATACGAGAGACAGTGGAGCCACAGGCCTAATTGGAGCACGGTTAAAAATCAGTAGTGGTATGACTGTGTAGGCAGCAGGAGACTTTGCCATCTACACAGCAGGGGATCAGCTGACGTTACTGAACCCCACTGAGACACGGGAGCAAGTATCTCTTTCCGTGTGGACGGCACTTCCGAACTACAACTGGCTGTGTTGAAGCCCAGGAAATAGGAGGGTGTAGGCAGAGGCCTACTGTATTTTGAATGAGGTGACAGCAGGAGAGACTGCCATCCACACAGCAGGGGATCATCTGACGTTACTGAACCCCACTGAGACACGGGAGCAAGTGTCTCTTTCCGTGTGGACGGCACTTCCGAACTACAACTGGCTGTGTTGAAGCCCAGGAAATAGGAGGGTGTAGGCAGAGGCCTACTGTCTTTGTAATGCGGAGACAGCAGGAGAGACTGCCATCCACACAGCAGGGGATCAGCTGACGTTACTGAACCCCACTGAGACACGGGAGCAAGTGTCTCTTTCCGTGTGGACGGCACTTCCGAACTACAACTGGCTGTGTTGAAGCCCAGGAAATAGGAGGGTGTAGGCAGAGGCCTACTGTCTTTGTAATGCGGAGACAGCAGGAGAGACTGCCATCCACACAGCAGGGGATCAGCTGATGTTACTGAACCCCACTGAGACACGGGAGCAAGTGTCTCTTTCCGTGTGGACGGCACTTCCGAACTACAACTGGCTGTGTTGAAGCCCAGGAAATAGGAGGGTGTAGGCAGAGGCCTACTGTCTTTGTAATGCGGAGACAGCAGGAGAGACTGCCATCCACACAGCAGGGGATCAGCTGACGTTACTGAACCCCACTGAGACACGGGAGCAAGTGTCTCTTTCCGTGTGGACGGCACTTCCGAACTACAACTGGCTGTGTTGAAGCCCAGGAAATAGGAGGGTGTAGGCAGAGGCCTACTGTATTTTGAATGAGGTGACAGCAGGAGAGACTGCCATCCACAAAGCAGGGGATCAGCTGACGTTACTGAACCCCACTGAGACACGGGAGCAAGTGTCTCTTTCCGTGTGGACGGCACTTCCGAACTACAACTGGCTGTGTTGAAGCCCAGGAAATAGGAGGGTGTAGGCAGAGGCCTACTGTATTTTGAATGAGGTGACAGCAGGAGAGACTGCCATCCACACAGCAGGGGATCAGCTGACGTTACTGAACCCCACTGAGACACGGGAGCAAGTGTCTCTTTCCGTGTGGACGGCACTTCCGAGCTACAACTGGCTGTGTTGAAGCCCAGGAAATAGGAGGGTGTAGGCAGAGGCCTACTGTCTTTGTAATGCGGAGACAGCAGGAGAGACTGCCATCCACACAGCAGGGGATCAGCTGACGTTACTGAACCCCACTGAGACACGGGAGCAAGTATCTCTTTCCGTGTGGACGGCACTTCCGAACTACAACTGGCTGTGTTGAAGCCCAGGAAATAGGAGGGTGTAGGCAGAGGCCTACTGTATTTTGAATGAGGTGACAGCAGGAGAGACTGCCATCCACAAAGCAGGGGATCAGCTGACGTTACTGAACCCCACTGAGACACGGGAGCAAGTGTCTCTTTCCGTGTGGACGGCACTTCCGAACTACAACTGGCTGTGTTGAAGCCCAGGAAATAGGAGGGTGTAGGCAGAGGCCTACTGTATTTTGAATGAGGTGACAGCAGGAGAGACTGCCATCCACACAGCAGGGGATCAGCTGACGTTACTGAACCCCACTGAGACACGGGAGCAAGTGTCTCTTTCCGTGTGGACGGCACTTCCGAGCTACAACTGGCTGTGTTGAAGCCCAGGAAATAGGAGGGTGTAGGCAGAGGCCTACTGTCTTTGTAATGCGGAGACAGCAGGAGAGACTGCCATCCACACAGCAGGGGATCAGCTGACGTTACTGAACCCCACTGAGACACGGGAGCAAGTATCTCTTTCCGTGTGGACGGCACTTCCGAACTACAACTGGCTGTGTTGAAGCCCAGGAAATAGGAGGGTGTAGGCAGAGGCCTACTGTATTTTGAATGAGGTGACAGCAGGAGAGACTGCCATCCACAAAGCAGGGGATCAGCTGACGTTACTGAACCCCACTGAGACACGGGAGCAAGTGTCTCTTTCCGTGTGGACGGCACTTCCGAACTACAACTGGCTGTGTTGAAGCCCAGGAAATAGGAGGGTGTAGGCAGAGGCCTACTGTATTTTGAATGAGGTGACAGCAGGAGAGACTGCCATCCACACAGCAGGGGATCAGCTGACGTTACTGAACCCCACTGAGACACGGGAGCAAGTGTCTCTTTCCGTGTGGACGGCACTTCCGAACTACAACTGGCTGTGTTGAAGCCCAGGAAATAGGAGGGTGTAGGCAGAGGCCTACTGTCTTTGTAATGCGGAGACAGCAGGAGAGACTGCCATCTCCACAGCAGGGGAACAGCTGGCAGTGCTGAACCCCACTAACACTTGAACGAATGTGTTTGGCTCTGTGGAGACGACACTTCTGAACACCAACTGACGCTGTTGGAGCCCAGGATTAGGCGAGGAGCAGGCTGGGGCCTACTTGATTTTGGCAGGTGAAGGCAGCAGGAGACTTGCCATCTCCACAGCAGGGGAACAGCTGGCAGTGCTGAACCCCACTAACACTTGAACGAATGTGTTTGGCTCTGTGGAGACGACACTTCTGAACACCAACTGACGCTGTTGGAGCCCAGGATTAGGCGAGGAGCAGGCTGGGGCCTACTTGATTTTGGCAGGTGAAGGCAGCAGGAGACTTGCCATCTCCACAGCAGGGGAACAGCTGGCAGTGCTGAACCCCACTAACACTTGAACGAATGTGTTTGGCTCTGTGGAGACGACACTTCTGAACACCAACTGACGCTGTTGGAGCCCAGGATTAGGCGAGGAGCAGGCTGGGGCCTACTGGATTTTGGCAGGTGAAGGCAGCAGGAGACTTGCCATCTCCACAGCAGGGGAACAGCTGGCAGTGCTGAAACCCACTAACACTTGAACGAATGTGTTTGGCTCTGTGGAGACGACACTTCTGAACACCAACTGATGCTGTTGGAGCCCAGGATTAGGCGAGGAGCAGGCTGGGGCCTACTTGATTTTGGCAGGTGAAGGCAGCAGGAGACTTGCCATCTCCACAGCAGGGGAACAGCTGGCAGTGCTGAACCCCACTAACACTTGAACGAATGTGTTTGGCTCTGTGGAGACGACACTTCTGAACACCAACTGATGCTGTTGGAGCCCAGGATTAGGCGAGGAGCAGGCTGGGGCCTACTTGATTTTGGCAGGTGAAGGCAGCAGGAGACTTGCCATCTCCACAGCAGGGGAACAGCTGGCAGTGCTGAACCCCACTAACACTTGAACGAATGTGTTTGGCTCTGTGGAGACGACACTTCTGAACACCAACTGACGCTGTTGGAGCCCAGGATTAGGCGAGGAGCAGGCTGGGGCCTACTGGATTTTGGCAGGTGAAGGCAGCAGGAGACTTGCCATCTCCACAGCAGGGGAACAGCTGGCAGTGCTGAAACCCACTAACACTTGAACGAATGTGTTTGGCTCTGTGGAGACGACACTTCTGAACACCAACTGACGCTGTTGGAGCCCAGGATTAGGCGAGGAGCAGGCTGGGGCCTACTTGATTTTGGCAGGTGAAGGCAGCAGGAGACTTGCCATCTCCACAGCAGGGGAACAGCTGGCAGTGCTGAACCCCACTAACACTTGAACGAATGTGTTTGGCTCTGTGGAGACGACACTTCTGAACACCAACTGACGCTGTTGGAGCCCAGGATTAGGCGAGGAGCAGGCTGGGGCCTACTTGATTTTGGCAGGTGAAGGCAGCAGGAGACTTGCCATCTCCACAGCAGGGGAACAGCTGGCAGTGCTGAACCCCACTAACACTTGAACGAATGTGTTTGGCTCTGTGGAGACGACACTTCTGAACACCAACTGACGCTGTTGGAGCCCAGGATTAGGCGAGGAGCAGGCTGGGGCCTACTGGATTTTGGCAGGTGAAGGCAGCAGGAGACTTGCCATCTCCACAGCAGGGGAACAGCTGGCAGTGCTGAAACCCACTAACACTTGAACGAATGTGTTTGGCTCTGTGGAGACGACACTTCTGAACACCAACTGACGCTGTTGGAGCCCAGGATTAGGCGAGGAGCAGGCTGGGGCCTACTGGATTTTGGCAGGTGAAGGCAGCAGGACACTTGCCATCTCCACAGCAGGGGAACAGCTGGCAGTGCTGAAACCCACTAACACTTGAACGAATGTGTTTGGCTCTGTGGAGACGACACTTCTGAACACCAACTGACGCTGTTGGAGCCCAGGATTACGCATGCCGCATGCAGAGGCCAATGGGCAGCGGTTTTTATGGAGGTTGTGGACTACTACTGATTCTAACCATGCTCCACTTAGGCCTCTGGCTCCACTGTCTCTACTATTTACCCTGGCCTCCAACCCCGCCAGCTACATCTCTGAAGTGGCGTCAGCACAATCTACACTTGTTCCTGTGTTACTGGTGCTCAGTCCCGTCAGTTGATCCCCTGATGTTTGTCCGGCAAGTTCGCCAGCTCTGTCCTCATTCCCACTACTGGTTATGGGAATGTGGACAGAGCAGGAGACCTTGCCGGACACACATCAGGGGATAAACTGATGGGACTGAGCCACAGGAACACAGGAACAAGTGTAGATTGTGCTGACGCCACTTCAGAGATGTAGATGGCGGGGTTGGAGGTCAGGGGAAATAGTAGAGACAGTGGAGCCAGAGACCTAAGTTGGGCACGGTTAAAAATCAGTAGTGGTTTGAATGTTGATGGAGCTGGTGACTCTGCCGTCCACACAGCAGGGGATCAGCTGGCATTACTGAACCCCACTAACACAGGAGCTAGTGTGTTTCTCTGTGCAGACGACACATCTGAGCGACAACTGGCTGTGTTGAAGCACAGGGATTATAGTTCAGGTGGTAGAAAAATGAACACACCAGCAGACCTGGATACAGTTGCCAACCACTAATTTAGTCTGTAAGAGGAATGGCAAAGTCTTTGGAGATCCAGGCCTTGTTCATTTTCAGAAAAGTCAGCCGGTCAACATTATCGGAAGATAGTCGCGTGCGACGGTCTGTTAGTACACCACCTGCGGCACTAAAGACACGTTCCGATAATACACTGGCAGCAGGGCAAGCCAGCACCTCCAATGCATACTGGCTAAGCTCTGGCCATGTATCCAGCTTTGAGACCCAAAACTTGAAGGGGGAAGAGCCATCTGGGAGTACAGCGACAGGGCAAGACATGTAGTCTGACACCATCTGACGGAAGCGTTGCCTCCTGCTGACTCGAGGCGTCGCTGATGGTGTAGACAATTGTGGTGGACACACAAAACTTTGCCACATTTGGGCCATAGTGGTCTTGCCTTGTGCTGCGGCACTGCCTCTGCTCCCTCTTTGTGCAGAGTTTCCTCCACTGCCTCGACGCACAGAGCTGCTTTGTAAAGCACTAGCAACAATGCTGTCGGGTGGAATGGAAAACATTATGGACTGCACCAGTGACTCTTCGTACTCCCGCATTTTACGCTCCCGGTTCAACGTTGGTATGAGCCTTTGTACGCTGTCCCGGTAGCGAGGATCTAGGAGGGTGTACACCCAATAATCAGCCGAGACGAGAATGTGGGCGATGCGGCGGTCGTTTCTCAGGCACTGCAGCATGAAATCAACCATGTGCTGCAGACTCCCAACTGCCAAAGAACCGCTGTCCCCTGTTTGAGGCGTGACCTCGGCCTGCTCTGCATCACCCCACCCTCGCTGTACATACTGAGTAGAGGTTTGTGTACCTCCCTCCTCTGGAGAGATGTCTTCCTCCTCCATCGACTCCTCCTCATCCTCCTCACAAACTGTCCCCTGCCTAGGCCTTTGTGAGGAAACACTTAGCGCAGACTGTCCAGAAGCAGATGGCATTTGGGACTCCTCATCCTCCACCTCTTCTGAAACCTCATCCCTTAGTGCTTGCAGTGTTTGTTGAAGCAGGCAGATAAGGGGGACAGTCATGCTGACTAGTGCATCATCTGCACTCGCCATCCGCGTGGATTCATCGAAGGCACGCAAAACGAGGCAGATGTCCTTCATAGAGGCCCACTCAATGGTGCTGAAGTGTGAACGGCGCACAGTGCGACTTGTTTGCGCCTGATGCAGCTGGTACTCCATGACTGCTGCCTGCTGCTCACACAACCGCTCCAACATATGTAACGTTGAATTCCACCGGGTGGGTAGGTCACATATGATGCGATGTTCCGGAAGGCCAAATCGTCGCTGCAGAGCAGCGAGGCGCGATCTTGCCGTGCTGGAACGTCGCAAGTGAGCGCACTCTATGCGGACCTTGTGCAACAGTGCAGCAAGATCCGGATAGTCCCTCAGAAAGCTCTGCACGACCAAGTTAAGAACATGTGCCAGACATGGGATGTGTGTGAGGTTGCCTAGGCCAAGAGCTGCCACCAGATTTCGGCCATTGTCACACACTACCAAGCCCGGCTGGAGATTCGCTGGCCCAAACCACACATCGCTCTCCAGCTTGATAGCATTCCAGAGCTCCTGCGCTGTGTGGCTTCGATTCCCCAAAGAAATTAATTTGAGTACAGCCTGTTGACGTTTGGCCACGGCTGTGCTCATATTGGTCGTAACAGGCTCCTGCTCTGCTGTTTCTGAGGAACTTGAGTAGGAGGAGGAGTCTATGTGTACAGACTGGAGTCCTGCAATCCGTGGCGTTGGAAGAACACGTACAGCGCCACTCTCCAGATCGGTACCCGGCTCCACAACATTGACCCAGTGGGCAGTGAGGGAAAGGTATCGTCCCTGTCCATGGTTACTGGTCCACGCATCGGTGGTCAGGTGGACCTTGCTACTAACGGCGTTTAGTAGCGCATGTTTTATTTTGCCCTCAACATGTTTCTGCAGGGCAGGGACGGCTCGCCTGCTGAAATAAAAGCGGCTGGGCACGTTGTATTGGGGGACTGCCAATGCCATTAAGTCCCGGAAAGTGTCAGTGTCCACCAGCCTGAATGACAGCATTTCAACTGCCAGAAGTTTGGCAATGCCAGCATTCAGAGACTGTGCTCGGGGATGGTTTGCCGAGTAAGGGCGCCTTTTATCCCATGCCTGTGCTACCGATGGCTGTGATGGATGGGAACGTGCTGCTATGGGTGTAATCTGACAGGGTCTCCGGACAACAGTGGCAGAGGTTCTTCCTTGGCGATCCTGTGAGGAAGCCGAACCAGCAGTGTGTGAGCTGGAGGAAGAGGGCCCAACACGAACTGAAGAGGTGGTAGGTGGTGCTGTAAGTTGGCCTACGTCTTCAGGGTGTCTCTGCAACTCCAACTCGTGCTTGGTGCGCACATGTTTCCACATATTTGTGGTATTGAGGTTGCTGACATTTCTCCCTCTTTTGACTCTCTGATGACACAGCTTGCATTTGACAAAGCAAATGTCATCTGCAACTGTGTCAAAAAAGGACCACGCACTGCAACTCTTGTGAGCGCCCGGTTTGCCTTTGGAAGGAGGAATGCTCCTAACGGGTGCCGAAGTGGAGGGTACAGGCAACCAAGTCTTCCCCCTCCCTCTGCCTCCTGTTTTGGCCGGTAGGGGAATCTCTTCCTCAGAGCTGCTCCCACCACCTTCCTGTTGCTCACGCCATGATGGGTCAAGGACCTCATCATCTTCCCTCCCCTCTTCAAACAGCTGCTTCTCCGGGGTTGTCTCGCCAGCACCGTACGCACCAGAAAGTGGCAACTGAGTCTCGTCATCATCTGATGCGTACTGAGGTGTGCTGACCATAGGCACTGGCCCACTCGCCTCTTCAGATTCAGAGGGACAAAGAAGTTGCGCATCACTGCATACTCCCTCTTCTTCACATTCAGGAATGCTGCTTGGCTGGCCCCCTCTTTCCAAGCCAACAGATTCCGAGAACAGAAGTAGAGACTGTGATGGCTCCTGTCCATGTCTCTCTGACTGCCTTGGCACTTTGGCAGGTGGTGAAGAGACAGATGGTTGCTCTTCGGTGCTCTGACCCTGAGAGGATGCGGAAGTAATTGAAGTCGATGCGTTAGCTGCCATCCATCCGACAACGGCTTCAATTTGTTCCTCCCGCAGCAGTGGGGTACGTTGAGGTCCTACAAAGCTGCGCATAAAGGACTGTTGCCTGCTAAAACTGGGGGATGCTGATCCACTGGTGCCCGCAGCAGGCCCAGAATCCCCACGTCCTCTACCTGTAGAATCCCCACGTCCTCTCCCTGCAGAATCCCCATGTCCTCTCCCTGCTGAAACTCCACGCCCACGCCCACGCCCCCGCGCCTTACTCCCTGCCTTCTTCATCTTGCAAGACTGCTTAAGATAGGCAAAAAAGTACAAAGGGGGGCCTTAGTGTGCTTATTCCTGAACAGCTGGTTACAGGTACAAGAAACACTAATTTTATGAAGTGTGTGTGTGTGGACTAGACTTTAATAGGAGCTGATGTGGCCTACACAAGTTCAAAATGTAGTGTTTGGTGAACTTTTTATGTGGTTTCTTTGTTTGAAACAAACTCAAAGTATGTGAACAAAGAATTGAAACTGATAGTATCACCAACTTTTTGGAGCTATTACAATGCAGGCAGGTAACCTACAATGCAAAAGATGAGGCTCCCAAAAAATTGGGTAATACTAATCTGGCTGCGCCGGCAGGGCACAAGCCAGAAAAAAAGGCTCCTCTATCTACTCCTATATAGTGTTTGCAACCAACCAATGTTGATGGATACGGATGGATGCACACTAATAGGAGAAGAAAAAATGAGCTGCACTCAAAGACAAATATGTGTGAGGCAGTGACGCACGTTGAGCGTCCTACAACCAGACGTAGCTGCAGGACACTCTACTCAGCGTGAGCTGCACTCACACACAGTCAGAGACCTCTCAGACAGCCGTCAACAGTGCAGCTAAGTGGGCACTGGCACTGACAGGCTGCAGAAAGGCTCCGCTGTGTACTCCTATATAGTGTTTGCAACCACCGTAGATGGAGACGGATGGATGCACACTAATAGAAGAAAAAATGAGCTGCACTCAAATAAAAATATGTGTGAGGCAGTGACGCACGCTGAGCATCCTACAGCCAGACGTAGCTGCAGGACACACTACTCAGCGTGAGCTGCACTCACACACAGTCAGAGACCTCTCAGACAGCCGTGAACAGTGCAGCAAAGTGGACACTAGCACTGAAAGGCTGCAGAAAGGCTCCGCTGTCTACTACTAGTGTTTGCAACCAACGTATATGGATACGGATGGAAGCACACTAGATTGAAATTATGTAAAAAATGCAGCTCAAAAAATAAAAGATGTATGCGGCAGCAGTGATCACACTGGGTGGCCTACAGCCTGACGTGGCTGCAGGACCCACTCCACAGCGTGAGCTGCACTCACACAGCCCTTGCAGACAGCTGTGAACACTGCTGCTAGGGCAAAGAACGCTACAGTGGTGGTTTATGTAGCCTGGGTAAAGCACTAGATGTTTGGTGGAATCGCTATTTCTAACTGTCCCTCACAGTCTTCTACAGCAGCCTGTCCCTAACTGAATTCACAGCAGAGTGACCAGAAATGGCGGCTGCGGTGGCTTTTATAGTGCATCATGACATCATTTCGGCAGCCAATCACAGCCATGCCAATAGTTAACATGCCTACATGCCTAACAGGATGTGCCCACACTTCGGAGGATTCCCATTGGCTTAATCAAAGCAAGCAGGCTCATAGCATGATGGGAACTTCCTATTCCGATTCCGATCCCGGAATCCGATATGAAAAAAGTATCGGAATTAAGTATCGGAATTCCGATACCGCTAATATCGGCCGATACCCGATACTTGCGGTATCGGAATGCTCAACACTAGTCAGGACTAGTGTTGAGCATTCCGATACCGCAAGTATCGGGTATCGGCCGATACTTGCTGTATCGGAATTCCGATACCGACTTCCGATATTTTTTCAATATCGGAATTCGGCATCGGAATCGGAAGTTCAAAGTTGATTGACAGCCTGACGTCATCATGATGCGCGGTATGTGCGCATCATGATGCGCCATCATTTCGGGCCTTCCGGGGGGTCTCTGCCGGCCTGCCGGGGGGCTGTGTGGACTGCCCGGGGTCTGTACCGGCCTGCCGGGGGGCTGTGCCGGCCTGCCGGTGGTCTGTGCACCCTGTGGGGGTCTGTACCGGCCTGCCAGGGGGCTGTGCCGGCCTGCCGGTGGTCTGTGCACCCTGTGGGGGTCTGTACCGGCCTGCCGGGGGGCTGTGCCGGCCTGCCGGGGGGCTGTGCTGATGTCCGGGGGTCTGTGCAAGCATCGTCCGATGGGACTACAAGTCCCATCTGGCGATGCCTGCTACCATGACAGTGATTGACACATTAGCCAATGATGGGACAGTAGTAGTCCCATCATCCGGCTAATGTGTTAAATGTTAAAAAAAAAAAAAATACTACATACATACTACATGCATGCTACATACATACTACATGCTACATACATACTACATATATACTACATGCATGCTACATACATACTACATGCTACATACATACTACATATATACTACATACATACTACATACATGCTACATACATACTGCATGCTACATACATACTACATGCTACATACATACTACATATATACTACATACATACTACATATATACTACATACATGCTACATACATACTGCATGCTACATACATGCTACATACATGCTACATGCATGCTACATGCATGCTACATGCTACATACATACTACATATATACTACATACATGCTACATACATACTGCATGCTACATACATACCACATACATACTACATACATACTACATACATACTACATGCTACATACATACTACATATATACTACATGCATGCTACATACATACTACATGCTACATACATACCACATACATACTACATACATGCTACATACATACCACATATGCGTGGGAAATTCCCACACAGCAATGGCATAAAGTGAGACTAGGGACTTTTTTTTTTTTTAAGTGGCGGAGGAATACAGTGCGGAAGGATACCTACCTTCCGTCATTGGATTCCTGCAGCCCGTAGAGAACGGCAGCATCATCTGATGCTGCAGTTCTCTACCCAAGATCGTCGTGGGACACACTCGTGGACTGCTTCGGATCGTGGGTGAGTATTTTTGTGGTTTGTTATGTTAATATTTATTCCGGAAAAGACAATGGCTTCGGGGAACAATGTGACAAGTATTGTTAAGTATGTTACTCTATGTTATATGTACTGTATGTCTATGTATGATTGTATGAATGTATTGTATGTATGTAGTATATATGTGGTATGTATGTAGCATGTAGTATGTATGTAGTATGTATGTAGCATGCATGTAGCATGCAGTATGTATGTAGCATGCATGTAGTATATATGTAGTATGTATGTGGTATGTATGTAGCATGCAGTATGTATGTAGCATGCATGTAGTATGTATGTGTTATGTATGTAGCATGTAGCATGCATGTAGCATGCATGTAGTATGTATGTAGTATGTATGTAGTATGTATGTGGTATGTATGTAGTATGTATGTAGTATGTATGTGGTATGTATGTAGCATGCATGTAGTATGTATGTAGTATATGTGGTATGTATGTAGCATGTAGTATGTATGTAGCATGCAGTATGTATGTAGCATGCATGTAGTATGTATGTAGTATATATGTAGTATGTATGTTGCATGTAGTATTTATGTAGTATGAATGTAGCATGTATGTAGTGTGCATGTTGTATGTATGTAGCATGCATGTAGTATATATGTAGTATGTATGTAGTATTTATGTAGTATGAATGTAGCATGTATGTAGTATGTATGTAGCATGTATGTAGTATGCATGTTGTATGTATGTAGCATGTATGTAGCATGTAATTTTTTTTTTTTTTTTTACATTCAACACATTAGCCGGATGATGGGACTACTACTGTCCCATCATTGGCTAATGTGTCAATCACTGTCATGGTAGCAGGCATCGCCCGATGGGACTTGTAGTCCCATCGGACGATGCCTGCACAGACCCCCGAAGCCTGCACAGACCACCGGCAGGCCGGCACAGCCCCCCGGCAGGCCGGCACAGCCCCCCGGAGCCTGCACAGACCACCGGCAGGCCGGCACAGCCCCCCGGCAGGCCGGCACAGCCCACCGGAGCCTGCACAGACCACCGGCAGGCCGGCACAGCCCCCCGGCAGGCCGGCACAGACCACCGGAGCCTGCACAGACCCCCTGGCAGGCCGGCACAGCCCCCCGAAAGGCCCGTACAGACCCCAGAGAGGCTGTACAAGGCAAAAACAGGGTTTTTCTTATTCCGATACCGGAAGTCCCATAGACTTGAATGGGACTTCCGGTATCGGAATCGGCGATACCGATACTTTTTTTAAAGATCGGCCGATCCATTCCGATCCGATACTTTGAAGTATCGGACGGTATCGCTCAACTCTAGTCAGGACAGAACATTGAACGTGAGATGAAGAGAGTGCCCCAGGTGAGAGTTTCAAGGTGCCAGCAAGCAGAGGAGCTAAGTACCGGCCATAGTGGCAAACTAGTTCCTCTAAAGGAAAGGACGAAAGACCTCCTACTTATTGGACTGTGGTACTGTGCTGGGTTGTGGTGTAGTTGGAGGAGCTTGAGGCAGAAAGTTTGAAGGAACTGGAGAGAGAGACTGTGTGGGAAGATGCTCTGTATTGTAAAGGAACGTTCGTGACATTATGCACGCGATATCTATAGTACATAGCTGCCACCAAGTTAATGTTAAGAATGTTTATTTTTGAGTGGTGGTCTCCCTGATTGAACAGTTTAACATTTGTCCTGGCCAGCCAAAGTCACCACCATCATGCGGCCTGCAGGGGCGTAGTGTTCCCATAGCAAAAGCCTGCACACCCAGTCAGTATCCTCATCTTCATGTATCGTGGATCTCAGAAAATAGGGGCACAAACCAACATTTTTTTTTCAAAGTTTTACATTTTTTTAGCCATGAAATATGAAAAAAAATTCATAGCAGTTTGGTATTTTCAGAATGGAACTGAACTAAAGAAAGAAACAATGGCAGAATTGCATTTTCTTTCACCATTTCACCACAGTCCAAATTTTCTTCCTGTTGTTTTAGTACTTTGTATGGTAAAGTTAATGGTATCATTCAAAACTACAACTCTTCCTGCAAAAAAACAAGCCCTCATATGACTGAGATAGCAGAAAAATAAAACGCTGTGGCTTTTGGAAGTTGGGTGGGAAAAACCAAAAGGGCAAAAATTCAGATCTCCCAGCCAGGAAGAGTTAAAGTGCTTACCAATATTTCTTTTGTCACAAGAGGTTATTTGATAATTATATTAACAGAAGAAAATAACATCCATTAACATTATTTGGATCCTAATAATAAAAAAGCAGCATAAGGCTATATCCCGTGTAAACGTCTGCCTAATGGCTGAAAGAAAATCACTTAAGTGCCTTCAAGTGATGTAGCTGTTTGCAAGCTTGTTGCCGAACATATTTCAAAGCAAGATCATGCATAATACATTTCTTCTCACAGACCATCAAAATATGCAGTCAGTAGAGGGATATTATTATAAATCCTACAGCATTTGCTTGCCCAACCATGTCACAAGTCATTCCGGAATCTGTCCTTATAAAACCTTTCTACATAATGCACATATTTCTATGAACCATCTCAAAATATTAAGAATTAAATATTATAAGAACGTACAGTATATATACATCTATATTTTTACTATATATTTTACAAATGCTTAAAGAGGTACCATGCCGCAGCATGCCTTTACCGTAATGGCTAATATTTGCTAATGTACTGTTAAAGGCGTCGTCCAGTAGGATATCCTGATTAAAAAAAATGAAAGAAATGACTCATATGATAAATAGTGTTGAGCATTCCGATACTGCAATATCGGGTATCGGCTGATATTCGCGGTATCGGAATTCCGATACTGAGTTCCGATACTTTTAGAATATCGAATACCGGAATCGGAAGTTCCCATAATGCAGTGAGCCAGTTTGATTTTATTCAGCCAATAAGGAATCCTAAGAAGTGTGGACACATCCTGTTATGCACGTTAGGCATGTTAACTAATGGCATGGCTGTGACTGGCTGCTGAAATGATGTCAAGATGCACTATAAAAGCCGCCGCCGCCATTTTGGGTTCACTCTGCTGTGAATTTACTTAGGGACAGGATGCTGCTGTTCTGACTCTGAGGGACAGTTTGAGCTAGCGATTTGTTTTATTGTGCTTTACCCAGGCTACTTTAGCAACCGCTGTGTGAGAAGCTTTCTTTTGCCTTGCAGTGCTTTTCACGGCTGTCTGCGAGTTCTCTGTGTGTGAGTGCAGCTCACGCTGTAGTGTGTTCTGCACCACCTCCGGTTGTAGTCCGCTCAGTGTGCGTCACTGCCTCATACATTGTCCTTTTTTGCATTAGTGCAGCTTATTTTTCCTGATTTCTCCTATTAATGTGGTTCCATCCGTATCCAGCTAGATTGCTTGAAAACACTATATAGGAGTAGATAGAGGAGCTTTTCTGCAGCCTTGCAGCGCTGTTCACGGCTGTCTGTGAGGTCTCGGTGAGAGAGTGCAGCTCACGCTGTAGTGTGTTCTGCGGCCACCTCCGGTTGTAGTCTGCTCAGCGTGTGTCACTGCCTCATACATTGTCCTTTTTTGCATTAGTGCTGCTCATTTTTCCAGATTTCTCCTATTAGTGTGGTTCCATCTGTATCCAGCTAGAATATTTGCAAACACTATACAGTATAGGAGTAGATAGAGGAGCCTTTCTGCTGGCTTGTGCCCTGCAGCCCCAGCCAGATTAGTATTAGCCTATTTTTTGGAGCCTCATCTATTGCATTGTAGGTTACCTTCCTGCATTGTAATAGCTACAAAAAGTTTGTGATACTATCGGTTTTACATCTTTGGGCACATCCAGTGTCTTTTTGTGAGAAAAAAAAAGTTAATAAAGTTCACCAAACACTCCACTTTACAGTTGTGTAGGCCACATTAGCTCATATTAAAGTCTAGTCCACACTTTATAAAATTACTGTTTCTTATACCTGTTAGCAGCTGTTCAGGAATAAGAGCACTAAGCCCTTAGTACTTTTCTGCCTATCTTTATCAGTCTACCAAGATGAAAAAGGCAGGGAGCAAGGCACGTGGTCATGGGCGTGGAGTTTCTGCAGGGAGAGGACGTGGGGATTCTGTGCCTGCTGCGGGCACCAGTGACTCAGCATCCCCAAGTTTTACCAGGGAACAGTCCTTTATGCGCAAGCTTTGTAGGAGCTCGCCGTACCCCACTGCTGCGGGACGAACAAATTGAAGCCGTTGTCGGATGGATGGCAGCTAACACATCAACTTCAATTAGTTCCTGATCCTCTCAGGTCCAGAGCACTGAAGAGCACCCATCTGTCTCTTCACCAACTGCAAAATTGACCAGGCAGTCAGAGAGCCCTGGACAGGAGCCATCTCTACTTCTGTTCTCTGAATCTGTTGGCTTGGAAAGAGGGGGCCAGCCAAGCAGCAGTCGAGAATTTGAAGAAGAGGTAGTATGCAGTGATGCGCAACAGCTTTGTCTCTCTGAATCTGAAGAGGCGGGTGGGCCAGTGCCTATGGTCAGCACACCTCAGTACGCGTCTGATGATGAGACTCAGGTGCCACTTTCTGGTGCGTACTGTGCTGTCGAGACAACCCAGGAGAAGCAGTCATTTGAAGAGGGTAGTGTAGATGATGAGGTCATTGACCCATCATGGCGTGAGGAACAGTAAGGTGGTGGGAGCAGCTCTGAGGAAGAGATTCCCCGAACGGCCAAAAAAGGAGGGAGAGGGAGGGGGCAGACTCGGTTGCCTGTAGCCTCCACTTCGACACCCATTAGGAGCATGCCTCTTCCAAAACCCAAAATGGGCGCTCCCAAGAATTGCAGTGCCTGGTCCTTTTTTGACACAGTTGCAGATGACATTTGCTTTGTCAAATGCAAGCTGTGTAATCAGAAAGTGAAAAGAGGGCAATGTGTCAGCAACCTGAATACCACAAATGTGTGGAAACATGTGCGGACCAAGCATGTGGTGGAGTTACAAAGACACACTGAAGACCTAGGCCAACCTACAGCACCACCTACCACCTCTTCAGCTCATGTTGTAGTCTCTTCCTCCAGCTCACACACAGCTGGTCCAGCTTCCTCACAGGATCACCATGGAAGAACCTCTGGCACTGTTGTACAGAGACACAGTGTCATTCCACCCACAGCACCACGTTCCCTGTCATCCTCACACTCCCAGGCAAGTCTACAGCCATCGGTAGCACAGGCATGGGAGAAAAGGCGCCCATACTCGGCAAACCACCCCCGAGCACAGGCTCTGAATGCTGGCATTGCAAAACTACTGTCCCTTCAAATGCTCTCATTCAGGCTGGTGGAGACTGACACCTTCCGTAACTTCATGGCATTGGCAGTCCCACAATACAATGTGCCCAGCCGCTTTTACTTCAGCAGGCAAGCCGTCCCTGCCCTGCAAAAGCATGTGGAGGGAAAAATTAAACATGCGCTACTATACGCCATCAGTAGCAAGGTCCACCTGACCACCGATGCACGGACCAATAACCATGGACAGGGACGATATCTTTCCCTCACTGCCCATTGGGTAAATGATGTGGAGCCGGGTACAGATTTTGAGAGTGGCGCTGTACGTGTTCTGCCAACTCCAAGGATTGCAGGAATCCAGTCTGTACACATTGACCCCTCATACTCCAGTTCCTCTGAATCAGCGCTGCCGGAGCCGTCACAGTCTGCCTCCACATGGACCCATGAACGCTTACCTGTTACGAACCTATATGAGCACAGCTGTGGCCAAACGTCAACAGGCCGTATTGAAATTAATTTCTTTGGGGAATCGAAGCCACACAGCGCAGGAGCTCTGGAATGCCATCAAGCAGGAGAGCGACGTGTGGTTTGTGCCAGCGAATCTCCAGCCAGGCATGGTAGTGTGTGACAATGGCCGAAATCTGGTGGCAGCTCTGGGCCTAGGCAACCTCACTCATATCCCATGTCTGGCACATGTGCCGAACTTGGTCGTGCAGAGCTTTCTGAGGGACTATCCGGATCTTGATGCACTGCTGCACAAGGTCCGCATAGAGTGCGCTCACTTGCGGCATTCCAGCATAGCAAGATCACACATTGCAGCTCTGCAGCGCCTATTCCGCCTTCCGGAACGTCGCATCATATGTGACCTACCCACCAGGTGGAATTCAATGTTACATATGTTGGAGAGGTTGTGTGAGCAGCAGGCAGCAGTAATGGAGTACCAGCTGCATCAGGTGCAAACAAGTTGCACTGCGCGCCGTTCACACTTCACCACCACTGAGTGGGCCTCTATGAAGGACATCTGCCACGTTTTGCGTGCCTTCGATGATTCCACGCGGATGGCGAGTGCAGATGATGCACTAGTCAGCATGACTATCCCTCTTATCTGCCTGCTTGAAAAAACACTGCAAGCACTAAGGGAGGAGGTTGTGGAAGAGGTGGAGGATGAGGAGTCGCAAATGCCATCTGCCTCTGGACAGTCTGTGCAACGTGGTTCCCCACAAAGGCCTAGGCAGGGGACACTTTGTGAGGAGGATGAGGAGGAGTCAATGGAGGAGGAAGACATCTGTCCAGAGGAGGGAGGTACACAATGCTCTAGTAGTCAGTATGTAGAGCGAGGGTGGGGTGATGCAGAGCAGGCAGAGATGACGCCTCAAGCAGGGGACAGCGTTTCTTGGCCAGTTGGCAGTCTGCAGCACATGGTTGATTTCATGCTGCAGTGCCTGAGAAACGACCGCCGCATCGCCCACATTCTCAACACGGCTGATTATTGGGTGTACACCCTCCTAGATCCTCGCTACCGGGACAACTTACAAAGCCTCATAACACAGTTGAGCCGGGACCGTAAAATGCGGGAGTACCAAGACACACTGGTGCATTCCATCATGTTCTCCATTCCACCCGAGAGCAGTGCTGCTAGTGCTTTACAAAGCAGCTCAGTGCGTCGAGGCAGTGGAGGAAGCTCTGCACAAAGAGGGAGCAGAAGTAGCGCCTCAGCACAAGGCAAGACCAGTATGGCCCAAATGTGGCAAAGTTTTGTGTCCCTGCCACAAATGTCTACACCATCACAGACGGCTCCAGTCAGCAGGAGGCAACGTTTCTGTCAGATGGTGACAGACTACATGTCTTGCCCTCTCAGTGTTCTCCCACAAGGCTCTTCCCCCTTCAAATTTTGGGTCTCTAAGCTAGATACATGGCCAGAGCTTAGCCAGTATGCATTGGAGGTGCTGGCTTGCCCTGCTGTTAGTGTATTATCGGAACGTGTCTTTAGTGCCGCAGGTGGTGTACTAACAGACCGTCGCATACAACTATCCTCCGATAACGTTGACTGGCTTACTTTTCTGAAAATGAAAAAGGCCTGGATCTTGCAAGAATTTGCCAGTCCTCTTCCAGATTAAATAATTGGTTGGCAACAGTATCCAGGTCTCCTGTTGTGTTCATGTTTCAACCACCTGAACTGTAATCCCTGGGCTCCAACACCGCCAGTTGCTGCTCAGAAGTGTCGTCTGCACAGTCAACACTTGCTCCTGTGCTATTGGGGTTCAGTAACGTCAGCTGATCCCCTGCTGTGTGTCCGGCAATTTCGCCTGCTCTGTCCACATTCACACTACTACAGATATTAAACTTGCTCCAATTAGGCCTCTGGCTACACTCTGTTTCTACTGTAATCCCTGGGCTCCAACACTGCCAGTTGCTGCTGAGAAGTGTCTTTGGCACAGGTACTCCCTCCTGCCCAGCCTGGTTCCAGCATGCCAGCTGTTTCCGGGTATCGTCAACGTCACTTTGCCTCCAATACGTTGTCCTGTCGTGTTGCGGTCGGGTTAGCCGACTCTATGGTGCCTGCAGTTTAGGTGCTTCCTATGTGGGCTGCGGGATCTGGCAATGAAGGCTGGTTCCGTAGTTCCAATAGGACAAGCTCCCCCTGTAGGACTGTGGGTTTCGGTAACTCCGGCCGGCTCGTGGCCTTGCAAATTTTTTTTTCATGTACACCTTCTGCTGCCTATCTGTGTTCCAGTATCATTAGCTGGTTCTTTGGAAGTCAATCTTGAATATGTCCCCCTGGGTTCCAGTAACGTCAGCTGGTTCCAGGCAGAGCCTTTGGCTTAGGTGCCTCCTTCTCGGTATCCAAGTTCCACCAACGTCTGCTGGTCCTTGGTAGTGCTTTCTGGCATAGGTACCTCCTGCTTAGTAACCAGGTTCCAGTACCATCAGCTGGTCCTCGGTAGTTCCATTGACTCTTGCACCTTCGGCTACCCATCCAGGTTCCAGTACCGTCAGCTGGTTCTCAGCAGTTCCTCAGCCTTCTTGTACCTTCTGCTACATTTCCAAGTTCAAGCTTTTTGAAATGGTTTTTGGCAATCACTCTGGATCTCCCTGACGACGACCCTAAAGACGACAACCCTGAAGACCACCCCGAAGAAGACGATAACCCTGGAGACGACGACCCTGAAGACCACCCCGAAGAATTAAAAAAAATTAAAAAAAAAATTAATTCCTGCTATTCCATTTGATGGGGCTAAACCTCTATGCCTTTAATGTCTCCTCCACCTCCCCCATTACATTCTACATTATTCTTAGTTGTTTTCCTTCATATAGAATTAACCTACAAGGAAAGTAAGGGTTTTTTTTCCATTCTGATATTTGTGTCCCATTGACTTGCATTGGTTTCCGGTATCGGAATCGGTGATATCCGATATTTTGAGGGTATCGGTCCGATCCAATCTGATCCGATATTTCCCGATATCGGAAAGTATCGCTCAACACTAGTGATAAATCTCTCAAAACTCCAGGGACAATACTATAGTGGTTGCCACCGATCTCTGGTGATGTTTGGACACAGTAGATCCAAGCGATTAGCTGTAGCACACGTGGATGTATATCATGTTGGAAAATCAGACAACCCCTTTAATGTGGACTGCTCATATTTCCCGAAAATGAAAAAAATAGGATAATGGAGAAATAGCATTTCCCCCTTCTACCAGTTTTCAAAGGCGACAACTGCTGTTTAAGGCTTGAGTGGCTCAAGATACCGGTTAGACAACCCCCTTTTCTAAAGACAGGAGTAGTTTATAATTTTGAGTTCTTCTTCTGGTCATACAATGTTAGACTAGAGAACTTTGGGTCTACCAAATAGAATCATTTACATGGGGCCCTATGTGCTTTCAAGGCAGTAGTTGTATAGTTTGTCCTAATCCTCACTGTGATCCCACTAGGGTCGGACAATGTTGGCAAAAAATCCCATCATGATTTTTTTTCCAAACTACAGGATAATTTTCAATTTTATTTTTGATTTTGATGTTTTGGAATTTGTGGTCATTGCGACTTAGTGGAAAGACGTGGCAAGTCATGGACAAATAGATTCACGGTCATGTATTCCAAAAAGGGTTGTAAATTATAGTTGAAACTCTGATAGGGCATCATCCTAATAATGAATTTGGTGCATCTTCTATCAGCATAAGAAACAGTCTTCATTGATTCATCCTAAAGACATTGGACTGCATCCTTCTGCTGTCCAGAGCAAGGTATTTTGGTGCCCTAGGCAGATGAAGCATATGGTGGCTCCCCTCCAGTGAAAAAAACAATATAGCACATATCAAGGGGTACAAATTTTTTTCATGCACAATCAACACAAAATATTATAGTATAAAGGGACGATACTATATGTAACACAGGGTGATGGTGAAGAGGGAGAAAACACATCTGAATGGGCGCTCAATCCAGGATTTGCACAGAATTGCATATTTACCTTCCAATAAAGAGGGAAATTTGTGAAATTATATCACCCAGTACAACCCCTAGAATAAGGGTATGCTGAAAGTTTTGTTTTATAAAATAGAACGTTATTACTAGATCATCAATCTGCGGCCTATACATTGATTATATACAGAATCAATATTTACAATCAGTAAACAACTCAGAAGTTGCTCTCTTTCTCTTCTCCACCTGCTCCAGTCCTTCATAATAACTTTTCCCACTACAACTTAAAGTTACTGCTCTTGTGCCTTTGGTTCTTTGCTTTTACAGCACAGACAGATATCATGCTCCGGAAAATAATAATTTCACATTTAAATAAAATTGTCCCTTGCTGTACCTCTGAATACACATACAATATGTATCTCAATCTTGCCCCACACTGTGTCCCCTAAATATATATGTATGAACTACCCACTGTGCCCCCTAAATATATATTATTTACTACTGTGCCCCAAAATGTAATGAATTAGCCACAGTGCTCCCTAAAATATACATTAGCCAAAATGCTTCCCTAAATTGTGCTATATCATTAGCCTAGTGTGCTCCATTAAATATTTATCATTAGCTATGTGTCTCGATAAATTCATATTATTAGCCACTGTGCGCCCATACATTTACACTAATCAACATTGATATTTTAACACCTAGAAGGAAAAGTCATGGAATTATGAAAATCACAGGCTGTATAGACATATTAACCATATGCATATGATAGAAAACTGGAAACATAACTTTCAAAACGTCTTGATTTTTCCACTATTGAGTATTAGAAATCCCCTCACTTAAATGCCTTGGCTGCTATCAGTGAGGTTATTACTGGTTTTCAGAGGAATGGTCTTCATTTGGGAAAATCATCCAAATCCACTGCTGGCAGCTCCCTTTGCAATTGCATTGTGTGAAAAAACGTGTGTTTGGAAATGTGATTACATTTGTTTCCTATGAGACTGTGAGTGTACAAAATTGATGTAGAATATTTCAGCATCATACAAAAAGCATAAAAACAGTATAATACTAAAGTACATTCTAAAGTGCTATATCTAATATATACTTACTTTGTAATGTCTTCACATCCTGTTCTGTCCAGATGTGTCCGGATCCCAGAATTCCAAGCGGCAGAAGTTCACCGAAATATTGGGAAAACCTAAGTGATGGGTGTCTCAATATGGAAACACCACACACACTGTATACACCGTACACACACACACACTGTAACACTGTATACGCCGTATGCACCACACACACTGTATACACCGTACACACACACACACACACTGTATATGCCGTAAATGTAAGGGTTGAGGGTCACTTGAGTAATAGTGATTACAAATTAATAAGTTTTCATGTATCATTTAATAAGATGTGTAGTAGAGGGGTTACAAGGACACTAAACTTCAGGAAGGCAAATTTCCAACGGATGAGAGATGATCTTGGTGCAATTAACTGGGAAGATATCCTGAGACATAAAAATACACAAAGAAAATGGGAGACGTTTATTAGCATCCTGAATAGGACCTGTGCACAATATATACCATATGGGAATAAACATGCTAGAAATAGGAGGAAACCACTATGGTTAAATAGAGATGTAAGGGGTGCAATAAGTGATAAAAATAAAGCATTTAGAGAATTAAAGCAAGTAGGTAGTGATGAGGCATTAAATAAATACAGAAATTATATAAATTCTGTAAAAAGCAAATCAAGATAGCAAAGATTGAGACAGAGAGACTCATTGCCAGAGAAAGTAAAAATAATCTCAAAATATTAAGAAGCTAAAAAATGATAGTGTTGGCCCCCTTAAAAATAGCCTGGGTGAAATGTTGGATGAGGATGAGGAAAAAGCCAATATGCTAAATGACTTTTTTTCAACAGTATTTACACAAGAAAATCCCATGACGGATAACATGATCAGGGCTAAAAATTCTCCATTAAATGTCACCTGCTTAACCCAGCAGGAAGTAACAACAGGGTCTGTACCACAGGACTGGCGTATAGCAAATGTGGTGCCAATATTCAAAAAGGGGACAAAAACTGAACTCGGAAATTATAGGCCAGTAAGTTTAACCTCAACTGTGGGTAAAATCCTGGAGGGTTTTCTAAGAGATACTATACTGGAGTATCTGGAGAAGAATAACCTCATGACCCAATATCAACATGGGTTTACAAGGGACTGTTCCTGTCAGACTAATCTGACAAGCTTATATGAAGAGGTAAGTTTCAGACTGGACCAAGGGAATGCAGTGGACGTGGTGTAAATGGACTTTTCAAAAGCTTTTGATACGATGCCACACAAAAGGTTGATACATAAAATGAGAACAATGGGGATAGGGGAAAATATGTGTAGGTGGGTTAAGAGCTGGCTCAGGGATAGGAAACAAAGGGTGGTTAGCAGTGGGGTACCACAGGGGTCAGTTTTGGGCCCACTTCTTTTTAACATATATATTAATGACCTTGTAGGGGGCATAGAGAGTAGAATTTCAATAATTGCAGATGACACTAAACTCTGCAGGGTAATCAATACAGAGGAGGACAATTTTATATTACAGGAGGATTTATGTAAACTAGAAGCTTGGGCTGATAAATGGCAAATGAGCTTTAATGGGGATAAATGTAAGGTCATGCACTTGGGTAGAACGAATAAGATGTATAATTATGTGCTTAATTGTAAAACACTAGGCAAAACTGTCACTGGAAAAGACCTGGGTGTATGGGTGGACGACAAACTCACTTTTAGTGGCCAGTGTCAGGCAGCTGCTGCAAAGGCAAATAAAATAATGGGATGCATTAAAACAGGCATAGATGCTCATGAGGAGAACATAATTTTACCTCTATATACACTCACTGGCCACTTTATTAGGTACACCTGTCCAACTGTGTGTTAAGACTTAATTTCTAATCAGCCAATCACATGGCGGCAACTCAGTGCATTTAGGCATGTAGACATGGTCAAGACAATCTCCTGCAGTTCAAACCGAGCATCAGTATGGGGAAGAAAGGTGATTTGAGTGCCTTTGAACATGGCAAGATTGTTGGTGCCAGAAGGGCTGGTCTGAGTATTTCAGAAACTGCTGATCTACTGGGATTTTCACGCACAACCATCTCTAGGGTTTACAGAGAATGGTCCGAAAAAGAAAAAAAATCCAGTGAGCGGCAGTTCTGTGGCCGGAAATGCCTTGTTGATGCCAGAGGTCAGAGGAGAATGGGCATACTGGTTCGAGCTGATAGAAAGGCAACAGTGACTCAAATTGCCACCCGTTACAACCAAGGTAGGCAGAAGAGCATCTCTGAACGCACAGTGCGTCAAACTTTGAGGCAGATGGGCTACAGCAGCAGAAGACCACACTGGGTACCACTCCTCTCAGCTAAGAACAGGCATCTGATGGCTACTTTCAGCAGGATAATGCGCCATGTCATAAAGCTCGAATCATCTCAGATTGGTTTCTTGAACATGACAATGAGTTCACTGTACTCAAATGGCCTCCTCAGTCACCAGATCTCAATCCAATAGAGCATCTTTGGGATGTGGTGGAATGGGAGATTCGCATCAGGGATGTGCAGCCGACAAATCTGCGCCAACTGTGTGATGCCATCATGTCAATATGGTCCAAAATCTCTGAGGAATGCTTCCAGCACCTTGTTGAATCTCTGCCACGAAGAATTGAGGCAGTTCTGAAGGCAAAAGGGGGTCCAACCCGTTACTAGCATGGTGTACCTAATAAAGTGGCCAGTGAGTGTAAGTCACTAGTACGACCACACTTAGAATACTGTGTACAGTTCTGGTCTTCGGTGTATAAGAAAGACATAGCTGAACTGGAGCGGGTGCAGAGAAGAGCGACCAAGGTTATTAGGGAACTAGGAGGTCTGCAATACCAAGACAGGTTATTACACTTGGGGTTATTTAGTTTGGAGAATCGAATGCTTAGGGGTGATCTTATTACAATGTATAAATATATGCGGGGACAGTACAAAGACCTTTCTAATGATCTTTTTACTCTTAGACCTGTGACGGGGACAAGGGGGCATCCTCTACATCTGGAGGAAAGAAGGTTTAAGCATACTCACAGACGTGGATCCTTTACTGTAAGAGCAGTGAGACTATGGAACTCTCTGCCATATGATGTTGTAATGAGTGATTCCCTACTAAAATTTAAGAAGGGACTGGATGCCTTTCTTGAAAATTATAATATTGCAGGGTATATACACTAGTTTCCTTAATATTGCCTTGATCCAGGGAGCTAGTCTGATTGCTGTATGTGGAGTCGGGAAAGAATTTTTTTCCCCAATGTGAAGCTTACTGTTTGCCACATGGGTTTTTTTTGCCTTCCTCTGGATCAACATGTTAGGGCAGGTAAGGATAGGATATGGGTTGAGCTAGATGGACTTAAAGTCTTCCTTCAACCTTATAACTATGTTACTATGTTACTATGTATGCATCACACACACTGTATACACCGTACGCCCCCCACACACTGTATACGCCATACACACCACACTCACACTGTATATGCCGTACTCAGCCTCTTGCGTGGTACCAGCAGCGGAACACCGTCGCGAACACGCTGCCACCGGGATCAGCCTAAAGATTCACTGACCGCCACTGCCATCTTTGTACAGGAGGAGTTAATGTGACTACTGCTATCTGTCTGCACAAAGATGGCGGTGATCTGATTTACTGTGCCTGCACGAATTCCGCACAGGCACAGGGAATTATTCGGCTGATCCCAGCGACAGATGTGCGACGTGTCTACAGGCAGAGGAACCGATCACATTAAAGGGGTTTTCCCACGAACGAGAGTTCATTTTAAAAATTGTCTGTGTCTGACCGTGTACTGAGCATACCACATCTCCTGGGCAGGAGAGGAAGAAAAAGACAATACTGACATTACAGCAGGGGATCACAGAGGATTCATTTTGTGAGGTAAAATATTTCATTGACTGTTTTTAAACAATATTTTACCTCACAAAATGTATCCTCTGCAATCTCCTGCTGTAATGTCAGTATTGTCTTTTGCTTCCTCCCCTGCCCAGGAGCTGGGGAATGTTCTGTACACGGTCAGACATAGGGGTGAGAGAGACAGAGCACAGGGGGGAGACCGCTCAAACAGGACAGCACATGAGGGGAGAATACAGCACTGGAAGGAGAGAGACAGCAGACAAGGGGGGTAGCACATGGGGTAGACAGGTCAAAGAAGAGAGCACAGACTGGAGAAGTCAGCACATGGGGAAAGACAGAGTGGATAGGTGTCATGTCGGACGCTGTTCACACCACAGCGTCCGGCAGGCAGCGGTAGTTCCATCTCCGTCCACTATAGCCTCAGTGGCGCCAGCTTGATTTTACTCAGGTTATCTGGGGTTAATCTAGCTGGAAATCAGGTGGGATGTTTGGTCACGCCCACGGTCTTTAAATAGTCGTGCTGGCCTGTGGGCGTCGCCGATTATAGCTTGTGTTTTGTGCCAAGTGGTTCCGGTCTGGAGTGGAGGTGTTGGAGAGAGAAATTCATAGCTGGTGTCGTATGATCCGTTGTTACCTTTTCGCCTTCCTATATTTGTGCTTTGTTTTGCCCTGTTCACATTATAGTATTGTCCTGTGTGGTTGCGGCGCGGTGTGGTTTGAGTTCTCCCTGTCTGTCATTACTGTGTGTGTTTTGGTGGTTTGACAACTCACTGGGTGGAGGGTGGAGGGTTCACCTTAGGGCAGAGCAGGAGATAAGGAGAGGCTGGAGGCTCAGGCATTTGCACCTTTAGCAAAAACCCTGGGTTGAGGGTCAGACAGGGTTTTCCATAGTTTGAGGGACTCCGCAGGGGCCCGGGTTTTGTCAGCCTCCTTCGACCTAAGACTCGCATAACATTATAATCGGCCCAACATTTTTCCATGGATTCCATGACTTCCATAAACCGCCAGTTGGCGGCGCTGTCCGTACAGGTCACCGAGTTGAAGGGGGCAGTTCAGCAGCAGGGCCTGGTTGTAGCTAATGTACAAGCGGCTTCTGCTGGTGCAGGTGCAGAGCCTAAGATTCCGCTGCCTGAACGATTTTCTGGGGAACGCAGCAAATTTGTCATCTTTCGGGAGGCCTGCAAGTTATACTTTCGCATGCGCCCGGTCTCCTCAGGTAATGAGGCTCAGCGGGTGAGTCTGGTGTTATCATTACTGAGTGGGGACCCCCAAGCATGGGCGTTTTCCTTACCAGCCGACTCTGCTACGTTTCATTCGGTTGAGAATGTTTTTTCAGCACTCGGGCTCATTTATGATGACCCCGACAGATTGGCTTTAGCAGAATCTAAAATCCGCGCCCTCCGTCAGGGGGAACGTATGGCGGAAGACTATTGTTCAGAATTTCGCCGTTGGGCAGTAGACACACAGTGGAACGACCCAGCGCTGCGGAGTCAGTTTATTTATGGGGTCTCAGAAAGAGTTAAACAGGCCCTCCTGATGTATGAGACTCCTGCATTGTTAGAATCTGCCATGAGTTTGGTTATCCGTATTGATCGCCGTTTGCGTCAAGGGGCGCAGGAGACGCTGCCTCTGGGGGAAAGCAGGGGTGCCAGTGTGGTTGCTGCAGATGAGCCCACAGAACCTATGCAAATCGCTGGGGTATCACATGTGCAGCGTCGCGTTCCTGGGTTCAGGAAGCATGGAGCATGTTTTTACTGTGGTAAAAGAGATCATTTTGTAAATGCTTGTCCTGTGCTACCTAAGAAAGTCGCACCGGCGGAAAACTGGTAAGCTCAGAGGGTACGGAGGGGGCCCAACTGAGCGTATGCATATCCTCCATGATGGTATCTCAATGTATGCTCCCTGCCAGGGTTATTATTGCGGGCAGAGAGCTACCAATATCAGTGTTTGTGGATAGCGGTTCAGCCACCAATCTCATGGATGAGGAGTTTGCACGCATGACAGGTTTCAAGATCGAAAAACTCCCTCATCCTATTCGCGTGGTTACCATTAATGCCGCTCCCCTCCCACAGGGGGAGATTACTGAGTTTGTAGCTGAGGTTAAACTCCACATTGGGGTCCTACATTCTGAGTGGGTTACATGTAAGGTACTCAATAATCTCCCAGCACAAATAGTCCTGGGTTTCCCATGGTTGTCTAAGCACAACCCGGTGATTGACTGGAGAACCCAGGACATAGTCCAGTGGAGCAGTTTCTGCCAGGAAAATTGCTTGGCCACATGTGTGTCCGCCGTGAAGTCCAGCCTTCCGGAGGCATTGCTGGATTTTGCGGACGTATTCTCTGAGAGGGGTTGCTCAGAACTACCTCCACATCGAGCCTATGACTGTCAAATGAGGTTAAAACCTGGGGCTAAATTGCCAAAGGCGAGGATGTTTAGTATTTCTGGTCCGGAGAGACAAGCTCTTAAGGACTACATTGCGGAGAGTTTAAGTAAAGGGCACATCCGGCCTTCATCCTCACCTGTAGCAGCGGGGTTTTTCTTCATTAAGAAAAAAGATGGGGGGTTACACCCGTGTCTGGATTTCCGGGAGTTAAACCAGATTACGGTCCGTGATCCCTACCTGATGCCTCTGATCCCTGATTTGTTCAACCAGGTGGCTGGTGCGAAGTGGTTTTCCAAACTTGACCTCAGGGGGGCATATAACCTCATAAGGGTCCGTCAGGGGGATGAGTGGAAGACGGCATTTAATACCCCTGAGGGTCATTTTGAAAGCCTAGTTATGCCATTTGGGTTGACAAGCGCGCCTGCTGTGTTCCAAAATTTCATAAATGATGTATTTGCTCATGTGCTGGGGAAATTTGTGATTGTGTACCTGGATGATATCCTTATTTATTCGAGCGACCAGGACACTCATTTAGAGCATGTCAGGCAGGTGTTACAGCTGCTCCGTGAGAATAAGCTCTATGCTAAGCTTGAAAAATGCGTGTTTTTTGTTCAAGAGTTGCCTTTTTTGGGATATATTGTGTCCGCCGCAGGGTTTAAAATGGATGCCGCGAAGGTGCAAGCGGTGCTGCGATGGGAACGGCCTGGTAATCTAAAAGCGCTCCAGCGGTTCCTTGGGTTTGCCAACTATTATAGGAAGTTTATTAAGAATTTCTCTACTATAGCCAAACCGCTCACGGACATGACGAAAAAAGGTACCAATCTCGCTATCTGGTCTGAGGATGCGGTGCGTGCATTTGAGCTTCTGAAGAACCGTTTTGCTTCAGCCCCCATTCTGGTGCAATCGGACGTATCTAAACCTTTTATGGTGGAGGTCGATGCGTCTGAGGTGGGAATGGGGGCAGTACTGTCACAGGGCTCGTCCTTGAGCAATTTGCGTCCATGCGCCTACTTCTCCAAGAAGCTGTCGCCGGCCGAACGGAATTACGACATCGGCAACAGGGAGTTGTTGGCCATCAAATTGGCTTTTGAGGAATGGCGACACTTCTTGGAGGGGGCGGCCCACCAGGTCACAGTCATCACCGACCATAAAAACCTGCTCTATCTGGAGTCGGCCAAGCGTCTGTCTCCCAGGCAGGCTCGCTGGGCATTGTTTTTTACACGTTTTAACTTTCTGGTGACTTACCGTCCTGGGGCGAAAAACACCAAGGCGGATGCCTTGTCCAGGTGTTTTCCGGGGGGAGAACCTCGGGAAGAGCCGGTACTCATCCTCCAGGAAGGTGTAGTGGTTTCGGCTCTCACGACTGAGGTAGAGGCGGAGATTGCCGAGGCCCAGGAGGAGGTACCACCAGGACTTCCCGCTAATAAGTCGGTCGTACCCCTTCATCTTCGTCTTAAAGTGTTGGGGGAACACCACGACTCGGTCCTGGCCGGTCATCCAGGGGTTAGGGGCACCTTGGAACTGGTATCGCACCGCTTCTGGTGGCCAAAAATCCAGCAGGATGTGGTTTCCTACGTGACAGCTTGCATCACGTGCGCCAGAGCCAAGTCGCCCAGAACCCGTCCTGCTGGCACTCTACAGCCTCTGGGGATACCTAGTAGGCCATGGACAGAAATCTCCATGGACTTTATCACAGACTTGCCTGCCTCGGCGGGGAACACGGTCATCCTGGTGGTGGTTGATCGATTTTCGAAGATGGCGCATTTTGTGTCGTTGCCTTCCTTGCCCGACGCGAAGACGTTGGCTCAGGTCTTTGTGCAGGAGGTGGTCAGACTGCACGGAGTTCCATCGGACATAGTGTCTGATAGGGGTACCCAGTTTGTGGCGAAGTTTTGGAAAGCTTTTTGCTCACGATTGGGGATCAAGTTGTCTCATTTGTCGGCGTTTCATCCGCAGTCAAATGGTCAAACTGAGCGCATGAACCAAAATCTGGAGCAGCATTTGCGATGTTTTGTGTCTGACAACCAAGAGGAGTGGTCGACGTTCCTTCCCTTGGCCGAGTTCGCATTAAATAATCACCGCCAAGAATCATCGGGAGAGTCTCCGTTCTTTTGTGTTTATGGGCACCATCCTCAATTTTGTACCTTGCGTCAGGGGGGCTCTGGGGGCGTCCCAGAGGAGGACCGGTTAGGAGTTCAACTATCATCGGTCTGGAGGAGTGTGAAACAGCGATTGCTGAGCATGAGTGCAAGATACAAACGTGTGGCTGACTCTAGACGCGTGCCAGGTCCGGACCTGTGTGTGGGTGATTGGGTGTGGTTAGCTACTAAAAACATAAAACTCAAAATTCCATCATTGAAATTGGGTCCAAGGTTTATTGGCCCTTTTAAGATTGCTGCCATCATAAACCCGGTTGCTTATTGGTTGGAGCTTCCTGCGGTATACAAGATACACAACGTGTTTCACAGGTCTTTATTGAAAAAGGTGGTAGGCTCTGTGGACACAATGCCGATGCCACCTCCAGTCATGGTGGATGGCGATTTAGAGTTTGAAGTCTCCAAGGTGGTGGACTCTCGAGTACTGCGCCGTACTCTTCAGTATTTGGTGCACTGGCGGGGGTATGGTCCGGATGAGAGGTCTTGGGTACCAGCCTCGGACATACATGCGGATCGGCTGGTCAGTTCCTGTAATGTTTTCGGACTTTTATGCTAGATCCGTTATCTTCGCATTTAGTGTGTCGGCCATCTTGTTTCCTGGACTGTGCATTGACTTTTGCCCTCAACCAATATGGAGTCCTCAGCTTGTCGTTGGCCATCTTGTTTCCTGGCATGTGCAGTGACTTTGCCCTCAAATAACATGGAGTACTCAGCTATGATGTCCCTGCCCTGTTTCCTGCCAATTGTCCTTTTAATCAGCTCCAGCTGATTCACCTGTGCTCCTGAATCAGCTCTATTCCCAGTTTGTGACTTGGTCTGTGAAGCCTGGATCTCCTCTGCTTGGAACCATTTGTGGACACAGAACCCTTCTGCTTGCCAGCTACTTCTGACAGGAAAGTAATAGACTCTGAATATCGTTGGTTGTTTGCCTAACTCTGCAACTATCCTGCTACTGCACTACTTGTATGAAGTAATACAAGAAATGCTTAAGAAGCTTATGCCTCATGTGTCTTATTATACCCATGCGTTAGACTCTAGATAGACTGTATACCATATGACAGATTCAGGAGCCATGATAGAGTCTGCTGGGTCTGAGACACCGCTGCAACCTGTATAAAGATTTTTTTTATTATTATTATTATTATTATTATTATTATTATTATATTTTTTTTTTTTTTTTTTGGATCTTTGCCGTTGGGGAGCCGCTGCAGGCTGTGGATCCAAGATATCGATATATGTGATAGTGGTTGTGGCTTCTCACAACCTTTCCAGGTGAGCACATTCCCTTCTTTTAAGTCAGGAGTGTTACCACAGGTAAACACTATTGTGCTCCTTTTCTTTCTTTCCAGCCTCTCTGCCATACATCTTCGGGGAATATGGAGGACTCTATTAAACATCTGTGCGAAGTAACCAATTCAATCCTTGCCGATCTACAGGCAGTAAAGGATAGCTTTGCAAGTCTGCGGGATCGGAGTGATCATAATCTACAGGTGTTCGGACAAACCACTCAGGACTTACGAACCCGGATTGAGGTTCTGGAGCGACAAGTCCAAACCCAAACTTCCACCCCGGCAATGGGAATCCCCAAGCTACCACCATTCCGCTTTGGCGGTGAACGGGAAAGATTCAGAGGATTCATTAATCAATGCAAACTGTTCTTTGCGGCTCATGCGCCTCAGTTCCTTACTGAGCGATCTAAAGTATTAACAATAATTATGCTGCTCTCCAACAAAGCTCTCGCATGGGCAAACCCTCTAATTGAGACTGACGACGACTGTCTAAATAACCTTGATGCTTTCATTTCAGCTATGGGGAAGGCATTCGATGATCCGAACCGCGGTGCTACAGCGGAATCAGCTATGTTGACTTTAAGCCAAGGTAAGCGCTCAGTAGCAGAATATGCTCTGGATTTCCGGAGATGGGCCCTCGACACCACTTGGGATAGCTCCGCTAAAAGATCGGTTTTTCGGAGAGGATTATCCTCTGTAATTAAGGACGAACTTGCTCGTGTCGACCCACCTACAGCATTAGGAGATTTTATCAACTACTGTATTCGGATCGATGCTCGGCTTACTGAACGCAGACAGGAGAGGTGGTCGGAGCTAAGGCACTCTAATCATTTATTCTCTCCCTCTCCAGCCAAGGAGTCCTTGAGCAGGATTATACGAGAACCAAAACCCGAGCCTATGCAGGTGGACTCTTTACAGAGACGGGTCAGTGATGCACATAAGGAACAGCGACTAAAGGAAAATCTGTGTTTCTATTGCGGTAAGTCAGGACATTTCATCATCAACTGCCCCAGTCGTTCTCGTAAGACAACTGCAGCCATCATACACTGCGAGTGCTGTGAGAGGGGTTCTGTCAGGTCCGCACTACAGACCCCAGAGGGAGTAGAAGATACAGACATTGATTACTCGGACTTGAACTCCGTTATCTCTGAGCCCGATGCAGGTGTTACTGCAGCAGTTTTTCCGGTCCTCTCAGCGGTTTCCCAGCTGAGCTGCAAGAACAACAATTCTCATTGCTTCATTCCCCTCAAACTCAGGGTTCACTCCGTTTGGGTATCTACCTCCGCTATGATTGATTCAGGGGCAAGCGGCAATTTTATGGACATCTCCTTTGCCCAGAGACATAACGTACATTCAGTAAAGAAGGCTACTCCTGTACAGATGGAGACCGTGGATGGCTCACTGTTAAACTCGGGACCAGTGGACCAGGAGACGGAACCCCTGAAGGTCCTCATGGGTAATGACCATCAAGAGAGTCTGTCCTTTATGCTCATCTCTTCTCCTCATTTCCCTATTATTCTAGGACTGCCTTGGCTGCAGGCTCAGAATCCTACGATTAATTGGGAGACTAAAGAACTGCACTTTCCGAAGACACAGATAAGTCCAGAAGCTTCAGTCTGCTCCATCCCTAAAGGACCACCATCAGTCTCAGAGCTACCAGCAATATACCGTGAGTATGCTGATGTGTGCGACAAAAAGAACGCAGACCTACTACCCCCTCACCGTCCATATGACTGTCCAATAGACCTATTACCAGGTGCAGGGATACCGTTTGGCAAGATTTACCCTTTGGCAGGGCCAGAGCTAAAGGCGCTAAAGGACTATATAGATGAACAGCTAGCCAAGGGCTTCATACGCCATTCTTCATCTCCCGCTGGTGCACCAATCTTCTTTGTGAAGAAGAAAGACGGATCTCTTAGGCCCTGCATAGATTATCAGGAGCTCAATAAGATCACGATCAGAAACCGTTACCCACTACCTTTGATTCCGGAATTATTGGAGAGAGTACGGCATGCAAAGCTCTTTACTAAGTTGGATCTCCGTGGGGCCTATAACTTGGTCCGCATTAGACCTGGGGATGAATGGAAGACTGCTTTCAGGTCACGCTACGGACACTTTGAATACCTGGTAATGCCATTCGGTTTATGTAATGCCCCAGCAACTTTCCAACATTTGGTGAATGACATTTTTAGAGATCTCCTGGATACATTCATTGTAATTTATTTGGATGATATCTTGATTTTTTCTAACTCCACAGAGGAACATCACAGACATGTGAAGATGGTCTTAGAACGCCTTCGACAAAACCATCTGTATATCAAACTAGAAAAGTGCGAATTCCATCGGACGGAGATCCAATTTCTGGGGTATGTAATGACGTCACGAGGAATTAGTATGGATGAGAGTAAGATCCAAGCCATTAAAGACTGGCAGGTCCCCAAGAATGTAAAGGAGGTCCAGCGCTTTATAGGGTTTGCTAATTTTTATAGGCGTTTTATCAGGAACTTTTCTGAGGTAGTGTCTCCCATCACACGGCTTACCCGCAAGAACTCTGCTTTTACCTGGACCCCCCAGGCTCAAGAAGCATTTTCCCGCCTGAAACAGAAATTCACCACGGCACCTATTCTGGTGCATCCTAACCCTGAACGTGCCTTCATAATAGAGGTGGATGCCTCAGACAGTGCCATTGGAGCTATCCTCTCCCAGAGGACAGGCGAGAAAGAAGTCTTACATCCCTGTGCTTTCTTTTCTCGGCGGTTGTCTCCTGCAGAACGAAACTATGACGTGGGTAATAGAGAATTGTTGGCCATCATCGCAGCCTTCAAAGAATGGAGACACCACCTTCAGGGAGCTGCACAGCAGATAATCGTCTTGACTGACCACCGCAATCTCGAGTTTATCTGATCGGCTAAGTGTTTGACTCCTCGCCAGGCTCGTTGGAGTCTTTTCTTAAACCAATTCAATTTTGTTATCTCTTATAGACCAGGATCGCGTAATGGAAAGGCCGATGCGTTGTCTAGACTCTACTCAGATGAAACTATCCCACTCACGTTTCATAAGACTGTTATCTCTGATTCCAGGTTCCTGGGGGTGATCCATAATCAAGACTTGCTTAACGATATCAAGGAAGCATACCATACGGATCCTTGGTTGGCACAACCATCTTGTGAAGTAAGTCTTGTATATAAGAATGGTGTGTGGATTCAGGGGCAACGCCTGTATATTCCTGAAGCGGCCAGAGGGAAAGTACTGCAACTCGTCCACGATTCTAAAATAGCGGGGCATAGAGGAGTTCTGAAGACTCAAGAATTCCTGTCTCGCTTCTTTTGGTGGCCCACGTACAGAAGAGACGTTCTGGATTATGTCACTTCTTGTGAAGTCTGTGCTAGATGCAAGACTCCACGTTCGTCGCCTACAGGTCTTTTACAACCCCTACCCATTCCCACCCGTCCATGGGGATCCATATCAATGGACTTCATTGTGGAGCTGCCAACCTCTCAAAGGAAGAACACAGTTCTAGTGGTGGTGGATCGGTTAACAAAGGCAGCCCATTTTATTCCGTGTGTGGGTTTACCCACTGCGAAACACACATCGGACTTGATCATCCAAAATGTGTTTCGTCTGCATGGCGTACCGGATGAGGTTGTATCTGATCGAGGGGTGCAATTCACTTCAAAGTTTTGGCAGCACTTCTGTGCTGCGTTAAACATCAAAGTTAATCTATCTTCTGCCTTTCATCCGCAGACAAATGGACAGACTGAGCGGACTAACCAGACCCTAGAACAGTATCTCCGCTGTTTTATCTGCCACCTACAAGATGACTGGGTGGATTTGCTCCCACTGGCTGAATTCTCTTACAACAATTCGCAGAGCGCTTCCACTAAGCTGTCACCCTTTTATGCCAATTTGGGTTATCATCCTAACATCCTTCCTCGATTTCCCATAGACACACCTCTCCCAGCTGTAGCCGACAGAATCACATCTCTACAACAGAACCTTGATCTACTTAAGAGGAATCTGGAATCCGCTCAGGACAGGTATAAAAAATCGGCAGATAGGTTTCGTAAACCTGCACCAACCTTCAAGGTAGGAGATTTGGTTTGGCTGTCAACTAAGAACCTTAAGATGAGAGTACCATCATCCAAATTGGGTCATAAGTACATCGGGCCTTATAAGATTACTAAGCTTGTCAGTAACGTTGCCTGTCGCCTTCAACTGCCGAGATCTATGAGGATTCACCCTGTGTTTCATGTTTCTCTACTGAAGGCTGCAACTCCCAATTCTTTCCCTGGTCGTTCTTCCCCTCCTGCTCCGGTCCTCATCGATGGCCAGGAGGAGTTTGTCGTGGAAAGGATCCTGGACTCCAGGTTGCGTAGAAACGGGGTGCAATACCTGGTACAGTGGCAAGGCTATTCTTCTGAGGACAACTTGTGGGAACCAGCCTCCAATCTCCATGCGCCTCGTTTACTCCGCCAGTTCCATCAGAGGTACCCGGGAAAGCCTGGACTGGGGCCATCCGGAGGCTGTCCTTAAGGGGGGAGTAATGTAATGTTTTCGGACTTTTATGCTAGATCCGTTATCTTCGCATTTAGTGTGTCGGCCATCTTGTTTCCTGGACTGTGCATTGACTTTTGCCCTCAACCAATATGGAGTCCTCAGCTTGTCGTTGGCCATCTTGTTTCCTGGCATGTGCAGTGACTTTGCCCTCAAATAACATGGAGTACTCAGCTATGATGTCCCTGCCCTGTTTCCTGCCAATTGTCCTTTTAATCAGCTCCAGCTGATTCACCTGTGCTCCTGAATCAGCTCTATTCCCAGTTTGTGACTTGGTCTGTGAAGCCTGGATCTCCTCTGCTTGGAACCATTTGTGGACACAGAACCCTTCTGCTTGCCAGCTACTTCTGACAGGAAAGTAATAGACTCTGAATATCGTTGGTTGTTTGCCTAACTCTGCAACTATCCTGCTACTGCACTACTTGTATGAAGTAATACAAGAAATGCTTAAGAAGCTTATGCCTCATGTGTCTTATTATACCCATGCGTTAGACTCTAGATAGACTGTATACCATATGACAGTTCCTTTCACCGCCGTCATCCGGACAAGCCAGGTCCTATGAGTCTTGAGGGCCCTGGGGTCCCTCGTAGAAGACGGGGTACTGTCATGTCGGACGCTGTTCACACCACAGCGTCCGGCAGGCAGCGGTAGTTCCATCTCCGTCCACTATAGCCTCAGTGGCGCTGGCTTGATTTTACTAAGGTTATCTGGGGTTAATCTAGCTGGAAATCAGGTGGGATGTTTGGTCACGCCCACGGTCTTTAAATAGTCGTGCTGGCCTGTGGGCGTCGCCGATTATAGCTTGTGTTTTGTGCCAAGTGGTTCCGGTCTGGAGTGGAGGTGTTGGAGAGAGAAATTCATAGCTGGTGTCGTATGATCCGTTGTTACCTTTTCGCCTTCCTATATTTGTGCTTTGTTTTGCCCTGTTCACATTATAGTATTGTCCTGTGTGGTTGCGGCACGGTGTGGTTTGAGTTCTCCCTGTCTGTCATTACTGTGTGGGTTTTGGTGGTTTGACAACTCACTGGGTGGAGGGTGGAGGGTTCAGCTTAGGGCTGAGCAGGAGATAAGGAGAGGCTGGAGGCTCAGGCATTTGCACCTTTAGCAAAAACCCTGGGTTGAGGGTCAGACAGGGTTTTCCCTAGTTTGAGGGACTCCGCAGGGGCCCGGGTTTTGTCAGCCTCCTTCGACCTAAGCCTCGCATAACAATAGGTGGTTGAGCACATTGGGGGGAGAGATTCTCAAAGCTGCAAAGCCTGCCCCCATCGTGACATTACCGCATCGCATCGGGCCTCCATGTAGTGTACTAATAAATAATTTCAACAAAAATGGTAGAGAAGGATCCACATGGCCGTATGAATAAAAATATGTAGCTTTAAGCATGGTTAAAAAAGGGGTGTCCAGGCAATTAAAAAAGCATGCCCAAATTTTCCCAATTTTTATTTTTGTGCTTCTTCTGATAAATCATTTCATATAATGTTAAAGTGGAAAACATTGCAAAATAACAGAACCTGTTTCTGTTTGATTCAAGGACACTAATGAAAATCATTATCATAAAGATTGCAATTATAGGTTATTCAATCGCCCTGGTGTCAGTAAAACTAGCCGAAAGAGCATCATGCATGCTTATAAAACAACAATGATTTGTTTCATGGCTGAAATGCTCCACGTTTTCCATATTTTACTACAATTGTTATAAAAGTTTTACAGGCTTCTATATAGAGAAGATAAAGGAAACAAATTTGGAAAGAAAATACGTTTTTGTAATTGTACTATCACGTTCATGAGAAAAGAAGCCATGGAAGGCAAGGAAAGAACGTCTCATATTCGCTTTTGCATAATGCGCCAGACTATTATATGCTACATTCATTTTGACCCAGCTTGGTTCATTCTGTGCACAGAAGCAAAATACTGTTCAATTTCCTGGCTGATCCCGTCATTCAAATACTTGTCTTATGTGAGTGCAGAATAATCAATGCAATGAGCTGTGTATAAGCTCTAAACCTTAAAATGGGCTTGGTTCCAAATCATGAATTTGTTGTGTTTTTCTTCTGTCTGGGAAATAGATTTTTATCTCTTCTGAACTGTAACATTTAATGGAACATTACTGAGCCTTACCACATTGTTAGATGGCTTTACACTGTTAGTAACAGAGAATGCAAGTTAAAGATTACACTTAGAAATGAGTATGTTACGGGAACTTGATTAACAGCAGAGCCGCTGACATGAGCGATGCTTTTTATGGGTATTACATTAGTGATGGAATTTCTTGGAACATATTGTTTTTCTGCATTTAATATATTGTGCAAGTGCTTGGAGCTATGGTAAATGCAGGCAAGACAATAGTAGTGAATGGGAATAGGAAAGACTGTTAATGTACAAAGTATTTGTAATAAAAGATTAGCTGCACAGATGTAGAAAGTGTTAGGTCGTCATTTGATGCTCATGGTCAAGAAGACAACTCTGGTGTCACTGGTGAGGGCATTTTTATTAATATTATTATCTATTATAGCACCATTTATTCCATGGCGCTTTACATGTGACGAGGGGTATACATAATAAGACTAAGTTCAATAATCTTAAAGAAAACAAGTCACCGACTGGTCCAGGAGGAGAGAGTACCCTGCCCTTGAGGGATCACAGTCCACAAGGGATGGGTGAGGATACAATAGGTGAGGTTAGAGGTGGTCGTGCATTATGCTTAGGCTTCTTTTACACTTATCGTTTTTTTGCGGGCCGTTTTTGCGGCCCCAATAGATTTCTATGGGGCCACAAAATTGACCCGCAAAAATTCCACGGTGCGCCGAGGACTGTACGGCCTTCAGGGCCGTATTTGCGGCCGTGAAAAAAGATCGAGCCTGCTCAATCTTTTTCACAGCGTTTCGGACTTGGCCCCCATTGAAAATCAATGGGGCTGCAAAAACAAATGGATGTTTGTTTTTGCGGTGCACCATGACTTCCGGTTTTGCGGAACTCCGTTTTTTTCTCAATACTATTTCCATAGTATTGGAAACATGAAAAATGGCGAACTGCAAGGTTTTTGCCGTCTGTTATTGCGGCAGACCTCCTTTTTTGTGGCGATACGGCCCGCAAAAATGGGCCACAATAACAGGCCTCAAAAAACCTGGTAAATGTAAAAGTAGCCTTAAAGGGAACCTGTCACCAGGTTTGGCCGATACGAGTTACGGCCACCGCCCGTCAGGACGTATATACAGCATCCTATAATGATGTATATCTGCACCAACCCAACCTGTAAGAGAAAAAAATAACTTTTATTATACTCACCTGTGGGATGGTCCAATCTGAGGGGTGTCGCTCTTGGTCCGGCACCTCACATCTTCTTACGATGCTGTCCTTCTTCTTGATTTGTGTGGATGACACGTCCCTGCATCATCTACACAATCTGCTAGGCACCATGCTCCTGCGCATGCGTATTTATCTGCCTTGTTGAGCGCAGAGCAAAGTACTGCAGTGCGCAGGCGCTGGGCCTCTCTGACCTTTCCCAGCACCTGCACACTGTAGTACTATGGTCTGCCCTCAACAAGACAGCTAAGTACACTTGCGCAGGAGCGTGATGCCAGGGAGCCTGTGTGGATGATGCAGGGGCATGTCATCCACACAAAGCAAGCAGGAGAATGGCAGCACAAGAAGATGGGAGGTGCCAGACCAAGAAGAGCGACACCCCTCGGATCGGACTGCCTCGCAGGTGAGTATAATAAAAGTTATTTTTCAGTTCTTCAAGGTCGGTTTGGGGGCAGATATACAGCATTATAAAATGCTGTAAATCAGCCCTGAAAGCCGGTGGCCTCATCTATTATTGGCCTAACCTGGTGACAGATTCCCCTTAATGTAGGCAATGGATAATGACATTAAGAAATTAGGATGAGGCAAAAGGCCTTTAACCTATTCCCAACATGTTGATTTTCCATTTTATATTTTTTCCTAAGTTCTTCCAAGAGCCTTTTTTTTTATTGCCGTACGAGGGCTTGTTTATTGCAGGACGCAATGTAGTTTTTAATGGCATGCTCCAATTTACCATGTGATGTATTGGAAAATGAAGAAAAAATCCAATTGAGGGGAAATTGCAACAAAAAAAAAACTTTGCAAATTTGAAATTTTTTTGGCTTTTGATTTTTTTCTGTATTCATTTTTCAGTAAAAATTACCTGCCAATATGATTCTCCAGGTCAGTACAATTACAGCAATGCTAAACACAGTATTTTATTTTTTTAATTTAAATGGCGAAAACACATTCAGAAATTTGAAAAAAAAATATTTAGCTTATGTTGCCATTTTCTGAGGCTCGTAATGTTTTCATTTTTCTGTCGATGGAGCTGTGTGAGGGCTTGTTTTTCGTGAGGCAAGCTGATGTTTTTATTGACACCATTTGAAGTAGACAATGTTTTGATCATTTCCCCTTGCATCTGCAATGTTGCAGCATGCAAAAAAAATACAATTCTAGCAGTTCAAATTTTTTTCTCTACAGTCTTTACTGATTAGGTGAATTATGTTTATATTTTGATATATCAGACTTTGATGTACACAGCGATACCACATATCTATTTTTTATTTGTTTAGATCTTAATTATTAATTAAGGAAAAGGGGGATGATTCAACATTTCATATTTTTTTATTTTTAAAAATATTTGTTTTATTTTTCACTTGAACCTGCGATCTTTCAATCGCTTATACCACATTCTGAATACAATAAAAATCACTTTATCTTATGGAAGCCCAGCTATAGCAAAGACTTCAATGAAGCACTGTAATGGAAGGTTCGGGGGTCTTCAGCAGAATTTTGGGTGCTATAAAAACCCATTGGCGTACTGAAATCAAGTCATGGGGGGGCAATGGGTGCATAGAACAATGCTCCTCCCAGGCTACATGCATTGAATAACACTGCATGGGCTTCGCCAAAATACTTTACATCTATCATAGCAGATAGTAGAGTGTAACCAGCCAGAACAGCCTTTCATAGTGCTAATCCAGAAGTTAGCATCACTTACTGATGGTCCATCAGTTTCTGATCAGTGAAGGTGTGACACCTGCCTGTTATGAATGGGTCACCGAGGAGGAAAAAACCTAAACGTGCTAAACCCAGAAAAAACAGAGAGGTTGGTAACTATGCAGATTGCAGATCCCTGATCCTAACCACACAACTAGCAGCAGCCATGGAGCGTACCTACGATGAACCTAGACGCCTCGTCATGGCCGGAGGACTAAATAAGCCTTAAGCAAGAAAAGGGGAAAACTAACTGCCCCAGAGCAGACCCCAAAGGAATAGACAGCCCCCACACATGTATTGACGGTGAAACAAGATGAAAACACAAACACAGGCAGGAAAATAGGCTGAGCAAATGATGGGGCCCAAACTAATTAGAAAGGAGAGGAAAGGAAAGACACTGTCTGCAATCTGCCCAAAACCCTACAAAATAATGTCCAACACTTCTGATAACAAAATTAACCCTGAAGTCACTAGACTTCTCCCACTATATCAGCACTCTGAAATATTCAGAGACAGAGCAAAAAGAGGCCAATCTAATAAGGGACAAAAAGCAAATTGGCAAATACAGATAAATAAGAGTGGAAATTCAGCACAGCCCCAGCCGGGGCTGGCTGACCACACAAAAAAATGAATAGAACAACAAAATCAAGTGTGAACATTAGCAGAGAAACTTAGCTTGAGCTGACTGGAACAGAGCTGAGAACCAAGACCTGACAAGCAAAAGGAATCACCAGCACCAGAGTAGGGCGTCGGCTGTCTTAGATCCAATCTGAGATTCCTGAGGTCCAATCGTCATTCTCATTATCAGGTGGCAGATCTGTACTGATTAAATCAGCCTCACTACCTCCTGTTACCACCAGAGGGAGCCTGGAAGGAGAACTCACAACTGGTAGACCAGAAAATGAACTCACAACACCCGCCATTCTTGCCGGTCGGCTGTTACCAATGCCAGAAACTGCCCGAAGTATTTTGGTGCTGCTGGAACACAGCAGCTCCATCAAAGCTATAGTGGTAAAAAAAACAGAGTGATGCATCCACCTAGAGGAGAGACTCACGTCATAGTTTTGGAATTACTTTTTATCCCCACCTAAATGCCAAAAAACGTAAGGAATTCCACCTTTTTGCTATCACACAGTCGTTTATGGCATACACCTCCTCCAATAACACTAAGCATTGTAACGAGCTCTCTTGTTGTCAGGTCTGCACAAAACACACCTCTCGGTTTACAACCAATTTATCATTTTAATCATAACTGCTCCCCATTTTTCTCCACCTTATCCTCTCCGCATGTGTAGCTATCTGACCAGCTTTGCATGTATTGGCAGTATCTCGCTCTTTCTCTCTATCTTTAGTCAAGTAAATGAAATAAAAAATATGAGAATTTACATAGTGTAAAATAATGTACAGAAAACAGTGGGGTAAGATGCAACTTCTTTATCAAAAAGTGTAAATCTCTTAATACGACGATGCTTTACTATCCAAAATTATTGGGCAATAATTGGCACCAATTTCTGGCATAAATTATATTAAATCTGATGAGCCATGGGATATCCAACCTCTTTTTTTGTTGAACCTGAAGCGTGTTGCTTTTTTCAAAGTGGTGAGAAAAGTTCAAATCTGCAAAAAGTAGCAAATTATTGCGCTAATATGGAGCTATTATTTGTTTCTTTTTTGCTCTACTTTTGTGGTGGAAAGTGATAATGGCTAATATAACTTATGTCTTTTCGTAGTCAAAAAATAGAGAAAGAAAAATGATTCAATTAAAGAAACCCCTAGATGAAAAAATAAAGCTATAGAGAAAGGTACATTCTTTTAGCTGTTGAGAACAATTCTTTAAAGACATAATGATCTTATTGTGGACATGTTGAAGTTTAAATGGAACCTGTCAGCAGGATTCCACACCCCAAACCATTTATATGTGCATGTAGCTGTTTCATATGTATATGCACATGTAGCTGTTTCAAAGACAAGTGCGGCAAAACATTTACATTGTCAGTCCGATTTTGTGTTACTGAGAAATCACCATTTAAAATTTAAATGGCTATGGTAGATCCGAAGCCTGTGTCACTCCAGCTCTATTACCCACCCAGTGCAGATTCCTCCTTCTTGACTGAAGTCACACAGTATAGATGCTCTCAGTCAATCAGGAGAAGGCGGTGCTAGGTGGGGAATAGAGCTGGAGTAACAGAGACTTCAGATATGCAATAGTTCTTCAGAGTCATTTACATATTAGTTCAACCTATGATTTCTCATGTAAAGGTATGGCTGGACTTGTCTTTGAAAGAGCTACATGCACATAGAAATATTTTGGATCATGTTCACAGATTCCCTTTAAAAGTGATCATGAAATTGAAAACAATGAATGGATAAAAAAAATTGGGACATTGAGAAAAAAATAAGGGTAAATGTGAGTTAATCACCAGTTCTCCTTTTCTCTTCCAGTCTAAATCTTATATATGGATCATACAAACGAAATGTAGCTTGTAATATTTTGTATCTTCTAGACTCTAGGCAATACCATTCTTAATACAATGATTAAAAACTTCCTATTAGTTTTCAAGGGGTATTCTCACCTTGAGCACATATGACATACAGTGTACCTCACATAGTAGGAGAAGAAAGGATGCGATTCTATAACTCCTTCAGGACACACCAGAAGTGAATGGAGAGTTGGATGCGTTTTATTGGCTAGTATGAATGAGTGGGATGGGGTCACGGGACCCTTATTCTCTTAATAGGTGAGTGTCCCAGAGGCGGTATCTCTAACTATCAGACATTTATGTGGAAAATCATAAAAGCCATTTAACAGTGAAGAACAAAATTCCCCAAGGGATACCATAAAGTGATAAAGCTTTTAGGAATCAAAAATTGCCATAGATGAAGATTACTTTAAACATTAAATAGCAATACCAGCCCAAATGATAAAATATTGGCAAAATATAGTGTGAAAGTTGGAACCTCATTTTTTTCCACTTAACTTTTAACTTAACATTTAACTTTTTTAGTTAGTGGAAGAGATGACAACGTGAAGTCAACCAAGGTCAAAGGGGGTTTGATATAAAAATTAGGGCTTTCATTCAATAGGAAAATAAATGTAATGTTCTATTATAAAGCCATTCAATGCAAAATACTACCGAGAACTTCTGTTTTAGGACCTAAAGCATAAACAAGGTATAAAAAAAAGAACAAAACAAAAAGATCTAAATAACAAAGCAAAATCCATTGCTAGAAAAGGAGCGATTTGGTTTGTAAATTATTTCCCAAGATTACCAGGAGTTCTTCAAAGGCATCGATGTAACTGCAAATCAACATGCAGAATCTAGGTTACTTAATAACGCTGATGACTACAGGAACAAGTATATGGTTTCACTAACCTTGTTTGATTATGCAGAGGGAGAAAGCATTGTCCTGATGTCTGAGGCACTCGGAGTAGCTTTCATCTGTACTCGGAAGATTCTGCTCATAAGAGAAAATCAATATTACAAGACACTGTTTGTTTCAATATGTAAATACAAAACAGCTCCGCTAACTATTTCTACCTTTCATTTGATGTCATTTATGGCGCTTCCTAGAGAAGAGTAAATGCTAAATCCATTCCATTGATTCAGGGAGAAACTAATAAGGCTTTTTGTCGCATTAAGAAAATACAAGGAGATCAAACAGGTCTAAAATTATAAATGAGGGTGTTAGAGTCAGATACAATTAGAAGAACATTACTTGCTCACAGTAAACTGTTTGGTAAGGAAAAAAAATCAAGTGATCTATACTGTAAAAGTACAAAATGTGAAATGTAGAAGAATTTACAAGTCAGAGTCACAATTAAGTCATGGCACCTAAGATCACAGTGGTACTGTAGTTAGGAAAATCCCACTATGTAGCCGGCGCTTCCGTATCGTATAGAGATTCTCATAGATGTTATATATAAATATCTTCTTTATTGTGGTAATAAAAAAATTCCATGACAGTCTATGAGAATCTCTATACGGAAGTGTCGGCTACATACTGGGATTCTCCTAGCTATTTATTGATTTACCACAGATGTCTGAGGACTAGTGTTGAGCATTCCGATACCGCAAGTATCGGGTATCGGCCGATACTTGCTGTATCGGAATTCCGATACCGACTTCCGATATTTTTTCAATATCGGAATTCGGCATCGGAATCGGAAGTTCAGTTGATTGACGGCCTGACGTCATCATAATGCGCGGTGTGTGCGCATCATGATGCGCCGTCATTTCGGGCCTGCCGGGGGGCTGTGCCGGCCTGCCGGGGGGCTGTGCCGGCCTGCCGGGGGGCTGTGTGGACTGCCCGGGGTCTGTACCGGCCTGCCGGGGGGCTGTGCCGGCCTGCCGGGGGGCTGTGCACCCTGTGGGGGTCTGTACCGGCCTGCCGGGGGGCTGTGCCGGCCTGCCGGGGGGCTGTGCTGATGTCCGGGGGTCTGTGCAAGCATCGTCCGATGGGACTACAAGTCCCATCGGGCGATGCCTGCTACCATGACAGTGATTGACACATTAGCCAATGATGGGACAGTAGTAGTCCCATCATCCGGCTAATGTGTTGAATGTAAAAAAAAAAAAAAAAAAATTACATGCTACATACATACAACATGCATACTACATACATACTACATTCATACTACATACTACATACATGCAACATGCATACTACATATATACTACATGCAACATACATACTACATATATACTACATACATACTACATACATGCTACATACATACTGCATGCTACATACATACTACATACATACTACATGCATGCTACATACATACTACATATATACTACATACATACTACATACATGCTACATACATACTGCATGCTACATACATACTACATACATACTACATGCATGCTACATACATACTACATTTATACTACATACATGCTACATACATACTACATGCTACATACATACTACATATATACTACATACATACTACATGCATGCTACATGCATGCTACATACATAACACATATATAATACATGCATGCTACATACATACTACATGCTACATACTACATATATACTACATGCATGCTACATACTACATGCTACATACATACTACATATATACTACATGCATGCTACATACATACTGCATGCTACATGCATGCTACATACATACTACATATATACTACATACATACTACATACATACTACATGCATGCTACATACATACCACATATATACTGCATGCTACATACATACTACATGCATGCTACATACATACTACATGCTACATACATACTACATATATACTACATGCATGCTACATACATACTACATGCTACATACATACTACATATATACTACATGCATGCTACATACATACTACATGCTACATACATACTACATATATACTACATGCATGCTACATACTACATGCTACATACATACTACATATATACTACATGCATGCTACATACATGCTACATACATACTACATGCTACATACATACCACATATATACTACATACATACAATACATTCATACAATACATACATAGACATACAGTACATATAACATAGAGTAACATACTTACCAATACTTGTCACATTGTTCCCCGAAGCCATTGTCTTTTCCGGGATAAATATTAACATAACAAACCACAAAAATACTCACCCACAATCCGAAGCAGTCCACGAGTGTGTCCCACGACGATCTTGGGTAGAGAACTGCAGCATCAGATGATGCTGCCGTTCTCTACGGGCTGCAGGAATCCAATGACGGAAGGTAGGTATCCTTCCGCACTGTATTCCTCCGCCACTTAAAAAAAAAAAGTCCCTAGTCTCACTTTATGCCATTGCTGTGTGGGAATTTCCCACACAGCAATGGCATAAAGTGAGACTAGGGACTTTTTTTTTTTTTAAGTGGCGGAGGAATACAGTGCGGAAGGATACCTACCTTCCGTCATTGGATTCCTGCAGCCCGTAGAGAACGGCAGCATCATCTGATGCTGCAGTTCTCTACCCAAGATCGTCGTGGGACACACTCGTGGACTGCTTCGGATCGTGGGTGAGTATTTTTGTGGTTTGTTATGTTAATATTTATCCCGGAAAAGACAATGGCTTCGGGGAACAATGTGACAAGTATTGGTAAGTATGTTACTCTATGTTATATGTACTGTATGTCTATGTATGTATTGTATGAATGTATTGTATGTATGTAGTATATATGTGGTATGTATGTAGCATGTAGTATGTATGTAGCATGCATGTAGTATGTATGTAGCATGCATGTAGTATATATGTAGTATGTATGTAGTATGTAGCATGCATGTAGTATATATGTAGTATGTATGTAGCATGTAGTATGTATGTAGCATGCATGTAGTATATATGTAGTATGTATGTAGCATGCATGTAGTATATATGTAGTATGTATGTAGCATGTAGTATGTATGTAGCATGCATGTAGTATGTATGTAGCATGCATGTAGTATATATGTGGTATGCATGTAGCATGCATGTAGTATGTATGTAGTATGTATGTAGTATATATGTAGTATGTATGTAGCATGTAGTATGTATGTAGTATATATGTGGTATGTATGTAGCATGCAGTATGTATGTAGCATGCATGTAGTATATATGTGTTATGTATGTAGCATGTAGCATGCATGTAGCATGCATGTAGTATGTATGTAGTATATATGTGGTATGCATGTAGCATGCATGTAGTATGTATGTAGTATATATGTAGTATGTATGTAGCATGTAGTATGTATGTAGTATATATGTGGTATGTATGTAGCATGCAGTATGTATGTAGCATGCATGTAGTATATATGTGTTATGTATGTAGCATGTAGCATGCATGTAGCATGCATGTAGTATGTATGTAGTATATATGTGGTATGTATGTAGCATGCAGTATGTATGTAGCATGCAGTATGTATGTAGCATGCATGTAGTATATATGTAGTATTTATGTAGTATGAATGTAGCATGTATGTAGTATGTAGTATGAATGTAGCATGTATGTAGTATGCATGTAGTATGTATGTAGCATGTAATTTTTTTTTTTTTTTTTACATTTAACACATTAGCCGGATGATGGGACTACTACTGTCCCATCATTGGCTAATGTGTCAATCACTGTCATGGTAGCAGGCATCGCCCGATGGGACTTGTAGTCCCATCGGACGATGCCTGCACAGACCCCCGGAGCCTGCACAGACCACCGGCAGGCCGGCACAGCCCCCCGGCAGGCCGGCACAGCCCCCCGGAGCCTGCACAGACCACCGGCAGGCCGGCACAGACCACCGGAGCCTGCACAGACCCCCTGGCAGGCCGGCACAGCCCCCCGAAAGGCCCGTACAGACCCCAGAGAGGCTGTACAAGGGCAGGAAAGGGTTTTTCTTATTCCGATACCGGAAGTCCCATAGACTTGAATGGGACTTCCGGTATCGGAATCGGCGATACCGATACTTTTTTTAAAGATCGGCCGATACCATCCGATACGATACTTTGAAGTATCGGACGGTATCGCTCAACTCTACTGAGGACCTTTTCCGTGTGTCCAGTCGGCCGAGCTGCAGACCGTTCCCCTTGGATTCCTGTCGGATCCCCTATCAATGCTTCATTTTCGCCTTTGACTAGGTGAGTGCAATTATATAAGCGTGCAATTTACACCTACTTTCTACTGCACTTAGATCGTGCGTGGCGCTCTTCCCTTTTTTTTCCCCTATCCTCAGGGTTGTTTGGATTCATACAGTGGTACTGTAGTGAAATTTTATTAATATTTGCATTCATAAAAGCAGCATGTTTTTTCACTTTAGTGACATGGGAAAGCACATGTTCAGATGTGTCCACCCTTATCAAAGGCCTACTTGGCGCTAGAAGCACCGACAAGTTTGAAGAGAAGATCAGGTGCCTTATGGAACAGTAACGGGAACAGAAAACAGACAAGGTGCATATAATATTTTGTTTTTAACCCCTTCCCTTTCTACCTATTTTTATACTTTTGTGTCAAGAGACTTCCGAGCATAATAAATAACTTATTAGAACAGCAATCTGGATACATACAATTCGATTCACATCAAATAAATGTGACACAAATTGAAATTCCTGGCAAATCTAACAAAATTTGAAATTCAGCAGATTCCCTAATCTCTCTAAAATACTCCCCATTTATACAAAAACGTTGCAAACTGTCTCCATACTGTAGAGGTTTGTACTCACTCAGCTGCTCTTCAGTGAGGCTTAGGAGGCGGTTTTCATGCAGTAGTCCAGGCAAGTTTATTTAACTTCATAAACTGCTCCGGGTGGCAAAACAATACAGAGCGTTTTCTGGCACAAAGTGAAAGGCCTGCTATATCCTGCTATATGTGCATTTGTCATGAGACAGGGTTTTGGGAAGGTCATATCTTGTGGTATGAGTTTTTTTAATTTTTTCTATGTTAGCTGTTTTGATATTAGTGTTAGGACTCGCAAATATGAGGAACCTTGACATGGCTTGCAGGCTTAATCTATTTTGGCCAAAATATTAACCAATACCTCATTTAATGTACTCATTGTATGCATTAATTTTTTGCACTTATCATATCAGTTTTTGCAGGATGCAGCCGGGCCTCTTTCTGTTGGCTTTGTCTATTTGCGCATCTGTCACTGTTTGCTGCATATTATAGTGCTGGAGCAGTCCGCCTGATAATACTATGGGCGTCATTAATAGGTTGCAAGCCAGACACTTTGCATCACACTTGCCTGTGTGACTGGCGTCCTATGCAAGCCTTATCTATGTGCATTTTTACTACTAGGCAACCAACCCCTCCATCGTCTGATAGGTGTGGGGTGGTTGTTTTTATCAGTAGTTTGCCCCTTGACTTTATTAGGGAAGGCCTGCTGCATCCTGCTATATGTGCATTTGTCATCAGACATGGTTTTGGGAAGGCCATATCTTGTGGTATGAGTTAAGTGAAAACAAACTGAAAACAAATAGTCCATATGGTAGTAATAATAATAATAAAAATAAATGTTTTTTCTATAGGGCCGACATATTCCGCAGCACTTTACATTTCAGAGGGGAGATTTGTACAGACAAGAGACATTACAGCATGACAATAATCACATAGATTATAACAAATATCAAGAGGAAAGAGGGCCCTGCTCGCAAGCTTACAATCTATGAGGAAAAAGGGGAGACACGAGAGGTGGGTGGTAACAATTGCCCTGATTGTTTGGACCAGCCATAATGTTAAGTGTGTAACAGTACAGATACAGAGGGCTAATGGATGCATAAAGCATGTGGGAACATGATGCGGGGAACCTGGTTACGGTAAAACTTTTGACTGTGCCACCCAGGGATAGATTAGGTTAATGTGTTGAGGCAGTAGGCCAGTCTGAATAAATGTGTTTTCAGGGCACGCTTAAACTTGTGGGGATTGGGGACTAATCGCATTGACCTGGGAAGTGCATGCCAAAGAATTGGCGCAGCACGTGTAAAGTCTTGGAGACGGGAGTGGGAGGTTCTGATTGTTGAGGATGCTAACCTCAGGTTATCAGCAGAACGGAGGGCGCGGGTAGGGTGGTATACTGAAACAAGGGAGGAGATGTAGGGTGGTGCTGAGCCATGGAGAGCTTTGTGGGTGAGGGTAATAAGTTTGTACTGGATTCTGGAGTGGATGGGTAGCCAGTGTAAGTATGACCCCAAGACAGCGGGTGTGTTGCTGGGGAGTAATAGTGGAACCACACACAGAAATGGCAAAGTTGGGTATAGGTACATTAGTAGAGGGAGGAAACACAAGGAGTTCAGTCTTTGACAGGTTCAGTTTCAGATATAGTGAGGACATGATGTTAGACACAGCATTTATACAATCGCCGGTGTTTTCTAGAAAGGCTGGCGTGATGTCAGGAGAAGAAACGTATAACTGGGTGTCATCAGCATAGAGATGGTACTTGAAACCAAATCTACTGATTGTTTGACCAATAGGGGAAGTGTACAAGGAGAAGAGGAGGGGGCCTAGAACCGATCCTTGAGGAACCCCAACAGTAAGGGGAAGGTGAGAGGAGCAGGAACTGGCAAAAGATACAGTAAAGGAGCGGTCAGAGAGATAGGAGGAGAACCAGGAGAGAACGGTGTCCTTGAGGCCAATGGAACGGAGCATAGTGGGATGATCCACAGTGTCGAGAGAGATCAAAGAGAATTAGCATGGAGTAATGACCATTTGATTTAGCTGTTAGTAGATCATTAGAGACTTTAGTGAGGGCAGTCTCAGTAGAGTGTAAAGAGCGGAAACCGGATTGGAGAGGGTCGAGAAGAGAGTTATCAAAGAGATAGTGGATAAGACGGGAGTGGACCAGGCGTTCCAGGAGTTTAGTGATGAAGGGAAGATTAGAGACAGGTCTATAGTTAGCAGCACAGTTTTGGTCGAGGGATGGTTTTTTAAGTAGTGGATGTATGATGGCATGCTTAAATGAGGAGGGAAAGATACCAGAAGAGAGAGAGGTTAAATATTTCAGTTAGGTGAGGGGTGACAGCAGGGGAAAGGGACTGGAGGAGATGTGACGGAAATGGGTCACTGGTGCAAGTGGTTGGGCGAGAAGATGCAAGGAGCCTGCTTACTTCTTCTTCTGTGACTGGTTCAAAATCAGAGAGTGAGCTAGATGCAGTGGGGGAGGGAGGACAGTGCATGGTATGAGGTGATTGGGAGATAACTTCCTGTCGGATCTGGTCAATTTTTTCTTTGAAGTAATTGGCCAGATCGTCAGCTCGGATCTCCATGGTTGGGTATTGCGGGTCCATCCACTCAGGTCAGTGCCTTTAGCAACAAACACTGAAGGTGAACACAAACTGCAGATAAATAGTCCATATTGCCCTGCGGGTCCACCCGCTCAGGTCAGGGTCTTTTCCAACACACACTGGAGGTCTCCTCACTTCCAGCCACAGACACTGATAGAGAGACTCAGCCTCGATTTTATCTGCCAAACCATGCTCCTGGGGTGGTATATGTGAGCGGTCATTCCCACCCATCTCTTATGACCTCTCGTACAGCCCGTGCCTGGAATGTCCAAATAACTATCTCAGCACTGTACATGCTGGTAAATGATTCCGAGCTCACATCACCGCAGCTATCAGCTGCGATGACACATATCTCCTCTCAAGAACTCATTCGGCGACCATCTTATAATACATTACATTATACGCTTATTGTCATACTCCTGGTAGACTAGAGAGGTTCAGTTGTAAATAGGGTGATGAAAGTGTTTTGTTATACATTTAGTGGCTTTGGGTTACTGTCTCAGTTCCCTGGAGGTTTATGGCACTTTCGTGGTTAACAATTAACCATTTGTTGTATTTTTTCATATAATATTATTTTTGTTAGGCAGGAAAGTGGTTTAAGAGGTGATTTATCAATAGGGATTGAGGGTGACCAAATTACAAGTTGGTGAAAGTGGCTTAAAGTGCATTTATGATTTCTAACAAACATTCAATAATATCACGTCTAAACTAAATATTCAAAGGAGTCTCTTAACTGCATTTTCCTATATTTTAAAAATGTAAAGAGTCTTTTTGTTTTACAACTTCACCATTCCCATTAGAGAACAAAAGCCCAGGAAATGTACACTAATTACCAACCATTATCTATTGTTTCTGTTATGAGTGCCACATCCATGTGAATTATTCTTTGCTGTTAGGCTCCAGAAAATTAATTGTTTGGGTGAGTGTTGGATACATGCATATTCCTGTAATGACTGGCGATGGAAGCTCGACCTAATTTGACCCTGTAAATTATTACTTGTCTATATCAGGAACTCAGTGTATGGCTCATTATCATGTGTTCACTTGACAAATTAAAGGCCATAATGGTCTGATACTTAGGATTAGCCTTTTTGTAAAAAAATCCGCAGTTTTAAGTTGGTATCAAAGATAATATAAAAATGAATTTTTCAATTATAAGACATAGATCTCAGCAGAGAATTACCATATATGTACAAAAATATTTAATACAACAAAATATATTAACTATATAATTAATGCCATGAAATCAATTTTCCAAAACCTACATTTACACATTCTGAAATGGCGATTTTCTCCAACTTTTTGTAAGGAAAATCCACAGTGAATTATAGTAGCAGCAATGTGATTGAGATCTTAACTATATAAAAAATAAATAATAAAAAATAAAATAAAATAGAGGTCTAAAGGTACTGTCGCACTTAGCGATGTACCAGCGATCCCGACCAGCGATATGACGTGGTCAGGATCGCTGGTACATCGCTAAGTGGTCGCTAGTGAGCTGCCACACAGGCAGATCTCACTAGCGACATCGCTGGGGACGGGGGTCGCTACTTACCTGTCACACCAGGCGATCCTGCGTCCTCCCGCCCGGCTCCGCGCGTCGCTCGTCGTCACAGCAGGAAGCGCCGCAGGAAGCTGACGACGAGAAACAGTCCTGAACGTTCTCGCGCGATCAGCAATAACCAGCGGGGGAGCGGGTCGTAGGTAAGTATCAGACACAGAGATATCGATAGCAATATCGCTATAACGTCACTAGTTATAGCGATATTGCTAGCGATATCGCTTAGTGTGACATGCCCTTAAGGCTAGTTTCACACTAGCATTCTTGGGTGCAGTGCAGGGCTGCTGCTAAGCCCCGCCCCCGGCCGTGCCCCCTCCGGTCAGTTCCTCCTCTGATCGCATGAGGCTGCATGCGATCAACGTATCCTATATTTAGTGTTGGATATGCTGATCATGCGCTGACCGTGTGCTGGTCTGATTTTGCTGGTGCTGCACCCTTTTGGCACTGCGCCCAGAGCACAAAAATGCAACACAGCGCACTTTTGTGCGCTGGGCGCAGCGCCAGCTAAATCAGACTAGCACACCACCAGCGCACAATCAGTGTATACAACGCTAAATATAGGATACGCTGATCACTTGCAGCCTCATGCGATCAGAGGAGGAACTGACCAGAGGGGGCACGGCCGGGGGTGGGGCTTAGTGGCGGCCCTGCGCTGCGCCCAAGACCGCTAGTGTGAACCTAGCCTTATCTATTAGATATCTATTTAGGTCATATCTATATGTTTTAGAAATTTATGCCCAGTTGTTGACCTATCTTTGGCTGGTAGGTTTTTTCACATTTTGCAGCACCAATCTGAGTCACCCTAGAAACATGAGCCTATGGTCAGGACTATAAAAAGGTGGGTGACATAAAGAGAAATGTCCACATGTGAGGGGGCCTGGGAAGCTGATGTACTCCATAATCCACATCTCCTTCCCTCAAGGAAAACAGAAGACAAATGTAAACTTTAGATATTTTGGCTATTTCTCCCTTTTTATTTCATAACTTTTTTTTTGCATTTTTGTGTGTCGTTTTATTTTTACTTTTGTATATATTTATTGTAAGAACTGTAGATTTTAATATTAAAGCACAAAATCTTTAGTAAGTTTGACCTAAGCTTGACCTTTGTATGCTCTAACAGCATTTATAGCCCTTCAGAGAGTTTGTGACCTTTGATTGTCCCACAGTAACATATTTTGGGGACTCATCACACCCTGTGTTTGATGAGTGGTGGCAGTGTGTTAAGAAATCAGGGTGTGATGAATGTGTCGGGATGTTACTTATGCTCTCTTTCCAGCCTAAAACAGAGGTTGAGAGCTGGACTGAGTGAGAGTAGATAAATTAATCCTTGCAGACACACTCTACATCATACGCTGAGAAGTATATTCATGACAAATACATACAAATTATGTTTATATAGTGATCCATGGTCGGAGTGTGACACATGGACAACTTATCCAACATTGATGGCCATCAGTGATGTAGTACTCAAGAATATTGTTTAATTTATACAGGATTCTGTGCCCTGCACATGCAAAATAAGTATGTTTGATGAGATATTTAGATAAAACACATATTTATAGCTATGTACATTATATAGGAAAGTACATTTCACACTACACATAAAGAAATATCATCACATAAATATGATGCAAGTAATAAAAGCAGCCATGATGTCTTCTTGCTCTCATGAATAATTTAAGAGACAGATGAAGCAAAACCAACACACATCTTAAGCTAAAAAAAGGAAAACTTGAAACTAATGACGTGTTTAGTCCTTCTAGAAAGCCCATCTCATGGTTTTTAATGTACCTACCATCTATATGACCCAACAATGTCAACAAAGGAGGTGATGAATCTGTACATGTCATGACAATACTCAAAAAACTGTGACAGCAATGCATGAAAGAAGAATAAAGACAAAGTTGTTTGGACAGGCCCTGGAGATTGTGTCCCGGGAAATTCTTCAGAGAAATGCAGGCCTCTGTAAAATAATAATGCCAGGGCTCTAGGGTTCTCCAATACTCAGTTTAGCCCAGGTGAAGTCCATTGCAATCCAAGGGGTCAACTACTGCTAGGTAGGCCTTGTGTCAATAAACTTCCACTTTTGACCATATTTTACATCAAAGGAGAACCAAACGAATACCACAACTTATGTTTTTTGTGTGTAAATAAATTTTCTTTCATGTAAGAAATTTCTGTCATTTTCTAAATTGTGATTTAAGTGAGTGGAGCGCCTTATTTAGGACTGTCCTATTCTAGACGCATCAAAAGTGTCTTTAAAGAGAGTCTCTGCCTTTAGGGAAGCTAACATGTCTGTGCATTACACAGACATCACATTTATTATAAAAAATACTGTGTAGTACCCAGTTTCCCCTCCTGGGATGCTAAAGGCAAATTAAGCACTTACTACCAGGTTCTCCCATAGATGACAGCTGATGCAACAATTTAATTTTTTTACCAGTGATGTTTAGTTTCACTAGATTCATCAGGATAATTAAATTTGCTTCAAAAAATTCCGGTATGTAAACATGTGGCTAATTCAAATGATAATGTAGCAATAGTTATATGAATGTATTATGTTTTTGATTCTCATTTAAGACTATGAAGGACATGTTATTGTCTTCTATACTTGTATTTTGATAGGTGCGTACAAATGTTCATTTTAAAGTCATATGGCCACTATTTAACAAAGAGCATCCAAAAAAAGAAGAAGCCATTACATAGTCTGATGAAAAAGAACAGAATAAATACAATTTTAAATAATTATGATCCGTTGAGGCTTGAAAGAAGTATCAATGATGTACTTCCTTTGGAATTAGACATTTTTGACCTCCAGTACTTTTCGGCCTGTGTGCATAGCAATTTCCCTTTGAATTGTTCTACAAAGAATGTTTAGCGATTGAAGTAAAGCATTATAAAATATACATGCTGGTCAGTAGTATGCCACTGTGCCTGGATCTAAAGTGGAGACACTTTGATTAGGCGCTTTCTAGAGATTTAACAGAGTATTAGCAATGAATAAATCTTACAGATTTTATATTAAAACTGTAAAAACTCCCACTACATTTATTTCATTGTAACTTTGACAATAGGTTTCCTTTTAATTTCTACAATATCTGCAGAATTTAGAAACTTATATATGCTGATATTTAAAGGCTCTGTTTCATATGACAACCCAATCCATACTTATGCCTAATGATAAGGGATTGTTACCCATTTATATGGATGAGAATGGAATGTCCAAGAATGTGGACAATATGGACAATTATTGAAGGTGAAGGACAAATCTATAGTCAGAAAGGGCTTATAGAAACCAGACCTACGGCAAACAACTGATCACCCCTTTAACCTGATCTATAATAAAATTAAATGGGTTGTCCATTATTGGGACAACCCTTTCTGAATCTGAATGTTTCCCCCTGTTAAAATCAAAACACCTATACTCACCTCCCAAGTTGGCTCATGTGACGTTGTTTTGTCAAAAGAATTGTATGCTCAATCACCGCTGGCATCACTGTCCCCACTTTAGGATGTATAATAAGTAATCAAGAAGAAGTCAGGGCTGTAGCTGCCACTCACTTCCTCCTCATTACTTATATGTCCAAAAGCGAGTACAGTGAAGCCAGTGGTGATTGGACAAAGGGTTCACGTGACATGGAAACCCCACGTGAGCCCTGGGAACATGAGTGCCATGATTGCTGGAACGGTACTGACACGGGATGTGAGTATAAATGTTTTCATTTTAAACACCATTCAGATAGAGAAGTGTTTGCTTAATAGTGGACAATCACTTTAAATATATTACTAAAGACTAAAGTCATATGATGCTGTACGGCAGCAGCATTTTCGCCAGTCAATTTGTTGAGACGATGACCCAGGCAAGTTAAATAAAACATCCTTTATTGTCCAAACAGTGCACACAGGAAATTGCTCACCTCAGCCAGGAATACAGTATTAAGGGATGTAGGGACTCCAAGGCTTACTTAATGGCCAAGCACTCCTTGTCCACTAGAATTTTTCTCTGCCAGGGAAAGTTCCCTGCTCAAGTAGGTGACTGGATGTTCTTCTCCATTCACCTCTTGAGACAGAACTGCTCGTAGCCCTACCTCAGAGGCATCTATTTGCTCTATAAACCCATTCCTATAGTTGGGATTGGTAAGGATGGGCTTTTCGTACAGTGCCAACTTCTTGGACTGTAAGGCGTCCTCCGGCCAAGGATTCCACCGGACAATGACCAACTTCCATCCTTTTAAGAGATCGGTCAGTGATGCCGATCTTCCAGCAAAATTAGGTACAAATCGTCTATAATATCCAATGATACAAAGGAAGGCTCTTACCTGTTTTGTAGTAAGAGGCCGGGGTCAGTTTTGAATTGCTTTGATTTTATTTATTTGGGGCTGGATAATCTCATGACCAATCACGTACCCCAAATACCGTGCTTCCTTAAGACCTATTGCAGATTTTTTGATTTTCTGATAAGCTCGTGGCTCTGAGCAAATCCGTTACCTACTGCTTGCTCCTGGCACAAGTGTGTATGCCAGTCGCTAGTATAGATGATGATATTATCTAAGTACCAAGACACATATTTCTGGTGGAGGTCTAACAGTATGTCCATCAGCCTCTGAAATGTGGCAGGGGCCTGATGTAACCCTAAAGTCAATATGACATGGTGCTAGAGACCCTCTGGGGTAACGAAGGTGGTCTTTTCTTTGGCTGACTCTGTCAGAGGCACCTGCCAGTAACCCTTGGTTAGATCGAAAGTCGGTAAGTATTGGGCCTGTCCCAGTCTCTCAATCGTCTTATTCACCCAGGACATTGGATAAAGGTCAGATTTTTACACCCCATTCAACTGCCAAAAGTCATTGCAGAACTGTAATGTTCAGTGCGGCTTTGGAATCAGAAGAATGGGACTACACTCATCGCTGCTGTTTCGAGAGACTTTCGCTACTCTTTACCTCGTTCGCAGCCTATTTCTGAGGTGGTGTTGGAGGGACCATAGGAGACGCAACCAGAGTCATCTTTGTAAGCAAACATTCTCGGTCTTTCCAAGCCTTTAATAGTTGACATGGTAAATCTGCTTGGGTTTCCTCTTCCCGGGATGATACACCTTGTATCTCACCACCCCAATTTTTTTCTAGACTACATATGGGCCTTGCCACCTGGCCAAGAAGTTACTTTCTGCAGTACTATATATACTCGTGTATAAGCCGAGATTTTCAGCACATTTTTTTGTGCTGAAAACGCCCCCACTCAGCTTATACACGAGTCATTGTCCTAGGGGGTCGGCGGGGGATGGGGAGTGGCAGGAGCTGGTGACTGTCACAACATACTCACCCACTCCTCGCACGATCGCTGCAAGTCCTCCCTGCACCTCTCTATTGTCCCAGCGAGGCAGCTTCTTCCTGTGTTTAGCGGTCACGTGGTACCGCTCATTAAAGTAATGAATATGCACGTGTCTCCACTCTCATAGGTGTGGAGAGCATATTCATTAATTTAATGAGCGGTACCACGTGACACCTGAACACAGGAAGACGCTGCCTCGCTGGGACAACAGAGAGATGCAGGGAGGACTTACAGTGACCACGCCAGGAGTAAGTGAGTATGACGAGGGGAGCCGTGCCAAGCCGTGCATACAACAGGGGGAGGATGGAGGAGCAGTGCATACAACAGGGGGAAGATGGGGGAGCTGTGCATACAACAGGGGGAGGATGGAGGAGCCGTGCATACAACAGGGGGAGGATGGAGGAGCCGTGCATACAACAGGGGGAGGACGGAGGAGCCGTGCATACAACAGGGGGAGGACGGAGGAGCCGTGCATACAACAGGGGGAGGACGGAGGAGCCATGTATACAACAGGGGAAGAATGGAGGAGCCATGCATACAACAGGGGGAGCCACACATACCAGGACAGGGATGAGGGGACAATGCATACCCGGCTTATACTCGAGTCAATAAGCTTACCCAGTTTTCCATTGCAAAATTAGGTGCCTCGGCTTATACTCAGGCCGGCTAATACTCGAGTATATACAGTAAATAATAAAGTCAATACTCTATCCCCTTGTTTGAGCTGCCTGTGCATTCAGAAGATATTTCTTTATGATACGCATTATGGATGTAATCCAGTTGTGCATTCCTGCAACATGCTCTATAATGTTTTTATGAGAGGTGGGTTCTTCTTCCCATGTCTCTTTGGCAGTGTACAGGGATGTGTATGATATAATAGTTTGAATGGCGAGAATCCCATAGAAGACTGTGGTACCTCCTGGATTGCGAACATTAGATACGACAACAACATATCCCAGCCCCTCCTATCTTTAGCTACCACTTTTTTAACATAGATTTTAGGGTCTTATTAAATCTTTCTACTAGATAATTGGTCTGTGGTTGGTAGAATGATGTGTGACTGTTTGTTCTGGAGCAGCTTACACAATTCTTTACTGATCTTGGACATAAAAGGAGTCCCATGAGCCGTAAGGATCCTTTGGCAGCCCAAGGTGGCAAGAAATGGCAAACATCTCTATGGCTCTAGTTCTGCCGAGGTATGATGAAGAGGAAACACTTCCGGGTAACGAGTCGCATAATCCACTTTGACCAAAATGTGTGGGTGGCCCTGGGCTGATTTCACTATTGGCCCTACCAGAGCCATAGCAATCCGCTCAAAAGTTACATCTATAACAGGTAGAGGGACCAGTGGACTATGAAAGTTTGCTGTGGGTCCAGTCATCTGACAGTCTGGGCACATCTCACAAAACCTCTGAACCTCGGCATAAACCCCAGGGCAAAAGAACCACTGAAGAATACACTATTGCGTTTTTTTAGCTCCTAAATATCCTCTCAGCATGTGTTTGTGAGCCATCTCAAGGACCTCCTGGCAGTATGATTGGGACACTAACAGCTGTTCTATTACTTTGTCATGGATTTTGTCAACCCAGTATAACATCTCCTGGTTGACCGTCATATGAGGAAAAACCGCCTCTGTGCTGGGTTGCTATGCCACGACATTTATTATTATCACCTGTTTCTGTGCCCAGGCTAGTTTGGAATCCTGGAGCTTAGTGGTCCCAAAAGTACCCCGGGATACTTCCAGCTCAGGAACTGAGGTGATCTCCTCGACCTCTCCTGCCAAGATCTTTAGGGGAAATCTATCGGGATTACACTCTGTCCCTATTACCCTATTATGGTGTCCCTGATATACCTTTTTCCTTGGGAGGGTTAGTTTTTCTCTCCCATAGAGACCAGAACAAGGGCAAGTCTCTTCCCAAATCAGTCCCATATGGAAGGGTAATTACCCCTCCCACTGTATGTTTATTCTCCCCACGCAGTGCAGAAAAGGTAGCCTCCACCGCCGGTTACTCCCGGTGATCCCATGAATACACATGACCCCGGTTTTCTGACCATTGGGGTTTTCCCCAGCAACTGAATCACTTACGGCTCTGCTGCATCAGCGGTGCAGTAAGTAAGTTCACTAGGGTTCAGCTATGAACTCTGGTAAACTTTCTCATGGGAGCTCAGAGCTAGACACTGACAGGAGCAATTACGCTTTTGTCAGTGTAAGCGGGATGATGGAGAGAGCAGTCACTGATGTGACTGCTTTCCAAATCATCCAAATCATTGTGGGACATTCTGGATTATCTTCACTTCAAACAGGTGAGGGATATGATTGTTTATTATTTTTCTTTTGTTACAGGGGGCATGGGCTTCAATGGAATGGGCATAAGGGAAGTATCATGGTTGTTTATTTTCTGCTTGTACAGGTGACAATGGCTTCAATGGAATGGGAGTAAGGTGAGTATAACTTTGCTTATTATTTTTAAATAAATTTGTAAAATGGTGCAAATTTTTATTTCAAATAAAAGACTTTATTCTTGGTGTTTTTATCTACAATATGACTATGGGGTTAGTAATGGAGAGGCATCTTATAGAAGCCTCTCCATTACTAAACCCAGGGCTTGATCTCACCGGACAATACAAAGGCGACATCAACCCCACAAATATTACCACATGTGCCATCCACCACAGGGCAAGTGGGAAGAACAACAGAAAAGCACCAAAATTGGTGCATCTAATAGATGCAACTTTTTGTGCTCGGCTGTGGTCTGCTATTTTTAGGCTTGGGGCAATATCCATGACCCCTTATCAGCCTGAGTATAACAGCCCCCCAGCTGTCTGCTTTAGCTTGGCTGGCTGTAAAAAATGGTGGGGACCCCACTTGATTTTTTAAAATTATTTATTTGAATAATTAAAAAAAATGGCATAGGGTCTCTGTGAGGGATGAGGGAGACTCCATTTTGGATTTATTTATTCAGGCCCATTATATTGTTCAGAGATCTTCCTCCATTCCTGTAGTGGCCCCCACCCTTGGGACAAGTACACAAATCCCCAAAAGAACAGAACTTCACCATTTGGCCAAAGAATTAGAGGCGACGCTGCAGACTGATCCTCTGGGACAGATGGTGTGGTGCAGCAATGATATTGTGGCCCTCCACAGGTAGGGCTGTAGTCCCAGGGCAGTGTAGATGGGGAGGTAGTGAAGAGACGTAGATGGTGCAGTGCTAGGCACAGAGATGTAGCAGTGCTGAGTGTGTTGGCGCAGGAATAACTGGAGGACACCAGGGCATGTAGTTCCAAAGCTTTACTCACAGTCTGTTGTGCATACAGGTGCCCGCATCCGTGCCGTGTCCTCTGGGTCAGGGGCTCAGTCAACCTCCAAGCTAGATGAAGCACTCCGTTCCAACACTCCGCCAACATGTGCCTTTTCTGAACGCCTCTCTCTATTGCTACACAACCCCTTTAACATAGTCAATATCTTTGTAACTCCGAACGTCTTAAAAAAAACCTTAATTCCTGCTATTCCATTTGATTGGGCTAAACCTCTATGCCTTTAATGTCTCCTCCACCTCCCCCAATACATTCTACATTATTCTTAGTTGTTTTCCTTCATGTAGAATTAACCTACAAGGAAAGAAAGGGTTTATTTTAATTCCGATATTTCTGTCCCAATGACTTGCATTGGTTTCCGGTATCGGAACCGGCAATATCCGATACTTTTTGGGTATCGGTCCGATCCAATTCGATCCGATATTTCCCGATATCGGAAGGTATCGCTCAGCGCTAATGCTCACCTTTTCTTCTCTGGAAAATTATTCTTCTTGATGTCTCAAATATCCCAAAATATAAGAAAACCAAACAAAGCCTTCCTCCACTATCTTCTATATGAATTCTCCTCTCTGTATGAAGTACATTGTCAAAATGTGTTTATTTCTAGCAAAAAAAAAAAAGTTTAATTATTATATTTTTGGGCATTTTTAAAAAGTTTCATCAGAATTGCTTACATTTACATGCTGATACCACTTGGGAAATCAACCATCTAATAGTAACAATCGTAAGCCAAATAATTAAATTGTTTTTACTTCTCATTGTAAGCGGATGATATTTTTAACTGCACTTTAATAATGCCATGGCCTTTATAAGCCAAATTAATGTTTTCTGTCATCCTGTTTCTGAAGTACATGTCAGCTTAATTAAACTATTAATGACTGGCAAATTTTTAAGTATGCCATATACTTCATTAAATCATGACTGCTCTGAACAAGATGATACAGAAAAATATACTAAATCCGTAAAAGATTCTTGCTCTTCCTAAAGTTCTCATTGCTCATGAAAGGTTATAAAGAAGCATGTCTATTTTCCTTGATGAGTCGCGTCGATCAACAAATCCATTCTCATACAAAAGATTTCATCGACTTCTTTAGAAATAGATTGCAAGAATCAATTTTAATATTTTCCTCTTTGCGGAAAGCTTATTTTTTTATGCAAATGAGGAGAATGGCAATGGCATTTATTCAAAACTGCAGTTCATGCAAAGTTTAACTTCTCTTTAATAGGATACTCACAGATATAAAAATGTTTAAAGTCAATTGAGTATTATGGAACTGGAGTTGACTAGATCTCTTTAGGCCAATTTATGGAATAATAAGTGGCCGTTTGTATACCAGGTGACTGATACGCTACTTTAATCCAGTGCTAAGCTTTATGTTTGTCTACATTTTGGAAAAAAGTTTTGTCAATAGATTTCCACAAATGATAATTTTGCTGAATTATTATCAATTGGATTAATTCATATATTTAGGGGCGATTCATTAGTGTATTTGCATCAGTTTTTTTGTCTACTTTATGATGTCTTTTCCTGTTTTTCATTTGCTTAAGGGCTCGTTCACACGACTGTATTTTCGGTCAGAGTGCTGTCCGCAAAAAAAACGTGCAGCACTTTGACCAATGCAATGCACTAGTTTCTTTCGTGAATTGGATGAGACTCAAACATTCAAGTCCATGGGTGAGTAAAAAACTCAAAAGCCACAGTATACCATCCAATTTTTATGTATTCATTGCAATTCTGTGATAAAACAGTAAATTGTTTTGCAAAATATTATTAGCAGCTGCTATAAAAAATGGATTGTATGCGGACTGCACACGAATGTGAGAAAGACGTTGTCTCACTTTTCTGGATGAAACTAAACGATATTTATACACTCATGTGAAACTACCCTAATCTTTCTTTTAATTTTCACATTTTAAGTTATATTTTATATGTGTTTAACTATTTTTAATGTTTACCATTGAGAGCACAGTTTAGGTTTTCCAGATGTTTTCGACTTATTCATACACGATGCGTCATCACACTGCGACTAATGAACACCTGAACTTCAGTACTGCTATAAATGTTAAAAACGTAAGGTACTTAGATAGCATTTTTTTTAATCAAAGAGCGGAAAAGCCTATCAACCATGTCCAGGTGACCTTTTAATATGGATGGTCCCTAACGACTATTTGTCTTACCTTCCCATCTGAATGGAGAGTGAAAAGAAAACTAGGCATAGGCTTGTAATTAAAACTTTGTAATGGAAAGATGGATGGATAAGGGTGTTGATCCCTGAAGGGGGCCACAACCCTATTGCCTATGTGGCCAATATTTTTGAAGTACATATTAGGGGAGGAGGTGGATCCCTCCAGGGCGCAGCACCCTTATCCACCCATCTTTCCCATACAAGGTTTTACCTGCAAAATGCACAGAGGAACAGGAAGAAAATACAATGGATATTAAAAGATCACCTTGATGTGGTTGGATGGCTTTTGTGCTTTTTGGTCAAAAAACGCTAACTAACTACTTTATGTTTTTAATGTTTATAGCAGTATTGAGGTTCATATATTCATTAATCGCAGAGTGCTGATGCATCATGAATGTATTTGGTGGTGTATTGGCTACAGAGAGCATTTGCGCACCTATACATTACTTTAATACTAAAGGTGTGCCAGCCCCATTTTTAATTTTTTTCTGTTTTCAGTTTATTTATCATTTGCAAATTTTAGCAAATTTACTAGAGTGATTTTATGTATGCCAGATATTTTGATGCAATTTTAGCTGCATCTTGAAAACGGTCAGTATGACTTTTTGCACTAGTGAGTCACAAAATTTATGAACCCTGTGAACAGTTTGATGTTTTTTATGCAAAAAAAAAAAATCAGAGAATACTACAAAACAAAAAAAGAAAAGTGACTTTAAAAAGTTGTAAATGGTGAATTGAGCCCTCAGTTTTTAATGCTTTTTTTGGAGCAGCTTTTTTACCTAAAGTCAGGAGAGAATAGAAAGGACAGGAGAAGCATTAGGGTAGTTTTATAGACAGCATTTTTTGGGAAACACACTCCTACTGTCTTTACTGCAGATTTTTGAGCCAAAGCCTGGAGTATCTTCTAGAAGAATGGGAATTATTAAGGAAGGATGTAAGATGAAGAAACAGTGAGAGCACGCAATTGCTGATGGGAGTATTCATCAGCTGGCCCTTGCGTTATAAAAAAAATACATTTTTAAAAATGACCTGGGGTCTGTTCCATTTTTGATAGCCTGTGCTGGCAAAACTGACAGCTGTGGGCTGCAACCCTCAGCTGGTCAGCTTTATCATGACTGGTTATAATGAATAGAGGGGTCCCCACGCCAGTTTTTAAATTATTTAAATAAATAATTTAAAACATGATGTGGTGTCCCCCCATTTTTAAAAACCAGCTATGCTAAAGCAGACAGTTGAGGGCTGATATTCTTGGGCTGGTAAGGGGCCACGGATGTTGCCCCCCCAGCCTAAAAATAGCAGGCCGCAGCTGCCTCATTAAATGTGCATCTATTAGATGCTCCAATTCTGCAGCTTTGCCTGGCTCTTCCCATTTGCCTTGTGGTGGTGGCAAGTGGGGTAATATTTGTGGGGTTGATGTCACCTTTGAATTTATCATGACATCAAGCCCAGGGTTTATTAATAGAGAGGCATCTATAAGACGCCAATCCATTGCTAACCTCAAAGTCATATCAAATATATAAAGCACAAGTGTGTGTATGTATGTATATGTGTGTGTATGTCCGGGATTGGCATCCACACCGTCGCAGCTACAGCCACAAAATTTGGCACAGTCACACGTCTGCACCCCGAGAGTGTCCTAGGCTATGTTGTGAGGTGAAATTTTGACCCCGCGCGTTACAATTCACCAAACAATTTTGCCCCTATCTACATAATGGGGGAAAAAGTGTGTGTGTATCAAGCCCCGCCCCTCATTATGATGTCATAATGGTTGCCATGGCGACTTTGATGTCATAATGGTTGACTATGGGATGGAGGATGTGTGATGGGTATATGGGCACTGGACTATGGGATGGAGGATATGTATGACGGGTATATGGGCACAGGACTATGGGATGAAGGATGTGTGATGGGTATATGGGCACTGGACTATGGGATGGAGGATATGTATGACGGGTATATGGGCATGGGACTATGGGATGGCGGATATGTATGATGGGTATATGGGCACGGGACTATGGGATGGAGGATATGTATGACTGGTATATGGGCACGGGACTATGGGATGGCGGATATGTATGATGGGTATATGGGCACGGGACTATGGGATGGAGGATATGTATGATGGGTATATGGGCATGGGACTATGAGATGAAGGATGTGTGATGGGTATATGGGCACTCGACTATGGGATGGTGAATATGTATGATGGGTATACGGGCATGGGACTATGGGATGGAGGATGTGTGATGGGTATATGGGCATGGGACTATGGGATGGAGGATGTGTGATGGGTATATGGGAACTTGACTATGGGATGGAGGATATGTATGATGGGTATAGGGGCACGGGCCTATGGGATTGTGGATATGTATGATGGGTATATGGACACGGGACTATGGGATGGAGGATAATTGTAATTTGCTATAACTATCCACAGTTAAATACTATGCCCGGGCAGCGCCGGGCTCTTCATCAAGTTGTAAATAAAAAACACCCAGAATAAAGTCCTTTATTTGAAATAAAAATCTACACCACGTTTAACAAATTTATTTAAAATTAGCAAACAAAATTAAACTCACCTTACGCCCATTTCATTGAAGCCCTTGTCACCTGTAAAAACAGAAAATAATAAACAACCATGATATTCACCTTACACCCAATCAATTGAAGTGCTTGTCCCCTGTAAAAAAAATGAAAATAATAAACAACCATATCCCTCACCTGTCCGAAGTGAAGATGTCCCACATCATAATCCATGAATGCGACATGTGGTTTACAACCTGGACAACCTGCAGTTCATGCAAACCTCTCTTCTTGATTTCTAGTAAGCAGAAAAAAGGAACCACAAATCTTCACATTTCTTCTATGTCTTATCTTGGTCGTAAAGCTGCTTCTCCACATCCCTGATGCAGGGCCTCGCATCTGTTAGCCACTAGGACTTTCCTTAATTACCTGATTCCAAAGGAGGGGCTCAGTTACATTGAGGTAACTGTAAAGCACAAGTTCTTTCTCTTTTTGGAGTTGACTTATGGATTTTAATATTTTCTATAACACAATATTTTTATTGATACCATATTGGGCTAGATGTCATTTTTTGACAAAAAAATGTAATTTTGAAATCCTTATTTTTCGTTTATGGTGTTTACCGATTGGGTTAATTAATTTTATTTTTTTTAATAGAACAGACTTTTTTAATTGTGGCGATACCACATATGTGCTTTTTTTTATTCTCTATTTTTTTAATGGAGGAAAAGGGAGGTCATTTGAACTTTTATGTTTTTCTTTTTTTACTTTTCACTGGCCTTATTAGTCCCTTTAGGGGACTTAAAACTGCAATCAGGGGCGCAACTACCACAGTTGTTGAAGTCACCACAGCGACCGGGCCCGGGGGGAGTCAGGGGCCCGGCAGGCATATCTCCCAATCGTCCCGATTCTCGTGGGACAGTCTCATTTTTGACCTCCCCACCCGCGTCCCGCACTGCACTGAGCCGCCAGACCCCCCATGCATCCCATCCTCGCCCTCCCACAGAGACCCACCGCACTGACAGCAGCCCATCGCTAGGATGTTTTTGCCAATGTGCGCACAGGACCTGTGGTGAGGTCACAGAGGGGAGGAGTCAGGGGGTCACATGGTCACATGATCAGGGGCCTCCGTGTCTGCAGGACTTGGCTCTGCTGGTTGTCATGGTGCTGGATGAGGTAAAGTTTATGTGTGGGGTCAGGAGGGGTTTAGAGTGTGGATGTAGCAGTTTTGTGTGTACAATTTTGGACGGAGCGGAGCCGTGTGTGTACGAGGTGTACGGAGCGGAGCCGTGTGTGTACAAGGTGTACGAAGCGGAGCCGTGTGTGTACGAGGTGTATGGCGCCCAGCCGTGTGTTTGCGAGGTGTACAGAGTGGAGCCGAGTGTGTACGAGGTGTAAGGAGCAGAGATGTGCGTGTATTTTGGCATGGGGGGGCCCCATTTGAAAGTTTGCACCGGGGCCCATAACTTTGTTTTTACGCCACTGGCTGCAATCATCTAATGGCTTGTGCTATATTCAGTGATTCAGAGACACAGCATTGCTGCATGTAGCAAAAATCGTAATAGTAAACAATTGTCCCCCAAAGTGAAAAGTTTGCAAAGTGAGTATAATTTTGGTAGAGACAGAAAATGGGGACTATTAATATCGCCTTTCCCTATTTACTTGGTGTTTTGGTGTTTTCTTTTTAAAACTCCAGTGATTGCAGCTGATATGGCTTAATGGTCATCTATGGGTGCTGAATTACAATTCTGCTATACGCAGTCATAATACGGCCGGGGAGCTGAGCCTTTGCTCGAGGTCTACTTGGAAAAAAATTGTTTCGCTAATCAATTGGTAATAATCTGTCTAGTTTCTATGTAGAAGCAAATTATTAGTGGAATTAAACACGTGATAAAGACTCTGAAGGTTTATTCCTGGCCATGAAATCTCTGATTCAACTCTAAACTCATCTTTTTTTTTTCTTTTTCTCTCTCTGGTCTCATTCTGTAAAACCTTAAATCATTTTCTGGTATACTGCACATATCTCGCTGGAGCTGCATCTTGTTACTATACTTTAATGACAACTTTGGCCTTCCATTGTCTATCTGATTGGAATCAATGCCAGGGCATTTGATCTTGTTCACTTTCTCCCCATAATGAAACCCCTCTGTGATGTGACAGCTATAGAATAACAAGTGGTCACAGCACCGGTGTTAACAAGAGAATGGCTTATTCAGGTAATTAGGCTGTTTTCTGGTCTCAGATCAAAAATTGTCAATAACTGAACTAAATAACATGTGGCTTTCTTTTACAAATCACTCCATGAAATGCTGGTTGTAACAAGTGCAGCATTTTACCCTTTATTAACTCAGGAACAAACATGTTAAATGTCCTTACAGTCTATAGTACATTATACGGAGCTGATAAGGCTATGTTCACACCATGACTGTGGTGCACACTTGAGTGTAAGCAAGGAATGTATACATGGAATGTACAGTCATATGTAAAAGTTTGGGCACCCCTATTAATGTTAACCTTTTTTCTTTATAACAATTTTGGTTTTTGCAACAGCTATTTAAGTTTCATATATCTAATAACTGATGGACTCAGTTATATTTCTGGATTCAAATGAGGTTTATTGTACTAACAGAAAATGTGCAATCTGCATTTTAACAAAATTTGACCGGTGCAAAAGTATGGGCACCTCAACATAAAAGTGACATTAATATTTCGTAGATCCTCCTTTTGCAAAAATAACAGCCTCTAGTCGCTTCCTGTAGCTATTAATGAGTTCCTGGATCCTGGATGAAGGTATTTGTGACCATTCCTGTTTACAAAACAATTCCAGTTCAGTTAAGTTTGATGGTCGCCGAGCATGGACAGCCTGCTTCAAATCATCCCACAGATGTTCAATGATATTCAGGTCTGGGGACTGGGATGGCCATTCCAGAACATTGTAATTGTTCCTCTGCATGAATGCCTGAGTAGATTTGGAGCGGTGTTTTGGATCATTGTCTTGCTGAAATATCCATCCCCTGTGTAACTTCAACTTCGTCACTGATTCTTGCACATTATTGTCAAGAATTTGCTGATACTGAGTTGAATCCATGCGACCCTCAACTTTAACAAGATTCCCGGTGCCGGCATTGGCCACACAGCCCCAAAGCATGATGGAACCTCCACCAAATTTTACTGTGGGTAGCAAGTGTTTTTCTTGGAATGCTGTGTTTTTTTAGCCTCCATGCATAGCGCCTTTTTGTATGACCAAACAACTCAATCTTTGTTTCATCAGTCCACAGGACCTTCTTCCAAAATGTAACTGGCTTGCCCAAATGTGATTTTGCATACCTCAGGTGACTCTGTTTGTGGCGTGCTTGAGGAAACTGAATCTTTCGCATCACTCTCCCATACAGCTTCTCCTTGTGCAAAGTGCGCTGTATTGTTGACCGATGCACAGTGACACCATCTGCAGCAAGATGATGCTGCAGGTCTTTGGAGGTGGTCTGTGGATTGTCCTTGACTGTTCTCACCATTCTTCTTCTCTGCCTTTCTGATATTTTTCTTGGCCTGCCACTTCTGGGCTTAACAAGAACTGTACCTGTGTTCTTCCATTTCCTTACTATGTTCCTCACAGTGGAAACTGACAGGTTAAATCTCTGAGACAACTTTTTGTATCCTTACCCTGAAAAGCTATGTTGAATAATCTTTGTTTTCAGATCATTTGAGAGTTGTTTTGAGGAGCCCATGATGCCACTCTTCATAGGAGAATCAAATAGGAGAACTACTTGCAAGTGGCCACCTTAAATACCTTTTCTCATGATTTGATACACCTGGCTATGAAGTTCAAAGCTCAATGAGGTTACAAAACTAATTTAGTGCTTCAGGAAGTCAGTAAAAAGTAGTTAGGAGTGTTCAAATCAAGAAAATGATAAGGGTGCCCATACTTTTGCACCGGTCAAATTTTGTTTAAATGCAGATTGCACATTTTCTGTTAGTACAATAAACCTCATTTGAATCCAGAAATGTAACTGAGTCCATCAGTTATTAGATATATGAAACTGAAATAGCTGTTGCAAAAACCAAAATTGTTATAAAGAAAAAAAGGTTAACATTAATAGGGGTGCCCAAACTTTAACATATGACTGTATCACTGTACTGTGACATCACTGTGTGCATTATCACTGTACTGTGGCATCACTGTGTGCATTATCCCTGTATGGTGACATCCATGTGTGTTAGAGAATCCAAAATAATCATATGCATTTCATGTTCTGCACTTGTTCATGAAGGTGGTCATAGTAAAGTGGGGCCATGTTCAAAGTATTGCAATGAGGTTCCTTGGTTACTTGTTAATCCCCTGGCAAGAAGAACTGTTTTTGTAAAGCTCTTTACCAAGGTTTCTTCTTCTCAAAGGGACCCTTCTGTTATTCTTATCGGGGTATTCCCCTTGCAGACATTTATGTTGTAAGGTGCCCATTTTGAGCCCCATATCTATGAAACATTTGTGGTATTCCCTGTGTGTATGAGATAGGAAACCCCTTTAAAAAAAATAACACCTCAAGTGCCTTAGCAGTAATTCTTGTGGATCTTGATCAAAATTTAAACCAGATGCACACTTAGTAAACTAAGTGAAGAGGTAATTATGAGTTCCGGATGGTTGCTTTTAAAATAATCTAGAAGACCAAGGTTAGTCAAATTACCGCTGACATGTCTAAGTTCCACTTTTTGCCCCCATTGTCTTCAAATTGTCTTAATTTCCCAGACATCATGTCATTCAATTCTGTTACAAGTATATTAAATCTAGCCAGGACTTAATAGCTTATCTGCTTGTAAATTCAAGGCTTTTTCTGATGCCAAGAAACTTTTAGTCTTCCCTTCAAAATAACAGATTAAATTGTTTAAATTAAAAAAAAAAATCTTCCTAAGTCGCTTGACAAGACTCATGTCTTAAGCTTGATAAATTGGTTATTGACCTGTTTATTAACATCATCTTGCAGTAGTTTTCTTTTCTTCTATCTCTTTTCTATTGTCGCTCATCACCCAGGAATTGTGGAATGCAAAAAGTGCTCATCTTTTGTCAGGAGCCAAGAAAGGAGACAGTTATTCACATATAGGTTCCCTGTCTTTGGTGTCTTGTTTGCTGGGCACCAGTTATAATGGATACAAAACTGTATGGGGCATAGCAGACATGATGTACGCTCTACAGGAAATCTGAGTCAATGAATCATAAAGGCAGACTCCAACAGAGGCCTCAGAGTTTGAACAGACTGCTAAGAGACAGAAAAGCAGCTCATATGGCTTGCTTTCATATAGCAAGTGTGCATAAATTAGGAAGGAGAGAAATTGTTTAAAGAGATGAGGGGATGCTGCAGGCTACCTCGAGCGGGCAGACGGCCAAGATCCTTGCTGATCCTCACACAGTGAGGATTCTATCTTGCCGTACAGCGGTTCTAATTATCCGTTTAATCTTGGGCATTAATGACTAAATTTTCAGTTTGCTTTGATAATGATTTTAGTTTCTGTGATTTGTGACTTTCTTCTTGCATCCAAGTACACTCTAATAAAGTGTTTGGCTAAGCATTTTTAAGAGTATCTGATAAAAGCTCATTGTATTGAAAGTATAGGGCATTTATTAGAATGCCTGGAATAAACATCAAGAGAACCTAAAAAATATTCTGAAGAGCGGCAAAGTCAGCAAATCTTCAGCAGACCTCCAATTGTTATAGGAGCCAATGGTTCCCCATGATTGTGCTGCGGGGAGCCAATGGGAGCCGCATCAGAGCACGGCCATTGTTAGGGATTGAGAGGCACTTAAATGGTTAACCGCTGGGGAAGGAATTTGGTTACAGCCGTGACAGTTAGAGACTGATGGCAGCAACAGCAAGGTACAAAAGCCAGAATCACCCGATTGCTCCCTCCATGCATGTGGACCCTTTTCCCAGGACATTAATTCACATTCTAAAGTGGGAAAGGTTTAATAAGACTGTGGTTCAATTAAGGAGCTTCAAGGGGAGTGTTACATATGTATTTTCCAAGTAGAGGTTTTGTGATTGGCGAAGAATAAATTGAATTTTTTTCATAAAATTTTTGGAAACATTCATCGACACAGGTGAATTTCAAATTTAAAACAATCCGCTCATCTCTGGTGATTAATTCTGCAAGATGTTTGGAATAATCCCTGCTGAGTTTCTTAAAAATTTGTGTACACGTGTACCTGAAGAATTTATGCTTTGTTGGTGTTCTAAAGGCAAAGGGAGGTCACATTCAATCACTTAATTTATTTTTTATCACTTAAAAAAATACAATGAACACTATTTTTTAAGGTATTCTTACTTTGCTGCAATTTTTCTACAGCTATAGCAACTCAGAACAAAATGGAGCAAAAATCCATATAACCTTAATCTTTTATTAGTACACACAATGTGTACAAAAAGACATAATTATAACATATGACAAACTATGACAGAGGTGTAAGACTTAGATCAAGATGCACAATAATTGGAAAAAAGGGCGCTACCAAATGTAGATGTTCAGCACAGTAAATGACCAAAATCTATTCTCAAGGACCCCATATATACTTCCAAATCACTTTAAGATTATCCCCATTGTATAATGGTATTACTGAAGTTGTGAGCAATCCAAAGGGTCCACTGGCCCCCTCCCTAAATAATCATTCCCATGCGTGACAGTCAGAACAGTCATCATCAGTATTCTGTGAAGTTACAGCCATAAGTAATCGGTCACACAAGTAATGGGTAAAGGTGGGGGGGAGTAATAGAACCTAGTCATTACCAGCTCTGGTGTCCATTGGTGCACGCGTACCCCTACGCGCGTTTCGCAGACAGCTTCCTCGGGGGGGTCTGCGAAACGCGCGTAGGGGTATGCATGCACCAATGGACACCAACGCTGGTAATGACTAGGTTCTATTACTCCCCCCCACCTTTACCCATTACTTGTGTGACCGATTACTTATGGCTGTAGCTTCACAGAATACTGATGATGACTGTTCTGACTGTCACGCATGGGAATGATTATTTAGGGAGGGGGCCAGTGGACCCTTTGAATTGCTCACAACTTCAGTAATACCATTATACAATGGGGATAATCTTAAAGTGATTTGGAAGTATATATGGGGTCCTTGAGAATAGATTTTGGTCATTTACTGTGCTGAACATCTGCATTTGGTAGCGCCCTTTTTTCCAATTATTGTGCATTTTGATCTAAGTCTTACACCTCTGTCATAGTTTGTCATATGTTATAATTATGTCTTTTTGTACACATTGTGTGTACTAATAAAAGCAAGATTAAGGTTATATGGATTTTTGCTCCATTTTGTTCAGAGTTGCTATAGGTACTTAGGAGCTCCATAGGGAACTATTCCCATCCTGGATGTAGACCAGGTGTCCTTTTGCCATGAATATGTGTTCTGTTCTTGGGATCAAGCTATTTAATTTTTCTACAGCTCACTAAAACTTTTCCCTAACACGGTATTTACAGTGGGGAAAATAAGTATTTGAAACACTGATAATTTTGCAAGTTTTACCAACTACAAAGAACGGTAAGATCTGTATTTTTATCGAACACTTCAACTGTGACAGATAGAATCTAAAAATAAAAACTAGAAAATCACATTGCATGATTTTTAAAAAATTAAACTGCATTTTATTTAATAAAATAAGTACTTGATCACCCATCAACCAGCAAGAATTGTGCCTCTCACAGACCTGTTAGGGTTTTCTGTAAGAAGGCCTTCCACTGTGCGCTCAGTACCTCTATTAATTGCACCTATTTTAACTTAAACCTGTATAAAATACACCTTTCCACACACTCAATAAAACAAACTCCAACATTTCCACCATGGCCAAGAACAAAGAGCTGTCTAAAAACACCAGGGACAAAATTGTAGACATGCAGAGGGCTGGGATGGGCTACAGGACAATAGGCAAGCAGATTGGTGAAAAGGCAACAACTGTTCGCAAAATTGTTAGAAAATAGAATAAGCATAAAATGGCTCTCAATCTTCCTTGGTCTGGGGTTCCATGCGAGATCTTGCCTTGTGGGGTAAGGATGATTCAGGGAAAGGTCAGGAATCAGCCAAGAATTACACAGGAAGACCTGGTTAATGACCTGAAGAGAGCTGGGACCACAGTCTCAAACATTACCATTAGTAACACACTAAACCGTTATGGATTAAAATCCTGCAGGGCACGCAAGGTCCTCTCCTGCCAGCACATGTCCAAGTCCATTTGAAGTTTGCCAATAACCATATGGATGATCCATAGGAGGCACGAGAGAAGGTCATGTGGTCAGATGAGACCAAAATAGAACTTTTTGGCATCAACTCCACTCACTGTGTTTGGAGAAAGAAGAAGGATGAATACAATCCCAAGAAGACCATGTCAAACATGAAGCATGGTGGGAGAAACCTCATGCTTTGGAGGTTGATTTTCTGCAAAGAAAACAGTACAACTGCATTGTATTTAAGGAAGGATGGATGGGGTCATGTATTGTGAGATTTTGGCCAACAACCTCATTCCCTCAGTAAGAGAATTGAAACACAGCCAGGGCAATTAAGGAGTTGGTCTGTAAGAAGCATTTCAAGGTCCTGGAATGGCCTAGCCAGTCTTAAGACCTGAACCCAGTAGAAAATCTTTGGAGGGAGCTGAAACTCAATGTTGCCCAGTGACAGCACCGAAACCTGAAAGATCTGGAGAAGATCTGTATGGAGGTGTGGGCCAAAATCTCTGCTGCAGTGTGTGCAAACTTGGTCAAGAACTATAGGAAACGTCTGACCTCTGTAATTAAAAACAAAGGTTTCTGTGCCAAATATTAAGTTCTGCTTTTCTATTGTATCTAATACTTATTCCATGCAATAAAATGCAAATTGATTATGTAAGAATCATACAATGTGATTTTCTAGATTTTTTTAAGATTCTGTCACTCACGGTTGAAATGTACCTACAATAAAAATTACAGACCTCTTCATTCTTTGTAGGTGGGAAAACTTGCAAAAATCGGTGTCACGCTCACATTTTGACAGATTGGTGCGAGCAAGGGGGTTGTGGACCCACTGTGCCACAAGCCAGACTACCCTGGAAGGGGCGTAACTAATACAGCTACCTTGGTCTTCTCTAGAGCCTCTGATGGTGAGGTCAGGCTTGTGCAGCAGATAGCTGCCAGGTGCCACTCCAGGGTGGTGTCTGGCTGTGGCTGTTGATCCCACTGGGGAACAAAATGCTAGGATAGGTGTAGGCGACAGGCACGACTAGCATACAGGCAGGTGAGCATGGCAGACATGGCTGGTACTCTGGCAGGCGGGCACGGCTGAGACACAGGCAGGTGGGCACAGCTGAGACACTGGAAGGCAGACACAGCTGAGACACTGGCAGGTGGGCACAGCTGAGACACTGGCAGGCGGGCATGGCTGAGACACTGGCAGGTGGGCATAGCTGACTGGGAAAGCACAGAGACTCAGGCAGGAAGGAGTGGTGTATGAAGGAACAGGTTTGGACCTGTTCACACTGGAGAAGAACCGCAAGGCTGCAGAGAAGAGCTGCAGTTAGCAGCAAGAGGTTCTACAGCAGCAGAAACAGAACAAAGCAGAACAACAGGAGTGCGGAGCACAGGCAGAGCCGCAAGAGTGCGGAGCACAGGCAGAGCCGCAAGAGTGCGGTGCACAGGCAGAGCCGCAAGAGTGCGGCGCACAGGCAGAGCCGCAAGAGTGCGGCGCACAGGCAGAGCCGCAAGAGTGCAGAGCACAGGCAGAGCCGCAAGAGTGCAGAGCACAGGCAGAGCCGCAAGAGTGCAAAGCACAGGCAGAGCTGCAAGAGTGCAAAGCACAGGCAGAGCTGCAAGAGTGCAAAGCACAGGCAGAGCTGCAAGAGTATGGAGCACAGGCAGATGGAGAGGACATAAGGATAGACACAGCAGAGAAAGAAGCCACAGACAAGGAGACCGAGAGACTGAGTTCAGACAAGGTAATGGTATGAGACAAGGTACAGGAACAAAGACACAGGGACCTAGATATAGTGCCTCCTGGAGGGCAGCAAGGACTGGTACAAGACAAGGCAAGGAGCAATAGCACAGGGACCAGGATATTCTGCCTCCTGGAGGGCGGATGGACAGGTACAAGGCAAAGCTAGGAAAAAGGACTCAGAGACCAGGATATTCTGCCTCCTGGAGGGCAGACAGACAGGTACAGATACAGGACTGTCTATTGCTTTGGGGATCTGCTCCAGGGCAGTTTAGATTTCATATTTCTGTCTTTATGCTAAGTTAGTCCTCCGGCTGTGACGAGGCGTTTAGGGCATCGTAGGAACGCTCCACGGCTACTGCTAGTTGTGCAGATAGGATCAGGGGTCTGCAATCCGCTTAGTTACCAACCTCTCTGGTCTTCTGGTGGCCAGCCTGTTCCTGCCATCATCCTCAATGACCCATTCATAACAGGACCTGACAACTCAGTAGCAAGACACTAACTTAGTGAAGGCATTGCTCAGGCAGTTTCCACAGGGTGGCGCTGCCCTAAATACTACAGGCCTCTTGGTGATTGGCCGGGAGCACATTAGGCAGGTGCACACTGATTCCATAAGAACCAGAGCGTGCCGGCACCGCTCCCCTATGCACACAGCCAGGAAGCATGCAGAGAGCAGGCAGGAAGCAAGAGGCACACAGCATGGAGCCAACAGCAGACAGAAAACATAGTATGGCCTGGAGCAGTGAGTAAGTTGGTGTGTGGGGGATGGGAGGCCATGCAGTGATGCCAGCAAGGTTGTTACAATCGGCAGTGTATCAAATACTTATTTTCCCTACTGTAAGTGAAAATGTCAAATTTTAGTGTATTAATATGATATTTGCAACAATTTAACCCACATCCAAGCAAAACAGTTGTTCAACATAGTTTGGCATGTGTATATGTCTATGTACTCCAATTTTAATTTCCATCAGATTTCATAAAAATGTTTCTCAACAATCAAGAAATAATCAAGATATAATTCCCTGTTTTTTTATATAGTAAAGAGAAATATAAATGCAACACTTGTTTTTGGTCCCATTTTTCATGAGCTGAACTCAAAAATCCAAGATTTCTTTTATACAAAAGGCCTTTTCCCAACCAGTGGACACCAGTCACAGGAAGCCTTTAAATACAATTTCCAGCTCAGGGGAGGGAGGCCACACCCTGGCTTGCACAGAATGCAAAAATCCAAAGAAAAAAAACACAAAAATTGAGCTTGGTTTGAGTTGGCATACATGCAGCATATAAACGCATGTTCACATTGGCCATAAAGCATACAAAACCTGCAAAAGACAAAATGAGAAAAACCTGGTCCTTTTGTCTGCCCTTATTCACACACTGACATCAACTTTGACACATGATAAGGTTTTTAATATTAGATAGTGTAGGACCTCCTCAACCGCAGAGTCACCTTGTTGATGGTGGGACGGCTTTTATGCTATATTTGATCAAACACAGTATTACTAAGAACAGCAGTGTTTTTTGTCTTTTTGCCAGCTGTAGAGTAGGCCCCAATATCACTGTAACTTGTGGCCCCCTTCACTCCACGCTAGCACTCTGACAACCTTTATGCAACATTCTCCACTTCATTTGTTTTAATCAATACACCTAGCAAAGAGGGGTCAGCATGTTTTGTTGAGTAGCTTGCAAAATGGGAGTCTTACAGATAGTCAGAGCCAAGACACTTACAGCAGGGTTTTTCTCATTTTGTCTTTTGTAGTTTTTGTATGCTTTATGGCTAATGTGAACATGCATTTATATGCTGCATGTATACCAACTCAAACCAAGCTCAATTTTTGTGTTTTTTTTATACGCTACAACTGAATGCAAAATGTTTTAACAAAAAATGTGAGTTTTTAAACTCCTTGGAAAAAGCTGCGCATTTACAGAGTTACAGATCCCCATTGAAAGGACTATGATCGTAGGAATTAAAATAAAATTAATTTATTTTAATCACCTAGAAAAGAGGGGACATACTTTTTTTGTAAGAATCTGATGGTCCTTGCCTTGAACTAAGGGTCCTTTTAACTCTTTGAGCCAGAGATTTATACTTACACAAACGTAAGCCATGGGAAGCAGGTCTTAAAGTGAATCTGTCACCAGGATTGTGCTCAGCAACTTACAGACAGTAACAGGTTGGGGCCGCTATACCGATTAAAATGATACCTTGGTGATGAAATCCGTCTTGTGGTTGTTGTGGTTTAATCTGTATTTGCAGCTTTGAGTTAATGATATGCTCGTGCTCTGGGGCATGGGTGGGGCTTTATATTGTGCTCTGCTTACATATTCAACCTTATGGGCTTATGACAGATCACTGTTACATCACTGACCTGCCCCCTATTTTACATAGTACATAGAATATTGTGTGAAAAAAAGTCAACATTCATCACGGCGCCTGCTCTGTAGCATGATACAATGGATAATATGCATGTATTAATTTATGATTTAGTCATATAGTATTGTGGGAGAAAAAAGTTATTGTCATCAAAATGGCGCTGGCAGCCCTGCCTCCGCAGTAGCATCTATCGGGTTCCACTAGATGCCGCTGCGCAAGCGCCGCCACCAGTGCCATTTTGCTACAGAAAAAAAACAAATTTGGCTCAATCAAGATGGCGCCTGCTCAGTAGCATTTATCGGAACGTGATAGATGCTACTGCGCAGGCACAGCCGCCGGTGCCATTTTGATAGAGTAAAAAAAATTGACTCCATCAAAATGAAGATATTTGAAGATAATTTTTTTTATTCCCCACAGTACTATATGACTAAATCATAAATGAATATATGCATATTATCCATTATATCATGCTGCAGTGCATTAATGATACAATGGCTTGTATAGAGCGTGATAGTGCCTGCTGCCATTTTTTGCTGTGTTCATTCTTGAATTTTTAGAGGATTTTTATTTTTGGGGGCTTTGCTTTTAATTTTAGTGTTAGGACTCGCAAGTGTGAAGACTCTTGATGTGGGTTGCGAGCTTGCATATCATGGCCAAAATATCAATCAATACCTCATACATTCTGAATATTTTTTTGCACTTAATTTGTCAAGGTGTAGCCAAGCCCAGCATTTTTGTCTTTGTAAACTAGGGTGTTCTAATCTAATAATATGGGTGTATCTAATAGGCTGTAAGTCAGACACTGTGCAGACCTGTGTTTGACCAGCACCCTATACAAGCTGCTTTTGTGCAATTTAATACTACGCAATCACCCCCTCCATGAGTTGGTAGGTTGTGAGTGGTTGTCCCATCAGTATTTTTCACCTGTGTTGCTGTCATCTTTACTATGTGGGTTTGCTGGACAGTATTCTGCATTAGTTTTGAGACCTGGGCAAGTATATAGTGCTGCCCTTTTTTGCTGTATTAATTCTTGAATTTTAGGAAGGTAATCAACCACTACCACTGAGGACTCTTAATTCTGAATTTTTGGAGGATTTTTATTCCTATATTTGTGGCTTTGCTTTTAATTTCACCTGTTGCAAAGCCAAGAAAATGCGGAAATTGCCTGCCAGTCACTGTAATGTCATAGCCATCTTGGTAGTGGCATTACTATGATTGGCTGGCCACATTGCCTCATCAGACACATCAGCGCCATTGCGCAGCTCATAGACAGTTCTCATTGGAGGGAGAGAGTAATTGTCCAGGCCTGTGTGCACAGTTTTAGGAATCAGAGACCTCCAGTGTTGATACTTTGCTGAACCATCATGCTAAAAGTCCTTCTTAGGGTTAATCTTGTTGTCTGTTTTTTTTATGCGATACATTCTGCATTTAGCTTAGGGACAGCTGGAGCAGGGAGAATGGTTGAATAAAGCCATTAAGCAGAGCTTTGCAGTATGTTGCTAAATATATAGCTGCTGAAGGCGATGTTACGATCCATTTTTGGATCTGTGTCAGAGTCTGGACGCTCTTATATAAACCTTTTTCCTTTCTGGCCCTCGGGGGTTAACCCCTTTCTGCCATAAGACGTACTATCCCGTCCATGTGCCCTGGGACTTAATTCTCAGGGACGGGATAGTACGTCATAGCGATCAGCGGCGCCCACGTGGTGAGCGCCGCTGATCGCGGCCGGGTGTCAGCTGATTATCACAGCTGACACCGGGCACAATGTGTCAGGGGCGTCACGGACCGCCCCGACATGTTAACCCCTTGTACAAACATGATCGCGGTGTACCAGGGGTTAAAGGGAAGCATCAGCAGGGAGGGGGCTCCCTCCGTGCTTCCCTGAGCCCCCCACAGCAGCGCAATGTGCAGCGCTGCTGCGGGGGCTCTTTCCCTACAGGCCCCCGGATCCAAGATGGTGACGGGGACCTTCGGGGGCCTATAGGAAGCTGACTTCCTCACTGCCTCCAAAGCACAGGCATGAGGAAGTCTGCAGCAGTGCCTGTGACAGATCGCTGATCTGTCACAGTGATCTGTGATGTGACAGATCAGCAATCTGTCACAGGACAGTGGTGACCCACCTGGGACAATGTAATAAAGTAAAAAAAAAAAAGTGTAAAAATAATTTTAAAAAAATCGCTAAATAAATTAGTAAAAAAAAAAAAGTATTCCCCAATAAATTCACTTTTTGAAAATAAAAAAACAATAAAAGTACACATATTTGGTACCGCCGCGTCCGTAATGACCCGCCCTATAAAGCTGTCCCAATAGTTAACCCCTTTAGTGAACCCCTTAAAAAATAAAAAACGAAGCAAAAAATAATGATTTATTATCATACCACCGAACAAAAAGTGCAATAACGCGCGATCAAAAAGACTCATATAAATATCCATGGTACCGCTGAAAACGTCAGCTTGTCCCGCAAAAAACGAGCCACAATACAACGTCATCTGCAAAAAAATAAAAAAGTTATAGCTCGCAGAATAAAGCGATGCAAAAATAATTATTTTTTATATAAAAAAATATAAACCGGCATAAAACCGGCAAAACATAAAAAATGACCTAAATGAGGTATCGCTGTAACCGTACTGACCCGAAGAATAAAAGCGCTTTATCAATTTTACCACACGCGGAACGGTGTAAACGCACCCCCCCAAAAGAAATTCATGAAACGCTGGTTTTTGCTCATTCTGCGTCCCAAAAATCGGAAAAAAAAGCGATCAAAAAAATGTCACGTGCCCGAAAATGGTACCAAAAAAAACGTCAACTCGTCCCACAAAGAATAAGACCTCACATGACTCGGTTGATCAAAATACGGAAAAATTATAGCTCTCAATATGTGGTGATGCAAAAACTATTTTTACAATAAAAAGCGTCTTTTAGCGTGTGACAGCTGCCAAACATAAAAACCGCCATAAATAGTAAATCAAACCCCCCGTTATCATCCCCTTAGTTAGGGAAAAATAATAAAATAAAAAAATGTATTTATTTCCATTTTCCCATTAGGGCTAGGGTTAGGGCTAGGGTTAGGGCTGAGATTAGGATTAGGGGTGTGTTGGGGTTAGGGTTGGAGTTATAATTGGGGGGGTTTCCACTGTTTGGGCACATCAGGGGCTCTCCAAATGCAACATGGCATCTGGTCTCAATTCCAGCCAATTCTGCGTTGAAAAAGTCAAATGGTGCTCCTTCCCTTCCAAGCTCTGCCATGCACCCAAACAGTGTTTTACCCCCACATATAGGGTATCAGCATACTCAGGACAAATTGCAAAACAACTTTTGGGGTCCAATTTATCCTGTTACCCTTAGGAAAATAAAAAATTGGGGGCAAAAATATCATTTTTGTGGAAAAAATGATTTTTTTATTTTCACGCCCAGGCGTTATAAACTTCTGTTAAGCACTTGGGGGTTCAAAGTTCTCACCAGACATCTAGATAAGTTCCGTGGGGGGTCTAGTTTCCAAAATGAGGTTACTTGTGGGGAGTTTCAATAGTTTAGGTACATCAGGGGCTCTCCAAACGCACATGACACCCGCAGACCAATCCATCAAAGTCTGCATTCCAAAACGTCACTACTTCCCTTCCGAGACCCGACGTGTGTCCATACAGTAGTTTTCTCCCACATATGAGGTATCAGGGTACTCAGGACAAATTGGACAACAACTTTTGGGGTCCAATTTCTCCTGTTACCTTTGGGAAAATAAAAAAATTGAGACTAATTGATCATGTTTGTGGAAAAAATACGATTTTTTTATTTTCATGTCTGGGCATTATAACCTTCTGTGAAGCCATTGGGGGTTCAAAGTGCTCACCACACATCTAGATAAGTTCCTTAGGGGGTCTAGTTTCCAAAATGGGGTCATTTGTGGGGGGTTTACACTGTTTAGGTACATTAGGGGCTCTCCAAAGGCAACATGACACCTGCAGACCATTCCATCAAAGTCTGCATTCCAAAACGTCACTACTTCCCTTCCGAGCCCCGACGTGTGCCCATACAGTAGTTTTCTCCCACATATGGGGTGTCAGCGTACTCAGGACAAATTGGACAACAACTTTTGGGGTCCAATTTCTCCTGTTACCCTTGGGAAAATAAAAAAATTGAGACTAATTGATCATGTTTGTGGAAAAAATACGATTTTTTTATTTTCATGTCTGGGCATTATAACCTTCTGTGAAGCCCTTGGGGGTTCAAAGTGCTCACCACACATCTAGATAAGTTCCTTAGGGGGTCTAGTTTCCAAAATGGGGTCATTTGTGGGGGGTTTCCACTGTTTAAGCACATCAGGGGCTCTCCAAAAGCAACATGACACCCGCAGACCATTCCATCAAAGTCTCCATTCCAAAACGTCACTACTTCCCTTCCGAGCCCCGACGTGTGTCCATACAGTAGTTTTCTCCCACATATGAGGTATCAGCGTACTCAGGACAAATTGGACAACAACTTTTGGGGTCCAATTTCTCCTTGTACCCTTGGGCAAATAAAAAAATTGGTGACTAAAAGATCATGTTTGTGGAAAAAATACGATTTTTTTATTTTCACGCCCGGGCGTTATAAACTTCTGTGAAGAACTGGGGGGTTCAAAGTGCTCACCACACATCTAGATAAGTTCCTTGGGGGGTCTAGTTTCCAAAATGGGGTCACTTGTGGGGGGTTTCTACTGTTTAAGTACATCAGGGGCTCTCCAAAAGCAACATGACACCCGCAGACCATTCCATCAAAGTCTGCAATCCAAAACGTCACTACTTCCCTTCCGAGCCCCGACGTGTGCCCATACAGTAGTTTTCCCCCACATATGGAGTATCAGCGTTCTCAGGACAAATTGGACAACAACTTTTGGGGTCCAATTTATCCTTGTACCCTTGGGAAAATAAAAAAAATTGTGACTAAAAGGTCATGTTTGTGGAAAAAATATGATTTTTTTATTTTCATATCTAGATAAGTTCCTTGGGGGGTCTAGCTTCCATAATGGGGTCACTTGTGGGGGGTTTCCACTGATTAGGTACATCAGGGGCTCTCCAAACACGACATGGCGTCCAATCTGAATTCCAGCCAATTTTGCATTGAAAAAGTCAAACGGCGCTCCTTCCCTTCTGAGGTCTGCCATGCGCCGAAACAGTGGTTCCCCCCCACATATCAGGTATCAGCGTACTCAGGACAAATTGCACAATAACTTTTGCAGTCCAATTTCTCCTGTTACCCTTGGTAAAATAAAAAAAAAACTGAACCTGAAGTATTTTTTTGTGAAAAAAAGTTAAATGTTCATTTTTTTTTTAAATATTCCAAAAATTCCTGTGATGCACCGAAAGGGTTAATAAACTTCTTGAATGTGGTTTTGAGCACCTTAAGGGGTGCAGTTTTTAGAATGGTGTCACTTTTGGGTATTTTCTATCATATAGACCCCTCAAAGTGGCTTCAAATGTGATGTGGTCCGTAAAAATAAAATGGTGTTGCAAAAATGAGAAATCCCTGGTCAATTTTTAACCCTTATAACTTCCTAACAAAAAAAATTTTGGTTCCAAAATTGTGCTGATGTAAAGTAAACATGTGGGAAATGTTATTTATTAAGTTTTTTATGTGCCGTATCTCTGTGATTTAAGGGCATAAAAATTCAAATTTGGAAAATTGCGAAATTTTCAACATTTTTGCCAAATTTCCATTTTTTTCACAAATAAACGCAAGTGATATGAATGAAATGTTATCACTAACATGAAGTACAATATGTCATGAGAAAACAGTGTCAGAATCACCAGGATCCATGGAAGCGTTTCAGAGTTATAACCTCATAAAGGGACAGTGGTCAGAATTGTAAAAATTGGCCCGGTCATGAACATGCAAACCACCCTTGGGGCTTAAGGGGTTAATATGGGTTTTTGCCCCTGGTGGCCACTGGTGTTACTACAAGTTTAGTGAGTCTGCTGCTGGGTTCCCCCCGGTGGCCGATGGTGTTACTACATGTTTAGTCAGTCAGCAGGTGTGACCACTCCCTCCTTCCTATAAAGGGTCATCAGGTATTGCAATTCACTGTTGGTGACATTATTCATTTGGAGACCAACCAAGCTGGACTCAGGAGCAGGCTGTATTGCAGTGGAGCTCCAGCTATCCCCTTGTTCTGGTGCCTTACCCTGCTGCTCGGAGCATTAGCAGCAGAGAGAAGCTAAGTCTTGCTTTTTAGTTTATTATACCCTTAGGTGTCTGTTGTATCTTTCCCTGTTTGTTATTTGATGCAGTACATGTTTTCCCTGTCTCACCTCCTGGGGAGGGGGTTGGGGGTTTAGCTCAGGGCTAAACAGGAGATAAGGACAGGTCGGGGACTTGGGCCTCACTAGCCTCAAGTGTACCCCCAAGTTAAGGAGAGTCAGGGCACCCCCTTAGCCTGAGGGGCAGTTCAGGGGCCCAGGTTCCACATCTCCTGTTTTCCCCCTACTGCCCTGTGACAGGGTACCACATTTTTTTTGGGGGGGGGAGGGAATTGACTGTATTTTCATCCATACAGTTTAATCTGCTTTGTGTGAAATTACGATGGTTTGAAATTTAAAAAAAAATGCTTGGCCTGCTACAGATGACCATATTTTTGGACGAAAAATTGAATATTGTCATTCTTACAGTTTAATTACAGTTTAATGTGCTTTGTGTGAAATTAAGGTGGCTTGAAAACAGCTTGGCCTGCTATAGGTGACCAGATTTTATTGTTCAAAAATCAACTATTGTCAACCATACCGTTTAACCTGCTTTGTGTAAAATTACGGTGCTTTTACATTTTTGACTACCACTTGGCCTTCTAAAGGAGCCCACCTTTTTTTGTTTAAAAATGACTATCATACATACCATTTAACCTGCTTTGTGTGAAATTTCAATGGTTTGAAAATTTAAAAAAATGCTTGGCCTGCTACAGGTGACCACATTTTTTGTTCCAAAAATTGACTTTTGCCATCTATATAGTTTAACATGCTGTGGTAGATCAGCTCACTCAGCTGCACACAGGGGTAGACACAGGTACACTGTCTCCTTAAATCTTTCGTTGGTTTATTAGACATGTGGCATATACCCACAAAAAGTTAGAATAAATACAGCCCTTTGGGCAAAAACAGGAAAAACAAAACAAAATGGTAGACAGTCTCTGCATCTGCGGGGATCCACCCGCTCTGGATACTTACCACTCATTGGTTCAGCTTTTCTTTCTCAAGACACAAAGTTCTGGAATTCCTCTATCCAGCCCTATTGAGCACTGAGTGCCCCTGGAAGCTCACTATTTAAGCCCAAAAACACAGCCTGGGGTGGGGATAAGGTGGACAACCTCCCACCCGCTCTATGGTTCTGCCCAAAAACCCAGCCCTTAAAATGGCCGTTTATCCCCTCTTAACGCATAGTGTGCTGAAGGAAACGTCTTGTTTTCAAATCACTGAAGCTATTAGCCTCAATGAAACATAACTCCCCTCCAGCACTTTGCCAATGACTTTGATTGAAATTATAGTGGTTTGAAATTTTTAAATTCCACTTGGCCTGCTACAGGTGACCACATTTTTTGTTCAAAAAAATTACTATTGTCAGCAACGATCTCTGGTGCAGTATGTCAATTTGCATAGCCTGGGCCAACGCCGTATGGATGTGGACAAAATTACTCTGGCGAAGTGGGCACAGAGAAAGGATCTCTCTACCCTTCTGCACAGTTTCAAAATGGCTACCAAGATGGTTATTCTGATGCTGCCATCATCAGCCTCACTATTCCGGTCAAACTTTGAATAGTCTGAGGAAGGAGGTGGTAGTCCCAGAGGAAGAGGAGGAAGCGGAGTAGGATGCAGAAAGGATAACACTATCTCTAAGTTCTGAACTGTCAATGCACAAGAGGATGCCATGGGAGTTTGAATAAAAGTGATCGAAGGTGGTTCTTGGTACCAGACAATCTATTAGTCAAGTTGCAGAAGCTGAAGAGCAAATGGTGGAAGACGAGGCGGAATAGGTGAAGAGCGCACAACAGTCATGAAATGAAAAGGATAATGATCTCCTCTCTGTTGTCTGTGGTTGGCGGGAGAGGATGGAGGAAGCAAGCTTGAATGGTACCACGCCACCAGAATACCATGCATTTGGACCTCATGGAAGTGCCCAATACATGAGTGCCTTCTTGCTGCACTATCTGCAACATGATGCCGGTATTATTAGTATTAGAAATGGTGCAGACTACTGGGTTGACATGCTATAATATTTCCATGGTAGAAGAGTAAAAGTTGCCAGATGCTTCCCCCCTGGAAAGTGATGCGCGCATGATGGAGTATCGAAACACGCATGTAGACAATCTTAAAAGTGGTTTTCCCCAAGACAGCAATGAGGCACACAGTGTGCTCTGAAGTTGTAGACTTTCAACCCTGGGAACGTCAAGTCGTCAATGCAAAAACATTAGCAGCAGCAGTGTAAGTGACAGAAATTATTTCTGTGAGTCATTTCATACATTTTTTGCACCATCCCATGCACCTACAGAACGGAGTGCAAGTCTGGCACCTAGTGAACCACTGGAAAGGGTGGTGCAAGAGTATATCAAGCTCAATTTCGATGCCATTGGTGGGAGTTTGGACGCTTTTGTATTTTGGCCTTCAAAAATGGAAGAGTGGCTTGAGCTCACACGTCACGCCTTGGAAGCTTTGTCATGCACGGCAGCCAGCGTTCTCTCAGAACGTGTCTTCAGTGCTGCTGGTGGTGTTCTGCTGGATAGATGCATCTGGCTGTCCTCTGTAGACCCCCTAAGCTTCACCAAGATGAACAAGTATGGATCTCTAATGACTTTTGCACCCCAGTCACAGATTGGGCAGACTAGGCAATATTGTAGTTTTCAGTGTGCTGCATTGATCTCACATTATTGCAGTTTGTGACACCTTTTTTGTGGCTTAACTGGCTGTTGTTGCTACTGCTGATGATGTTACTAACAAGTGCTTTGGTGGCCCAACAATAAGAAGGTGTGTCCACCGCTGTTACTTTTACAATTTGCCTTTTTTTTTAAAGGACCTAATATTCCTCATATTCCTCCTTTTGCTTCTTCCTGAGTTAAGACAAGCCAAATTTTGATAAATGGAGACTCTTATTTGGGTATCCTTATTGTGTGCTGCATGTAGTGGCAGGGGTCTCAGGGCACCATTATACTATTTCTACTTTGGTACAAGTGATGCCACTTTAGTGGTGTGTGCCAATAATTTTTTGAAAGGTGGAGACTCCAAGTTGGGTCTCCATCTGGTGAGTTGCCTGTAGTGGAAGAGTTCTCAGAGTGCTAGACCTACACCTGTCACTCATCCACCTCTTACTGATCAATTTGTAAGCCAGAAATGCTCTGTCCCATCCATCCATGCTGAGCCATTCTACAATTTCTACTGTGGGTCAATTGATGCAACTTTTCCTGGTGACTGCCTTTAATTTTTAGAAATATTTGGACATCTTGTTGGGTTACCTTTGTGTTTCCTGTAGCAGTAGGGCTCCCAGAATGACAGGCCTGCATTTACTTTCAGTCAACTACCTGTGTTACTATCCTTAAATGTTTCTAACAATAGTAGTTCTAGAATCTCCTACTTGTCTATTTGACCTGAGTGTGGCAGAGCAGAAAAGCAGTTTGAGATTTTGCATGAGGTATCAGGGCTCCAAGCACAGCAGGCCTGCATCGGTCCCTCGGCCACATTTTAATTTTAACTTAAATTCAAAGCTGTAAATGCTGGTCCAGACCCTGTCTCATGCATGGAACTACCTGACTGCTGCACCATTATAACATTTCTACTGTGGGTCAATTGATGCCACTTTTCCTGGTGTCTGACCCTAACTTTTTGGAAATGTTTGGACTCCAAGTTGGGTCTCCTTCATGTGTGTTGCCTCAATTTGGCAAGGCTCTCAGAGCATCAGGCCTACACCTGTCACTAATCCACCTGTTACTGATCATTGTATAAGCTAGAAATATTGGTCCAAGCCCTGTCCTATGCTTCCATGCTGTGTAATTATACTATTTGTGCTCTGGGTCAATTCATGCCACTTTTCTTGGTGTCTTCCCCTAATCTGAGTTGTTTTGGCAACTTTTGTGCCACCCTGAAGGTGTTGTCTATGTGTTTGGCTTTGCCTCCCATTGAATTCAATGGGGTTCGGATATGTTGGGCGAACATCGGGAAGTTCGCCGATCATAACCGAACTGAACCTTAAAAGGTTTGCTCATCTCTAATTGGGAGGTCCAATAGTGCCCCTTCAAAGCCCCAGGCACATAGTAAAATAATGTGAACTATTGTTAATAATAAAAATATAATATACAGGTGCTTCTCACAAAATTAGAATATCATCAAAAGGTTAATATATTCAGTACTTCAATACAAGAAGTGAAACTCATACATTATACAGAGTCATTAAAGACCGAATGATCTATTTCAAGTGTTTATTTCTCTTAATGTTGATGATTATGGCTTACAGCCATTGAAAACCCCAAAGTCATTATCTCAGTAAATTGGAATAATTAACAAAAAACACCTGCAAAGGCTTCCTAAGCGTTTAAAAAGGTCTCAGTCTGATTCAGTAGGCTCTACAATCATGGGGAAGACTGCTGACTTGATAGTTGTCCAGAAGGCAGTAATTGACACACTCCAAAAGGAGGGTAAGCCACAAAAGGTCATTGCTAAAGAAGCTGGCTGTTCACAGAGTGCTGTATCCAAGCATATTAATGGAATGTTGAGTGGAAGGAAAAAGTGTGGTAGAAAAAGATGCATAAGCAACTGGGATAACCGCAGCCTTGAAAGGATTATTAAGAATAGGACATTCAAAAATTTGGGGGAGATTCACAAGGAGAGGACTGCTGCTGGAGTCATTGCTTCAAGAGCCACCACACACAGACGCTTCCCTTTTTCGGACAAGCTTTTTTCAGATGGACATTTCATTCTCCAGCAGGACTTGGCACCTGTCCACACTGCCAAAAGTACCAATACCTTGTGTAAAAACAACAGTATCACTGTGCTTGATTGGTCAGAAAACTCACCTGACCTTAACCCCATAGAGTATCTATGGGGTATTGTCAAGAGGAAGATTAGAGACACCAGACCCAACAATGTAGCCGAGCTGAAGACTGCTATCAAAGCAACCTGGGCTTCCATAACACCTCAGCAGTGCCACAAACTGATCGCCTCCATGCCACGCTACATTGATGCAGTAATGATGCAAAAGGAGCCCCGACCAAGTATTGAGTGCATTTACTGAACATACATTTCAGTAGGCCAACATTTCGGATTTTAAAATCATTTTTCAAGCTGGTGTTATAAAGTATTCTAATTTACTGAGATAATGACTTTTAGGTTTTCATTGGCAGTAAGCCATAATCATCAACATTAACAGAAATAAACTCTTGAAATAGATCACTCTGTGTGTAATGACTCTATATAATTTCACTTTTTGTATTGAAGAACTAAATTAACTTCTTGATTATACTCTAATTTTGTGAGAAGCACCTGTAATTAAAACAGTATAATTTCTAGTAATAAGCCTTCATCCAGCCTGCGGCTGGTCACAATCTTTGATTCTCTGACCAGTCGCATTTCTCCCAACCTGAACTAAACAGTCTCAAAGGCATGTATGAACCTGTGAAGTTTGGGTCCAGATACCCCACCAGACACTCTGGATTCAATTGATGTGTAAGTAGTTGGATAATAATACAGGCAAAAATAATAACTATTATTCTCATCTTCTAGAAAATTTTGCTAAGTCTCAGCTCCCCAGTACAATAATACCATGCATGATAACATAAATCACTTGTCAATGCTTCTCATGCATGTCTTGATTTGCATTCAATGTTTGCTTTTCAGAAATGAAATAAATATGGACTGACAACAAATTGGTGGACAGATCTAAGAATCCGGGGCGAACAATTTCGACAGCAAGGCCAAGTTCATCCACAATAAGACAGTGATGCCTGTGACATGAAGTCTCCATCCTCTGTTTGCTTATTCACAAATCCTGTTCTCCATGTAAACAGAGAAGAGAATAAAATGTGATTTTTCCTTGTTGATAAATGTGACCCATGTACAGTTGAAATCAAAATTATTCAACTCCTATTGAATTAGGTTTGATACTAAAACTTTCTATTGTTTGCAATTAAGCACTTTAACAAAAAGCAATGAAAATGGAAACTATCATCAGAAAATGACCTATTCTTTAAAACAGAGTTTTCTTTAAATGAATTTTATTTACAATTTTGACATTTTTTTTTCATATTACAATTTTTAAAAAAGAATAGATATTTCATAATGGCCACTGGGGCGTTTTTTTAGACTTCAACTATCCGATGTTCCGGGAAACAACACGTGTACTTTAGCCAATGCTATTTTATATACTGAAGCAATTAAAGAACATGTGCAAAGTTCAATGTGAAACGAAGCGAGACAGAGAGAGATGCGATATCGCCTATTGTGAACGATGGATCCTATGTAGTGATGAGCAAGTATACTCGTTATTTTGCCGTGCTCGGAGATTTAGTTTTTGTTGAAGTAGCTGCATGATTTACGGCTGCTAGACAACCTGAATACATGTGGGAATCCCCTAGCAAACAGGCATTCCTCACATGTATTCAGGCTGTCTTGCAGCCACAAATCATGCAGATGAGACGACGAAAACTAAATCTCCGAGCACGCCAAAGTACTCGGAGGACACCCGAGCATGCTCGGGAAAACCCGAGCAACGAGTATACTCGCTCATCACTAATCCTATGTTATCAGCTGTGTATGAAGGTGTTACTCATCATTGTAATCCGGCCTCTGCTGATAAGGAGCCTGTTGAAAACTCTTCCTGAAAGTACAGGAATGATGAGTCAAAAAAAGCCTCAATTTCCACAATGAAAATTGCAAGACTACTAATTTTGTTTTAAAAACCTGATTCAAACAGTAGATCATTTACTGGTGTCAGATTCCGTTTAAATACCTCAAAGCAACTAATATAATAAGTTGTTTCTAAACCACATACCATAGAAGAGAAAAAGCAGGACAAAGGCACAGCTGTATGACCTCTGGTTAATGAAGCTGCACACACATCAGGGAACACGGGTGCCACTTCCAAGGAAAATAGTCTGTATATCCATACAGAAGAAAGTGGAAAGGCACATTCTGTCCAGTGCAAAATAATCCCCTATTGTGGCATCAAGTTACCAGCAGCAGGCAAATAAAACCATGGAGCAAATACAGACGACGATCGATCGTTTCAGGCTTACATTGCGCTTCAACAGGTCATGACCTGTTGAAGCGCAACGTAAGTGCGAAACGATCATCGCCTGTACTTGCTCCATGGTTTTATCTGCCTGCTGTTGGTAACTTGATGCCACAATAGGGGATTATTTTGCACGGGACGGAATGTGCCTGTCCACTTTCTTCTCTATGGATAATAAGTTGTTTCTACAAGTTCAACACAAAATGCCACTTTTTAAAGAGATTGTCCACTTCTCGGATCACCCATTCTCAAGTAGCATGTTGCCTCCCAGTAAAAAAAATAACATTCATACTCACCTACGATGCCAGCACTGTTCAAGCAGTATTAGCACTGGTTCTCCCGGGGATTGTGTGAAACTCTCCCCGCCTTCAGACTAATCAGACATTTTTCACATGAAAAAAAAACATTTTTTACTTACATATAAGAGTAAAAAAATCCCAAACCTTCACATATTAGGTATCTATGTGCAATAGTATGGAGAATTAAAGCAACACATTTTTTTAGCATGAAAAATGTACAACAATACATTGAAATGACAGAGTTTGTGTCACAAGTAAAGTTACTAAAGTTACACAGCAATTCATACGAAACCCATAGCAGTGCTGAAAAAAAATAAAGCAATTTATCGGGCATAAAGCAATCTCATACAACCAGTGAAAAAAGAATCAAAAAGTGATAGTTGTTTAAAGTCTGAGAGACAAAACCAAAAGAAAAATTTGCCCAGTCATTGAAGCCCTTTCAGGCTTGGTTGTGAAAGAGTTAATACAAAAGAGCAAAGGTTTTCTTCTTTGAAACAATGCTGTGATTAATATCCCATCAGAATTTCCCAGAAGGAAGAGACAGAAGAAAGATAAGGTCTAAAGACTTTGGCTGTGGGAACCTTTACATTGATATGCCTTGAGGAATCTTTGGGGAGACGTCTTTCGGCTGTCAATCTCTCCATCACTTATAATGGCCCTTTAAATTGTAATGATGTAAAAGATCTTAATTTTTGTAGTGTTTTGACAGATAAACCATAACTCGAAACCATGGAGAATTCTCTGAGGAAGGTAAGATATGGTCTACGACTCTCAGTCACCGAGAAAGCTTTCATGAGATCCCATCAAAAAGAGACACGCTCCAGAGTCGCTTCGCTATCAGATGACCATTAATTTTTAATAGTGTTAATGTTTGTTTGTTAGTGACAGATGACTGGCTTGAAGTGTCTCCTGAATAATTGAAAATCTGGAAAGATTTCTGGTTCCTACCGCAGATTTATGTAGAAAAACCACGAGGTGTAACCTCTGCGCTGCATCGGGAACTAGGCAAAGTGCAATGATGACCTCCAGGGATGGATGGAAATTCTGCAAGTATGAAAAACATGGAGGCAGACAAATTTTATGCTGCTTTTCAAGAAGTTACAATTCAGGGAGGCGGAGGATTGGGAATTTCATCCATGCTGTGTGGCAAATTCAAAGCTGCCTGAGAGTGTCTCATTCTCTCTGAAGCCCTGTGGTATTTCATCACACTTAAACACCTGTGTCCATCAAAGCAAACATAGGAAGTCGGAGAAATGTTCCCTGGACTTTGTAATTTCACTGACTGACAGTTTAATATCTATTTATTTTCACATCTGACACTAGTAAAAGACAAGTTGGCTTCATGAATGTCAATACATTAGAATAAACAACTGTATTTTTAGGACAAAAAAGGAGTTTGGTTTTAGGCTCAGAACATTCATTATATATTTGGAGACAGTAGAGAAAAAGAAAAATTACAGTTCGCAAGATAATTAGCTTGGATTATTGATAGGTTACTGTGAATATTCCCCAGGGAGTTTATTCTTCGCCTGTTGTCTTCTTCATTTATGTCAAAATAGTTAATTACATTATCTAGACAAGTCAGCGCCGATGCTACACGACGGCCTGTAGAGCACCATCAGATCTCAAGATACAAACATCATTATTACCGTACATGGATATGTTAGACCTGATGAGGCCAGTGTTCTCTTTTTTCATCTGTGTCAGAATTACAATAAAATTATTTCGGAAAGACGTCTTGCCTGATATTAACCACTTTGATCACCCTGATAGTAACAGGACATCACTGTCATGGAGCCCGTGTAAAGCGTAGGCTCAGAGGCTGAGTACACGCCTTACTGGGTATGTGCTTGTTGTGTTACACAGCCGGCATCTGCCTCTGACAGCAGCAAATGAAGTGAGTTCCTATCATTTCTGATTAACCATTTAGATGACATTGTCAATCACTGACAGCAACAGCTAAAGCTTGCTCCATTCACTTCTGGTTAACAATTTAGATGACGAATTACCAACTTTTCACAAAAATATTGATTTACAGAAAAATAGAAAGTGCTACAAAGCCTCCAATTGCCATGAACGAAAAATATGTATGACCCTCTGAGGTCTCTTAGGACTCTATTCAAATCTTTTCAAACTTTTTAATGCAAACACAGTCTTAGTAATATCCAAGTGACCTCAACGTAATGTATATGACTATGGGTTAACGGATGGTCCCCATTCTACAGGGTATATGACTCCACCTAAATAAAATGGGAATGGTTGGTGATATCATCTTCCTGTTTGTGGCACATTAGTATATGGGAGGGGAAAAACTTTTCAAGATGGGTGGTGACCATGGTGGCCATTTTGAAGTTGGACATTTTGGATCCAACTTTATCTTTTCCAATGGGAAGAGGGTCCTGTGACACATCAAACTTATTGAGAATTTCCCAAGAAAAACAATGGTGTGCTTGGTTTTAATGTAAAATACTCTTTCATGAGTTATTTACAAGTTTATGACCACTTATAAAATGTGTTCAAAGTGCTGTCCATTGTGTTGGATTGTTAATGCAACCATCTTCTACCATTCTTGACACACTGATAGCAACACCACAGAAGAAATGCTAGCACAGGCTTCCAGTATCCATTGTTTCAGATGCTGCACATCTCATATCTTCACAGCATAGACAATTGCCTTCATATGACCCCAAAGATAAAGTCTAAGGGGGTCAGATCGGGAGACCTTGGTGGCCATTCAACTGGCCCACGATGACCAATCCACTTTATCACCAACCATTCCCATTTTATTTAGGTGTATCCATATAGGTGTATCCATATAGATGGCCCACCCTGTATATTTTTGTGCTTTAACACACAAAATGTATTAATTGAATATAGCTTTTTCTCTCTGTCTCTATTGTTAAGTTGCAAGCTATGATATCCCGTCACTATCCAGATTCACCACAAAATGGCTGCTGCATTCCCTGCCTCTGCTTTTATACAGGCTATAATAGTTCCTCCCTCCTGATTTTGCTATGCTATATGATGTGATAGTTGCAAGGCACAATTGTGAAGCCTGCCGTGCTGTACCTGAGGTTATGTGATCCTTCTCTGGCTAAAGCAATCTTCAGCAATATAAAATGGTGGTGGCCATATTAGGTGATTTGCATGAATGAAATGGCCAGCTGTTCATATTCGCTGGATTTAGCAGAGTCCCAAAAATTGAGCCCTAGTCTCATTCGAATAGCACATCTCTAGTTTATACTGTATTTTTCATACTGTAAGATGCACTTTTTCCCCAAATTTGGAAGGAAAATGGGGGAGTGTTTAATAGTTTGAATTTAGCTTACTGGGTGATGGGGATCAGCGGCAGTGGTGTAGTAGGGTCACTGCAGGAAACCGGTGGCAGGAGTGGGGTGCTGCTCCGGGCCGTGGGCCCAGAGGAGGGGGTGTCCCAGTGGTGCGAGGCAAAAGCCATTGATCTCCCAGCAGTGGGCTTCAGGAAAATGTTGGTGGTGCAAGGCAGGAGCTTGAGTCCCCACTGCACACATTGAGCTGCAGGCAGTGGGCACCAGGAAAATGGTGCCTGGGTTGGCGTATGGCAGATTTAAAGATTTATATGAAGTAAATTAAGAAACTTTTCAGAAATAGACGTGTTAATAGCATACTTAATCAATTAACAAAATAGAAAATGAATGAAAAAAGGAAAAATCTTACTCACATCAATATTTAGTGTGGCCACTCTTTGCCTTGAAAACAACATCAAATATTTTGGATACTTGCATGCAATTTTTAAACGAATTCGGCAGGGAAGTACATGCAAATATCTCAGATAACTAACCACAGATCTTCTGCATATGAGGCTTTCGCAAATCCTTCTATCTAATATATAAAGCTCAAAGTGTGTATGTATGTATGTATGTATGTATGTGTGTATGTGTGTATGTGTGTATGTCCGGGATAGGCATCCGCACCGTCGCAGCTACAGCCACAAAATTTGGCACAGTCACACGTCTGGACGCCGAGAGCGTCCTAAGCTATGTTGTGAGGCGAAATTTTAACCCCGCGCGTTCCAATTCACCAAACAATTTTGCCCCTATCTACATACTGGGGAAAAAGTGTGTGCGCGTCAAGCCCCGCCCCTCATTATGATGTCATAATGCCCCTATCTACATAATGGGGAAACAGTGTGTGCGTATCAAGCCCCGCCCCTCATTATGATGTCACAATGGTTGCCATGGCGATGCTGATGTCATCATAGGTTGCAAGCCCCGCCGCTCATTATGATGTCATAATGGTTGACTATGAGATGGAGGATGTGTGATGGGTATATGGGCACTGGACTATGGGATGGAGGATATGTATGATGGGTATATGGGCACGGGACTATGGGATGGAGGATGTGTGATGGGTATATGGGCACGGGACTATGGGATGGAGGATATGCATGATGGGTATATGGGCACGGGACTATGGGATGGAGGATATGTATGATGGGTATATGGGCACAGGACTATGGGATGGAGGATATGTATGATAGTTATATGGGCATTGGACTATGAGATGAAGGATGTGTGATGGGTATATGGGCACTCGACTATGGGATGGCGAATATGTATGATGGGTATATGGGCATGGGACTATGGGATGGAGAATATGTATGATGGGTATATGGGCACAGGACTATGGGATGGAGGATGTGTGATGGGTATATGGGCACTCGACTATGGGATCGTGGATATGTATGATGGGTATATGGGCACGGGACTATGGGATGGAGGATAATTATAATTTGTTAGAACTAACCACAGTTAGTTACTATGCCCGGGCAGCGCCGGGCTCTTCAGCTAGTCTCTTTATATAATCCCTGACAGGCTCATCACTTCCAGGACTTTGGGTCATTGTGCTGCTGAAGAATAAAATTGGAATCAAACTCCTCCCTGATGGTTCGCGATGATGGTTAAGTATCTGCCTGTATTTCTCAGCATTGAGGACATAATCCTGACAAAATTCCTAACTCTATTTTCTGACATGTAGCCCCAAAACTTACAAGGACCCTCCAGAATGTTTCACTGTTGCCTGCAGTCATTGTTATATCGTACTCCAATTGTTCAGTGAACAAACTGCCTTTAATTCCAAGTTGCAATAAATTGTGAAAAAAAGTGATTCTGCCATTGTTTTGAGGTTTCCTGTTTATGGTGTTCAGTTGTGCAGTGCAAATGATCTGGCAAAATGATTCTTCAGATCAGTGTAACTACATGGATATACCAGTGAGAGCCACTTGCAGTTTCTGAACGGCACATACTGGGGGGTAAAATGTTTGACTGCTAATGCAACGGAAACTCTGTACACCCAGTCAGAAAAATGTTCTGTCATTGGCAAGGCTTCAAACGCATCTAACCACAGTGATTTTACTTTAGGTAAACACATATTTAATAGGGCTACACTCGGGTTCCAAAAGATGTCTTCTCTTTTCGGTGAGCGAAGCCAAATGAACCAGATCACCAAAAAGTGCCGAACTGCACATTACTATTAATATTGACAACTTTGGGCTCTGACTGCTGTAGCAAATCCGTTTCTCTGACTTTTACCATAGACAGTTACACAGATGTAGCCATCCTTATCTCTACCTAAGTACAGATTGCATCGTGTGAGCGCTTATATATATTGTATTAGAGAGGTCACATTATAAAGGCTGCATGCACACCATATGGCAAGCCAAACACATGTTGTGCAGATTGTTTATTTACAAGGAACCTGAGAGCTGATTCATGCCGCACTATCCACCGCAGCACATATCAGGCACTAACTGCATGATTTCAGCCATGTGTATTTGACCGCGAAACGTTGGAGCTTTTCAGAGAAAAATATATCTTAAAAGGTGTGGAGGACAGAGTCATCTGGCCCCTTGGAGACAAGTTGGACAGTCCGGTCCCGGGCGACTTCTCCCTGCCTGCTCCCCTAGAGTGACAGGTCTCACCCTGCTTGCATATATAGGGAGAGACCTGTCACTCCATTGCAGTGGGCGGGAAGAACATGACTTTTAAATTATTTTTTCTCTAAAGTGCCACAGATTGAAACATATTAGCCTGAAATCAGGCAGCCAATGTGTGATACATGAATCAGGCAGCACGTATCTGCTGTCAGGTTCTATTTAAGGATTGCTACATCTTTAAAGTTCTCCTGAAAGTCATATCTGGCGGCGCTTAACTTTTTAAGTACTGTGAATCAATATTGATGGGTACAACATAAACCATAGATGTTCCTACAGCAGATGAGGCCCACGCAAGTGTAGATCTGTATTTGTGTTTTTTGTGCAGGAAAGAAATGGTGGTGACTATTGGCTATCTAGTGCTACTATGTTCTCACTTGTGCTTTTCTATAATATGCTACCATTTTGAATGATTTATTCTCCCTAAATTCGATTTGGGCAGATTTGATCGAATTCTGCTGGCAAAATTGTTTTGGTTCAAATAAATTTGGTCCAAATCGAAACTGCAAGTTGTCAAGAGGAATTGTTTTAAAAAGCCCTTTTAAACTGTTCGATCTTACTCTGCCTCCATCACCACTCCACCTTCCTCTATGCTGGTCTCCTGGCCAATCATAGGCCACTTATTAATCTTTTCCACTGGAATTGTGGAAGAACAAAAGGAGTGAAGATACAAAACTGTTTATAGTAACACCAGCACGTTTCTGCCCTGGACTGGCACCTTTTTCAAGGTTTAAAAACCAACTTGTTTTTTATGACTTGAGAAAAGCACCGATCCGGCACAGGAACGCATTGGTATTAATGGAAACCATTTAAGAATCCCAAGGCTCTCCATTCCTGCACCGCAGCCCATCTAAATGTGCCAGCTTCCATTCCTTTACCATTATACATCTGGAAAAGCCATTTTCTCTAGCCATGGGGCAGCAGCAGTGGGCAGTGGCCTTCCGTACCTTTATAGGGGTTGTGCCTGCATGTAACACCATTAGGTGAGCGCTCCCATCGCTTGTACCTATGCTTTCCTAGATGGTATTGCCTTATTTTGTGTGCACTTCTGTCCTTCCCCAAAACAGAAAATCAGTGCTGAGGACTGAGGGGGAATGGTGAGTATAAATTTGTTTTTACTTTTTCAATTTCCCTGCACAAAAGAAATTAAAATGGTGACCAGATACGAGTAAGTCTGAATTTTCGTGGAAATGCATAGTTAAAAGAATTTGTTTGGAATCGATCCGCTCATATCTAGTAACCATCCATCTTTAGATTACTGCTCAAATAAACAGAGTTATTCAGCTCTTTGATTCCTGCAGTTTTTTATGGTAGGGGGCTCCAGGCTTTGCTATGGGGTCTTATAAATATATGTTACTCATTTTAGTTAGGTGTTTAGTGCTAATGTCTCATCAATATGTATATAAAGTAAAGTCAACATCATACATACATAACATTTGTAAATAATATATGGAAAGTATACATACGATGTCATAAAATCATGTATTTTAATGAACAGTACAGCTTTTTCTGCACATTATTACAGATATTACAAGACCGCTTGGATTCCTGGGTTTTGTATACCAGTTCATAGCCTGAGGGTTTGTACTTTTATACAGCCGCAGAACTCCTTGGTGGCTTTGCACAAATCTATATTTTTGTTTCGCATTCTTTAGATTTACCGTTAGATTTTTCTCGCCCTGCATCATCGAATACAAGCGCTGTCCACAAGAGGGAGATCATTACAAAGTGCTGCGAACCGGCCTAATAAACAGATATTCCGGAGGTTGCAGCTCACAACATAAATTAATTCTGACTTAATGTAGTGTAATTAATGTTTTATATAAATACACACAGTACTGTATTTCACATCCTTATTTTGCAATAATTTAACTGGAAGACAAAAGAACATAAATAAAATACGGTATAAAATAAAAGCAGGGGCTGCAGAGTAAATATTAACATATATATGTGTGTATATGGCTCGTAGTTTCCCTGGGAGTTAACTATGAATCCCAAATTAGATTACATAATTGCATCTTAAAATAATGTTTGTTTGTTTCTATACTTGATGCATATATTTATTTATTTTAAAGGGCACCTGTCAGGTCCATAAACACTATTTATCTGTGGATATAGGGTTAATCGACAGGTAAATAGCATACAAGTCATATCTTCATGTGATATTGCAGCAGCGGCTACAGGGAGAAAATTAACATATATTCTCCCTGCGGCCGCACTCTTCCAGTTATCTGGGGCAATTACAGTCACTGTTAATGATGAGCGAATATTTTCAAATGGAATCAAATTTTACAAAACTATGCATTTGCCAAATTGTGGATTTTTTTTGTAGTTTGGCTACTATTCCTCTGAACCATAATGGGCCATAAAAAGGTTAAAAATGCTAAAAATATCCTTATACTCGTCGCTCACCTCTTTGGCCCCTCCGCTACTCACCGGCAAAAATCTAGTCCTCGCCACATCTTCTGGTGCTCCATCATTCACAATGTAATCCTTGTTTCTCGTGCACTGTGCCGGACTTCTGGGTGTCACAGCACCTGGGAGACTTCTGCGCAGGACCAAGGGAGGATACAGCGCATGTTGTGATGTCATGATGCCATTGACCTTCCGTGCGCCTGCTCAGAACCCATCCCGGCGCTATGACATCTGGACATCCAGTGCAGAGCGAGAGCAACCAAGATTTCAATGCAAGCATCGGGGAATCAGAAGATTTGGGGAGGACCAGACAGGTGGCGGTGAGTAGCGGAAGGGCCAAACAGGTGAGTAAAAGGGTTTTTTCTCTCATATAACATTTATTAGGTTCTGGTGTCTGTAGAGAATTTAATTTTAAATGAATAATTTGTATGATATATTTTTATATTTTATTACACAGCGTTGTATATACTGTTTTGATACTCGATCGCATTTTAATCATTGTCTGCAGTATTTGTATTCACACATGACTTGCTATTGTACTTTTTTAGTGACTACAGCCATAAACCTCACAGACGGAGTTACTATAGATGAATGTCAATGAAAACGAGTCTCCTAATCAAACAGAGTGTCATGTGCGAGCACAAGAGGACTGTGCATTTTTATTCCTTCTGATCCAGCAGAGCACAAAAGATTTCACCTTATCACCTTTCAACAAGACTGCTTTAACTTTGATCTTTTCAATTTTATTTAACTTCACAGAACCAGTAGTTGCCAAAACTTGTGATCGTTTAGAGGATGAAAAAAAATGGGAACTTGACACTTGGTTAAATTGTGCTGCAATTTTTGGATGCTATTCGCTTTACATTACATTAATTTATATCTTTATCACAGTGGATAAAAAAGAAACCTGCCGATTTAAATTACCTTGCCATAATATAACACTGAGACAGTCTAACTGATCAGTGATAAGCTTTTAAAGGTAATCTGACTGTCAATTCAACCCTCCCAGCACCATTGCATATATGGGCATGCAGGTTTTTGGAAGCTAAATTCATCAAGATCTTTATATTTTCTATCTGTTGCTGCATTTCTGAAAAAAATATCAATTTACTTCAAATACATATGAGGCATTAAGTATGCTGGGCAGGGCATAGCACTTCCCAAGACTCTGCCTCCCAAGGCTGTTTCCTCACCAAGAACTAACCTCTTTATCTTTATTGATAGTTCACTGTCAGACACCAGGCAAGTAAATTATATGAGATATCAATCAAGATAAAGAGACTGGTGCTAGGCAGGGAAACAACCTTGGGAAGCAAAGGATTGGGAAGCATACTGTCCTCATACACGATAGCAGGGTGTGCAATGAGAAATGTAGCTAAACCTCCTGTCTTCTTTAAGAAAAAGAGGCTGTAAAATTGTAACCTTCTTTTATTGATTGCAGATGTGACAGGAAAGGGTGAAACTATATGATGCAATAACAGGAGCATTTCAGAATATATAACTGCACAGAGCATAAAATACAGATAGTCTGCAATGCACAGTAACATGAGCTAATACATAGGTACCATGAGGTAATACATAGGTAACATGAGGTAATACATAGCTGATGATTACCTATTTAATACAACAAACGTTATAAACACAGGATTATAACACCTAGATAGTGCTTACCAACTATGCTTAGAGCAGGCTGTTTTAGAAGCATGAAGAACACGAATGGTGTAGTTTCTCCTAAGACACATGGAGGAATAATGGCTTCTGTTCCCCTCACAGTGTCATAAACAAGACTATGATGTAACAGGAACAATCCCACAACACATTGCAAATTAAACTAGAATCTATGCATTAAATGGCCAGCAGGTGGTGCTGTTACCTTACAGTATGAAATATATGAAGGATTAATACACACAAAAATACAATGTCTGTAATAATCGAAGACATAAAAAAATCACTAGACCTTCTAGACAGCAATTATATGGCTGGACAGAACACTCCCCGCTTGACGTCAGCCGACATCACTATTGTGTTTATTGGACGAGAACTGTTAGGAATCTGTGTCCTGCCATACTTATGCAGAGATCCAGATCCTCACATTTGTCTCCAGAGGCTAAGTCCTTTCAGCCAGCTTCTGAGCATGCTCCTGGAATGATCTCCCATTGCAGTTCAGGAGTCAGGTGCTCAGGTCCTGCTCCTGATTCCATTGGCTTAGCTCAGGGCTCTGGAGATTTCTGGCAGGTCCCGTACGCTATAAAAAGTGTGCATGGTCGCTATGCCATGCGCTAGTATTTTCATACTGCTGCTGTATGTATGGTGATGGATGCTTGGACTGGTGGCTGACTTATTATGAAACCCCTTCCCTCTGATATTACGACTGTGTGAGTGATTGGGCAGCTGCCAATAGCAGCGCTAGTGTCAGCGTGCTCCAGCTATTTCTGTCTCAGCAGCTAGCGTCCTGCATCGCGCCAGCGATATCACGGTGTCTCCGCTGAGGCTCCGTTCTCACCACGCTGCGTTTGCAGTTCCTCAAGCGTTCGCAGTTGCGACGTCTCGCACCTCTCTCTCACAGTAGGTCTAGACGGAGTTGTCCTGACGTCTAAGGCTACTCCTGTGACTATTTATACTGTGTCTGCTCCGCTGGAGTCTGTGACCTAGAACAGACTCAGCGGTTTTGTATGCTTTAAGCGTGCAGCTCTGTGACCTTAACAGAGCTTGCTTTAGTGCACTTGGTGCAGTGAACCCCATGCACATTACCGCTACAGTGCTCTGCCTCTCTAGCAGCGGTCATATCACCTGCTGCATGGTGGACCCCGGGCGGCGAACACGTTTATTTATATTTTTTTAAGCGTGTTCCGCCGCCGTAACATAATACTAGCGCCAGGGTCTGGCTAGAGATGGCAGATCAGCAGCAGCTGTTACAGCTTGTGCGTCAGCTCGAGGCTTGTCTTGCTACCCTTGAGAGGTCTCTCGCAGCTGCGCAGGCTACAGATGCTGCCGTCCAGGCACTTACGGACGCTGTAGGGCGTATGTCCATGTCCGCCCTTGCGCCAACAGTTACCCGCCTCCCGTTGCCCAATAAATATGCTGGGGATGGCGCCTCCTGTAGGGGTTTTATCAGCCAGTGCTCGATACACCTAGAGCTGCTGGCTGCCCAATTCCCTACGGAGCGGGCTAAGGTGGCTTTTGTCATCTCCCTACTGTCGGGCAAGGCGCTGGAATGGGCTACGCCTCTGTGGGAGCGTGGTGACCCCGAGATTCGGTCCTCGGCTAACTTGCTGACTGCCATCAGGCAAGTTTTTCTCGGTCCTCGGGTCATGCATGATACGTCCCTGCAGCTACTCGCCCTTACTCAGGGGTCACTCTCGGTTAGCCAGTATTCCGTCCGTTTTCGGACACTGGCGTCCGAGTTGGAATGGTCCGACAAGGCCCTAATCCCCGTTTTTTGGCGAGGTCTAGCGGAGCATGTGAAGGATGCTCTCTATACTAGAGAGATTCCCACTAGCTTGGAAGAGCTAATCTCAGTCTCCTCACGCATCGATCTCCGTTTTTCGGAGCGCGGTATGGAGCGAGCTCACTCCAAGCGCAAATCCGTTTCTGCTCCCAAATTTTTTGTACCCCTTGAGCTAGACGAGCCTGAGGTTCTACCTCCTGAGCCCATGGAGGTCTCTCGCACTAACTTTAATACAGACTCTGACCGGGAATCCATCTGCGGTTGTCACCATGTCTGTGCGGTTTCTCCGGAAGCCGGCTCCCCGCAAAGGTCGGAGTCTGAGCCGGCTATCGAGACCTTTGTCCCTCCTCATCTCAGGGCTCAGGTGCTCGCCTGGGCACATGCGCCTAACACGCACCACCATCAGGGCTATATGCAGGTCTCAAAGCTGTTGGCTGATGCGTATTGGTGGCCCCATAGAGCTCGGGACATAAAGAAGTTTATTCAGGCTTGCACCTTATGTGCTCAGCCTAACCCTCCTAGACAGAGGGCAGCGAAATCTGCCGACACGCGGCAGCGTGCCTCTGTCACTCCAGCTCCTACTATCTCCCAAGTGTCCCTCTTGAAACCTGGTGACCTCGGTTCCTCTGATGCCTGCCAGGTGTCTCGGGTTACTGTAACCCCTACCTGGACATCAAGCTCGCCCTCGGACGAGTTTGAGCCCTATGCCACCAGAGGGCACAGGGTATTCGCCCGGAGGGCTCGGGGAGGAGGGGGCCTTAGGAGGGGGGGTAATGTTAGGAATCTGTGTCCTGCCATACTTATGCAGAGATCCAGATCCTCACATTTGTCTCCAGAGGCTAAGTCCTTTCAGCCAGCTTCTGAGCATGCTCCTGGAATGAGCTCCCATTGGAGTTCAGGAGTCAGGTGCTCAGGTCCTGCTCCTGATTCCATTGGCTTAGCTCAGGGCTCTGGAGATTTCTGGAAGGTCCCGTACGCTATAAAAAGTGCGCATGGCCGCTATGCCATGCGCTAGTATTTTCATACTGCTGCTGTATGTATGGTGATGGATGCTTGGACAGGTGGCTGACTTATTATGAAACCCCTTCCCTCTGATATTACGACTGTGTGAGTGATTGGGCAGCCGCCAATAGCAGCGCTAGCGTCAGCGTGCTCCAGCTATTTCTGTCTCTGCAGCTAGCGTCCTGCATCGCGCCAGCGATATCACAGTGTCTCCGCTGAGGCTCCGTTCTCACCACGTTGCGTTTGCAGTTCCTCAAGCGTTCGCAGTTGCGACGTCTCGCACCTCTCTCTCACGGTAGGTCTAGACGGAGTTGTCCTGACGTCTAAGGCTACTCCTGTGACTATTTATACCGTGTCTGCTCCGCTGGAGTCTGTGACCTAGAACAGACTCAGCGGTTTTGTATGCTTTAAGCGTGCAGCTCTGTGGCCTTAACAGAGCTTGCTTTAGTGCGCTTGGTGCAGTGAACCCCATGCACATTACCGCTACAGTGCTCTGCCTCTCTAGCAGCGGTCATATCACCTGCCGCACGGTGGACCCCGGGCGGCAAACACGTTTATTTATATTTTTTTAAGCGTGTTCCGCCGCCGTAACAAGAACAGCAGAACGAGTTCCCCTACTGGCCTGAGGAACAATTTGGTTTCGCCTTGTTTTCCTATTTTTACTTCCACCTTACGTACGATTCCATCCTTACTTGGGAATGTCTGGGTAATGAGACCTAATGGCCATTCATTTCTTCGAGACTGACAGTCTTTCATTAGTACTATATCGCCAGGCTGGAGGTTAGGCTTGCTGGTTTGCCACTTTCTCCTCAGTTGCAGAGTAGGCAGGTACTGTTTTTTCCACTTGTCCCAAAAGGCATTAGAGACTCTGTACTTGTCTCCATCGACTTCTGTAACGGTCTTTAACATTAAATTCTCCAGGTGGAGAGCAATTAGGGTCAGTCTTCTGCGTAAGCAGCAGGGCTGGGGTCAGAACAGTTGGGTCATCAGGATCACTGGAATTTAGAGTCAACGATCTGGCGTTTATGATGGCTGACACTTCGGCCATGAATGTTGTCAAGCTTTCGTGTGTCAGTCTTGCAGATCCTTCCTGTAAGAAGATTGAATCAAGGATTCTCCTTGCGACACCTATCATTCTCTCCCATACACCTCCCATTTGTGAAGAATGTGGTGGGTTAAAAGTCCAAGTACACCCATGTACACTTAGGTATTTTTCTACGACCTTCATATCCAAGTTGGAAGAGAGTTGCAGTTCTCTTGCTGCTCCGACAAAGTTCGTGCCTTAGTCTGAACGAATATGTTTGACGGGTCCTCTGATGGCAATGAAACGCCGGAGAGCATTTATGAAGCACGAAGTGTCCATAGATTCAATTACCTCTATGTGGACGGCTCTAATGGATAGACAAGTGAATATAATCGCCCATCGTTTCCCTTTTGCGTGGCTTCCTCTGATTTGTCGGACAACCACAGACCAAGGACCAAAGACATCTAGACCGATGTTGGTGAAAGGTGGATCTGTGCTAAATAGGTCATATGGAAGATCTGCCATCTTCGGAATCTGTGACATACCACAAAGTTTCTTGCAAGTAACACAGTTAAAGATGAATCTGCACACACATCTCTTAGCTCCAACTATCACAGACCAGATGTTCTTAAGGCTCCCACTGTGAACATACGACCTTGGTGTTTTGTCCGCTCGTGATAATGTTGAACAAGAAGAGTAGCTATGTGATGTTGTCCAGGAACTATCACGGGATGTTTCTTTGCAGAACCTATTTTTGCCTCTTTAAGGCGTCCCCCTATTCTTAAGAGACCGTCTCCATCCATGACTGGGTCGAGTTTCCTCAGAACACTATCTTTTGGTATTGGTCTTTGATTGGTTACACAGTGGATTTCTTCGGCATAGTTTTCCCGTTGTACAGTTCAGATAATTATATTCTTTGACTGCTCTAGCTGTAGAGCTGTGTGGACGTGTTTACCATGGTGCCAGTGGTCCTCAAAGTCTTGAAGTGTAGGTGCTAACTCTGCATGACAGTTCTTACATATCTTCTCCATGAAGGTTAAGAAATGGTTTCTCATCTTTGGTCTACTACAGAAGCTGTGCATGAGGGAGACAAAGTGTTTGTAAACTTATTCTCTGTTGTTAGGCAAGAGTTGTCTTGAGGCTTGATGGGTAGAGATGCAATCCAGCTCTTCGTTTTGTCGTGCACCATTCCTTGCTCCATCATCTCTAGGAACAGTCTATCTTCAAATGACATTGCTGTACTATTATCTTCTTTGGCCTTGCAGAAGACCGTACACCCAAGGTGATCTTGGTCGCAATTCTGAATGCAATCATCATTGGCACGACTCGCTAAAATACTTGGTGTTGAAGTGCTGTGTAGCAACTCCTTTATGAAGTAGAGATTTTCACATGGTTGAAGGAGAGATGGACGTCCATTCTCGAGAGTCCTGGTAAACATGTTGTTAACCACTGTCGGTTTGTGTGCACCTCCTAAACAGACTTCTCCTACAATGACCCACCCAAGGTCGAGTCTCTGAGCACATGGAGTGTGAATGGTGACGGATACATGGTTCTGGTGACTGACTCATTTGAAACCCCCTCCCTCTGATAATACGCATGTGGATAGGGAATTAGTTTAGTAGTCAGCACCAGTCAGTGGCAAGCCTTAAGCCACTGTGCTCACCGCACCGCTATGCTAGCGTCGACATCGCGCTTGCTTTTTGCTTTGTTGTCGAGTGGCAGTGTCCTACGCCGTGCTGTAATTGCAGCCCTCCTTGGCATCCGCAGAAGCAACGCCGCTCACACGGTAGGTCTAGAGGGACGCAGCTCCTCTGTCTTGGGTCCTGCTCCTGTGACCAGATACCGTGTGTGCATCTACCTGAAGCCTGTGTCACTAACAGGTTCAGCGTTTTGTATGTTTTTTGTTGCGGCACCTCTGTGTGTGAACAGAGGCCGCTCTGCGCACTCCGGGTGAAGTTTAAGCCGTGTGCATCATACCGCTATATTGCTTGTCTGCCACCACTTAGCAGCAGTTATACCACCTACTGCATGGTGGACCCCGTAACTTGTTGTAGGCCTAGCACACTGCTGCGTTCGATGTCAGAATATACGGCAGCTTCTAAGGCTTCTGCTTCTGCTATGTCAGCTGCTGTTTCTTTTTCAATAGCAAGTTTCTGTAATGTTGCTTCAAGGCGCGCTTTCTCTGCATCCAGGCATGCTTGTTGTAGTTTCAATTCTATCTCTTGCTCAGCAAAGGTGCTTCTTGCTTTTGCCGCTTCAGCTTTTGCGCGGGCAATAGCGGCGGCATTGCTGACGGATGATGTCTTGGAGGAACCAACTCGTGATCTCATCTTGAAAGAGGATGCTCGTCCTTGAGACATGATTCAACAACAGTTATGCGACCACTGTGATATCCCGTTGTCGGCTCTGCGTGGATAATGGCGGGCTCCGTATGGTCCGATTATTCTGTCCGACCTTAGGAGGTTGCTGCAATATCCATATGTTTGGATAATGGCGGGCTCTGTAACGTCAGATCTTCTGAGCTTGTTCTCAGCAGTTGTTTCACTATACTGTCCTCACACACATTAGCAGGGTGTGCAATGAGACATGTAGCTAAACCCCCTGTCTTCTTTAAGAAAAAGAGGCTGTAAAATTGTAACCTTCTTTTATTGATTGCAGATGTGACAGGAAAGGGTTAAACTATACGATGCAATAACAGGAGCATTTCAGAATATATAACTGCACAGAGCATAAAATACAAATAGTCTGCAATACACAGTAACATGAGGTAATACATAGGTATCATGAGGTAATACATAGGTACCATGAGGTAATACATAGGTTCCATGAGGTAATACATAGGTAACATGAGGTAATACATAGCTACCATGAGGTAATGCATAGGTACCATGAGGTAATACATAGGTACCATGAGGTAATACATAGCTGATGATTACCTATATAATACAACAAACGTTATAAACACAGGATTATAACACCTAGATAGTGCTTACCAACTATGCTTAGAGCAGGCTGTTTAAGAAGCATGAAGAACACGAATGGTGTAGTTTCTCCTAAGACACATGGAGGAATAATGGCTGCTGTTCCCCTCAAAGTATCATAAACAAGACTATGATGTAACAGGAACAATCCCACCATACATTGCAAATTAAACTAGAATCTATGCATTAAACAGCCAGCAGGTGGTGCTGTTACCTTACAGTATGAAATATATGAAGGATTAATACACACAAAAACACAATGTCTGTAATAATCGAAGACATAAAAAATGACTAGACCTTCTAGACAGCAACTATATGGCTGGACAGAACGGGAAGTGCTCTGTCACGCCCAGAGCACTTAACACTTCATTTGCTTATGAATTAAAATGATAAATTGTCAGGAATGGAGCAACAGGTAGAAAATATAAAGGTGTTGATGGATTTAGCTTTCAAACACCTGCATACTAGTGATGAGCGAGTATACTCATTTGTTGAGTTTTCCCGAGCATACTTGGGTGATCTCCGAGTATTTTGGCGTGCTCAGTGATTTAGTGTTTGTCGACTCAGCTGCACGATTTACGGCTGCTAGACAGGCTGAATACATGTGTGGAATTCCTATCAAACAGGCAATCCCCACATGTATTCAGCCTGTCCAGCAGCCACAAATCATGCAGCTGAGTCGACAAACACTAAATCTCCGAGCACATCCAAATACTCGGAGATCACCCATGGAAGCTCGGGAAAACCAGAGCAACGAGTATACTCGCTCATCACTACTGCATACCCATATATGCAGTTTGGATGAACGGGTTAGTAACTATGCTCTTTACAGGCAATAACACTATTGCCATTGTGTGGAGAAAACAGAAGAATAGATATAAGTAAAGTAATTTACCAACTTGCATCTTAAATGTGCACATATTTAGCCATTAAACGGCTGTGTGCCCATGTTGCGTTTTTTAAGCATTTCCGCAGTGCTTTTAGACAAGTGTTTCTGCTGCGGAAATGCTTAAGAAAAGCATATAATGTAATAGAATGGAAAACTCACATGTTGTGCTAATGGTGCATTTTTTTTCCGCTGCGGAAACGCTTAGCGTAAAAAAACGCAACATGTTCAGTAATTGTGCGGAATCGCATGCGATTCCGCATACATACACTATAATTGCAAAAACGCATGGGAAAACGCATGTCAAAACGCTTAACAATCGCGTCAAAAATGCCTGTCAAAAAGCGCATGCGTTTCTGCTCAGGAAAAAAACGCTTGAAAAACGCTACATGGGCACATAGCCAAATAGCTGATTCACACACACTTTTTAAAAACTATTCAAAATACCACGCATTTCATGCATTTATAACTTATTTTATGTGTTCTTGGTGGCATTTTTTTCCCAGCTATTTAGAATGGCCTTTTTGAATTTCTTAGAAAAGCCTTTGTAGAAAAACTCCAGTAAAAATTCAAAACATAGAGCATGCAGCGTCCTGACAAAAGCATCACTGTCCCCAAAAACACATTAAACACTGTTTATAAAGCCATTCTTAAAATGTACTATAGACTTTAAAGGAAAACTATCATTAGAAAATGATGTATTCTTTAAACGTTTTTGTTTAAATTGACTTTTTTATGTTTTTAGCAATGTTTTCATTTTCATTTCATATCATTTTCATATCACAATCTTTTTAAAAATAAATTTTAAAACTCTTGCAATTTTCACACTGACCACCATGGTTTCTTTATACTCCAGATTCCTGTTGTTTCAGGAAAAACAAAACAGGTACATTGGTTATAATAAAGAGACACTGACTCTTGTATTGCAGCATCTAATGAGCATGTACAAATGTAATTGCAAATTAAGGAGGAGCAGGGTCGGATGTGACATCTCCAAATGTGATTGGTGGATCTTGTGTTATCAGCCATGTATAAGGCCGGTTTCACATTAGCGCATTTTCAGCGTGCGCACGGCCGGGGGTAGCTCCGCCCCCGAGCCGGCTCTCTGCCCGGCGTGCCCGCCCCTTGCTTGTAGCGCCGCCTACTAGCGGACAGCTGCGCCTGCGATCGGCGCACCCTATCTTTAGCATAGGGTGCGCAGATCGTGCGCAGGCCTGCGCTAGTTGCGCTTTGACCTGCGCTGCGCACTTTTGACGGTGCGCCGTGCGCGCCAAAATCCGAAAAGTTTGATTTTGGCGCGCACGGCGCACCATCAAAAGTGCGCAGCGCAGGTCAAAGCGCAACTAGCGCACGGCCTGCGCACGATCTGCGCACCCTATGCTAAAGATAGGGTGCGCCGATCGCAGGCGCCGCTGTCCGCTAGTAGGCGGCGCTACAAGCAAGGGGCGGGCACGCCGGGCAGAGAGCCGGCTCGGGGGTGGAGCTACCCCCGGCCGTGCGCGCGCTGAAAATGCGCTAATGTGAAACCGGCCTTAGAGGTGTTACCTGTCATTGCAGTCCTGTATGGACCCAATATAGCAAAACTTTAACACCAATATTCTGAAATAAAAAGCTTGAAAACTCGCAAAATTTTCTCCCAGTTCGAAACTGCACTAAAATTTTGTAACTTTTGGCAAACTCAAGCCTATTTTGCCCAACTCTGCCAACACAACATGAATCAAAGACAGACTGCGATATTAAAGCTGTGTATGTTCTTCTCTGAAAATTTCCAGTGTTCCAGGGAAAATATGCTTTGAATGCCAGCCGGGAACCATGATACTAGGATGACTAGTCCAAGACCCATGCTAAGCAGGGTCAGGTGATTAGAGTAGTAGTAGTAGTAGAGGCGCTGCTTTGCCTGTGATGGAGCGATAATTGCACATGCGCAGTTAGCCGAGTCACATGATGAAGAGTAAATGATGTGACACGACCTACAATCACCATAACACCGGCGATGCTTTGCCTGTCATTGGGTGATAATCCCACATGAGCGGTTTGCCATGTCACGTGACGGCAAGTATATGATGCCACCTAGTCCAGGATCAGATAGTGTCGACGTGCTCTCCATTTTGTTGCATCCTGGAACCCTCTGGATTGGACGACTTGCTGCCTTTGCAATGATGATGTGGACACACTATGAGGAAATATTGTGATATGCTATTGTCGTATGGTACTTAGGATTTGTAAACTAGGTATGGAATTGTATGATGTATATTTAATATTGCCATTTGTAATCTATGTTGTATTTATGGAGTTTGATATGTAAAGTGTGTTGATGAGCGATCTGCTGTTAATGGAGAGGGTACATGGGCTCTCATTGGTGGTTCTGGAATTATCAGTATTACTTAAGCCTGCTGTTGCACTGTTTGTATGCTTGACAAAGACTTGTATCTGGTGTGAAGAGTTGCACTGTATTTGGCGTAATAGAATATTTATTTACTTCACCCAAGTTTGGACACTGTCTTTTACTTAGTTTGCAGCAATTTTTTTCCTTGGAGTTTTTTTAATGCTGCATCATCCTGTGGGTATGATAACTCACTTTCCTAATGTGTCCTATATGAATGTGGTGGGCAAATTTCTACCTATTGTGATGCTGAGTCACTTCTCTTGGCCAAGCTGTGAGACAGAACAGTCAGGAGTCTGAGGTCAAAAGCCAGGAAAGTACATCAAAAACAGAAGGAAGAGACAAAAGCAAAATCAGGTAAAGCCCCTGTCACACAAAGCGATGCACCAGCGATCCCGACAATGATATGACCTGGTCAGGATCGCTGGTGTGTCGCTACATGATCGCTGGTGAGTAGTGTTGAGCGATACCATCCGATATTCAGAAATATCAGATCGGATTGGATCAGCCCGATACACAAAAAGTATCGGGTATCGCCGATTCCGATGCCGGAAGTCCCATTCAAGTCAATGGGATAGAAATATCGGAATTAAAAAAACCCCCTTTCTTGCCTTGTACATCCTGTTAGGGAGGGGGGAAGAGTGTGGGCGGTGCGTGGGCGGACACTGTGTGTGCGGGCGGGGTCTGTGTGGGCCTCTCGGGGGGTCTGTGCCGACTGTCGGGGGCCTGTGCCAGCTGCCGGCGGTCTATACGGGCCTCTCGGGGGTCTGTGCCGACTGTCGGGGCCTGTGCCGGCTGCCGGCGGTCAGTACGGGCCTCTCGGGGGTCTGTGCCGACTGTCGGGGGCCTGTGCCGGCTGCCGGCGGTCAGTACGGGCCTCTCGGGGGTCTGTGTCGACTGTCGGGGGCCTGTGCCGGCTGCCGGTGGTCTGTACGGGCCTCTCGGGGATCTGTACAGGCCTGTCGGGGGCCTGTGCCGGCTGCCGGTGGTCTGTATGGGCATCTCGGGGGCCTGTGCCGGCTGCCAGGGGCCTGTGTCGGCTGTTGGTGGTCTGTACGGGCCTCTCGGGGGCCTGTGCCGGCTGTCGGTGGTCTGTACGGGCCTCTCGGGGGCCTGTGCCGGCTGTCGGTGGTCTATACCGGCTGCCGGGAGCCTGTGCCGGCTGCCGGTGGTCTGTATGGGCCTCTCGGGGGCCTGTACCGGCTGTCCGTGGTCTGTGCGGGCCTGCCGGGGGTCTTGTGTGTGCAGGCATCGTCCGATGGGACTACAAGTCCCATCGGTCGATGCCTGCTACAATGACAGTGATTGACACATTAGCCAATGATGGGACAGTAGTAGTCCCATCATCCGGCTAATGTGTTGAATGTAAAAAAAAAAAAAAAACATACTACATATATACTACATACATACTACATACATACTACATATATACTACATTCATACAACATACATACATACTACATACATGCTACATATATACTACATTCATACAACATACATACTACATACTACATACATGCTACATATATACTACATTCATACAACATACAACATACATACATACTACATGCTACATACATGCTACATATATACTACATTCATACAACATACATACTACATACTATATACATGCTACATACATACTACATTCATACAACATACATACATACTACATACTACATACATGCTACATATATACTACATTCATACAACATACATATATACTACATACATACTACATATATACTACATTCATACAACATACAAACATGCTACATATATACTACATTCATACAACATACATATATACTACTTACTACATACATGCTTCATATATACTACATTCATACAACATACATACATAGTACATACATAGTACATACTACTACTGCATACATACTACATACATACTACATACAATACATTCATACAATACATACATATAGACATACAGTACATATAACATAGAGTACATACTCACCATCACTTGTCACTTTGTTCCCCGAAGCCAGTGTCATCTGTGGAAAAATATGAAAATAACAAACAAACAATATACTCCCTGATCCGCAGAAATCCACGTGTGTCCCACGCCGATCTCCAGTGGAGAACAGCAGCATCAGCTGATGCGACCGCTCTCTACGGGGCTCCAGGAATCCAGTGACGGGAGGTAGGTATCCTTCTGCACTGTATTCCTCCGCCACTGTAAAAAAAATAGTCCCTGGTCTCACTTTATGGCAAAAGCTGCGTGGGAACTTTCTCACACAGCAATGCCAAAAGTGAGACTAGAGACTATTTTTCTAGGGATCAAAAAAATGTCCTGGACATTAGAGCACGATCAGCGATATCCGGCGTGGGGGCAGGTCGCTGATACGTGTCACACACAGTGAGATCAACAGCGATCTCGCTAGCGATCTCGCTGTGTGTGATGGGGCTTTACATTCCAAGATCAGAATATAAGGAGGATAGTGGATCAGAGCAGAAGGGGTTAAGCAGACAGATGTCAGAATGATGGTTCAAGATGAGGCAACAAAAGATCTACTACAGAAACTAAGGCACAGAGAAACAAACCACACAGTAGGTGAATGTACGTCTGGCAGAGATCTGGGAGTAACAGCCCAGTTAAGTAGCCTGGCAATCAACTGGGACAATGAACATCTGGAGACAGCCAGCAACTCGCAGTCTCAGATTGAAAAGCCGAGATGTCAATCAACATGTTGACAGCTCAGCACGCCCGTGCACCAGACTGGACAACTGAGTTGTCAATCTAAGTACTGACAGCTTCTGCGCTCCCCTGTAAAAGATTGGACGGGTGAGCTGTCACTATCTGCATCCCAGTAGTAGAGAAACCTGATGAAGACGAGGTTACCGTTGAAACGCGTTGTGGACTTATCAAATACACCCGTGTCCTGTAGTTCCTAGCTCTCCATTGACTGTTCTTTTACTCTACTATTGTACCCATCCTCCATTGGAGGCAGATGGCTGGAGCTTCGGTGGACCACCTGCTTGCTTAACCAACCCAGCTAGTCTGCTTTCTCTGCGCTCCCCAGTGACCACAACCTATCTGACTGCTACTATCTGCATCCCAGACACACTGAGTGGTGGACACATAGTCCAAGAGGCCAGTCCCCATTTGCTTCTCTTTGCACCTCTCTCTTACAATGACAGGTTTCTCCTTATTTGTGTGTTCAAAGAGAGACCTGTAAGTCTAGCGGGGTGGGACAGGGAAGCGCTAGCAGGGACTAGTCATCCCAGAAACATTATCCTTGGTCAATTTTTCAAAATATATTTTCGATTAAAGGCCACAGTGTTTCATAATAAAACATATCCGACTGCAATAGCGCAGATGGTCACTCATTCATGCTGCCTGTTATTTGGGCAGCATGAATATCCAGTCGAGTTCCCTTTATAATAACATTTGGCAACTTGAGGTGCTGACTTATTAATTCGGGGAAAAAGGACTCAGAATGCACCACTGACACTAGAGAGATGACTCAACCAATCAATTCAACAACTTTAAGATTAAAAGTTTATAAAGCACATAAAAGTTAAAACAAAAACAATTTTATATTTCTTAAACTGCAAAAATGTGATAAGCCCTTTATAACCACATTTACACATTCATCTAAAAGGCCCTCAATCTCCTGATTGTTTCTTCTCATCTGAAAAAATGAATCATTTTTCATCAGTACGCTGGATCTAATTTTCATCCATTTTTGACAGTTTCATCCATTTTTACCAGCTTGCTCTAGCAATCAGTCGGTGAAAAATGGACATCACTAGGATGGACTTGGATTTTTTTTTGAGTAGACCCATTCACTAAAACAGGGAAGTTTGGTCCCCAAGTCAGACTTAAGTAGGACATGACTGTTTTTTTTCTATCCGTACTATCAACAAGCAAAAATAAAAACATGACAAGTGAGAAAATCAGTATCATATAAAGTATGAATAGTATCAATGTGCTGTTAATGAAAAACATTTTTAGCAAACATACAAGAAAAACAAATGTATGCCCGACACCTATCTGTTGACTCCAATTCAGCTAGGACAAACACAAGCTAACCATTTCAAGAGATCAGAACAATATTGTGTCAATCCAAATTCAATCATGCACATTAAAGTAAAATAGGCCAAACCTGTCAGTATGGCGGTTTAAGCTGAAAGTTGAATGTGTAAAAGAGATTTCCAACTCTCCCCAGACAGATGATGTTGGGGAAAAGAAGGATCCAGCCTGCTGAATTTCAGAGGCTGATTCTTTTGTTCTCCCAGGAATAAGGTGCTGCCAAAAAAAGTCTGGCAGCAGCTTTATCAATGAGAACACGAAGCCGGGCATTCCTGTTAAGGGGGGGGTGTCAGGAAATATAGCTATACAATGTGGGAGTCTTTAAGGTGAAGAAAGGATCACCTGCCTGTGACTTAAAATTTAAATATAGCCATCCTTTGTATGAAAAACACTAAAAATTAATATTATCTCTTATTTGCATCCCCAAAAAATTCTGGGATCATTCTCATCAATTCTTCCATGCTTACTCTATTTCAGCCCCACAAATAGTGAATAAAAGTTAGGTAAGTCAACACAAATAATAAAAATAAGTTTAATAAATAATAAAAAAAAATGATATTTGTTTTACACAAAAATCAAAATTAAATGCAAATTTTGTGAGATTTATTCACAATTGCATATTATTAATAGTTATTTTTTAGCATGGATTCTATTATCGCTGTTCTACTATTAACATAAAGAAAGTAAAGTAAAAATTTGTCTATGTTTATGATTGAAAAGTGACAGATATATGTCAATTTAGACTATTTATAAATGAGGAATCTTAAATCATTGTGACATGGATGCTATGATTGAGAGGAGGATGTGACAAGGGCTCACTAAGACATTGGATATCTGCATTAGGGAATCATTTATGATGGTTATATTATACAAATGCAAATATAAATGCAGCATTACCTTATCTTATCTTTTTTCCACACTTTTTATGTTATTTTAACCTCCTAGATTATCTCACAGACTATTAGTGCAATCAATATCTAATGGAGAATTGTCCCTCCCTGATGCTTATACTCACAACATAGCCATTTTATTGCACTGATGGATGGATTGAAAGCATAACTCTAAATCTTGTTTATGGAAGAAATGTAGCTTCATTTGCTAACTTTGCCATGACATCTCGCTAAGCTCACCAGCACACTTACTCAATCCACCTTGAAATCAGACACTCTGTTAATGTATAATTAAATCATTTCACTATAGCAACTGCCTGTACAATCTCCGACTGCCTACATTCTAATTTCCAGAACTCTTTTGGGCTTCACAATGAATTACTCAATGTATCCACATCCAAACTGTTATCTAATGGACTATTTCCAGGATAATCTCCTAATAAGGTATTAAACCATTCCAGCAAAGCCAGGTAGGTCTGGATTAAATCCTAGCACTGCAGGTCTTAATTAGGAGCACCTGGCTAGCTTTGACTAAGAACCAAGAAATGGGTTCACCTTGTGTCAGTCTGCTGGATGCTGAGCAGAGTGGAGTGTATTGAACTTGGTGAGTGCCCAGCCAAAATGTGAGCTGTAGCTGTGAAAGAGACAAACCAGAGTTTATTTCTGAATGGAGATTACACAGGTCAGCTAGGAAAACTGAGCAGTATGTGTATTGGTGCTGCAGAGTAACATGTGGAAACTGCAGTACGTTCAGTGTAAACTGTGAATGGAGTTGAATACTTCTGTTTTATGATAGGGTCTAAGAAGTAAGGTTTCTCCTTGTGGAGAGTGACATGCCAGCTGTGGCTTGTCAAGGTAAGGAGACTTATTCGCCGTGCAATGCTCCTCTGGGAAAATAATATGCAAATTGCCTCTTCAGAAAGAAAGAGGACTTTTACTCTACAGCGCCACCTATTGGTAGTAGCGATCCTACAAGTCACAATCAACCCTTTAATGAGTCTTATAGTATGACTTAGGATACAAGCTTCTGATTTGGCTTGTATCCTAAGTCATACTATAAGACTCGTTAAAGGGTTGATTGTGACTTGTAGGATCGCTACTACCAATAGGTGGCGCTGTAGAGTAAAAGTCCTCTTTCTTTCTGAAGAGGCAATTTGCATATTCTGTTTTATGATGGAATTTGTTGGAGCTCAGGCTAAAGGGGTTACTGAGATTGGTAGGACCGGACCTCTTCTGTGTTTAAAGTTTGCTGCAGGAAACAGGACTGTAATCTGCTCAACTAAGCCCACACTGACATATACAGTGGGGAAAAAAAGTATTTAGTCAGTCAGCAATAGTGCAAGTTCCACCACTTAAAAAGATGAGAGGCGTCTGTAATTTACATCATAGGTAGACCTCAACTATGGGAGACAAACTGAGAAAAAAAAATCCAGAAAATCACATTGTCTGTTTTTTTTTTTCATTTTATTTGCATATTATGGTGGAAAATAAGTATTTGGTCAGAAACAAAATTTCATCTCAATACTTTGTGATATATCCTTTGTTGGCAATGACAGAGGTCAAACGTTTTCTGTAAGTCTTCACAAGGTTGCCACACACTGTTGTTGGTATGTTGGCCCATTCCTCCATGCAGATCTCCTCTAGAGCAGTGATGTTTTTGGCTTTTCTCTTGGCAACACGGACTTTCAACTCCCTCCAAAGGTTTTCTATAGGGTTGAGATCTGGAGACTGGCTAGGCCACTCCAGGACCTTGAAATGCTTCTTACGAAGCCACTCCTTCGTTGCCCTGGCGGTGTGCTTTGGATCATTGTCATGTTGAAAGACCCAGCCACATTTCATCTTCAATGCCCTTGCTGATGGAAGGAGGTTTGCACTCAAAATCTCACGATACATGGCCCCATTCATTCTTTCATGTACCCGGATCAGTCGTCCTGGCCCCTTTGCAGAGAAAAAGCCCCAAAGCATGATGTTTCCACCACCGTGCTTTACAGTAGGTATGGTGTTTGATGGATGCAACTCAGTATTCTTTTTCCTCCAAACACGACAAGTTGTGTTTCTACCAAACAGTTCCAGTTTGGTTTCATCAGACCATAGGACATTCTCCCAAAACTCCTCTGGATCATCCAAATGCTCTCTAGCAAACTTCAGACGGGCCCGGACATGTACAGGCTTAAGCAGTGGGACACGTCTGGCACTGCAGGATCTGAGTCCATGGTGGCGTAGTGTGTTACTTATGGTAGGCCTTGTTACATTGGTCCCAGCTCTCTGCAGTTCATTCACTAGGTCCCCCCGTGTGGTTCTGGGATTTTTGCTCACCGTTCTTGTGATCATTCTGACCCCACGGGGTGGGATTTTGCGTGGAGCACCAGATCGAGGGAGATTATCAGTGGTCTTGTATGTCTTCCATTTTCTAATTATTGCTCCCACAGTTGATTTCTTCACTCCAAGCTGGTTGGCTATTGCAGATTCAGTCTTCCCAGCCTGGTGCAGGGCTACAATTTTGTTTCTGGTGTCCTTTGACAGCTCTTTGGTCTTCACCATAGTGGAGTTTGGAGTCAGACTGTTTGAGGGTGTGCACAGGTGTCTTTTTATACTGATAACAAGTTTAAACAGGTGCCATTACTACAGGTAATGAGTGGAGGAAAGAGGAGACTCTTAAAGAAGAAGTTACAGGTCTGTGAGAGCCAGAAATCTTGATTGCTTGTTTCTGACCAAATACTTATTTTCCACCATAATATGCAAATAAAATGAAAAAAAAACAGACAATGTGATTTTCTGGATTTTTTTTTCTCAGTTTGTCTCCCATAGTTGAGGTCTACCTATGATGTAAATTACAGACGCCTCTCATCTTTTTAAGTGGTGGAACTTGCACTTTTGCTGACTGACTAAATACTTTTTTTCCCCACTGTATGTGCTTGCTGAGTGAACTACTTTTTTATTGCTATAATTTTGTGCCCAGGAGAGGATGTTTTATTTTGAATCCCTTGGAGTTTTATGAAAGCAATAAATCTGAATGTTTGGACCAAACCATATTGCCTGTGTGAACACTATCTAATGTCTGAAATTAGAAAAAGGTAGAAGAAATGCAGCACTCACCCATAAGCTGTAATAAATGAAGTCCTTTATTCAACCATACAAAGTATTTGGACACAGTTCATGGGACAAGCAGGTGCAGGAGAATAGCAGGGATATCACCTGGACCCGTTGAAGCGTCTACGATGCGAAACAGCCATCGTTCGGCTCTATCCCCACTAACCTCCTGCACCTGCTTGTCCTATGAACTGTGTCCAAATACCTTGTATGGGTGAGTGCTGCATTTATTCTACCTTTTTCTAATTTTGGATGTTTTTCAACTCTGTGCACCAACAAACCTAAGTGAGCATACCGCTGTTCACTCTATGCCGTTTTCTCCAGTACTGCAAGCCTGAAGATTTGGTCTTAGTGCCATTCACTTTCCTCTCATTTTTTTACTATCTCATGTCTACCTGAGAGTGTGAATCCCTACATCATACACATATACAGTAAACCACCTTACAAAATATTGCAATCCATTCACTGCAAAATTTTATGTCAAAAGAGACATTACTTGGTTTGAAAACAATATATCAATGCCTAAAACAATTCCCAAAGCAATATATAAACTACAGTTGAAACCATAAGTTTACATACACTATATAAAAAGACACATCTGCATGTTTTTCTCAATATCTGACATGAAATCAGAATAAACCTTTCCCATTTTAGGACAATAGGGATTACCCTAATTATTATTTGCCAAAAGCCAGAATAATGAAAGAGAGAGAATGTTTTAAGGCATTTTTATTACTTACTGCAAAGTCAAACGTTTACATACACTAAGATTACTATGCCTTTAAACAATTCTGGAAAGCCCATGTGATGATGTCATGTGTTTGGAAGAAGCTTAGGGCGAAACGTGTGTCAGGGTGAAGGGGGACGCCGGGTCTATCCACTCTTATCCATTCTGCGCTCCATAGGTTTAAGGTAATGTGTTTTACACTTCTTTACCTTGTATTGTCTCAACTTTTAGTATGAGGCTTTACTATGGCCTGTACATGTGGTTTCAGGTGTAGATTTATTATGGGATGATTTATGCAACCTTTCATTTGATCCACCATTAACATTGCCCCCACTTGTCTTACACTACTTCTGCATACAATTCCTATACTTTGCATTTATTATGTACCAGACAGTATGGGTTTGTTATAAGTCTATTTTTGTTTCTTAGATATTTTATTGGATTAGTTATTTTTTCTACCATACTTACCAACCATTGCCTGTGTATTTAGGATTTTTTCCCTTTACCATGGTCTTGTATAGGTGACACTAATAACCAAGCTCATGTTGGATAGCACTGGGTTGCCCCTTACTGGGCACTCTGCTACTATTTGTTTTGCTCGATTTTATCTTTCTATTTTGGTTTTATGTATTGATAATAAAATGCTAATCTTTTAATCTTTACATATGGTTCTCTTCTTCCGGCTAGTTACTTGTACAAGTCCATTTGTTGATATTCACTGTTCTGAGTATACAGAGCGACGGCTGCAACCACACCTCCGGGCGCAGTTACAGCTGCTGATCTGTATACTCTGAGTGGGGACTGAATTCGCACCGGCGCCGTCCCTGAATGCTTTCGAGGGAAATAAAGTAAATTTTTTCCCTGCAGCATTTGAATAAGTGCAGGCACTGGGCAGGTTAATAGTGCTATCAACCTGCATATTAACTCTATATCTGTTGGTTATTAGTGTTTTTTTTTCTGGTGACAGGTTTCCTTTAGCAATATAGTAGAGTACCAAATTTAAGGTTATCCACCAAGATGGTTGTTTTATCACTCCCATATCACAACCAGACCTTTCAGCCATTAGACTTTGGATAAATTAAACTCGACGCATATTCAGAGAAGACGACATTTCCAATTGGGAAACATTCTTTCACTCCACTTTTATGAAAGTACGGCAGCCCACGATAACTTGGTATGCTACACTTCAAAAACACTTCTGCCTCTTAGAGTTTGTGGCACAGGTGCTTTGATACCCTGAATCTCATTCTCTAAGCTCTGTGTTGTTAATATATTTTCTACCCCTTTGCCTCCTCATCTACCCCATGTTATATCTTATTGCTAAGCTGATACCTTACTGTGGGTTTGTTATTGAACCTCTAAGTCATAGTCTTGACACATTTTTTAAATGACCTAAGGTACTAGAATGTCCTGCTTTTCAGAATTATCATCTCTTAGTCCACAAAGATCTATATTTATGTTATGTTTTAATATTTGATAATGTTTTATAATCTATTGTGAGCCTTCCTTATTTGGAAAATGAAATAATAATAATGAAATAATAATAGTAATTACAGCATAGGAAAATATTGATTAATGAGATAGTGAAATAGAAAAAAAAAATCCAATCAGTTCATCTGCCAGGTACATAGTGATTTCACTCCAAAACAAGAATGCAATCCAAAAAGATGTACAACATTCCCCTAACTTCAATAAAAATCCATGCGTTTATTCAGCATAGCAAAAAATATAATTTTCTTCATAGTTCCGTACATACAGCGTAAAACATAATGTATGAAAAAAATGGCAAAGAAAAAATACACCAAGGCATCACATTTCTGATCTTTGTGGTCCTTTGCAATTACATGTGGAATAAAACTATTTATGGTCATTATATACCTTGATTTTTAGATTTTTTTTTGCAGTTTCCCTCTGCAGTCTCTAGTCAATAGAAGCCTTAGGGTCCCGTTTCACTAAGCAATGCACCAGCGATCCCGACAACGATACGACCTGGTAAGGATTGCTGGTGCATTGCTAAATGGTCACTAGTAAGATGCCAAACAGGCAGATCTCTTCAGTGACGCAGCAACGATCCGGCGATCCGTATAACGACCTCGCCGGTCATTGGGACCTTGTCACAAAGCAGCTATTTTGACGACTCACGCCTGCGTCCCTGAGTTCTCCGTCGCCAATGAGGTCGCTCATCGGCGTCAAACACAGAGATACGCGCTGGCCAGCGGGACACTGATGATGAAAAAATGGCCAAGGACATTCAAACACGATCAGCAATATCCAGCGGGGGGCCTGGTCGCCGCTACGTGTTTCACATAGCGAGATCGCTGGCGAGGTCGCTGTTGCGTTACAAAATCGGTGACACTTCAGCGATCTCGCTGTCATGATCCATGCGGGATCAGGACAGATGAAAGAACAGGTAACCTTTTTTTTCCCCCTTAAGCTGTGTTTAAGTGTGGTTTAAGTGTGGTTTTTGCCCCCGGTGGCCATTTGGATTATTGCACTGTGGTGCCGTTTGTTCTAAGATTGCCCCCAGTGGTGGTGAGCGTCATTGCACTCTGTTTCTTTAGTTAAGTGCACATGTTTATAATGCAGGTGTGATTTCTGGCTCTGCTATAAAAGAGTCACAGGTGTTGCAATCAGCGTTGGTGATAGTATTAATTTCAACCATCCTTGGTGGAGGAAGGAGCTGGAGAACGTTCCTTGCAGCACTGTCTTAGCCCTGGTGTGGAAGGAGTCATAGGGGATTTCCTTGTAGCTCTGACAGAGCTTGGTGGCAGTGATTCAGGAGGAGAGCTGCATTCTGGTGGTGGACTCTGTTGCCAGGAGCAAGTGCAACAGATTAAAGCTAAGTGGTGTTTCCCTGTTTGTGTTTTTTCTTCGTGTGTATTAGTACAGTGGTGGGGCCAGTGCCTGCGCCACGCAGCTCCCTAGCAAGGGATAGGAGTAGGGTGTGTTAGGGCAACATGTATCCTGAGCGGCGCCTGGTGTGGAACCAGCCTAGGGAACGTTAGGAGCGTTAGGGACACTGACTCAGGGGAGTGCAGGAGGTCTCCATGTCCCCTTTCCCTATCGCAGGGCCCACCGTTGTAACTGTTTTCCCTTCCCCTTGTCTTGCTGTTTTAGTTACCGGCCTGTGGGCTGTGTCACATAGAATCATAGAATCATAGAATCGTAGAGTTGGAAGGGACCTCCTGGGCCATCTGGTCCAACCCCCTGCTCAAAGCAGGATTCGCTAAATCATCCCAGTCAGATGTCTGTCCAGCCTCTGTTTGAAGACTTCCATTGAAGGAGAACTCACCACTTCTCGTGGCAGCCTGTTCCACTCATTGATCACTCTAACTGTCAAAAAGTTTTTTCTAATATCTAATCTGTGTCTCTTCCCATTCAGTTTCATCCCATTGCTTCTAGTCTTTCCTTGTGCAAATGAGAATAAAGTTGATCCTTCTACAATGTGACAGCTCTTTAGATATTTGTAGACAGCTATTAAGTCTCCTCTCAGTCTTCTCTTTTGCAAACTAAACATTCCCAAATCCTGCAACCTTTCCTCATAAGACAGGGTTTGCAGACCGGTCACCATTCTGGTCGCTCTTTTCTGAACTTGCTCCAGTTTGTTGATGTCTTTTTTAAAATGTGGTGCCCAAAACTGGACACAATATTCCAGATGAGGTCTGACCAAAGAGGAGTAGAGGGAAATAATGACTTCACGTGATCTAGACTGTATGCTTCTGTTAATACATCCTAGAATTGCATTTGCCTTTTTTGCTGCTGCATCACACTGTTGACTCATATTCAGTCTGTGATCTATTAGTATACCCAAGTCTTTTTCACATGTGCTGTCACTTAGCCCTATTCCTCCCATTCTATATATGCTTTTTTCATTTTTATTGCCCAGATGTAGTACTTTGCATTTCTCCCTGTTAAAAACCATTCTGTTAGTTGCTGCCCACTTCTCCAGTTTATTTAAATCTTTTTGAATCCTCTCTCTCTCTTCTCTAGTATTAGCTATCCCTCCTAGCTTTGTGTCATCAGCACAACTGTATCACGTGCCGCGTCTTGTTTACAGTTACCGGCCTGCAGGACGCATCACACAGGACGGGTCCACGTGACATTATCACCAACCTATAATTTTTTTTTTCTGCTGAGCCATGGACCCAGTTCAGCCCTTTGCCCAAATGCTGCAGACCCTTACTAATGAGATTAGGGGGCTGCGTGGAGGGTTGGTGCGGCAGCTACAGCTGTTGGTGGGCTCTGGGGGCTTGGTTCAGGAACAGGCTCAGCAAAAACCCAAGATATCCCTCCCTGACAGATTTTCTGGAGGGAGAGATCAATTCTTGGTATTCCAGCAAGCCTGTAAACTGTATTTCAGGCTGCGCCCTCGTTCATCAGGGAGTGAAGAGCAATGGGTGGGAATCATTAAGTCCCTTAAAGGGGATCCCCAATCCTGGGCCTTCTCCCTACCGGATGATTCTCCATCATTGGTGTCTGTGGATGAGTTTTTTGCGGCTCTGGCGCTTGTGTATGGGGATCCTGATGGCATCGCCCTGGCGGAGTCCCGAATCCATAGGTGTAAATAGGGAGCCCGGGTTGCTGAGGACTACTGCTCAGAGTTTAGGAGATGGGCCACTAACACTCAGTGGAATGACCCTGCGCTTAGGAGTCAATCTGTGCAGGGTTTGTCTACAAAGTTGCAGGATACTCTGGTGCAGTACGCCGCCCCAGGGGTCACCGGAGGCCGCCATGTCCCTTGCCATCCAGGTGGATAGACGCCATAGGGAAAGACATATACAAAAAGTGCCCCCTGATGTCTTCGCTAGGGAGGAGGACCCACCAGTGCGGACAGAGGAACCCAGACAGCCCGGTGTTGTTGATACAAAAAGGGGATGTCTGCGGCTCATCGTGGTGGGGGTATGCTTTTCCTGTGGGAAGCCTGGCCATTTTATGAGAGCCTGCCCAGTTCATGCCAAGTCTCCAGATGAACCTATTCAAGTAGGAGGAGCTAGTTTGTATTCGGAGCTGCCTACGGTTCGGGGAGTGGTGTCGGCATGTTTGTACTGTGGGCAGACTGGTCATGTCCTGAAGGCTTGCCCCTTGTGCGCCAAATTATCTGTGCCATCTGAGAAGCCGCAATCCCCTTGGTCGCTTGGAGGGAGGCGACCAGGGAGTTTACATTTCCTCCATTTTGCCCTCCCAAGGTACCATGTCAGCAGAGGTCTTGGCTGACAGGGTACCGGAGGTGATACCGGTGCTTGTGGACAGCGGAGCAGGAGTCAGTCTGGTGGATGCTCGCTTTGTCCAGACTCATGGTCTGAGGTGTAGGACGCTAGCCCAGCCTATAAGCGTCCAGGCCATAAACTCTGTTCCACTGAGCCAGGGGAGCTTGACCCATGGCGTAGAGAACATCCATCTGTGTATAGGACATCATGAGGAGTCCTTATCATGCTATGTCTTGGAGGGAATGCCAGTACCTATTGTTTTAGGCCTCCCTTGGCTGAAAAGACACAACCCGGTAATAGATTGGCGGGCGAGGGAAGTGGTCAGCTGGGGGCACTCGTGTGAGGGCTGCTACATAGGAACTACTGTCTCTGCCATCTCTCTTCAACTGACCCCTTCCTCTCTGGTGAGAGCAGCAGATGTGCTGCAGGAGAGTAGGGGCAAGTCTCAACCCTCACCATTGGCCAACCCTGGGAGGCACAGACCTCGTGGTGGAAGAGGTTGGAGGGTTGTGTACCCCTTGGTGAAGTGCGGGGGATGTGAGTGTGGTGACACAGGGGGACGCCTCTGTTGTCGATCCCAGAAAGAGTTCTCCAAGTGGTGACAAACCAACGAGTGGCAATAAACGTTCAGGTCCGGACCTGTGTGTGAACAAGCGTGTATGGGTGGCCACCAAAAAACATCCAGTGGAAGTGTGTTGTGGAGTGTTACCAGCTCATACCAAACATACACATACACAACCCATTCCCCAGGTCCAGGTCAGCGCTTCGGAGAGGTGTGTTGCCTCCAGAACATACGATGCCAATACCAGCGGGCTCGTTTGTCATCAACCTGACATGCAGGTAGTTGCTGGGGTGAACTCGGGATCTGGGCATCCCCGCTGTAGGTGGTTCCCTGATGGGGAGCGGTCTTGAGGGTCCAGAGGTCCCTCATTAAGGGGAGGGTACTGTCCTGATCCATGCGGGATCAGGACAGATAAAAGCACAGGTAACCTTTTCTTTCTTCCCTTAAGCTGTGCTTAAGTGTGGTTTTTGCCCTTGGTGGCCATTTAGATTATTGCACTGTGGTGCCGTTTTTGTTCTAAGTTTGCCCCCGGTGGTGGTGAGCATCATTGCACTCTGTTTCTTTAGTTAAGTGCACATGTTTATAATGCAGGTGTGATTGCTGGCTCTGCTATAAAAGAGTCACAGGTGTTGCAATCAGCGTTGATGATAGTATTCATTTCAACCATCCTTGGTGGAGGAAGGAGCTGGAGAACGTTCCTTGCAGCACTGTCTTAGCCCTGGTGTGGAAGGAGTTATATGGGATTTCCTTGTAGCTCTAACAGAGTTTGGTGGCAGCGATTCAGGAGGAGAGCTGCATTCTGATGGTGGACTCTGTTGCCAGGAGCAAGTGCAACAGATTAAAGCTAAGTGGTGTTTCCCTGTTTGTGTTTTTCCTTCATTTGTATTAGTACAGTGGTGGGGCCAGTGCCTGCGCCACGCAGCTCCCTAGCAAGGGATAGGTGTAGGGTGTGCTAGGGCAACAGGTATCCTGAGCGGCGCCCGGTGCAGAACCGGCCTAGGGAACGTTAGGAGCGTTAGGGACACTGACTCAGGGGAGTGCAGGAGGTCTCCACGTCCCCTTTCCCTATCGCAGGGCCCACCGTTGTAACTGTTTTCCCTTCCCCTTGTCTTGTTATTTTAGATACCGGCCTGCGGGCCGTGTCACACAGGACTGTATCACGTGCCGCGTCTTGTTGTTTACAGTTACCGGCCTGCGGGTCGCATCACACAGGTCGGGTCCACGTGACACTCGCTATGTGAGACAGGGGCTTTAGTTATTTTCTTTTTTTTGTGCTCCACCCACAGCTTTTCTCTCCTTTCCTCTCTATACACAGGTATAATTTGATCCCTAATGAAGACAGAACTGTAGACAGATCTAAGCAGTTTTTGAGAATGAATAATCAGTGTAGGAGAGAAGTATCTGCTAAGTGGTAAAAGAACCATCATTCTCGTATAATATGCATGACAAAGTTTCTTGTGTTCACTAGTTTTTTTATTATAAAAAAGTAGTAGTTACCATTTAATATTGTTTTTGAAAAAGTTGAAGAGTTCTATAAAGAGGTTGTCTAACTCTTAAAATAAAGCTGATCTAGACACCATATACTCTAACTGGACATTAGGGGAATGTCATTAATTATATACTCCAGATAATTTTCCCATCACTTTCATCTCTCAAAAAAACTTATTCAGTCTGAAAATACATTCTTTTAAATAATTAAATAAGGACCTGAAGATTTTGAGGTTTTTACTTTTGAGATTGTGGTGTCTTGAAATCCATGTTTTTTATACCTCCAATCGAGATGTAGAAATACATCTATTATATTTTCCCAATCAGGTTAGGCCTGTTTCACACTTCAGTTATTTGACGTCAGTCAAAATCCGCCGTTTTTAGAAAAAAACGGATCCGCCATTTTTTTGGTGGATCCGTTTTTTTTCCCCATAGACTTGCATTAGCGGCGGATTTTGACTGATAGTCGTTCGTTGCATCCGTTTTTTGAGGGATCCGTTAGAATTTTAGCATCCGCCGGCTGGAGTAGACCGCTATTTTAAACTGCGCATGCCCAGAAGATTTTCCCTGTCATGCAGTTTAACCCTAAATGGCATTCTGGGAGTGGTGAAAAAAGTCTCTCTCTCTCTCCTCCTTTTCCAGTGGTGAGTGTGACCCATTTTCTTTAACTATTACATTTATGGTGCAACTAGGTCACAATATTACTTTAGACCGCTACTACTTTGGTGTATTTTTCTTGTTTAGCACTATCTGAAAACCAGTCCCGCTCATAATAAATACAACTCAAAAGTTGCAGAATTCATCTGGATTGAATTATAAAGCAAATTGGAATTTCTTTATTTTCATATAATATCTTTGATGCATTCTTCTATTTCTTGCACATTTCTTAATTTGAATTTATAGGTATATTCTGCCTAGGAAAGTCAAGAGCTTCATAATAATTAGACAGTTAAGCCAGAGAGGTAGTGATGTGGAAATGTGTTTCAATTAATTTAGTGATCCAGAATGGAAAATTTGCTAAATAAAACTGTTTGCCAGATGTTAGAACAATCAGGATTTGAAGTATGAAAATGTATTCAATATGTTACCATCTGTGGGTCAGCAGCTACAATCCAAAGGGAGCGTGGTTCTGTCGTGTTCCCGTTCATTCAGAATCCTAATTTGTATGATACGTAGACTTGCCTCCAACGCTCTGTGCGGTGGCTAAGGTTAGTGTCTAAAGTCACAGCAAGCCTATCTACATAACAATATGCTAAGTTATTGTCCATGAAGTCAAGCATTTTATGATTATACCAGAAGTTGGCATTATGCATAGTGAATGAATGTAACAATAAAAGATGTATAATTATTACCTTTAGGCGAAAATGTCATGAAAAGCTAATTCACACAAGATAATTGGAGACACTTTATTTTCAGTTCATGTTGTTTTAGTCCATTATGAATTTTTGTTACGTTGAGTATCTAACTGAGCATCCATTACGCTCACTCTGTGCTGCCCTGCTCCATTCAGCTGTACATACCCAATAGATTAGTGACCCATAAGGACCAAGGTTTATTTTAAGTGGCTCTACACTTATAGGTGAAAAAAATTATTAAAAATATTCCAATGGGACTATGTAATTTGCTGCAGTTCCTTAAAGAAGCACTCCCATCAAAGTTTTTATCCTTTTACTATTTTGCAGTCATCATATTATACAGCACTGTGTACTTACAGTTGCCCATTTTTCCCTTTCTACTCAGTTAATTCTTCTCTTTTCCATTAGGTCTATGACTTCACATTATTAGAAACTCACTAGCTGAATCCTTCCAAGCGCTGTGTAGAAATAGGATGTCTATTTTCATTGTGTGAGTCATCACCCTCTTCAACTCCTGACCCAGCTGCTCCCTCCTCTCCTCCTGCCAGGGACTTTTGAAATAATGACTCCTGCAAGGAAAATAGACTTCCTGCTTCTTCATAGAGCTTAGAAGAATTCAACTAGTCTGTTTTTAATCATATAATGTCATCAACCTAAAGGAAAAGAGAATAATTAACTGGGTAGAAAAGCAAAACGAGCAATTGTAAGAACACAGTGCTATATAATTACTGCAATATATGAAGAGGATATACATTTAGATGTTAGTGCTTCTTTGAAGAGATTAACTCAAAAATACAACTGATTTTCATATATATACTGTAATTAGGACATATGGCGATCATGTAGAATTCACCCGCTCAATGATGATTCATTTAAATTGCCGTCATCCATGTAATACTCCATGTTAGCTGTTACGGCTCGACTCCGGGACTCGATCCAGGACCGTTGACTGTGGGTCGGTTTCCCTCTCTGTTTGACATTAGCCTGTGTTGTCTCTGTCCAACTGCTGATTATGCTCTCTTCTTTGCTTTGCTATGTTTCTTCTATGTGCTTTCACTTCCTCTTTTGGTTTGTCCTATCACATCTTGGGAGTATCTCTCATCTGAGAGAATCGAATCACACTTTGTTCAAACTCTGATCAGCATTTGATTTGCATAATCAACCCGATTCTGTCGGATGAGAGAATATACACTGGTGTGACTGTAGAATTAAAGTGATCTTTAATATGTTGTCAGATTTCAGGGCAGCAGGTTTCAGAGGAGGAGGAGGAGTTGAGCAGATTCATATATAGTTTTGTTTTTTAAAAAAGATCCATTATACCACAAAATTCATGCAATTCAATTTGTGCTCACTCTGGCTTAGGAGTCCAGTGGGCGATCTTATACAACAATTGTTGTGTAAATAAGTGTAGGTAAACAGCAGGTACGCAGGATGCAGTGACGAGACGCGAGACTGAACTGAACTTTGGCTAAAGAACTTTTATGAATTTAAGCTGCTAGGGTTATACTAACCAACCAAAAATTAATAACAACTATTGTCCTTGCAGGAACTCTGCACAAACAAACACTTTAAAAGTGAACATGACTAATCCGGCAAGGGCTGGTTACTATAGGGCCGCGATATGACGGACTAAAGGTCCTTATTTCTTATAGTGTCACTTATCCGTCCTGACGTCCCTCGGCGTCTCTGATGAGGCTGCGTTGGCATCGCAGCCACTGGGCCCAGCTGCTGAGGATCTGTCATAGTCTTCGGGCACCCAGCGCCCAGGAGGAAATGGGGCACAACAGGCCCTGAGGAAGTCCTTTGATGAGGTGACTCCTGTAGAGACAGCGGGGTTCTGATCGTAAGAGAGTTCAATGAGACTCCAGTGGCGGTTGGCAGGCCACATGCACGGCCTGGGCCTAGGCGAAGGAGTAGGCCCCAACTGCCGACTGCAGCGGGGTGAAGATGAAGAGGCCGCAGCTGCAGGCTGAAGTGGGGCATCATCGGACAGGCTGCAGCCGCTGGCTGGAGTGGAGCGGCGGACCAGCCGCGACAGGATGAAGCACAGTGGTAACAGCTGCGGACCAATGTGGGCAGGAAGAGACCCCGGATCGGAGTGAAGCGACAGTCTCTTGTTGGTAGGTTCGGCACCCACTCTCTGCAGGTCGCAGTAAGTCTCTCCTCTGCCGATGGTCTCCTTTCTCATCATTGTCTGTCACTCTGGCTCTCTCAGACTCCCACAGTCTCTTGCCTCCTGTCTGCCGTTCAGCCAACTGACTCCCCTGTGTGCTCCCTGTCCCTTTTATACTCGCCCCTCCCCTTGCTGTCCTGTCACTCTCAGCAGTCCACTCTCCTCCTTTGCTCCCCGGGTACTGTTTCCTTAGGAACCCAGATGGCGGTCCCCTTGGTTCCGGCCCGGACACTCTGTGGGGGTCCTCCTCCCTACATAAGCATATGGTTGTCAGTGAGTAGAATTGATCACTAGACTTCTAAAGGCCCCTTTGCATTTAGCGATGCACCAGCCATCCCGACAACGATATGACCCGGTCAGGATCGCTGGTGCATCGCTAAATGGTCGCTAGTGAGCTGCCACACAGGCAGATCTCACAGCGATGCAGCAGCGATACAGAGGTAGTTACCTTTCAGACGAGTCGATCCTGAAGTCCTACCGTCCGCGTCCACGCGTCGCTCGTCAGCGCCAGCAGGAAGCGCCCGACGAGAAATGGAGTTGCCCGATCTCGCACAATCAGTGACAGACAGCGAGGGAGCCGGTCAGAGGTAAGTATCACACATAGCGTTATCGCTAGAGATATCGCTGCTGCGTCACCAAATCGGTGATGCTTTAGCGATATTGCTAGCGATATCGCTATGTGTAAAACCTCCTTAAGGCTAGAAAAAAACAAAAATTAATAAAATACAAAAATAAAAAATTATGGGTAATGCTGAGTATTTTTCCACAATTTTATATATCAATGTTTTCAGCTCCTGCGGTTCTGCTGCTGCTGGTAGATCAGGCTGCCTGTTTAACATGACAGGTTCCCTTTAACTTGACTGTGAATGTGAGATAGTGTACATAACAAAGTAATGATTGTAATAAAAACTGGAATGATATTGAGCCCATGGGGTGATATCTGGGTTAAAGTGAGGAACAGAGGCAGAGAAAATGCTCATATGAGAACATTGTGAAAGTCACAACCTCGTTGTGTTGAAAGAAATAAGGCTGCTGCAGAGCCGCAAAACGACTAACCATATGGAAACTGGAGAAATGTGGAGGTAAATCCGTGCTGCTGAAGGTATCAGATTCAGTAGCAGATCGTAGAGATGTAAATGCGTTTTTTATTTATCAACGCGTTTCGAGGCACACCTGCTCCTTCCTCAGGACAAACCGGAGACTATAGAGTTCTAAATTTTTTTTTATTTGTCAACGCCTTTCAAAGCACACCTGCATCTTCCTCAGTACAAACTAGAGACCGTAGAGATATAAATGAATTTTTGATTTAACAGCACGTTTCGAAGCACACCTGCTTCTTCTTCAGGGCAAACCAGAGACCATCTATATATATAATTACCTTAAATTGTCCTTCATCCACTTCCGTCTGGATGTCCCCGAATCCCACAATCCACCATGCCACACCAGAAGTACGCCGACAGCCGTATTGGAATACCCAAGTGATGAGTATTCCAATATGGCACCCGCTGTTGGTACAAGGCCCTTCCATAGTACCACCAGCGTGACTCTGCCTAAACCCCCGCCGCTGCTGGACCCACCGCTGCTGTGTGCCCACCCACCTCCGTGCAGTCACAGCCGGCAGGAAAAACCGTGGCTTGCGGCCTGTGCTGGAGATAGGGTGCGGGCACCCTCTGGTGGTGCCGCACTCCATCTCCAGCACAGGCCACAAGCCGCAGTCTTTCCTGCCGGCTGCCCGCCGCCGCCAGGACCCGCCACCACTGGACCACCTCCGCCACTGCTGGCCACGCAGCTGCCAACGAGGGGGGTGTCACACACACATGTATGCACACTCACACACACATGTACTCAAATACACACACACACACATGTAATCACATCTTCAGTACAGGCCACAAACTACCCTCTTTCCTGCTGGCTGTGACTGCACGGAGGTGGGTGGGCAGGCAGCTGCGGGACACACACACACACGTACTGACACACACACACACATACTCACACACCTACACACACACACACATGTACTCACATGTACACACATGTACACATACATACACACACACGTACTCACACACACACACGTACTCACACACACACACGTACTCACACACGTACACACACACGTACTCACACATACATACACACACACTTCCCTCCCGATGCGACAGCATCGGGCACACCTCTAGTAGAGATATAAATGTTTTTTTTATTTATCAACGCGTTTTGAAGCACACATGCTTCTTCCTTTGTCCTGAGGAAGAAGCATATGTGCTTTGAAACTCGTTGATAAATAAAAAAAGCATTTACATCTCTACAGTCTCTTACTGCATCTGAGACCTTTGACACTGCAGATTTACCTCCACCTTTTTCCAGTTTCCATATACATAAAAAAGTAAATACAATCATAAATGTTTGAAATCTCCATCAAATAACAATTCGGAAACATCTTTTCTTAGTCTGTTGGTCTTTTTCTCTGTTACTTATTCTGGAAATATATTAATAAATTTTTATCTGGGCATTGCAATACTTCTTGACAATAGGGTGTTTCCTTTTAATCTGACATTGTCATCCCTGATTGGACATTGTCAAAGTGTGCAAGGACACACCCCATTGACAGAGCAGTAAAATAATAACCAGTTGACAAATTTTTCATACATTTACCAGAACAACAACAGGGGAAAGACACATTTTTTATGAGAAAAATAGGTATTTGCGAAAAGTTTGAGGACAAATAGATAATAACAGAAGAATTTTTCCCATTTTTCTATTTTCGATTGTCTAAAAAATAAAAAAAATCATAATTTTTACCTGCTAACACAGGAACATCTCTCAAATGTTTCTCCCTTACACTATACAACACACTGCTATGGTCCTGACAGCACCCAACCGAAACGACTGTTTTCCCACCTTTACTTGCTTTTGGAGAAAATCTTTGCAAATGATTTTTCTTTGGCTTGCGGTTAAATGAACAACATTTTCAGAGGCAGATTGTAAATCATCATGGACGTCTGGGTCAGTAATTATTTATAGCTGGTGAATGCACTAAAACATGTTCTCTGAAAAGAAATCACCTAATTCTGAGAGCTAAGCTTTGGCAGCATGGTGGGAAAAGTTAATGTAATTGAAGAAGGGAAGCACAAAGCAAAAAAAAAAGTAATAACGTTATATTTCTAGGTTTGGATGATGAGTTATAGTGTTTTAAAAAACATTACCTATATAAGAAACTTTATCAGTATTTCAGTGATTTAATGGTATAAGAATATCGGGTTAAAGGGGTGTCCAACTCAAAGGAAGTTTTTGGCAACCATGCAACTTGCCAAATCCTGTAGTATGCAATGTACACACTGTAAGATTCAATTCCACTTGCTGGTTCCAGTTGGCATAGTTGTGGTCTTGTGCCGTCTAGAGTTTCAGCTGCTTCTCTCAATATTCCAGACCGCTAAGGCACCCAAAATCTATTCAGGGTGGACAACACATTTAACAAACACCACAGCCGGGAACTAAAATTGTACAATGATGGCTCACACCACAGTTTCTTCATGGCATTTGATATTCAGATCGTACTCTGTCATGCAAGTCAATGAATCCATGGAAAACATCGTACTGCACTTGGATGACATCCAAGTGGGGTCTGATCTTCATGGACTGACAGAAAGGAAAAAATGGAGTTTTTTTTTCTTTCCATCTTTTCCTCATCTGATAAAATAAGTCAAACTTCAGTACTAGATATAGTCACACACATAAATGTCACTGTCAGGATCCCAAGCTAGGGATCTAAGGCTAGGTCTTTTAGGCATAGGGAGCCCATAGAACGTTTTTGTGGAAATTCAAATTTTCTAATAGTCTCTTCACAGAGGAAGAGAGAAAGAATCTACTGGGAAGTAGTAATCCTAAAAGTCAACATTGAGCCTTTAAAGGGAATCTGTCACCTACCCTTTGGCGGGCGATGAAAACGAGGTCGGTCCGGTCCGATGGGCGGTGTTCCCGATGTGTGCCGCCTCCCCATCCTTGCCCGCCGTCCGCAGGTTATTGCTGAATTGGAGTAGGTGTACGCCATTTTTTGCGCGTGCGCTAAGCATTCATAGCTAGCACACGCGCAGTTTGCTTTGCCCAACTGCAGGCAAAGCCGAAAAGCCGGACTGCGCATGCTCCGGTTAACTAAGCCCCGGAAGTATTCATCGACCAACCTCATTTTCATCGCCCTCAAAGGGTAGGTGACAGATTCCCTTTAAGGAACCTTACCTTATGACTTAGGATATGTAGCTGAACCAGAGCCTCCTAATGGCTCTTGCGACAAGGAGAAACTTTACCTTCTAGACAACCTGTCAAAGGCCTCTCAAACAGTCAACCAGTTATTTTGCTTTGCACTAAACAGTCAACCAGTTATTTAGCTTTGCACTAATGAGGGGTTTTGGTTTGGCTTATTATCCTGATAATGTGGCAAGACTTGTTAAAGGATCAATACTGACTTTCTACTTCCAACAAGTGGCACCAGCATCCTTACTATCATCTTCTGTGAAGAGGCTATTTTCAGATACTGATGGACAATCCTAAGGATAGGCATCAAAACACAATCCCATAACTTTCATGCCAAAATCAACATGAACAAAGTATAAGCTACAGCTCTTTTCACACTACATTTATAGCCTCTACTTAATGTATATGCCAGGACTTATACAGCGTGTTAAATTGGTGCCTCGAAACTTCAGATTTTTTTTCACATTTTCATATCAGAGCATAATAAGGTACATTAAATTTATAAATCGATTCTCTTTGAATCAATTTTTCCAGGAAAATCTGCGTGAACAGGTGAATTTTAATTTTGGCAAACAGCTGATCTCTAGTGAAACTTATTTTTGAAAACTTCTGCATTTTGATCTTGCACGTACTGTAGGATATCAGTTTCTTGGCCAAATACTGACTGATGACAACCCATTTTTACAAAATCAATGTTTGAAGTTTATGACAATATCTGTGGTTGTTTTCATACACCCAATTTTTTGAGGAATGCCCACAAATTCTCAATGGAATTGAGATCTAGGGAGTTTCCTGGTCACGGACCAAAAATGTCAATGTTTTGTTCATTAAGCCACTTAGATATTACTTTTGCCTTATGGGATTATGCTCCCTCATGCTGGAAAAAGCATTGCTCATCACTATTTTGATACAGGAAAGATGTATATCTTTGTACCGTGTTAGCCAGTAGATAGAAAAATATTTAGAATTGAGAGTCCTCGGTGGTTGATACCTTTTAATGGCTAACTGAAAAGATGGTAACACATTGCAAGCTTTCGAGACTACTCAGGTCTCTTCATCAGGCTAGACTAATACAAAATCTGAAGTCACATATTTATGCACAATACTGCCTAGAAAAAATGCAATAGATAAGACAAGTGACGTGAAGCAGAACTATCAATATGGGAGAGGGAGAAACATAAATATAAACATTGGACCAGTTCATAGATAAGGAGTCTGGATGTTTTACGGTCCTCTGATTGGGGTCTAGTTCTGTGTTGTAATGCCCCCACACGGTTTTAAAAGGAAATTCCTTAATTGATGTAAAAAGTGCTGGAATGAATGTGTCGCATGGATTTATGTCTTTTTACATCAATTAAGGAATTTCCTTTTAAAACCATGTGGGGGCATTACAACACAGAACTAGACCCCAATCAGAGGACCATAAAACATCCAGACTCCTTATCTATGAACTGGTCCAATGTTTATATTTATGTTTCTCCCTCTCCCATATTGATAGTTCTGCTTCACGTCACTTGTCTTATCTATTGCATTTTTTCTAGGCTGTATTGTGCATAAATATGTGACTTCAGATTTTGTATTAGTCTATGCCTGATGAAGAGACCTGAGTAGTCTCGAAAGCTTGCAATGTGTTACCATCTTTTCAGTTAGCCATTAAAAGGTATCAACTACTGAGGACTCTCAATCCTGAATATTTTGCTCATCACTAGAGTTGAGCGAATTTTTTAACATTCAGTTCCGATTGATATCGGCGGTGAATATTGTTTTTGCAATATTCGCCGAACACAGCCAGACGTCATTGGAGTCAATGGGAGTAGAAATTAATGAATATGTTCTGATCTGATCATCAAGCATAAATTTGGCACAAATACGGTACCAATATGGCACGAATATGGCAAATTCAGATTCGGCGACCGATTCCGAAGATATTCACTCAACTCTATTCATCACCAAATTGATTCTGGATTGTTTTGAGAACTTTATCTTATAGGATGTTTAGATTCCATTCTTTATTCATGGTAGTGCCTTGATGCAAAATTGGGAATTAGCCCACTCCTTGGATGAAAAGCCCCCACAAATGAGTGGTCTCAGGAGGCTTTACTATGACACAGGACTCATGGAAGCACTCACCTTTTTCCCTCCAGACAATCATTCTTCCAAGTGTCCAAAACATTCAAAGGGGCTTCTTCAGAGAAAATATTGTTTTGGAGATGCTCTGACTCCGGCTACCACAAGTTTGACCTCGTTAAAGGCAATTAGACCCTTACACTTACACATTTTTGCTGTTTTCAGCACATCAATTTTCAAGATCTGACTTCAGTAAAAGCCAATATATCCCTCCTTTTGACAGAAGCCTTTGTAACGAGTTAATCAATGCTGTTCACATCACCTGTCAGAGGTTTTAATGTTGTGTCTGATCGGTGGAGACATAACAGAGACTGTTCACGTTGCTGTTTTATTTTGTATGGCGAAAGCACAGTTTGATTAAAAATAAAGTATATTCTATCCAAACTCCTCCAAATGCAATTCAGAACTGACAAAATAATACAATCTTAGGATAATCTCGGAGCTCTACGATAGCTGTGATACTTGCAGTGAAATAATCTCTAAAGAAAAATGTCTAGAACTTCTCTGTCTCCTCCAGAGAGAAGTCTTGATATGTTTACCGGCTATAAAGTGTTCTCTCTGATTTCGCAGTCTGTGACTGCACACATCCCAAACCTATTGATGTGTATGACCCAAGCAGAGATAGAAAAATGTCATCGTCCCTGAAATGGAAACTGTACGTTATTTTGTCTTTGATTAATGTGTCTGTTGTCAAAACGCTATATGAAAGAAACTGTCAGACTGAACAAAGCAAGAAGATAAGTAGATCCTTGTTTTATATAACATTTGTGCACAATAGAAAACTATTTCAATCATTCTATCCGGGTAACACATTGCAGAAAGTGAAGATTAGATTAGGAGAGGTAAATTACCTTTTTGTTGTCATAAGTGCCAGTGGAAAGGTTGGCTTGTGTTTTACGAGGGACATGTTAGAAAATGTTTTGGATGCTCAAAAGAAATAGTTGAGTAAACGAACCTACAATATTACAAGTATTGCATATCATGCATAATATTAGATTAAAGGTGGTTTTCCTGGTAAAGCACATTAATCTTCAGTATTGGCTGTCGATGTGAGACAACAGGTGAGAGTTCAATCCCTGGATTCCCCAATAGTCAATAAAATATTGTAAGGAGGAGGCTGGTCCCCTCAGTTGTGCCCCTTCTCCTTCCTTGTGACCTCCCGTGCACTTGATATAGATATGTTCATTATTGCAATATATGTATTGTACCCTGTATACCGCCATATGATGCACTTGTATTTATTATGTACATGTAATGCATTGGGATGTTTCCCTTTAAGTGCTGTATATGCAATGTATAATGTTCCTATATGGGTCATTATTGCAGAGTTAGGGACAGGCAATAGTTAAAAAAAGGGGCTGTTGCTTCCTCAGAATTGCCCGGATACGTTGGCCAGGGCAGACGTGTATTACAGATGGGCACTGCCAAACCCCCCGGATGGGAGGAGTCTGTTTCCCCGGGCTAAGGACTAAGGACCAATCACTTAGGATTAAGGACTAAGGACTGCAACACGGGCCCCAAGTCTGTGGAAGGGCCCCGACTTCTGAAGGGGTTATCCCGGCTTGCAGGCTACTGCAGATCTTCGGCTGCTGCAGCTGCTGTGGGTGCGGCTGTGGAGAGATCAGGAAATCCAGTGTTGCACTCTTTTTTATTATTTACCACCCTGTTCAGTTCATTAAACATTATTCCCCGACAGTGGTTGCTTCTCGGACTCTAATTTGCTTGGACTACTGTGGGCAGAGAGAGGAGAAGGTAATTTGTGCTGGTGCCGTTTATCTATGTGCAAGGGCCCTGGTGAGGTGCTCACTGACCATTTGCTCAGTGGACTCTGTCGATGTACTGTGTCTTTAAATAACCTGGCCACAACTACCCCCAGATGCCCTTGTTACAATATATTGTTTCATGGCCATTGAATTACATAGGTAAAGGTGGAACTGCTATTTTTACTCTTGGATTATTCATGTGACTGATGGTAGTGCTCCACTCAACAAGAACCATAGAATCCGTGGCCACAGGAAAAATTCTTCCAGATAGCAATTCACTTTAATGGAGATGTTGTAAATCATGTACTGAGGGTATTGTTCAAGATTCAGCGGAGTCTCAGATGAGAAAATAATTTCCACACAGCCCACTGTCAGTAACTATTTTACTTAGAAACAAAGATATTCCTACTAAGTTTTGCTAAACGCACATAGAAAACACATCAAACAAACATTTTGCCAGAAGGCTATATCCACTGTGCTGGACAGCTCGGCACCCAAGAGAGCTGTTCCTGTTATTTACTCTATGGGAATTTACCTGTTGGCATGCTCGTCCGAACCGGCCGCAGTTATCTTTTTACACCCTGAGAGCAAACTGGTTTAATTAAGTGAGTGCAAAGCAGGGGCTCACCTGCAGTCTAGCACAGTGGTACACAATCTTAAGAATATATAATTCAATTCCTATTTCCCAACCAAACATTCCCCTCCGGTCCCCGTATAAACTTAAGAAACTAGAGGAAAATTCCGTCCTTGACTATATGGAGAATATTACAGAATTAACCAAATATATATATATATATATATATATACACTCACTGGCCACTTTATTAGGTACACCTGTCCAACTGTGTGTTAAGACTTAATTTCTAATCAGCCAATCACATGGCGGCAACTCAGTGCATTTAGGCATGTAGACATGGTCAAGACAATCTCCTGCAGTTCAAACCGAGCATCAGTATGGGGAAGAAAGGTGATTTGAGTGCCTTTGAACGTGGCAAGATTGTTGGTGCCAGAAGGGCTGGTCTGAGTATTTCAGAAACTGCTGATCTACTGGGATTTTCACGCACAACCATCTCTAGGGTTTACAGAGAATGGTCCGAAAAAGAAAAAAAATCCAGTGAGCGGCAGTTCTGTGGCCGGAAATGCCTTGTTGATGCCAGAGGTCAGAGGAGAATGGGCATACTGGTTCGAGCTGATAGAAAGGCAACAGTGACTCAAATTGCCACCCGTTACAACCAAGGTAGGCAGAAGAGCATCTCTGAACGCACAGTGCGTCGAACTTTGAGGCAGATGGGCTACAGCAGCAGAAGACCACACTGGGTACCACTCCTCTCAGCTAAGAACAGGCATCTGATGGCTACTTTCAGCAGGATAATGCGCCATGTCATAAAGCTCGAATCATCTCAGATTGGTTTCTTGAACATGACAATGAGTTCACTGTACTCAAATGGCCTCCTCAGTCACCAGATCTCAATCCAATAGAGCATCTTTGGGATGTGGTGGAACGGGAGATTCGCATCAGGGATGTGCAGCCGACAAATCTGCGCCAACTGTGTGATGCCATCATGTCAATATGGTCCAAAATCTCTGAGGAATGCTTCCAGCACCTTGTTGAATCTCTGCCACGAAGAATTGAGGCAGTTCTGAAGGCAAAAGGGGGTCCAACCCGTTACTAGCATGGTGTACCTAATAAAGTGGCCAGTGAGTGTATATATAGTCTAATGGAGCTGAATCACTGATCCACCATATATTGTCCCACAGAGAGACTCCTCTTCCAGAGAACAGGGAGGAAAAACACAAGTCCTTCCTTGAGGTCACTGTGTGCCTTATCAGCACCTATATGTAGCATAGAATCCTTAGTTACTGAACAGCATGAAAACATAGTGGCAAATCTAGGGTTTCTGACCATTGATTCCGGTAGGAATACATGGTCCATAGAGTCAATACACCTATCTAACTAACTAAAGGCTTAGTTGCGGCCTTGTGTCTCTTGGGGCCAAAATATATTGTGATGGGTGCAAGTTTACTTACTGCGGCATCGCAGTGGGCTTTTAGTTTTTCCTACCACTGGGTCTACTCCGAACGACACAATAAGGACACGCAGATGGATACAGAGCTCTTCCAACCAGTGAGCAATACCAAGAAGGCTTGTGCTTGATGCGGCACTTCTCACTTCACCTTGCCTCACAGTCTAACTGACTGAAACCAGGAAGTGTCCCAACTGCCACTACTTTGGCCCCTCCCAGTGTTTCAACTGCCACTACTCTGGCTCCGCCCAGTGTCTCAATTGTCACTACTCTGGCTCCTCCCAGTGTCTCAATTGTCACTACTCTGGCCCCTTTCAACTCAGAAATCCCCTATTTCTTATCCTAACCTTATCTTATCTCCTAATCTACAGTGCCTCCCCACTGTACTAAACCATATATTACCCATTACTATTGCTAAACCTTACTCTAACACTGTATCTCCCTATCTCTATCCCTAGTCCATAAAGATACACAGTACAGAAACATCATAACATTGTTTAACATATTACTACACAATAAAACAGTACAACACAAAACACCATTTTTCACATAAAACATACCCGCTTTATTAGGAAGGATCATGAAGGGATGCAGGGCATAATTTAGCCCCCCAGCACACCCCTTACAATATCATGGTTCCTTGAGAAAATGAAGAATCCTCAATGGCATCAAATTAAATACACCAACGCGTTTTGGCATGGAATGGCACCTATTTCAAGGTAAAAAGAAATGTCAACTTTAATTGTGCATCAAGGAAGTAGGTAGAGACGAGTTAATCAGGAAAAGTTCTAATTTGCTTGTTCGTGTGGATTTTCCCATGAAATTCGACTGACAGAAAGTTATTCTTCACAACTTACTGTCTCTTATTATACTCTGGGGGTCTCACATTCATCCAGGACTTAAGGTTCTGATAAGGCCCAGGAGGGTTCTGCACAAGTGTAAGGGGGACAACCATAGTGCGGGTACCTGCGTGCCGGGTCCGGAACTGTTGAACCATTGAGGCTGCATACCCTGCTCCCGGGGCGGAAGCATTAGTGAGTCGGACCAACCTCTTGACCCGGGAAGGCAGGAATAGACAGGAGGAAAGCACGCGCAGCAGCGGGGAAGATAAATGGCAGAAGCGCTCGTGGCACGTCAGTTTGGCGCCAATGGAGTGCAGCGCGCAGAGTGGTGAGAGGCGCGCACTGCTTCTGCTCTCCTATACAGAGTAATGACGTTGCAGCAGGGCCCCACCGTCTGAAGAGGACCGCCGCAATGAGGGGAGCAGTGTGTCCAGCAGCAATCCAGAGAGAGGGACTGCTGCAGATAGTGCAGAGCCAGGTGTGCGCAGCAGCCCGGGAGAGAAGTGCTCCGTCCTGGGAGCACCAGCATTACGCAGGCCAGCGTCCATGCAGCAGTCCCGCTGCCAACAGCAGCCATAAGACATAAAGAGTTGTGCAGTGTGAGCTCGGTTATTACCAGAAGACAAGGCGCCAACATTGCGTGCCCCATAAGAGTGACCAGGACCGGGGCAGACACTTGCACCCTGACTTTGCCAGTTAATATTTTCCGAGCCATGTTGGGCTCGTACAGAACTGTGGCCCGTACCCTTGTCAGACAATGCAGCAGGGATGAGTGAGTGCTTCGGTCCCAGAGCATCTGTACAGCATAGGCCCACGCCCAGGCCCCGCAACTGCTGACGGAGACTGTGAGGAGAGTCGTGCAGGGGCCACGTCGGGCTCAGCGCTGTGGCCCACACTCCTCCGGCCACATCAGTATATTGACTAGGCTCAGTGGTAGTTACCAGAGACTGACCGCTGCCGCCAGAAGACGGGGCATTGTTGCCCACAGGACCTTCCTTGAAAAGACACCATGCCAGCTGTTGCCGACGCTATTGAGTTCACAGCAGAAGTTACAGCTTGAAGAACTCCTGACACAAGAACAACTGAACTGCCGTTATCTGAAACGTTGTTCTTCATCTCACCATATCCTTTGCCATTTATACTGTTTAATCCATTGTTTAATCCTTTACCTCCCTGTGTGGAGTATTCCCCTGTTAAATAAAACTTTAACCCTTGTTCTGCCTCTTGTCCATCACTGCATCCCGCTACCTGCTCACACAAGCATGCAAAAAACGTTGTGATGTCACAATGACCTTGCGCGTACATGCGGAGAACTGTTTTAGGCCTCCTGTATGCTGGAACTCAGAGTGAGAGGCTCAGGGATATAACAGTGTTTGCAAAAAAAAAAAAGAACATGTGATCATGCCTTTTATCGGTAATGGCTACATGTTCTATCTGTAAGAAAGAGGGAGAGAATATGTAAGTGAAATATAGAAGTGTGAATGATTGCCACAATTGTGTATTCTGGAAGTCTGCACATACACTTTAGATATCATTTGACTGAATGATTGTAAAGCAGAGTGATATCTTTCCGGACATTTCCACTACACATGTCCCTTCTTCACCTTCTTACGGGATTATTTTCTCACAGTGGTTCAGACAGAGATACTACATGAACCTCCTTCATCGTTTCCTCTATGCTCCCCATTCATCAAAGCGATTATACCAAAATTCTGACCATAAGACACTTTGAAACCTCTCAAGATTTTTGTGCAACCTTCCAGCTTGACTCTAGCTGGGGTAGGACGGAGACACGATGCCACAGCTCGTCTTATTCATGATGAACTATGGCGTTCCTTACCCCAGAAATCTTAATTCAAATTCGCTACTTTTCAAACATGATGTGTCTGACTCCAGCATGCCCACTTATCAAAACTGTCTTGAACAACGCTGGTCTACTCTTGATGAATTGGTGCCAATGTCTTTAATTGCTGTGGAAAACCTCCTTCACGCGTCAGTTTAAAACTGGTACTGGAAAAAACAGTACCGGTGTCATCAGTGTTTTGGATCAGTGTGCCATCAGTGAGTAATTGGTATGTGTGATATACGTGAAAAAAAATTGGATGCCACACATACTGGAAACGCGTACATGTGAAGGAGGGCTTAGGCCAAAGCTCTACTGTCAAACAAGCCTATAGACTCTTTTTATACCAATGCAGACTTTGGTCTCCATGAAGGAGTATATATAATTTGGAGCCTATGGATATTTGTGCCATTCACTTGATGTTTTATGTCTGAGGTTTCTACTGGGAAAATTTGATAGAAATTTTAAAAGCAGTGTAAAAAATCTTAGTAAAAGGAAGTGTAGACATTTCTGAGCATTTACAGAGATCCTGAAATAAATCAATATTGAAACCAATCATAATGGATGGTGAGTGCCATCTTTTTTCTTCTTTTTTTTGGATTTCTTAAGAATGAAGCCATCTTCTCAGTAGATGACATCCTGCTATTTGCACTGACCTCTATGTGCTAATAGACTTGTATTTATCTTTTATGTTTGCCAACAAAATTCACAACACTATACAGACATAGTCAGCGCTGTCTACATTGGGGATCATAATCTAAATAGCCCTTCCAACCTATCTTTTAAGTTTGGTAAGAAAAAATAATATATGGCACAGTGGTTAGCACTGCAGCCTTGCAGAACTGGGGTCCGGGGTTCAAATCCCACCAAGGACAACCTGTGCAAGGAGATTTTATGTTCTCCCCGTGATTGTGTGGGTGTCCTCTGGGTTCTCCGCTTTCCTCCCACATTCCAAAGACATACTGATACGGAATTTAGATTGTGAGCCCCAGTGGGGACAGTGATGATGATGTCTGTAAAGCGCTGTGGAATTAATGGTGCTATATAAGTGAGTAAAATAGATAAATACGAATGAAGCCTACTCAGCCACAAGGAGAACGTACCGACTCCTTACAGATGTTGTTGTCCTTGGTGGGATTTGAACCAAGGACCTCAGCGCTACAAAGCTACAGTCCTAATCACCATGCATTTTATTGACTATGGTTATACAGTAGTTATGTGACTAAATTAAGGACACATCTAAATACATTTTAATAAAGATTAAATTCTCCTTAAATGACTCGTCCTACTTTAAAACTTAGAACTGCTACAACTTACACAATAATTTTGGAAAAATGTGTTAACGCTGTAAAAGCCACCTACGCATAAATTGTATATGTAAAGTGCAGCAAAAATAAATCATTTTTCGTTACTGTTACGACAAATCACTAAAAGCAAAACTGCAAAGAATTTCCTCTATGTATAAGTTGCAAAGTAGAATGCAAAAATGTATCATATAATCTTTAGATAAAGCAAATGTAAATATTTTCCAATTTCCAGAGAATTTGCTCATTTTGTTTTTATCTTAGGTTGTTTGTGGGCATCAAAGAGAACAGATTCATCTAAAGTTTAGGAATAAACATTTTTAATATAACTTAAAATGGATCTGACACAATATTTACAATGCAAACTGCCTACATTACTAAATAGATCTTAGACCTGATGAGACTGGCGTATTTACATTGAAAACCATGTGAGAATAGTTGCAAAATGCTAAATGAAATTTTTAACTCAAGCTCCACCCTCATAATCAAAATATGGCTATGTTCACACATTGCGTTTTTGCTGCCTTTTTTCCTGAAGGCAAAGCCTGTTCTCTTGGCAGTAAAGAAGCTGCTTACAAATAGCAGGTTTTGCTAAGTTTTTGCTGCATTTTTCAGGATCCCAATGTTCAGCTTTGCTTCGACCACAGAAGCATGAACACACGTTACCAATGCAAGACATATGTGAAACACTAAAACCGTTTTGGGGGAAAAAAAAAAAAAGGTCAATTTGATCAAATTATTTAGTAGAAAAAAATGTTATGTCTGAAAAAATAATGACTATTCTGGACAAAAGTGTTCATATGAGTTCATGAAAAAATCCACAATTATAAATGTAACAGCGGGGGAGGTGAATTGCTCAGGAATAGGTTACGTAAGACACTGGCAGAGCATTGAGTTTGTAGGACATTGTTTACGTTTACACATTGGTTGGCGCTTGATTTAGTCAGGTATTGTTCGATTTCACACCTTGGTCAGCCAATGTTTACTTTGTATACAACACTCATTTAATTAAACTGAACTAATTCTAACTGCCATTCTCAGGTAAGAACACCAAGAATTTATGGTTTAAACTTTGGAAAAATCACAAAAATAAATGGGTTTCACATATTGCTGTACCTGCTTTTTTCACTTTTTTCTTGGGTCCCCCATAAACTAACTAGTAAAGGCCAAGCAAACAGCAGCGAGCTGTTATTAATAGCCTGGGAATGTTTTGGGATATTGGCCCCTTTTCCTGATTATTAACATCAGCCCTCAATGGTCAGATTTCCCTCTGCTGTTTATAAAATCTATGTGGGAGCCCACAACATTTTTTATATTAGTTATTCACACACGATATACAAATGGGATGCTGAATACAACTCCAGTTATTGTCGTCTGGTTGTGCTGATCTCAGGGAGACCAGGTGGCAATCATGAGAGCTGCCTTCAGCACCTGGTGCCTGGGAACAGCGTGAACAGTGCCGCTTTTCCCAGGCACCGGTACATGTCACACTGTGGACAGAACGCAGTCATCCGTGTGTCATCAGTGTGCATGTGTGCTGTTATGATTGGGCCACTGAGGAGGAAAGCAAGACCAAGCTAAGCCACAGAAAACCAGAGAGGTTGGTAAATAAGCGGATTGCAGACCCCTGATCCTATCCACACAAATAGCAGTAGCCGTGGAGCGTACCTATGATGATCCTAGACGCCTCAACACAGCCGGAGAACTAAATAAGCCTAAAGCAAGAAAGGAGAAATCTAAACTGCCCCAGAGCAGACCCCAAAGGAATAGATAGCCCACAAGCATATATTGTCGGTGAGACAAGATGAAAACACAAACGCAGGTAGGAAAATAGACTGAGCAAACGATGAGGCCCACACTAACTAGACAGGACAGGAAAGGAAAGACTCTGTCTGCAATCACGCAAAAAACCCTGCAAAAAATGCCCAACACGTCTGATAGAAAAATACTGAAGTCACTAGACTTCGTCCACTGTATCAGCACTCTGGTATATTCTGAAAGCAGAGCAAAAAGAGGCCAATCTAATAAGGGACAAAAACAAACTGGCACAAGCATTAACGTAAGGATGGAAATTCAGCACAGCCCCAGCCGGATCTGGCTGACCACACAAAACTGAAATAGACAAAACCAGATCAAACATGAACAATAGCAAAAGAACACTTAGCTGAGCATGCAGGGACTGAGCTGGAAACTAAGACCTCAGGAGGCAGGAAAAAATCACCAGCAGGGATAGAGGGAGTTGGCAGCCTTAAATTCAGTCAGAAACTCCAGATCTCCAGTCATCCTCCTCATTATCAGGTGGCAGGCCTCTGTTAAATAGATCAGCTCCATTACCTCCAGTAACCACCAGAGGGAGCCCGGAAAGAGAACTCGCAACCCCTCTGTCAATATAACCAGCTCCACTACCTTCACTAGTAACAAGAGGTAGGCCAGAAAGCGTATTCACGACAGTGTGCAGTGTAAAAAACTGACATGCCTGTGGGTTTTTCACATAGACACACGGTCTGTGATTAAAATCTGACATGTGTGAACCACCATTGAATACAATGGGTGTGTGTGTCCGTATTTGCGGTCCGCATATGGACACAAAAAACGGACATATGAAGGGGGCCTAAGACCTAAGAGCGTGGATTCAGCCATCTTATGGGATGCACTGTGGATTCCTTTTAATGGAACTTTAACAACTGAAACAAACATTATTAGATTTCTATGCTGGAAGTTTTGCACTTTTTATATTCTTTAAGTACCTGCCTAAACCAAAGGTGTAGTCTGAGCAGCAAACTCCAATTTAGGATGGTAGGGTGAGTCAGTGCAATTTTCGTTCCCCTTATTACGGTATATATTTTTCCTGAATCACTGCACAAAAATGTAATGAATGAGTTGTCTCTGGCTTGGGCATAAAGCAAACTGTCCGGACACAAGTGATATATGTAAACCCAGCCTCACATGCTGCCCACAGGAAGGGAGTGTTCAGCGCTGCAGAACCACTCGAAATTAAATTACAAGATGGCAAATACACAGAAGAATACTGACAAATTCTATAAAACATGCGCTGTACGCATTATAAATGGGAAACACTTTTTCATTTTCAAAAGAGATTAAACAAAAACTGAGAGTCTGGAGAGATTTCCCCACGCGATTGTTCACCAGGCGAAGGACACATTACAAAAACAAAACATCGCAAGATAATCAAAGCTAAAAAGCGATGCTAATGTGATAAGAAATATCAGCACATATGCGAGATTATACAATTTCTGAGACACCAGTGGTTTATGTGCAGCTCTTCAAGTGAGACGCATTTCACTGCGTCTGGCCTATACCTCTTCAGCGCAGATGGTGTGCATATGCAAATAAGACATGCTGCAATCAATACAGCGCCACTTGGGAATATCTTTAAGGTTTGTAATAATGCATTAGGAAGAAGTGATGTTGTAACATACTGAGATCACGCACATGAAACCAAAGTATTTCATGTAGACACTTCAGGGGGGACGAGTTGCTCTGGGCATGCCACGGGCTAAGCATACATTAGGGAATTCAATATTTTTTAAGCAGAAAGTGAGCAGAAAAAAAAATTTAAATCATTATTTATATTTCATAAAATTGTTTGAATTTTTACATTCAGTGACTAAAAATATTTTGTTTCGTCGATTCCGTAACGTGATGGTTTCCTTTGGGACATTATTATTGGCGAACATTGCACAGCTTTAACGACTTTACACAAATAAGGTTTTAACTATTGCTTTTTACTTTCTTTTACAAACTTTTAAATTCTTCACAATAACAAAAAAAAAATTATGACCACAATTTGCAGCCCTAACTGCTCTGATAAATGCAAATGGCATCTGGAGACAGTTGTAAAAAGGGTCTAAGGGAATAGAAAAAAATAAAGAAAAAAAAATGATATTACAAACTAATTCCTAAATTCCTAGCAAATCACACTTTTTTTTCTCTAGGGAGGTAATCTATAGTGCAATAAAATATCATCTAGACAGTTAATGGAATAGGTGCCTGTGAGCATATGTAGTAGAAAGCAACGGCCTTTATTTAACGGGGTACTTTCATAAATTTTGGGAGATGTCTTAGTTCTATGCTCCCTCTGTGAGCAGGTAGCGGGATGCAGTGACGGACAGCAGGCAGAGCAAGGGTTAACAAATTTATTAACAAAGGTATACTGCACGCAGGGAGGTAATAGGTTAAGCAGTGGGTATGGGAAGTCAAAATAGCATGGTATGGGTGAGAGGTGAGGTAATAGGTAAAGCAAATGTTCATGAAAGGGTTAACTTATCAGTCCGCCGGCTTCCTTGCTACAGAGTCTTAGATTCCAACGGTGTGGCCTACGCAAATGGCGCATGATGATTCCGGTGTCGTCCTGAAAAAGTTGGGGACCTGGTTCCCTGCGAGGGCGATGAGTCCTTGCTGCCTTGTGCGGGCTCCTGGATCCAAGGTTCATTGTGGGAAATGCAGCGCAGTCTATAACACCACCGGAGCGTGACTCAGCTTGACAGTAAAATGCGGGTGAGGAATGGCTCAGTTCCGGGTCAGTCACCTCGTCTGCCTTAGGCACGCGCGCGTGGTAACCACCGGCCCGGAGCATCTGACACTTTCGGTTACACAGCAGATCTCTGTCCACTATCAGTGCACCTGAAAGCAGGAAATCTATAGCGCGGGTCTGCGCTATGACGATGCTCAGAGGACGGAGCACAAAACTTCCCCTGGCGCGCGCTATGTCTTCCCGCCAAGTTCCTTTTATCCTAGTCATGCCCCCTGCTGTCGAGTGTAAAGGTCGGTCCGGGTTGGAAAGTTTTCCCCCGGACAACAATGGAGAAAGCCTCGACAGTTCCAGAACCGGTGCAAGAGAGGTACCCCCGGTCCAGTCCATCTTCTTATACCTCCACCTCATCTCAAAAGTTGATTATTTCCTTGAAAACTTGGAAATAGGAAAAAACAAGCAGATGGTCTATTATAAAGTGTCCATCTTATACTTGCCCAATTTTTTAGTCCATTCACAAAAAGTTGAAAGATCTGTTGTGTTTCTCATGACCATATAAACCAAATAAAAATTATACTTTGTTTTTCAATTTTTCATTATGAATGATATCACACAAAAAGGAGAAAGTAAAATAATAGTAAATTAAAGGAATAATTTATAATTTTATTGGCAGGGGTGTAATTACAATAGGAGGAGGGGTTGCAATTGCACCTGGGCTCTGGAGCCTAAGGGGTCCCAAAAGTCTCTTTAGCCTATATGAAAAGCCAATGCTTTTAAAGATTTGCAAAAATTGGGGACTCAAACTTCAAGTTACATCACTCTTTATTGGTAAAGCTATACATATAATTTAAAAAAAAAGTCCATATTTCTCCCATAGAGATTCATGTAAAAAAGCCCATCAGGAAAGTCATGGTTATTAAATCAATGCCAGGGTGCTACCGGGCTCATCAATACCTTTGAAAATGTTTCTTTGATGGAAAAGATGACCATGACTTGTCACTGTTTCAGAACCACCCAGATAACTATTGAGGGTGATGCAAGTCATTTTTATAACTTAAATTTCCCCAGAAAGCAATATTTGTAAGAGAAGAATGCCTACAAAAGTAATGAGGAGTCTGTCTTGTATCATCCTAGTGGTATAGCAAACCTAAATTTGATTACAGGTTCTCGTTAAAAGTTTATGACTACCTGAAACGGCAACTAGTGAAAGGTTATGACGTTATGGTTCATAGTGTTATTATTTAAAGAGATTTTCTTAGAATTATTATTTTAGTATTATATCATGCATTGACACCAAGTTGCTCCTCTGCAGGCTTTCTCCCGAAATTTCAGTTCATTGTAAGCTAATGGGTAAAGAGGACTAGATACTATGATGCCTCCCATACACAGTATGCAGAAACAGAGGGTTTTCTGCACTTCTTCATTTAAGCAGCACACAAACAGAAGCAGCAGAGGAAGGGAGGACTATATAAATATACGTATATTTTGTATTATATATCTCAGTACTGTGCTGTGTGGCTGTGAATCCAGCACTGAAATAATGTGTAGCAGTTGTGTAAAGTTGTAGCACAGGTTTGTGTGTCTCACTGTGTTGAGTGCTCTCCCACCTTCATGACTATTGCTATAGATTCACCCGGTGAAGTAGATTTTCTAAGCAGCAGGTTAAGGTGACCAAAATGGACAGAAGGCAATGGTACATCAGGCATGACTTTCTGGATGGCACATGAATCAGTGATGATAAGAACAGAAATGAAAGAAGGATGGAAGGTAGACAAGCGGAGGAGTAAAAGTAGATATGTAGTGAATTAAGGACTTGTAGCAATTAAATAGTTAACAACAGAGTTGCATGCTATGAGATGACTAATGGCCAGTGGCAGAAAGGAATGCTATCAGCAAACAAATGGTTATCTGCAGGCACTAGTGATTAAATAGTAAATTGGATACCAAATATTACACGTTGTTGCACCAGTGTACTAGTGTGAACAGCAGCAGAATTAGACAAGAGTTTGTTATGCTTATAGTAGATGACCTTTCTTTTTCCAATTATTCCCTACATCCCTCTGCCAATTATGTTTCCATGTTGATAATCTTCCACATCTCTAGACCATTTTTTACGCCTATTTTCTTCAAGTTTATCACGTAACTTTGAAACATGTGAAGAAACTGTCACGGACTGCGGCTGCGGACGTGGCCCAGCAGTAGCCTCCACGCCGACGGCGAGGGGCGGTCATCCCCCGGGGACAGAATATGGACATATGGACCCTCTATAACACAAAGTGGAACCCAAGCCTACCTAAACTGGGTAAGGGTAGGGACTGGGATACTGTGGCAGCTGAGCATGTGGACAAAGAGAAGACACATAGGATTTGATAACACCGCACAACTTCAGGTATAAAGAACATAAAGTTTACTAAAGTAAAGTCACACAGTACATAGACGAAACAGGGCTATGCCAGGCTTCCGATTCCACACATCCCAGAAGGGTACCACCCAGTGGACCCCAAGGCCCCAACGGATCACCAAAGCACACAAAGGCGGGACATCGGGACACAGGCTGAACATCAGGAACACGGACTGGAAATCACGGCATCAGTACACAGGCTGGACATCAGTACACAGGCTGGACATTAGGACATCAGTACACAGGATGGACATCAGGGCATCAGTACACAGGTTGGACTTCAGGACATCAGTACACAGGCTGGACTTCAGGACATCAGTACACATGCTGGACTTCAGGACATCAGTACACAGGCTGGACTTCAGGACATCAGTACACAGGCTGGACTTCAGGACATCAGTACACAGGCTGGACTTCAGGACATCAGTACACAGGCTGGACTTCAGGACATCGGTACACAGGCTGGACTTCAGGACATCAGTACACAGGCTGGACTTCAGGATATCTGTACACAGGCTGGACTTCAGGATATCTGTACACAGGCTGGACTTCAGGACATCTGTACACAGGCTGGACTTCAGGACATCAGTACACAGGCTGGACTTTAGGACATCAGTACACAGGACATCAGAGTCACCGGCAGACATCACACAGGAGTCGTTCGGTTTCGGACATCTGACATGACCTACAGGCACCAATGAAATAATCAAGCTCCAGGCTCCAGTCACCGGTCATCAGTTTCCAGACTGCGGTCGTCAGGCTCCGGGCATCAGACCTAGGAAGGAACTCAAGAGTGATGGTGCTAGAACCGCAGGATTGCTGGACCTGCATGGAGCTAGCACCGCATGGTAGTCAGAGCACAGGGTAGTAGATGCTCAGCGGGATCACCGGTTACAAAAGACTCAGTCACTGGGTGAAAGACTCCAAACACAGAGTGATTCCAGGAACATAACAGCGGACACAGTTCAGACAGGGTCGGGTACAGGATCAAGGATTCAGGCCTGGATATACCACCTCCAGGGCAGGGCACAGGAACAGGACAAAGCAGGAATCAAAGCAGAGACTTTGGTACCAAAACATAGCAGACACAGTTCACACAGGATCAGGTACAGGTCAGGTACAGGATCAAGGCTTCAGGAACTCTGAGAGTAGGTCTGGCAACGACCAGCAGGGAAGGGGAAGTTTATATAGGAGCTGCCCCTCAGCCATTGGCTAGGGACAGCATTTCAAGTACACACACTAATGGACTAGCACTACTTTGGCCAAAATAGTAACTAATACCCCATATTTTTTCATCTTTTTGCACTTTTTATCATTTTTGCAGGATGCAGTTAGACTTTTTCATGTTGGCTTGGTTTTTTCTGTGTGATGCATATATACATTGCTGAGCAGCCCACCTGCTAATTCTATGGGCGTCATTAATAGGCTGTTCGGACACTTTGCACCACACTTATCTATGTGACTTATATCCTATGCAAGCCCTATTTGTGTGCATTTTTTTCCACTAGGCAGCCAGACCATATTGGGTTACTGGCTGTTCTCATCAGTGTTTTTGCACCTGTGCTGCCCCAGCCTTTATCAATGGAGGTCTACTGCATCCTGCTAGTGCATTAGTAAGGGTTTTGGTGAGTTAACCTTTCAAATGTGCTTTTTTGAATTTTTGGGAATTTTTTCCTTATGTGCGAAGTACACACACTAACCCTGATAAAAGCAGGGAAGGTGTGGCCACGCACGCCCTAAGCACACACAGAAACCATTGCAGCACAGTCAGTGCAGGAACTGAGGCTTAGAGCACCTGGCATCGTCTGCAAGCCTTGACACACGTGGAAAGTTAAGCACCAGCTGCAAATCACCTCACAACCCGCGAACAGCTTCCACAGCTGCAACCAGGGACCACACATGCGGATGGTCAAGCAGCAGATCAAAGACCTAGCAACATATGCACGGCTACGCAGCAGAGCAGGGAACTGAGCAGGCTCCATACAGGTAACAGTCAGCAGTATCCCAGCTCAATTAGGGGGAAAGGAGCAAAGGGTTAAAACAAAGACATGCATTGTCACGCCGACAACCAAATACAGACAGAATGGCGTGACCGAAACATTCTCAGAAAAATTCTTCCATTCAGTGTCCGACATACATCCTTTTAGTTTTAGTTCCAATTCTGTAACATTATCACATACATTAACCCTCTCCTGTTGTAAAAATTCTATATTCAATAAAATTGTGTCCAATGCGTACTTGTTGGAAATCTTACAGAACCTTGAACAATGTTCTGGATAATTCATCATTAAATTCGGTCTTACATTCGAGCGTAAGCCCCTAGGTATGATTTTCGCCTTATAGTATTCACCCAGAGTCAATAAATGCAGCTCAATTGTAGTTAACCACTTCAGGTCATTCTCTTTGTTTCTGAAACAGAAGGGTTATTCAAAAATGCAGCAGGGCCACCTATAGCCCATATAATCCTATCCTCATCCTCCACACTGTAGGAAAAAACCACATGCTCATCTGGATCCATATCCATACTCCACTGACAAAAAAATAAATATCAAACAAAAAAAAAACATATGTAGTGGCAAGCTATCAATGGACAAATAGCTAAATAGAAAAGACAGATAGCAGCACAGATGGATAGATAGATATTTGGGGGGTATTACTGTACATTGAGGCTGTGTGCACACGTTGCGCTTTTTTTGCGTTTTCGCGGCTTTTTTTCCGCTGCAGAATTGCAGCGAAAATGCAAAGAAAATGCACCCCATGCAATCCTACGGGATTCCACAATGCTGTGCTAATGCTGCGGATATTTCCTCTGCAGAATCACGTAGCGGAAAAATACACAGCATGTTCATTATTTCTGCGGAATCGCGGCGATTCTGCACCCATAGGATTGCATTGAAATGCTCACTTTACGCATGTGGCTATGCCCACCATGCGCAAAGTGAGCGCTCAATGTGCGGATGGTACCCAGGGTCTGGAGGAGAGGAGACTCTTCTCCAGGCCCTGGGTACCATAATCCTGTAAAAAATAGAATAAAAATAAAAAATAGGGTTATAGTCACCCTCCGGCAGCCCCCGAAGTCCTTCCCGCCTCTCACCACGCTCCTGGCATCTCACTACGCTCCTGATGACGTTGCGCCCTCGCGAGCGTGATGTCATCTCAGGTCCTTCGCGCAAAGCATTACTGGGACCGGAAGATGCCGGGAGCGCCGCAGAGCAGATCGGGGACCGTCAGAAGGTGAAAATAACAATATTTTCTATTTCTTTTTTATAATTCTTATAATTCTTAACATCCTATCTTTTAATATTGATGCAAAAGTTGGTCACACTTGTCAAGTGTGACCAACCTGTCAATCACATTTCCAAGTGATGCTTGAAATCGCTTGGAATGCGCAAGCATTCCGCAAGCAAAAAACGCTTGTTTTTCACGGGGAAAAGCGCATACGAATTTGCATGCGTTTTACCCGCGGCGGGAGTTGCGGAAATGCTGCGGACATTCCCGCAGCATTTCTGCCCGTGTGCACATAGCCTCAAACTAAAGCAAACAAGAAACGTATAAATGTACAAGCCCTTAGCACAGATCCTATATTTAGATACAGAAGGGATTCGCAGTGTTTTAAAGAACAGACAGTTCTAAGCCTCATAGGAAATTTAGCTGCACAGCAAGTCAGAGATTATACACATTTTGTGCTGTGGTGGTTTCAGTGGGAGCTGGGGAATGATAGATAATAAATGATCATTTGTTACTGGTGGTTTATGTGAGAAAAGCGTCAGGGGAAGGATGAGGAACACTACTGACAGGCCGGGGTCAATATGTCAGTGATGAAGAGAACTGACAGTAAAGTCAAGCCACTAATACACATTGCTAATGCACCCGGACACATAGAGCCAGCCCCAATACTGACACCTTGGTAAAACCTAGTTTACACTGCATCATAAAAAGTACATTAGAAAGAGGAAAAAAATCCTAAAGATCTGAACAGAGCATGTTAAAAGTGTTACACTGGATTCTTACATTATTAACCCTTCCCACTGTACCTTGCAGCTTTTTTACAGTTACGGTTCATGCTTGGCACACTCACCATATGTATTAAAAATGTGCGCACTATGCTGTAATTCATCTGTAGTCTCAGAAATCTAGAAATGTTTGCTTTATGAATAGTAATGAGTTGGCAATAGAGTAAGGTGGTATCACGATCCAAACTGCCGACACAGATTTCATATAGCATTCAGATGATTAAAAATAATAGCGTGATTTTATTTCTGTCAATTAACAAAATCAAAACTGAATGAACAAAGGAACTAATCTCAATCAAATCAACATTTGGTGTGCTGCCCTGTGCTTTCAAAACAGCATCAATTCTTCTAGGTACACTCGTAGAAAGTCAGGGATTTTGGAGGATCATAGTCAGGTGTATGAGTAACCACTTATACCAAAAAAGTGATAGTGATCATCATTTTCATATATAGTGCGAAACACTTCATTAACTGCAAAAGAATCTGATGTGTTAGAGGCTTAATACTGGGTGAGGAACAGCCAAACTCTGCTACAAAGGTGAGGTTGTGGAAGACAGATTCATGTCACAGGTCATATACCATGGAAAGACTGAGCACAGCAACAAGACGCAAGGTAGTTATACTGAATCAGCAAGGTTTCTCCCCGGCAAAGTTTTCAAATCAATTTGTCTATCTCGTCTTTCTATTTCTAATAGAAAGGAGCACATGACTGGTAGAATCATGCTTTGATTCCTATGGCTTAATTAGTTACCCCACTCCCACCTGTCAGTCTATTTGCATAATATATATCACGTCTCCATATCTTGCTGATATGTGATGTGTGTTACACAACTAGGATCTTGAGCTAAGCCATCTACATATATGGCGGATGCCAGACAATCCAGGAAAAGATTATGTCAAATCCGTGAAATAAGATACATCAGTTGTAGACACAACCTGTGTTTCATGGAAACATCATGGATAGTGAATTGCCATGCAGACACGCACCTGTTGCATCGTTTCTTGAGTTGGCCTGAAACATCAAGCATGCTTGAAAATGGGGTCCACCCCTAGTACATCGCATCAGGTGCATGTCTGCACATCAATTCTCTGCCCATGATGTCACCATGAAACGCTGGTTGCACCTACAGGTGAAGTATCTCATTTCACGGATTTGACATAATCTTCTCTTGAATCATCTTATAGGACTCATTGTAGTAATGAGAAATGACACAAGGAAAAAGTGTTGAATACGCTTACTGAAATTTAATTAATACTTTGTACAAAAGCCTTTCTTGGTGATGACAGCTTCTAAATGCCACTTGTATGGAGAAACTAGTCACAGGCATTGCTCAAGTGTGATTTTGGCCCATTCCTCCACACAAAGACTCTTGACATCCTGAAGGCCCTCTGGGCTCCTACAATTAACTTTGAGCTTTAGTTCTGTCTATAAATTTTCAATTTGATTCAGGTCAGGCGTGGATTGGATGGATTGTTACAGACATCTGTTGAGAATTTCATGTCAATAGCACCTTTAAAAATTCTGTATATTTACTTGGAAGATTGGTGATGTGTTTAGTACTTACTTCACCAGCTGTATATCCAGCAAGTATTTGCCGTACATCCATGCTAATTCCATGAAGTGTTAATAACTGTATATATATTATTTGGTTGGACTATAAGTAAAATAAAAATAGCATTCTTAGAAAAATCATTTTGTCTCAAGCCCTTTCATCATGCTGCTTTATTTCATGTATTGTATGTGGACTTGGGAGCCAGCATGCCCGTATTTTTTACACATCTGTTACATCACTATTTAACCGTTTACTCCATCAGTGCGACATCTGTTTTTCTTGTAAGTAAAACATTTCAAAGCTTATCCAACCCAATAAACAGTAAATAAGGGACAGTATTCAGACGATACCAAGATGGCATCTACGCGCTGTACGTACTTTTTTATGACCCAATGATTTTATTGCGCAAGATTGACACCAAGATCAACAACAGACATGTCTCTGCTTGTTTGGGTTTTTTTGTTTGCAACTTGTCTGCATATAAAACCCACAAACATCTTAATAGCCTCATAAACTATATGTGAATGTGTTCAACCTGTGAAAAAATAGGATATGTATGTTAAAAACAGAAGTCAGAATAAGGCCTAAGGGTAAGGCTACGTTCCTGCGATGAGCTTTTGGTGAGTTTTTGATGTTGCAGAATTTCTGCACCTATTATTTAAATTAAGTTACTACCGTTTGTTCATTGCGTTTTTGCGTGAATTTTTTTAATGTGTTTTTATCGTGTTTTTGATTCTTGTTAGGGTAGGTTCCCACGGTCAGTAACCGGCAGCGCTTTGGACGCAGCACATGTCCGCTTCGTCCAAAGCACTGACGGCTTTTGAATGCAGGTGATTCCGCATGTGTTCATTCAACCGTGCGGAATCATCGCGTCCTATACATTGAACTGGTGATATTTATCTTGCAGAGACTTGCGTCTCTGCTACATAGATAGACATTCTGCGGTCTGGAAAGACGTGCCACATGTGCGTCTATGCCGGAAGTGTCTTTGCATGCAGAGTGGACAAGGGATTTCATGAAATCCCATCCACTATGCTGTAACATCTGGCTGCTGCCGGTTGGACGCTGCGGATGTACGCAGCGTCCAATCAGCAGCATTTACTGACCGTGGGAACATACCCTTAATGTGTCATTCTTCAAATAAAGTTGCCTTGTTTTTGAAACTTCTCTGTATTTTGGAGTCACTGAACCTTATTGGATCACATGCCTTTTTGATTTTTTGCCTGCTGATTTTCTGCATCTAATGTAAGTCTATGGAGAAAATCTGCACATAAAACTCAGTGTACCCACAAGAGAAATTGACATGTTGTGGATTTGAAACTCGCACCACAGGTCAGTTTATGCAGCATGAATAAGAAGCATAATGGGCAGGAGGTCTCTAGAAATCCCATCCATTTTGCTGGAACCGTAAAATGTTGCATTTTTGAGGCAGGGAAAACACGCACCGTCATAAATTAACAAAAATTTTATAGTAGAAACGTAGCCTAAGAGTAAACTTTATTAGGACACGTTGATGGACTGTAAGGGTATGTTCACGCACCATTTTTTTTTCGGTCATGAGCAGGGGTCCACTCCGAAAAACAGCTAAGAAGGCATGCCAAGGAATCTTCCTATTCTTTATCTTTGTAAAATGTCTCACTGTTCACGTATTCAAGCATTTGAGCATCTTTTAACTGTTTCGGGTTTACAAAAGCATCAATCGCCAAGTGAGCAGAGCATTTTTCAGGCATTTTCCGCTAGGTAGATGCTCCATACTTTACAATGGAAGTTAATAGGGAGTCTAAACAAAAATCTAGAAGACGCATGGGTGTCTCTTTGAGCATTTTCTAAGCGTTTTCGCCACAAAAAAATGATAACATTTTATTTATAGCTTAATGAACGTCAAAAATGCCTAAAAATGTCTACAGAAAAATGCAAAAAAGAAAATGAAAAAAAACAAAAAGCAATATAAAATCGCTTAAAAAAAACACAAAATGGAAAAGTTAACAAAATGCTTCAGGAAAAATTAACAAAATGTTTTATAAAAATTTCTACAGCAATTTCTACAACAGTTTCTGCCTGAAAAAAAATTATTGTTTTATTCGGCTTTTCTACATGTTAAAAGGGCACTTTTAGAAAACCAGATTGCTGAATGACAAACCATATTTGCATGCCAAATGCTAAACTATTTTTTTTTCTTGTTGCATCATTTTTTATACTTGGCTTATTTTGCTATTCGGGGCTAGCCTTTACAATATTTGTGCTCTTGGTTGCATTTAAAAAGCAGTAAAAACATATTGGCTTTTTATGCTGCTATAACACGGCTGGTTACCGATGCCCTACAAAGAAAATGGTGCAGGCAGTCATAAATAGGATTATGTGGAGATGTGTCATAGCATATTGTCTGGCCTTTTCAGTTTATGATGAGCGCAGCACCACAGGTGTTTTTCCATTATAGGGTAGTGAGGTCTTGTCTTCCAAGCTGTTCTTTGGACCTACAAGGTTCGTAGTATTTATCTTCGTCAATGGGTGGTAAATGCTAGAAGCACTGAGATTTTCCCTTCAGAAAAACACCAGGCGCCAGCAGATGGAAATCTCACATATCTTCACCATCTGTCCCAGCTTTTTTTGTGTAATTGTCAACATTTTATTAATAATTCGAGGGAAAGTTTGATGTTGAGGCAGTGCAAACAAACTTGTTCTGTGCAATGCAAATACTGCATTACAGAACAGGTCGCTGTAGATCAAAGGTCTCCAACCTGTCGTTCCTTGTGGGCCAGACTCAACTCAGAAAAGAAGAGATATACATGATGTGAAAATGAGTTAGAGAATTTGTTTAAAGGATCTAACAGTCGTCCATATTTTCAATCCGAGTACAATCCGACAAAACATTGTATCACACTTGGACCAATATTTATCTATGGGACTGTGCACATGTCCAATGTTTTTTCTGGACAGTCTGTCCAAGGACAAAATCACTGCATGTCGGTGTTTGATTGGATATTCGGATCGCACTCGGCCAAACAGGTCACTAAGTTCGTGAAAACCATGGACTGCACTCAAATGATATTTCACTGCAGTCTGATTTTCACAGACTAACAGAATGGAGAAAATAGAGAATTTTTTTCTCTATCTTCTCCTCATCTGAAAGAATCGGATCACAATATAAACAAACTCTGACCAGTCTTTGATCAATGTCATTTGCATAAGGCCAGGGTCAGACTTGCGTGTGCAATGTGGTAAACTCTTGCGAGTCTCTCGCCTCAATACCTGGCACTGCCGCCGGCAGTTCGGACCGGAGCGTTCAGCTGTGTAGAAATACATGCAGCCGCACACTCCGGTCCCAAGTGTTGGGTATTGATGCAAGGACTCACACGAGTTTCACGCATTGCACACAAAAGTCTGACCCTGGCCTAATAGAGCCGATTGTCTCAGATGAGGAAATACACAATTGTCTACACCTGCCCTAAAGATCTTCCCAGTTCTATTGCTCAACTGCTTGGTCTGACACTGATAAGTAACCTGGAACAACAAAACATGAGGTGTCCCATGGGCCACCTTCACAGCAGGAGTTTCTGGATGGAGTTATAAAGCACACAAACACTCCAGTTATTAAGATTTCAAGGTAGATTTCACATGTACAGCAGCACTGGGTTAAGCGATCAGGAATAGTGACAGATATTGAGATTAAGGGGCCGAGTAATCAAGACTGGCATCTTACATGACAGTCTCAAATCAGAGTCAGCTGGAATAAGATGCGGCAAATTCATTAACTGAGGTCTGCTCCTCTTCATTATTTTGCAAATAGTCTATTCAGAGAGAATGAGGACTTGAACTCCAGTGTCAGCTATTGTATGTAACAATCCTAAAAGTCAATATTGACCCTTAACGAGGGTTGATATTGTTAAAAATTGCTGTCAATCTCTGACAGCAGCATTTTTGATGACTATAGGGCCTCATTGCGGCCTGCCATCAGGGCTGTAAAAATGATACCGTAGTCAGAGGTCTAAGCTAGTGAATACAAACAATTCTCATAGTAGCCTATCCCTTACCCTTGCCACTGCATTAGAGACAGTTTCTCTTATAATAAAGGAATAAGTCAAATGCAATTTGTAGTTAAATGCAAAAATGGAAGTTAAAATTCCTTTTCAAGATGGTCCAATCAAAAAGTCTTCAGTCCTTCTCAAAATGTAAAGCGTGGGATAATCAGGCTCATTAGAGAATATATTATTTTGCCAGTATTTCCTCCAAAAAGGAGTCTAAAATCTTTACCTCGGTCTGTCTGTCATTCCAAGGATGTCTTCTAAGGATAAAATCTGAAATATGCCTGAAATGAGCCTGAAGTGACCAGAAGGTACAATTAACCACTGCGTATAAATGTACTAAATTTCTTTTGCCTTCAAAATTACTCTCACCATACTGACCTATGCTCTAACGGTTTTGGCTCCATTAATCCTCACTCTCCTTCGCTATCCGCAAACTCCAGCACCCACACCAAATAGTAATCTCTCCTTCCCTCTTGCCTCCCCATCTGACCTCCTCTGCTGAACTGCTCCTCAACCTCTGAGCTCTCCTAATAAAATACAAAACAAGCCACCCACCCTCCTTCTCCCACATGCTCTCCCTCTCTCTGCTTCTCCTAACTGCTGGAGACATATCGCCCAAGCCTGGACCCCCACAGCTCAAACCTCCCATTATTACCCCCTTCTATGATTCCAAAACAATCACAAACACCAGAAATCTTTCCCACCTCAACTCCGTGCCCATGACAACCACCACCCTGCTCCCACTCTCTGGATCACTCTGGAATGCCCGTTCCGTCTGCAATAAACTCCATGTGAATCACGACCTCTTTACCTCTCGTAATTTTTCCTTCCTTTGCCTCACCGAAACATGGCTGACACCCTCCGACACCACCTCCCCGCTACGCTTAGTTACGGCAGCCTCCACTTCACCCACAATCCTCGCTCTGGCAAAAGACATGGCGGAGGAGTGGGCCTTCTCCTTTCTTCCAACTGCACCTTCAACCCAATCCCACCTCTTCCCTCCCTTGTCCTCCCCTCTTTTGAAGTCCACTCTGTCCGCATCTATTCTCCCTTCAACCTCCAAGTGGCCGTCATATACCGACCTCCGGGCAAAACCACTGCATTCATTGACCAATTCTCTACCTGGCTCCTTCACTTCCTCTCTGCTGACATTCCCACCATCATCATGGGTGACTTCAACATCCCCATTGACACCCACCAGTCAGCTGCCTCCAAACTCATGTCCCTTACTTCATCTTTTGGACTTACTCAGTGGTCCTCCTCAGCCACCTACACAGACGGACACACTTTAGACCTGGTCTTCACCTTCCTCTGCTCTCTTTCTAACTTCACCACCTCCCCTCTTCCTCTATCTGAACACCATCTACTCACTTTCTCATCCCTGTCCTCCTCACCTGTCACCCATGTCCAGCAGCATGCGCACCCCCGCAGAAACCTAGCACATCTAGACACTCGCACACTCTCTGACTCTATTTTACCATTGTCCTCCATATCTTCACTCCACGACACTGACACTGCCACTACTTTCTACAATGCCACTCTTGCATCAGCCATCGACTCGGTCGCTCCTGTCATGCATAACAGAGTGCGACGAATCAATAGACAACTCTGGCACAATAACATCACTAAAAAGCTTTGGAAAGCATCCAGAATTGCAGAACGGCGCTGGAAGAAAACGCATTTGCAAGATGACTTCACTGCACTCATACAAGCAACACTTGCATTCAAATCTGCCCTCACCTCTGCTAAACAGGCCTACTTTACATCCCTTGTATCTTCCTTATCCCACAACCCCATACAGTTGTTCAATACTTTTGACTCCCTCATCCATCCACCCACCATTGCCCCCTCCGACTTCCCTAATCTCTGCCCAGGACTTTGCCGCACACTTCAAAAACAAGATAGACCAAACACGGCAAGTCTTTATTGCTCATCCACCACAACCCCTTTGCATACCAGACCAATGCCCAAACCCCGGCACTGATTATGGGGTCATTACTGGGAGCTCAACACCAAATATAGGCCATAAATACCATAATATCACATGCAGCATCCACCTCCACATGTTTAGCCGTCATTGTGCTTTTGGCTTTTGAAACCACAGGTGATAACAGCCCATATCTACGGCCAGTCATGCATTTTTCATGCTGCCTACACTGTAGTAGAGATGTAGTATTACATGCCAGACATTCTTAGTAGAAGGTGGCGTTTAGCAGAAGACCTTCCCCACTATGGCAGTCATATGTCCTATTAGGCCTTAGAGTCGGTGTTCTTATAGTGAGACAACCTCTTTTATACTCCGCTTACTTGTGATTTACATTTTTTCTTCCAAACAGGGAGAAAGAATCTGTTCCTGTATCTGATAAAGACGACGTTATTACCATCCTCGTCCCCACTATCAGGTATGTCCATGTTTACAGCAATAATATTGTGAATGTTGACTTCAAGGCTCAAATATTTCCACATGGTTTTTCTGTAATAAGTCTCCTATGTTATTCATGATTCATGGATCACAATTTTGTTGTCCATGGTCCCATACTGTATCTCTATTTCACTAATTTTGTACAGTTTTTTTCATGGATTCTGTGAGATACATTGCAGCATCCAATGACCTACATCATCATAATGGGACATCGTCTCCTACAATAGAATATCGCTCATCAGTGATGCACCACATGGCGGCACACAGGGCGCTCACTGCTCTATATCAGTGACACATCTAATGCCCCTCAGATGGGATTATGTACATTATATAGGACTTATTCGGCCCTATTATGATATAATACCAGATTATCAGGACTATAGGAGACAGGACTAGAACAATCCTAGTATGTACAGTAGACAAAGCAGATCCCATTAGGATATGTCATTACTGAAGTTTTTTTTTTACTTTATGATCAGAATTTCCAGCTCAGGAGGAAAGAAAATCTACAATAAATCTGAGTAAAGAAGAAGAAAAATCAGAAAATGGAAAAAAGGGGAAAAAGAGACGAGGTAAGTGTGAGAATCGTGTGGAGCAGATGTCATCTGCCAGTGATGGGATTATCACATGTATTATGGCTCACAATGATCCCTGACCTCTGTGTGATAATATTCCTCTGCCGTCCGGCCACAGTGACTGCACAGTAGCATCATGTCATATGGAGTCTCATCACTTACATTATATTTACTTCTCTTCTCATAGGTTCCATCTTCCGCCGGATCTTATCATCCTGCCGGCGTGGATTATCCAGGGCTGCTCGAGTATTTGCAGGTTGTCACTGTTGCCCTAGAACCATCTGAAAGACAGGAAACCTAAGCATCCAGCGCCCTGAAGTCCAGCAGATCCACCATCACTGCTGGGCCTGTTTAGAAGCGGGACTAACTCCTAGCCGCGGTCTACGGACCAAACATTGGGCATGGGCAGGGCCTTGGGGCAGATCCCAAGTGCGCTCAACCATGTGAAATAGCTTACGCTCAGGAACATTGAGGGATAGCACTATCGGATAGCTCTACCCGTTTATTTCCTTTAGGAATAGAGCTATGGGATAGCTCTACTCGTGCACTTTCTTCATGGATAGCGCTTTTTCATACACATATTGATTCTGTTCCTAGTTTTACCCCTCCCTTATCCTTCTATCCTGTTATTAATTAAAATTAAAAAAATTCTAAGTTTACTTATTTTTTTCTCATTTATTAAACTTATCTATGTATTTTGTTATCTGATAAAATTCAGTACATATACAGACACTGGCCGGTGGCCGAACCTTATACTACAAACACTTATTACCTTTTGTTTCCAACATTTTACTTATGAGTTGTAAATGTTCCAGCAGAGCTATCACCTCCTCTTGTAGGAATTGAACTATGTGTTACTTTGTGATGTCAGACACTGTACCTGAAACCACTGAATTGTGAGACATCATTGAATAGCTACATTATTTTATTATTAATTATTATTTTTATTTTATAAAATACCAAATATTTTTAGGTAGTATGATATTGATCAATTAAAATGTTTTTAGTCCGTTTTTCCTCATTTTTTTTCAAAGACTCTCCACAGAGTGTGGTCATGTTTCAAGAGGCCGTAATAAGGCTATGGATGTGCCCGGGCAGTTATAAGGCTATAGATGTGACTGGGCAGTAATAAGTCTATGGATGTGACCGGGCAGTGCACAGGCGCAGTCCTGAATTTGAAGTACGCATGCCACCGCTACCGTCGGGTCATCTCCAGCCGCTCTGACGTCAGTGGCGGCGCAGCCGGGAGATGACCGGCACTAGCCGGTACCTCCTTATCTAACATCACTGAAGGGGAGCTTGCTCATCTTCTCTCCAAATCACACCTCACCACTTGTGCACTTGACCCTATCCCATCCCACCTCCTCCCCGACATCACCATCCCTCTTATCCCATCCCTAACCCACCTCTTCAATCTATCACTAACTTCTGGTACTTTCCCTTCTGCTTTCAAACATGCCACAATCACTCCTATCCTTAAAAAGCCAACCCTCGATCTAACAGCCACATCCAGCTATTGCCCAATATCGCTACTCCCATTAGCTTCTAAACTCCTGGAGCAGCATGTCCACTCTGAACTTTCCTCCCACCTCTCATCTAACTTGCTCTTTGACAATCTACAATCTAGCTTCCGCCCCCATTATTCCACTTAGACAGTCCTGACCAAAATTACCAACGACCTACTTACAGCCAAAGCTAACGGGCAGTACTCTATACGCCTCCTTTTAGACTTGCCCTCTGCTTTCGACACAGTTGACCACTGCATCCTACTACAGATCCTCTCCTCCTTTGGCATCAAAAACCTCACCCTATCCTGGATCTCCTCATACCTTTCCAACCGCACATTGAGCATCTCCCACTCCTACACTACCTCCTCATCCCACTCTCTCTCTGTTGGAGTCCCCCAAGGCTCTGTTCTAGGACCCCTACTCTTCTCAATCTATACACTTGGCCTGGGGAAACTCATAAAGTCCGATGGATTCCAGTACCACCTTTATGCTGATGATACTCAGATCTACGTCTCTGGCCCAGACGTCACCTCTCTGCTCTCCAGAATCCCAGAGTGTCTATCAGCCATATCCTCCTTCTTCTCCTCTCGCTTCCTCAAATTCAATGTGGACAAATCTGAACTAATCATCTTTCCCCATCCCACAGATCTTCCTTACCCGACCTTTCTATAACAATTGGCGACATCACGCTTTCCCCCGTAAAGGAGGTCCTTTGCCTCGGAGTTACCCTTGACTCTGCCCTGTCCTTCAAACCGCACATCCAAGTTCTCTCCACCTCCTGTCGCCTCCAGCTCAAAACTATTTCCAGAATCCGTCCCTTCCTCAACCCTCAATCTACTAAACTACTTGTGCATGCCCCCATCATCTCCCGCCTTGACTACTGCAACATCCTTTTCTGTGGCCTCCCTGCTAACGCCCTTGCACCTCTCCAGTCCATCCTCAAATCTGCCGCCCGACTAATTCATCTCTCTCCTCGCTACTCCTCCACTTCTCCCCTGTGCAAATATCTTCACTGGCTCCCATTCCCTCAGCGTATCCAATTCAAATTTCTAATACTGACCTACAAGGCCATCTACAACCTGTCTCCTCCATACATCTCTGAACTAATCTCCCGATACTTTCCCTCACGTTATCTCTGGTCCTCCCAAGACCTCATTCTCTCCTCCACACTTATTCGCTCCTCACGCAAACGCCTCCAAGACTTCTCACGAATAGCCCCCATCCTCTGGAATTCCCTGCCCCAAAACGTCCGGCTATCATCCACGTCGGATCTATCAGAAGGAACCTGAAAACCCACCTCTTCAGGATAGCCTACAGCCTGCAATGATCCCCGCTGCCTTCTCACCACTACTGGAGCTACAGCCTCATAGTCACTGGAGCTGCTGCAACCCCCCATCCTACTGTCTCCTTCCCCACCATCCACTAGCATGTAAGCCCGAAAGGGCAGGGCCCTCTCTCCCCTCTATACCAGTCTGTGATTGTTAGTTTGTTTACTGTAAGTGATATCTGTAATTAGTATGTAACCCCTTCTCATGTACAGCACCATGGAACCAATGGTGCTTTATAAATAAATAATAATAATGATCATGAGATCTCCCTCAACAAAGAAATCGTCCCTCGAATACTGATGAATGGACATAATGGATTATCAGATGTAGGACTAAAAACGTACAAGAAAGCCCTGAATCCCCAAAACCTTTAGGATCAAGAGATCAAGAGAGGAGGGATCTTGTGCTCCCTGTTTGAATGATGCCAGTCACCAATACATCAGTCCTCTAGACTCTGAATGCAGCAGCTTGCATGTACAAACGCTGCCCCATTCAAATAGGGATATAGGATTATCCCCATTTGTGATAATGGGATACCAGTATTGAGACCCCCACCAGTGAGATACTTTTCACCTATCCTGTCGCATAAATAGTTAAAAGGGTTGTTCTGTAACCAACTCTTATCACCTTTCGACCGGAGAGTTGACATATGTGTGATCATTGGCGGCCCCAATATTAGGATGCTCACCAATTAGGAGAACAAGGGTGAGTCCCCAAGCCATCAAGCACATATTGCCAGTTGGGAATAGGTGATAAATGATGATTAAGGCAAAAAATCCCTTTAACTGTATGAGTCATATGGTGTCCGATAACAGAACGAAATGTCCTGCTTTTGGTTAATTGTAAGAATATTTCATGTCAGTTTAGTTTCCAGCACCATTTCCAGCAAATGGAGGAATGAAGCCTTAAGCACCTCATTGCACAGATGCCGACACAAAAACTCTTCCTCTTTTACGACTCAGAAGGAGTAAACTATACTGTCTCAAAGTTATTAGATCCTGTATCTGTCCACAAAAGTATCTGATCGATTTCTACGCTGTAGATAGATTGCAGGTAGATGACTCAATAGTGCTCCCATATACGGTAATATTTTTTTCCAGGTAATGACCCATATAGTGATTAATTTAATATCGCAGTAACATTAGTGATTTGTATGCACCGTTACCTTATATTTCAACCATTTACACTTGATGGTGAGTGCTATCATTTTGTTGCAATGCTATACACTTCATAAACTGCTTTACGAGCCTTTATGGAACTGAGAATATTAAAGGCTCCATATCTTGAAAAAGTATCCAAATTGTTTCTTTTGCTGAAGATATATTGCTTAACACTCTGTGTGCTAAATTCCTAGTATTCTGTATGATTATTTTAGAGGAGACATAAAATGCAATTAATAATTTAGTTACTATTGGGAAGAGGTCCTGCTCATGACCTAAATGTGTAATGTGAGAAGTGGATGTAATAAACTTACCTCCAACCTGATGAGGAATTCAGCAACCAATTAGCTTTCCTGATCATCTAACTAAAGAGGTTATCTGGATCTTTTTTTTCACTATGGTCATAAGTACTAACAGGTAGTCGCTACCTACCTGCCAGGTGTGCCTGGCGCTGATCTGTGGAGGCACAGAGTATCACAGTGCTCCTGTTAGTGATTCAGCAGCAGCTTCTCTATTGCTCTGCTCTGTTGGCAGGGTGTTATTGTTAATGTCATCCTGATTGACAGCCGGCTCCTTGATGCCTAACTGCGGGAAGTCAGCTGTCAATCAGCATGACGTTGGCAGACACATCCCTTCGACGGAGCGACCTGGAAGAAATGCTGCTCTGCTAATGTGCAGCAGCCGAATCAACGGCAGAAGTGGACAATGAATGCTCTGTGCCGGCGCCAGATAGACAAAACAAGTAATTAACAACTACCTGGCTGTTAGGTTTTAGTCTCATGCTGTAGTTTAAAAAAAATGTCCTGGATAAACCCTTTAAGTTTTCTGTGCCATTTATAACCATATTTAATCGGACTATAAGATGCACTTTTTCCCAAAAAATTTTGAGGGAAAATGGGGGAGTGTCTTATAGTCAGAATATACAGGGTGGGCCATTTATATTGATACACATAAATAAAATGGTAATGGTTGGTGTTGTAAACTCATTTTCTGATTTACCTCTGGCTTCTGGTGAGGGTGGTGGAGATGGCTGTGTTGACAGAGGAGTCGTGAGTTCTCCATCCGGGCTCCCTCTGGTGGTGACAGCAGGTAATGAAGCTGATCTAAATTGCAGAGACCTGCCACCTGAGGAGGAGGACTGTGAGTGGACATCAGGAGTCTCTGACTGGATTTAAGACAGCCGACTCCCTAATTTTGTGCTGGTGATTTTCTCCTGCCCTGAGGTTCTGGTTTCCAGTTCTGTTCCTGCCTTCTCAAGTTAAGTGTGCTCTACTATTTTTCACATGAGATTTGGTCTGGTTTACTCAGCTTTTGTGGTCAGCCAGCCCCTGCTGGGGCTGTGCTGAATTCCCATTCTTATGTCTCTGTTTATGCCAGTTTGCTTTTTGTCCCTGATCAGATTGGTCTCTTTTTGCTCTGTCTTCAGAATATACCAGAGTGCTGATATAGGGAATTGTGTTGTGAGTTCATTTTCCCCTTCACCGTCGATGTCTGATGAACTCCCTCTTCTGGTGAAGGAAGGTAGTGAGGCTGATTACCAAACACCTGATCTTGTAGATGATGACTGGGTAACAGGAACTTCTGACTGGATATAAGGCAACAGACGCCCTTCTGAGTCGCTGGTGATTTCTCTGCTGGATTCTTGGAGACCAGTCTGATTCCTGCTTCCCAAAGATAAGTTTTTGCTCTGCTATTGAACTTATTAGTTTTGTTTTGTTTTCCTTGTTTTTTGGAGTTCAGCCATCCCCGGTCGGGGGTGTGCTGAGTTCCGTTTTTGTCTCTGATCAGTTTGTCTCTTTGCTCTGTCTTCAGAATTTACCTGATAGCTGATATAGTCATTTTGAAGTCCTAGCGACTTCAGGGCCTGTTTTTCCTATCAGATGGTTGGGACATTTTTTGGTAGGGTTTTTTACGGATTGCAGACAGCAGCTTTTCTATCCTGTCCTTTTTAGTTAGCTTTGGCCCCATCGTTTGCTCAACCTATCTTTCTATCTGTGTTAGTGTTTTCATCTTGCTTCACCGTCATTATATGTTGGGGGCTGCCTATTGCTTTGGGGTCTGCTCTGGGGCAGTTTAGATTTCCCCTTTCTTTCTTTAGGCCTATTTAGTTCTCTGGCTGTGATCGAGGGGTCTAGGGCATCGTAGTAACCCCCACGGCTACTGTTAGTTGTTGTGGATAGGATCAGGGGTCTGCAATCCGATAGCTACCAACCTCTCCAGTTTTCTGGACTTAGCTTGTATTTTTGTTTTTTCCTCCTTCGGTGACTCATTCATAACAGAATTGAAGTCTAGCGACTTCAGGATTTTGTTATCAGAAAGTGTTGGACATTTTTTGGCAGGGTTTTGTGCGTGATTGCAGTCAGCATCTTTCCTTTCCTGTCCTTTCTAGTTAGTGTGGGCCTCATCGTTTGCTCAGCCTATTTTTCTATCTGTGTTTGTGTTTTCATCTTGTCTCACCATCAATACATGTTTGGGGGCTGTCTATTGCTTTGGGGTCTGCTCTGGGGCAGTTTAGATTTCCCCTTTTCTTGCTTTAGTTTTATTTAGTTCTCCGGCTGTGATGAGGCGTCTAGGATCATCGTAGGTACGCTCCACGGCTACTGCTAGTTGTGTGGATAGGATCAGGGGTCTGCAATCCGCTTAGTTACCAACCTCTCTGGTTTTCTGGGGCTTAGCTTGTTTTTGTTTTTCCTCCTCGGTGACTCATTCATAACAGGTTGGTGATATCAACTTCCTGTTTGTGGCACATTAGTATATGGGAGGGGGGAAAATTTCAAGATGATTGTGACCATGGTAGCCATTTTGAAGTCGGCCATTTTGGATCCAACTTTATTTTTTTCAATGGGAAGAGGGTCATGTGACACATCAAACTTAATGAGAATTTCACAAGAAAAACAAATGGTGTGCTTGGTTTTAACATAACTTTATTCTTTCATGAGTTATTTACAAGATAATGACCACTTATAAAATGTGTTCAAAGTGCTACCCATTGTATTGGATTGTCAATGCAACCCTCTTCTCCCACTCTTGACACACTGAAAGCAACACAACTGAAGAAATGCTAGCACAGGCTTCCAGTATCTGTTTCAGATGCTGCACATCTCATATCTTCACAGCATAGACAATTGCCATCAGATGACCCCAAAGATAAAAGTCTAAAGGGAGACCTTGGTGGCCATTCAACTGGCCCACGACGACAAATCCACTTTCCCGGACATGTTCATGTAGGAATGTATGTAGGAATGCTCGGACCTGACACCCATAATTGATGGTATGGTGTGGTATATGGTGTACAAAGATAGTGGGGCCATTCTTCATCATGGGAAACCTCAATGCAACCAGATATCTGAAATTGCTACATGATGATGTGTTGCCCTCTTTATGCACTGAAGATGGCATGTTCCCTGAGTTTATCCAGCAAGATGGGGCACCACCACATTATGGGTGTCATATCCGAGCATTCCTGCAAGGAATCTGACCCCTTAGACTAGGATTTCTACTGTGGTGTTGCTATCAGTGTGTCAAGAGTGGGAGAAGAGGGTTGCATTGTCAATTCATCACAATGGACAGCACTTTGAACACATTTTATAAGTGGTCATAAACTTGTAAATAACTCATGAAAAATAAAGTTGCGCTAAAACCAAGCACACCATTGTTTTTCTTGTGACAGTCTCAATAAGTTTGATGTGTCACATGACCCTCTTCACATTGGAAAGAATAAAGTTGGATCCAAAATGGCCGACTTCAAAATGGTCGCCACCCATCTTGAAAAGTTTCCCCCCTCCCATATACTAATGTGCCACAAACAGGAAGTTGATATCATCAACCATTCCCATTTTATTTAGGTGTATCCATATAAATGGCCCACCCTGTACTTACAAGTAGTGTGGCGGCAGCAGGAGTCAGGCGATTCTGCAGTGGTCCAATGCTGCAGGGTGATGATCACACTCCCTTCTCAGGGTGGTGCGGCAGTATTCGACGGTGTGCAGTGGTGTGGGGCTCTGGGCTTTCAGAAAATGTCAGCGGAGCCCCGCACCACTGCACACCGCCGAATACTGCCGCACCACCCAGAGCCCCACAAATCCCCACTGCTGTAATGCGGTGGCCTCCGGGTAAATTGCAGCTGGGTTGGCGCATGCGCAGATTGAGATCTCGGCAATGAGATTTCATCCCGAGGCATCTTTCCTGGGTAGTTTTATTACTTACAACATATTTAATGTTCTGTTGTAGGCACTCCTTTAAATGTTTCTATTGTGCTTGCAGGTTTTCAGTCTCAGCTTTCTTATAAAAAAAATATTTTGTCCTTTCTTATGCATTGAAAATTATTTATGGGTGTAACGTCTGCAAACACATTGACAATATCTCATACAAAATGCACGATGGCTACAATAAAATGCTGTATTAATAAAACACAGACCATAAAATCTAAGCTGCAAAAATTAAATAAATTATTAAATAAATGATGTTCTATAAATGAGATACATTTTCATAGAATGCAAACCCATGTGTAGAAACTGCCGGGGGTTAGCATAAAATGAAAGATTTTATGTAAGTCAGTGATTTTTCAGAGAATCCAGTGTGCCTGTAATAGCTTCTCAATCATAATCATGAACATATTTTAATATAGCCATCAAGAGAAAATGTTCCGGCAACACTAATTTAAGTACTACAACAAACATGCAAATGAGGTTTCTTAATTATGGTTATTTAATGCTTCTCCCAAACAAAGCTCTTCAATTTAAAACATGTCAAGGAACTGTTCTCATTATGAGGGTTTTTACTTGTATATTAATAAGAACTAACTACAATGGAATGTGTTATAGAAATGTCAACCTTTATTAAATTACTTACTTAACACTGAAGGCTGGCAGTTTTGTTGGCATGAAAGACTATTGGCCAAATAATATATCTTGACATAAACCTACTGCTAAGAAAGTAAAATAGGACATGTTGAGTTACATATATAATTCACGTAGTAGAAAACAGCAGTCAAATTCATAAACATAAGTAGAACATAACACTTTCCATAATGTTTAGCGGGGATCGCTCATCGAAGCAATGGTCCTATCCAGTTGGAGATGAATGGGAGTGGCTAGTCATAAATTAATTTCTCCCTACACTCAGTGTGCAGTCACTGTCTCCACTGAGCATCCACCGCACTGGTCCTAAAAGGGTGTGATTAATATCCGGGAGGACTGAAACATTGGCCATTTTGTGAAGTGTGGTAACCATGACCATGGCTGACTGATCAACAAATTATACTGTATTTTGTTCACTGCAACTAAAGCTTTCTGAGGGCTTTCTCATTATTGTTGAGATATCTATCCTAACATTGAGCATCACCACCCACCCAGAGTGCCAACCATAATACAGTAGTGCATTATTAATCATATCATTAACATCTTTGTATTAATGAATTTGCTTTGTCTAGCATGTGGTGCTTTGAAATCTGCCACCACAGTGTCACGATATGTGACTGCCCTGCGTGGCGGGACCCGATGATCGGTCGGTCACCAAACAACTGGACAAACAAGGGGACACCAGGGAAACAATTACAACGGTGGGGCCTGCTATAGGGGATGGGGTAAAGGACACCTCCTGCACTCTGCTGTGGCTGAGTCCTAGATTAACCTGACGTCCCTATACAGGTTCTCTCAACCTGTCGCCGAGCAGGATACCTTGTCCCTCACTTACCCTGCACCTATCCCTCACTAGGGAATTGGTAAGTGTGGACACTGGTCCCACTACTGCACTAATAAAACACCAAGGGGAGATACAACAGACAGGGTTAAACAAAACAACACTTAGCCTTCTCTGCTGCCAATGCACCGTGCAGCAGAGGTAGGCTCCTGAACTCAGCTTTCAGCGGAATCACCACTGCTCCAGAAAGCTCTTCTCTTCAGCAGAACCACCACTGCTCCCGACAAGTTGAACCACCACTGCACCAGGTAGCTCCAGTCTTCACCACGGTTGGTATCCAAAAAGGACCTGTCATAACCAACAGTCAGCTGATGCACCAAGTGACCTTATATAGGAAGGTGGGAGTGGTCACCACCAGCAGACGCAGACTAACTAAACATGTAGTAACACCAGCGGCCACCGGGGGAAAAACTAATATTAACCCCCGATGGCCTGAAAGGAAAAAAGTTTATATGTGAGCAGCCCAAACTGACATAGATCCAAAAATGGATCGTGACACACAGTCATAGAAAAATATTTGGGTATTTTTATTGTTATGATATCCTGTGATTTCTGACCATTAGAGATGAGTGGATTGATCAATGGAGGATCGAGTTTGAGTCGAATTTCCTAAAATTCATGGTTTCATGCAAATTTGAACATTTTGAGACTTGCCGCGAAAACGAAAACCTTGCCCGCCACCGGCTTCCCATACTGCTGAACCATCAAAGGGCTAATATAATTTTCTGTTTCTGGGCAGATTTCACCATAATTCCCTACAAGCTATCCCCTATGGATTATCATACCTTGCACAGTGGTGGTCAATACCTGGGTAATCACATATTAGTAGTTCACTCAAGAGCAAGTTTGCACAGCAGATTCATTTTCCCTCTCCAGAGTCATTCCTGTAGAGTATAAGCTCTTATGGTCAACAGTCCTCTCTCTTTCTCATCTCCCCCATGTTTATTTTCAGAGCAAGTACAAGCTTTCCAGAAATCAGACTTGCACAAATTTACTCACCGAGAATCAAACTTTTGGGGAAAATTTGGCAAATTGGGTGAATTCGAATAAGATCCGCTTATCTCTATTGACCACCAATATGTTTTTTATTTCAGTGAATTACTTTTTAAAAGTCAACAATTTGGTCTCCAAATAAATGATGCTGGTCTAAACATAAATAAACGTGCAACGCCATTGTTCGAAAATCTTTAGGAGAAATGTGTTGACAAGGAAGATTTGCTTCTATAAAACCATGCTGTGATTTATGCCTTGAATACCTTCCGACCTGTCCCTTATTCAAATAGTAAATCTTTTTAGATAAAAAAATTCTCAACTAAGTACAAAGAGAATAAGGAAACAAAGTTGTGTTTGCAAAAAAAACCTGTAAACTATGATGACCTGAGATGAGAGTGTTGAGGAAACATGTACAACCTGCTGTGCAGTACTTACATCTGTTGTCACGGTATGCTACAATTCTTCTCTCTCCAAGACAAACAGACAAGCTGTTTGTATTTAAAACTAGCTAAAAGCTAATTTATGTCAAATTCCAACTGAGATTATCCTCCAGTCTAACCGTTCCATCTTCAAAGAATCCTTTGGAAAAATTGCTCTCTTTTCTCTAATTGGCATCTCGGAATGCACAAAACACAGGTATCAGTGTACTATTTGTTCAAAAAATAAGCAGTTACCAATATGTATTATCTCTCCATGAATGTGAAATACAGTCATATGTTAAAGTTTGGGCACCCCTATTAATGTTAACCTTTTTTCTTTATAACAATTTTGGTTTTTGCAACAGCTATTTCAGTTTCATATTTCTAATAACTGATGGACTCAGTTATATTTCTGGATTCAAATGAGGTTTATTGTAGTAACAGAAAATGTGCAATCTGCATTTAAACAAAATTTGACCGGTGAAAAAGTATGGGCACCTCAACATAAAAGTGACATTAATATTTCGTAGATCCTCCTTTTGCAAAAATAACAGCCTCTAGTCGCTTCCTGTAGCTATTAATGAGTTCCTGGATCCTGGATGAAGGTATTTGTGACCATTCCTGTTTACAAAACAATTCCAGTTCAGTTAAGTTTGATGGTCGCCGAGCATGGACAGCCCGCTTCAAATCATCCCACAGATGTTCAATGATATTCAGGTCTGGGGACTGGGATGGCCATTCCAGAACATTGTAATTGTTCCTCTGCATGAATGCCTGAGTAGATTTGGAGCGGTGTTTTGGATCATTGTCTTGCTGAAATATCCATCCCCTGCGTAACTTCAACTTCGTCACTGATTCTTGTACATTATTGTCAGGAATCTGCTGATACTGAGATGAATCCATGCGACCCTCAACTTTAACAAGATTCCCGGTGCCGGCATTGGCCACACAGCCCCAAAGCATGATGGAACCTCCACCAAATTTTACTGTGGATAGCAAGTGTTTTTCTTGGAGTGCTGTGATTTTTAGCCTCCATGCATAACGCCTTTTTGTATGACCAAACAACTCAATCTTTGTTTCATCAGTCCACAGGACCTTCTTCCAAAATGTAACTGGCTTGTCCAAATGTGCTTTTGCATACTTCAGGCGACTCTGTTTGTGGCGTGCTTGCAGAAACAGCTTCTTTCGCATCACTCTCCCATACAGCTTCTCCTTGTTCAAAGTGTGCTGTATTGTTGACCGATGCACAGTGACACCATCTGCAGCAAGATGATGCTGCAGGTCTTTGGAGGTGGTCTGTGGATTGTCCTTGACTGTTCCCACCATTCTTCTTCTCTGCTTTTCTAATATTTTTCTTGGCCTGCCACTTCTGGGCTTAACAAGAACTGTACCTGTGTTCTTCCATTTCCTTACTATGTTCCTCACAGTGGAAACTGACAGGTTAAATCTCTGAGACAACTTTTTGTATCCTTCCCCTGAAAAGCTATGTTGAATAATCTTTGTTTTCAGATCATTTGAGAGTTGTTTTGAGGAGCCCATGATGCCACTCTTCATAGGAGAATCAAATAGGAGAACTACTTGCAAGTGGCCACCTTAAATACCTTTTCTCATGATTTGATACACCTGGCTATGAAGTTCAAAGCTCAATGAGGTTACAAAACCAATTTAGTGCTTCAGGAAGTCAGTAAAAAGTAGTTAGGAGTATTCACATCAAGAAAATGATAAGGGTGCCCATACTTTTGCACCGGTCAAATTTTGTTTAAATGCAGATTGCACATTTTCTGTTAGTACAATAAACCTCATTTGAATCCAGAAATATAACTGAGTCCGTCAGTTATTAGATATATGAAACTGAAATAGCTGTTGCAAAAACCAAAATTGTTATAAAGAAAAAAGGTTAACATTAATAGGGGTGCCCAAACTTTAACATATGACTGTACTATTGATTCAGCACAAACTTACTGTCATGCTCTCAGTCCCTGTGATACTGAACCACATATTACTTATAGGGTCCTAATTTTTCCTTTCTTCAATGACTTGGTACTGATCCAAGCACTTTGAAGAGTTTATCCACTACTAGGACAACCCTTTCTCATTCTGAATGTTTCCCCCATTAAAATGAAAACACCTATACTCATCTCCCGTGTCAGCGTTATTCCAGCATTGTTGGCACTTGCATTCGGGAAGCTCTCATGTGGCTGTTACATGACAAAAACCCTGCACCCAATCTGCGCTTGCATCATTGTTCCTGCCTTCGGACACCTCACCTCCGCTTGATTATTTATACGTCCAAAGGTTGGGGACTGCTAAGTCGGTGCTGATTGGATGCAGGGCTCATGTGTCATAACAACCTCACGAGATCCCCGGGAACGCGAGTGCCGACAACATTGGAATGGTGCTGGCACTGGAGGGGAGTATGTTTTTTTTTTAACAAGGGCAAATATTTAGATCGAGAAGATTACCTATCACTAATCTGGTTACCGGACAACATAATTAGCAGTAACGCTTGCTAATAGTTTAAGAAAGCAGCACTTTATTGGGCCCTTTCGGGGGACATTAGAGCTACTTCTGTGCACTTTTGAAAATAATATTTTGAGGAATCGCCAGCCTATTGCTGCCCACTCTTTTATTGAATAAGAAAGGGTTGTCCCAGATTGGTGATAGCACATTACATTAGAGAGTATATCAGAGTATAACTAGACAGAACCAGGGTGCACAACTGGCCATTCTGTACGGCCCCCAAGTATATGCCCAGAATGCTTGTCTGACAAATTAATTATATATGGCCAGCCACAAACAGAAGAGTAGTGGTAGCAGCTTAGGAGTAGGGACTGAAAAGTACTGATGGTGTATAGATATCTGGATGCCTCATACATGTGGAGAATTGGATTTCATTACCTATTTGGCACTAAAGAAAGCAGTATGTGAATTAGATAGGTGGCCTCCATGGTTGTGGCTCAGTTTATGGAAGTTCTAAGTAAAAAAAAATCCATGATCTTTCGCAGAGAGCCATGTGTATACACTTACAAGTTTTTTTACGAGGATGTAAAAGCAGATTTTACTGCAAATCCACATAAAGATTCCTTCAAATACTCTTTGAAAAATCTTCCTAATAGTTTTACTGTGAAATGTTCAAGATACCTTGAAAAAAAAAATACAAGGAAAGAGAATAGTCAAGTACAACCTGGATGCAGATTCGTAGATCAGTCGAATGTTAAAACTCATAGGAATGTTCAAGAGTTTTGAGATTTTGGCTTTGAATGCAATTATAGCTTTTACTGTTTGTGAATCTTCATACAGCATTTTTTTTTTGTTTTTAAGAGCTTCTATGATATCAAACATATCCAAAAAAACAATGCTTAAAAGGGGTTGCCCAATACCTATAATGCGCTTTGTAAATATCTTTAAAACCTAAACCTTTTTCTATTTACCTTAATTATAAAATTCACTACATTTCTCCCTATCCTCTTATTCCCTATATGTGCATTTTCTTCAAGTAATGTTTCATTTGAGGGGATTCTCACAGGAGGATGGCCCCATAGTCATTTATCTGCAGCTTTTAATCAAGCACCCCCCAACTAAAACAAGATTTCATCAGGAGGCGGTGCTGCGGTCTCTGCTGCAACCACTGTCCTCTGATGATGTCCAGGCTCAGAAGGGTGATGCAAAAGTAACCTCAGCTTCTGTCCCCGCTACATGCATCTTCATTAGCCGCCACACTTCTGTCACCATCGCCACAGTCCCTGCTTCTGATGCCGCTTCCTCTTCCAATGAAACAAATAGTCATCTTGGGACAGTGATAGAAGTTTGGAGACGGTACTGTTCCACAGCTTTTGTCAATGACCTCAAATGAACTGACCTCAGGAAGCAGAGCTGCTGTCACTCACCATGCTTCTATAGCCACGCCATGATGATGATTCATTTCTGAGAATGAGGCGGAAGTCAGAATCAGGGATTGTGGCATTATCAGGTGACGGCGATGACAGACGTCGTAGTATGTGACCGCAGTGCCGCCAACTGATGATGTCCTGTATCAGAGGGGGAGATGGAAGGTGAGGCGAAGTGCCTCTTGGGCCAGCCTCCTGTGACAACCTGTTTGAGACTGCTATCAAATGAAACATCATAGTAAGTAAATAAAATAAAAACACATATGTGGGAATAGCTGTGTGTAAAGAATGGTAGGGAGTTTTGTAATAAAGCAAATTACAATAGTGATTATAGGTTAAAGATAGATATTTATAAAGGGCATTATAGGTATCGGACAGCCCCTATAAGAAAGGTTCAGAGGGTTGATTTTTTTGATACTTGTACTGATCTGAAATAGAACAGTGCCTTCCTTCTGTATCTTGTGCACTGGGCTTTAGACTAACCTACATTGATGGACCAAGCAGCCTTTGGTGATATTTACACAGTATGTAGTAGTGATCCCATGTTTTTATAGGGACATGGTAAAAGTTTTCATTCATGGGTACATGTGATGTGATATCTAAAATGAAGGGTCTGTGGGATTTTGGCAGCGCACCTATCTATCGCTTTGGTTGACATCAGCCTCTCATGACTCATAAGAAGTGAATTATATATTAGAGTCTACAAACCATCTTCATATCTCCTAAATGAAGCTAACAATCGACAACGGGGATCTAATGCATATAACACTCATTAGTTTAGATCTACCAGTGAAGCTTTCTCAGCAACTGAATTCTAGACAGAATGTAATCCACTGAACTTATTCCCTAAATCAGTGTCACAGGTTTACCTTAACAGAGAGCAACCAGAAGATCGCAACGTCTGATTTCTCCTACTCCTGTGCTGAAAAGAAGCACTTCACCTTCATATTAAATGGTGTAAGTTTTTTTTTAGCAGTGCAGGGGTTAATCTGCCCAGTTGAGAGCTCCTGGAAGCTTTCATTCATTAAGGCTCTCAGCTGTGCACTCTTAGCCATTCCCATCTCCTATATAATCTGGGTCCTGGCTAGCACTCACTGTCAAAGTAACTTATGCTTCATGACTGGAGGATGTTGTTGGTTGTTATTGGCGATGGCATGTTTGGTGGATTTATCTGTGTCTGTTGCTAGGCTTTGAGTGTGTGAAAATTCCCTCTACTTTGGCTTAACCCCATCCTCCACTCCCCGCTGCATTCCTCTATTGTATTTGTGAGTATATTTGTATAATTGGTATTTTCCGTTACCCCTGTTCGTATTACCTTGTTAGTCTTGTTGGTATATTACAGTACACTACTACTCCCCTCTTACCTGGGTGGGGGAAGGGTACAGACTGAGGGTGGATTCAGGAGGTAGGGCAAGGTACGTGGCACTGGCATCTTTACCATCAGCAGTAATCCGGGAAATATGGTGAGCTAGGGCGCCCCTAGCATTAGGGGCAGGGAAGGAGCCCCTGTCCCAGCCCCACTAGAAATAAGCTGATGAATCACGCCATGCAAGACCAGAATTAGTACAGTTGAATGTTGTGAATTCGCTTTCTGGCCTCCCTCTGGTTATTACTGACGGTAGTGGAGCTGGTCAGATTGACAGAGGGGTTGCAAGTTCTCTTTCTGGGCTCCCTCTGGTGGTTACTGGAGTATTGTGAACTCATTTTCTGGTCTGCCTCTGGTTTCTGGTGAGGGAGCTGGTTGTGCTGACAGAGGAGTTGTAAGTTCTCTTTCCGGGCTCCCTCTGGTGGTGGCAGGAGGTAGTGAAGCTGATCTAATTAACAGAGACCTGCCACCTGATAATGTGGAAGAGGACTGGACATCTGGAGTCTCAGACTGGATTTAAGACAGCCGACTCCCTATTCCCATGCTGGTGATTTTTTCCTGCCTCCTGAGGTCTTAGTTTCCAGCTCAGTTCCTGCCTTCTCAAGCTAAGTTGTTCTCTGCTTATGTTCACATTTGATTTGGTTTGGTCTATTCAGTTTTTTGTGTGGTCAGCCAGTGCTAAATTTCCACTCTTATGTCATTGTATGTGCTAGTTTGCTTTTTGTGCCTTATTAGATTGGCCTCTTTTTTCTCAGTTCTCAGAATATGCCAGAGTGCTGATATAGTGGGAAAAGTCTTCAGGGTATTTTTTGCTATCAGAAGTGTTGGACATTTTTGCAGGGTTTTTGGCATGATTGCAGACAGTATCTTTCCTTTCCTGTCCTTTTAGTTAGTGTGGGCCCCATCGTTTGCTCAGCCCATTTTCCTGTATTTGTGCTTTCATCTTGTCTCACCATCAGTACTTGCGTGGGGGCTGTCTATTCCTTTGGGGTCTGCTCTGGGGTAGTTTAGATTTCCCCTTTTCTTGCTTTAGGCTTATTTAGTCCTCCGGCTGTGAGGAGGCGTCTAGAATCATCGTAGGTATGCTCCATGACTGCTGTTAGTTGTGTGGTTAGGATCAGGGGTCTGCAATCCACGTAGTTACCAACCTCTCTGGTTTTCTGTAACTTAACTTGGTCTTGTTTTCCTCCTCGGTGACCCATTCATAACACTGGAGGTAATGGAGCTGATCTGATTAACAGAGGCTTGCCACCTGATAACGAGGACGACGATTGGAGATCTGGGGTTTCAGATTGGGATTTAAGACAGCCGCTTAGTTACCAACCTCTCTGGTTTTCTGTGGCTTAGCTTGGGCTTGCTCTCCTCCTTGGTGACCCAATCATAACAGAATCACCAGCCTAACTGTAGACTCTAGGGTACTCTAAAGTAGGAAAGAATTTAATAGGAAAAAAAAAAGATTCAGAATTTTTTTTTTCCTTGTATATTTTTTCATCTTTTTTTTCTGGGGCTGCAGGAGGAGATTTTTTTTTTCTTTTTCTAAATGGAGACTAAGCAATTGTCTGATCGTGTTGAGCAGCTCACTGCTGAAGTGCGGGGAATTTCTGCCTATCTCACCCAATCATCTGTTGTTGAACCAAAAATCCCTACTCCTTATGTGTTTTCTGGGGATCGGTCAAAAATTTTTGAATTTTAAGAAAAATTGTAAACTATTTTTTGCTTTGAAACCTAACTCATCGGGGAGCCCTGTGCAGCAGGTTAAAATTGTCATCTCCCTGCTGCGCGGCGATCCCCAGGATTGGGCCTTTTCTTTGACACCCGGAGATCCTATTCTGGCTAATGTGGATGCATTTTTTCAAGCCTTGGGGTTGTTGTATGATGAACCTAATGCTATTGATCAAGCTGAGAAAACCTTATTGGCATTGAACCAGGGTCAGGATTCTGCAGAGTTATATTGTCAAAAATTCTGAAAGTGGGCGGTCCTTACTAAATGGAATGACGATGCTCTAGCAGCTCTCTTTCGGAACAGTATGGCAGAAACCGTAAAAGATGTTATGGTGGGATTTCCTGTTCCCTCTGGTATAGATGACTCTATGTCATTGGCCATTCAAGTTGATCGGCGGTTACGTGAACGTAAAACTACACGAGAGGCGTTGCTGCCTTTCGAACGAACGTCTGAACCCATGCAATGTGATCGGGTTTTGTCTAGGGTGCAACATCAGGAGTTTAGAAGGCGTAATAAGCTGTATTTTTTCTGTGGGGACGCCTCTCATACTATTTCTGTCTGCCCTAAACGAGAAAAGCATTTTGCTCACACATTTGCTGTGAGCAGTGTACAGCCTAAGTTTCTTTTGGCAATTACCCTGATCTGCTCCTTGTTTACATTTTCCGCAGAGGCTTTTGTGGATTCAGGAGCAGCTTTGAATCTGATGGATTTAGACTTTGCTAAACGTTGTGGTTTTCCTATGATACCCCTGCGGACTCTTATCCCTTTGAGGGGTATTGATGCTACTCCTTTGGCGGAGAATAAACCCCAGTTTTGGACCCAGGTGAAAATGAGGGTCGCCTCGGACCACCAAGAAAATTGTAAATTTTAGGTGTTGCACAATTTGCATGATGCTATTGTTCTGGGTTTTCCATGGTTGCAGACTCATAATCCTGTTTTGGATTGGAAGTCTGTGTATGTGGTGAGTTGAGGCTGTCAATGTGTTCTTATTGACACTCCTGTTTTCTCCACCTCTCCCCAGTCTCATGATATTCCTGACTATTAGGCTGATTTTTCTGATGTATTTAGTGAGAGTAAGTCTGCATCTTTGCCTCCTAATAGGAGTTATGACTGTGCAATTGAGTTAATGCCTGGGTGTAAATTTCCCAAGGGTCGGCTTTTCAACTTATCGGTACCCGAACACGATGCTATGCCATCTTATATCGAGGAGTCGTTGGAGAAGGGTCACATTACACCATCCTCTTCACCTTTAGGTGCTGGTTTTTTTTGTGGCCAAGAAAGATGGTTCATTAAGGCCATGTATTGACTATCGTTCCCTTAACAAAATCACTATTAAATATCAGTATCCGTTACCCCTGATTTCTGATTTATTTTCCAGAGTTAAAAGTGCTTGTTGGTTTACCAAGCTTGACCTCAGGGGGGCGTATAATCTTATTTGCATCAAGCACGAGGATGAATGGAAGACGGCGTTTAATACTCCGGAGGGACATTTTGAGTACCTGGTGATGCCTTTTGGGCTCACTAATGCCCCTTCTGTCTTCCAATCTTTTATGAATTATATTTTCCGGGACTTTGTGGATAAGTTTCTGATCATTTATCTGGATGATATTTTGATCTTTTCCAGTGATTGGGATTCTCATGTGGAACATGTCCGGACTGTGTTCCGGATTTTGAGGGAAAATTCTCTGTATGTTAAGGAATCGAAGTGCCTCTTTGGTGTACAGAGGATTTCATTTTTGGGATTCATTTTGTCCCCGTCTGCTATTGAAATGGACCCGGCCAAGATACAGGCCATATATGATTGGGTTCAGCCCACTTCTTTGAAGGCTCTCCAGAAGTTTTTGGGTTTTGCTAATTTCTACCGTAAATTTATAAGTAATTTTTCTGGTATTGTTAAACCACTGGCTGATCTGACCAAAAAGGGTGCTGATGTGGTGAATTGGTCTCCAGCGGCAGTCTCGGCATTTCAGGAGCTTAAGCGGAGATTCACTTCTGCTCCGGTTCTACGGCAACCTGATGTCTCACTCCCATTTTAGGTGGAGGTAGATGCTTCTGAGATTGGTGCAGGAGCCGTTTTGTCCCAAAAAGATCCGGTGACTTCTAAGATGAATCCCAGTGCCTTCTTTACTCAAAAATTCTCCCCATCTGAACGTAACTATGACGTGGGGAATCGGGAATTGTTGGCCATGAAATGGGTATTTGAAGAGTGGAGACATTGGTTGGAGGGAGCTAGACATCAAGTTGTGGTCCTCTCCAACCACAAGAATTTGATTTATCTTGAATCAGCCAAACGCCTGAATCCTAGACAGGCTAGGTGGGCCTTGTTTTTCACACGTTTTAATTTTGTGGTCTCTTTTCTTCCGGGCACTAAGAATGTTAAGGCAGACGCCCTTTCTAGGAGTTTCTTTTCAGATTATCTTAATGTGACCAAGCCTACTACCATTCTAAATGAGGGTATAGTTCTTTTCGCCATCTCACCCGATTTGAGACATGCCCTGGAGGAATTTCAGGAGGACAAACCTGAACATTACACTATGGGAAAATTGTATGTCCCTGACCAGTCGAGGAAGAGAGTAATGTCTGAAATTCATTGCTCCGCGTTGGGTGGTCATCCAGGTATTTTTGGTACCAGAGATTTGGCGAGTCGGTCTTTTTGGTGGCCTGCCTTATCTCGTGATGCCAGGAATTTTGTGCAGTCCTGTGGGACTTGTTCTCGGTCCGAGTGGGTTGTTGATGCCCCTGCCGGTGCCCAGGAGGCCATGGACCCATATCTCAATGGACTTTATTTCCTATCTTCCTGTCTCTTAGAGAATGACTGTTATCTGTGTGATTTGTGATAGATTTTCTAAGATGATCCATCTTGTACCACTCCCAAAGTTGCCATCTTCTTCTGAGTTGCTGCCCTTGTTTTTACAACAGGTGGTTAAGTTGCACGGGATTCCTGAGAACATTGTGTCGGACAGAGGAGTTCAGTTTGTTTCCAGATTTTGGAGAGCTTTTTGTTCCAAACTGGGAAGTAAGTTATCTTTCTCCTCTGCATTTCATCCTCAGACCAATGGGCAGACTGAGAGAACAAACCAGACTTTGGAGTCCTATTTGAGATGTTTCATATCTGCTGATCAGGATGACTGGGTCTCGGTTTTGCCCTTGGCCGAATTTGCGCTAAACAATAGAGCTAGTTCTGCCACTTTGATGACTGTTTTTCGTTTCTGCTTCAGGTCTTGAAAAACGATTGGAAGGAAAATAGAAAATGTATTTCACTTCGTAGAAGCGGATTCTCATGGAATTTCACTTTAAACTAGGCTTTGTCCAATTAAATGCAATAATCATTTCTGAGAAAAAAACACCTCATCAAAAAAACTACAAGAACTCTTCAAAACCATTTTAGGACATAAAAATCTTCTCCAAAAACTCTCTACAGATGGAGTATTTCCTGAAGGGGTTTCCCCTAGAAAACTTTGTTTTTGTCTGTTTAAAAAAAAAACTCTGTGTGCACATACCCTTAAAAACTGTCCTGAAAAACATCTTTAAGTTTTTCTCTGAAAAATAATTTTAGACGCCACAATATTTCAAAAACAATGCTGCGTAACTGAATGACATGTTTTGATCAGGTTAAATGAATTATCAAATCAATGGGAAATGCTTTCTAGAATAATACCGGGGACAATTTCACCCGCTAATTGCCTCTGCTCCTCATATTTGTTTTTTTAGCAATGGTCGCTGTCTGCATTGTTTAAAGAAAGAAGATCGATAGAGACAATAAATATGCCAATAATTGTGAGAAAAGTCAAAATTAAATCATTCAAAAATATACACAGATCCATACAAGGACACTACAACAATTATTAACAAATGCCTCCTATTTTAGCCTGGCTAAAATTCTTCCATTTATTTCCAAATATTTCAATACAAGACAAATTACTTTTCTTGACTTAACTAATTTGTTTCATTGATGAAAACCTTTCAGGCTGTAAAATGTCCTTCGTGTTTGCTACATTTCTTTGATGTCTGAAAATAATTTATATTTCTGTATCAACGTTTTTTGAAACTTTATAGAGTGGTGTGACACTCTTGGAAAAATATCATAAAATAACTCATAATTAAAAGAAAAGAAACCTATGGTAATCTAACCCCGAGCAGGCACTGGTTACATGTGTGGACGTAAAGGGGTAATAATTCTCCTAATTTACCTTGTTATTTGGTGAGTAAATGGGAGAAAGAATTGTGCAATCAGGTCAATAAGCAATATGGAAAAGAGAGGAGTTTTCAATGGCCACATAGAAAAAAATCAAAATCAGTAACAGACTGGCTCTGACCCTATTTACTTTTAGGAAAGTATTTTCTGAGCATGCTCTTATCTATATAAAGGTCATTTTTAAGGGAGGTGGAGAAGGTGAGCTGTGACTATCACAATGGTGGATCCTGTATTATATACTGTACATAAAGGTTTTATCTATCGGTCAATGTAATCCTGTCTGTGATAATAAGACTGCTGTAAAGTCTAACATTTGTCAGTGGGGTAATATGAAGCTTATGGACCTCAATGCAAATGCTTCAGCAGGGCCCCCAAATATCACACGTGTTTAATAGTATTGCTCTTCTCACACATGTTCAAAGGGACCTTTTATGTGAGACTGGGCTGCAACCCCTGAGCCCACTATATTTACATCTCTGATTTTAGAAATCATGAAAAAAAAAAACATCTTAATAAACATAAAAACCTGATTCAATTGAAATAATTTTGTAAAGACACATTCCCTTTTATCCCTCACGGTCATATGACGTAATGGTACGTCATATGTCGGGTCCTGTTCTTTGATGCAAGCATTGGAGCTGAGCCTGTATCTCACAGCAACCGGTGGAGCTGAGCTCTGACCACTGCTGTTAACCTCCTAAATGTCGGCGTGAATCTAAAGAAAAAAAAAAAAACGAAAAATGCAGTAAGATGCAACCAAAACATAATATCTATCCAAAAATTATCTTTAAAAATATAAAAAAAATCCAAGGTTCCAAACGCTCTTTCCCAAGGGATCTCTTTATTATTTATTTCTTATGCATATATCATATTCCACAGCACTTTTCATACATTATCATTGCTGCTTCAATTGGGGCTCACCATCTAGATTCCCTATCACTATGTCTGTGGAATGTGGGTGGAAACCGGAGAGCCCAGTGAAACCCACGCAAACACGGGGAGAACATACAAACTCCTTGCAGATGGTAGGATTTGAACCCAGGACCCCAGCATTGCAAGGCTGCAGTGCTAACCGCGCGCTGAACTCTGGAGCATGGGAATATGCCAATTCATTCTCCCACGCTCCAGAGCTCAGCGCCGGTCAAGTCGGCAGGGAGGGAAGACTCAGTGATGTCAGTGCTGGTCTCTGAAGCAAGCGCTAGCATCATCTCATTCATTCGTCTGTAGTTTACAGCTGGGACGGTCACATTTAGTACCGATCCTGGTTGTAAACTGTATATGGCCCAGTGTTACGAAACCTAGAGTGGACCCACTGGATAGCGGCACCGACTGACCCTTGGCGAGCTAGCCAGGTGGAACCGACCCCTATACAGTGACCATTAGGGTCAGGTCCAGGAGGAAGGTATACTGCAATAGCTAGTGCCATAGGATCAGCTCAAGGACAAGGAGAAGAATCAGGGTACTCACCGAGAATGAGACGGAGCTGGGCAGCCGTGGAGAGATACGGGATTCAGGACAAGGCAGAGTTCACAGAGGGTGCGAGATCCTGGGCAGAAATAAAATTTGATATTTTTTCCATATTTTGTTTTCATTTGTGGTTGATCAAGACCTTAGTACACACTACTTCTCTTTGTCTCTTCATTTATACGTTTTTGTGTGTGGTGTGATAAAACACTCCGGGATCGGCTTTGCTGGGGTCAAAGGTCACGTGCGTTCAGCATGAAACTCAGGCGCAGAGCTGGGATTCGGGTGTAACTGACCCTGGGTCAGGTTTATTAATGGTGAAAGCAATGCAAAAGGAAATAAAACATAAAACAAATCCTTGCCTGTCCGGCACTAACTAAACAATGGACAACCTAACTACCAACTGGCGGGCTTCTCCCGTCCAGCCAAACCACAGTTGCAGTGGGCACTGCTTTCACTCACGTGTCTCTCTCACACAGACAGGCTCTCTGTGTTCCCAGGCTGAGACACTCACACAACCACCTGGCATCCTTTTATATCCACATCCCATTATTCATTAGCAAGCAGGTGCGATACTGACCAGACTAGGCCACATAGGAAAGGAATCTGGGCGAGATATACCTGCCCTCATCCACTATTCCCACATGATTCTCACATATCCCCCCCCTCTGCTCAGACCACTCCGGTCGAGCAATGACACCCGCCAAACAGTGCACTCGGGACAGGGCATCTGCATTTCCCATCTGTACCCCTGGGCGGTGCTCCACCGTAAAAGTGTAGGCCTGCAGGGCAAGGAACCACCGGGTCACCCGGCTATTCCGTTCCTTGTTCAAGTGCATCCACTTGAGAGGGGCATGGTCAGTGATCAGCCTGAACTTTCGGCCCACCAGGTAATATTTGAGGGCCTCTAGAGCCCACTTAATGGCGAGGCACTCTTTTTCTACGACTGCATACCTTTGCTCGTGTTTATTCAGCTTCCTGCTGAGATAGAGGACTGGGTGTTTCACTCCGTCCCTCACTTGTGAGAGTACGGCCCCGATACCGGTATCAGAGGCATCCGTTTGTACCACAAACTCGCTGCGGAAGTCCGGAGTCAGCCCGTTTTAGGCTATGGAAGGCTTCTTCAGCCGCTAAACTCCATTTAATCATGACGGAGTCTTTCCCTTTTGTAAGATCCGTCAGGGGGGTAGCGATGGCTGCAAAATTGGGTATGAACCGGCGATAATAGCCGGCGATCCCCAGGAAGGCTTGCACCTGCTTCTTGTTGACAGGTTGTGGCCAGTCCTGAACCGCCTGAATCTTATCAACCTGGGGTTTAACAACACCCCTCCCAATTACATACCCCAAATACCGGGCTTCTTCTAGCCCGATGTGACATTTCTTGGGGTTCGCGGTTAGACCTGCCTCCCACAGGTCGTCAATCACAGCTTGTACTTTCTGGAGATGAGTCTCCCAGTCCAAGCTCTGAATGACAATGTCATCCAAATAGGCCGAAGCGTACCGCCTATGTGGCCTCAGGACTCGATCCATCAGTCTCTGGAAGGTCGCCGGTGCCCCGTGCAGTCCAAACGGCATATACACATACTGAAATAAACCTTCCGGCGTAGCAAATGCCGTCTTTTCTCTGGCAGCCTCAGCCAGAGGGATCTGCCAATATCCCTTTGTTAGATCTAGGGTCGTAATATACCGGGCTTTTCCTAACCGATCTATTAACTCGTTGACCCGGGGCATAGGATAGGCATCACATTTTGAGACCGCATTCAGTTTCCTGAAGTCATTGCAGAACCGGATGGTGCCGTCCGGTTTAGGAATTAGCACAATCTGGCTGGACCACGCACTGTGCGATTCCTCAATGACTCCTAACTCTAACATTGCCTTCACTTCTCGGGAAACGGCTTCACGGCGCGCTTCCGGGATTCGGTAGGGCTTTACGTGAACTGTGACACCAGGTTCCGTTACGATGTCATGTTTCATTAGCATAGTCTGCCCGGGTTTTTCTGAGAAAAACTTTTGGTTGTGAAGTAGAAACTGCCTGACCTCAGTCTTTTGCCGCTCCGAGAGAGTCTCTGCAACCCGTACCTCCGGTACGGTATGCGAGCAGACAGGACGGGCCAGCTCCGCTGACAAGGCAGACCGATCCTTCCAGGGCTTTATCAGATTTACATGATAAATCTGTTCAGGTTTCCGTTTACCTGCCTGGTATACTTTGCAGTTTACTTCACCAACTCTTTCCTTGATCTCAAAGGGGCCCTGCCACTTTGCCAGGAACTTACTGTCCACCGTGGGGACCAGGATCAACACCCTATCTCCGGGTGCAAACGTACGGATCTTGGCGCCCCTATCATAGATTCTTTTTTGGGCTCCTTGAGCCTGTATCATGTGTTCTTTGATGATAGGCATAACAGCCGCAATACGGTCCTGCATTTGTGCGACGTGATCTATCACTGTTTTAAACGGAGTGACCTGACCCTCCCAGGTTTCTTTTGCAACGTCTAACAGTCCGCGAGGACGTCGGGCGTACAATAACTCGAAAGGCGAGAATCCCGTGGAAGACTGGGGTACTTCCCTGATGGCAAAAAGCAAATACGGAAGTAAATAGTTCCAGTTCTTCCCATCCTTGTCTATCACCTTTCTCAGCATCTGCTTCAGAGTTTTATTGAACCGTTCGACCAACCCGTCTGTTTGAGGGTGATACACGGATGTGCGTAACGGTTCGATTTGTAACAATCGGCAGAGCTCCTTCATTACCCTGGACATAAAGGGGGTCCCCTGGTCGGTGAGTATCTGTTTTGGTATACCGACCCGACTAAACACATGCACCAGTTCCTTGGCAATCGTCTTGGTGGCCGTGTTACGCAAAAGGGATGGCCTCCGGGTAACGAGTGGCATAATCCAAGATGACCAGGATATGTTGGTGTCCACGTGCAGACCGTGGAAGGGGCCCAACTAAATCCATCCCAATCCTCTCAAACGGGACTTCAATAATAGGTAGGGGTACCAAAGGGCTACAGAAACGGGGCTTAGGTGCAGAGGCTTGGCAGTCAGGACAAGACTCACAATATACTCGAATATCGTGATGCATGCCTGGCCAAACAAAACAGTGTAATATCCTTTCGGTGGTTTTCTGGACTCCCAGGTGACCTCCCATCACATGTCCGTGGGCCAGGTCCAGCACCTGCCGCCGGTAGGGTTTTGGCACGACTAATAGTTGCACCGTATCTTCCCCCTTTTTCTCTATCTGATAGAGTAAATCATTCTCCAGAACCATGTAAGGATATGCCAGCCTAGAGCCAGGTTCTACGGGTACCCCATTTATCACTTTTACATTTGTCCTAGCCTGAGAAAGGGTAGGATCCTTTATTTGCTCGCTTTGGAAGTCATCTTTCTGAACTTCTAAATCTGGCAAACGGGGAGGTGGACGGCTGTCGTCCTCCTCCTCTTCCCCGGTCTCCTCCGTGTCACCCGCCATGACTGAAAACGGGAACTGCAGGTCATTTCCCGCAGACTCTTCCCCAGAGTCTTCCGGGGAGACCTCTTCCAGGGGTTCGGGACCCACACGCGCCCTGGGAGAAGAATCATGTACACTATTACCCTGGGGTATCAACTGATTCTCCCACAATTGCCAGAAGTGGGGAAAATCCCGGCCCAGGATAACATCATGCAATAACGCCGGGACGAGTCCCACTTTATGTTGCACAGACCCATAGGAAGTAGTAATGCATATGACCGTGGTGAGGTACGAACAGGTGTCTCCATGCACACACATTACAGAAAATTTGTCTGATGGTCCAGTCGGGGCGGACACCAGACTGGCCTTCACCAGAGTCAACACACTTCCCGAGTCTAACAATGCCACCACCTTTTTGCAATCAACAGTTAAATCACACAAGTGTTTTTCCACATCCTTTTGACCGGCATTCACACTCACTACCCGTGCAACCATAGACATGCGGTTTTTAGAGTCTGTGAGGTCGCACTGCATGGGTTCAGTAGTGACCGGACAGTTCGCAGCAATATGTCCCATCTCTTGGCAGCGGAAACACCTAACGGGCCCCTTGCTTAGACCATAGTTCGTTACTCTCGGCCTCGCAGTGCGGACAGTCCCGTTTTCCTCCCCCACGGTCTTAGGGATTTTTCCTTCTCCCCTACTCCCTGGAACAGTCTTACCGGTTCCACGTGGAGATGATGAAGAACGAGGTGGGGTAGCGTCGTCTCGGAGTCCTTCCGCCACGGAGTAACGTTCAACCAGATCCACCAGTTGATCTGCCGTTGTAGGATTTCCATGGCTTACCCACTTCCTCAGGGCTGGCGGTAGAGCTCTCAGGTACTTGTCCATGACGACTCTCTGGATTATCTCTGGCGCTGTCAGCACCTCGGGTTGTAGCCACTTCTTCGTCACGTCGATCAGGTCGAACATCTGTGACCGCGATGGTTTATCCGGCTGATAAGTCCATTGATGCACTCTCTGTGCACGGACAGCGGTCGTCACTCCCAGCCGGGCCAAGATCTCAGCTTTCAATTTGTCAAAGTCCTGCGCGGCTTCAGGCTCTAAGTCATAATAAGCCTTTTGGGCCTCACCGGAAAGAAACGGGGCAATCAGGCCGGCCAATCGTGCCTTCGGCCATTTTTCTCTCACCGCCGTCCGTTCAAACGTGGTCAGGTATGCCTCGACGTCATCTTCGGTCGTCATTTTCTGCCAGTACCGACTCACGTGAATCACTCTCGACTCTGCTTCCAGGTTAAGCTCAGGTAAGCTTGCCAAGCGCTGCGCCACCTGCTGGAGAAGCGAACGATCGGTAACTGTCATGTCCACCAACTCCTTTAGCTGGGCCATCATCACCCGATTAGCTTCTTGCTGGACGGCGGTGGACTGTACCAGCGCTTTCACCACGTCCTCCATGCTCATGCTTGCGACGTGATGCCCGCGTTCTGCACCACAATGTGATAAAACACTCCGGGATCGGCTTTGCTGGGGTCAAAGGTCACGTGCGTACAGCATGAAACTCAGGCGTAGAGCTGGGATTCGGGTGTAACTGACCCTGGGTTAGGTTTATTAATGGTGAAAGCAATGCAAAAGGAAATAAAACATAAAACAAATCCTTGCCTGTCCGGCACTAACTAAACAATGGACAACCTATCTACCAACTGGCGGGCTTCTCCCATCCAGCCAAACCACAGTTGCAGTGGGCACTGCTTTCACTTACGTGTGTCTCTCACACAGACAGGCTCTCTGTGTTCCCAGGCTGAGACACTCACACAACCACCTGGCATCCTTTTATATCCACCTCCCATTATTCATTAGCAAGCAGGTGCGATACTAACCAGACTAGGCCACATAGGAAAGGAATCTGGGCGAGATATACCTGCCCTTATCCACTATTCCCACATGATTCTCACAGTGGTCTTAGATCCCTTGGCTATTCAGTAGTGCCCTCAAGCTTCTACTTATTCTATCCTGGGCAGAGCAAAACACGCCCTGGCAGAAGTACAGGGACGGACCAGAACAGAGCACACACTGGAAAACATACTGGGAGAGAGCAGAGGAAAGCACGCACTGGAAGCGTACAGGGACAGAGCAGAGCACGCACTGGAAGCGTACAGGGACCTGGGAGAGCATCTACACAGGCAAGTGCAGGAAATAATAAATAGGCACCGAGGAATGGCCAAAGCGGTCTGATATGCCTGACACCGAACGTCCAGCGAGATCACTTCCAGGTCAGGACTCTGGCAGAAGCCTAGTGTCATGGATTGATTTTTGATTAGGTAGATATACCCTTGTGTGTGCTGTGGCCTGTCCTAATTAGACAGTCTTATTGAGCGCTCAAGGAAAGAAAGACGCCAAACCTAGTTAGCAGCAATCCTTTCCAGCAAAAACTCTGCTGGTTTATTGAAATATACATGGTTTTTTATCAGTTCGTACAAAGGAGTGGTTACTCATTAACATAAAGGCTGAACTTCTTATCTAATTGGTCAGTTTAAATACACAAACATATATGGATGTCCGACCTGGGGTTACTTAAGCATCAGATGATATACTGCCCCTTGTCTTACAATGTCAGCAAGACTCCAATATCGGCTTGGACCATCTGGCCTAACTTCCTCTTCTGTATGTCTGGGACAAATGACACAAGACAATGCTCTGGCTTCATGGGGTTAGGTCATCTTTAGCAACTGATTACAAAGTTCAGGACAGCTGTGATTATATCTCTAAGTGTGCATATAGGAATATATACTTTAGAGTGTATATGAGTATATAGCCTATAGCAGGCAAGTGAGATCTAGATGAAATACATATACTGTATATTTCCATAACACCCGGAAAGCGAGCGGCCGAGCCCTAAGAGTGCGTGTGCGTGGACAGCGAGGAACCTGGGGAGGCTGCAAGGCCTGGAGCACAGTGACAGCACGGTGCTCCCCGGTCCCAGCAGCCTGTCGGGAGACCGGAGCGCGGGGAGCTCTGGCGGACATGGCGGTAAGACCCAGATATGGATTGCGGTGTGGGAATGAATGCCGGACAGGTAAGGTATATTGTTGGCTTGTTATTTTTAATTATAAATACTGTATGTGTGTCACTGACATATTATATATATGTATATATACACACACACCTATTCTATGTGTATTCTACCTGTTCTATCCTAACCTGTCAGTGTGATTTTACAGTAGCCGCATATGAATTACTGGCTTTTCAAAGGACAACGGTGCGTAAAAATCGGACAGCGCTTGCGTGGTGCGATGTGATTTTTTTTTTCCTCGCACCCATTGACATACATTGGCGAGTCTCGTCTGAGATACGCAGCATGCTGTGATTTTTTTCTCCATCCGATTTCATCTGAGAAAAAAAAAAAAATATATATATATATATATATATATATATATACACTCACTGGCCACTTTATTAGGTACACCTGTCCAACTGTGTGTTAAGACTTAATTTCTAATCAGCCAATCACATGGCGGCAACTCAGTGCATTTAGGCATGTAGACATGGTCAAGACAATCTCCTGCAGTTCAAACCGAGCATCAGTATGGGGAAGAAAGGTGATTTGAGTGCCTTTGAACGTGGTATGATTGTTGGTGCCAGAAGGGCTGGTCTGAGAATTTCAGAAACTGCTGATCTACTGGGATTTTCACGCACAACCATCTCTAGGGTTTACAGAGAATGGTCCGAAAAAGAAAAAAAATCCAGTGAGCGGCAGTTCTGTGGCCGGAAATGCCATGTTGATGCCAGAGGTCAGAGGAGAATGGGCAGACTGGTTCGAGCTGATAGAAAGGCAACAGTGACTCAAATTGCCACCCGTTACAACCAAGGTAGGCAGAAGAGCATCTCTGAACGCACAGTGCGTCGAACTTTGAGGCAGATGGGCTACAGCAGCAGAAGACCACACTGGGTACCACTCCTCTCAGCTAAGAACAGGAAACTGAGGCTACAATTTGCACAAGCTCATCGAAATTGGACAGTAGAAGATTGGAAAAACGTTGCCTGGTCTGATGAGTCTCGATTTCTGCTGCGACATTCGGATGGTAGGATCAGAATTTGGCGTAAACAACATGAAAGCATGGATCCATCCTGCCTTGTATCAACGGTTCAGGCTGGTGGTGGTGGTGTCATGGTGTGGGGAATTTTTTCTGGGCACTCTTTGGGCCCCTTGGTACCAATTGAGCATTGTTGCAACGCCACAGCCTACCTGAGTATTGTTGCTGACCATGTCCATCCCTTTATGACCACAATGTACCCAACATCTGATGGCTACTTTCAGCAGGATAATGCGCCATGTCATAAAGCTCGAATCATCTCAGATTGGTTTCTTGAACATGACAATGAGTTTACTGTACTCAAATGGCCTCCTCAGTCACCAGATCTCAATCCAATAGAGCATCTTTGGGATGTGGTGGAACGGGAGATTCGCATCAGGGATGTGCAGCCGACAAATCTGCGCCAACTGTGTGATGCCATCATGTCAATATGGTCCAAAATCTCTGAGGAATGCTTCCAGCACCTTGTTGAATCTCTGCCACGAAGAATTGAGGCAGTTCTGAAGGCAAAAGGGGGTCCAACCCCTTACTAGCATGGTGTACCTAATAAAGTGGCCAGTGAGTGTATATATATATATCTCGCAGATGAGATGTCACCCATTGAATAACACTGGTCTGAGTGCAATCTGATTTTTTATCGGATTGCACTTGTCCGTATTTCTCTCGAGTATGAGCCCTTATACAAAGTCACTACAAGATCAGTGGAATTAAGCCAAATGTTCTCAAATAGCAATGATACACGATTGTCCTGCTGGAATTGCCGAATGGAACAGATTTCACTATTTGATTTTATTATCACATCATGAAAAGCAAAAATAAAACAAGTAAATGCAGCAAGTAAATACAAATGAGCTGCAAAATTGACACAGATTTAAAAATTGGACGAATTGTACTCATAAATACTGCCACCCTTCACAGACGGCAGATATAGCACATTTTATGCATAAAACTTAAATTGTAAGATATGAAAGTTAATAGACAAAAATAAATATGCCGTCCTTTGACATTTTAAGCTTAAGCCTTTCTGTGTTAACCTTTAAAGACAATTTTCTCAGCATGTGTTAGATATTTCTGGCAAGCATTTTAACAGTGATTATCAACCAGTGTTCCTGTCAGGACTAATTTTTTTTTTTTTAAGAAAGGTTAAGAAATGTGAAGAATCCAAACCAAATTTTAATGCAAATGTTAAAGTTATCTGATTTATATTCATATGTCAGGATATATTTTAAAATAACATTTAAGTTGCCTACGATTTTCAGTGATAGCAAAGTGTCAGGTATTTCCAGCTTAAATTGGCATATCCACATCATAAACTATAAGTGAAGCAAGGTGTACCAATGTAGGGAACAAAAAAAGCCTCAGTAATGCAAAGAATTTGGGGGCTGTAATTGCAACTAGTAGCAAAGCCACAAAAGAGGACTGAAAATCCTCCAAAAATACAGCAGAAAAAGGGGCAGCGCCGCTTACCTGCCGAGGTCTCTGAACAAATGCACTACAGGATGCAGCTGTAGCATGCTGCTGCAGTGCAGTACAGCGCAACCTCCATCAGGGGGTGATGCGCACACACACAGCGTAGTAACACAGAGCAACAGCACAGGTGTCAAAAGTAATGAAAGAGGGGTCAGACTAGCCGAAGTCAGCAACTGTCAGGAGCAGAAGTACCAAGTGAGACAGCAGGTGCATAGTCAGGGATGAGCGAGAAGTCGGGATCTACCAGGAACGTGGTATCAGAAGCATAAGACGTAAGCCGTTGTCAGGGTACAAGCCAGAGGGTCAAAAGCCAGTAGGAAAGCATGGTATCAGAAATGGAAAAACCAGAAGTAGAGTCCAGAGATCAAGCCGAGTCATACACAAGTCCAGGTAATCAGGGGCAGAAGGAACACTAAAGGAATACAGGTCAGAGGCACTAGCTTGGAAGCTTGCAGTATAGCTGACACTGGCCCGCAGGCTGCAGAGGACTAAAATAGCCCAGCCCGCTCCAGAACGAGGCAGAGGGGATTAACCCCCGCATGGCCAGTCCAAAGAGTAGACAGCAGAAAACAAACTCTGGACTGGATCATGACAGCAGCCAGCTCATGTAGTAAACAAGTCGGCAGCACAGGTGCAAAATACTAAATAAACAGCCACTCACAGCCTAACAAATCGTGGAGGAGGTGACTGCTTGGTATTTGTTTGCACAATAGAGGCCCATGTAGGGCGCTGTTCATATGCAGATAATGCATAGTGTCTGGTTCACAGCCTATTAGTCATGCCCATAATATTCGATTAGACACATTCAGAGCTTTAAAATGTATAGCAAAGCTCAAAGGCTAATCTGGCCCCACCACAGCTTTCTGTGTACATTAAATATTAACAGTGAGCTACTTATCAGAGGAGGGGGCTTGGTTGGACCAGGAAACATGCGGGCAGCTATTCTCTTGTTTATAAAACACTAATTTTATTGAAAAAAAAAACAGCACAAAGCCTAATAAGTGACACATAGCTGAAATCAATGTCTCAGCCCCCTACTTCGTGCTGCCCTCAGATTACATAACAAAAACATGTTGACAGATTCACTTTCGAAAAGTACAGATATTATCTTTCTGGGCATAGTCCGATTTTCACGGATTGACAGAATGGAGAAACAATACCAACAAAATGCAATAAAGTGCTAGCTAATCTCATAAAATATACAAATTATTGTAAATATTTAAACAATACAAGCCCACTTACGAAGCTTGGGTGAAACGCACGTTGGGGCTTGGGTACCAAACTATACACTACCCATTTGGTTGCATCGCTTAAAGTATTATGCCTGCTCTGCATTTTTTCATTATCAGTACATTCTATTTGCTGCGAATTGAGAGTCCTAGGCTGACACATTGTTGCCTGTGTACCTTGTGTATGTCTTTTATTATTTATATAAATAGTAATGTATAGTTGTTACCCCCATTTTGGATACTATGCTTGTCCTTGAATATTTACCTACCTTGTATTGTTTTAATATTTTCAATAAATTGAACATTTTTCTGAGATTAGCTAGCACTTTATTACAATTTATTGGTATTGTTTACCATCATAGTGCATCTCTATATATGGTTTTTACCCATTCTCACTAATTTTGCTGGTATTAATAGAATGGAGAAGATGGAGAATTTTTTTCCCCATCTTCTCATTATCTGAGAGAATCGGATCAAACTATGCTGATATTCTGATCAAACAAATCAGAGTTTGGTCAATGCGATTACTAGCATAATCGGCCTGAATCTCTCGGAGGAGAGAATGTACGCTCGTGTGACTCTAGCCTTAAACATAATCATAAAACTTTCACTTTTTCAAACAATCACAATGACAATTGTCTAATACAAATATACAAAATGTTCATTTGAGCTTTTCTACACAAGTGTATTTGCAGGAATGATCAAATTTGTGTCCAGGATAACTATAAAGTAAATGTGATGATACAATAAAACCTTTTTGCTAGAAATCATATGATTCCTAATGTTTGTCTAAAACAATATAACTGCACCGGTATCTGTCATTACCGAGCTAGGAAAAGTATGAATCCACAATTTCTCACTGCTGGTTGTATGGCAGTCTGTAGTTTGCAGCTCATTAGCCAAATACAGGTTACCTAACTAAGGATGGTTTCACATTAGCGTTTCAGGGCTCAGCAACGGCCTGCGCACGGCCACCGCTAAGCCCCGCCCCTGCCGCGCCTCCTCCGGTAGCTCCGCCTATGGGCGCATGACGCTGCATGCATCCTGCGTCCCCTATGTTTATCACTGGGGACGCAGGCCGTGCGCAGTATGCGTTTGGCCGCGCATGCGTCCTTTTGATGGTGCGCCGACCAGCGCCAAACGCAACCTGTTGCAATTTGGTTGCGCTCGGCGCACCGTCAAAAGGACACACGCACCGCCAAACACACACTGCGCACGGCCTGCATCCCCAGTGATAAAGATAGGGGACGCAAGACGCATGCAGCGTCATGCACCTGTAGGCAGAGCTACCGGAGGAGGCACAGCAGGGGGCGGGGCTTAGCGGCGGCCGTGCGCAGGCCGTCACTGCGCCCTGAAACGCTAATGTGAAACCACCCTAATATAGCTGCTTGCTCAATAGTATTGTATAGTCATTTACGGAAACTGCAAAAAGTAGCGCATTGTCAGGAGTTTCCTGCTATTTTATGAAATATTTAATTTTATTGCTACAAGACTTTTTTTGGGATCTGTGCTATAAAAAGTTGCCTCTATTTATATCAGTCTCTCAATAGTCATCTGCAAATAGTACACTACACAGTCATATATGTATGCTTTGGCACTGAAGTTGGAGATTTATCAATTTATATTATTTTCTTGATGGGAATTTTGGAAAGGCAATTGTTGGGTTTTGGTAGTTATATCTATTTATGGCTAGGCACAGGCATAATTAAGCCCTATAAATGCATAGCTCAGTTCTTTCAAAGAGAATTGTTTCTAATTGCATCATGGTCTGCTTCAGCGCAGAGATCCTGTTCGGAGAGTTGAAGAAGTGGGACGAGGAAAAATAAAACATAAAGCTCATTAGAAAGCGTACTGCTGAATCCATGCAGTGGAACTGACTCAGGATCCAAAGGGGTTTTCTGCCATCCTCGTAGCACGATGTGATCTTATCTGGAACAGGAACCTTAGAAGGTCACATCCCGGAGGCAGCGATGATGAACTTTAAGCTCATTAGAAGGAATTTGATTTTGAATAATTAGCTCTAAACCTGGAAATACAGTTCTCAAAATAAATATTCAGCAGGAAGATGAAGCTATGAATATGTTTTGATTCAGCATATTCCATTTGAGCAAAAACTTAATATTAGCAAGAAGCATTCATTGTGTTGTTAACGGGAATCTGTCACCAGGTTTTTGCCACCTAATTAAAGCAGATAAATTTAGTGACAGAGACCCTGATTCCAGAGATGTGCCACTTACTTGGCTGTTTGATGTAGTTTTGATACAAACACTATTTTATCAGCAGGAGATTATCACTAGAGGACTTGTAAATGTGCCACCAGATAGTCCTCCATAATCACTAGCTATGTAAAACCCCACCCCCCAGCACTGATTGGCAGGTTTCTGTGTACACTGTGCCAATCAGTGGTGTAGGCAGGGTTATACAAAGCTCAGCATTCAGAGAACTGCTAGATCTGCAGCAGATAAAAGTTATTTTATCAAAACTTCAACAAGGAGCATAGTAAGTGACACATCGCTGGAATCAGGGTCTATGCCCCTACATCAAGCTGCTCTTAGATGGAGTAGGAAAAGCCTTTATCCTTTAAATATATTCATAATAACAAGGGTATAGCTATAGATGGTATGGAGATTTAGTCCTACCTGGACCTTGGTGAGTGGTAGGGACTGAAGAAAAATACAGCTAAATTATAAAGGGGGCAATGTAGGAGTATGATGGTGTTTTATGAAAATTGCACAATAGCTATGAAGGGTCAGACATTTGTTGTATCACATGCAGGTGACATAAGGCCTTCCTAATTTAGGAATTAGCACATGGCTTATGGGTTAGATTTAATTCCAGAATATTATCAGTGAATAATGGCTGACATGGAGCCAAGCCCAGGCAGGATGGGGTTCACAATTGGTTGGGTGAAGATGCCCAGCCCCCGGTTTTGGGTAGAGTGGGAGGGTATATAGATAAGCAGCTGGCAGAATCCTGGCTAGGAGGTGATGAGGGGGTTAATAGGACCAATATATATGCGGAATGATTAAATGAGATGGGTGGAACTATTCACCCTCCAATCCAGGAGGTGCAGCTGGTATAAAAAGACAGCTGAGTTGTTCATTCCTTGTTTGGGAGTAGAGGAGCAAACAATGGTGGAGGACCTGTGTAAGTTCATTTAGGCTAAGTGCACATGTAGCGGAACTCTCGCGGAAATTACTGCGAGAATTCCGGAATTCCATTCCGCGGGAAAATCGCATTTTAAATTCCCGCGATTTTCCCACGGAAAAACTAGCATTTTGCAAGCGTAATTAGCTTGCAAAATGCTAGCGTTTTCCAAGCGATCTGTAGCATCGCTTGGAGAACTGATTGACAGGTTGGTCACACTCGTCAAACATAGTGTTTGACGAGTGTGACCAACTTTTTAATACTGAGGCCGCCTATGCGGCATCAGTAGTAAAAGATAGAATGTAAAAAAAAATAAAAAATAGTGTTATTCTTACCTTCCGACGTCCCGCGCATCCGTTCCCAGTAATCCTTTGCGAAAATGCCCACGATGACGTCCGTTCTCGCGGGATCGCGATGTCTCGCGGTAATTCGCGATGAAGTCGCGCGAATGACCGCGAGACTTCGCGATCCCGCGAGAACGGACGCCATTGCGGGCATTTTCGCAAAGGCTTACTGGGACCGGGAGCGTGGAGAGAGGCGGGAATGCTGCGCGGGACGCCGGAAGGTAAGAATAACAATATTTTTTATTTTAAATTCTATTTTTTGCAGGGATATGGTACCCAAAGCCTGGAGGACAGTCTCCTCTCCTCCGGACCGTGGGTACCATCCGCAATTGTTCTGCTTACTTTCCGCATGGTGTGCACAGCCACATGCGGGAAGTAAGCGGAACAATGCATTCCTATGGGTGCGGGATCGCCGCGATTCCGCAAATTAATGAGCATGCTGCGTTTTATACCGCGAAGCGATTCCGCCGCGGTAAAAACCGCAGCATTAGCACAGCATTGCGGAATCCCATAGGAATGCATGGTATGCTTATTTTTCGCGTTTTCGCGGCAAAATCGCGCGGATAAAACTGCAGCGGAAACGCGAAAAAAACGCCACGTGTGAACTCAGCCTTAGACTCTACACAAGGCAGAGTATTGGACTTTGAATATTGAGCAGCTGAAACGCTGTTTCTCATACTGCTGTATGGACTCTTTGTTTTGTTATTACTTTCTGCTGGAAGTTTATGGAGTTAATAAACCTTTCAATTTGGAAAAGAAACTATGTGCCTGTGTGAACACTGCCAACTACCAACGAGCACAATCCTTACAATATATGTACAAACATATATACCGTAATCTTCGCTCGCTCTTCCAACTCCAAGAACAGTTTCCTAATCAACTCTGCTGCCTTCCTGATGGGACCTCTGGTTCGGGCTGTTGTTTGAGTGCATGCTGTCTTCTGCCTTTTAAAGGGCCAGTGTTATGATTAGGTAACTGAGGAGGATAGTAGAGGAATAGGCTAGACAACCAGATAACCAGAGAGGCTGGTAACTTAGTGGATTTCAGACCCCTAAACTGACAACACAACTAGAATTAGTCATGGGACATACCTACGATGCCCTAGATGCCTCGGCACAGCCGAAGAATTAACTAAGCCTAAAGAGAGAAAGGGGAAAGCTAAACTGCCCCGGAGTAGAACCCCAAAGGAATAGATAGCCCCTGAACATATATGAGGCAAGATGAGGCACAAACACAGGCAGAAAATAGAGTAAGCAAATGAGTGGGCCCAAACTGTCTAGATAGAACAGGACAGGAAAGTACACTGTCTGCAATCACGCAAAAAAAACAAAGAAAAAATCCAACACGTCTGATATGGAAAAATATTGAGGCCACACGACCTCTACCCCACTAAATCAGAAATCTGGTGTGAACTGGACGCAAAACAAAAGATACTGATATAACAGGGGATTAGAAATACTGAAAAGACTGACATGAGCTGTGGCATATGGAACAGAGTCCAGCACAGGTCCCAGCAGGGAACAAGGCTGGACTCACATCAGCAAAGCAGAAATCAGAGAAAAGCAAAAAATGGATCAAATGCAAAAAGATTGAAGCAGACAAATAACTTATCTGAAAGATGCAGGACAAAGCAGGAGGCAAGCAACCTTCCAAAATGCTCAGGAAGAAAACCAAATCACTGGCAACAACTGAGGGAAGGTTGCTCACTTAAATCTCTCCAGTCTGTAACACCTGACCTCCAATCATCCTCCTCAGGTGATTGACTTCTGTCAGCCAGACCAGCTACATTACCAGCAGCAACCACCAGAGGGAGCCCAAACTCAGAAGCCAGGTCAAAAATGTTCACAACAGGCCAGTATGTCAAGGAGCTTTTTTTCATGCAAAAGTGTGTGTCCTCGCTTTGGTTATGATCCAACCATCCTATGACTTCTTGTCTGCTTCTTGTTTTGCCAGTTACTTATGTTAAACTCACTTTTTTGAGCCAAGACATTTTACCTTGTAAACTAGGAACTTTGTCTACTCTCTTTGTATTGGATCCATTTGTCAAAATATACTGGTGCAAAAGCTTAGAAGAATTTTCAGCCAAAGAATTTAGTGACACAATCCTTACATATTGTGTCCTCACATGGCAACTTTAAAATATACAAAATAAAGAATTTATCAACAGGATTCTTCTCCTTAGTGCAGAGAAGGGTCTTGATTGGCCGGGTAACAGGCTTTTAATGTCATATTAGGGGACTCTAATGTTTTCTCTTGTGGAGACTGGCAGCTGACAATGGGAGTCCTATAAGCCAGGTAATGCCCCAATGCAAAATATGCAAATTAATAACAAGGAAAAAATTGAAGCTTAAAGAGGACCTTTCATCAGGTGAAAAGTGGCCAGTCTCCAGTCTAATTTTGTTCCTGCTGTTCCCCTGAGTGGTACATTTTTTCTTTTTTTAAATCCGCCATGTGGTTCCAAAGATATGGTTCTTTTTATTTTGTGCGCTCAATATGCAAATTTTAATAGTCTTTGACAAGTGGGAGTTACTCATGAGATCCTCTACGAGTGTGTCTTTAGGGTGTTTGGGGTGTTACTTATGGGATCTTCTACAGGTGTGTCTTTAGGATGTTTGGGGTGTTACTCATGAAATCTTCTATGGGTGTGTCTTTAGGATGTTCAGGGTGTTATTCATGTGATCTTCTGCGGGTGTGTCTTTAGGATGTTCGAGGTGTGACTCATAAGATCTTCTACAGGTGTGTCTTTAGGATGTTCGGGGTGTTACTCATGGAATCTTCTACAGTTGTGTCATTAGGATGTTCGGAGTGTTACTCATGGGATCTGTTAGGCGTCGGGTTCCTGCAGCGGTACAGCAGGAATCCAGAGCCTCACATTCTGCGGTCTCCCATTTCCCATCGACTGCAGAGGAGCTTGCTCAGCAGCCCTGTCGTTCCCGACGCTCTGCCCAGACCTGCTCTGTGGGTCTGGCTGTTGCTGCCACCTTTGGGCCAGCAATAGCAATGCAGGCTGTTCTGCAGCAAACCACTCCAGAGGCTCAGTCCTTCTGTCGCTCCACTGAGCATGCTCATGAGACGATCTCCCATTGGAGATCGGGAGTCACATGCCCAGGTCCTTCTCCAGATCTGATTGGTCCATCTCAGGGATCTGGAAGCTTCCGGAAGGTCCTGGCTATAAAAGGTTCGCATGGCCGCTCGGCCATGCTCTAGTTTAAACTCTAGTTGCTAACTGTGTGAATGATGACGGATGCATGAACCTGCGAATGACTAAGATCCCCCATCCTCTGATATTACGTGTGTGGATAGGGACTTAGTCATAGAGTCAGCGCCAGTCAGTGGCACTCCGCAGGCCACAGTGCATATGTTCACAGAACTAGCTTCCGACAGTGCGCCCCCTCCTGGGCATTGTCGTATAGCGGCTGTGTTAGTCGCTGCGCTGCAGTAAGCAGCACTTGTCGGCATCTGCGGTAGTGACACCACACGCACGGTAGGTCTAGACTGACACTGTCCCTGTGTCTTGGGTCCTAGTCCTGTGACCATATACCGTGCGTGTGTTCCGCTGAGACCTGTGGGTCCAACAGGCTCGGTATTTATGTTTATTACTTTGGCGCCTCTGTGAATCAACAGAGTACGCCCAGCGCATACCGGGTGACATTCAACACGCGTGCAATATACCGCCATATAGCGTGTCTGCCATTATCTAGCAGCGGTGTAACACCTACTGCACGGTGGACCCCGGAAGGTGAACGCACTTATTATTTATTTATTTAGTGCGTTCCGCCATCCCTAACATTATACTAGCGCCCGGGGCTGGCAAGTTATGATGGACCAGCAGCAGCAACAGCTTTGGCAGTACATTCAGCAGCTGGAGGGCAGGTTGACGGCCCTCGAGAGTTCCACCTCAGCGGCGAATGCTGCTGCAGCTGCTGCCCGGGCAGTCGCAGAGGCTGTCTCGCGTGGGGCCACATCTATGCCTGCGCCGACAATATCCTGCCTCTCGTTGCCCGATAAATTTTTTGGTGACAGCGCCACCTGTAGGGGTTTCGTGAGCCAGTGTTCTATCCAGCTCGAGTTACTGGCTGCACGATTCCCTACAGAGCAGGCTAAGGTGGAGTTTATTGTCTCCATCCTGTCGGGCAGGATGTTAGAATGGGCCACGCCACTGTGGGAGCATGGTGACCCTGTGGTTCTGAGTGCTGCTCAGTTTCTCAAGTCTCCAAAGCAGGTCTTTTTGGGGCCTCGGGTCACTCACGACACTTCTCTCCAATTACTTGCTTTAACACAGGGAGCCCTGACGGTCAGCCAGTACGCCGTCCGTTTCCGGACACTGGCCTCCGAGCCGGAATGGCCTGATAAAACCCTCGTCCCTGTGTTCTGGAGAGGTTTGGCGGAGCATGCTAAGGATGCTCTATCCACCAGGGAGGTTCCCGTAAGTCTGAAAGAGCTGATTGCCATTTCCACCCACATTGATCTCCGTTTTTCAGAGCACGGGCTGGAGCGTGCTCAATCCAGATGGAAGGTTAGCCTGCCTCCCAACCTCCCTGAACCTCTTGAACCTCCCGAGCTGGAGAGTTTACCTCCTGAGCCGATGGAGGTTTCCCGCGCCGGTCCCAAGCCGCATCCGGCACAAAGCTCCACACGCTGTTACCAGTGTTGACAGTCTGGTCACCTGGCTAACAGGTGTCTGCAGCGGTCTAAAAAATGGTTGCGTCCAGTGGTAATGGGTGGGGGTCTGTTTGCTATGGAGGCCTTCTCCCCCAAACCGGCATTCCAAGGGACGTTAGATAGCGGTGCTTCCTCTTGGGAGGTAGAGGTCTTGGTGGACTCCGGGGCAGAAGGGAACTTTATGTCCTCGGCCTTCGCCCAACAGCACACTATCCCATTGGTGCCACTTCCTCACCCCGTGCCCATCAGGGTGGTCAATGGTTCGACCTTATCATCCCAGATTACCCATCAGGCAGCACCCCTTAGGCTCTCAATTTCACCATCTCACCATGAGACACTGTCTCTGCTCACTATGCCAGACGGCATCGACCAAGTGCTCCTCGGGGTGCCCTGGCTCCGTTGCCATTCCCCTCATATAGAGTGCTCCTCGGGGAGAATACTAGGATGGAGCAAGGGCTGTGTGGGAAGGTGCATGGGGGCAGTGTCCCAGTAGCCTCTGCGGAGGTGCCCGCGGATCTTTCCGCGCCCCCCACTGGGAATCTGAGGACCATGGCTTCGGTCGCTCTCGAGTCAGTGCTGCCAGGCAAGACCTTTGTCCTGCCTCACCTTGCAACTCAAGGTTCTCGCGTGGGCACACGCATCCAGGGTGGGTGGTCACTTTGGCTACAGGCGGACCACAGAACTCCTGGCAAGGTCTTATTGGTGGCCGCCGCACAGGGCTCGGGACGCTAAAAAATACATTCAGGCATGCGCCTTTTGTGCTCGGAGCAGGTCCTCTAAGCAGAGGCTGGCTGGGTTACAGTATCCCCTGCCGGTGGCAGACCAGGCAAAGGAGGTTCACGACAGTTTGGGTCACACCCCGCATGCCATTCTAGCCTCTAAGGAGAGAATGAAGACACCCGCCGACACACATCGGCGCCCCGCTCCAACTTTTGCTCCTGGCGACTTAGCCATCTCTGACGTGTTGTGAGCTCATTTTCGGGTTTGCCTCTGGCTTCTGGTGAGGGTTATGGAGCTGGCTGTGCTGACAGAGGAGTAGTGAGTTCTCTATCTGGACTCCCTCTGTTGGTGAAGGGAGGTAATGAAGCTGATCTAAATGGCAGAGACCGGCCACCTGAGGAAGAGGACTGTGATTGGATATCAGGAATTTCTGATTGGATTTAAGGCAGCCGACTCCCTAGTTTCATGCTGGTGATTTCTCCTGACTGTGGCTTCTGGTTTCCAGTTTGGTTCCTGCCTTCTTAAAGCTAAGTTTTCTCTGCTATTGTTCATATGAGTTTTCGTCTGGTTTACTTAGTTTTTGTGTTCAGCCAGCCCTGGCTGGGACTGGGCTGAATCCCCATTTTGTCTCTGATCAGTTGATCTCTTTTGCTCTGTCTTCAGAATATACCTGAGTGCTGATATAGGGAATTGAAGTCTAGCGACTTCAGGGCCTTTTTCTATCAGACGTGTTGGACATTTTTTGGCAGGGTTTTTGCGTGATTGCAGACAGCAGCTTTTCATTCCTGTCCTTTCTAGTTAGTGAGGGCCCCATCATTTGCTCAGCCTATCTTTCTATCTGTGTTTGTGTTTTCATCTTGTTTCACCGACAATACATGTTGGGGGCTGTCTATTGCTTTGGGGTCTGCTCTGGGGCAGTTTAGATTTTCCCTTTCTTCCTCTAGGCTTATTTAGTTCTCCGGCCGTGACGAGGCATCTAGGACCACCGTAGGCACGGTCCACGGCTACTGCTAGTTGTTGTGGATAGGATTAGGGGTATGCAATCCGCTAGTTACCAACCTCTCCGGTTTTCTGGGCTTAGCTTGCTTTTTGTTTTTTCCTCCTCGGTGACTCATTCATAACACTGGCGCCTTCCACGTGTCCCTTCTCAAACCTGTTCACATGTTCTGGTTTTCCAAGTCATCTGCCGGGACATCAGACTTGTTTTCGGACCAGTCTGAGGTCAATACCATTGTGGGACGCAGGGTGGCACGTGGCAAAAAACTTTATTTGATGGATTGGAAGGCTCAAGGGGGAGGGGGCCCTAGGAGGGCGGGTAATGTTAGGCATCAGGTTCCTGCAGCGGCACAGCAAGAATCCAGAGCCTCACATTCTGCAGTCTCCCATTCCCCATCAACTGCAGAGGAGCTTGCTCAGCAGCCCTGTCGTTCCCGACGCTCTGTCCAGACCTGCTCTGTGGGTCTGGCTGTTGCTGCCACTTTTGGGCCAGCAATAGCAATGCAGGCTGTTCTGCAGCAAACCACTCCAGAGGCTAAGTCCTTCTGTCCCTCCACTGAGCATGCTCACGAGACGATCTCCCATTGGAGATCGGGAGTCACATGCCCAGGTCCTTCTCCAGATCTTATTGGTCCATCTCAGGGATCTGGAAGCTTCCGGATGGTCCTGGCTATAAAAGGTTCGCATGGCCGCTTGGCCATGCGCTAGTATAGACTCTAGTTGCTAACTGTGTGAATGATGACGGATGCATGAACCTGCGAAAGACTCATTAAGATCCCCCTTCCTCTGATATTACGTGTGTGGATAGGGACTTAGTCATAGAGTCAGCGCCAGTCAGTGGCACTCCGCAGGTCACAGTGCATATCTACACAGAACTAGCATCCGACAGTGTGCGTGCATTCCGTTGAGACCTGTGAGTCCAACAGGCTCGGTATTTATGTTTATTACTTTGGCGCCTCTGTGAATCAACAGAGTACGTCCAGCGCACACCGGGTGACGTTCAACTCGCGTGCAATATACCGCCATATAGCGCGTCTGCCATTATCTAGCAGCGGTGTAACACCTACTGCACGGTGGACCCCGGGCGGCGCACTTATTATTTATTTATTTAGTGCATTCGCTGTCCCTAACAGGATCTCTTAGGGTGTGTCTTTAGGATGTTTGGGGTGTTACTCATGGGATCTCCTAAAGGTGTGTCTTTAGGTTGTTTGGGATGTTACTCATGGGATCTCCTATGGGTGTGTCTTTAGGATGTTTGGGGTGTTACTCATGGGATCTCCTACAGGTGTGTCATTAGGTTGTTTGGGATGTTACTCATGGGATCTTCTACGGGTGTGTCTTTAGGATGATCTACATAATTACCCTTTGCCAAACACCCCTAGGCAAAGACCATAAAAATTTGTATACTGGGCACAAAGTGAAAATGCCATATCTTTGGGGCTGTATGGCTGATTTCATAAAAGAAAAAAAAGGGAATTTTCAAGGGAGCAGCAGGAATACAATATGATCAGAAACTGTCCTCTATTGACCTGGTGACAGGTCCTCTTTAATTATAGGATCAAGGGTCATTCATTACTACTATAGTAAAGATCAGATAAATATCAGGTTCTCATCTCATGGCTGACAAGTATACATGTTTTTCTGATTTTCCTCTGACCTGCTTTGTATTGGAAACTGCATTAGATTACTGTTTCTGTCTATTGATGTGACTCAGGAGATTCCTTTATACGCTGGTTTGGTAGGCTGGCCCAATTTTACTGTTCTGCTCAATTACCAGACCCTGAGATTAGTTCCACTCCGTTCACCATGTTCGTTTGAAGCTTCCCCTGAGTTTAATGCTTACAATGGTTGGAGTGTGTATTTAACTCAGCATTGTATTTCACCACTTAGTATGAAAGCAGCGACTGTAGCACCTTATTTTTGTGGAGCTCATCTATATTTTAAGCTTCCAATTACCTTATGAGGCTTGAATTCAATTTGAGCTAAATTACAATTGTGCGGTTTTTGGTTTTGCTTTTTGTTAAAGAGTGTTATCAAATACTGAGAATCACTCCAGTTCAGTTTGCTACACAGATGTAAATCAATACATATATGATAATGCCCAGTATCAGAGAACGAGACAAGGCGGTGACCATGGTCCAAAAACGCCTTGTGCATGGATTACCACTCCATATGCTAATCTTAAAAAGGAGAAAACGGAGTAACGGATACAAAATATATGCATATATTTTGTATCCGTTACACATGTAAATCACCAGCCAAGAATATCACCTGTGGAGAAGAGGTATACTTAGGGTGCAAATCCATATTTTATATGCACTTATGTGTCTGTCAGTATTTTTAGGTTCATAAAAACTTTTCATTTTTCAGATGCACTTTCTATAAAGAACTTTGCACAATCTCTTTGGCAGAAAGATTCTGAAAATAAGTGGATTGAAGGCTGTCCTATTGATCGGACTCTTAGCCAAAATCTGAAGGAGAACTTAAAAATAAAGGTTCAATTCCCTGCAGTGCCAACAACACATGGGAAAATAACGGGATCCTGTCAGGCAATTTTATTACTGAAACTAGTGGCATGGTCGCTGGTGCATCGCTAAGTGGTCGCTAGTGAGCTGCCAAACAGGCAGATCTCACCAGCGACATAGCAGGGGTCGGGGGTCGCTACTTACCTGTCAGACTCGGCGATCCTGACGTCCTCCCGCCCGCGTCCACGCGTCGCTCGTCGGCGCCACAGGAAGCCCAGCAGGAAACTGATGACGAGAAACAGCCCAGGACGTTCTCGCGCGATCAGCGATAACCAGCAGGGAGCCGGTCGGAGGTAAGTATCAGACACAGCGATATCGCTAGCAATATCGCTATAACATCACAAAAACCAGTGACGTTATAGCGATATTGCTAGCGATATCGCTTAGTGTGACAGGCCCTTTAGACTTTTATCTTTGGGGTCATCTGAAAGCAATTGTCTATGATGTGAAGATACGAGATGTGCAGCATCTGAAACAATGGATACTGGAAGCCTGTGCTAGCATTTCTTCTGCGGTGTTGCTATCAGTGCGTCAAGAGTGCTAGAAGAGGGTTGCATTGACAATCCAACACAATGGGCAGAACTTTGAACACATTTTATAAGTGATCATAAACTTGTAAATAACTCATGAAAGAATAAAGTTACATTAAAACCAAGCACACCATTGTTTTTATTGTGAAATTCTCAATAACTTTGATGTGTCACATGACCCTTTTCCCATTGAAGAAAATAAAGTTGGATCCAAAATTGCTGACTTCAAAATGGCCACCATGGTCACCACCCATCTTGAAAAGTTTCCCCCCTCCCATATACTAATGTGCCACAAATAGGAAGTTGATATCACCAACCATTCCCATTTTATTTAGGTGTATCCATATAAATGACCCACATTGTATATTAAGAGATTAATCAGCACAGGATTCTGGAACTTCGAATGACATCAGGATGAAAAGCAGACATTCACTGTAAGCAATTACTATATACGGTAAGTGGATCTTCCTAAAATGTCCCTTTAAATCTCTTCCGTTGAGCTCAGCCTCTAGTTCTATCTATATACACATCTATTCTGCTTGGCAATAACTAAAACCATTTGTCTGAGAGGCATAAAGATTGTCTATGTGCACTTCACAATACCTATAGTGGTAATGTATGTCATGCGCTTATAGATGATTTGTAGACGACATATATTCAGATACATTTTCTTTCGTCAGAAATGAAATTACACAACAATTTTAAATGTGCATTGGTTTTACGCAGTCGCTGCCTGGTGTAATCTTTAAAAGTCAGTGTACTTCAGTGGATGTCTGTTCTCGATAAGAAAACAATGCGCGACTTGATTTCTGTGCAGGGATCCTGTGAAACTGAACAGATTAGGCATTTCATTTACCCTGGGGGGTAAACATGGTATTTTGAGAAAGAGAGCAGGATTAAACCGAGATGCTGAGAACCTATTGGAATGAGAAAAAAAAATAATAAAATGGATAAGAAATATTTTGGGGGGGTTTAATAATAAAACAGGAAACAATAAATTACACATAATATTAAGGATCTATGTAAAAATATATCAAATTAATTGCAGGCTTACATGAGATTTAATCAATTTTAAAAATAATTTGCCATTATAAGAAGGTCATGGCATGGGCACGTTGACAGGGGCTACTGGGGCATGTGCCAACAAGACACTTTGCCTATGTTAATTTATATAGGAACAGAGCTACAGGTGCAAACAAAAACTTTCTGCCAGGTGATGGAAAACCTAGCTATGGCTCTGTTCATAGTACTGTGGATCAGCCCTCTTGGGTCTTCTGTGGCCTCATTGGTTAAATGGCATCAGATTGACATTGCCACTAGACATGAGTGAATTTGTTCGGATTCAGTTCCGAATACGATTGGACTCAAATATTGTTTTTTCAATACTTGCTGAACACAGCCAAGCGACATTGGGGTCATTGGGATTAAAAATTACCGAATATGTTCAGAACCGATCATAAGACATACATTCGGCATGAACAGTGTTCAAATATGGCCCGAATATGTCAAAATCAGATTCGGGGCCAAAATCCGAACAAATTCACTCATCTCTTATTGCCACTAATCTGCCAAAAGGATCACCACTGCAAACACATGGTGCCTCTTGGCCAATAGACTGCTTACACATAGAGTTCTCCATAGACAATAGAGCAATCGTTTGTTTCCATGTGAAAGTCACTGCCATGCTTTGGAGGCAACTTATCACAGCGAGGACAAAAGGAACAGCAGTCCGAAATTGGACATGTCGGATCCTTCTCTGCCTTTACACCATTTGTCTGGTGATAGTCAGAAGGTTCCCATACAAATTGGACGCTCGGTGGAGCTCCCCGATATTGTCAAGGTCAGCCGATGTTGGTTTAATGTATATGGGGGCCTTAAGTAAATACGTTGTCGTGCCATTTATCATGAATAAATTATTGTGTTCATAACATGGCCTAAATACAAAATGAGCCTATATTAAGGCACGGACATACATACTGCCTGACAAAGGCATTTAAGTGTGTCAATCTATGAGGAAAGCATCCATTAGTGTCCATCACTCTCTTTGCTACACAATTGTGGGGTGCCAGGGACATCTATCCCAAAATGGTACTAATAAAAACATTGTTTCGCCCCGCAAAAAATAAGCCATCACAAAGCTCCATTGGCCGAAAAATAAAAATGTTAAGGGTCTCGGAAAATGGTGCCACAACCCCTCAAGTATTTTTCTGCAAACTTCTGATTTTTATTACCATAAAAATAATAAAAAACTGGACATGTTGGGTATTGCCATAATTGTATTGATGAGGACAATCATATTGTGATTTCTACCACAAATTGTACGCTATCAAAACAATTCCCAAAAAAAGAATGTCAGAATTGTGTTTTTTATTCACAATTTCACCGCACTTGTAATTTTTGTCCATTTTCCAGTACACTATGTGGTAAAATGAATGGTGTCATTCAAAATTTCAACTCGTCCCACAAAACCAAGCCCCCATATCTTAATGTGGACAGAAAAAAAAAAGAATTTTGGCTCTGGGAAAAGGGTCGGAAAAAACAGAAATATAAAAACGGAAATTGGCTGAGATGACAGGCACACCTCAATTAGTTTAGTTTCTCTCTCCTCTCCAAAGTATCAGAAAATCTGCCCCCCCCCAGTTATTTCCTGTCTTTACATGCTCTTTGAAACCTGAACTCGCAGTGTTATGACAAACCTTCTGGGGAGGAGATCTGATCTTTCTGGCTTCTCAGTCTCACTTCGCCTGAAGGTTTGCCTTTTCTCTTTTTATTCATAACAATTGGTTATTTTGCTTGTTTTATGAATGAATAATGCAAACTTTGTGAAAATAGCTAGTATTTTCTCAGAAAAAAGAATTTCTTTGGATTGCAGCATGATGTCTAGCTTTTGAGAATCTTTTGGTCTACTTCACTTTGTCAGGCAGGTCCTATTTAAGTGATTTCTTGATTGAGAACATGTGTGACAGTAATCAGGCCTGGGTGTGGCTGGGGAATTTGAACTCAGCTTACCAAAGATGTGATAAACCACAGTCAATTTATGTTTTGTTTTAAGGGGGTGATCACTTTTTCACGCAGGACCCCATAGGTTTGGATTTCTTTTACCCTTAATAATAAAGACCTTCATTTAAAAACTGCATTTTGTGTTTACTTTATTCTATTTGTCTGACATTTACATTTGAATGGTGATCTGAAACATTTAAATGTAACAAAAATACAAAAGAATAGTAAATCAGGAAGGAGTCAGACACTTTTTCACCCCATTGTATATGTCTAATTTTCCAAGGAAGAATGGATGAAAATCTCACTGATAGGGAAACCATGATTCTTTGGGGTCCCTTCATACACTCTAAGGCTGTGTGCACACGCTGCGGATTAGGTGCGGATTCATCCGCGTGGATTTTGTACAATCCGCAGGTGAAACCGCAGGTCAAAAGACCTGCGGTTTTACCTGCGGATTGCTCTGCGGTTTTGCCCCGTTGTTTTTCATCTCCTCAATGGAGGAGATTGCAAACCGCAGGGGAATCCGCAGAAAGAATTGACATGTCAATTCTTTCTGCGGATTGAAAACCGCAGATAATCTGCGCGGAAAATTCCGCACCGTCTGCACTGCGGTTTTTGATTCCCATAGGGAATCATGGTACTGTACACCGCAGCAGAAACTGCTGCGGGTCCGCAGCGGCCAAAACCGCTGCGGAACCGCAGCAAAATCCGCAGCGTGTGCACACAGCCTTAGGGTCTTACATACACACTCTGTATATGAAAAATGCTGTCTCACGATGATAATCACCTATAACCTTATTCTTAATAAGAAATTGTACATGATGGATAAGCAGCCTACTGCTCCCAGTTGGACATTGAAACTACACGTCCACATGCTAGGTAGATACTGGGGATGTAGCACTTAGTAACCCTCAATAACACAGATAACGGAGCTATAACCGTCATGAGGATAGATTAATGAGATTGATATTGGGGTCTTGTGTAACTTACACAAGACCTACTAAAGTTTCCATCACGTCTGCATAAATACTAATAATTAACAGCCGAGTACAATCTGATTGGTTATAGAATATGAATATGATTGGTTGAAACCATTTATACTTATTGTTGAATAATCAATTGTCCAATGAAACACGATGATGTAATGTAACTGCCTACTCAAATGAATATATAAGCTACCTGATTAAATTGGCATCTGGTGACATCCTGCAGATACATAACCTGTGTCTGTGTGTGTTTGTCCACCACTACTCGAGTAGGCCTCAAACCAATAATCTGGCAACCCTCCAGCATATCGATCTCCCATTGAGAGATAAAGATCAAATCTCAGACTCTTCATCACAAACTAGAATTGAAAGACTCTTGGCTGGATACAAAAAGCATTTAAAAGCTGTGATACTTGCAAAATGGAGTGCTAATAGGTACTACTAAACATGCAAGGTGCCCAAACTTTTACCTTGTCTTTTTTTTTTTTTTGGAATTTGTAAAAAATGTAAAAGAATGAAAATATATATGTTTTGCTTAAAATACAAAATAAATGTGTCATTTTTAACAGAAACAGACTCCATAAGTGTGGTATGAGGATCCTACATCCACAACACCGTGCATGGCGATTGGCATTTGCCAAAAAACACCAAGATTGGCAGATTCGACATTGGCACCCTGTGCTCTTCATGGATGAGAGCAGGTTCACACTGAGCACATGTAACAAACATGACAGAGCCTGGAGTTTATGTAGAGAGCACTGTGCTGCATCCAACATCCTCCAGCATGATCGGTTTGACAGTTGGTCAGTAATGGTTTGGGGAAGCATTTCTTTGGAGAGCCGTACAGCCCTCCAAGTGCTAGCCAGAGATACCGAGACTGTCATTAGGTACCGAGATAAGATCCTCAGACCCATTGTGAGACCATATGCAGGTGCAGTGGGCCATGGGTTCATTCTGATGCATGACAAAGCTAGGCCTCCTGTGTCTGATGTGTGTCAGTAGTTCCTGCATGATTAAGGCATTGATGCTATGGATTGCCCTGCACATTCCCCAGACCGGAATCCAATCAAGCACATCTGGGACATCATGTCTTGTTCCATCCACCAACGTCACGTTGTACCACAGACTGTCCAAAAGTTGGCTGATGCCTTAATCCAGGTCTGAGAGGAGATCCCTCAGGAGAACATCCACCATATGTATATGCGCATATTCATGACTTTAATGAGCGGTACCATGTGACCGCTGAAGCAGGAAGAGCAGGGGCGCCGAGAACATGGAACAAGCAGGGGGGCTGCAGAGACGAGCCAGGAGGGGGTGAGTATGATCTCTGACACCCCCGCTCCCCCTCCCCCGCCGATCCCCCCTGGTATATGACTCGCGTATAAGCCGAGAGGGGGATTTTCAACCCAAAAAAATGGGCTGAAAATCTCGGCTTATGCATGAGTATATACGGTAACCTTCATTTGCAATTCGAACTTGGTGTGGACCCGTAATTCATAACATCGTACAGTACGAAATAGCAGAGTATTGATTATAAAAGTAGAATATTCTGTGGTTGAGTATTTTCAAGCATCTCTTTTATTTACACTGGTAAATTAAACTCAAATATAATGGTTCCTACTCTGAGAAAGCGCTTTTTCTCTATATTCTATTAATGGATCCCGCTATTTCACTATGACATAAGGTAAGTGTGACAATGTTAGCGAGCTGCACTTAGGAGCCTGCAGATGCCGTATTTTTGGAACCTCTCTTCTGAACCCTGTGTTCTATATGCTTAAGCCATTTTCTATTCCATAAGATAATGGATCCTGAAATAGGGTCCCAGGGACTGCCTGAATTGACTGTCAGTGATTGCCATAGAAACTGCAGTTTTCAACTAAAATGGAATTATTGTAACTCATTCACCTTTAAAAATGGATTATGGCTTATTTAAACGTTAGTGACCTGTAGTGAATTCTATCATAAAATGCATGCAAATGTTACTATAGTTCAAGGGAAAATACAGCAGACGCACATTTTGGTATTTGAGAAAGAACATATACATTATAATAAGTATGCTAGTATAAAAAGAATGATATAAATGTGTTTTTTCTTGTATGTATAAACATGTCCTAATGCAAACAACATTATGAAATGTTTTATTTGGGGCCAAACATTAAAATCTCCATTAGACCATGCATACATGAGGAGCTTTTACTGCAACAACCGTAAAAGTATTCACAATATTAGAGGAGTAATTACAAACTCCCATTTATATGTTGCATTTGGGATCATTAAGGGAGTCTGTCAGCCCAAAATAATATAAACTAAACACAAAGCCTTTTAGGGAATACATATATTTTTCAGGTGACCAGAAAAATGGCCAAAAAAAAAATGCCGACAGAAAAAAGCACACAGAAAATAGCCCACAGTCATGAATGCCCACAGGAAAATTGCCCACAAGGAAAGTTGACCATACAGAAAATTGAACACATGGAAAATTGCCCACATGTTATTTTGTCCGTGTGGGCAAATTGGACAACAATTTTCTGTGAGCAATTTTTTGTGTAGGCAACTTTGCTTGTGGGCAATTTTCCTGAGGGCCTTTATGGCTGTGGGCTTTGTTCTGTGGGCATTTTTCCTTTGGGCATTTTTCACGGAGTCATTTTTTTAACAGTCTTCACCCAATCTTGAGCCATGGGGACTTGATGGATGAACGATCTGAAGGAAGATCGATCTTGTGCCAGTCTAGATAGGTCTACCAGGGTCTTTTCCACCACAATCCTGATAGTATCAAGCCATCGGGTTCCTGGTCTTCCTCTTCACCCTGTTTCTTCTATCTTAAAGACCTTCTTCAGTGATTACTCTCTTTGTATGATAAGTTCGAAGTAGGCAAGTTATAGCTTGGTGATCCTTGCTTGAAGTGACATGTCTGGTTTGATTTGCTCATTCTTCTTGCCATCCATGGAATTGAAAGCATTGTTATCCAACACCATATTTTGAAGGTGACGATTCTTCTTTTGTCTTGTGTCTTTATGGTTTCGCATCCGTATGTTACAACAGAAAAGACCAGACTATGTACGAGATGTGTCTTTGTCGCCAATTAAATTTTCCTCAATTTTAAGAAATTGTCCACTAACTTTGCTGTTCATTTATCCATAGCTATTCTATTGACTTTTAGTGTCATTGCTACATCCTGAGTGATCATTGATCCGAGTAGGTTGAATTCCTTAACATCCAATCTGAGTAGGTTGAAGTCCTTTAGGGAATAAAGCCATTATATAAATTGAAACTTTAGCATTCTAAAGCCCCCGCTACACATAGTGATATCGCTAGCAATATCGCTGTAACGTCACCGATTTTGTGACGTAGCAGCGATATTGCTAGCGATATCGCTATGTCTGATACTTACCTCCGACCGGCTCCCCCGCTGCTCATCGCTGGTCGCGCGAGAACGTCCTGGATCATTTCTCGTTGAGCGCTTCCTGCTGGGCTTCCTGTGGCGCCGATGAGTGACGCGTGGACGCGGGCGGGAGGACGTCAGGATCGCCGCGTCTGACAGGTAAGTAACGACTCTGACCCCTGCTATGTCGCTGGTGAGATCTGCCTGTGTGGCAGCACACTAGCGACCACTTAGCGATGCACCAGCGATCCATATCGGTTTTGGGATTGCTGGTGCATCGCTAAGTGTAACGGTACCCTTATAGTTGCTTTCATTCTGCAGAAACTGAATTTTAATTAAATATGCTAATTAGAGTGCCTGAAGCACTCTTGGTGTGGCCTAGAGGCTTAGTTACCCAACCCGCTCACTGATTTTGTATGCCCTGCTTCTATCTGATGATTGACAGCACTGCCTTGCTTGTATTTTCTCTGCAGACAGTGCTCACTTCAGGCAAGCTAGTGCTGTCCATCAGCGAAAAAGAAAAAGTTGCAGCCAGCTCACCCAATGCTGCTCATAGAATGCAGGTACACTGAATTCCGTTATGACCAAATGTGAAAAGTCCAAAAGAAGAAAAATTGAAGCTTAGACAAAGGATGCCTGAGAGTGTCTGAAAAGTGTAGATTTCTTTCATGGAATCGTATTTTTAACTTCCTATTAAAGTCTTGCATTTTACCAAGAGCAAAATCAAATGTTCTTCTTTTAGTACTGTCCATCACCAGGTGAGGAAGGTAGGTGCATGCAAAATCAGTGGGCAGAACGGTGCACTAAGCCTCTTGGCCACACCATGGGGCACTGCGCACCTTAGCTAGCATATTTGATTCAACACCAGCTTCTGCAGTATGGATGCGGAGAATAAAATACTAAGGCTGTGGGCACACGTAGCATTTTAAAACGCTCACTAAAAACCGGACTCCTTCCCAGAAATCGCGCGTTTTTTCCCGCGCGATTTCACCGCGATTTTACCGCGATTATGATCGCGATTTTGCCGCGATTTTTGAGTGCAATATTCAAGCACTTTCCAAGCGATTTGAAGCATCGCTTGGAAAGTGATTGACAGGTTGGTCACACTCGTCAAACATAGTGTTTGACAAGTGTGACCAGGTTTTTACTATTGAGGCCGCCTATGCGGCATCAATAGTAAAAGATAGGATGTTAAAATGCTAAAAAAAATAAAAAAATCGGGGTATATTTACCTTCCGGCGTCCCGCGCTGCATTCCCGGGCCTCAGCGTTCCCAGTAATGCCTTGCGAGACCTGTGATGACGTAATCTCGCGTTACTATAGTGATCTCGCGAGACCGCTAGAGTCACGCGAGACTACGTCATTACAGGGCCTTGCCGCAAGGCATTACTGGGAACGCTTAGGCCGGGAATGCAGCGCGGGACACCGGAAGGTAAATATACACCGATTTTTTATTTTTTATTCTTTTTTTTACAGGGTTATGGTACCCAGGGCCTGGAGGACAGTCTCCTCTCCTCCACACCGTGGGTACCAACCGCACATGAGATGCTTAACTTCCCGCATGGTGGGCATAGCCACATGCGGGAAGTAAGCGATTCTCATGCATTCCTATGGGTGCGGAATCGCAGCAATTCTTTGCGATTCCGCACAAAAGAATGAGCATGCTGCGATTTTTTCCGCGATGCGATTCCGCTGCGGAAAAAAGCGCAGCATTAGCACAGCATGTGCGGAATGCATGGGGGGCGTTCTGTACACAATTTTTAAGCGTTTTCGCGCCGAAAATCACGGCAAAAACGCTTAAAAATCGCATCGTGTGCACATAGCCTAAAGGTGCAATTTTTATAGGGGCTATATCCCCTACAAGGCCACTTGATTACCTTATATTGTCAGCTTGGGCTGACAGACTCCCTTTAGGAGGTTGATCTTTTGATTAGCTGGTTTCAGCAAATTCTTAAAAGTTTGAAACAACTTGATGTAGTACATGACGACATCATGGGGGCTGAAATCACATGCTAATAATTTCAGTAGAGTGAAAAAATAAGTTCTAGCATGTCAAGTTCTAAAAAACCTTCCCAAAAACTGCTCTGTACAATGAAGACTCTCAGCCTAGCATTGCCTGTAAACATTTCACTTCTTGTTCCTCCCGTGTTTAAACAACCTCCTACTATCTTACAATGCTGTATTTGTAAAGTGACATGCGGAATCTAAAATATTCTGTGGCCAAAAAGAAATGCAAAGTTTGCTGTGTAGTTCTCCTTTGATATTTAAATGCAGACCTGATATTGAAACACAAATGTCAGGCAAACACAACAAATCCAATTATTTTTAAGTGCATTTGTCCTTGTAAAATGTTAAAATGCCAGGGGAAGAAAAAAAACTGTTGTCATGCCAACAGGTTTTGTCGCATTGTACAAATAAATCAAAGCATCAAACATCTGGAATTTGCCTACATCGATATCAGTGAGGTTTCTACACGGTTCCTAGACTTTATTAAAAGAAATTGCAAATTACATTAAAAAAAAATCCGGAATCTTTACGCTGGCTTTCAGATGTCCTTACGCTTTTAATTTTGCTTATTGTTTAAAACATTTTCTAAGTGCAACCTTAAAATTAACTAGGGTGCGGTATAAGGGCATGTGCACATAGAGTTTTTTTTGTAGAGTTTTAAAATCTGATCTTCTCTAAACAATACCTGAAAAAAGTGCTTCAGAAATGCTTGACTCTCCCTATTCATTTCTAACATGCTAGCAAAATTCACTCCTTCTAAAGACCCTTTTACATTTAGCGATGCACCAGCTATCCGACCAGCGATATGACCCAGTCAGAATCACTGGTGCATCGCTAAATGATCGCTAGTGAGCTTTCACACAGAAAGATCTCACAGCGATGCCGCAGCGACGCAGCGCACGATACTCACCTTTCACACACAGCGTTCCTGACGTCCTCCCGCCCGCCTCCAGCGTCTCTCGTCTCACACAGCAGGAAGCCCAGCAGGAAGCGCCCGACGAGAAATGGAGCCGCTCAATCTCGCGCGATCAGCGACGGACAGCGGGGGAGCCTGTCGGAGGTAAGTATCACACATAGCGATATCGCTAGCAATATCGCTATAACGTCACAAAACCAGTGACGTTTTAGCGATATTGCTAGCGATATCGCTAAGTGTAAAACCCCCTTAACTCCCTTGATTCACCCATATCCCTGCGATCTGTTTGACAGGCAGTTGTAGGACTCTTGACCTCCATCTAACGACTCATGTGCCTACTATACTTATTGAGGAACCCATGCAGATTGGGGAGACTCAATATCATCAAGTGGGCTTGGGAATGAGAGAATGCCCACCTAGGCACACAGGTATTTCCCTATGATCCTAAAATGTTATTGTTCCTTCTTTTGGATCTTACCTTGAAAACTTTGTGAGGCTTGAGGACTTTATTGATTGTAAGGCTGAGTGCAGACGTACTTTTTTGCCCTGCAGATTTTTCCACGCAGAATTGAAGAAATCCGCAGGTCAAATGACCTGCATTTTTCCTGCGGATTTCTTCCTTTTTTATTGCGGTTTTCTTGCAGTTTTCCCCTGCGGATTTGGAGAATGGAGCAGTTGGAAAACCACACAAAAGGAGTGACATGCTGCATATTTTGTACCGCAAGAAAACAGCGCGAAAAAATCCGAAGCGTCTGCACAGCGGTTTTTTTTTCAATTGATTTTCATGCTACTGTACATCACAATGCGGATATGCAGCGTTTCTGCGCGGTAAAATCCGCTGCGGATCTGCTGGAAATCTGCATCGTGTGCACATAGCCTAATTGCTCACCAAATTTAAATGATGTTAAAGTGGCAAAGGATCTTGGTGCACTTTTGCTAAAGTTATGTTTTCCCATGAAAGTTACTTTTATTGACAATACACCTCTCAACTAGGTTGTGGGGAAGTACAAGTGCTTCTCACTATCATCAAAAACTTTATTTACTTCAGTTCTTCAATACAAAAAGTGAAACTTACTGTATATATTGTATAGAGTCCTTATACACAGAGTGATCTATTTCATGTGTTTATTTCTGTTAATGTTGATGATTATGGCTTACAGCCAATGAAAAAACCCAAAGTCATTATCTCAGTAAATTAGAAAAATTAGCAAAAAAACACCTGCAAAGGCTTCCTAAGCATTTAACAAGGTCCTTTAAGGGGGTTTTACACTAAGCGATATCGCTAGCAATATCACTAAAACGTCACTGGTTTTGTGACGTTATAGCGATATCGCTAGCGATATCGCTATGTGTGATACTTACCTCCGACCGGCTCCCCCGCTGTCCATCGCTGATTGCGCGAGATCGGGCGGCTCCATTTCTCGTCGTCAGCTTCCTGCTGGGCTTCCTGCTGTGTGAGACGAGCGACGCTGGACGCGGGCGGGAGGACGTCAGGATCGCTGTGTGTGAAAGGTGAGTATCGTCCACTGCGTCGCTGTGAGATCTTTCTGTGTGAAAGCTCACTAGCGATCATTTAGCGATGCACCAGCGATCCTGACCGGGTCGTATCGCTGGTCGGGTCGCTGGTGCATCGCTAAATGTAAAAGGGCCTTAAGTCTATTCCAGTAGGCTCCAATTGTCATTGGCACACTCCACAAGGAGGGTAAGCCACAAAAGGTCATTGCTTAAGAAGTTGGCTGTTCACAGAGTGCTGTATCCAAGCATATTAAGGGAAAGTTGAGTGGAAGGAAAAAGTGTGATCGAAAAAGGTGCACAAACAACCGGGATAGCCACATCCTTGAAAGGATTGTTAAGAAAAGGCCATTCAAAAATTTGTAGGAGATTCACAAGGAGTGGACTGCTGCTGGCGTCATTGCTTCAAGGTCCACCACACACAGATGTATCCAGGACATAGGATACAAGTGTCACATTGCTTGTGTCAAGCCACTCATGACCAATAGACATTGCCAGAAGCGTCTTACCTGGGCCAAGGAGAAAAAGAACTGGACTGTTGCACAGTGGTATAAGGTGTTGTTTTCAGATGAAAGTAAGTTTTGCATTTCATATGGAATTCAAGGTCCCAGAGTCTGGAGGAAGAGTGGAGAGGCCACAATCCAAGCTGCTTGAGGTCTAGTGTGAAGTTTCCACAATCAGTGATGGTTTGGGGAGCCATATCATCTGCTGATGTAGGTCCACTGTGTTTTATCAAGACCAAAGTCAACCCAACCGTCTACCAGGAATTTTTAGATCACTTCATGCTTCCTTCTGCCGACAAGCTTTTTGGAGATGGAAATTTCATTCTCCAGCAGGACTTGGCACCTGTTCACACTGCCAAAAGTACCAATACCTGGTTTAAAAACAACAGTATCAATGTGCTTGATTGGCCAGCAAACTCTCCTGACTTTAACCTCATAGAGAATATATGTGGTATTGTCAAGAGGAACATGAGAGACACAAGACCCAACAATGCAGATGAGCTGAAGGCTGCTATCAAAGCAACCTGGGCTTTCATAACACCTCAGCAGTGCCACAGGCTTATCGCCTCCATGCCACGCCACATTGATGCAGTAATTGTTGCAAAAGGAGCCCCAACTAAGTATTGAGTGTATTTATTGAACATACATTTCAGTAGGCCAACATTTCAAAATCATTTTTCAAGCTGGTGTTATAAGTATTCTAATTTCCTGAGATAATGACTTTTCGGTTTTCATTGGCTGTAAGCCATTATGGCTTATGGCTGCCTTCTGAACATCTGTCAAGTCAGCAGTCTTCCCCATGATTGTGGAGCCTACTGAAACAGACTAAGGGACCTTTTTAAACTCTTAGGAAGCCTTTGAAGGTGTTTTTTGTTAATTGTTCTAATTTACTGAGATAATGAGTTTATATTGGCTGTAAGCCATAATCATCAACATTAACAGAAATAAACACTTGAAATAGATCACTCTGTAATGACTCTATATAAGAGTTTCACTTTTTGTACTGAAGAACTGAAATAAATTAACATTTTGATGATATTCTACTTTAGTGAGAAGAACTTGTATATCACTATGGATGTGTCTTTTCATATTTGTACCTTACATTTGAATCAATTTTGCTAATTGTTCTTAAAAACCTAAGCAGTTATGGTTTTGGGCATGTTTTGGTTTTGAAACCTGGCACCTGACTGGGACCATGGTTACAGTGGGGCAAAAAAGTATTTAGTCAGTCAGCAATAGTGCAAGTTCCACCACTTAAAAAGATGAGAGGCGTCTGTAATTTACATCATAGGTAGACCTGGGAGACAAACTGAGAAAAAAAATCCAGAAAATCACATTGTCTGTTTTTTTTTCATTTTATTTGCATATTATGGTGGAAAATAAGTATTTGGTCAGAAACAAAATTTCATCTCAATACTTTGTGATATATCCTTTGTTGGCAATGACAGAGGTCAAACGTTTTCTGTAAGTCTTCACAAGGTTGCCACACACTGTTGTTGGTATGTTGGCCCATTCCTCCATGCAGATCTCCTCTAGAGCAGTGATGTTTTTGGCTTTTCGCTTGGCAACACGGACTTTCAACTCCCTCCAAAGGTTTTCTATAGGGTTGAGATCTGGAGACTGGCTAGGCCACTCCAGGACCTTGAAATGCTTCTTACGAAGCCACTCCTTCGTTGCCCTGGCGGTGTGCTTTGGATCATTGTCATGTTGAAAGACCCAGCCACGTTTCATCTTCAATGCCCTTGCTGATGGAAGGAGGTTTGCACTCAAAATCTCACCATACATGGCCCCATTCATTCTTTCATGTACCCGGATCAGTCGTCCTGGCCCCTTTGCAGAGAAACAGCCCCAAAGCATGATGTTTCCACCACCATGCTTTACAGTAGGTATGGTGTTTGATGGATGCAACTCAGTATTCTTTTTCCTCCAAACACGACAAGTTGTGTTTCTAACAAACAGTTCCAGTTTGGTTTCATCAGACCATAGGACATTCTCCCAAAACTCCTCTGGATCATCCAAATGCTCTCTAGCAAACTTCAGACGGGCCCGGACATGTACAGGCTTAAGCAGTGGGACACGTCTGGCACTGCAGGATCTGAGTCCATGGTGGCGTAGTGTGTTACTTATGGTAGGCCTTGTTACATTGGTCCCAGCTCTCTGCAGTTCATTCACTAGGTCCCCCCGCGTGGTTCTGGGATTTTTGCTCACCGTTCTTGTGATCATTCTGACCCCACGGGGTGGGATTTTGCGTGGAGCACCAGATCGAGGGAGATTATCAGTGGTCTTGTATGTCTTCCATTTTCTAATTATTGCTCCCACAGTTGATTTCTTCACTCCAAGCTGGTTGGCTATTGCAGATTCAGTCTTCCCAGCCTGGTGCAGGGTACAATTTTGTTTCTGGTGTCCTTTGACAGCTCTTTGGTCTTCACCATAGTGGAGTTTGGAGTCAGACTGTTTGAGGGTGTGCACAGGTGTCTTTTTATACTGATAACAAGTTTAAACAGGTGCCATTACTACAGGTAATGAGTGGAGGAAAGAGGAGACTCTTAAAGAAGAAGTTACAGGTCTGTGAGAGCCAGAAATCTTGATTGCTTGTTTCTGACCAAATACTTATTTTCCACCATAATATGCAAATAAAATGAAAAAAAAACAGACAATGTGATTTTCTGGATTTTTTTTTCTCAGTTTGTCTCCCATAGTTGAGGTCTGCCTATGATGTAAATTACAGACGCCTCTCATCTTTTTAAGTGGTGGAACTTGCACTATTGCTAAATACTTTTTTGCCCCACTGTATATGTATAGAGATGGACGGACCACTGGATGTTTAGGTCCGGCGGGTTCAGCCGAAGAGTTAAAAAAAAGTTTGAACTGGGGGCCTGAACATCCAGTGTTTGTCATGCTGTCATGTGCATGACAATGTGGCAAACATTGATTTTGATCAGTGGTAAAATCATTACCATGCTGTCAAATGACATGTCATTGCATTTTGGAAATCCACCCTTGGTTATCAACACTGCCTTAATCCTTCTGGTCGATCAGATTCAAGCATGTCTCGACTGAAATCAGGTTCCACGTCTCTTCTACATGTTCTCAAAGTTGGTACATACTGCTCGACTCATTTGTGTACATATACACCTTCATCTTCCACTTTGCCCACCAGTGTTCGATTAGGCTGAGTTTTGGAGACTGTGAGGGCCAGTCCAGCTCCTCTACTTCATTGTCATTGAACCATGTCTTCACCAATCTCGACGTATGCTTCTGTTTGTTGTACCGCTGGAACACTATGTCATCATTTTCATACCCTAAGTGTATGAAGTAACTCCTCCCTTGGTGGACACTCACATAGAGCTCAGCATTGAGACCATCATTGATCCTAGTAAAGTATCCTACACCTTTAACTATGAAATAACCCCATATCATCAGGTTTCCTCCACCGAACTTGGTAGTTCCTTCAATTTCCCGATCTGTTAGCTCCTTTTTCCCTTGTTTCTTCCAGACCTATTTGCACCTGTCAGAGCCAGGTCTATTGACATTAACCTCATCACTCCAAATCATCTGTTTCCAATCTTCTGCAGTCCACTTTTCATACTTTTTTTTGCACTCGAGCTAACACTTCTTATGACGATATTGGAGTCAAAGCTTCTTCACCTTTTATCGGACCACCATTCCAGACTTGTGTAACGTTTGTCACACGATACATGCATGGATGTTTACAATCTCACTATTACGAAGCATACGAGCCACCTCCACTGCCATATTGCTGCTGTGCCAGAACTGATAGACCTTGTGATCAGAGGCGTATCTAGGCTTCCTGGCACCTGGGGCAAGAATTTGGTTCAGCGCCCCCCCCACTCCAAATCCCCCACTCCAAATCCCCCACACATTAACCCCATCCGCACTCATTAACCCCCATCCCCACTCCAAATCCCCCACACATTAAATAACCCCCATCCCCACTCCCAAATCCCCCCCACACATTATGTACCCCCCACATATTAACCCCATCCCTACTCATTAACCCCCCCAAACAATAACCCCCATCCCCACTCATTAACCCCCCCGTCCATACTCCCAAATCCCCCAACACATTATGTACCCCCCACTCCAAATCCCCCACACATTAACCACCATCCCCACTCATTAACCCCCCAGACATTAATTCCATCCCCACTCATTCACCCTCCACAAATTAATTCCATCCCCACTCAATAACCCTCATCCCCACACATTAACCCCATCCCCACTCATTAACCCCCCACACATTAACCCCATCCCCGCTCATTAACCCCCATCCCCACTCATTAACCCTCCACAAATTAATTCCATCCCCACTCAATAACCCCCATCCCCACACATTAACCCCATCCCCACTCATTAACCCCCATCCCCACTCATTAACCCCCCACACATTAACCCCATCCCCACTCATTAACCCCCCACACATTAACCCCCATCTTCACTCATTAACCCCCCACTCATTAACCCCCATCCCCACACATTAACCCCCATCCATTAACCCCATCCCCACTCTTTAACCCCCCACACATTAATCCCCATCCCCACTCATTAACCCCCCCACACATTATCTCCCATCGCCAGACATTAACACCCCCCATCTTCGGTGGTTTCTTCAGCTCCACATTGGAGCACACTTACCACCAGTGCTGAGCGTTTACTCTGGACGCCGGGGAGTGACGTCAGCAGCGTGATCACATGACATGTCACGCTGCTGACGTCGCTCTGGCCCAGCGGTCAGAGCTGCAATTGTACTGGCGTCTATACAGACGCCAGTTCCCTGGGAGCCGGCACACGCACCTTCTCTGCGCCAGCTGTCAGCTTGACAGCTGACACAGAGAACCGCCGACTCTCAGGCCAGGGGGGCGGCAGAACGCAGCCGCCAGGGAGGACACTGCGGACCGCTGCATTAGGCGGCCCGGACTGCGCCCCCTGCCGGCTGCGCCCGGGGCAACTGCCAAGGCTGCCCCCCCCTAGATACGCCCCTGCTTGTGATGAACTCACTTTTTGACTCTGATATTTTGCAAGGACATCCACCTTTTGACTGAATGGATGCACTTAATTTTGTATTATTCCAACTGTCATGGCACTCATATGATGCAGTTTGTCAATTTCCTTGGCCAAGAGATTGCTATAAATGAGCTGGATGATGCTGCTTATCTTTTCTATGATTCTATAATTTAGATGTGTAACAATGTTCAGTCATTGCTCCCAATTTGAATACAGTGATGAGCAAAAAGGTAACAATGTTTTTAATTTTTTATTTCTGCCCCGGTTCTTTGAACTTTCTGGTGCTTCCATGTGATGAACTGCCTAGGCCTATATATAAGGGCATCTAAAGCATATTCACAGGCCTTGGTATTGAATCTGTGACTTGTGGTTTGTGTGTACACATCAACCTGGCTACGGGCTGCAAGATAGCTCCTGTAGACCAGCAGCTGCTAGTGCTTCTTCTTACTTGTCTGCGACTTCTAATAACTCCAGAGTTCTGTCAGTCCATGTGATGTCCCATCCTGCCCCATATGATCTCACCATCCTGCCCCATATGATCTCCCCATCCTGCCCCACCTGTCTCCATCTTGCCCCATCTGTCTCCATCATATCCATCCTGACACATTATCCTGAACCATGCGTCTCCATCCTGCCTCATGATACTACCCCATCTGTCTCCATCATGCCCCTTCTGTATCCACCTTGCCCCATCTGTCTCCATCTTGCCCCATCAGTCTCTATCTTGCCCCATGTTCCTGCCCCATCTGTTGCCGTCCTGCCCCATGTTCCTGCTCCATCCTGCCCCATGTTCCTGCTCCATCTCTCTTAATCCTGTCCCATTTTCCTGCTCCATCTGTCTCCATCGTGTCCCATCTGTCCCCATCTTGCCCCATGATCTGGCACCATCTGTCTCCATCCTGCCCAATCTGTCTCCATCCTGCCCATGATTCTGCACATCTGTCTCTATCCAGTCCCATGTCTCCATCCTGCACCATTTGTCTCCATTGTACCCCATTTGTCTCCATCCTGCACCATGTCACATGATGCAGGATCATGAGGCAGGAAGGAGACAGATGGGGCAGGATGGAGACACATGTTCCATGTGGCTCCATCCTGCAGCCCAAACATATTGCAGCTTTCTGCTTTCAATAAAAAAAACAAACTTTCTCCTCACCAGGCAGCACTCCAGTGGCGATGTTCCCTCCAGGTATTTCAAGCGCGTACTCGCCATTGAATGACAATGACATCATGCGCCAGTGAAGTGCATGCTGACGTCAACTGCCAGCCTCCTATTGGCTAGCGGCTGTTAACTATTACCATGTGGGCCTGCACGGCAATACAGTTTACTGAACCTGCATCTCAGGCGCAGGGTCAGTTACTGCACCTGCAGAATCACGATGCGGGTCCCCTCTGCTCATCGAGCCCCATATGCCAGTCAGGGCAGTAATGCCCTAATGGTGGCCCTGGCTGAGTGGCAAGAGCTACAACAAAAACTTTACTGAATCAGCTGTTGGAAAGTAATTTAAGTCTGCGACTGAACTCTTCTCCTTAGTACATTCATGCTAACCCAAGAACAGTGAGGATTCTATATCTGATATGACAGGTTTAAGACTCTGACCGGCTAACAAGTGGCTGCACAGTATCAGCATCTACCAGGCTCATAACATAATACCATAATGAGTCCCTGGTTATATGTAGTACACAAAGAACCATTTATAAGTTTCTATGGTAACAGTCCCAAAAAACCCTTCAAGTATGTATGTTTCATCTGCAATTCTAATGTCCAGAAAGAACTAAGTGCCATAAGAAGACATATGCTTTTAGCAGTGAAATGAATGTAACTTTGCGTACACTCACTGCTTGTCAGGGTGCAGGGATATAACTTGCACTGTATATAAATCTGACATCCCACCTTACTTACATCTTGATATATTCATTTACTGGTTCCTATTTGTGGGGAAAAAGTCCAAATAATTGTAAGAATGGTAAGGAGGTTTAATGTATCAGACTAAAAGAAATAAATGTAGAAGTCAGATAAAAACCGCTCAGCTAGAAATCCATGTACTTGTAAAAGGTAATGCAATTGATAACCTTTATGAATAGATATTTAAAAATCATGTCCCTATATAATATCAACATTGGTTCTGTTTTACTAAGTTTTATTTATTTAAATCAATTAAAAACTCATTAAAACTTTTTTTTTAGGAAGTATGGATGGTAGACTAGTTAAGGCATCTCATCAAACTTCCCAGTAAATTTAGAGCATAATAGTTTTTCCCACTGTCGACTGTACGAGTTCTGATTGAGGAAAGCTGACTTAAGCCCCCGTTACACACTGCGATATCGCTAGCAATATCGCTGTAAAGTCACCGATTTTGTGACGTTACAACGATATTGCTAGCGATATCGCTGCATGTGATACTTACCTCCGACCGGCTCCCCCGCTAGTTATCGCTGATCGCGCGAGAAGCTGCTGGACCGTTCCTCGTCGGTCACTTCCTGCGGCTCTTCCCGCTGTGACGATGAGCGACGCTTGGAGCCGGGTGGGAGGACGCAGGATCGCCGCGTCTGACAGGTAAGTAGCGATCCCCGTCCCCAGCGATGTCGCTGGTGAGATCTGCCTGTGTGGCAGCTCACCAGCGACCACCTAGTGATGCACCAGCGATCCTGACCGCGTCATGTCGCTGGTCAGGATCGCTGGTCCATCGCTAGGTGTAACGTACCATTAGTAGAGGATTCTTGTGATTTAAAGAAGAGCAAAGAAAGTTACTGTCAGTCAACTTTGGCAGTAACTTATTTTCCAACAGAGCTTGGCAATTTTACCTCCAGCAGGACTGTACACAGCAGAAGGCTCAGTGGGTTGGGCAGTCAGGTGGTCATCTGCATTTATAAGCTAATAATTACACTGATAATTCCAGCCATGCATTATCAGTAAAGCTTCTGAAGCTAAAAGTACCAATGGTGACATTATTGCCACACATCCAAAGGTCCTTCACAATGCAAGAGGTAGAAGAAATAAAAAAAAGGAGAGTTGAAATGTCCTCTCGTTTGAGACAAGAATGTAGTTGCTAGAGGTTGGGTTATCTGTCAGAAGTCAGTACACTAGGCTGTTCAGATTAACAAAGTATTCTGGTGTCAACCATGCTCTGTACTTGCATTTGTACTATAGCGTGTGTGTGGCTTTACACACCATTCACTATTATTTGTTAGCCATTAAAAGGTATCATACCCACAAGATTCCTATTTTGTTTCTCTCACTGAGAGCACTTTATATATTTTTGTGGCTTTACAGAAACAGTAGCTGTTTTGAGGTCTGTAGAAAAGGAACACTACCCCAGTTAACTTAATTTTCCTTTTTAATGGATGGCTTTATCCCCTTCACTTCGAAGCCTGTTTTCACCTTCCCAACGAGGGCAATTTTTACAATTCTGACTACTGGCACTTTATGAGGTCATAACTCTGGAACGCTTGAATACATCTCACTGATTCTGAAGTATTTGTCTGGAGACATAACGTACTTCGTGGTAGTGGTGAAGATTCTTTTATATGACTTACATTTATTTGTGAAAGAATTGGAAATTTGGAGAAAATTTTGAAAACTTCACAATTTTCAAACTTTTTATTTGTATGCCCTTAAATCAGAGAGCTATGTCACACAAAATAGTTAATAAATAACATTTCCCACATGTCCACTTTACAGCAGCACAATTTTTGAAAAACTTTTTTAGGAAGTTATAAGGGTTAAAAGTTGACCAGCAATTTCTAATTTTTACAACAAAATTTTCAAAACCATTTTTTTTATGGACCATCTCTCATTTGAAGTGACCTAGAGGGGCCTAAATGACAGAAAATACCCCAAAGTGACACCATTCTGAAAACTCCACCATTCATGGTACTCAAAACCACATTAAAGAAGTTTGTTAACCCTTCAAGTGCTTCACAGAAATGAATGTAATAGGGAAGGAAAAAATAAACATTCAACTTTCTTTTAGTTTTCTTTTAGACCTAACTTTTTTTTACTTTCGCAAGGGTAACAGGAGAAAATGAACCATACAATTTGTTGTGCAATTTCTCATGAGCATGCCAATATCCCATATGTGGGGGACAACCACTGTTTGGACACACGGCAGGGCTCGGAAGCAAAGGAGCACCATTTCCCTTTTTGAATGTAAAATTTGCTGACATAATTAGCAGACGCCATGTCTTGTTTTGAGAGCCCCTGATGTGACTAAACAGTGGAAACCCCCCCACAAGTGACAACATTTTGGAAACTAGACCCCTAGATGTGTATTGAGCACCTTGAATCCACAGGAGCTTCACAAAAGTTCATAATGTAGAGCCGTGGAAAAAAAAAATTACATTTTTCCCAAATAAATCTTTTTAAGCTTCAAATTTTGCATTTTCATAAGAGTACCAGAAGAAATTGCTCCATAAAATTTGTTGTGCAATTTCTTTTGAGTATTCCGATACCCCATATGTGGAGGAATACTACTGTTTGGACGCACAGCAAGACTTGGAAAGGAAGGAGCATCATTTGACTTTCTTAGGCTAGTTTCACACTTGCTTTTTTTTGCAGCGCGTTTTTCCCGCAAAAAAACGCATTGAAAAAACGCATACAAAAGCATACAACTGCTGCGTTTTTTTCAAGCATTTTTATGAGCATGCATGAAAAAAACGCAGCGTTTTTATGCGTTTGTAAGCGTTTTTAGTGCGTTTTTACCGCATTTGCGTTTTTTCCAAACATTAGGTGGCCCCTCACACTAACCCAAACCATGACTTTACTAACCCTAACCCTAACCCTAACCCTTAACCAAACCATACCCTAACCCTAACCCTGACCCTAACCCAAACCCTAACCCTTAACCAAACCATACCCTAACCCTAACCCTAACCCTTAACCAAACCATACCCTAACCCTAACCCTGACCCTGACCCTAACCCTAACCCTGACCCTAACCCTAACCCTAACCCTTAACCAAACCATACCCTGATCCTAACCCAAACCCTGACCCTGACCCTAACCCTAACCCTTAACCAAACCATACCCTAACCCTAACCCTGACCCTAACCCTAACCCTGACCCTAACCCTAACCCTTAACCAAACCATACCCTGATCCTAACCCTAACCCTGACCCTGACCCTAACCCTTAACCAAACCATACCCTGATCCTAACCCTAACCCTGACCCTGACCCTAACCCTAACCCTTAACCAAACCATACCCTAACCCTAACCCTGACCCTGACCCTAACCCTAACCCTGACCCTAACCCTTAACCAAACCATACCCTAACCCTAACCCTAACCCTGACCCTGACCCTAACCCTAACCCTGACCCTGACCCTAACCCTAACCCTTAACCAAACCATACCCTGATCCTAACCCTAACCCTGACCCTAACCCTAACCCTTAACCAAACCATACCCTAACCCTAACCCTGACCCTGACCCTAACCCTAACCCTGACCCTAACCCTAACCCTAACCCTTAACCAAACCATACCCTGATCCTAACCCTAACCCTGACCCTGACCCTAACCCTTAACCAAACCATACCCTAACCCTAACCCTGACCCTGACCCTAACCCTAACCCTGACCCTAACCCTAACCCTTAACCAAACCATACCCTGATCCTAACCCTAACCCTGACCCTGACCCTAACCCTAACCCTTAACCAAACCATACCCTGATCCTAACCCTAACCCTGACCCTAACCCTTAACCAAACCATACCCTGATCCTAACCCTAACCCTGACCCTGACCCTAACCCTAACCCTAACCCTTAACCAAACCATACCCTGATCCTAACCCTAACCCTGACCCTGACCCTAACCCTAACCCTAACCCTAACCCTAAACCCCTTAACTAACCCTAACTCTAACCCAAACCCCTAAATTCCATTGTCTAAACTAATGTTAAAAAAAAAAACGCATGTGCAAAAAAACGCATACATAAGCATGCCAATGCGCACGTATGCGCATCCATAGGCTATAATGGCCATTTTTAGCGCAAAACATGCGCATACGTGCGCATGCGCTTTTTTGCAGGGCCAAAAAATGCAACATGCTGCGTCTGGAAAATACAAACGCACACCCCAAAAAAACGCAGCGCATGAAAATCGCATACGTGCGCATGCCAGCGCGCAGGTATGCGCACCCATGTTAAATATAGGGGAAAAAACGCATGAGCACGTATGCGTTTTTTTCCAGCGCAAAAAAACGCAAATGTGAAACCAGCCTTAATGTAAAATTTGCTGGAATAATTAGTGAATACCATGTCACGTTTGGAGAGCCCCTGATGTGCCCAGACAGTGGAAACCCCCCACAAGTGACATCATTTTCGAAACTAGACCCCTTATGGAACTTTTCTAGATGTGTATTGAGCGCCTTGAACCTCCAGGTGTTTCATAGAATATATAACGTTAAGCCGTGAAAATAAAAAAATGTAATTTTTCTCACAAAAATCTTTTTTAGCTTAAAATTTTGTATTTTCACAAGAGTAACAGGAGAAAATGGACCCAAAATTTGTTGTGCACTTTCTACTGAGTTCACCGATACCCCATATGTGGTCAAAAACTACTTTTCAGCCAAAGTGCAAAGCTCAGAAGGGAGGTAGCGCCATATTACAGTGCAGACTTTTGCTGCACTTGTTTGAGAGTGCCATGTTACATTGGCAGAGCCCTTGAGGTGGCAAGACTCAGGAGAGATGGAGCGTTATTTGTCTTTTGGAGTGCAGATTTTCCTAGAATAGTTTGTGGATTCCATATAAAAAGCCCCTAAGTAATAGAAAAGCAGAATCCCCCCTCAAGTGACTCCATTTTTTATATTATACCCCTTTGGGAATGTATCTACAGATGTAGTGACAATTTTGACTCCATAGGTGTTTTCCAGAAACAAGCAGTAGTGGATGTTGCTGAGTGAAAATTGCAAACTGCCGTTATAGTGACCGGTACGCAGTAGTGACCAGTACATTATGCCCTGTCCGTGCTTCTGGAGACATGCACCTGTAAATTAGGTGGGCTCTCATCATTACAGAAATGCCAAAAGTGGGCGCTATATGTGGTTTAGGCATACTGTGTGAAGGGAGGGGGCATTTGGATTTGGAAGCAGAGAATTTGCTGAATTTCTTTTGGGGAACAAGGAGGTATTTCGCTATTCCAGAGCCTTTGTGCTACCAGTAATGGGGAAGCCCCCTATATTTCCATTAACAGATGACAGACCTGAATGGGGACTTGCTTTTTTGTGGATTGAGTTGAAGCTTTTATTGGGAACAGTTTACATAATGTTTGGGATCACATTTATCCGGCGCTCTACGCTGAACAATTATTTTGAGGTTTCCATCTAAAGCTGGAGTCACACATAGCGACTCACCAGCGATACTGACAACGATATCAATGTGTCAGGATCGCTGGTGAATCGCTATGTGATCGCTGGTGGGCTGTCAAACAGACAGCTTCACCAGTGATCAGCACAGCGACGCCGAGCGCGCAGCGTCGCTGTGTTCGTTAGTTAGCTCCCTGCATCAGCGCGCTGGTTACTAACGTACACATCGGGTATCTAAGGGACGTGCGTCCCTAGATACCCGATGTGTACGTTAGTTACCAGCTCCCTGCATCAGCGTGCTGGTAACTAAGGTACACATCGGGTATCTAAGGGACGCACGTCCCATGGATACCCGATGTGTACGTTAGTTACCAGCTGATCGCTGGTCTCCCGCCTGTCACACGCAGCGATGCGTGCTGGCCAGCGGGAGACCAGCGACCAAAAAAAAGTCCTGGGATTTCCTGCAGCAATCAGCGATACCGGCAGGGGGGCTGATCACTGTCACACACAGCAATCTCGCTGGTGAGATTGCTGTTGTGTCACAAAACTTGTGACTCAGCAGCGATCTCGCTAGCGAGATCGCTATGTGTGCCGGGGCCCTAAATCCCTGCATAACGTGTCAGATGAAGGCAGCAGAGATACTTTGGACTCCGTCTGGCCTCTGTTCAATGGTGTCCTTTTCAGACGTGCACAAAACTGTGGCTGATAGCACTTTTATGGAATCCTAAAAATACGGACACTGCCAGATCATGGGTCCCATGAGGTCCACAGTGTCTCCATCTGTCTCATTATAGTGAATCTTCTGCCGGGGGTTCTGTCTGAATCTTGTATTTCAGAGATTTACATGGAAACCCCGGTGTAAGCGCTCAGCGTAGAGCACAGGATAAATGTGGGCGGAGCCTTACTGCGATCTTTGGGAGGCTTAATGAAAAAATCAACAGCAGGTGAAGAATTGGTTTTATTTATTTTTTAATTTATTTTTTATGCCGTTCCTTGGGACATGTGAAGCTCTGTCACCACTGTGGTTGTGATGTGGGGACATTTGACACTCTATCACCACTGTGGATGTAATCTTGGTACATGTGAAGCTCTATCACCACTGTGGATGTGATGTGGAGACAAGTCTATGTTTTCAAGCCAGCTCATTCATGTTGCAGCTCACAAGCACAAAATGACAGCATCCAGCTCCCCTTTGCTTGTTGCAGCTCAACTTTGATGGGGTCATAATTCAGAGAAGATATTGTTCAGAAGAGTTAATGGTTACAGACCCTGATATTTATTCTATTTATTTTATTGATATCAGACAAGCTCACTGTTACAGGAATCTGCATCATCCGTATCGCTAATAATATTAAAGCATTGGATTATTGTCCTTTGATAACTAATTCTCTTTAAGTTAATATTCCACATTTTTTTTAATTTAATTTATTAGCGCTTAGCTCTGCATTTCCTTAGATACATGTGGTTACAAATCTTTCTGCATCATTTTCAGCAAGGCTAACAATATACAGAACACATGGCTGTTAAAAATAAGGATACTGAGTAGCATTATCAATTTGCTGCATCATATTGATTTTTTTTTCAGCTAAGATATTAATGGAAAAAAAAAACCTTCTTTGTAAAGTTTACCCCAATCATCAGAAAGAGTACAGGAGGCTATTACCACCAAGAAGAAATCTGCTGTCAAGAAATTGCAATAAAGGAGTAAATTGAAAGTAGAACAGAAGAATTGTACAGTTATGCTGTGCCAGTTATCACACTGTTTCTTTACAGCAAGACTGATAAGAATCTACAAGCAAGTAGAGCCCAAGGGACTTCAACATGCCTAGTGAAAATTGGAAATCAATAGGAGTCTATAATCGCAAGCAAACTGCATCATTTTCATTAGGGTGAAAGATGACAGACATTGCACTCTTTCTATAGAAATTGTAACACACGGGGCATTTCGGGAAGCTTGCCTCCTCAGTCATCAACAATTCATCACAGCGGTGGAGAAGAAAATACCTGGCTTTTCTACAAAAGCCTCACTGATAAAATCAGCTACCATGTCACATACCTCCCTTCCAATGCAACCCTTCTTATGATTATGGATGAACATCAGACGCCTTCCAAAGACGTAAGAGGGAAGGGAAGGGCAGATAGAAAATGATGAGGAAATGGCATTAATCAAAAGCACAGATGAAAATATTGCAGTGGATTTTTTTTTCTCCTTTTTAACAGGGTACAAGTGCAGACAGCAAATCATTTTTTTAATGATCGAAAGAATATTTGAGGTTTACTTTTATTTTTTTTGCAATTTTAAGGTGAGAGATTTGTATCGTTAGTCCTCTAGGCCAAAACCAAGAGCATCAACGAGGGGGGGGGCATTGTGTAAGGTGTTGAAGGTTTTACCCCTTTAAGCTCCCTATGCTGCTAATTACTGTAACTATGCATGTATAATTTGTTGCTACGTAATTTCATTATTATGCTGTGTTTAGTATGTGTATACCAGGTTATTTAATGTAATATTGTTAATGGGCGACTACATGGGGGTACTGAGGTGTATATAGGACAATTGAGGGTATAGTGGGAATGTAAATAGTTAATATAGGAGGGGTCCCTAAGTTTAAGGGAAGGGAGCTTCCTGGTTACGGACAGTGAGGGCGAGAGCGCCCATAGAGCTCGGGTGGCCTCTGGCCCGGGCAGACTAGGTGCCCGCATCGTTATCTAAAAGTGAGAGCCCAGTCATCCAGAATGTGGGGAGCAGCATCACCACAGTCAGAGCAAGAAGCAGCAAAGTTATAGCTGAAGTGCAAGTAGCTACAGATGTTTCTAGAGAAGAAACTACATTGGAGTACACGGCAGGACAGATGGGCAGTTTACTCATCATGTGGCAGTTCCTAGCATGGGCAGACGCCCTCATGACCAGGGTGAAATGGCCAGGGGAACTCTCAAAGGAAGCCAGACTGCACAGGGAGAATACCGAGGAAAAGTATAGAACGGTACGACACGATCTCGAGCCGTGTAACAGAGCAAGTAAGGAAGGGAAGGAAGAAATGTTGTGTGATGTGAATACTGCTGTAAATGCTGTACCGGATCTGGATGTACTGCAAAGTTCCAAGAGTAAAGTTTCGTATTTTGAATTATACTTCGGCTGTGTCTCTGATCTTTCATCCAAGGCCAAAGGCGACCCGACGAAAAGGAAGGTGGACCTCATCGCCAGGAATGTAGAAGCAAATGAACTACAAGAGAAATGTAGTGTGTCTGTGAAGGCAGGCTAGTGCTCTGGTGCCCCAGTGTCCTCGGCCATGACTATGGCCCTGGCCGACCTTAACAATTGCTTCACACTGAAAATTGCACCTTACAGTTCAGCTGTTCCTTTGTTTTTTGTCACAGCAAAAGAAAATTGAAATTCTGGGCTGCTTCTAGTCACTAAAGGGGAAGCTAACTGCAAAAGTTTTATTATATTTTTATTTAACCCCTTCACCCCCAAGGGTGGTTTGCACGTTCATGACCAGGCCAATTTTTACAATTCTGACCACTGTACCTTTATGAGGTAATAACTCTGGAACGCTTCCATGGATCCCGGTGATTCTGACATTGTTTTCTTCTGACATATTGTACTTCATGTTAGTGGTAAAATTTCATTCAAATAACTTGCGTTTATTTGTGAAAAAAATGGAAATTTGGCAAAAATTTTGAAAATTTCGCAATTTTCCAACTTTGAATTTTTATGCCCCTAAATCACAGAGATACGGCACACAAAAAACTTGATAACTAACATTTCCCACATGTTTACTTTACATCAGCACAATTATGGAACCAAAATTTTTTTTTGCTAGGAAGTTATAAGGGTTAAAAGTTGACCAGCGATTTCTCATTTTTACAACACCATTTTATTTTTAGGACCACATCACATTTGAAGCCACTTTGAGGGGTCTATATGATAAAAAAATACCCAAAAGTGACACCATTCTAAAAACTGCACCCCTCAAAGTGCTCAAAACCACATTCAAGAAGTTTATTAACCCTTTAGGTGCGTCACAGGAATTTTTTTGAATATTTAAAAAGAAATGAACATCTAACTTTTTTTCACAAAAAAAATACTTCAGGTTCAATTTTTTTTATTTTACCAAGGGTAACAGGAGAAATTGGACTGCAAAAGTTAAATGTGCAATTTGTCCTGAGTATGCTGATACCCGTTTTGTGGGGGGGGAACGACTGTTTCGGCGCATGGCAGAGCTCAGAATGGAAGGAGCGCCGTTTGACTTTTTCAATGTAAAATTGGCTGGAATTCAGATCGGACGCCATGTCACGTTTGGAGAGTCCCTGATGTACCTAAACAGTGGAAACCCCCTACAAGTGACCCCATTTTGGAAACTAGACCCCCCAAGGAACTTATCTAGATATGTGGTGAGAACTTTGAAGCCACAAGGGCTTTACAGAAGTTTATAACGTACAGCAGTACAATTAAAAAATCATATTTTTTCCACAAAAATGATCTTTTCACCCTCAATTCTTATTTTCCCAAGGGTAACAGGACCCTAAAAGTTATTGTGCAATTTGTCCTGAGTACGCTGATACCCCACATGTGGGGGTAAACCACTATTTGGGAGCATGGCAGAGCTCGGAAGGGAAGCAGCGCCATTTGACGTTTTTGGCTGGAATTGAGATCGGACACCATGTCGCGATTGGAAAACCCCTGATGTACCAAAACAGTGGAAACCCCCACAAATGACACCATTTTGGAAACTAGACCCCCTAAGGAACTTATCTAGATGTGTGGTGAGCACTTTGAACCCCCCAGTGCTTCACAGAAGTTTATAACGCCCGGGCGAGAAAATAAAAAATTCGTATTTTTTCCACAAACATGATCTTTTAGTCACCATTTTTTTATTTTCCCAAGGGTAACAGGAGAAATTGGACCCCAAAAGTTGTTGTCCAATTTGTCCTGAGTATGCTGACGCCCCATATGTGGGAGAAAACTACTGTGTGGACACATGTCGGGGCTCAGAAGGGAAGCAGTGACGCTTTGGAATGCAGACTTTGATGGAATGGTCTGCGGGTGTCATGTGCGTTTGGAGAGCCCCTGATGTACCTAAACTATTGAAACTCCCCCCAAGTGACCCCATTTTGGACACTAGACCCCCCACGGAACTTATCTAGATGTGTGGTGAGCACTTTGAACCCCCAAGTGCTTCACAGAAGTTTATTACGACCAGGGGTGAAAATAAAAAAATCATTTTTTTCCACAAAAATGATATTTTTGCCCCCAATTTTTTATTTTTCTAAGGGTAACAGGAGAAATTGGACCCCAAAAATTGTTTTGCAATTTGTCCTGAGTAGGCTGATACCCTACATGTGGGGGTAAAACACTGTTTGGGCGCATGGCAGAGCTTGGAAGGGAAGGCGCACCATTTGACTTTTTCAACTCAGAATTGGCTGGAATTGAGATCAGACGCAATGTTGCATTTGGAGAGCCCCTGATGTGCCCAAACAGTGGAAACCCCCAATTCTAACTCCAACCCGAACCCCAACACACCCCTAACCCTAATCTCAGCCCTAACCCTAACCCTAGCCCTAACCCTAACCCTAACCCTAGCCCTAACCCTAACCCTACCCTAACCCTAGCCCTAATGGAAAAATGGAAATAAATACATTTTTTTATTTTATTATTTTTCCCTAACTAAGGGGGTGATAACAGGGGGGTTTGATTTACTATTTATGGCGGTTTTTATGTTTGGCAGCTGTCGCACGCTAAAAAACGCTTTTTATTGTAAAAATAGTTTTTGCATCACCACATATTGAGAGCTATAATTTTTCCGTATTTTGACCCACTGAGTCATGTGAGGTCTTATTTTTTGTGGGACGAGTTGATGTTTTTATTGGTACCATTTTTGGGCACGTGACATTTTTTGATCGCTTTTTATTCCGATTTTTGGGACGCAGAATGAACAAAAACCAGCGTTTCAAGAATTTCTTTTGGGGGAGTGCGTTTACACCGTTCCACGTGCGGTAAAATTGATAAAGCGGTTTTATTCTTCGAGTCAGTGCGGTTACAGCGATACCTCATTTAGGTAGTTTATTATGTTTTGTCGGTTTTATGCAATGAAAACTATTTTATATAAAAAATAATTATTTTTGCATCGCTTTATTCTGCGAGCTATAACTTTTTTATTTTTTCGCTGATGATGCTGTGTGGCAGCTCGTTTTTTGTGGGACAAGATGATGTTTTCAGCGGTACCATGGATATTTATATGCGTCTTTTTGATCGCGCGTTATTACACTTTTTGTTTGGCGGTATGATAATAAATCATTATTTTTTGCTTCGTTTTTTATTTTTATTTTTTAAGGGGTTCGCTAAAGGGGTTAACTAATGGGACAGTTTTATAGGGCGGGTCGTTACGGACGCGGCGATACCTAATATGTGTACTTTTATTGTTTTTTTTTTTATTTCCAAAAAATGGATTTATTTGGGGGAATATTTTTTTTTTTTTGTAATTTATTTGGCGATTTTTTTTAAATTTTTTTAACACTTTTTTTATTTGTTTTTTAACTTTATTAAATAGTCCCAGGTGGGACATCACTGTCCTGTGACAGATCGCTGATCTGTCACATCACAGATCACTGTGACAGATCAGCGATCTGTCACAGGCAGTGCCGAAGGCTTCCTCATGCCTGTGCTTTGCAGGCACTGAGGAAGCCAGCTTCCTGCAGGCCCCCGAAGGCCCCCGTCGCCATCTTGGATTCGGGGGCCTGCAGGAAAGGAGCCCCCCGCAGCAGCACTGCACATTGCGCTGCCGTGGGGGGCTCAGGGAAGCACGGAGGGAGCCCCCTCCCTGCCGATGCTTCCCTTTAACCCCCGGTACACCGCGATCGTGTTTGATCGCGGTGTGCAACGGGTTAACCTGTCGGGGGCGGTCCGTGACCGCTCCTGACACATTGTGCCGGGTGTCAGCTGTGATAATCAGCTGACACCCGGCCGCGATCAGCGGCGCTCACCACGTGGGCGCCGCTGATCGCGGCAGACGTACTATCCCATCCATGGGCATAGGGGCCCAGGTCCCATGGACGGGATAGTACGTCTGATGTCAGAAAGGGGTTAAAGGGGTTATAGTTAAAGTAGTGACCAAATGTACAATTGGTAGAGAAAGGTTGAACTTGACGGACTTAGGTCTTTTTCAACCTATGTAATGAAAAACATTCTGTGTTAGGCGATAAATATATGCTTACTGGGGTTTCGATTGATGATACATTCATGGATCACCAAAAGGGGGTCTTCAAGTTCCCTATGTGAATGGTGCGGTAGTGTGCATGTGTGACCCCTGATCCATTTACTGCTAATAGATCGATACAGAAAGTGCTTGACTTTCCGTTAGTACGATATTCATTTTCTTTCTGCAATTGGAGGAAGAGAATAAAGTGTTTTACTTTTAATTAGAATGCACAATTTTATTTGATTACTCTATCCTCCATATTTGCCAAAATTTGAGCCGAAGCATACCTTCCTTCTGCTGGAATCCACAATAAGCTTGTCATCTATAGACACTACAGACTCTACTGCCATATTTTGTGATGATGTGATTGCGTCTTTTGTCTTGTTAGCATAGTTGGTAGAATAGTATAGATATTATTTCATATTCCTCCTTGGCAATTCCTTTTTGTGCTTGGATTATAGACCCAACCCCTGGATCTCCTGTGGTTTACTAAAATCATAGTTTTAGGGTTTCTGAGTGGATTTGTGTTACCAGAACAAGGCAGCATGATTAGAGATGGCTCCTGCATTCTAAACATTTATATTTACCTTTGGAATGCTGCAGTGTTTCAGGGAAAAAGATAATTGAAATTGTGACCAAGGATCACATGCGGCTGGTCCAACCAACTTCTCCCCGCCTGCTCTCTGGGTGTCTCCAGATACACATACATAAGCACTATTGGCATTTAAAATAATCTAACTCCAGTTCTAATGAAATGTGAGATGGCTAAGCCATACAAGCCATTATTTGGCTGCGTGCAGATGCCTGTGTATTTTCTCATGTAAGAGAATCAAATTGATTATGCAAGTCACACTATGATCAAATTGTGATCAGCGTTTCCAGAAATTCATTGACTTCCATGGCCAAGTGTGATCCAAATATCAGATCAAAATTGAATATGCAGCGATTTTTTTTTTGTCTGATTTTCATCTGGATTGCATCGATTTTTGGATGTTTTGTTGGATCGCATTTAGACCGAAAATAAGGTCTTGTGCACAAAAGTGTAAAAAAAGAGCCATATTTTGTCTCTGTTCACAAGTATGCTGTGGCTTCTATTTATTATGGAAGTCACAGAGTTTTGTCAGATCCATCCATTAACTTATAATGAGGTCAACTAGGTCTATCATTTTCAAAGAAAAAAAACAATGCTGCTATAAGTTGTCACCACTCAGCTGTCAGGCTTCCCGAGACCAGGGGCTCCTTCCCTGTCCCTAACACTAGAGGCTCCCTAGCTCACCCTATTCCCTGAGATACTTCTAAAGGGGAAGATGCCGAGGCTGCTATCCTTGCCTTATCTCCTGAATCATCCCTCCATCTGTTCTCTTCCTCCAGCCAGGGAAGAGAGAAATTGCTGTGCACCGCAGTACACCAAACCGACAAGCAATGCAACACGAAAAAGGGTAACTGAAAATAGCAGGCTTAAAATATTCACTCACATGTAACAGAGGAATATACTGAGTAGTGGAGGACGGGGAAAAAACAAAGTAAGAAGAGGGAAGGGAATTATTATACTTACAAAGCCACACAACAGTCACAGATAACTCCTCCAAACTCCTTCTCATATAACCACCAAAAAACCTCTCCTCCAAGCCATGCAGCAAAAGCTAGCTCTGACATGGGTTTCAATCAGGACCCAGATTATAAAGGGGATGGGAGTTGCTAACTGAACTCATCTGAGATCTCAGACTCCCAGAGCTCCCAACATGGCCGATTAATCCGTTCTGCCAAAAGAAATTAACTCCATTTAAAAAGAAGGTGAAGTGCTTCTTTTTAGCACAGGAGCAGAAGCAATCAGATGCTGCTGTCCTCTGGCTCCTCTCTGTTGCGGTAACCCTGTGACAAAAGTGCTTTTATTTGGTAAATAAATGACAGAATCTGCCTTATAACCTCTTCATAGCTCAGTGTTAATGCATCATCTGTATGATGCCCTAATGTTTAGGAGACCATCATGATGGGTATCTTTCCAATGTGTTTTTATTTTTATACAATTTAAAAAAACCAAGAGAACTTCCATTTCTTGCAACATAGTTTCTGTGAATCTGAAAGGCTCCCTGCTATCACAGCAATTACCTAAATTTTTCTTTCACCAAACAAAACAATGTATTAATTGTATATTGCGTGTTTCATCAAATTGAGAGCCAACAATCTGCATGAAATGTAGACACCGGCTATTTGAAAGGACTCCGGAAAGCCATTTCTCAACTTGCTGATAGGACATCATTTGCACTTGTATGGGGATGCTCCACATAAGCATTAACATTCCATTGCATATGGATCATTTGCTTTTGTTGCTTTCTAAAAAGGAATTAATTCACAGACAAAGTGAGAACAAAGTTGAAGGGAGAATAAAACAAAATCCTGTGGGGAAAAATAGAAAACTGTCACCTTGGGTTTAAGTATGGCAGCTTTACAAGCAAATCTGTAGGAAACACTTACTTGCCTGGTTTATAGAGCGGGATGTGAAGTTGCAATTATTTTTCACATGGATTTTGTAATTTTTCTAATTAAATATCAGTTTTAGTGTTAAAGATATACATCTTTCCTGAATCAGTTTTAGTGTTAATATGTTTAACCTTTTATTTTAAAAAGTTCAGAAGATTTTGCTATTTTCTCCTCCTATGTTCATAACTCAAAAGAGCCAGTGATGGAAAAAACAAGGATTCGGTGACATATAAGACTATTCAAGGAAATCTAGTAACATACTTTCAAAGTTATTACCTGCAGCAGAGAGTGAAGAGACCCATAGGATGAAGGAAACTACACCCAGCTCGCTCTTTCTAATCATACATGGAGATCTCACTTGGATGCCAGCCTTGACTGCTGGGGATTTTTTTTCCCTTCTCCCGAGGCAGTCCCAGAGTGAAGAAATGATGACTTGGAACACAGTGGTGAAGATTTATCAAAGCTAGTGCAAGGGACAAGAATAGATGGAGCCCAGGGCATTTTGTATGGAAATTCTCTGTCAAGTCAAGCTTCAACCCATTAAGGACGCAGCCATTTTTTCTATTTTTGCACCTTCAATTTTCCTTTATTTTTTCCAAAAGGGATAGCTTTTTTTTTTTATTTTTCAGCCTACATTGCTGTGCAAAGGCTTGTTTTTTTGCAGCACCAGATGTAGTTTTGAATAGCACCATTTTATATTATAATAAAGTAGAAAAAAAATCCCAAGAGGAGTGAAATGGTGAAAAAAAACAAAAAAAAAAAACAAACTATTCATCCATTGTTTTTTGTTTCTTGTTTTCATTGTGTAAAAATAACCTGGCTAATTGATTTTACAGGTCAGTGTGTTTATGCCAATATAACATCTATGCTTTTTTACTTTCCTGATTTTATAAAAATTCAGAACTTAAAAGGAACCTGTCACCAGAAAAAATGCTGCTAACCTGCATATATGGAGTTAATCTGCAGGTTAATAGCGTTATTATGCTGTCCGCAACCTGCACGCAGCCCAATGCTGTGGGTAGAAAATGAACTTTTTTCCCCCAGCAGCATTCCCGTTTTAGTCACAATGGAGGCGCCGGTTCAGTCACCGCTCTGAGTATACAGAGAAGCTCTGTACTGCGCTCCTGGCCCTGACCAACACTTGCTCTTCATTAATGCTGGCTGTCAGTCAGAGTCTGGGTCACGGTACAGCAGCCGCTCTGTATACTTAGAGCAGTGACTGAATCTGCACCAGCGCAGCCCCCTGTGGCTGAAACCATGCCCCTGGCCCTGACTGACAGCTGACCCAATGCAGAGCCAGTATCAGTCAGGCCTGGGGGTGCAGTTTCAATAACAGGGCAGCGCTGGCGTGGGTTTGGCCACAGCTCTGAGTACACAGAGCGATGGCTGTAACTGCACTCATAGCGCTGACTGACAGCCGGTCCCAATGCAGAGCCAGTATCAGTCAGGCCTGGAGGTGCGGTTTCAGCAACGGGGAAGAACTAAAACTATCATGGGGTCGGTCACAACTCTGAATACACAGAGCGACGGCTGTAACCGCGCCCCTGACTCTGATGACAGCCGGCCCCAATGCAGAGCCAGTATTAGTCAGGCCTGGGGGTGCGGTTTCAGTAACGGAGCAGCGCTGGTGTGGGTTCGGTCACAGCTCTGAGTACACAGAGCGACGGCTGTAACCGCGCCACCGACCCTAACTGACAGCCGGTCCCAAAGCAGAGCCAGTATCAGTCAGGTCTGGAGGAGCAATTTCAGTAACAGGGCAGCACTGGGGTGGATTTGGTCACAGCTCTGAGTATACAGAGCGACGGCTGTTACCGAGCCCTCAGCCCTGTCTGACAGCCGGTCCTAATGCTGGGCGCGTGGTTACAGCCATTTCTCTATATACTCAAAGCGATGTCTGAACCAGCATTGGCGGTGCCCCCGTGACTGAAATGGGAATGCTGCTGGGGAGAATAAAGTTAATTTTCTCCCCGCAGCATTATTCTATGTGCAGGCGCCTGGCAGAATAATAACGCTATTAACCTGCAGATTAACACCATATCTGCAGGTTAATAGCATTTTTTCTGGCTCCCATTTAAAAAAAAAATTGGTTTGTGTTGCCATTTCTATTGATCTATGACTTTTTTTTAATTTATCTTTCAATGGAGCTATATGTGGTGTTTGTTTTTTTCTTCACTGTTTACAGTATGGGTAATTTTCATAGAATGGACTTTTACAGAAGTGGCAATGCCAAATAAGCTTTTTAAATCTTCTTGATCTTTCTGTTTTTTAACTGCCTTTTATTCTCACTGTGGGACATGAACTTGTAATTGTCTGAAAACTTGTACTATGTATTACTTTAGTATTGAAATATTTAGTAAAAATAACAATCTCCTTTGAATCCCATCCACCGACTGGATTTCATTGAAACACCAGGATGGCAGCTACTTGGACCCTCCGACTGCAATGGGAATCCATGTATACAGGGTGGGCCATTTATATGGATACACCTAAATAAAATGGGAATTTTTGGTGACATCAACTTCCTGTTTTTGGTGACATCAACTTCCTGGCCCACGACGACCAATCCACTTTCCAGGAAACTGTTCATGTAGGAATGCTCGGACCTGACACCCAAAATTGATAGTATGGTGTGGTTTATGGGGTACAAAGATAGTGTGGCCATTCTTCATCAATAGAAACTTCAATGCCACTGGATATCTGAAATATCTGAAATTGCTACATGATGATGTGTTGCCCTCTTTATGCACAGAAGATGGCACATTCCCTGAGTTTTTCCAGCAAGATGGTGCACCACCACATTATGGGTGTCAGTTCTGAGCATTCCTACAAGGAATCTGACCCCCTCAGACTAGCATTTCTTCTGCGGTTTTGCTATCAGATTTTTTATCACATAGCTCTCGTCCATTTTTCTCGCTAGTGTGACTCCGGCGTAAGTCTTACCATCTTTTAATGAAAACAGTAAACCAGATGTGTTTTGGCACTGGACCAGGGTCAGATTGGGGTGTAGGGGGCCCACCAGGGGAATGGACTCTAGGGGCCCACCCTACAGTTATATGCAAATATCTGTCAGTCGTTATCCCCATTATAGTGGAGCATCACCTGTAAAACACAGGCGGCTCCTGCACATCTACTGTGCACCCCCATAACTGGGATGTATAATTACAGTAGCTTACATTAATGGGGTTCTTTGATTAAAACAAGTTATCACCGATCCATGGGCTCCACAAGATAGGTGATCACTTAGGTCCGACCATTAGAAACTGCACCAATTGGAAGAATGAGGAAGTTTTATCCCTGATAGGACACTAATCCCCATTTTAATATCTGACCGAAGCTCCATTCATTCTCTTTGGGGCTTCTATATAAAAAAAAGTGCAGCCACTGAGGGAATGAATGGATCAGTGATCAAGTCAGACATGTCACTCCAGTCTAATGGGGATAAAAGCTCCACATTCTGCCGATTGGGTCAACATAGTCCTCCATACAATATTATGGGCAACCACATAGTCCACCATACAATATTATGGGCAACCACATAGTCCGCCATACAGTATTATGGGCAACCACATAGTCCGCCATACAGTATTATGGCCACCACATAGTCCGCCATACAGTATTATGGGCATCACATAGTCCGCCATACAGTATTATGGGAAACCACATAGTCCGCCATACAGTATTATGGACACCACATAGTCCGCCATACAGTATTATAGGCAACCACATAGTCCGCCATAGAGTATTATGGGCACCACATAGTCTGCCATACAGTATTATGGGCAACCACATAGTCCGCCATACAGTATTATGGGCACCACATAGTCCGCCATACAGTATTATGAGCACGCACATAGTCCGCCATACAGTATTATGGGAAACCACATAGTCCGCCATACAATATTATGGGAAACCACATAGTCCACCATACAATATTATGAGCACCCACATAGTCTGCCATACAGTATTATGGGCACCTCATAGTCCGCCATACAGTATTATGGGCAACCACATAGTTCGCCATACAGTATTATGGGCAACCACATTGTCCGCCATACAGTATTATGTACAACCACATAGTCCGCCATACAGTATTATGAGCACCATATAATGCTCCTCCATACAGTATTATGGGGCACCTGCTCCTTCATAAAGTATTATGGGCCCCTGCTCCTCCATGCAGCATATTATGGCCCACCTGCTCCTCATTGCAGCACATTATGGCCCCCCTGCTCCTCCATGCAGCACATTATAGCCTCCCCTGCTCCTCCATGCAGCACATTATGGATCCGCTGCTCCTCCATGCAGCACAATATGGCCTCCCCTGTTCCTCCATGCAGCACATTATGGCCTCCCCTGCTCCTCCATGCAGCACATTATGGCCTCCCCTGCTCCTCCATGCAGCATACTATGGCCTCCTCTGCTCCTCCATGCAGCACATTATGGCCTTCCCTGCTCCTCCATGCAGCATACTATGGCCTCCCCTGCTCCTCCATGCAGCATATTATGGGCCCCCTGCTCCTCCATACAGTATATTATGGCTCCCATGCACCTCTATACAGTATATTATGGGCCCCCTGCTCCTCCATACAGTATATTATGGGCCCCCTGCTCCTCCATACAGTATATTATGGCCCCCATGCACCTCCATACAGTATATTATGGGCCCCCATGCACCTCCATACAGTATATTATGGTTCCCATGCACCTCCATACAGTATATTATGGGCCCCCTGCTCCTCCATACAGTATATTATGGGCCCCCAAGCACCTCCATACAGTATATTATGGGCCCCCCTGCTCCTCCATACAGTATATTATGGCTCCCATGCACCTCCATACAGTATATTATGGGCCCCCTGCTCCTCCATACAGTATATTATGCCCCCATGCACCTCCATACAGTATATTATGGGCCCCCATGCACCTCCGTGTAGTAAATTATGGGCCCCCATGCACCTCCATACAGTATATTATGGGCCCTCATGCACCTCCATACAGTATATTATGGCCCCCATGCACCTCCATACAGTATATTAGGGGCCCCCATGCAGCTCCATACAGTTTATTATGAGCCCCCTGCTCCTCCATACTGTTAGGAGTCAGATTTCTTCCTCTCCTATGATGAAATCTGGACCCTTACATTCTGCGGTCTCCTGCGCTTCATCTGCTGCAGAGGAGATTGAAGAGGAGAGTGCCTTGCGGCAACTCTCTCCAGAGGCCAAGTCCTTTGTTCCCTCAACTGAGCATGCTCATGGGCCGAACTCTCATTGGAGTTTGGAAGTCAGGTGCTCAGGTCCTGTGTCGAATCCTATTGGCTCCTCCTGGAGCCTTGGAGATTTCCAGAAGGTCCCGTTTGGTATAAAAGCGCGCATGGCTCTCCTGCCATGCGCTAGTATTTTTCATACTTGCTGCTGTATGTATGGTGATGGATGCTTGGGCTGGTGACTGACTTATTAAGAAACCCCCTCCCTCTGATAATACGGTTGTGTGAGCGTCTGGGTTCAGCCAGTAGCAGCGCTAGCGCCAGCGCGCCTTAGCTCCATCTTGCACAGCAGCTTAGCGTCTGCATTGCACCAGTGTTATTGCAGCGCCTTGCCAGTGGCTCAGTTCTTGCCGCGCTGCAGTTGCAGCTTATCTCCACGTCCGCAGTTGCGATGCCACGCACCTCATTTTACGGTAGGTCTAGACGGAGTAGTCCTGCTGTCTAAGGCTACTCCTGTGACCCTTAATACCGTGTCTGCGTCGCTGAAAGTCTGTGACCCTGAACAGACTCAGCGTTTAGTCTATGCTTTGTGCCTGCAGCTCTGTGAGCATAACAGAGCTTGCTTCAGTGCACAAGGTGCAGTTAAAACCCTGTGCACATTACCACCATAGTGCTCTGCCTCTTTTAGCAGCGGTTTTTCCATCCACCGCACGGTGAACCCCGGGTGGCGAAGGCACTTTATTTATTTTTATTTAGTGTATTCCGCCACTCCTAACACATACAGTATATTATGGCCCCCATGCACCTCCATACAGTATATTATGGGCCCCCTGCTCCTCGATACAGTATATTATGGCCCCCATGCACCTCCATACAGTATATTAAGGGCCCCCATGCACCTCCATACAGTTTATTATGGGCCCCCATGCACCTACATACAGTATATTATGGGCCCCCTGCTCCTCCATACAGTATATTATGGGCCCCCTGCTCCTATATACAGTATATTATGGGCCCCACCACCACCACCACACAGCCAAGGACACTGGACGTGGCACACACCTTGACTTTCCCCTTCCCCTACTATTTTCTACTCACCGGACTGGAGGGCTGTGTACACACTGAGGCGCAGAGGGAGTGGGAGCAGCAGGGTGAGCACTGCAGAGCGCGGCGGGCCGGTGGTGTCCTCTTGTCTGTGTGCTGGCGCTGCTATTAGCCAGGCAGCAGCCAGCTGCAAACCAGGAAATCTGAGCGCGGGGCGGTTGTCTCCGCCCATCAAGAACAGGCCGCGCCGCTGTTGTGAACTGTCTGCAGCAGCAAGGTCAGGCGGCGGCCAGGGTGAGAGCGGTGAGTCATCATCAGTCTCTCTCATCACAGACTGTCAGGAGCCGCCGAAGCCAGCCAGCCAGAGGGTCGCCGCCCGACCGCACGTGGCGCTAAAGTACTGTATGTGCACGCGTGCGGCTTGTCCCTGCAGCTCTTAAAGGGCCAACACATTTAAAGGGGCAGCAAATTTAAAGGGCCCCCCACGACCCATGGGGCCCATCGGGCATTTACCCGGTAACCCGCCAGGCCAGACCGAGCCTGCACTAGACAAGTGTCTTCCCCATCCCATAATGTGGCCTGAGGAAGACACTGGTTCAGTCCTGAAATGCATTTTTGGACATTTACCACTGAATGCTTTGTAAAGATATCACAAGATTTTCCTGTTCTTTAGCAGGACCTTGTTTTCCCACTAATTTAACTTTAAATCATTAAATGCAAGTAATAAGCAGATTAATAAGAAAGTCCTGCAATGAGCAATAGAACAGAAGAAATAGTTCTTCTTTAATGGTTTTTATACTTATGTTACTGTAAGAAATAAAGCACATCACAGATTACTATTACCACTTTAACACCTATTGTGCAGTCTGCAGCGTATAATTATGTGTTAAATACCAGAAGCCATTGCTAATCAATGATTTGGGTCTTTTATTGCCATTTTCCTTTATGTTCAGTGAATGGGATAACTAATTTTACATCAGTTCTCCTAGTCACTAGTGTTATAGGATCAGTGTACCCCTGTTCTGGTGTTGGAGATGTCGTCATGGCAAATGGAACTTTGGTGATTGTGACATGTAGAATTTGCAGCATAAAACGCTTCCACATCAGCATCCCGGTGCCATTTCTTAGTGAGACTCTTCAGGACCATAGAGTTTTGGCTCCCTTGATTACAAGGATTTCTAAAGGAGAGAGAGAGACGTAGCGAAATGCCACGTAGGAGGAGAGAAAGAAGGGCCAACAGGTTTCTGAATTCCGGTAAATTCATCCATTGATTTTTCAATTGACAGATTCTCCTGCTGCACTTGTTAGTACAACTTCATCACAGACTGTACAGAGCTCCTGTTCTCAAAATGCCAGTCGATGGAGGATCATGGCCCCAGGTCTGTCCATGAGCCTACTTCAATTGAAAAAAATTAGTCAGTTTAGGATGGATGATATCCCCCTTGTGCCACCAAATAATAATCTCTTTGTGGTCCCACAAGGTAATACTGCTCCACAAAATAATACCCCCTTGTGCTCTTAAAAATACTAATATCCCCAGCCTTACTCCTAGCCTAACTCTCACTGTACAGTAGATCCTTTCAACAACTGGCACATTTTCCTGGTAGTAGTAAGATGCTGGTGATCATACCCTCTGGCCTGTGTGTTGTCCCCTACTCTTTTGTATCCATTATGCCCCCCATTACGTTGTCCGGTTTGACTCCTGTCCTGTCCTCCTTTCCCATTTTATCTCAGTGTATAATAAACCACTGATGACATCAGAAAAACTTTCTTCTCTCCTGCACTATCATATTGGGTCTCCCCACCATAAAATTGGGCCCGGAGCTGTGTTACCTCGCTACTTTTTTCCCTTATGCGCTTTTGTACAGTATATTTATTCATAACAGTATGAATGGAAATCTACTTAAAACCAGTAAAATAACTCCCCATAGTTAGATGTCATATTCCTAAACCAAAGTGATCACTTAGTCAGTTAGTCCCAGATGTGGGCACTTCAAGTGGTAATAGCAGAAAAAGAGCATGAAGACAGAATTATGGGTTTTATCAGATACTGTAGATATTCCCTGCAACACCACCAATAAAAATCCTACAATAATGTCCCCCTGAAGGACGATGATGCACATCCTGCTGAAGTATTTGCTAATGTTGGCAGGCCCATCACCTGCAGGCCCAGGTGGTCACAGAGGTGACTGCTACTTCTGTGATAGTTACGCCCCTGCCAATGGCGAGTGGGACTCCCTGTTTGTCTAGGGCCACGGCACTTGCTCGGGTTCATCGGGTGGTGACGCCAGCCCTGATCAGTGTATACCAGATCTGGTGTCGGAGATGTCACCATGACACGCGGAATTTTGGTGTCTGTGGCATGTGGAATTCTCAGCATAAATCCCTTCCACATCAGCATTCTGGTGCCATTTCTCAGTGAGACACCTGTGGATCATAGCATTTTGGCTCCCTTGTATAACAAGGATTTCTACAGCAGAGAGACAGTAGAGACATGCCACATAGGAGATACAGAAGGAGCAATGGGTTTAAGAATTCTGATAAATTCAACCATTAACTCTTCAAATCCAAGTGTGTCCCCAAAGCTCAACCTATGTCAAAGACATAAGAATGCAATGAGTATACTGTATATAGAGTTGTTGCACCAGTATAAGGTGTCACATGCATTACACCATTTGCTTGCTGTAGTTGGTCAACTATACATTTCCAGCCCTATAACATTTAGATCCTGGATGAAAGGACACAGTATTTTCACACAGTATACACTTCATATAGCATTTCCATACAAATCCCACCTGTACATTACAGTCTGTGGCTCGTGATCAGGACAAATAAGACTTGCCAGCCTAGGGTACCATTCATCTGATATCATAGTTCAATGAAGATCTGTCATAAGTTGATTACATCTGTACTATTTGTTTTTCAGGACCCAATACCAACAACGGTCAACCTTCCCATAGAAGGAATGAAAATTCCAGGACGCCAAGCGATGAGCAAATACTCGAGGACCTTGGCCAGCTTATTGCAAGAATTTACAATAACTATATGGATTTTGAACGAAACAACGAGACATCAGAGAGGACAGGATACCTGCGAATCAATTGATAGAGTACAATATTGATAATAGCACAAGCAGGACTGAGATGGAAATGCCTGCAATCTCAGGAAGAGAACGTGAGTGTGATAATCGCACAATATGCTTGGAAGTCCTGCAAAGAAACATCACTAATTTATCCTGCAGGCATTCTTTCCACTCCAGATGCATAGATACCTGGCTTCAAGAAAATAATACCTGCCCCAACTGCCGGGCACCTATCACCAGACAACGTTAGGTACATGCACTTATATACATTGTAAATAAGATACAATATATCAATAGTATTATATATTGTAAATGATACAAATAATGTGATGTGACAAAAATCTGGTAGTTTAGGTTAATTTCCATACCTTTTTTCCTAAGAAGCATTGTCTGTTCTTTATTGTTTTAAAAATGGGCGTATAATGCTCCAAAGATTTATAATTAAAAAAGCAAACAAATGTGTTTGGCTAAAAAACAAAACATACAGGGATGGCTGCAGAGAAATCAGTGTCTAACAATGCTACATTTTCATTGGGATAGATAGAAGTAATACCAGTGCAGTAATCTAACTTGTGATGTTATAGAGAAAATATTTTCAGTGGACACAAAGAATGGGGCATGTAGAAATCCAACTTCTTCAAGCTCTCCTTTCATCAACTTTTATAGCAAGGAGAGAATTCAGTGGCCATAGGACACATCAGAAAGTTGTCAGATTCTGCATAGATTCTTTGGTTTTATCCAATATGTATAGGCATTTTTCTTCTAAATAATAAGAAGGGAATTCACATCACTTGTTAGGCCTGTTTCACACTTCCGTTTTTTCAAATCCGTCAAAATCCGTTGGTTTCCGTAAAAAAACGGATCCGCCATTTTTTTCAGGATCCGTTTTTTTTTGTCCCATAGACTTCCATTAGCGGTTACCGCGGATCCGTCAAAAAAACGGATCCGTTTTTAAAAAACCGGATCCGTTTGCATCAGTTTCCGTCAAAAAAACGGAAACGGATCCGTTTGGCGGACACAAAAACGGAAGTGTGAAACAGGCCTTACGCCCTGATGTGATGGGAAGAATAAGTTTAAATATTAAAAAAAATGCAAGCTGATAGATTTGTGTTTATTTTCAGGTGATCGTGATACTGCTCCCTGCTATACCACCAATGTTGCTGATCTGGCCATATGAACAAAGAATTACTGAACATACCACCATCAACTTCTGGAGCTACTGCTCTTAATAAGATGCCAAACAATTTCTGAATATGCTGCTTCGAATATGACACCGCACAACATCTAAAAATGCTGCTCCCAAAATGCCACCACACATCTGAAAATACTGCTCCTAATATGCCAAAGAACATCTGAAAATACTGCTCCCGAAACACCAACATCTAAAAATGCTGCTCCCAAAATGCCACCACACATCTGAAAATACTGCTCCTAATATGCCAAAGAACATCTGAAAATACTGCTCCCGAAACACCAACATCTAAAAATGCTGCTCCAGAAACACCAACAACATCTGAAAATACTGCTCCTAATATGACAATATGACAGCAAACCTCTGAAGATGCTGCTCCTAAGAAGCCACCAAACAACTTCTGAAGATGGTGCACCTGGCTCAACACCAAAAAAAACCTTTGAAGATACTGTTCCTGCCACGCCACCAATCACTTCTTGATGATGCCGCTCCTGCAATATCTAATATTTGGCTTTTTAAACAATTCATGGACTAGCTTGTTTTTTGCATCCAGATTACAAATGTCCATATAGAGGGATACTTTTACAATAAAATACAACTTATTCTTAATTGTATTAAAACACAACATATCATGGGGAAACAAAAATAATATAATTCATCTAGCACTTTAAATAAATATACAGTAGTTCACTTCATCAGGGCCAGCGTTAGGGGCAGGCAGAATAGGCAGCTGCCTAGGGCCCCACTACCCTCGGGCCCCAGTGGCATGCCACTAATAACATCAGACCATGGAGAGGCTATGGGGGCCCTTATGTCAAGGGGGCCTGGTTCCGGCGCCCCCTTCCGCATTCAACTGCATCAGCATCCCTCTCCCATCAACCCTCTCTGCTTCTGATGCAGCGGATGCAATGACATCATTGAGCACCACTGTGTCGAGCAGTGGAGCTGCTTAGGTGAAGAGACGCACTGCAGCGGAGAACAAGGAGAGATGAATATGAGGGCTGCATGACATTCTATGGGGGCTGGCCGCGTTACATTTTATGGGAGCTGCATTACATTCTATGAGGGCTGCATTACATTCTATGGAGGCAGCATTACATTCTATGGAGGCAGCATTACATTTTATGAGGGCAGCATTTCATTCTATGGGGGCTGACTGCATTACACTCTATGGGAACTGAATTACATTTTATGTGGCTGCATTACATTTTATGGGGGCTGCATTGCATTCTATGGGGTGGCATTACATTTTATGGGGGGTAGCATAATATTCAATAGGGCTGGCTGCATTACATTCCATGGGGACTGGCTGCATTACATTCTATGAGGACTGCATTGCATTATGTGGGGGCTGCACTGCATTCTATGGGGGCTCCATTACATTCTTTGGGAGCTGGCTGCATTATAGTCTATGGGGTCTGCATTACATTCACTTCATCATGTGCATCCCCCTTCCCCATACCACTTCATCATGTGCAGTCCCCATCCCCCCACTTCATCATGTGCAGTCCCTCTCACCCCCTACTTCATCATGTGCTGTCCCCCTCGCCTGCACACTTCATTATGTGCAGTCCCCCTCATCCCCCACTTCATCATGTGAAGTCCCCCTCGCCCCCCACTTCATCATGTGCAGTCCCCCTCACCCACCCACTTCATCATGTGCAGTCTCCTTCACCCCCCCACTTCATCATGTGCACGTCATTATGTGCAGTCCCCTTCACCCCCACGTCATTATGTGCAGTCCCCCCTCCAGACACACTTCATCATGTGCAGTCCCCCTCCCCCAACTTCATCATGTGCAGTCCCCCTCCTCCCCCTTCATCTTGTGCAGTCCCTTTCCCCCCACTTTTGCGTGCATTTACTGAACATACATTTCAGTAGGCCAACATTTCGGATTTTAAAATAATTTTTCAAGCTGGTGTTATAAAGTATTCCAATTTACTGAGATAATGACTTTTGGTTTATCATTGGCTGTAAGCAGTGTCGGACTGGCGTGCCAAGGGCCCACCAGTAACATTGACTTTGAGGGGGCCATTTTTCACCTGCATACAAATATTACACTGCCCTTGATCACAAATTTACCTATAGCTCTATATAATAATAAACACTTGAAATACAGTGTGTCCGTAAAGTCAGAGTGCACTTTTGACCAGTCACTGGAAAGCAACAAAAAACTATACAAATGTGAAATCTGCTCCAAATAAAAGAAAAACTCTCTCAGTTTCATACCTACTCAGTGAAGTTTGATGTGGGCTCAATTTGTACCCCGTAAAACAGAGCCATTTCTTTAACACCTTATGAACTGTAGCCATGCTTAGCTGTAATTGTCGAGCACACGCACGCACAGATTTTTTAGGGCTCCTTAGGTAGCTATCCCGTATAGCCTCTACAGACTCGTCACTGACTGATTCTTTAAGTTCCCGCCCGCCCTCCCTGACTTTTATGGATTTTGTTATTGTATACTGTACACTTTCCTGTGACTGGTCAAAAGTGCACCATGACTTTACGGACACTGTTACACCCGGTCCTGGTGCTGCGTCCAGGCCTGCCGCTGCTTTCCATTCTGGGCACTCACCTCGAGCCTCTCAGGCTGCTGCTCAGCATTCTGTCCTCCCTCCTGTGAGGAGATCTGTAGCTAAGTCTATTAGGGCACGCCCGCTCTCTTGCCTTCTTAAAGGGGCGGCGTGCATTATACAAAAAATTAAATTAACCAATGGCAGCTCACTGGCTGCTATTTCTGGCCTATCCTCCATAGGGAGAGCGCCGGAGCAACGAGTATCTATCATTGCTACATCCGGTTCTCATGCTAACCTGTCTGCGCTGCATCTGCAGTCTCTGTGCATTGTCTAATGCTCTGTTTCCACAGCATATCAGTATCCTGTGTTACCTGGTTATATCAGCAACCATCTGGGCCTAAGCCATCCCGTTCTGCCTACAGCTATCCGAGTCCAAGGACTGTGTGAAGGTCACTGGAACCGACTCCTTATCAACTAACCGGATCCAGGACCCAGCGCATTACGGACTCTGCTATAACTTTTGTTATCCCTTTTGGTCCTGCTGGGACAGCTGCCACGTGTTCGGGGTCTAACTGGAGGTAGCACCTGTGTCCTCTGGGTATTCCATTCTGGCCCTGCCTGAGGGGCTTTACTACGAGTGCCCGAGGCTCACTAGTCACACCCCCTTCAGAGCCCCCCGGACCGTGGTCCCGAGGTTCCACTTAAAAAATAAAAGCGAATGTGAACTTCACCATCTCTGCCTCCACTTCCATTCATTACAGATTGCTCCAGCCATGGAATCCGCTGGACCCCAGAGGCCTCCGACATTGGAGTTGTGCCAAGAGGTGACCCGTTTGAGAGATCAACAGGATAAGATCACGACGTATCTACGTAACCTGTCCACCCACATGGATTCTCTGCAGAACCCGGCTGCTCCTGATTCATCTAGCAACACTCAGGTACCTGCTGTCATGACAAGCAAGGGCCCTCGCCTAGTGGCTCCTACCCGCTTCCATGGTGATCCCACTCAGTGTCGGGGTTTTCTCAATCAGTGTACCCTGCACTTCGAAATCTTGGGGCATATGTTTACTTCTGACCGTGCCAAAGTGGGCTTCATTATGTCACATCTAGCAGGAGAGGCTCTCGCCTGGTTGAATCCGTTGTGGGAAAGAGGAGACCCGCTGGTTAATGATCTTCAATCTTTCCTAGAGACTTTTTGCAGGACCTTTGATGAACCCAGCTGGGTCACGTTGACCGCTTCTGCCCTGCTTTGCTTACGCCAAGGAACCCTCACGGTGGCTCAGTATGCTGTTCAGTTCCGCACCCTCTTGTCTGAGCTATCCTGGAACAATGAGGCCTTGCTGGCTACCTTCTGGGAGGGCCTATCTGGAAAAATTAAGGATGAGCTGGCAGGACGGGACAGGCCTACCATCTTGGATGACCTGATTTCCTTGGCGACCCGGATTGACCTGCGTTTTCAGGAGCGTTCCATGGAGATTAAGCGTGACAGGAGGTCCTACCATCTGGACTCTAATTCTTCCAAAACGTCTACCTCATCCTCTTCTCCCGAGGCTATGGAGGTAGATCGAGTAAGTCTGGCCAGCCGCCGCCAGGAGGCGCGTCGCAAAGACGGAAGCTGTCTGTACTGTGGCAGTTCCGAACACCTGATCCACTCCTGTCCAAAGAAGTCGGAAAACTCCTGTGCCTAGGCTGGGTAGGAGAGGCCACCCTAGGTAGAGAACGTTCCTCTCCTTCATTGCAGCTCTCAGTCTTTGTGACCTGCGAAGCAATAACATTTTCTGGACTCTGTCTGTTGGACTCCGGAGCCGCCGGCAGCTTTATCCAGCAGTCGCTTGTGGATCATTACCACTTACCAGTTCAAGCTCTTCCCAACCCGTTGCGAGTAACCATTATCGATGGCCAGCCTCTGACCGAACCCGTCCAGTTCCAGACTGAGCCAGTGGAACTCCGGGTAGGTCTTATGCATTCTGAAAGAATCCGTTTTTATGTGTACCCTGGTTTGTCTCACCCCTTGCTTCTAGGTTTGCCTTGGTTTCAGAAACATGAACCAGTCCTTAATTGGAGAACAGGCAAAATTCTACGTTGGGGAGATTCCTGCTCGGACCGTTGTTTAACCCGGATTGAACCAGCTTCACCCCTGGTCCAACCTGCTACCCTGCCTGGATTACCATCCACTTACTGGTCCTTCTCGGATGTCTTCGGGAAAAAGGAGGCTGAAAAACTCCCCCCCACAGGTCGTATGACTGTCCAATAGACCTTCTTCCTGGAACATCTCCTCCCCGTGGGAGAGTTTACCCTCTTTCCCAGGCAGAGACCCAGGCTATGTCGGACTACATCCAGGAGAGCTTGGCCAGAGGGTTTATCCGAAAATCATCGTCTCTGGCAGGAGCAGGCTTCTTCTTCGTGAAGAAAAAGGACGGATCCCTGCAGCCCTGTATCGACTACCAAGGACTGAACCAGATCACGGTAAAAAACAGGTACCCTTTTTCTCTAATTTCAGAACTGTTTGACCGTCTCCGAGGGGCCAGGATCTTCACCAAGCTGGATCTCAGAGGTGCTTACAATTTGATCCAAATCCGAGATGGAGACGAATGGAAAACAGCCTTCAACACCCGTGATGACCACTACGAGTACCTGGTAATGCCGTTTGGTCTAAGCAATGCACCCGCTGTTTTCCAAGAGTTCGTCAATGACATTTTCAGGGACCTGCTTTACACCTGTGTTGTTGTCTACCTAGACGACATTCTGATTTTTTTCTACTGACTTGGTCTCGCATCGCAGACAAGTGCGCCTGGTCTTACAGAGGCTCAGGGAGAACAGACTGTACGCCAAGTTTGAAAAGTGCCTCTTTGAACAATCCTCTTTGCCTTTCCACGGTTACATTGTTTCCTCCACAGGATTAAAAATGGATCCAGAGAAGTTATCGGCTGTACTCAAGTGGCCTCGTCCGTCTGGGTTGAAGGCCAAACAGCGATTCCTGGGCTTCGCCAACTACTACAGGCAATTCATTCCTAACTTCTCCACCCGAGTGGCGCCCATCTCAGCTCTAACCCTGAAAGGTACAAATCCGAAGGATTGGCCTCCTGCGGCTGAGGAGGCCTTTGTTTCTCTCAAAAAGGCCTTTGCAGTCGCACCTGTTCTTCATCGTCCTGACTCCAATGAACAATTTTTTCTTGAGGTTGATGCCTCTTCAGTAGGTGCGGGAGCCGTACTAACCCAGAAATCATCCTCCGGGCGAATGCATTCCTGTGGTTTTTTTTTTCCAAGGTTTTTTCTTCCGCAGAGAGGAATTATTCTGTTGGGGATCGGGAATTGTTGGCTATCAAATTGGCTCTGCAGGAGTGGAGGCATCTTCTAGAAGGAGCTCTTCATCAGGTAGTCGTATACACCGATCACAAGAACCTTGCTTACCTCCAAACTGCACAAGGGCTGAATCCTTGTCAAGCCCGCTGGGCTTTGTTTTTTGCTCGTTTTAACTTTGTTCTTCATTTTCGCCCAGCTGACAAAAATTTCAAAGCAGACGCCCTTTCCAGAGCCTTTCTACCTCCTGATCAAGAAGAAGAACCGCAGCACATCATTGAACCCTCAAGGTTAGTCACGGTCGCTTCTACTGATCTTGCCCGGCTACCTCCCGGGAAGACTTTTGTGTCAGCTTCTGAGCGTACTCGTGTTCTTCGGTGGGGATACTCGTCCAAGTTGGCTGGGCACGCCGGCAAGAGAAAGACTCTGCAACTCATCTCCCGGTACTACTGGTGGCCTGCCATGGCTAAGGACATTCTGGAGTACGTCACAGCCTGTCCTTCCTGTGCTCATAACAAGACGGCCAAGCATCTACCCGCAGGTAGGCTTCAGCCTCTTCCAATTCCGTATGCTCCCTGGCAACATATCGCGATGGACTTCATCACAGATCTCCCGATCTCATCTGGCTGTTCTGTGGTGTGGATAGTGGTGGATCGCTTCTCTAAAATGGCTCACTTCGTTCCACTACCCGGTCTTCCAACTGCTCCTGAGTTGGCGGACCTGTTCATTCGGCACATCTTCCGTCTCTATGGTTTCCCTCTCCACATCGTGTTCAACAGAGGAGTCCAGTTCACCTCAAGATTCTGGAGAGCAGTTTGTAAACTGGTAAGAATTGAACTGGATTTTTCCTCAGCGTACCATCCCCAGTCCAATGGACAAGTGGAGAGGATAAATCAAATCCTGGCTGGATTCCTGCGTCACTTTGTTAACGCCCATCATGACGACTGGGTAGACTTACTGTCCTGGGCCGAATTTTCTTACAACAATCATGTAAGTGAATCTTCTGGAAAGTCTCCCTTTCAGATTGTCTTTGGATTGCAACCCGGAGTACCTCTTCCCATCTCAGGATTATCTGGCGTTCCAGCTGCCGATACCTTCTCCGAAGATTTCTCTAAGGTCTGGAGGGATACCAAAACTGCTTTGGAGAAAGCCTCCCAGCGTATGAAAAGGCATGCGGACAAGAGACGTTTGGATGCACCTATCTTTCGCCCCGGAGACAACGTATGGCCCTCTTCTAAGTACATCCGGTTAAAGATGCCATCCTACAAATTGGGTCCCCGGTTCATCGGACCGTTTGAGATCTTGAGACAGATCAATCCAGTCTCGTACAAACTGAAGTTGCCCACTTCTCTACGTGTGCCTAACTCCTTTCATGTTTCTCTCCTCAAACCAGTAGTTTTGAGTCCCTTCTTTAAGGATCCGGGTACCACTCCTGACCCTGTCTCAGAGGATGATGTTTTTGAGGTAAAACATATCCTCGTCATAAAAAAAGTAAGGGGTAAGACCTACTACCTGGTGGACTGGAAGGGTTTTGGTCCTAAGGAGAGATCTTGGGAGCCTAGGGAGAACATCAAGGCTCCTCTCCTCCTTAAACGGTTCTACGCAGGCTTGAAGAAGAGGGGGTGTAAAGAGGGAGATACTGTTACACCCGGTCCCCACCCTGGCGCTGCGCCCAGGTCTGTCACTATTACACCTGGCCCCCGTCCTGGTGCTGCGTCCAAGCCTGCCGCTGCTTTCTGTTCTGGGCACTCACCTCGAGCCTCTCAGGCTGCTGCTCAGCATTCTGTCCTCCCTCCTGCCTCTCCCTCCTGGCGACCTGTGAGGAGATCTGTAGCTAAGACTATTAGGGCACGCCCGCCCGCTCTCTTACCTTCTTAAAGGGGCGGCGTGCATTATTCAAAAAATTAAATTAACCAATGGCAGTTCACTGGCTGCTATTTCTGGCCTATCCTCCATAGGGAGAGCGCCGGAGCAACGAGTATCTATCATTGCTACATCCGGTTCTCATGCTAACCTGTCTGCGCTGCATCTGCAGTCTCTGTGCATTGTCTAATGCTCTGTTTCCACAGCATATCAGTATCCTGTGTTACCTGGTTATATCAGCAACCACCTGAGCCTAAGCCATCCCGTTCCGCCTACAGCCTTATCAACTAACCGGATCCAGGACCCAGCGCATTATGGACTCTGCTGTAACTTTTGTTATCCCTTTTGGTCCCGCTGGGACAGCTGCCACGTGTTCGGGGTCTAACTGGAGGTAGCACCTGTGTCCTCTGGGTATTCCATTCTGGCCCTGCCTGAGGGGCTTTACTACGGGTGCCCGGGGCTCACTAGTCACGCCCCCTTCGGAGCCCCCCGGACCGTGGTCCCGAGGATCCACTTAAAAAATAAAAGCGAATGTGAACTTCACCATCTCTGCCTCCGCTTCCATTCGTTACAGACACACTGTAGATCACTCTGTTTGTAATGACTCTATATAATATGAGTTTAACTTTTTGAATTGAAATTAATTAACTTTTTGATGATATTCTAATTTAGTGAGAAGCACCTGTATAATCAATAATATTTTTTTTTTAGTCAACTGTATTTGCGCACTTATTCTTGACATATCAATCACCTCAGTAACTGGTCTTAATGAGTAGTATGAGATTGGGTAACAACTAACACTTTTTTGATATTACACTATTAGAACTGAGACATCCAGAAAACAAATAAAGATGTAAAAAACACAATTCTTAAAAGAAAAAGACAATTAATCATAGAATCGTAGAGTTGGAAGGGACCTCCTGGGCCATCTGGTCCAACCCCCTGCTCAAAGCAGGATTCGCTAAATCATCCCAGTCAGATGTCTGTCAAGCCTCTGTTTGAAGACTTCCATTGAAGGAGAACTCACCACTTCTCGTGGCAGCTTGTTCCACTCATTGATCACTCTAACTGTCAAAAAGTTTTTTCTAATATCTAATCTGTGTCTTCTCCCATTCAGTTTCATCCCATTGCTTCTAGTCTTTCCTTGTGCAAATGAGAATAAAGTTGATCCTTCTACAATGTGACAGCCCTTTAGATATTTGTAGACAGCTATTAAGTCTCCTCTCAGTCTTCTCTTTTGCAAACTAAACATTCCCAAATCCTGCAACCTTAACTCATAAGACAGGGTTTTCAGACCGGTCACCATTCTGGTCGCTCTTTTCTGAACTTGCTCCAGTTTGTTGATGTCTTTTTTAAAATGTGGTGCCCAAAACTGGACACAATATTCCAGATGAGGTCTGACCAAAGAGGAGTAGAGGGAAATAATGACTTCAAGTGATCTGGACTGTATGCTTCTGTTAATACATCCTAGAATTGCATTTGCCTTTTTTGCTGCTGCGTCACACTGTTGACTCATATTCAGTCTGTGATCTATTAGTATACCCAAGTCTTTTTCACATGTGCTGTTGCTTAGCCCTATTCCTCCCATTCTGTATATGGTTTTTTCATTTTTATTACCCAGATGTAGTACTTTGCATTTTTCCCTGTTAAAAACCATTCTGTTAGTTGCTGCCCACTTCTCCAGTTTATTTATATCTTTTTGAATCCTCTCTCTCTCTTCTCTAGTATTAGCTATCCCTCCTAGCTTTGTGTCATCAGCAAATTTAATCAGTTTACCCTCAATTCCTTCATCTAAATCATTGATAAAGATGTTGAACAATACAGGGCCCAGGACAGAGCCCTGTGGTACCCCACTTGAGACATTCTTCCAACTGGATGTGCAGCCATTTACGACCACTCTTTGGGTCCGATCACTAAGCCAGTTATGAATCCACCTAACTGTTGCCTTGTCCATTCCATACTTAGTCATTTTTTCAATAAGGATTGTATGAGATACTTTGTCAAATGCTTTGCTGAAGTCAAGATATACTATATCTACAGCATTTCCTTGATCCACCCAATCAGTGATTCCGTCATAGAAGGAAATTAAGTTAGTCTGACATGACTTATTAGTTGCAAACTCATGCTGACTCTGTTTAATCACTTTATTCTTATCCAGGTACTGACATACATGTTGTTTAATAATTTGTTCAAAGATCTTTCCTGGTATAGAAGTCAGACTCACCGGCCTATAGTTGCCGGGTCCACCTTCTTCCCCTTTTTGAAGATAGGAACAACATTTGCTCTTCTCCAGTCTTCTGGGACTTCTCCTGTTCGCCAAGAATTTTCAAAGATTATGGAGAGGGGTTCAAAAATTTCTTCTGCTATGTCCTTCAGTACTCTGGGGTGTAATTCATCTGGACCTGGAGACTTGAATTCATTTAGGTTAGCTAAGTGTTTCCTAACTATCTTTCTGTTTATAGATATCCTGGATTCTTCTATTCCCTTAATAGGACAGTGAAGAACGGTTGATGTTACATTTCCTTTCTGAGAGAAAACAGATGCAAAATAGGAATTTAAAAGTTCGGCCTTCTCAACATCCTGTCTTACCATTTCATCATTTTCATCCTGTAAAAATCCTATAGCATCTTTAACTTTTCTTTTACTTTTGACATATCCCCAAAATCCTTTATTATTGCTTTTGACATCTCTTGCAAGCTTCAATTCATTTTCAGCTTCAGCTAATCTGATTTGTGCCCTGCAGGTTCTGCAGACAGAATTATATTCTTCTTTAGATATGTCTCCCTCTTTCCATTTTATAAACATTTTTTTCTTCCTTTTTAGCATGTGCTTAAGTTCTGTGTTCATCCATCCTGGTTTCCTTAAATGCTTCCTATTCTTCCCTCTTTTCGGAATTGTTAACAATTGTGCTTTGAGAATTTCATTTTTCAAGATTTCCCATGCTTCCTGGACATTTTTGTCTTTAAGGATATTCAGCCATTGGATCCCTCCAATTCTCTTTCTGAATCCCTTAAAATCTGCCTTTCTGAAATCTAACCTTGACGTCTGAGTCTTCACAGGTCTTCCTCCTCTAGTTATCCAAAATTCTAAAATAGCATGGTCGCTACCTCCTAGGGTCCCAGTCACTTTTACCTCCTCAACCATTTCCTCCCTGTTAATAAGGATTAGATCCAAGGTAGCAGATCCCCTTGTTTTCTCCCCTACCTTTTGGAAGATAAAGTTGTCAGCAAGAGAGGATAAGAATTTCCTTGACCTGTTAGTTTTGCCTGAGAGAGATTCCCAACAAATGTCTGGATAGTTGAAATCTCCCATGACAACTATGTCATATTTTTTGGAGAACTTGGCCATTTGATGCATAAAGAGTTCATCCATATGTTCAGCTTGCACAGGCGGCCTGTAGTAAATGCCTACAATGGTGTCCTTTCCATTGTTCTGTCCTTGTATTCTTACTAGAGTTGAGCGACTTTTGGTTTTTTAGGGTCGAGTTTCGTTTCGTGAAACCCGACTTTTCCAAAAGTCGGGTCGAGCAAGATCGTCCGATTATAGGGAAAAGTCGGGGTCGTCCCGAAACTCGAAACCCAATGTAAGTCAATGGGGAATAAAAGTCGGCAGTGAGAGGAGGACAGGAAACACACCTACAGTGCCCATTTGAATGCCAAAAGCATCAATTCTTCTTACTTAAGCTTGTCAACCTTAATTAACTTCATAATACAAGTTACGCACTGAAAAATGGGGGTTATTTGGCTAAAGTTGTGGGGGGGGAGGGCTGGCTCCAGGTTTTCATGTGCCCTGGGCGAAAGAGCGCCCCTTTAACACATACCACAACTCATCATGCTCCGATACGGCAGAGAAATAGCGGTATGGTACAATGAAAAATACTTCACTTTTTACATCTCATGACGAGGCCCATCTATTTCTCCATACAGAATCATTGGTCCCATATAATGTTTGAAACAGTATGTGATGAGCTCCACATAATGCTACAGTATATGTTGGTCCCCATGGATGAAGCTCCACTGTGTTATGGGCCCAAATAATGCTCCAAACATAATGGGCCCCATTTCTAATGCTCTAGTGTATAATGGGCCCTGTAAATGCTGCTCCAGTGTCTGATGTCCACCTTTGGAATGTTCCAGTGTATGGTGGGCCCCATCTATCATTCTCCAGAGTATAGTGCTCCCCAAAAATTGCTGTCCCAACATTGAAAACAATCAAATAAGTCTCCTCGCTAGGGAATCCCTGTACTAGTCTGGACTCCTCGTCGTCCCCATCTTCCATCTCACTGCACAGTATTTCAACCTTGCAAGTGCTGTGATCCTGAGCAAGCAGGGGGGGCCCACTAGTTGGCGACAGCACTGGCACAGGGCCCCTGATAGTACGGTGGTGTGTCTGATGGCGGGTGGGCCGAACCTGCACTTTCATCTGCAGCTTCCTCTTTGTCACCGTGTAAGATGGAACTGTATATGGGAAGGGTAACCTAAGTTTCATCAGGGTCAGATTCAGGCCGTGTAGCGTGCGAGGGGAATGTAGTGGTCTGGGTCAATGTACCAGCAGATTCATCGAGCAGTAGCTGGGCATCAGTGCACTTGTGTCGCCCCCAGGAGTACGGTCGCCACAGTGGCATTACCTTCCTCCTAGGGAGTGTGATGTCATGCTTGGGAGCAACGAAGGATCTCTCTAGCAGGTTAACTGATTGGGCGGCGTTATTCCCACGAGTCATGACCCTCCAAACAGCGTTCATGAAGGCAAAGTGCTTGTTTTACGTGGGCAGTATGGTTGCAAAGCTGAACCTTAAAGGAATGTCCAGAAGGGCACCACCAGGAGTGGAGCCTACGGTTTAATTCGACTCCACCTGAGAAACCTCAACCATGCAAGCTACAGAAAAGATGCACAGATTGCAAGCTTAATTCCGTTAACGAACGAGACTCCGTCATGCCCCGCGGTCCGAGTCCGGCTTACTAGAGGGACACGTGAGGCTCTGGCACATGAGATTGGCCAATAACTGGTGTGTCATGCCCTTACATGTCCGTGGCAGCATGTGCGCTACACTGAAAAGGCCAGTGTTTGTCGCTTACAGGTGAAGATAACCCGCTGAACAACGTTAGTGATGGGGATCTGTGATTACAATTATTACCCGCGAACGCTGATTTCCCAGTAAGTGCAGGTCAACCGCAGTTCCGGAATTAGGCCTAACCGTCATTCCTGAAAAAATGAAAAACTTACGTGTGCAAACCACAGGTGCTGTAGCTTGCTTAACAGCTCGCCAGCCGTTCTCAGGCCCAGTATGGATTACACGTGATTGCACAAAGGTGAGAAAGGGTAGCGTATCCCCGGATAACATGTATGGATAGCGTACACATTCAAAATATATGTCTATACATCAGGAGGCAGGCTCAGACGGTGTTAGGCCCAGTATGGCTTGCAGGTGATTGCACAAAGGTGAGAAAGGGTACCGTATCCCCGGATAACATGTATGGATAGCGTACACATTCAAAATATATGTCTATACATCAGGAGGCAGGCTCAGACGGTGTTAGGCCCAGTATGGCTTGCAGGTGATTGCACAAAGGTGAGAAAGGGTAGCGTATCCCCGGATAACATGTATGGATAGCGTACACATTCAAAATATATGTCTATACATCAGGAGGCAGGCTCAGACGGTGTTAGGCCCAGTATGGCTTGCAGGTGATTGCACAAAGGTGAGAAAGGGTACTGTATCCCCGGATAACATGTATGGATAGCGTACACATTCAAAATATATGTCTATACATCAGGAGGCAGGCTCAGACGGTGTCAGGCACAGTATGGATTTGACGGCCCAGATTACACAGCGGAGGAGCAGGGAGAGGTAAAGATTACAAATGCTGGGGCCCTGCCCAAGCAAGGGGGGCCCACTCGTGGGCGTCGGTACTGGCACTGGGCCCCTCATAGTACAGCGGTATGTCTGACGGTGGGTGTGCACCACCACCATCAGAGACAATTGATTGCACTATGAGGGACCCTGTGCCAGTGCCCACGCCCAAGAGTTGGCCTACCCACCTGTCCAGGGCAACGGCACTCGCACGATGTCGTGCGCTAGGTGGTGACCCCGGCCATGGGGGGGGAGGAAGCACAGTTAGGGAGTTTTAGAAAGTGGCATATGTTGATGTTGGACATTCAGCTGATGCAAAAGGCGAAATAGGTGAAGTCCCAGGAAGAGGTGGACCAAAGCAAGCCATTTTTCTGTCACCCTATGTGTCATCAGGGGAAGGTGGGACAAAATCCTTGGAAACCCATGCATGGTTCATTTTAATGAAGGTTAGATCATCCACATTTTGGGTTGACAGACGGGTCCTTTTTTCTGTCAGGATTGATCCAGCTGCACTGAAGACTCTTTCCGATAGCACACTTGCAGCTGGGCAAGCGAGCTCCTGTAAGGCATATTGGGCCAATTCAGGCCAGGTGTCCAGTTTAGCGGCCCAATAGTCAAAGGGGAATGACCTGTGGGAGAACATCGATATGGGAGGAAAAGTAGTTTGTAACCATAGTTGACAACTGCTGTCTCCTGTCACTTTCCATCGATGCAGTATTACCAGTTGTGTGAGCGGTATTTGAAAAATCAGTCCACAACATTGTCATGAAACCCCTGTCTCCAACTCCACTTCTGCTGTGTGCACCACGAACACCTCTGCCAAGCTGCCCCCGGCCCGTACGGCTCGTGTGAGAACCATCACCGCTGCTGTGTGCTAGGAATGCCTCAAGCAACCGATTTACCAGAGTTGCTTGTTTATTAGCCAATATTAGGTCAAGGTTCTCCTGTGGCATGATGTTTTGTAATTTGCCTTTATAGCGTGGATCCAGGATGCTGGCCAACCAGTAGTCATCATCGTTCATCATTTTGGCAATGCGGGCGTCCCTTTTTAGGATCTGCAAGGCATAATCTGACATGTGGGCCAATGTTCCCGGTGTCAATGATGCACTGCGAGTGCTGGTTGGAGGAGCACTTTCTGGCAAATCCACATCCCTCCAGTCACGCACAAACCCTGTACCAGACCTTGCCACGCCAACATTTTCACTTGCCCCACGAGATGCATCCTCCTCCCCTAAGTAATCATCCCCATCATCCTCCTCCTCCTCTTCTTCCTCCACCTTGTCCAGGAGAGGACCCTGAGCAGACAATGGCTGAATGTCATCAAGGATTCCCTCCTCCTCTTCCTCCTCATCAACATTGGCTGCAGACGCCTGCTCCTTAAGGTGCGTCAAAGTTTGCACGAGCAGACGCATAAGTGGGATGCTCATGCTTAGGATGGTGTCGTCTGCGCTTACCAGCCGTATGCATTCCTCAAAACACTGAAGGACTTTACAGAGGTCTTTCAGCTTTGACCACTGCACACCTGTCAACTCCATGTCTGCTCTCAAAGTGCCTGGCCGTGTATCCTCCCACAAATGCATTATGGCCTGCCTCTGCTCGCACAGCCGCTCCACCATGTGCAGGGTGGAGTTCCACCTTGTTGCAATGTCGATAATGAGGCGGTGGTTGGGAAGGTGGAGCAATCGCTGCAGCTTCTGCATACGAACGGAGAGTACAGGCGACCGGCGGATGTGCGCGCACAGTCTTCGCACCTTCTGGAGTAGGGCTGTTAACTCCGGATAATTTTTGAGCAAGCACTGCACCACCAGGTTCAAGGTGTGAGCCAAGCAAGGTATGTGGCTGAGTTTTGAAAGGGCTATGGCTGCCACAAAATTACGGCCGTTATCACTAACTACCTTGCCTGCCTCAAGATGTAAACTGCCCAGCCATGACTCAGTTTGTCGCTTCAAGTACTCGGCCAGCACCTCGGCGGTGTGTCTGTTGCCCAAACACATCATCTGCAACACAGCCTGCTGACGCTTTCCACTAGCTGCTCGATAGGGGGACACATCATGTGCAACAGTGGCAGCTGCAGATGGAGTGCTCGTACGACTGCGCTCTGTGGACGAGCTTTCGCTTCTGGAGGAGGAGGAGGAGGGTCGAACGCCTACAGCCAACTGTTTCCTATACCGTGGGCTAGGCAGCACTGTCCCACCACCGCTGTCCCCTGTGGACCCTGCATCCACCACATTAACCCAGTGCGCAGTGATGGACACGTAACGGCCCTGGCCATGCCGACTGGACCATGCATCAGTTGTGAGGTGCACCTTTCCGCTCACTGACTGCTTGAGTGCATGGACAATGCGGTCTTTCACATGATGGTGGAGGGCTGGGATGGCTTTGCGAGAGAAGAAGTGGTGACTGGGTAGGTCATAGCGTGGTACTGTATAGGCCATGAGTTCGCGGAAAGCTGGGAAGGGCATCATCTCAAACGAGATTAGTTTGGCAATGTGGGCGTTCAAACCCAGTGTACGCGGATGAGAGACTGAGTACTTTCTTGACCTACTCATAGTATCTGGTAGGGTGAGCTGGACTTGAGAGCTGCATATGGTGGAAGTAGCGGTGGACAGGGCGGACTGAGAGAGGGTTGATGATGGTGATGGAGTTGTTGTTCTTTCTGATGGCCTAGAATCAGTCTTTTGTTGATATAACAGTGGGATTCCCTGACTGCTGTGGCCTTGCAACGACACCTCAACATTTGCTGCTGTACTAACAGGTGGGCTTACAGTGGGGGAAACAATGTAGCGTTGCTGACTACTTTCGTTGTGATCAGTTGCACATGTGGCACTTGAGGTTTGGTGTTGTGTCCACGCTTGCAAGTGCATGCTGGTTAAATGTCTAAGCATGCAACTGGTATTCAAATTTTTCAGATTTTTCCCTCGGCTAAAGGTCTTTGCGCACTTCTTACAGATAACCTTGGCCTGATCATGAGGATTTTGTTCAAAAAAGTGCCACACTGCACTCTTCCTACTTTGGCAGACATTTTGCGGCCTAGCACGCTGTGATCTTTTGACCCTCTGGACAAGCTGTCCAGCAACTCTTTTGATGTTTGGAACCTGTCTTTGGAGTGCTCCGGGCCTGCCAGATAACAGCTGTTGCGATGTCGATGTCTGCTGTGGATGCTCCTCATCTGAGCTATTGGAAGCAGCACCCTCTTCCCCCAATGGATGCCAATCTGGGTCAACAATTGGGTCATCCATCACCTCCTCTTCTATGTCATGTGCACCTTCCTCTGTGTCACCGTGTATCGTGGTATAGTGTGCGGGAAGGGGCATCTGAGTCTCATCAGGGTCAGAATCTGGCTCTGTACACTGCGAGGACAATGTAGTGCTCTGAGTGAATGTACCAGCAGAATCATCCATCAGCGGCTGTGCATCAGTGCACTCCATGTCAGATTCATCTTGGCCTGGGTAATTCACCATTTCACTTGATAATCCAGGCATGGTATGTGAAAACAGCTCCATGGAGTAATCAGTACTATGGCCTGCGTCATCCTTCAATCTTGGTTGGGGTGAAGGACACAAGGAAAGGAGTGGTTCATGAACATGAGCCTCCAATGACGACTCAGTGCTTTTACTTTTTACAACTGAAGAAGAGGAGGCGATAGAGCTGGAGGCTGAGTCAGCAATGTAAGAAAAAACTTTTTCCTGATGCTCTGGCTTTAAAAGCGGTTTGCCAACTCCTAGATAACTAAGCGTTCGAGGCCTTATGTAGCCAGACGATGACGCAGGCTCAACACCTCCTGCATTCGGTCCTATTTTGCTCTTGCCACTACCATCAGATCCACCACCAACACCATCATTACCAGCTGCCAACCCCTGCCCAATTCCACGGCCTCTTCCACCAGACTTCCTCATTTTTGGTAGAAATGTAGACAAAATCCAGCAAAGTATATAGTAATGTAAAACAAGGTACAAGGTGTCTATAGGACAGGGGAGATTTTGAATTTCTGCAGACACTTGTGGACACTGCACACTTTTGGATTGTGTGAGGCCCACTGAATATCTGAGCGCTCTGTCACAGGCTCGATGGCAGAGCTGTGACCAAAGTCACTAGAGGATAAGGGAGATTTTTAATTTCTGCACACACTTGTGGACACTGGACACTTATGGATTGTGTGAGGCCCACTGAATATCTGAGCGCTCTGTCACAGGCTCGATGGCAGAGCTGTGACCAAAGTCACTAGAGGATAAGGGAGATTTTGAATTTGTGCACACACTTGTGGACACTGGACACTTATGGATTGTGTGAGGCCCACTGAATATCTGAGCGCTCTGTCACAGGCTCGATGGCAGAGCTGTGACCAAAGTCACTAGAGGATAAGGGAGATTTTGAATTTCTGCACACACTTGTGGACACTGGACACATATGGATTGTGTGAGGCCCACTGAATATCTGAGCGCTCTGTCACAGGCTCGATGGCAGAGCTGTGACCAAAGTCACTAGAGGATAAGGGAGATTTTGAATTTGTGCACACACTTGTGGACACTGGACACTTATGGATTGTGTGAGGCCCACTGAATATCTGATCGCTCTGTCACAGGCTCGATGGCAGAGCTGTGACCAAAGTCACTAGAGGATAAGGGAGATTTTTAATTTCTGCACACACTTGTGGACACTGGACACTTATGGATTGTGTGAGGCCCACTGAATATCTGAGCGCTCTGTCACAGACTCGATGGCAGAGCTGTGACCAAAGTCACTAGAGGATAAGGGAGATTTTTCATTTCTGCACACACTTGTGGACACTGGACACTTATGGATTGTGTGAGGCCCACTGAATATCTGAGCGCTCTGTCACAGGCTCGATGGCAGAGCTGTGACCAAAGTCACTAGAGGATAAGGGAGATTTTGAATTTGTGCACACACTTGTGGACACTGGACACTTATGGATTGTGTGAGGCCCACTGAATATCTGAGCGCTCTGTCACAGGCTCGATGGCAGAGCTGTGACCAAAGTCACTAGAGGATAAGGGAGATTTTGAATTTGTGCACACACTTGTGGACACTGGACACTTATGGATTGTGTGAGGCCCACTGAATATCTGAGCGCTCTGTCACAGGCTCGATGGCAGAGCTGTGACCAAAGTCACTAGAGGATAAGGGAGATTTTTAATTTCTGCACACACTTGTGGACACTGGACACTTATGGATTGTGTGAGGCCCACTGAATATCTGAGCGCTCTGTCACAGGCTCGATGGCAGAGCTGTGACCAAAGTCACTAGAGGATAAGGGAGATTTTGAATTTCTGCACACACTTGTGGACACTGGACACTTATGGATTGTGTGAGGCCCACTGAATATCTGAGCGCTCTGTCACAGGCTCGATGGCAGAGCTGTGACCAAAGTCACTAGAAGATAAGGGAGATTTTGAATTTCTGCACACACTTGTGGACACTGGACACTTATGGATTGTGTGAGGCCCACTGAATATCTGAGCGCTCTGTCACAGGCTCGATGGCAGAGCTGTGACCAAAGTCACTAGAGGATAAGGGAGATTTTGAATTTGTGCACACACTTGTGGACACTGGACACTTATGGATTGTGTGAGGCCCACTGAATATCTGAGCGCTCTGTCACAGGCTCGATGGCAGAGCTGTGACCAAAGTCACTAGAGGATAAGATTTTGAATTTGTGCACACACTTGTGGACACTGGACACTTATGGATTGTGTGAGGCCCACTGAATATCTGAGCGCTATGTCACAGGCAGAAATTGGCTAGTGTATCACAAACTACAAGGTGTATGTAGAATTGGGCAGAATAGGAATCTCCCTAGAGTGCAGGTCTGTAAGAACGGAACATGTCCTCGACTTATTGTCACAGAGTGACACACTGATAGCTTCACTGTGGCTGTGATAACAGCCGTTACACGGTACTGTGTGAGGAGCATACACCGCTGTATGGTGTGAAAAAATGCACGCTCAGTACCTCAGCAGGACAAAAAAAAAAAATTGGGATTGCTTTTAAAAAAGCAGTTTGCGGAGCAGTGGGTAAACAGCAATGCAGGAATGTCAGGAAGCCTTAGAAGGCAGCCCAACAACCAACACCACTGATACACCACTATATAGCCTCCCCTTGCACTGCACAGTGACTGGTGTGTTGTACAGGCAAAATCGCTAGCAGCAGAAGCAGTTTTTTTTTCTTCTTCTCAGCAGGACAAAAAAAAAAATTGGGATTGCTTTTAAAAAAGCAGTTTGCGGAGCAGTGGGTAAACAGCAATGCAGGAATGTCAGGAAGCCTTAGAAGGCAGCCCAACAACCAACACCACTGATACACCACTATATAGCCTCCCCTTGCACTGCACAGTGACTGGTGTGTTGTACAGGCAAAATCGCTAGCAGCAGAAGCAGTTTTTTTTTCTTCTTCTCAGCAGGACAAAAAAAAAAATTGGGATTGCTTTTAAAAAAGCAGTTTGCGGAGCAGTGGGTAAACAGCAATGAAGGAATGTCAGGAAGCCTTAGAAGGCAGCCCAACAACCAACACCACTGATACACCACTATATAGCCTCCCCTTGCACTGCACACACAGTGACTGGTGTGTTGTACAGGCAAAATCGCTAGCAGCAGAAGCAGTTTTTGGTGTCTTCTTCCCTGCCTAACGCTCTCCCTACAAAATCAGCAGCAGCAGCAGCTCTCTCTATTCTGAGATCAGCATGAGTAACATGGCAGTCGGCGTGCACGCCCTTTTATACCCCCTGTGACGCCCACCAAAGCAAGCCAATCACTTGCATGCCCTTCTGAAAGATGGTGGTGACCCGTGCCTATGTCATCACGTTGCCCACAGTGTCCATGGATCCTGATTGGCTGAAAAAGAGCGCAAAACAAACTTTTGAAACGCGACTTTGGCGCGTAAGTCGCCGACCTCGTGGCCGACCTCATCCTAGGGTCGGGTTTCGTTTCATGAAACCCGACTTTGCCAAAAGTCGGCGACTTTTGAAATTTTTTGACTTCTGCCGATCTTAGTATAGGGAGAGGTTGCTGCTGATTCTGTAGGGAGAGCGTTAGGCAGGGAAGAAGACAAAAAAACTGCTTCTGCTGCTAGCGATTTGGCCTGCACAACACACCAGTCACTGTGTGTGCAGTGCAAGGGGAGTTTATATAGTGGTGTATCAGTGGTGTTGGTTGTTGGGCTGCCTTTTAAGGCTTCCTGACAGGCTGGCATTGCTGTTTACCCATTGCTCCGCAAACTGCTTTTTTAAAAGCAATCCCAATTTTTTTTTTTTGTCCTGCTGAGAAGAAAAAAAAACTGCTTCTGCTGCTAGCAATTTGGCCTGCACAACACACCAGTCACTGTGTGTGCAGTGCAAGGGGAGGCTATATAGTGGTGTATCAGTGGTGTTGGTTGTTGGGCTGCCTTTTAAGGCTTCCTGACAGGCTGGCATTGCTGTTTACCCACTGCTCCGCAAACTGCTTTTTTAAAAGCAATCCAATCTCCCTTATCCTCTAGTCACTTTTGTCACAGCAGTGCCATCGAGCCTGTCACATAGCGCTCAGATATCAGTGGGCCTCACACAATCCAAAAGTGTCCAGTGTCCAAAAGTGTGTGCAGAGATTCAAAATCTCCCTTATCCTCTAGTCACTTTTGTCACAGCTGTGCCATCGAGCCTGTCACATAGCGCTCAGATATTCATTGGGCCTCACACAATCCAAAAGTGTCCAGTGTCCAAAAGTGTGTGCAGAGATTCAAAATCTCCCTTATCCTCTAGTCACTTTTGTCACAGCTGTGCCATCGAGCCTGTCACATAGCGCTCAGATATTCATTGGGCCTCACACAATCCAAAAGTGTCCAGTGTCCAAAAGTGTGTGCAGAGATTCAAAATCTCCCTTATCCTCTAGTCACTTTTGTCACAGCTGTGCCATCGAGCCTGTCACATAGCGCTCAGATATTCATTGGGCCTCACACAATCCAAAAGTGTCCACTGTCCACAAGTGTGTGCAGAAATTCAAAATCTCCCTTATCCTCTAGTCACTTTTGTCACAGCTGTGCCATCGAGCCTGTCACATAGCGCTCAGATATCAGTGGGCCTCACACAATCCAAAAGTGTCCACTGTCCACAAGTGTGTGCAGAAATTCAAAATCTCCCTTATCCTCTAGTCACTTTTGTCACAGCTGTGCCATCGAGCCTGTCACATAGCGCTCAGATATCAGTGGGCCTCACACAATCCAAAAGTGTCCAGTGTCCAAAAGTGTGTGCAGAGATTCAAAATCTCCCTTATCCTCTAGTCACTTTTGTCACAGCTGTGCCATCGAGCCTGTCACATAGCGCTCAGATATTCATTGGGCCTCACACAATCCAAAAGTGTCCAGTGTCCAAAAGTGTGTGCAGAAATTCAAAATCTCCCTTATCCTCTAGTCACTTTTGTCACAGCTGTGCCATCGAGCCTGTCACATAGAGCTCAGATATCAGTGGGCCTCACACAATCCAAAAGTGTCCACTGTCCACAAGTGTGTGCAGAAATTCAAAATCTCCCTTATCCTCTAGTCACTTTTGTCACAGCAGTGCCATCGAGCCTGTCACATAGCGCTCAGATATCAGTGGGCCTCACACAATCCAAAAGTGTCCACTGTCCACAAGTGTGTGCAGAAATTCAAAATCTCCCTTATCCTCTAGTCACTTTTGTCACAGCAGTGCCATCGAGCCTGTCACATAGCGCTCAGATATCAGTGGGCCTCACACAATCCAAAAGTGTCCACTGTCCACAAGTGTGTGCAGAAATTCAAAATCTCCCTTATCCTCTAGTCACTTTTGTCACAGCAGTGCCATCGAGCCTGTCACATAGCGCTCAGATATCAGTGGGCCTCACACATTCCAAAAGTGTCCACTGTCCACAAGTGTGTGCAGAAATTCAAAATCTCCCTTATCCTCTAGTCACTTTTGTCACAGCAGTGCCATCGAGCCTGTCACATAGCGCTCAGATATCAGTGGGCCTCACACAATCCAAAAGTGTCCACTGTCCACAAGTGTGTGCAGAAATTCAAAATCTCCCTTATCCTCTAGTCACTTTTGTCACAGCTGTGCCATCGAGCCTGTCACATAGCGCTCAGATATTCATTGGGCCTCACACAATCCAAAAGTGTCCAGTGTCCAAAAGTGTGTGCAGAGATTCAAAATCTCCCTTATCCTCTAGTCACTTTTGTCACAGCTGTGCCATCGAGCCTGTCACATAGCGCTCAGATATTCATTGGGCCTCACACAATCCAAAAGTGTCCAGTGTCCAAAAGTGTGTGCAGAGATTCAAAATCTCCCTTATCCTCTAGTCACTTTTGTCACAGCTGTGCCATCGAGCCTGTCACATAGCGCTCAGATATTCATTGGGCCTCACACAATCCAAAAGTGTCCACTGTCCACAAGTGTGTGCAGAAATTCAAAATCTCCCTTATCCTCTAGTCACTTTTGTCACAGCTGTGCCATCGAGCCTGTCACATAGCGCTCAGATATCAGTGGGCCTCACACAATCCAAAAGTGTCCACTGTCCACAAGTGTGTGCAGAAATTCAAAATCTCCCTTATCCTCTAGTCACTTTTGTCACAGCTGTGCCATCGAGCCTGTCACATAGTGCTCAGATATCAGTGGGCCTCACACAATCCAAAAGTGTCCAGTGTCCAAAAGTGTGTGCAGAGATTCAAAATCTCCCTTATCCTCTAGTCACTTTTGTCACAGCTGTGCCATCGAGCCTGTCACATAGCGCTCAGATATTCATTGGGCCTCACACAATCCAAAAGTGTCCACTGTCCGCAAGTGTGTGCAGAAATTCAAAATCTCCCTTATCCTCTAGTCACTTTTGTCACAGCAGTGCCATCGAGCCTGTCACATAGCGCTCAGATATCAGTGGGCCTCACACAATCCAAAAGTGTCCACTGTCCACAAGTGTGTGCAGAAATTCAAAATCTCCCTTATCCTCTAGTCACTTTTGTCACAGCAGTGCCATCGAGCCTGTCACATAGCGCTCAGATATCAGTGGGCCTCACACAATCCAAAAGTGTCCAGTGTCCAAAAGTGTGTGCAGAGATTCAAAATCTCCCTTATCCTCTAGTCACTTTTGTCACAGCAGTGCCATCGAGCCTGTCACATAGCGCTCAGATATCAGTGGGCCTCACACAATCCAAAAGTGTCCAGTGTCCAAAAGTGTGTGCAGAAATTCAAAATCTCCCCTGTGTCCTATAGACACCTTGTACCTTGTTTTACATTACTATATAGTTTGTTGGATTTTGTCTACATTTCTACCAAAAATGAGGAAGGCTGGTGGAAGAGGCCGTGGAATTGGGCGGGGGTTGGCAGCTGGTAATGATGGTGTTGGTGGTGGATCTGATGGTAGTGGCAAGAGCAAAATAGGACCGAATGCAGGAGGTGCTGACCCTGCGTCATCGTCTGGCTACATAAGGCCTCGAACGCTTAGTTTTCTAGGATTTGGCAAACCGCTTTTAAAGCCAGAGCATCAGGAAAAAGTTTTGTCTTACATTGCTGACAGCCTCCAGCTCTATCGCCTCCTCTTCTTCAGTTGTAAAAAGTAAAAGCACTGAGTCGTCATTGGAGGCTCATGTTCATGAACCACACCTTTCCTTGTGTCCTTCACCCCAACCAAGATTGAAGGATGACGCAGGCCATACTACTGATTACTCCATGGAGCTGTTTTCACATACCATGCCTGGATTATCAAGTGAAATGGTGAATTACCCAGGCCAAGATGAATCTGACATGGAGTGCACTGATGCACAGCCGCTGATGGATGATTCTGCTGGTACATTCACTCAGAGCACTACATTGTCCTCGCAGTGTACAGAGCCAGATTCTGACCCTGATGAGACTCAGGTGCCCCTTCCCGCACACTATACCACGATACACGGTGACACAGAGGAAGGTGCACATGACATAGAAGAGGAGGTGATGGATGACCCAGTTGTTGACCCAGATTGGCATCCATTGGGGGAAGAGGGTGCTGCTTCCAATAGCTCAGATGAGGAACATCCACAGCAGACATCGACATCACAACAGCTGTTATCTGGCAGGCCCGGAGCACTCCAAAGACAGGTTCCAAACATCAAAAGAGTTGCTGGACAGCTTGTCCAGAGGGTCAAAAGATCACAGCGTGCTAGGCCGCAAAATGTCTGCCAAAGTAGGAAGAGTGCAGTGTGGCACTTTTTTGAACAAAATCCTCATGATCAGGCCAAGGTTATCTGTAAGAAGTGCGCAAAGACCTTTAGCCGAGGGAAAAATCTGAAAAATTTGAATACCAGTTGCATGCTTAGACATTTAACCAGCATGCACTTGCAGGCGTGGACACAACACCAAACCTCAAGTGCCACATGTGCAACTGATCACAACGAAAGTAGTCAGCAACGCTACATTGTTTCCCCCACTGTAAGCCCACCTGTTAGTACAGCAGCAAATGTTGAGGTGTCGTTGCAAGGCCACAGCAGTCAGGGAATCCCACTGTTATATCAATGAAAGACTGATTCTAGGCCATCAGAAAGAACAACAACTCCATCACCATCATCAACCCTCTCTCAGTCCACCCTGTCCACCGCTACTTCCACCATATGCAGCTCTCAAGTCCAGCTCACCCTCCCAGATACTATGAGTAGGTCAAGAAAGTACTCAGTCTCTCATCCGCGTACACTGGGTTTGAACGCCCACATTGCCAAACTAATCTCGTTTGAGATGATGCCCTTTCGGTTGGTGGAAAGCACAGCTTTCCGCGAACTCATGGCCTATGCAGTACCACGCTATGACCTACCCAGTCACCACTTCTTCTCTTGCAAAGCCATCCCAGCCCTCCACCATCATGTGAAAGACCGCATTGCCCATGCACTCAAGCAGTCAGTGAGCGGAAAGGTGCACCTCACAACTGATGCATGGTCCAGTCGGCATGGCCAGGGCCGTTACGTGTCCATCACTGCGCACTGGGTTAATGTGGTGGATGCAGGGTCCACAGGGGACAGCGGTGGTGGGACAGTGCTGCCTAGCCCACGGTATAGGAAACAGTTGGCTGTAGGCATTCGACCCTCCTCCTCCTCCTCCTCCAGAAGCGAAAGCTCGTCCACAGAGCGCAGTCGTACGAGCACTCCATCTGCAGCTGCCACTGTTGCACACGATGTGTCCCCCTATCGAGCAGCTAGTGGAAAGCATCAGCAGGCTGTGTTGCAGATGATGTGTTTGGGCAACAGACACACCGCCGAGGTGCTGGCCGAGTACTTGAAGCGACAAACTGAGTCATGGCTGGGCAGTGTACATCTTGAGGCAGGCAAGGTAGTTAGTGATAACGGCCGTAATTTTGTGGCAGCCATAGCCCTTTCAAAACTCAGCCACATACCTTGCTTGGCTCACACCTTGAACCTGGTGGTGCAGTGCTTGCTCAAAAATTATCCGGAGTTAACAGCCCTGCTCCATAAGGTGCGAAGACTGTGCGCGCACATCCGCCGGTCGCCTGTACACTCCGTTCGTATGCAGAAGTTGCAGCGATTGCTCCACCTTCCCAACCACCGCCTCATTATCGACATTGCAACAAGGTGGAACTCCACGCATGGGTTTCCAAGGATTTTGTCCCACCTTCCCCTGATGACACATAGGGTGACAGAAAAATGGCTTGCTTTGGTCCACCTCTTCCTGGTACTTCACCTATTTCGCCTTTTGCATCAGCTGAATGTCCAACATCAACATATGCCACTTTCTAAAACTCCCTAACTGTGCTGCCTCCCCCCCCATGGCCGGGGTCACCACCTAGCGCACGACACCATGCGAGTGCCGTTGCCCTGGACAGGTGGGTAGGCCGACTCTTGGGCGCGGGCACTGGCACAGGGTCCCTCATAGTGCAATCAAGTGTCTCTGATGGTGGTGGTGCACACCCGCCGTCAGACACACCGCTGTACTATGAGGGGCCCAGTGCCAGTACCGACGCCCACGAGTGGCCCCCCTTGCTTGGGCAGGGCCCCAGCATTTGCAATCTTTACCTCTCCCTGCTCCTCCGCTGTGTAATCTGGGCCGTCAAATCCATACTGTGCCTGACACCGTCTGAGCCTGCCTCCTGAGACATATATTTTGAATGTGTACGCTATCCATACATGTTATCCAGGGATACGGTACCCTTTCTAACCTTTGTGCAATCACGTGCAATCCATACTGGGCCTAACACCGTCTGAGCCTGCCTCCTGAGACATATATTTTGAATGTGTACGCTATCCATACATGTTATCTGGGGATACGGTACCCTTTTTTCTCACCTTTGTGCAATCACGTGTAATCCATACTGGGCGTGAGAACGGCTGGCGAGCTGTTAAGCAAGCTACAGCACCTGTCCAGACAAGTACAGGGATTCCCTAGCGAGGAGACTTATTTGATTGTTTTCAATGTTAGGACAGCAATTTTTGGGGAGCACTATACTCTGGAGAATGATAGATGGGGCCCACCATACACTGGAACATTCCAAAGGTGGACATCAGACACTGGAGCAGCATTTACAGGGCCCATTATACACTAGAGCATTAGAAATGGGGCCCATTATGTTTGGAGCATTATTTGGGCCCATAAGATAGTGGAGCTTCATCCATGGGGACCAACATATACTGTAGCATTATGTGGAGCTCATCATATACTGTTTCAAACATTATATGGGACCAATGATTCTGTATGGAGAAATAGATGGGCCTCGTCATGAGATGTAAAAAGTGAGGTATTTTTCATTGTACTATACCGCTATTTCTCTGCTGTATCGGAGCATGATGAGTTGTGGTATGTGTTAAAGGGGCGCTCTTTCGCCCAGGGCACATGAAAACCTGGAGCCAGCCCCCCCCCCCACAGTTTGTAGCCAAATAACCCCCATTTTTCAGTGTGTAACTTGTATTATGAAGTTAATTAAGGTTGACAAGCTTAAAAAAGAAGAATTGATGCTTTTGGCATTCAAATGGGCACTGTAGGTGTGTTTCCTGTCCTCCTCTCACTGCCGACTTTTATTCCCCATTGACTTACATTGGGTTTCGTGTTTCGGGACGACCCCGACTTTTCCCTATAATCGGACGATCTTGCTCGACCCGACTTTTGGAAAAGTCGGGTTTCACGAAACGAAACGCGACCCTAAAAAACCAAAAGTCGCTCAACTCTACTCCTTACAAGTGTAGCAAGGCGACTTCCAAATACATGTTTTCCAGTCTTCGTAAGGTGCACCCCATCTCTAGCAAGTAGTCCATCGTAAAGGTAATTCACTCCGTGATCCATAAATCCAAATCGTTGCTGACGGCACCATCGGCGTAGCCAGTTGTTCACCTGCAGAATCTTATTCCACCTCCTTGTTCCATGGCCATCCACTGGGAGGATGGAAGAGAAGACCACCTGCGCTCCCAGTTCTTTCACTTTCTTGCCTAAGTCTTCAAAGTCTCTGCAGATGGTTTCCAGGTCATTTCTTGCGGTGTCATTTGTCCCCACATGTAGTAGCAGGAATGGGTAGTCATCTGTAGGTCTGAAGAGTCCTGATATCCTGTCAGACACATCTTTAATTTTTGCACCTGGAAGACAGCACATTTCTCTTGAAGTTATATCCAGTCTGCAGATAGCAGCCTCTGTTCCTCTCAGCAGGGAATCCCCCATGACCACCACTCTCCGTTTTTTCTTCACAACATTTTTCTTTCTCCATCCAGGAGGACTCTGAGGGCGTACAAGGTTGCTGTTTGTTGGCAAAGTCTTATCCTGATGTGTTTCTTCATCATTTTCCTGCGTGAGAGCCTGGTACTGGTTCCTGAGCAGTATGGGTGCTGACTGCCTCCTGATCCTCCTGCTTTTCTGGGTCACAAAATCTCCATTACTCTGTTTCTTCAGGTGCACTTCGAATTTCTTCTCTTTCTGTAACATGAAGAGATAATTATGCTCTGTCCAAGAACTCTTCACCTACCTTAATGATCTTCAACGTAGCTAACCTCTCTTCGAGATTTTGCAACTTTTCCTCCAACAGGGACACAAGCTTGCATTTGTGGCATGTGAAGTTTGGCTTTTCCACTGGTAAGTCTGTGAACATGTAGCAAGAAATGCAGCTCACCAAATGGCTCCTGGCCTCTTCCATATTGAGATTTCTTAAAAACGATGAAAGATGAGCCAAAATTCACTGGGAATATGCAAATGATCTCCTCAAGACTCTTCCCCTGGTTTTCCGATTTCCTCTTTTCAGCTGCAACGGCCAAAACCCAGTGATCGTTGAGCTCGCGGAGACTCTTCACTTATCCCAGAAGGCACTGGGAATATGCAAATGATCTCCTCAAGACTCTTCCCCTGGTTTTCCGATTTCCTCTTTTCAGCTGCAACGGCCAAAACCCAGTGATCATTGAGCTCGCGGAGACTCTTCACTTATCCCAGAAGGCACTGGGAATATGCAAATGATCTCCTCAAGACTCTTCCCCCTTCTAGGGCCTCAATCAGATTTCTGTGCTGCAAGTACATGTTCTATCTGTGTTTTTTCATGGAAACATCATCTACCTAATATAGTCTAGAGGGCGGTTCATATATCCGTGTGTTTTTCGCTGACCATGTGTTTGAGCAAAACTCACAAAGACATGTCTTTTCCGGTATCATGGATGAAAAGTGCCAATACAAGTTCATGGGTCTGTGAAAAACACATACAGAAGATACTGTCTGTATATAACATTGTAAAGTATAGGAGAAGCTTTATAAATGTATTTATTGATTCATCGATCTGTGAAAAACACTGATGACTGATGGTAAAAAAGAACACATGGACCAAACACAGGTGACACTGAGAGTAAAAACGGACACACTGACCCAACACTGATACTACACACTGACCTAAAACAGTGATGACACCAGTATCATTTTTTAACACGTGTTTAACCACAAACCTGTGAATGAGGCCTAAGATGGGTTATATGTTGGAGCAGGGTGTTTATATTTATACATATAAATAAAATTTTAATTTTTTCAAATTAAATAGAAATTAAATAGAAAAATATTAAACTTTCACCTTCTGACCCGTGCTCTGTATTCTGTTGGGAATTAGACATGGCTATATGAGAGTCCATTGTATTTTTGTTTTCCTTCCCTTTTTCAGAGTACCAACTTTTTTGAATTGGGGTAGTTCTAAAACAAAAATATTATATAACTTGATCACAGTAATTATACTGACACAAAAAGCTAATATGTTAACGATACTGTATAGTTAATGCCATAAAAAAATAATAATTACAGATTTTTTTCCTGAGAACCTGCTACCTCCCAGTAAACAGACTTAAAAATGTGATGAAAATGTAATTCACACTCCAAAATGAAATCATTAAATACTACACATCTTTCTCGAAAATGTAAGGCCTCGTAAAGCTGACTCTCTGACTTTTATTAGTGCAATATTAGTAACCCATAAAAGATACACTAATTTGACATTTCTAAAAATCAAAATAAGGGCAAAAAAAGTTATTTCTGCTTCACAATGAACCCTGCAAAAATTTTAAAACAATAACGCTTTTTTTCACATTTTGCCTAAGAAAGATAAAATGTAATCAATAAATTGTATGCGCCCTAAAATGATGCAATTGAAAAATAGAGCTTGTCTTGCAAAAAAAGCTTCATATGGCTACATCAATGAAAATATAAAAAAGATATGACTTTTATAAAAGAAAACCTTTGCGTCCCTGAGGCCCAAAATAGCCCCCACTTAAAGCGGTTAAATAAATCCAATTAAACACAGTAGATTAAAATTTGATCTCTTTAAGAGCTATTAACATAATTTTAGTACAGGCAGAAATAATCCGTTTTGAAAATCCCTCTTCTGTGGACAGCTATGATTAAACCTGGAGAGGTGCAATCACTTAACACATTGGAATACATTGGGTGGTCAGTTGGGATTAATCTTTTAATCTTTTCAGTTTTTTTAAGTTATTCATTGTTTAACAATTTAAAGGATTGTTGGGGCTTATGATATGGATGATCTTTCCCTGTCTACACAATGAACTAACCAGAAACAGAACAACTTTATTCCCTTTTCTAGTGGCTCTTGCCAAGAACTTCAACTTAGCTCCTACTGAGCTAAATAAAAGTTGAGATTTAAAATCCACTACGCAGTAATTGGTACCGTGCTGTTCCAGCTTCAGTTACTTTTTAAATTTGTCCACTTCTGAAGCTGAAAACAGCTGTTCGAGAGGCTGCCGTTCGTGAGACCCACACCGATCTAAAATTGATGACCTATCCGAAGGAGAGGACATAAATATCCTAAACTCAGATAAATCCTTTAAAAAGTAAATTAAGCACCAAATAATATTTCCATTCACTGGTGACCCATTCATACAATGTACAAAGTTTCACGGTATAGACACAAAGTTGGGTTCCAATTCATCAAGACTGATGAGTTTTGTCTGCCAGTCTTGATGAACAGTATGCTGTAGTAAGATGTGCCGCATAATGAATTTGGCACATCTTCTGGCTACTCAATGCCACCACAAGAAATGTACTCCAGTCATGGTGGTGCAAGCTACGTTAAATTTGGCAGCTGTACCTCCCTCCTCGCGAAGCTCTACCCAATTTTCATAAAGACTGTGGAACTGGCTTGGCTCATTATAAAAACTCGGGAGTTGAGCAAAAGTCAAAATTTTAAATCATTGTATGTCTGAAGTCTAGCAGAAATTGTTGGATGAATTGGCACCACAGCGTAGAAAAATAAAATTAATATAAATGACTACCTGTAGCCACCGCTATAAAAAGCCTTTAAATTTCATGTGGTAAGCTCCTAGTCTTCCCTTAGTGACAGCTGTAAGTAGACAGGCATTCAATGTTTAACTTTATCTCTATATGGGAATTTGTAAATGAGTGTTAGAAAACTGAAGATCCAACCACTAAAAATAAATTTTGCTCTTCATGCACATAGAAGATCAGTAGGTATTCCTATTAAGTGACTAACACCCTTACCTCTATGCCAGATAAACATCAATCACTAAGCAAGTGCGTCCACTGGACTCTTAGATAGCCCTACAACCTGCTTCACACAAATAATATTGCATGTACAAGACCCCTCACCTTTATGTTTTAACATCGGTATACTACTAATAGCATGCATTATGGCTAGTGTAGTGACTTGACTCCTTGACACTTTAACCCCTTCATGACATTGCGATTTTCAGTTTTTGTTTTTTATCCCCTTCTTCCCAAAGACATAACTGTCAATATAGCCATATGAGGGCTTTTTTTCGGGACGAGTTGTAATTTTGAACTACACCACTGATTTTGGAAAAACAGGAAGAACATTCCAAGTGTGGTGAAATTGCGAAAAAAGTGCAATTCCACAACTGTTTTCTTTATTTACCATGTTCACTAAATGCTAAAACTGACCTGCCATTATTATTCTCCAGATCATTATGAGTCTGCAGATACCAAAAATATTGTATATAGGTACTGTTTTTCCAAAGTTTGTAAGGATAAATAAAATGGTACTGTTTTCCGATTGCCGTAGCCTCTCCATTTTTCAGGATCTATGGCTGGGTGAGGGCTTATTTTTTGTGTGCTGAGCTGATGTTATTACTCAAATCATTTTGAATTAGATATGATGTTTTGATTGCTTATTGAATGTTATTGCAATGTTGAGACAACCAATAAAAACGTAATTCTGGTGTTTTGATTTTTTTCTTGGTACGCTGTTTACCGAGCAGATTAATTTTTCTTTCTATAAGAAAAAAGGAAGAATGTTGGCTCCATTAATGAACTCTCCCTTCCAGGCAGTTGACTTGTAAGAAAAAAAAATGACTCAATAGGACATCAGGTGCATAAATACAAACACGGCAGGCTTCACATAGAAAGAGAAACCAAACAGAGAACCACAAGAAAGTTTTACCAAAAATTATTCAAATATTTATTCAATCCATATAAAGCATTAGTGCAACAATGGTATCAGTAGGGACAACAATACAAATAAAAATCTGCATAAAACTTCATGGTGTAATGTGAATACAATGTAAAATGCACAGAGTAAATTGCATATGGGCAACAATGATATTCCAAATACTATGCCAAATTGAATGCCAATCAAATATATGGAGCAATATAATGCTTCACAGCATATCTGTTATCACTTAAGTAAGGTGCATGTGCAGAGTAGATATAAGGTGCTCTGAGAATGCAATAGTTGCCCAAATGTAAAAATTCATGCTTGTGCTAGTAAAGGGTTAAATAGATATACCTGAAGGCGGCAAACACCCCGACGCGCGTTTCGCACTGAGCTTTATCCAGGGGAGGTGTGCATATATTTGAATAATTTTTGGTAAAACTTCCTTGTGGTTCTCTGTTCGGTTTTTGTATTGATTTTTGAAGTACCAATCTCTAGGCATATATTAACCCCTTCACCCCCAAGGGTGGTTTGCACGTTCATGACCGGGCCAATTTTTACAATTCTGACCACTGTACCTTTATGAGGTCATAACTCTGGAACGCTTCCATTGATCCCGGTGATTCTGACATTGTTTTCTCGTGACATATTGTACTTCATGTTAGTGGTAAAATTTCATTCAAATAACTTGCGTTTATTTGTGAAAAAAATGGAAATTTGGCAAAAATTGTGAAAATTTCGCAATTTTCCAACTTTGAATTTTTATGCCCTTAAATCACAGAGATACGGCACACAAAAAACTTGATAAGTAACATTTCCCACATGTTTACTTTACATCAGCACAATTTTGGAACCAAAATTTTTTTTTGTTAGGAAGTTATAAGGGTTAAAAGTTGACCAGCGATTTCTCATTTTTACAACACCATTTTATTTTTAGGACCACATCACATTTGAAGCCACTTTGAGGGGTCTAAATGATAGAAAATACCCAAAAGTGACACCATTCTAAAAACTGAACCCCTTAAGGTGCTCAAAACCACATTCAAGAAGTTTATTAACCCATTAGGTGCGTCACAGGAATTTTTTTGAATATTTAAAAAGAAATGAACATCTAACTTTTTTTCACAAAAAAAATACTTCAGGTTCAATTTTTTTTATTTTACCAAGGGTAACAGGAGAAATTGGACTGCAAAAGTTATTGTGCAATTTGTCCTGAGTACGCTGATACCTGATTTGTGGGGGGGAAACGACTGTTTCGGCGCATGGCAGAGCTCAGAATGGAAGGAGCGCCGTTTGACTTTTTCAATGCAAAATTGGCTGGAATTCAGATCGGACGCCATGTCACGTTTGGAGAGTCCCTGATGTACCTAAACAGTGGAAACCCCCTACAAGTGACCCCATTTTGGAAACTAGACCCCCCCAAGGAACTTATCTAGATATGTGGTGAGAACTTTGAACCCACAAGGGCTTTACAGAAGTTTATAACGTACAGCGGTATAATTAAAAAATCATATTTTTTCCACAAAAATGATCTTTTCACCCCAATTTTTATTTTCCCAAGGGTAACAGGACCCTAAAAGTTATTGTGCAATTTGTCCTGAGTACGCTGATACCCCACATGTGGGGGTAAACCACTATTTGGGCGCATGGCAGAGCTCGGAAGGGAAGCAATGCCATTTGACGTTTTTGGCTGGAATTGAGATCGGACACCATGTCGCGTTTGGAAAACCCCTGATGTACCAAAACAGTGGAAACCCCCCACAAATGACACCATTTTGGAAACTAGACCCCCTAAGGAACTTATCTAGATGTGTGGTGAGAACTTTGAACCCCCATGGGCTTCACAGAAGTTTATAACATACAGCTATACAATTAAAAAATCATATTTTTTCCACAAAAATGATCTTTTCACCCTCAATTCTTATTTTTCCAAGGGTAACAGGACCCTAAAAGTTATTGTGCAATTTGTCCTGAGTACACTGATACCCCACATGTGGGGGTAAACCACTATTTGGGCGCATGGCAGAGCTCGGAAGGGAAGCAGCGCCATTTGACATTTTTGGCTGGAATTGAGATCGGACACCATGTCGCGTTTGGAAAACTCCTGATGTACCAAAACAGTGGAAACCCCCCACAAATGACACCATTTTGGAAACTAGACCCCCTAAGGAACTTATCTAGATGTGTGGTGAGCACTTTGACACCCCCAGTGCTTCACAGAAGTTTATAATGCCCGGGCGTGAAAATAAATAATTCGTATTTTTTTCCACAAACATGATCTTTTAGTCACCATTTTTTTATTTTCCCAAGGGTACCAGGAGAAATTGGACCCCAAAAGTTGTTGTCCAATTTGTCCTGAGTATGCTGATACCCCATATGTGGGAGAAAACTACTGTATGGGCACACGTCGGGGCTCGGAAGGGAAGTAGTGACGTTTTGGAATGCAGACTTTGATGGAATGGTCTGCGGGTGTCATGTTGCCTTTGGAGAGCCCCTAATGTACCTAAACAGTGGAAACCCCCCACAAATGACACCATTTTGTAAACTAGACCCCCCAAGGAACTTATCTAGATGTGTGGTGAGCACTTTGAACCCCCCAGTGCTTCACAGAAGTTTATAACGCCCGGGCGTGAAAATAAAAAATTCGTATTTTTTCCACAAACATGATCTTTTAGTCACCATTTTTTTATTTTCCCAAGGGTACCAGGAGAAATTGGACCCCAAAAGTTGTTGTCCAATTTGTCCTGAGTATGCTGATACCCCATATGTGGGTGAAAACTACTGTATGGGCACACGTCGGGGCTCGGAAGGGAAGTAGTGATGTTTTGGTATGCAGACTTTGATGGAATGGTCTGCGGGTGTCATGTTGCCTTTGGAGAGCCCCTAATGTACCTAAACAGTGGAAACCCCCCACAAATGACCCCATTTTGAAAACTAGACCCACTAAGGAACTTATCTAGATGTGAGGTGAGCACTTTGAACCCCCAAGGGCTTCACAGAAGTTTATAATGCCAGGGCATGAAAATAAAAAAATCGTATTTTTTCCAGAAACATGATCAATTAGTCCCCAATTTTTTCATTTTCCCAAGGGTAACAGGAGAAATTGGACCCCAAAAGTTGTTGTCCAATTTGGCCTGAGTACGCTGACACCCCATATGTGGGAGAAAACTACTGTATGGACACACGTCGGGGCTCGGAAGGGAAGCAGTGACGTTTTGGAATGCACTTTGATGGAATGGTCTGCGGGTGTCATGTGCGTTTGGAGAGCCCCTGATGTACCTAAACTATTGAAACTCCCCACAAGTGACCCCATTTTGGACACTAGACCCCCCACGGAACTTATCTAGATGTGTGGTGAGCACTTTGAACCCCCAAGTGCTTCACAGAAGTTTATAACACTCGGACGTGAAAATAAAAAAATCATTTTTTTCCACAAAAATGATATTTTTGCCCCCAATTTTTTATTTTCCTAAGGGTAACAGGAGAAATTGGACCCCAAAAATTGTTTTGCAATTTGTCCTGAGTAGGCTGATACCCTACATGTGGGGATAAAACACTGTTTGGGCGCATGGCAAAGCTTGGAAGGGAAGGAGCACCATTTGACTTTTTCAACTCAGAATTGGCTGGAATTGAGATCAGACGCCATGTTGCATTTGGAGAGCCCCTGATGTGCCCAAACAGTGGAAACCCCCCCAATTATAACTCCAACCCTAACCCCAACACACCCCTAACCCTAATCTGAGCCCTAACCCTAACCCTAGCCCTAACCCTAACCCTAGCCCTAACCCTAGCCCTAACCCTAACCCTAACCCTAAGGCTGTGTGCACATGCTGCGGATTTTGCTGCAGTTCCGCAGCGGTTTTGGCTGCTGCGGACCCCAGTACCATGATTCCCTATGGGAATCAAAAACCGCAGTGCAGACGGTGCGGAATTTTCCGCGCGGATTATCTGCGGTTTTCAATCCGCAGAAAGAATTGACATGTCAATTCTTTCTGCGGATTCTCCTGCGGTTTGCCATCTCCTCTATTGAGGAGATGAAAAACCGCAGGACAAAACCGCAGAGCAATCTGCAGGTAAAACCGGATTTTACCTAATCCGCAGCGTGTGCACACAGCCTTACCCTAACGGGAAAATGGAGATAAATACTTTTTTTTTAGTTTTATTATTTTTCCCTAACTAAGGGGGTGATAACGGGGGGTTTGATTTACTATTTATGGCGGTTTTTATTTTTGGCAGCTGTCACACGCTAAAAGACGCTTTTTATTGTAAAATAGTTTTTGCATCACCACATTTTGAGAGCTATAATTTTTCCGTATTTTGACCCACTGAGTCATGTGAGGTCTTATTTTTTGCGGGACGAGTTGACGTTTTTATTGGTACCATTTTCGGGCACGTGACATTTTTTGATCGCTTTTTATTCCTATTTTTGGGACGCAGAATGAACAAAAACCAGTGTTTCATGAATTTCTTTTGGGGGGGTGCGTTTACACCGTTCCGCGTGCGGTAAAATTGATAAAGCGGTTTTATTCTTCGGGTCAGTACGGTTACAGCGATACCTCATTTAGGTCGTTTTTTTTATGTTTTTGTCGGTTTTATGCAATGAAAACTATTTTATATAAAAAATAATTATTTTTGCATCGCTTTATTCTGTGAGCTATAACTTTTTTAATTTTTCGCTGATGATGCTGTGTGGTGGCTCGTTTTTTGAGGGACAAGATGACGTTTTCAGCGGTACCATGGATATTTATATGCGTCTTTTTGATCGCACGTTATTACACTTTTTGTTTGGCGGTATGATAATAAATCATTATTTTTTGCTTCGTTTTTTATTTTTATTTTTTAAGGGGTTCGCTAAAAGGGTTAACTAATGGGACAGTTTTATAGGGCGGGTCATTACGGACGCGGCGATACCTAATATGTGTACTTTTATTGTTTTTTTTTTATTATTATTTTCAAAAAATGAATTTATTGGGGAATATTTTTTTTTTTTTTACTAATTTATTTGGCGATTTTTTTTTATTTATTTTTACATTTTTTTTTAATTTTTTTTTTACTTTATTACATAGTCCCAGGTGGGACATCACTGTCCTGTGACAGATCGCTGATCTGTCACATCACAGATTACTGTGACAGATCAGCAATCTGTCACAGGCATTGAAGCAGACTTCCTCTTGCCTGCGCTTTCCAGCTTCCTCAGGTCCCCGAAGGCCCCCGTCGCCATCTTGGATTCGGGGGCCTGGAGGATAGGAGCCCCCCGCAGCAGCGCTGCACATTGCGCTGCCGTGGGGGGCTCAGGGAAGCACGGAGGGAGCCCCCTCCCTGCCGATGCTTCCCTTCAACTCCCGGTACACCGCGATCATGTTTGATCGCGGTGTGCAAGGGGTTAACGTGTCGGGGGCGGTCCGTGACCGCCCCTGACACATAGTGCCGGGTGTCAGCTGTGATAATCAGCTGACACCCGGCCGCGATCAGCGGCGCTCACCACGTGGGCGCCGCTGATCGCGGTAGACGTACTATCCCGTCCACGGTCATACGGGCCCGGGTACCGTGGACGGGATAGTACGTCGGATGTCAGGAAGGTGTTAATCATCCGACCTATTCACATAGAAAGAGGAAGAGTAATTGCACTCACCGTCCTTAAAACATCTTCTCTTTATTTGGAAAATAGAAAACAGAGTAGCAGGGGTGAATGGAAAGCTTACAGGATGATGGCCGTTTCTCGCCTCCTGGCACTTCAATGGATCCTAGGATATATCGATGGTCCAGCATTCATAGGAGAGCTTAAATAACAAGCATGGGTGTCTTCTGCAGACCTCCGACTGTCATGCCAATCCATCGGCACCAAGCAATCATGTGATGGGGTGCTCATAGGCGGGGTATGTGACATGCATCCACGATACTGGCGGTATCTGCCAGTTAAATGCCATCATCAGAGATTGATCGCTGCATTTAACATTTTGACAGCTGAGGGTATATCGTGATTCTACCCGAGGATGTTCGGGGCAGATGACAGTTGATCGTACTAGCCGTCATGTGCCAGAAAAGATGTAGGCTCATCACCGGAGCCCGCATCAAAGGAAGGGACACGACCTATGAAATATCTGTACATCATAGGTCATGAAGGGAGTTAAAGAACATATATCACCCTTGACTACATATTATTCTCCTATTTAAGTAATATTGTTGACCTCTGCCATCTCCAACACCACCGTGAAGGTAATCATACATGCTGAATTTCTAGTAATGGCTAAAAAAAATTGTAAATCAGTTTCTGAAAATTCACTCATCTTTAATTAGAAGAATTGGAGAAGTACAAAAATCATTGAAAATGATTGAAGGATTAAAAGTCAATTTGCTACCAAGTTTAATTTAATTCCAATAAGTCTGTTTTTGGTGAGCGGTAAAAGAAGCATGATCTTCTTTCATTCCACACATCAGACTGAAGTATTCCTGTGTGTAAACCAATTTAAAGTAAAACTAGCAGACGTTGATTTTCATGAACTGTTAATTTGCATATTGCTCATTACATTTTAATATCTGGGAACATTACATTTAAATAATAATTTAAATAATAAGACAATTCTGTGAGCAAACCTTTTTCAGATTCAGCTATCTTCTGAGGCTATTTTATCAAGCATGCAAATTGTACCACTAACAGCAATCAGTGGTACATAGGCTGCAATTTCTGCCAATTTATTTTAGAAATGTTTTATTAGACTTAGATCAGGATTTCTCTGATGAATGTGCAAGTGTGGCTACACTGAAAAGCTTCCACCTTCTGTCTAGTCAATAAATCGCTTATTTAGAAGTCAAAGTGCAATAAAGCCACCATTACACTAAATAGAGTCCATTAGTTCTACATTCTACAGTAGTTTTCTCCAATGAGCCATAGTTTGCTTTTGTAATCCATAAATTTACATGTGCGCACAGACTCTTCGATAATCCATCGTGAATTGTACAAAGTTGTGGAATTAAACCTTCACCATCATACGATTTAAGAAGTTGGAAATTGAACTAAAATAGGTTTATTATTATTTGAAGTAAATCATTGTAGTATATGGACAAATAGGGAAAAAAAAGGCTAAAAAAAAAAGTTATCATATCCATGCCCCCACTATCTATGCTGTTATTCTCCTTGGTTCAGCACTGCTCTTCTGCTCCTTGTCGACATTTTCAAGCTTTCCCTAAGGTCCAGTATTTTTCTACTGCAGCCCACTGTGGTCTTTCAGATTTTGGTGCTAAACCATGCCGGATGGGCTCTACTGGCCCACCAGACCTTGCTTGAACATCAGGTTACTGTTTCTGACTATTTATAGTATTTCACAGAACATATTTATTTTCTGTTCTTAGCTATAAACATTTTCCAAATACCAACCTTTGCTCCTGTGGTCCCTCTGGTCCTGCACCAGGTCTGTGTGCTTGCCTATACTCGGTGGTCAGCACAAGCCGTACCGTCCTTGTAATAACTTCAGGTTAGTATTCCTGACTGCTAACAATATCTCATGTATTATATACTAGATTCCATGATTCAAAGCCTCTGTTTTCTGTGGAGTATATGGGCCCCGTCACACATAGCGTTGCACCAGCGATCCCGACAATGATATGACCTTGTCAGGATCGCTGGTGTGTCACTACATGATCGCTGGTGAGCTGCCAAACAGGCAGCTTCACCAGCGATCAGCACCAGTGACACAAGCAACGCACGTTGCTTAGTTACCCACTGTGTACCTTAGTTACCAGCGTGCTTGTGCAGGGAGCTGGTAACCAAGGTACACATCAGGTTTCTAAGCGGCGCGCGGCACTTAGAGACCCGATGTGTACCTGGGTTACCAGCTCCCTGCACCAGCGCGCTGGTAACTAAGGTACACATCGGGTTTGTAAGCGCTGCACGCCACTTAGAAACCCTCTGTTTACTATAGTTACCAGCTCGTGCTCGCTGATTGCTGGTCTCCCGCCTGTCACATGCAGCGATGCGTGCTGGCCAGCGGGAGACCAGCGATCAAAAAAATGTCCTGGCCATTCCAGGATGATCAGCGATAACCGGCAGGGGGGCCGGTCACTGGTAAGTGTCACACACAGCGATCTCACTGGTGAGATCACTGTTGCGTCACAAAACTTGTGACTCAGCAGCGATCTCGCTAGCGAGATCGCTATGTGTGACGGGGGCTTAAGCTCCACAGCTCTGGTTATGGCTCCTCTTTTTCCTTCTCTTGTAGAGTGTAAGCTCTTATCAGCAGGGTCATCTCTCTTGCCTGGAAATTGTAAGCTCCTATGGTCAGCATGGTTCTCTCTATCTTCTCATCCTCTCCCCATTTGTATTTTCTGAGCTATTATAAGTTTGCCAGTATTGAGATTAATGTAAATTTATACTTCGCAAATAAAATTTGGGAAAATTCAGCGACCACATATTTCAAAAGATCCACTCATCTCTAATTGCTAATATACTTTATCAATCTTGGCCCATTTAGGAGTGTTCTGAAGCAGTCATACAACCTTTCTGCATGAAATGTTTTCACTTTCACTGACTATGCATACCCAGCGATGGAATAATAAGGGTTCCTGTGCACTCTATGTCTGGATCATCAGCCTGTCAGGAACCATCAGTGGGCGGGTGGTATTTTTCATCTTGTTCAGAGCCTGCATTGAAAGATGTTTTGTGATACTCAACCACGAAGCCTTCAGTAAGTCAGATATTATTAAAGTCATACTGAGACCTTGGGCTGACAGTAAAGATTGTTTACAGGTAGAAAGAGATGGGTGGTCTAGTGGGCTGTCTATTTGTTGTGAGCATCACCTAAACAGGCAGGTGAGCACAGAAATAAAGAGTCAGACGTTGTCGAAGTACAAATACTACCAGAGTACAGCAAAGACAGAAAAGCTGTCAGATAGTTACAAAGTTTAATGGAGGGGAAAAAAATGTTGGGTAGTGGCCAAGCCTTCTCGATTGCCTTTTTGACTTTGGATGTATCTACTAAATACATCTCAGATCTTTTCTGGTACTTCAGCCTATTCTTGAACAACAGTACATATCTGAATTTATCACCATGTCTTTGACTGAAATTATCAGCAGTGTTGCTAATGACTACTGTGCGGTCTTAGACTTGAGTATCTAATCAGGAAAGTCCATCCTTCCATGAGGGATTCAAAGAGTTTCCACATTACTTTATCATTGATGACCTATCCTGTGGATAGGTCATCAATGTCTGATGGGTCAGGATCCGATACCCACTCCTACCGATCAGCTTTTCTTGGTGTCGGCAGCAGTGGCCACCGGACAGAAATGCTCAATTGATTTGAATATGAGGCTGATGTGCAGTACCCAGCCATTGCCACTCTCAGAAGATGGAGAAGCTCTGCAATTGAGAATTTCTGATTGGTGGCCAGCTTATCGGTGGGAGTGTTGAGTGTTGGACCCCAACCAATTAGACATTGATGACCTATTCTAAGGATTAGTCATCAGTGATAAAGTAGTGGACAACCTCTTTAGGGTCAAAATTGAGTTAGTTGATTCACTACACGCCTTAGTTACTCAGTGGCACCTGTAAAATGTTAAGAAAAAAAAGAACAATTCAAATAAAAATACAAAACTATTGAAATAATTGCAAACTGGGTGCTAAACTGTCATCCTAATTCCATGCTTGCACACTTTCCGTTGTATGTGGCAAAGCTTTAATAATGTTCCTTTATACAACTGTTTCCACATTATTGCTTGTTTACTGGTTATTTTATAACAGTTTTGGCTCTAATGTCATTGACTAATTATGAGATACTAGAAACTGTCTGCGGTTTTGTTTGGGAACTGTTCTCTAGACCTTTAATTTCTTGTTTATTCTTACAGCTCCAAACTTCTAATAAAGCTTACTTTATATTAGTTTTCGGGTGTAATTGTTTTTCAATATCTAGTGATATTCTAACATTTTTTTCATTACAGATGTATTGAAAGGGCAGAGAGCGCCACATTTCTGTTTTTTTTCTTTTTAATTGAGGCAACAAATAACTGTGGAAATTAAAAAAGAAAAGTGTCGAGAGTTTAGAAGAGAAAGTAACAAATTTTATGTTACTATGTTAGTTGGAACTGTTCAATTACAGTGGAGGAAATAAGTATTTGATCCCTTGCTGATTTTGTAAGTTTGCCCTCTGACAAAGACATGAACAGTCTATAATTTTAAGGGTAGGTTAATTTTAACACTGAGAGATAGAATATCAAAAATAAAATCCAGAAAATCTCATTGTATAAATTCTATAAATTTATTTGCATTTTGCAGTGAGAAATAAGTAATTGATCCCCTACCAACCATTAAGAGTTCTGTCTCCTACAGACCAGTTAGACACGCCTAATCAACTCGTTACCTGCATTAAAGACAGCTGTCATACATAGTCACCTTTATAAAAGTCTCAGACTCAATTAATCAGTCGGACTCTAACCTCTACAACATGGGCAAGACCAAAGAGCTTTCTAAGGATGTCAGGGACAAGATCATAGACCTGCACAAAGCTGGAATGGGCTACAAAACCATAAGTAAGACGCTGGGTGAGAAGGCGACAACTGTTGGTGCAATAGTAAGAAAATGGAAGAAATACAAAATGACTGTCAATCGACATTGATCTGGGGTACCATGCAAAATCTCACCTCGTGGGGTATCCTTGATCATGTGGAAGGTGAGAGATCAGCCTATAACTACACGAGGGGAGCTTGTTAATGATCTCAAGGCAGCTGGGAACACAGTCACCAAGAACACCATTGAGAAGGCAACAACTGTTGGCACAATTATTAGAAAAAAGAAAAACACAAGATCATAGAATGTTGGAGTTGGAAGGGACCCCAAGGGTCATTGTGTCAATCTTCCTTATTCTGGGGCTCCATGCAAGATCTCGCCTTGTCGGGTAAGAATGATTTTGAGAAAGGTCAGGAATTAGCCCAGAACTATCCGGGAGGACCTGGTCAATGATCTGAAGAGAGCTGGGACCACAGTCTCAAACATTATCATTAGTAACACACTACACCAACATGGATTAAAATCCTGATGGGCATGCAATATCCCCCTACTCATGCCATCACACATCCAGGCCCGTTTGAAGTTTGTCATTGACAACCTAGATCAGGGTTCCCCAACTCCAATCCTCAAGGCCCATCAACAGATCATGTTTTCAGGATTTCCTTTGTATTGCACAGGTGAAGCAATTATCACCTGAGCAATACTAAGGAAATCCTGAAAACATGATCTGTTGGTGGGCCTTGAGGACTGGAGTTGGGGAACCCTGACCTAGATGATCCAGAGGAGCTATAGGAGAAGGTCATGTGGTCAGATGAGACCAAAATAGAACTTTTTGATATTAACTCCACTCGCCGGGTTTGAAGGAAGTAGAAAGATGAATACAATCCCAAAAACACCATCCCAACTGTGAAGCATGGTGGGGGAAACATCATACTTTGGGGTGCTTTACTGCAAATGGGACAGAACGACTGCACCGTATTGAAGAAAGGATGGATGGAGTCATGCATCCCGTGATTTTAGCCAATAACTTCCTTGCCTCAGTAAGAGCATTGAAGATGAGTAATGGTTGGGTCTTCCGTCATGACAGTGAGCAGAAACACACAGCCAGGGAAACTAAAGAGTAGCTCCGTAAGAAACATTTCAATGTCCTGGTGTGGCCTAGCCAGTCTCCAGACCTGAACCCAAAAGAAAATCTTTGGCAAGAGCTGAAACTCAAATGGTACCCAGTGACAGCCCCCGAAACCTGAAACATCTGAAGATCTGTATGGAGGAGTGGGCCAAAATCCCTGCTGCATTGTGTGCAAACTTGGTCAAGAACTCCAGGAAATGTCTGACCTCTGTAATTGCACACAAAGGTTTCAGTTGCTTTAGGAAATAACTGGTATTCTCCTAAGCTGGCTTTTCGGTCGTTTTTGTGGCCACTCTGCTGCTAGTGTCTTTGTCATGATCTCAGTGCGGGTTTGACTCGCAAATGTGGGGTTAATGTCTGGAACCAGTGCTGATGACTGGCATTTCTGGGGTTAAAGGTTGTGATCCCAGTGCAGGCTTACCTGCACACCTGGGGCTTATGATTGTGGACTCTCCCTGATTCTGGCAAAGGCTTCTTATAGCCCAGGAAGCTCCTATCCCCGTCAGTTATACTTTCACCCTTGGCATAATGTGGTGGCCCCTGAGTGTGTTTGTGCTGTGTTCTTGTTTATCTGATACTCTGTGTATGACTCGGTCTGTTCTCTGGATACTGCTTGTTTAATTCTGATTGGTACCTTCTATGTCTGTTTGGCTTTGACCACTGCCTGGCCCCGACTCTCCGTTCTGTCTCATCCCTGGTACTTTACTGTTATCTCTGTGTATGACCCGGTTTGTCTGACTTTGAGAATTCCTGTATTAGTGTTCTGCCTATCTCTGACAGCAGGATGCTAAGCCCCGCCCCCTTGTGGTCACATGACAGTAGGTTCTTCACTGCTCACTGACTTTAGCTTCTCCAGGTCCTGTTTGCCTGAACTATCCGGCCGTGTCTGACCCCGGGCCCCTCTGCAGTGTGGGCGAGTCCTTGCTCAGCGTTGGCTGCACGCCGACCTTAACAGGACCGTGACAGTCTTAAATTCTATTATTTAAACTACAGTATACTGTAATTAACAAATGGATTCATACCAAAGAATGAACAGGTAACTTCTTTTAACTGCTTCACAGTTTCTAAAGCACCAAAACACTGAACTTGTGCACAGCAATGTCATTTTTTACATTACACACTCTACGTCTGTGCATGAGACTTGAAAATCTGAACAAGCACAAAACAATGGTTTGAACAGTGTTTAAGGGGTTGTAACAAGTTACTTTCCATTAATAGAATAGGAGATAATTCATTGATAAATGAGGGTCTGACAGATGAGATCTTTTGCAGTGCCCTATATGAATGGAGAGGAGGTCGCACATGCACACATCTGCTCTATTCATTCTTTATGGGACTGTCAGAGTAAGTGGAGTGCAGAATATAAAAATCTCTGCTTAAACCTGCCCATGTGGGCGATGCTGCAGCATTAAACCATCTGTAGTCAGTATTTCAAAGGTAATCACACCCACTGTTGCATTCTATGTTGTTTTACACGAGAGAAATATAATGACTGAGAAGGGTTTGTCTGAATAGTGAACAACCTCTTTAAGCATACTGAGCTTTATTTGCCATTTGTTTACTATGGGCAAAGACATTTACATCCCAATTATGTAAGGAAATTTGTAAGCATGTGATGAAATAATGCACTCTCATCAAAGTTTGCGTCCTCTTAACATCATGCAATCATCATATTATACAACACAGTGGACTTACAATTGCTCATTTTGCCTATCTACCCTGCTAATTCTTCTCTTTTCTCTGCTCTACGTAGAAACAGGAAGTCTCTTGTCCCTGCATTTATCATTCCTCTCCTAAACTTCTGACTAAGCTACTGGGACTTTTGCAGTGACTGGTGACTCATACAAGGAAAATTGACCTCCTGTTTCTACATAGAGCTTAGGCTAGGTTTACATTACGCTTAACCAGCCCGCTCAACGCATAGCGTTGACGGGCTGGTTAACGGTATAGCATAACGCGATCGCGTTATGCTATACCTGCTAGCGCAGATGATTCATCTGTGCTAGCGGTGACGGAGCCTCAGATGCTGCAGCCCGCGTCCAAGGCTCTGTCACTGAATGACAGCACATCGCAAACACATGCCGCTTTATAGCATGTGTTGCGATGCGCCCAAAAATGGGGGTCTATGGCAGTGGTAACGGACTGCGTTACACCGCATTATGCCGCGGTTTAACGCAGTCCATCTAATGGACTGCCATAACGCAGTGTGACCCCGGCCTTAGAAGGATCCAGCTAGTGCTTTTAATCATGTGACCTAATGGAAAAGAGAAGAATTAACTGGGTAGAAAGGCAAAATGACCAATTGTAAGTACACAGTGCTACTGTATATAATATGATGACTGCAGTGTATTAAGAGGATAAAAATTTTGATGGGAGGAGTGCTTTAATGGTAACTGGAGTGCTGGTGTTTTAACTTTATGGGTCGTTCAGCTAAAGTCTCTTTTGCAGTAAGGAATATGGTTCTACATAGCCATGACTCTTCACAGTTATGGCAAACTCTATAAGGCAGGGGATAAATATAAAGAACAAAAGAGATTATTTTGTGTATGAACATTTTATTCTTCATTAAAGGCATCTGAAAAATAACCACAATACTATTTTAACATCCCAGTGAGTGCAGTTGTGATTTGGATCTATTACCTTTGAATATTGCATGAGACTGACAAGCACTTGTCATTTAAAGACCACATGGAGCCATTTACTTTTCAATTTAGACATAACAACACATTATGCAAATGTATATGCCAAAGAAAGCTAGAGGCTTCTATGATAGAAACTACCAAATACAAGTTACTAATAAATGAAGATTTTATATCTCATCTTAAATTGTAAGTCAGAAAGCAGCATGATCACAGACACAATGCACTTTTTCAGAATACCACGGTTCAATGGTTTCTCCAAGAAATTCTATTAATGTGGTCATTTACAAAAAAAAAATCTAAATTGTGCTTAAATGAAAATGTAATATTTTTTATGAAGAAATGCTCAAGATAATTTTCTTTAAACAGATGCATATTATCATAATCGGCTCATTTTTGGCTATATGATTTTCTCCGGCACATTTGAAATACTTTGTTGGAAACCCTCATTGTAATTAATGCAACAAATTGTATTATCTATTCATGATATGCAAGTAAATCGGGGGCTGGAGAAGCAAATAATAAAAATGAAGCAGTAAAATACTATTAAAATTCTGCTGTTCATTAATGTAAATGCTTTATCTTAATAAGAAGACTTATGAATTTTGCATGTAATAGATGCGCACAAAGAGCAGGAAAGTGTATGGGCGTTTGTAGTTTATATGAAGCAATGCTATTCCAAAGAAGTTTTCTTATATTTTGCTAATGTCTGTGCATTGGTAAGAGGAGCTTTAGGTTTTTCAATTGAAGAAAAATTGGGAAATCACCAAAAAGAAAACACGCAGCTGTAATATTTGGTATTATGGTCCAATTAGTTTTGTGGTGACCAACGTGAACAAGCATGTCTATTGATGAAATTCCAAGAGCATTTACAGGGATTTACCCTTCTCAAACATTTATGTCATATTTGCCTAATATGGCAAGAGTTTCTAATAGATGTATGTCTATCCTCTGGGATCAGGATATACACCTATGTCAACGGGAACCATTCGTACCTGCCCCGTCTGGTGAGATGATCACCACATTCAGTGGTTTTCATCCAGTCATTCACCCTAGAAAATGATAGGAGTTAATTACACAACTACTCAAGTTTAAGGACACACTTGCGCTGTAATCGGACGAGAGAAATCCAAATAAAAACATCAGCTCACATCTGTGATTATTTTCTCACGCCGATTCGCCATTTGAAAACAATTGCAGAATGCTGCGATTGCATTAGAAATTCGGATCGCACATATAAGTCTATGGGCGCCTGTGAAACATCGCACTGCACTCGGATATCACCCGAGTGCAATGCGATTCCAGCGGACGCCGGCAATGGAGCAGAAGGAGAAATTAATTTCTCTGTCTCCTCTGCTGCTGAGCTCCGATTCTCTAATGCGAGAGGATCTGAGCACAGTGCACTGACACAGCGGAGCTGGAGCTGAGGGTCATTAGCATATTTCATCCGATGCTCTTGCATCGGACGTGATAAAACAATATGACGCCGGCCTTTTGGGAGTTATAGACACAGCCAATTGAAGACATGCATTATTTCTACCACTTACAGTACATCACAAAGGTGAGTACACCCCTCACATTTTTGCTAATATTTTATATCTTTTGATGGGACGACACTGAAGATATGACACTTTGATACAATGTAATATAATCAGTGCACAGCTTCAATAAAAATGTAAATTTGGTGTGCCCGCAACACACAGCCATTAATGCCTAAACAACTGGCAACAAAAGTGAGTACACCCCCTACGTGAAAATGGCCAAATTGTGCCCAAAGTATCAATATTTTGTGTGGCCACCATTATTTCTAAGCACTTCCTTAACCCTCTAGGGCATGTAGTTCACAAAAGCTTCACAGGTAGCCACTGGAATCCTCTTCCATTCCTCCATGACGACTAGAGTTGAGCGAAACGGGTCGAAAAATTTCATAAATCGCCGACTTTTGGCAAAGTCAGGTTTCATGAAACGAAACCCGACCCTAGGATGAGGTCGGCCACGAGGTCGGCGACTTACGCGCCAAAGTCGCGTTTCAAAAGTTTGTTTTGCGCTCTTTTTCAGCCAATCAGGATCCACGGACACTGTGGGCAACGTGATGACATAGGCAGGGGTCACCACCATCTTTCAGAAGGGCATGCAAGTGATTGGCTTGCTTTGGTGGGCATCACAGGGGTTATAAAAGGGCGTGCACGCCGACCGCCATCTTACTTCTGCCGATCTTAGCATAGGGAGAGGTTGCTGATTCTGTAGGGAGAGCGTTAGGCAGGGAAGAAGAAAAAAAACTGCTTCTGCTGCTAGCGATTTTGCCTGTGCAACACACCAGTCACTGTGTGTGCAGTGCAAGGGGAGGCTATATTGTGGTGGATCAGCGGTGTTGGTTGTTAGGCTGCCTTCTAAGGCTTCCTGACAGCTGCATTGCTGTTTCCCCACTGCTCTGCAAACTGCTTTTTTAAAAGCAATCCCAATTATTTTTTTTGTCCTGCTGAGGTACTGAGCGTGCATTTTTTCACACCATACAGCGGTGTACGCTCCTCACACAGTACCGTGTAACGGCTGTTATCACAGCCACAGTGAAGCTATCTGTGTGTCACTGTGGAAGGATAAGTGGAGGACTTGTTCCGTTCTTACAGACCTACACTCTAGGGAGATTCCTATTCTGCCCAATTCTACATACATCTTGTAGTTTGTGATACACTAGCCAATTTCTGCCTGTGACATAGCGCTCTGATATTCAGTGGGCCTCACACAATCCAAAAGTGTCCAGTGTCCACAAGTGTCTGCAGAAATTCAAAATCTCCCTTATCCTGTAGTCACTTTTTTCACACCTGTGCCATCGAGCCTGTGACATAGCGCTCTGATATTCAGTGGGCCTCACACAATCCAAAAGTGTTCAGTGTCCACAAGTGTCTGCAGAAATTCAAAATCTCCCTTATCCTGTAGTCACTTTTTTCACACCTGTGCCATCGAGCCTGTGACATAGCGCTCTGATATTCAGTGGGCCTCACACAATCCAAAAGTGTCCAGTGTCCACAAGTGTCTGCAGAAATTCAAAATCTCCCTTATCCTGTAGTCACTTTTTTCACACCTGTGCCATCGAGCCTGTGACATAGCGCTCTGATATTCAGTGGGCCTCACACATTCCAAAAGTGTTCAGTGTCCACAAGTGTCTGCAGAAATTCAAAATCTCCCTTATCCTGTAGTCACTTTTTTCACACCTGTGCCATCGAGCCTGTGACATAGCGCTCTGATATTCAGTGGGCCTCACACAATCCAAGTGTCCAGTGTCCACAAGTGTCTGCAGAAATTCAAAATCTCCCTTATCCTGTAGTCACTTTTTTCACACCTGTTGCATCAAGCCTGTGACATAACGCTCTGATATTCAGTGGGCCTCACACAATCCAAGTGTCCAGTGTCCACAAGTGTCTGCAGAAATTCAAAATCTCCCTTATCCTGTAGTCACTTTTTTCACACCTGTGCCATCGAGCCTGTGACATAGCGCTCTGATATTCAGTGGGCCTCACACAATCCAAAAGTGTCCAGTGTCCACAAGTGTCTGCAGAAATTCAAAATCTCCCTTATCCTGTAGTCACTTTTTTCACACCTGTTGCATCGAGCCTGTGACATAGCGCTCTGATATTCAGTGGGCCTCACACAATCCAAAAGTGTCCAGTGTCCACAAGTGTCTGCAGAAATTCAAAATCTCCCTTATCCTGTAGTCACTTTTTTCACACCTGTGCCATCGAGCCTGTGACATAGCGCTCTGATATTCAGTGGGCCTCACACAATCCAAGTGTCCAGTGTACACAAGTGTCTGCAGAAATTCAAAATCTCCCTTATCCTATAGTCACTTTTTTCACACCTGTTGCATCGAGCCTGTGACATAGCGCTCTGATATTCAGTGGGCCTCACACAATCCAAGTGTCCAGTGTCCACAAGTGTCTGCAGAAATTCAAAATCTCCCTTATCCTGTAGTCACTTTTTTCACACCTGTGCCATCGAGCCTGTGACATAGCGCTTTGATATTCAGTGGGCCTCACACAATCCAAAAGTGTCCAGTGTCCACTAGTGTGTGCAGAAAATCTAAATCTCCCCTGTTCTATAGACACCTTGTACCTTGTTTTACATTACTATATAGTTTGTTGGATTTTGTCTACATTTCTACCAAAAATGAGGAAGGCTGGTGGAAGAGGCTGTGGAATTGGGCGGGCGTAGGCAGCTGGTAATGATGGTGTTGGTGGTGGATCTGATGGTAGTGGCAAAAGCAAAATAAGACCGAATGCAGGAGGTGTTGAGCCTGCGTCATCATCAGGCTCCATAAGGCTTCGAAGGCTTAGTTTTCTAGGAGTTGGCAAACCGCTTTTAAAGCCAGAGCATCAGGAAAATGTTTTGTCTTACATTGCTGACTCAGCCTCCAGCTCTATCGCCTCCTCTTCTGAAGTTGTAAAAAGTAAAAGCACTGAGTCGTCATTGGAGGCTCATGTTCATGAACCACACCTTTCCTTGTGTCCTTCACCCCAACCAAGATTGAAGGATGACGCAGGCCATACTACTGATTACTCCATGGAGCTGTTTTCACATACCATGCCTGGATTATCAAGTGAAATGGTGAATTACCCAGGCCAAGATGAATCTGACATGGAGTGCACTGATGCACAGCCGCTGATAGATGATTCTGCTGGTACATTCACTCAGAGCACTACATTGTCCTCGCAGTGTACAGAGCCAGATTCTGACCCTGATGAGACTCAGGTGCCCCTTCCCGCACACTATACCACCATACACGGTGACACAGAGGAAGGTGCACATGACATTGAAGAGGAGGTGATGGATGACCCAGTTGTTGACCCAGATTGGCATCCATTGGGGGAAGAGGGTGCTGCTTCCAATAGCTCAGATGAGGAGCATCCACAGCAGACATCGACATCGCAACAGCTGTTATCTGGCAGGCCTGGAGCACTCCAAAGACAGGTTCCAAAAATCAAAAGAGTTGCTGGACAGCTTGTCCAGAGGGTCAAAAGATCACAGCGTGCTAGGCCGCAAAATGTCTGCCAAAGTAGGAAGAGTGCAGTGTGGCACTTTTTTGAACAAAATCCTCATGATCAGGCCAAGGTTATCTGTAAGAAGTGCGCAAAGACCTTTAGCCGAGGGAAAAATCTGAAAAATTTGAATACCAGTTGCATGCTTAGACATTTAGCCAGCATGTACTTGCAAGCGTGGACACAACACCAAACCTCAAGTACCACATGTGCAACTGATCACAAAGAAGGTAGTCAGCAACGCTACATTGTTATCCCCACTGTAAGCCCACCGGTTAGCACAGCAGCAAATGTTGAGGTGCCGTTGCAAGGCCACAGCAGTCAGGGAATCCCACTGTTATATCAACGAAATACTGAATCTAGGCCATCAGAAAGAACACCAACTCCATCACCATCATCAACCCTCTCTCAGTCCGCCCTGTCCACCGCTACTTCCACCATATGCAGCTCTCAAGTCCAGCTCACCCTCCCAGACACTATGAGTAGGTCAAGAAAGTACTCAGTCTCTCATCCGCGTACATTGGGTTTGAACGTCCACATTGCCAAACTAATCTCGTTTGAGATGATGCCCTATCGGTTGGTGGAAAGCACAGCTTTCCGCGAACTCATGGCCTATGCAGTACCACGCTATGACCTACCCAGTCGCCACTTCTTCTCTCGCAAAGCCATCCCAGCCCTCCACCATCATGTAAAAGACCACATTGTCCATGCACTCAAGCAGTCAGTGAGTGGAAAGGTGCACCTCACAACTGATGCATGGTCCAGTCCGCATGGCCAGGGCCGTTACGTGTCCATCACTGCGCACTGGGTTAATGTGGTGGATGCAGGGTCCACAGGGGACAGCGGTGGTGGGACAGTGCTGCCTAGCCCACAGTATAGGAAACAGTTGGCTGTAGGCGTTCGACCCTCCTCCTCCTCCTCCAGAAGCGAAAGCTCGTCCACAGAGCGCAGTCGTACGAGCACTCCATCTGCAGCTGCCACTGTTGCACACGAGGTGTCCCCCTATCGAGCAACTAGTGGAAAGCGTCAGCAGGCTGTGTTGCAGATGATGTGTTTGGGCGACAGACACACCGCCGAGGTGCTGGCCGAGTACTTGAAGCGACAAACTGAGTCATGGCTGGGCAGTGTACATCTTGAGGCAGGCAAAGTAGTTAGTGATAACGGCCGTAATTTTGTGGCAGCCATAGCCCTTTCAAAACTCAGCCACATACCTTGCTTGGCTCACACCTTGAACCTGGTGGTGCAGTGCTTCCTCAAAAATTATCCGGAGTTAACAGCCCTGCTCCATAAGGTGCGAAGACTGTGCGCGCACATCCGCCGGTCGCCTGTACACTCCGTTCGTATGCAGAAGCTGCAGCGATTGCTCCACCTTCCCAACCACCGCCTCATTATCGACATTGCAACAAGGTGGAAATCCACCCTGCACATGGTGGAGTGGCTGTGCGAGCAGAGGCAGGCCATAATGCATTTGTGGGAGGATACACGGCCAGGCACTTTGAGAGCAGACATGGAGTTGACAGGTGTGCAGTGGTCAAAGCTGAAAGACCTCTGTAAAGTCCTTCAGTGTTTTGAGGACTGCACACGGCTGGTAAGCGCAGACGACGCCATCCTAAGCATGAGCATCCCACTTATGCGTCTGCTCATGCAAACTTTGACGCACCTTAGGGAGCAGGCGTCTGCAGCCAATGTTGACGAGGAGGAAGAGGTGGAGGGAATCCTTGATGACATTCAGCCATTGTCTGCTCAGGGACCTCTCCTGGACGAGTTGGAGGAAGAAGAGGAGGATGATGATGGGGATGATTACTTAGGGGAGGAGGATGCATCTCGTGGGGCAAGTGAAAATGTTGGCGTGGCAAGGTCTGGTACAGGGTTTGTGCGTGACTGGAGGGATGTGGATTTGCCAGAAAGTGCTCCTCCAACCAGCACTCGCAGTGCATCATTGACACCGGGAACATTGGCCCACATGTCAGATTATGCCTTGCGGATCCTAAAAAGGGACCCCCGCATTGCCAAAATGATGAACGATGACGACTACTGGTTGGCCAGCATCCTGGATCCACGCTATAAAGGCAAATTACAAAACATCATGCCACAGGAGAACCTTGACCTAATATTGGCTAATAAACAAGCAACTCTGGTAAATCGGTTGCTTGAGGCATTCCCAGCACACAGCAGCGGTGATGGTTCTCACACGAGCCGTACGGGCCGGGGGCAGCTTGGCAGAGGTGTTCATGGTGCACACAGCAGAAGTGGCGTTGGAGACAGGAGTTTCATGACAATGTTGTGGACTGATTTTTCAAGTACCGCTCACACAACTGGTAATACAGCATCGATGGAAAGTGACAGGAGACAGCAGTTGTCAATTATGGTTACAAACTACTTTTCCTCCCATATCGATGTTCTCCCACACAGGTCATTCCCCTTTGACTATTGGGCCGCTAAACTGGACACCTAGCCTGAATTGGCACAATATGCCTTACAGGAGCTCGCTTGCCCAGCTGCAAGTGTGCTATCGGAAAGAGTCTTCAGTGCAGCTGGATCAATCCTGACAGAAAAAAGGACCCGTCTGTCAACCCAAAACGTGGATGATCTAACCTTCATTAACCCCTTCCTGACATCCGACGTACTATCCCGTCCACGGTACCTGGGCCCGTATGACCGTGGACGGGATAGTACGTCTACCGCGATCAGCGGCGCCCACGTGGTGAGCGCCGCTGATCGCGACCGGGTGTCAGCTGATTATCACAGCTGACACCCGGCACTATGTGTCAGGGGCGGTCACGGACCGCCCCCGACACGTTAACCCCTTGCACACCGCGATCAAACATGATCGCGGTGTACCGGGAGTTAAAGGGAAGCATCGGCAGGGAGGGGGCTCCCTCCGTGCTTCCCTGAGCCCCCCACGGCAGCGCAATGTGCAGCGCTGCTGCGGGGGGCTCCTATCCTCCAGGCCCCCAAATCCAAGATGGCGACGGGGGCCTTCGGGGAGCTGAGTAAGCTAGCTTCCTCAGTGCCTGCAAAGCGCAGGCAAGAGGAAGTCTTCTTCAATGCCTGTGACAGATTGCTGATCTGTCACAGTGATCTGTGATGTGACAGATCAGCGATCTGTCACAGGACAGTGATGTCCCACCTGGGACTATGTAATAAAGTAAAAAAAAAATTAAAAAAAATGTAAAAATAAATTTAAAAAAATCGCCAAATAAATTAGTAAAAAAAAAAAAAAATATTCCCCAATAAATTCATTTTTTGAAAATAATAATTAAAAAAAACAATAAAAGTACACATATTAGGTATCGCCGCATCCGTAATGACCCGCCCTATAAAACATTCCCATTAGTTAACCCTTTTAGCGAACCGCTTAAAAAATAAAAATAAAAAACGAAGCAAAAAATGATTTATTATCATACCGCCAAACAAAAAGTGTAATAACGCGCGATCAAAAAGACGCATATAAATATCCATGGTACCGCTGAAAACGTCATCTTGTCCCGCAAAAAACGAGCCACCACACAGCATCATCAGCGAAAAAATAAAAAAGTTATAGCTCGCAGAATAAAGCGATGCAAAAATAATTATTTTTTATATAAAATAGTTTTCATTGCATAAAACCGACAAAAACATAAAAAAAAGACCTAAATGAGGTATCGCTGTAACCGTACTGACCAGAAGAATAAAACCGCTTTATCAATTTTACCGCACGCGGAACGGTGTAAACGCACCCCCCCCAAAAGAAATTCATGAAACGCTGGTTTTTGTTCATTCTGCGTCCCAAAAATAGGAATAAAAAGTGATCAAAAAATGTCACGTGCCCGAAAATGGTACCAATAAAAACGTCAACTCGTCCCGCAAAAAATAAGACCTCACATGACTCAGTGGGTCAAAATACGGAAAAATTATAGCTCTCAAAATGTGGTGATGCAAAAACTATTTTACAATAAAAAGCGTCTTTTAGCGTGCTTCAGCCACCAAACATAAAAACCGCCATAAATAGTAAGTCAAACCCCCCGTTCTCACCCCCTTAGTTAGGGAAAAATAATAAAACTAAAAAAAAAGTATTTATCTCCATTTTCCCGTTAGGGTAAGGCTGTGTGCACACGCTGCGGATTAGGTGCGGATTCATCCGCGCAGATTTTGTAAAATCCGCAGGTGAAACCGCAGGTCAAAAGACCTGCGGTTTTACCTGCGGATTGCTCTGCGGTTTTGTCCTGCGGTTTTTCATCTCCTCAACAGAGGAGATGGCAAACCGCAGGAGAATCTGCAGAAAGAATTGACATGTCAATTCTTTCTGCGGATTGAAAACCGCAGATAATCCGCGCGGAAAATTCCGCACCGTCTGCACTGCGGTTTTTGATTCCCATAGGGAATCATGGTACTGTACACCGCAGCAGAAACTGCTGCGGGTCCACAGCAGCCAAAACCGCTGTGGAACCGCAGCAAAATCCGCAGCGTGTGCACACAGCCTTAGGGTTAGGGCTAGGGTTAGGGTTAGGGTTAGGGTTAGGGCTAGGGTTAGGGCTAGGGTTTGGGCTCTGATTAGGGTTAGGGGTGTGTTGGAGTTAGGGTTGGAGTTATAATTGGGGGTTTCCACTGTTTGGGCACATCAGGGGCTCTCCAAATGCAACATGGCGTCTGATCTCAATTCCAGCCAATTCTGAGTTGAAAAAGTCAAATGGTGCTCCTTCCCTTCCAAGCTCTGCCATGCGCCCAAACAGTGTTTTACCCCCACATGTAGGGTATCAGCCTACTCAGGACAAATTGCAAAACAATTTTTGGGGTCCAATTTCTCCAGTTACCCTTAGGAAAATAAAAAATTGGGGGCAAAAATATCATTTTTGTGGAAAAAAATGAATGATTTTTTTATTTTCACGTCCGAGTGTTATAAACTTCTGTGAAGCACTTGGGGGTTCAAAGTGCTCACCACACATCTAGATAAGTTCCGTGGGGGGTCTAGTGTCCAAAATGGGGTCACTTGTGGGGAGTTTCAATAGTTTAGGTACATCAGGGGCTCTCCAAACGCACGACACCCGCAGACCATTCCATCAAAGTCTGCATTCCAAAACGTCACTGCTTCCCTTCCGAGCCCCGACGTGTGTCCATACAGTAGTTTTCTCCCACATATGGGGTGTCAGCGTACTCAGGCCAAATTGGACAACATCTTTTGGGGGTCCAATTTCTCCTGTTACCCTTGGGAAAATGAAAAATTGGGGACTAATTGATCATGTTTCTGGAAAAAATACGATTTTTTTTATTTTCATGCCCTGGCATTATAAACTTCAGTGAAGCCCTTAGGGGTTCAAAGTGCTCACCTCACATCTAGATAAGTTCCTTAGTGGGTCTAGTTTTCAAAATGGGGTCATTTGTGGGGGGTTTCCACTGTTTAGGTACATTAGGGGCTCTCCAAAGGCAACATGACACCCGCAGACCATTCCATCAAAGTCTGCATTCCAAAACGTCACTACTTCCCTTCCAAGCCCCGACGTGTGCCCATACAGTAGTTTTCTCCCACATATGGGGTATCAGCATACTCAGGACAAATTGGACAACAACTTTTGGGGTCCAATTTCTCCTGGTACCCTTGGGAAAATAAAAAAATGGTGACTAAAAGATCATGTTTGTGGAAAAAATACGAATTTTTTATTTTCACGCCCGGGCGTTATAAACTTCTGTGAAGCACTGGGGAGTTCAAAGTGCTCACCACACATCTAGATAAGTTCCTTGGGGGGTCTAGTTTACAAAATGGTGTCATTTGTGGGGAGTTTCCACTGTTTAGGTACATTAGGGGCTCTCCAAAGGCAACATGACACCCGCAGACCATTCCATCAAAGTCTGCATTCCAAAACGTCACTACTTCCCTTCCGAGCCCCGACGTGTGCCCATACAGTAGTTTTCTCCCACATATGGGGTATCAGCATACTCAGGATAAATTGGACAACAACTTTTGGGGTCCAATTTCTCCTGGTACCCTTGGGAAAATAAAAAAATGGTGACTAAAAGATCATGTTTGTGGAAAAAATACGAATTATTTATTTTCACGCCCGGGCATTATAAACTTCTGTGAAGCACTGGGGGGGTCAAAGTGCTCACCACACATCTAGATAAGTTCCTTAGGGGGTCTAGTTTCCAAAATGGTGTCATTTGTGGGGGGTTTCCACTGTTTTGGTACATCAGGAGTTTTCCAAACGCGACATGGTGTCCGATCTCAATTCCAGCCAAAAATGTCAAATGGCGCTGCTTCCCTTCCGAGCTCTGCCATGCGCCCAAATAGTGGTTTACCCCCACATGTGGGGTATCAGCGTACTCAGAACAAATTGCACAATAACTTTTACGGTCCTGTTACCCTTGGAAAAATAAGAATTGAGGGTGAAAAGATCATTTTTGTGGAAAAAATATGATTTTTTAATTGTATGGCTTTATGTTATAAACTTCTGTGAAGCCCATGGGGGTTCAAAGTTCTCACCACACATCTAGATAAGTTCCTTAGGGGGTCTAGTTTCCAAAATGGTGTCATTTGTGGGGGATTTCCACTGTTTTGGTACATCAGGGGTTTTCCAAACGCGACATGGTGTCCGATCTCAATTCCAGCCAAAAACGTCAAATGGCACTGCTTCCCTTCCGAGCTCTGCCATGCGCCCAAATAGTGGTTTACCCCCACATGTGGGGTATCAGCGTACTCAGGACAAATTGCACAATAACTTTTAGGGTCCTGTTACCCTTGGGAAAATAAAAATTGGGGTGAAAAGATCATTTTTGTGGAAAAAATATGATTTTTTAATTGTACCGCTGTACGTTATAAACTTCTGTAAAGCCCTTGTGGGTTCAAAGTTCTCACCACATATCTAGATAAGTTCCTTGGGGGGTCTAGTTTCCAAAATGGGGTCACTTGTAGGGGGTTTCCACTGTTTAGGTACATCAGGGACTCTCCAAACGTGACATGGCGTCCGATCTGAATTCCAGCCAATTTTGCATTGAAAAAGTCAAACGGCGCTCCTTCCATTCTGAGCTCTGCCATGCGCCGAAACAGTCGTTCCCCCCCACAAATCAGGTATCAGCGTACTCAGGACAAATTGCACAATAACTTTTGCAGTCCAATTTCTCCTGTTACCCTTGGTAAAATAAAAAAAATTGAACCTGAAGTATTTTTTTGTGAAAAAAAGTTAGATGTTCATTTCTTTTTAAATATTCAAAAAAATTCTTGTGACGCACCTAATGGGTTAATAAACTTCTTGAATGTGGTTTTGAGCACCTTAAGGGGTTCAGTTTTTAGAATGGTGTCACGTTTGGGTATTTTCTATCATATAGACCCCTCAAAGTGGCTTCAAATGTGATGTGGTCCTAAAAATAAAATGGTGTTGTAAAAATGAGAAATCGCTGGTCAACTTTTAACCCTTATAACTTCCTAACAAAAAAAAATTTTGGTTCCAAAATTGTGCTGATGTAAACATGTGGGAAATGTTACTTATCAAGTTTTTTGTGTGCCGTATCTCTGTGATTTAAGGGCATAAAAGTTCAAAGTTGGAAAATTGCGAAATTTTCAAAATTTTTGCCAAATTTCCATTTTTTTCACAAATAAACGCAAGTTATTTGAATGAAATTTTACCACTAACATGAAGTACAATATGTCACGAGAAAACAATGTCAGAATCACCGGGATCCATGGAAGCGTTCCAGAGTTATGACCTCATAAAGGTACAGTGGTCAGAATTGTAAAAATTGGCCCGGTCATGAACGTGCAAACCACCCTTGGGGGTGAAGAGGTTAAAATGAACCATGCATGGGTTTCCAAGGATTTTGTCCCACCTTACCCTGATGACACATAGGGTGACAGAAAAATGGCTTGCTTTGGTCCACCTCTTCCTGGGACTTGACCTATTTCGCCTTTTGCATCAGCTGAATGTCCAACATCAACATATGTCACTTTCTAAAACTCCCTAACTGTGCTGCCTCCCCTCCCATGGCCGGGGTCACCACCTAGCGCACGACACCATGCGAGTGCCGTTGCCCTGGACAGGTGGGTAGGCCGACTCTTGGGCGGGCACTGGCACAGGGTCCCTCATAGTGCAATCAAGTGTCTCTGACGGTGGTGGTGCACACCCACCGTCAGACACACCGCCGTACTATGAGGGGCCCAGTGCCAGTACCGACGCCCACGAGTGGGCCCCCCTTGCTTGGGCAGGGCCCCAGCATTTGCAATCTTTACCTCTCCCTGCTCCTCCGCTGTGTAGTCTGGGCCGTCAAGTCCATACTGTGCCTGACACCGTCTGAGCCTGCCTCCTGATGTATAGACATATCTTTTGAATGTGTACGCTATCCATACATGTTATCCGGGGATACGGTACCCTTTCTCACCTTTGTGCAATCACGTGCAAGCCATACTGGGCCTGACACCGTCTGAGCCTGCCTCCTGATGTATAGACATATCTTTTGAATGTGTACGCTATCCATACATGTTATCCGGGGATACGGTACCCTTTCTCACCTTTGTGCAATCACGTGCAATCCATACTGGGCCTGACACCATCTGAGCCTGCCTCCTGATGTATAGACATATCTTTTGAATGTGTACGCTATCCATACATGTTATCCGGGGATACGGTACCCTTTCTCACCTTTGTGCAATCACGTGCAAGCCATACTGGGCCTGACACCGTCTGAGCCTGCCTCCTGATGTATAGACATATCTTTTGAATGTGTACGCTATCCATACATGTTATCCGGGGAAAAAATTTTTTTATTATTTTTCTTGTGTTCGCCATTTAGCTTCAGTGTTATGGACTCGCAATATCTGGGGACCCTTGACGATGGGTTGTGAGCTTATCTGCTTTGGCCAAAATAGTAACCAATACCCCATTTTTTATCATTTATCTTTTTGCACTTTTTATCATTTCTACAGGATGCAGCTTAGCCCTTCATGTTGGCTTGGTATTTGGTGTGATGCATGTATACAGTGCTAAGCGGCCCGCCTATTTTGGCGTCATTGATAGGCTGCTCAGACACTATGCATCACACTTATCAGTGTGACTTATGTCTTATGCAAGCCTTATTAGTGTGCATTTCCCACTAGGCAGCCAGACCCTGATGGGTTAACTGGCTGTCTTTATCAGTGGAATGCACCTGTGCTGCCCCAGCCTTTATCACTGGGGCTTTGCTGTATCCTGCCAGTGCATTAGTCAGGGTTTGGTGAGTTGCCTAACAATTTGTTCGTTTTTTGTAAATTTTTGGAAAATTTATTATTTTTCTTGTGTTCGCCATTTAGCTTCAGTGTTAGGGACTCACAATATCTGGGGACCCTTGACGATGGGTTGTGAGCTTATCTGCTTTGGCCAAAATAGTAACCAATACCCCATTTTTTATCATTTATCTTTTTGCACTTTTTATCATTTCTACAGGATGCAGCTTAGCCCTTCATGTTGGCTTGGTATTTGGTGTGATGCATGTATACAGTGCTGAGCGGCCCGCCTATTTTGGCGTCATTGATAGGCTGCTCAGACACTATGCATCACACTTATCAGTGTGACTTATGTCTTATGCAAGCCTTATTAGTGTGCATTTCCCACTAGGCAGCCAGACCCTGATGGGTTAACTGGCTGTCTTTATCAGTGGAATGCACTTGTGCTGCCCCAGCCTTTATCACTGGGGCTTTGCTGTATCCTGCCAGTGCATTAGTCAGGGTTTGGTGAGTTGCCTAACAATTTGTTCGTTTTTTGTAAATTTTTGGAAAATTTATTATTTTTCTTGTGTTCGCCATTTAGCTTCAGTGTTAGGGACTCACAATATCTGGGGACCCTTGACGATGGGTTGTGAGCTTATCTGCTTTGGCCAAAATAGTAACCAATACCCCATTTTTTATCATTTATCTTTTTGCACTTTTTATCATTTCTACAGGATGCAGCTTAGCCCTTCATGTTGGCTTGGTATTTGGTGTGATGCATGTATACAGTGCTGAGCGGCCCGCCTATTTTGGCGTCATTGATAGGCTGCTCAGACACTATGCATCACACTTATCAGTGTGACTTATGTCTTATGCAAGCCTTATTAGTGTGCGTGCAATCACGTGCAAGCCATACTGGGCCTGACACCGTCTGAGCCTGCCTCCTGATGTATAGACATATCTTTTGAATGTGTAAGCTATCCATACATGTTATCCGGGGATACGGTACCCTTTCTCACCTTTGTGCAATCACGTGCAATCCATACTGGGCCTGACACCGTCTGAGCCTGCCTCCTGATGTATAGACATATCTTTTGAATGTGTACGCTATCCATACATGTTATCCGGGGATACGGTACCCTTTCTCACCTTTGTGCAATCACGTGCAATCCATACTGGGCCTGACACCATCTGAGCCTGCCTTCTGATGTATAGACATATCTTTTGAATGTGTACGCTATCCATACATGTTATCCGGGGATACGGTACCCTTTCTCACCTTTGTGCAATCATATGTAATCCATACAGGGCGTGAGAACGGCTGGCGAGCTGTTAAGCAAGCTACAGCACCTGTGGTTTGCACACGTAAGTTTTTCATTTTTTCAGGAATGACGGTTAGGCCTAATTCCGGAACTGCGGTTGACCTGCACTTACTGGGAAATCATCGTTCGCGGGTAATAATTGTAATCAGTGATACCCATCACTAACGTTGTTCAGCAGGTTATCTGCACCTGTAAGCGACAAACGCTGGCCTTTTCAGTGTAGCGCACATGCAGCCACGGACATGTAAGGGCATGACACACCAGTTATTGGCCAAACTCATGTGCCAGAGCCTCACGTGTCCCTCTAGTAAGCCGGACTCGGACCGCGGGGCATGACGGAGTCTCGTTCGTTAACGGAATTAAGCTTGCAATGTGTGCATCTGTTCTGTAGCTGGCATGGTTGAGGTTTCCCAGGTGGAGTCGAATTTAACCGTAGGCTCCACTCCTAGTGGTGCCCTTCTGGACATTCCTTTAAGGTTCAGCTTTGCAACCATACTGCCCACGTAAAACAAACACTTTGCCTTCATGAACGCTGTTTGGAGGGTCATGACTCGTGGGAATAACGCCGCCCAATCAGTTAACCTGCTAGAGAGATTCTTTGTTGCTCCCAAGCATGACATCACACTCCCTAGGAGGAAGGTAATGCCACTGTGGTGACCGTACTCCTGGGGGCGACGCAAGTGCACTGATGCCCAGCCACTGCTCGATGAATCTGCTGATACATTGACCCAGACCACTACATTCCCCTCGCACGCTAAACGGCCTGAATCTGACCCTGATGAAACTCAGGTTACCCTTCACATATACAGTTCCAGCTTACACGGTGACAAAGAGGAAGCTGCAGATGAAAGTGCAGGTTTGGCCCACCCGCCATCAGACACACCACCGTACTATCAGGGGCCCTGTGCCAGTGCCGTCGCCAATGAGTGGGCCCCCCTGCTTGCTCAGGATCACAGCACTTGCAAGGTTGAAATACTGTGCATTGAGATGGAAGATGGGGACGACAAGGAGTCCAGACTAGTACAGGGATTTCCTAGTGAGGAGACTTATTTGATTGTTTTCAATGTTGGGACAGCAATTTTTGGGGAGCACTATACTCTGGAGAATGATAGATAGGGCCCACCATACACTGGAACATTCCAAAGGTGGACATCAGACACTGGAACAGCATTTACAGGGCCCATTATACACTAGAGCATTAGAAATGGGGCCCATTATGTTTGGAGCATTATTTGGGCCCATAAGACAGTGGAGCTTCATCCATGGGGACCAACATATACTGTAGCATTATGTGGAGCTCATCATATACTGTTTCAAACATTATATGGGACCAATGATTCTGTATGGAGAAATAGATGGGCCTCGTCATGAGATGTAAAAAGTGAAGTATTTTTCATTGTACTATACCGCTATTTCTCTGCCGTATCAGAGCATGATGAGTTGTGGTATGTGTTAAAGGGGCGCTCTTTCGCCCAGGGCACATGAAAACCTGGAGCCAGCCCTACCCCCCCACAACTTTAGCCAAATAACCCCCATTTTTCAGTGCTTAACTTGTATTATGAAGTTAATTAAGGTTGACAAACTTAAGTAAGAAGAATTGATGCTTTTGGCATTCAAATGAGCACTGTAGGTGTGTTTCCTGTCCTCCTCTCACTGCCGACTTTTATTCCCCATTGACTTACATTGGGTTTCGTGTTTCGGGACGACCCCGACTTTTCCCTATAATCGGCCGATCTTGCTCGACCTGACTTTTGGAAAAGTCGGGTTTCACGAAACGAAACTCGACCCTAAAAAACCAAAAGTCGCTCAACTCTAATGACGACATCACAGAGCCGGTGGATGTTGGAGACCTTGTGATCCTCCACCATTTGAGAATGCCCCACGGATGCTAAAAAGGGATTAGGTCTGGAGACATGCTTGGCCAATGAAGCGCCTTTATCCTCAGTTTCTTTAGCAAGGCAGTGGTGGTCTTGGAGGTGCGTTTGGGGTAAGTTATGTTAGAATACTGCCTGGCAGCACAGTTTCCAAAGGGAGGGGATCATGCTCTGCTTCAGTATGTCACAATACATGTTGGCATTCATGATTCCATGAAAGAACTAGAGCTCTCCAAAAATGGCAGCACACATGTAACTCCAAACCATGACACTCCCACCACTATGCTTGACTGTAGGCAAGAGACACTTATTTTGTACTCTTTATCTGTTTGCTGCCAAACACGCCATTCACCATCTGAGCCAAATAAGTTTATCTTGGCCTCATGAGACCACAGGACATGGTACCAGTAAGTCATGTTCTTAATCTGCTTGTCTCCAGCAAACTGTTTGCAGGATTTTTTGTGCATCATCTTTAGGAGAGGTTTCCTTTTTTGATGGGAGAAGGGAAAGACCAATCCATATTAAATGTGCACACCTGATTAATCATATGTTTTATTAACGCTAATAGACAAGCAAGGAAATATAAAACCATTTAAAACTACACAAAAAAGTGCAATGTGAGAGCACCCCTGAATCCACAATGGATAGAACAACCACAGTGATAACTGCAATGTACAATATAATAAACAGTCAGCCATATTATTTAGTAATGCAGAATATATAACCAACATGTTCATCTCCGGAAACCTGGGATTGCTACCATGTAAAAAGAGAGAGATAAATGCAGTAACAATCTGGCACAGAAGTATGAGGTATAGCAGTCACTCATAGGGCCAGTAACCAATGAATCAATGGGCATCTCTCATAAGATTAACAACAGTGTATATCAATAGGCGTCCCCACAAGATTTGGCATACATAATATGCAATAGAAAATATTACAATCTGCAGTCAAGTAAGCAGAAAGATTAGAGAGACACCGAAAGCAGAATCATAATATGAATGTTAGGATGACAAATAATATACCTGATCCCATAGGAGTGGGCTATGAACAGGAAGAAGGGTAAGCAAGCACTGACTCACAAAGGCACATATAAAGGAGAAATAGCCATGGTGAAGGGTTGTCAGGAGTGACAGGGGTGTGAGAATAGACCACACACGTATCGATGCAGTGAGCTTCATCATGACTGTTGTCAATGCCGATTTGCAGAAAGATTGCAGCTTTAAGTCTCCATATTCAAGCCAGTAAAAAGTGTAAAAAAAAATTAAAAATCTAAAAAAATATACAGTATAAAAGTTCAAACCCTTTTGCCTCATTCTAAATAAAACAATAAAAATACACATATTTGGTATCACTGTGTTCAGAAATGCTCGATCTATCAAAATGTAAAAAGAATTAAACCAATCGGTAAACGGCGTAACAAAAAAAAAAAATAAAAACACCAGAATTATTTTTTTGTTGACGTAATATTGCAATAATATTTAATAACAAGTGATTAAAAGATCGCATCTACCCCAAAATAGTGTCAATAAAAACATCAGCTGAGCACACAAAAAATACTAGCCCAAGCTCCTGAAAGTTCAAGACGCTTGTGTTTTTTTTTTTAAACAAACTTTGGATATTTTTTTCACCACTTAAATAAAACAGAACCCATACATGTTGGGTAGCTACGAAATCGAAATGACATGAAGAATCATAATGTCAGGTCAGTGTTAGCTTTTAGTGAAAATGGTAAAAATAAAAAAAATTATGGAATTGCACTTTTTTTGCAATTTCACCGCACTTGGAATGTTGATGCATATGGTAGGGGATAACCTTTTGCCTCATGCATCAATAGAGGTTAATGTGCAAAGTCACATCACCAACCTGTCAGTAGCAGGAATGAAACACGGCTCAATACAGTTCTACTGGAAACCAGCTGAGAGCAAAGTTGTAAAACCACACATGCCTCTATGCTAATGTGTTACATAGCAAAAGATAAAATTGATTAGGCAGAGTTGTATACAGGACCTTGAAATGCATAGAATAGAAGTTAATCAAAACATGGATTGGCTGAATGATGTGCCAAATATCTGTGGCAGATGGAGCTGAGCACAATACAGCAGAGTTGGGCTTTGAAGCCTATGCTAGTTTACATGTTCAGTAAGCCAGCTTATAGCACAGTTAAAAACTCAGAGAGATGGAGTGAGTCAGGAGCACTCAAGAGGTTGAAAGGCAGGCAGCACTGAGGAGAAGCAGTGTGGTGCTGAGAAATATTTTAGCAGTACAAGAATATGTCTACTCTTTCAGGTATGTGAAGTTGGATGTAAAAAGTGGCAGACAGGGATGAAACCAAACAAAGGCACAAGAAAGTCTTCATCTTGGGCTTGGTCTGTATATTAAGTTAACCATAAGTATGTGTTTACTGCGTTTTGTGAAAAATAATATGATCGTAGGAAGAATTCTTAAAATTCCACCTTCCATAAATGCAAACATTTGATCAAAGATAAGTGAATCTCCAAAATGTATTTGCGGTAACAGATAGCTTTTATGGGGTTATGTACTGCAGTACAACGGGGCGTTATCCACACGTCTGTCATGACACAAAAGCTAACAAAGATTTTCTGCAGGTACCTGATCACCAAACAGCTTTTCTGAACACCTTCCTGTCGTTACAAGAAATTAGCCTCAGGTCTGTCTCACTACAAAGTATCTATGAGTGAGCTTCATCTGACAACAAAGTTCTCTGAAGAACAGTTTGAAGCAAAGCTTTACACTCTGCACTTACAACCATGGACACACCTTGCATCAAAATTATAAAGGCAGAAAAAACTGACAACTTTTTGAAACCCAACAGGAATTGATTTATTGTGTTGTTATGAAGTCACAACCTTTACCTACACCAGAGATTTTTGTGTGATAAGGTTCGACAAAGAGCAGAAGACCTCTACAAATGAAACATTTGCATTTTCACATCACTTGTTAGTCCATCACACCTGTTTTTGCTTTTGAAGCCCAACTCTTACCACATTGGTTTTCCGCTAGTAATTACTGATAGAATGAGAAATAGTTACAATAAAAAATGGTTAGGAGACATTATTTTGGAGTAAGGTTTTATGGTAACCAAAAAATATTTGATTGATAAGAATAGGTTAAAGTGATAGGACCAGGGGTGGAATGTATTGGAAAATGTTAATTTAATAGTTCATTTTGATTTTAACCCTTTAATATTGATTTAGCTTTTGAATAGTAGGTTGCAAGAGTCAAGGGAATACAAGGTGCGTTGGCACTTCCAAGACAAAGGCATGCCAAAGTGTGATCTCAGGGTCTTGAAAGACTGATAACACCAGTCTACAGTTTAGTCAGGGGCATCCACAACACAAGGGGAGGATGTCAAAATGCTCCTAGGGTAAAAAGTTTGAGGTACACAAAAGGCAACAGAGTCCATATGAAACTGCAGGATGGATAGATTATTCTCGATAATTTAACCTTCTAAACTACTGGGCTTCAGAGCTGGGGGGGAAAGAGGTGGAGTTACCCAGATATGCAAGGTTATCCCATATCTTTTGATATCTTGTCTGCTTAGCTGTTGAGAATATCTTTTGAAATACTGTATATATTTTGCTATCTTATAAGGTTTTATATTCTCTTGCATGTATTTTTCATTATAATTTCAGTAAACTGAATTTTTTCATGTAGCCAAGGTGTATGAATCAATTTATCTTCCATCTTCAAATCTGTGATAGAACACCAGCGTTTTAGGCCTCCACAGATTTATTCTACCTTAGAAACATACATTGCCTTCATTTGTGTCATACATTATAGTGAAATATAACTAGAATTTAAAGGAGGAATGCCTATAGCTTGATACATGTATAATGTCATAAATAGTAAGTATATGGATTATTTGTAAAGGAAAAAAGGAAAAGACAGGAAACAAGTTGTAATTTGAACGAAAAGTCAAAAATACCTACCTCCTGGAACACTGTAAACTTTACATGCATTTTCATTCATTGACAGCTTTCAATTACTTACAGGAACACAGCGTTCTTTTATAAGCATTTTTTTTAAGGATTCCATTCTGGCTATTATAATAGAGTTACAAAAAAGCAAACCCTTCTACAATCTTCATATGGCTTAAAATCTCATCTTCACTGTTATTTTAAATTAGGGCATCCTTTTATAGATCTTTAATTCATGCCGACATTATTTAAAATAAAAATGCCTTTTTACTTGACATCCAGTAGTACAAAAATTATGAAAATCTTGTTTTAGACTAATAAAATAGTCAAAGTCATAAGTCAAGCAGGGAGAAATATGTATCTTTATCTTTTATCAAATATTTAGAATTTCTAATTATTCAGTGACCATTAAAAATGATCAAACATAATTGTCACAAATTGAATTAAAAGTTGAATTTTAAGAAATTTGCAGGTCCTGGAAAGTTTGAACAATATGTGACTCATTTTAAGTAAATTGTCAAAAAAATGGCAACCACCATTTTACACATTGCTGAAGTCACAGAAGGCTGACATGGCCTCAGGCACGACCACTATCGCATTATCACATGGGATAGCACAGTCAATCAGGAGACACTATCATATAGTCTGCAGAAAAGTCTAAGCAGTGAATGCAGCAGCCACTTTAGTGTCATTTTTAGATAGTGAGAAGACATCAGAGATCACGGCGGACCAATAGCGAGAGGTAGAATGTCAAAGAACTTTTGATAAATACTCCAGACAGTAATGTCTTGAATAAATGCAGCAGTAAAGAAGATGAGAGTAGAAACATGCAAAGAAGTCTGGAGTCACACTAGCAAATGGTATCCCATGCAAAATGCTAATGACACTCGGCTCCAGCTCTGCTGCGAGTGTGAGCTGAGTGTAAATGCTCCGATCCTCTCTCATGAGAGAATCACAGCACAGGTGCGGAGGAGACGGAAAAATTAATTTCGGGTGATATCTGAGTGCAGTGCGAATCTCGGATGCAATTGCACCGTGCTAAGATTGCTTTTGCATGCCGAATTGGCATGAGAAAATAATCACAGATGTGAGCTCCCCGTAGTGTAACCCCTTCAGCCCCCAAGCCTGCTTTCACCCTCATGACCAGGCCAAATTTTACAATTCTGACCGGTGTCACTTTATGTGGTAATAACTCCGGAACGATTCAACCAATCTCACAGGTTCTGAGATTGCTTTTTGTGACATATTGTGCTTCATGATAGTGGTAAAATGTATTCTCTATGACTTGTGTTTATTTGTTGAAAAAAATGGAAATTTGGGGAAAATTTAGCAATTTTGAAAATTTTAATTTTTATGCCATTAAATCAGAGAGTTACCGTATATACTCATGTATAATCCGAGATTTTCAGCCCATTTTTTTTGGGCTGAAAGTCCCCCTCTCGGCTTATACACGAGTCATATACCTGGGGGTCGACAGGGGAGGGGGAGAGGGGGTGTCAGAAATCATACTCACCCCCTCTGACGCCTCTCTGCAGCCCCCCGTTTCTCCACGGTCTCCCTTCCTTCCTTCAGTGGTTGCGTGGTACAGCTTATTAAAGTCATGACGGCTCAAGGAAGGAAGGGAGACCATGGGAGAAGCGGGGGGGCTGCAAAGACCGCGCAGGAGGTGGTAAGTATATTCGATATTCACCTGTCCCCGCACCATTGCTGCTTGCTGCTGCCTGTTGCGTCCTCTGTCAGTGACATTTAGGCAGCAGAGGGTGCGGTGACGTAGCTAGTGCATGCAGCGCCCTCTGCTGCCTGAACAGTCACTGACACAGGACGCGGCAGACAGCAGTGAGCAGCGATGGACCTGGAACAGGTGAATATCTCAGGTCCTGGGTCCTGAGCCAGCGGCAACACCGGCACCCGTCCCCCATAGCACGCTGGTGTCCCCATCTGCTCAAGACCAGGCACCTGGCCCCCAGCGACAAGAGGTGAGTATGTAATTTTTTTTGTGGCAGCAGCATATGGGGGCATAATCTATGGAGCATTTTATGGGGGAAGCATATGGGGGGCATAATCTATGGAGCATCTTATGGGGGCAGTACATGGGGCATGATCTATGGAGCATTTTATGGGGCAGCATATGGGGGGCATAATCTATGGAGCATTTTATGGAGGCAGCATATGAGGGGCATAATCTATGGAGCATCTTATGGGGCAGCATATGAGGGGCATAATCTATGGAGCATTTTATGGGGGGCATAATCTATGGAGCATCTTATGGGGCAGCGTATGGGGGCATAATCTATGGATCACCTTATGGGGCATAATCTATGGAACATCTTATGGGGGCATAATCTATGGAGCATTTTATGGGGGCATAATCTATGGAGCATAATCTATGGAGCATTTTATGTGGGGCATAATTGATGGAGCATCTTATGGGGGCATAGTCTATGGAGCGTCTTATGGGGGTATAATCTATGGGGCATTTTATGGGGCCTATTCTATGGAGGATTTTATGGGGGCATAATCTATGGAGCATAATCTATGGAGCATCTTATGGGGCATAATCTATGGAGCATTTTATGGGGGCATAATCTATGGAGCATCTTATGGGGGCATAGTCTATGGAGCATTTTATGGGGCATAATCTATGGAGCATTTTATGGGGCCTATTCTATGGATCATTTTATAATCTATGGAGCATCTTATGGAGCAGCATATGGGGCATATTATATGGAGCATTTTATGGGGCCATTATTAACCTTTGTGCAGCATTATATGGGGCATATTTTTATGGAGCATCTTATGGGGCCATCATGAACTGTATGGAGCATTATATGTGGCTCCTTATTCAATATGGATATTCCAAAACATTTAACCTACTGATGTCTCAATTAATTTTACTTTTATTGGCATCTATTTTTATTTTTGAAATTTACCAGTAGCTGCTGCATTTTCCACCCTAGGCTTATACGCGACTCAATAAGTTTTCCTAGTTTTTTGTGGCAAAATTAGGGGGGTCTGCTTATACACCAGTATATATGGTAGTCAACTTAAAATAGTTAAAAAATACATTTCCCACATGTCTACTTTACATCAGCACAATTTTTGAAATGTAATATTACTTTGTTAGAAAATTATAAGGGTTAAAAGTTGACCAGATATTTCTCATTTTTCCAACATAATTTACAAAACAAATCACATTTGAAGTGACTTTGAGGGGACTACATGACAGAAAATACCCAAAATTACACTATTCTAAAGACTGCACTCCTCAAGGTGCTCAAAACTGCATTCAAGAAGTTTATTAGCCCTTCAGGCACTTCACAGGAATTAATGGAATGTGAAAGGAAAAAATGAACATTTAACTTTTTCACTAAAATTTTACTTTAGACCCAATTTTATTTTTTTTTTCAAATTTGTACCGCAATTTCTCCTGAACATGCCGATACCCCATATATGGGGGAAACAGTGGTTTGGGTGCATGGCAGGGCTCAAAAGAGAAGCAGCATCATTTGATTGTTTGAATTTAAAATTTGCTGGAATCATTAGTGGACGCCATATTGCGTTTGGCGAGCCCCTGATGTGCCTAAACAGTGGAAAGCTCACACAAGTGACCCCATTTTGGAAACTAGGTCCCTCAAGGAACTTATCTAGATGTGTGGTGAGCACTTTGAAACCCCAAGTGCTTCACAGAAGTTTGTAACGTAAAACCGTGAAAATAAAAATCACATTTTTTCCACAAAAATGATCTTTTACTCACAAATATTTCATTTTAACAAGGGTAACAGGAGAAATTGGACCCCAAAAGTTGTTGTGCCATTTCTCCTAAGTACGCTAGTACCCCATAAGTGGGAAAAAAATAATGTTTGTGTGTTCGTGGGGGCTCGGGAGGGAAGGAGTGACTTTTTTGAAAACAGTGGAAAATGTCCCACAAGTGACCCCATTTTTTAATTGATCTACTGTTTCCTGGTATTTAAAGAAAAAGGGGGAGACAGGGCGCTTCCAATACGTAGGTCTGTATGGAAAGTAGATGAGTGCACAGCAAATGTTAGGCTCACCTGATAGGGTTGTGAGAGTCACAACACCTATAATCGCATAAAACAGCTGCAGCAGTCTGCACAAGGTCCAAGGAATTGGTACAAAGAGAAGGCTGGTAGTGCAATAAGAGACTGCGCTGCTGTAGTAGAATTCAAGATATCTTTATTGCCAATGCGTTTCCTGAGCCAGTCCCAGCTCACTTCATCAGGGCTGATGAAGTGAGCTGGGACTGGCTCAGGAAACGCGTTGGCAATAAAGATATCTTGAATTCTACTACAGCAGCGCAGTCTCTTATTGCACTACCAGCCATCTCTTTGTACCGTTTCCTGGTATTTGAATTTTATAATGCATTGGCATATGTAAGTTGTGTAGAGTGCATCAAGTTGGCATACGTGAGTAGTATCGCTACCTCCTGGAACTGAAGGTACGACGCACCAGTCTTTCCTGCACATTGTGATAGCGCAAAAGCATTTTACATTGCCATCTGTACGATATGCACGGCCAGCTTCTTGTACCACACCTTGGCCTTTCTCTTGACACTGTACAGCTGGAGGACATGATCAGCGAGATCAACTTTCCCCCATGTTCTTATTGTACTATAGTACACAGTCCGGTTTGCAGACCTGTGGAGAGGTACCTCGTATAGTACTGGGGGGGGCTGCTGTCACCTTGTGTAGTGGTCAAGAAAAGGATATTCCTCTTGTCCTTGTACATTAACCACCAAAATGTTATTGCTACTTTGGGCTCTGCTCTCACCCATTCTGAACAGTTGCCCAATTAACGTCTAAGGGAGTTGTTTCTGATGTTTACTGACAGCACCGCAGGCTGCGGTAGCTCCCGTGAAGAGGAACTTGAACAGTGGGATGCTGATAAAAAAGTTATCTACATAGAGATAATAGCCTGGATCCAGCAGTGGGTGCACCAAATCCCACACAATATTTCCATACACTCTCAGGACAAGGGGCAAACAGGGATGCTTCCCTTAATAAAAACTAAACTTGTGATTGTAGACTGAGGTACGCTCACACAGTTTGTACAGCTTAATTCCGGACCTGGCTCTCTTACTTGACAGGTACTGCCAGAATTTGAGCCTCCCCTTGAAATGTATTGTGGACTCATCCATGCAGATGTCCCTTTGGGGCACGTACACTTCAGCAAACTATTGCTGAAGTGCTCAATGACCGGCTAAGCTTTTAAAAGACAGTCAAAATTGGGGTTACCTCAGGGAGGATATTGTGCATTAATATTATAATCCAAGAATTTTTGGATGGCCTTAAAACCATGGGTCATAGCCATTGTGAACACTCAAGTGTTACACAAAATGTTAACGCTCCAGTATTGCTGGAGTACTGACTTATTCAGAGCTTTAAACTAGAACAACATGGGAAGGGAAGCAAAAGACCAGAAAAAGCCATACACCTGACAAATGCTATTGAGAACTCTGCTATTAGAAGTGGAAAGGAAGAACAAAGACAAAAGAATCTAATTAATAAAAATATTGGAGAAAGAGAAACAAATCACAAACTAAAATGTTTCTATACTAATGCACAAAGCATGGGCAACAAACAAGGAGAATTGGAACTACTAACACAGGAAAAGAAATATGATGTCATTGGAATCACTGAAACTTGGTGGGACAATACACATGATTGGAATACAAGACTAGAAGGATACAACTTATTTGCAAGAAACAGACTTGATAAACGAGGAGGGGGTGTCGCATTGTATGTTAGAAACGCGTATATCTGCACAGAGATTGAAGCTTCAGAGACTGGGAGTTCTGTGGAAACTGTTTGGGTAAGAATACAAGGACAGAACAATGGAAAGGACACCATTGTAGGCATTTACTACAGGCCGCCTGTGCAAGCTGAAGATATGGATGAACTCTTTATGCATCAAATGGCCAAGTTCTCCAAAAAATATGACATAGTTGTCATGGGAGATTTCAACTATCCAGACATTTGTTGGGAATCTCTCTCAGGCAAAACTAACAGGTCAAGGAAATTCTTATCCTCTCTTGCTGACAACTTTATCTTCCAAAAGGTAGGGGAGAAAACAAGGGGAACTGCTACCTTGGATCTAATCCTTATAAACAGGGAGGAAATGGTTGAGGAGGTAAAAGTGGCTGGGACCCTAGGAGGTAGCGACCATGCTATATTAGAATTTTGGATAACTAGAGGCGGAAGACCTGTGAAGACTCAGACATCAAGGTTAGATTTCAGAAAGGCAGATTTTCAGGGATTCAGAAAGAGAATTGGAGGGATCCAATGGCTGGATATCCTTAAAGACAAAAATGTCCAGGAAGGATGGGAAATCTTAAAAAATGAAATTCTCAAAGCACAGTTGTTAACAATTCCGAAAAGAGGGAAGAATAGGAAGCATTTAAGGAAACCAGGATGGATGAACACAGAACTTAAGCACATGCTAAAAAGGAAGAAAAAAATGTTTATAAAATGGAAAGAGGGAGGCATATCTAAAGAAGAATATAATGCTGTCTGCAGAACCTGCAGGGCACAAATCAGATTACTAAAGCTGAAAATGAATTGAGGCTTGCAAGAGATGTCAAAAGCAATAATAAAGGATTTTGGGGATATGTCAAAAGTAAAAGAAAAGTCAAAGATGCTATAGGATTTTTACAGGATGAAAATGATGAAATGGTAAGACAGGATGTTGAGAAGGCTGAAATTTTAAATTCCTATTTTGCATCTGTTTTCTCTCAGAAAGGAAATGTAACATCAACTGTTCTTCACTGTCCTATTAAGGGAATAGAAGAATCCAGGATATCTATAAACAGAAAGATAGTGAGGAAACACTTAGCTAACCTAAATGAATTCAAGTCTCCAGGTCCAGATGAATTACACCCCAGAGTACTGAAGGAGATAGCAGAAGAAATTTTTGAACCCCTCTCCATAATCTTTGAAAATTCTTGGAGAACAGAAGTGCCAGAAGACTGGAGAAGAGCAAATGTTGTTCCTATCTTCAAAAAGGGGAAGAATGTGGACCCAGGCAACTATAGGCCGGTGAGTCTGACTTCTATACCAGGAAAGATCTTTGAACAAATTATTAAACAACATGTATGTCAATACCTGGATAAGAATGAAGTGATTAAACAGAGTGAGCATGGGTTTGTAACTGATAAGTCATGACAGACTAACTTAATTTCCTTCTATGACGGTATCACTGATTGGGTGGATCAAGGAAATGCTGTAGATATAGTATATCTTGACTTCAGCAAAGCATTTGACAAAGTCTCTCATACAATCCTTATTGAAAAAATGACTAAGTATGGAATGGACAAGGCAACTGTTAGGTGGATTCATAACTGGCTTAGTGATCGGACCCAAAGAGTGGTCGTAAATGGCTGCACATCCAGTTGGAAGAATGTTTCAAGTGGGGTACCACAGGGCTCTGTCCTGGGCCCTGTATTGTTCAACATCTTTATCAACGATTTAGATGAAGGAATTGAGGGTAAACTAATTAAATTTGCTGATGACACAAAGCTAGGAGGGATAGCTAATACTAGAGAAGAGAGAGAGAGGATTCAAAAAGATTTAAATAAACTGGAGAAGTGGGCAGCAACTAACAGAATGGTTTTTAACAGGGAGAAATGCAAAGTACTACATCTGGGCAATAAAAATGAAAAAAGCATATACAGAATGGGAGGAATAGGGCTAAGTGACAGCACATGTGAAAAAGACTTGGGTATACTAATAGATCACAGACTGAATATGAGTCAACAGTGTGATGCAGCAGCAAAAAAGGCAAATGCAATTCTAGGATGTATAAACAGAAGCATACAGTCTAGATCACGTGAAGTCATTATTTCCCTCTACTCCTCTTTGGTCAGACCTCATCTGGAATATTGTGTCCAGTTTTGGGCACCACATTTTAAAAAAGACATCAACAAACTGGAGCAAGTTCAGAAAAGAGCGACCAGAATGGTGACCGGTCTGCAAACCCTGTCTTATGAGGAAAGGTTGCAGGATTTGGGAATGTTTAGTTTGCAAAAGAGAAGACTGAGAGGAGACTTAATAGCTGTCTACAAATATCTAAAGGGCTGTCACATTGTAGAAGGATCAACTTTATTCTCATTTGCACAAGGAAAGACTAGAAGCAATGGGATGAAACTGAATGGGAGGAGACACAGATTAGATATTAGAAAAAACTTTTTGACAGTTAGAGTGATCAATGAGTGGAACAGGCTGCCACGAGAAGTGGTGAGTTCTCCTTCAATGGAAGTCTTCAAACAGAGGCTGGACAGACATCTGACTGGGATGATTTAGGGAATCCTGCTTTGAGCAGGGGGTTGGACCAGATGGCCCAGGAGGTCCCTTCCAACGCTACAATTCTATGATTCTATGATTCAGTAGAAACATGTGAAGGACCAGGTCCCAAAACGTCATCATTTCTACTGCGTCTACAGGAGTCTTGTTAGAAGAAGATGATGGACTGTTTTGTGACAAAAATTGTTGGGCCTACAAATTTGTTTGGCCCACCATGACACTTACAAAATCCTCAGAGAAAAAGACTTTGAAAAAGTCTATTTCTGTGAGGCTGGTGGTGTCAAATGTGATTCCTGATTGCGCCACAAAATCAGGAATCAGTTGTTCGTAATCTTTGGGGGGGTGAGGTCCATACAGGGACAGAGAAGGTGGGCGGTGGTTCGGATTCTGTTCTGGGGATCTACTTGGCATTTCTGTATCACAGGAGGAAGAGGAGGAGGAAAAATAAAGGAAGATGGGATCCTCTACCAGTACTTACCAGAAATTCCTGCAGGTCATTCAATGTAGCAGCCTCCTGGACCAATTTTCTTCTAGTCTTTTCATGAATTTTGGAGGGGCGTCCAGTTCTAGGTAACGTCACTGTTGTGCCAGTTGAAGCAACTTCTTGATAACCATCTTCACAGTATTCCATGGTATAACTAATGCCTTGGAAGAAATTTCTGTACCCTTCTCCTGGTAACTTTCTATTATGAAAACTCTTCACTGTGTTGGAAGGAGTTTAGGAACCATGGATTTTAATGCAACTAAGAAAAGGTCAGGAAAATCCTACCAGAGTTGGTAAACTTTATACTGAGTTAACCAGAATAACGGTAATGATGGTAGCTGTACAATGAATAGCATTTAACATGAGTTTAAAGGTACACTCACACTACCATATATTCGCTCTTGCAAGAAAATTATGCTAATGACACTCGGCTCAAACTCTGTCAGAAATTGATCCCAGTGTCATCTGAGTGTGATCCGATTCTCTCACATAAGAGAATCGCATCAGAGGAGCGGAGAAGAAGGAAAACGCAGTTTCTCCATCTACTCCATTGTCTCTGTGAGCATACTTCGGCCTGCACTTCGATGACATCCGAGCGCAGTCCGATGTTTCGTATGCACCCATAGACACGAATGGGTGCGCTTGATCTAATCATCGGTGCCACACACAGTATGCTGCAATTGTTTTCTCATACCGAACCAGCGTGAGAAAATAATCGCAGATCTATAATGATCAACATCGGATAACACTTGGTCATGTTATATGGCAGCTTACCCTAAATGTGATTGGCTAATTCTGAACACAACTACATTCTCAGTTATAACAGGGTGTTCACACTTATGCATCTGCATTAATTTTAATCCCTTTCCTACATTAGACGTACTATTCCGTCCATGTGACCTGGGACCTAAGACCCAAGGACGGAATAGTACATCTAGCACGATCAGCTGCTTGGGGGTTCACAGTGCTCACCACATATCTAAATAAGTTCCATGGGGGGTCTAGTTTCCAAAATGGGGTCACTTGTGGGGGGTTTCCACTGTTTAAGCACATCAGGAGCTCTCCAAACTTGACATGGCATCCAATCTCAATTCCAGCAAATTTTGCAGTGAAAAAGTCAAACAGCGCTCCTTCCCTTCCGAGCTCTGCCATGCGCCCAAACAGTAGTTCCCCCCCACATATCAGGTATCAGCGTACTCAGGACAAATTGCACAATAACTTTTCCAGTCCAATTTCTCCTGTTACCCTTGGTAAAATAAAAAAATTGAACCTGAAGTAATTTTTTTGTGAAAAAAAGTTAAATGTTCATTTTTTTTAAACATTCAAAAAATTCCTGTAACGCACCTGAAGGGTTAATAAACTTCTTGAATCTGGTTTTGAGCACCTTGAGGGGTACAGTTTTTAGAATGGTGTCACTTTTGGGTATTTTCTATCATATCGACCCCTCAAAGTGACATCAAATGTGATGTGGTCCCTAAAATTAAAATGGTGTTGTAAAAATGAGAAATCGCTGGTCAACTTTTAACCCTTATAACTTCCTAACAAAAAAAAATGTTGGTTCCCAAATTGTGCTGATGTAAAGTAAACATGTGGAAAATGTTACTTATTAAGTTTTTTGAGTGCCATAACTCTGTGATTTAAGAGCATAAAAATTCAAAGTTGGAAAATTGCGAAATTTTCAAAATTTTCGCCAAATTTCCACTTTTTTCACAAATAAACACAAGCTATATGAATGACATTTTACCACTAACATGAAGTATAATATGTCACAAGAAAACAGTCTCAGAATCACCAGGATCCATGGAAGTGTTCCAGAGTTATTACCTCATAAAGGGACAGTGGTCAGAATTGTAAATATTGGCCCGGGTATTAGCATGCAAACCACCCTTGGGAGTAAAGGGGTTAATTTTGTTATTTTTACTTTTCATCTCAAAATGATTTCAGTTTGTTTCTCAATGACTTTCTACAGATTATGGGTAACATTAAAGGAAGCGAAAGTTCAGAAATGATTCTTCTTGGTATTATTATTGTATGATAAAAACCTGGCATTTTAACATGGGTCTATAGACTTTTTCCACTGTATGTAATCTTTTACAATTGAAAATGAGATCAAAGTGCACAACCTAACTGAAAAAAATATTCTGTAGCAATTCACATTTGCTGTAAGTGAAATTATCTTTCCAAAAAAAGAGCAATAATGTGTTAATTTCCTCATTAATCTTTCTACCTGAAAATTATTGATGACAGAATTAACACAAGAACCCCTAAAGCACTTTCATAAGAGCACAATATGTTATATTTCTTCTATAATGAACGTAAGCCTTATGAGCACATTAGTTCCGTTTAATAAGAGGACATTCATCATCACTGATGGTAAACATGGGGAGCCACTAACTTATTTTGGAATATACAGTATTTTTACCAGAATCCTAAGTGTTACATATCATACCAAAATAGGAAACTAATGCTCATTCCCCAAAAAAAACCCTGAAAGGGTGCTTACAATTTTATCGATGAACTAAACTTCAATATGACTTTATTATAATTCTTAGGCTATGTGCCCACGTTAGCGTTTTTAAAATCGGACTCCTTCCCAGAAACCGCGCGTTTTATTTCCGTGCGTTTTTTGCGCGATATTTCCGCTCGGTTTCTGGGAACATTGGAAAGGGCTAAGAACGCGCAGCTATGCGGAAATAATGAGCATGCTGCGTTTTTAGCCGCTAAGCATTTTCTAAGCGTTTAAAAACGCATGCATTGGTACAAAAAGCCAAAAATGCATGCAATTTAATGGGAAGCTTCTTTTAAGCGTTTCTGCAGCGTCTGAGCTGGCTCAAACGCTGCGGAAACGCTTAAAAAAACGCAACGTGGGCACACAGCCTGAAGGTCAGAACTTTGATTTGGCAATCCTAAAACTTTTACTTTAGTCTTCTTTAATCATTCTTTTGTGGAATGATTTTTATGTATGAAAAAAGGGAAAGATCAGAGAAGTGAAGACAAAAAAAAATCAATCAATTACTTTGCGACATATTCTTCAGGTCAGCATGAAAATTGAAAGAAACTTTTGCATTTTTTTATATGTTGATGTTTTAAAAAAAATAAACTTTACTAAGAAAAAAATATTCTTTTGATGATACGCGCGTGGACTTCCTGGACGTCCGCCTGGAGGTCGAAGCTGTCCGGCGCATCCAGACAGATGTATTCAGGAAGCCCACGTCCGTCAATTCTTTATTTCATGCCACATCCGCCCATAATTCTGCCACTGTGAGGGCCATCCCGGTTGGACAGTTCCTCCGCATGCGACACATTTGTTCCGCCGATGATCGATTTGAGAGACAGGCCCAGGACTTAAAAGATCGTTTCCTAACTAGAGGCTATAGTCGTTGGTGTGTAAAAGCCGGTTACAACAGGGCGAGACATACCCCACGCAGCAGTTTCTTGCATCCTGTCCAGAAGAGTGGAGGGTCGGTTGGAGATGGACCTGTCAGGTTCATTTCCACTTACAATCATGAGTGGCACAATATGTGTGCCATTCTACGTAAGCACTGGTCTATTCTTGAGACAGATCCCTCCCTGGGGGCCGCCCTGGGGAGTTTTCCCTCTATGACACCACGCAGATCAAGAAATCTAAATGACCTCTTGGTACGGAGCCATTATGTTCCTACTCCCAGGAACTTTTTTGGTTCCAGCGGTCCGGAATGTGGGTCATTTTCGTGTGGGCACTGCCTCGCTTGCGCCAATGTCCTGCGCTGCTCCACCTTCAGTTCCCCAGATGGCACGAGACAATTCAAGATCAGACATCGCATTTCGTGTGGCACTTCAAATGTGATTTATTATGCCACATGTCCGTGCCCTAAGATCTATGTGGGTCTCACCACCAGGGAACTGAGAGTGCGGGTTCGGGGGCATGTGCGGGACATTGGCGCGGCCAGGACGGTGTCCGATTGGGCTGAGCTAAAAACAATCCCCTGACACTTTTGGCTGCAACACCATTGTGATGCTGGACTACTGAAAGTTAGGGGGATTGATGCACTACACATGGGCATCAGAGGTGGCGATAATAAAAAAAAACCCTCGCACAAATGGAAGTGAGATGGATTGTCGAGTTAGACACCGTGACTCCAAGAGGACTCAATGAGTATTTAAGCTTCACCCCTTTTCTTTAATTAGCATGCCCATGTGTTGTTACACATACATTGTTTTATATCCCACACTTTCACACACTGGTGCATTATTACCAGTGTGCTTTATTGATGAATAGTTCTCTTGCGTATTTTTGAATTTTGATTTTTGTAATTTTTTCCTTTTTTTTGCCTTCACAAATTCTCGCATCTTTCCATAGGCTCAATGGCAGCCTTTTCTGCTTTTAATGCTTTTAATTTTATATGTGTTTTTTCACTAATTTTAACTTTTTCTTTTTTTATGTGTATTTCTTTAGTCTATAGTACTTCTCCTGCTCTGGACACAGATGTGGCTTCATCATATGATTGGACTGCTACTATCAAGTATCTGCAGCATTATATGGATATTTACACTTGTCTGATTACTGGAATTTTCTTATAAAATTTTCTGCTGTATATATGTATTCCTTTACTAAAATACCGCCATATTTACTCCTATCTCAATTTATAATCAACTAAGTGTTGCTGTCACTTGTATACCCCTTGTTCAGGTTATTTATGCATTATGCTATTTACACTTGGCGGTTATTAGATGGATGTATATATATTTTTTATGGCATCATATACATGCATTATGCATTTTTCTTCTTCTTAAATACTTTGTACTATTCTTGCTGAATTTATCCTCTCTTTTAAACTTCCCTCCCTTCTTTTGTCCTATCTCCGTGATGGATGGCTGTGCGTGTCGCTCTTTGCGGCTCCACTCTGCAGTCGGCATCTATATGTACTGCACATGCGCCTGGGTTACAGTCCGGCGCGTGCGCACTCGTACATGATGCCTGTACTGCTCTGTAGGACCGGCGGTGGCTGGGGCGCATGCGCCGAGAGCACCATTACCACTGGCTAATTCCGGTCACATGACTGAGTTCAGGGGCTACTTGAAGGTCCTGTTTATACCTTTTATTACATTCCTCTTGATAAAGCGGCCTGAGGCACCGCGAAACGCGCGTCGGGTTGGCACAGCCTGGTTCTCCCTCTCCTCCCTGTCCCGGTAAGCTCCCCTGTGGTCTGTCTTTGATATTATTTGGCTGCATCTTGCGGCGGGTCATTATACTACACTAGCGCCCTCTTTCATTTCATCTTTTGATGTTTGATCCTGGATTTACTGTTTGGGCGCTTCTATCATACTATTACTTGCAGGACATGGGCCCATATGGGGATGCACACTGGGGCTTCCTTTCCACCTTATTGGGTGGATACCGTCTATTTTGTCTGACTAGCACATTGTTACATATGTATTATCTGTAGTACTTTTTTCTAATAAAATTTTGACTATTTTATATGCTATTTATCGCATGCTCTTATTCTTTCTACTGGTTTTCACAGTGTATTTTGAGCTTGTGCAATTGGCGCTGGTGTTTGGGTTGCTCTTCCCCATCTCCATTACGCCACATTATGTCCAAGGGATTTTTGTTGCCAATTAGGAAAAAAATATATAACAAAAAATGGTATTTTATAATTGTCTGAGATTTGTATCTTTTTTGGTTTTATATTAGCATCGGCGACCTGTACTTTTTGGGGCACAAACAATGTTTGAATACATTTCCATAGAAAAATATTCAGGATTGAGAGTCCTCAGTAGTTGATACCTTTTAATGGCTAACTGAAAAGATGGTAACACATTGCAAGCTTTCGAGACTACTCAGGTCTCTTCATCAGGCTAGACTAATACAAAATCTGAAGTCACATATTTATGCACAATACAGCCTAGAAAAAATGCAATAGATAAGACAAGTGACGTGAAGCAGAACTATCAATATGGGAGAGGGAGAAACATAAATATAAACATTGGACCAGTTCATAGATAAGGAGTCTGGATGTTTTATGGTCCTCTGATTGGGGTCTAGTTCTGTGTTGCCCCGCAAGGTTTTAAAAGGAAATTCCTTAATTGATGTAAAAAGACATAAATCCATGCGACACATTCATTCCAGCACTGAGAGTGTCAAAGTTCGTCATAAATTTGTACTCCCAAACTCGTCTCTCTCTCTGAGATGTGAAGTTACCTTTCAATACCAGTAATTTCATATCCATGCACAGCAGCATGGATATGAAATTACTGGTATTGAAAGGTAACTTCACATCTCAGAGAGAGAGACGAGTTTGGGAGTACAAATTTATGACGAACTTTGACACTCTCAGTGCTGGAATGAATGTGTCGCATGGATTTATGTCTTTTTACATCAATTAAGGAATTTCCTTTTAAAACCTTGCGGGGCAACACAGAACTAGACCCCAATCAGAGGACCATAAAACATCCAGACTCCTTATCTATGAACTGGTCCAATGTTTATATTTATGTTTCTCCCTCTCCCATATTGATAGTTCTGCTTCACGTCACTTGTCTTATCTATTGCATTTTTTCTAGGCTGTATTGTGCATAAATATGTGACTTCAGATTTTGTATTAGTCTAGCCTGATGAAGAGACCTGAGTAGTCTCGAAAGCTTGCAATGTGTTACCATCTTTTCAGTTAGCCATTAAAAGGTATCAACTACTGAGGACTCTCAATCCTGAATATTTTTCTATCCACTGGCTAACACGGTACAAAGATATACATCTTTCCTACATTTCCATAGAATTTTTTTTGCGAACTGTGGTGACAGAAAGATGCAAAAAAATGTATTTCACTTTTTATCTCTTTACAGCATTTACTGTACTAGTTAAATAATTTTACATTTTGATAGATCAAACTTTTGCATACATGGCAATACCTTGTATTTTTATTTTTGTAAAATCTATGTTTAGGGAAAAGGGCAACTTTTTAAACTTATATTTTTAAAAACAGTCCTTCTAGGGGACTAGAACCTATGATTATTTATTATTCCTGCCAGAAGTCATCCCTACCGCTTCCACCAATTTGTCTTGAACACCACTCGCTCGCAACCCACGTGCCTTGGATGCTACAGTAAAGGGTGACTTTGCTTCACTCACTCGTCCACTCACCTATCACAATAGATTGACAATAAGTTAAGAGCACCCCACAGCCAGTTCTCACATCCACACCACACATTTTGCTGCCACAACGTTCTGTTTTGATAGGTCAACAAGACACCTACACTGGTTCACAGACACCACCCAGCTTTCCCGAGAACCTGATAGGTATTCTTCTTGACCTCTGACATACATAGGGTAGCAAAATCAAGCTATTCTTGCCCTTTCCATGGTTTGCGGGTACGGTTAGAGCAGCAAAGAACAAACTTATTACATTTTAGATTTATATATACAAAAACAGTACAGTGTATAAAAATGGATACAAAGTGTAAGGCTACTTATACACATCAGGTTTTTTCTGACAGGCAGGATCCAGCGTCACGCCAGAGCGATGGATCCGGCATAAATTGTGGAAAACTGATGAAACGGATCTGTTTTTCTGCCGGATCCGTCTAGCTGGCTGGTAATGGATGTGGGCCTCACTATATCTGTTTTCTGGGGGCTGGCCAATGGGATCTGAACATGCTCAGACTTAAAAAAACGGATCCAGTGGCCAGATCCGTCTTTCTCCGGATCCGGCGCATTCCGGCGCCCATAGACTTGCATTGTAGCAAAAAGCCAGAAGCGCCAGATCTGTCCGGTTTTCTGCCGCAGACAAGAAATCGTTACTTGAGACTTTTTTCCAGACGCAGGAATGAAAATTTTAGCCGGATATAGCAAAAAAACGAAGAAATGGGAGGCCATACGGCGCGATTCAGTGCTAATACAAGTCAATGAGAAAAAACGATTCCGGCGGCATATTTCGCCGGTTCCGGTTTGTTTAAAAATAGCCGGATCCTGCCTGTCCGAAAAAACAAGATGTGTGAAAGTAGCCTAAAATAACAAAAACACACATACAGCCAAAACCAATCTATTTATATAATTGTCTTATCATGTCTGTCTGTAATCGAAATCCTGCGTCGCTGATTGGTCGCGGCAGTTAGGCCGTGACCAATCAGCAACAGTCGCTTAGTCAACACGGCCGCATCGCTGATTGTACTGACACATTACAGCCGTTAAAGGCATCACTGCTGGGTCGCTCATTACACAGGCACAGCCCTGTACATATACAATACATTAGGTAACAGCAGAACAGTCACTGCCGCTCTGGGTGTAACTGGAGTACACTACATTAGGTAACAGCAGAACAGAGACTGCAGTTCTGGGTGTAACAGGAGTACATTAGGTAACAGCAGAACAGTGACTACAGATCTGGGTGTAACTGGAGTACAATACATTAGGTAACAGCAGAACAGTGACTGCAGATCTGGGTGTAACTGGAGTACACTACATTAGGTAACAGCAGGACTGTGACTGCAGCTCTGGGTGTAACAGGAGTACATTAGGTAACAGCAGAACAGTGACTGCAGATCTGGGTGTAACTGGAGTACACTACATTAGGTAACCGCAGAACAGTGACTGCAGATCTGGGTGTAACTGGAGTACACTACATTAGGTAACAGCAGAACAGTGACTGCAGATCTGGGTGTAACTGGAGTACAATACATTAGGTAACAGCAGAACAGTGACTGCAGCTCTGGGTGTAACTTGAGTACAATACATTTGGTAAGATCTGAACAGTGACTGCAGCTCTGGCTGTAACAGGAGTATAATACATTAGGTAAGAGCAGAATGGTGACTGCAGCTCTGGGAGTAACTGGAGTACAATACATTAGATAACAGCAGAACAGTGACAGCAGCTCTGGGTGTAACTGGAGTACAATACATTAGGTAACAGCAGAACAGTGACTGCAGCTCTGGCTGTAACTGGAGTACAATACATTAAGTAACAGCAGAACAGTGACAGCAGCTCCAGGTGTAACAGGAGTATAATACACTAGATGGTGGCCCAATTCTATCGAATCGGGTATTGTAGAGTCTCTGTTAAAATAAAATATAAAAAATAGTTATATACTCACCTTCCGACGGCCCCCAGACTCTGTCCCTCCTCTCACCATGCGCCCGGCATCTTCCAGTTCCAGTAATGCTTAGCGAGAAGGGCTGAAGATGACATCACTCTCACGAGAGCATGATGTCATCAGCGGTGTTTCGCAAAAAGGATTAATGGAACAGGAAGATGCTGGGCGGGTGGAGCTTGGATAGTTGAGAAAGAGTCCGGGGGCCATTGGAAGGTGAGTATATAACTATTTTTTATTTTAACAGAGACTCTAGAATACCTGACGCAATAGAATCGGGCCACCATCTAGTCTAAAATAAAAGGATAGAATACAGATACTTTTTACAAATTAGAACCGTTAGAGCTACTGGTAGAGGAGAATGTTGTTTAAAACATGGACAGATCTACAATACTTGTTGCTTTTCCCGAGGTCTGACACAGATTTTTCTTAAATACCATGTTATAAAGTGTATTATCAGACCCTTGCACCTCCCTCAGCTGTGGTCAGAGGAGGACGGATGATTAGATTTGATACTAATCAAGTTTTAGGCTATATTTTTAACTCCTTGCAGGTGTTGTCCTTGACGGGATTTGAACCCAGGACCCCAGCGCTGCAAGGCTGTAGTGCTATCCACTGAGCCACCATGCTGCCCATAATTCAGGGAAATATTGCTTTACTGTGGGTCACCATCTACCAAAACTTTTGCAATTTTAGCCATATATGCGAATACGTTCCCCAATCATGGATATATCCATGGATTGTGTCAAACTTGGATTTTATAAATATGGCATAGAAAATATTCTACTTCCATTGCCAAGGGAGTTCTCTGATATGGAACCGTACTGTCTGCCTTATAGCAGATTTTCAAGTTGCTCTTTCCTCAGTTTGAAATGTAATTAAGAAAGGGCAGTTAACAGGAACAGTGGGGGTCAAGATAAGGTCTGGAAGACCAAGCAAAATTTCAGTGAGAGCTGCCCATAGGATAGCTATAGAGGAAAATCAAGATGCCCGCTTGAATGCAAAAGACCTTCAGAAAGATTTAGCAGACTCTGAAGTTGTGGTACATTGGTCTACTGTTCAGCGACACCGTCACAAATATGGCCTTCATGGAAGAGTCATCAGAAGAAAACCTCTCCACCATAAAAAATAGCATCAGAAGTATGCAAAAAACATCTAAACCAGCCTGATGCATTTTGGAAAAGAGTACTGTAGACTGATGAGGTTAAAATAGAACTCTTTGGCCACAATGACAAAATGTATCTGTGGAGAAAAAAAAGACACGGAATTTCAGGAAAAGAACACGTCACCAACCATTAAACATGGGGTTGGATCAATCATGCTTTGGGGTTGTGTTGCAGCCAATGGCACAGGAAACATTTCACTGGTAGAGGGAAGAATGGATTCAATAAAATTTCAGCAAATTCTTGATGCAAAGATTACACCATCTGTAAAAAAGCTGAAGTTCAAAAAAGGAATCTTACGTGATTTTTATTTTTAGATTTTTTTTTCAATTTTTACTTTTTTTACTTAGTCCCTCTATGGAACTTTCCCTTTTACCACACTGATCGCTGTTATAAAGCATTGCAATGATTAACAACTGTCAGGTCTGCACTGACACACAAGCTTTTTGGACCATGCCCTGAACATAGTGTAACAAGCTTGTTAGCCTGGTGACACGGGTCACCATGGCAATGATCAGGACCTCACAGGGGCGCCGATCAGAGGGGAGAGAGAGCTTCCCTTCCTTTCCCTGCCCTCTATATGTTACGATTGATATCACTCGCAGCATTTAGGAAGTTAAACTGCTAAGATCAGTGCGGGCACCGCTCCTGGCAGTGAGAGCTGGGTGTCAGCTTTCATGTTAGCTGAACCTGAACACCTGGCGACGATCACGCAAAATCGCCATGACATACCCTGTAAATCCAAAGTTGGGAAGGGGATAAAACTGTGAATTTGTATGTTCTTTTTTTATTTAATTTTTAGCACTTTGCCTTCAGTGTGGCAAATCACAGCAAACTTTGGCTTGTCCTGGTCCAAAAATTGGTGTGGATTACATACCCACTCAAAATTAGAGGAGGGAGGGAACACTACAAATAAAATCAAGTAATTTCAATAATTAAACACCTGTGTGAATAGAATGTCCTCTTCCAAGAAATTGGAAGGCAAACCATCCGGTTTGAATAAAAAAAAAACAAAAAAAAAAACAACTGAAATGGTGAGAAGAAATCTGATGGGGGCCGTATCAGTGACAGAAATAAAATATAAAAAATCAAAAAGTCATGAGAATAAAATTGCTTATTAAAATAGCCTTTATTGGAATATATTTTTGGCTCAACAGCACAAATTTGTTTTAAAAATACATAAAAATTTAGTGTATGAAGCAATTGAACAGCTATAATATCAAGAGTTTATATGATTCATACAAGAAAAAGATAATAAAACAAATAATATCTACTAATTACATAAACATCTCTATAACACACAACCTGGCGCAGGTTTTGTAGAAAAGCCCATAAAAAGAGCCGATATATTAGCAGCAAGAAAAAGTGCAAAAATGGTGCAAATTCATGCTACAAAAATATAATTTTTAGAGTAGACCAATAAAAACAGCCAATATATTAGCAGCAGAAAATGGTATATAAGGTGCAAAAAATTGTGCAAATTAATGCCACAAAAATATGCATGGACCTATGCAGTAATGCAAAAGCACAGTGCAAAATGTAATAAAAATTGTGCAAAAATATGTGCAAAAATGGTTGAAGTACTACAAAGTGCAAAAAATGTGCAAAGTATCATACTGTACATCACATATAATGAGCATAACATATATAAAAAAACACAACAGTGATGTGCAAATTTACAAAATGTGCAACAAATGCAAAGTGCAATGGAAAATTCCAGTATATATGAAAACAAACCACAATGGTGAATACCATATATATGCTACAAATAATGCAAATGCAAAGTGCAATGGAGGATGTAGGCTTTCATATAGGCGCTAAGATATTGAGGCAAGGGCCAGCTAATGAGGTCAAGGAGGGCGATAGTATGAAGATAGGGCAAAGTACCTGTAAATGCCAGGAAGGTGGAGAGAGCGGTGTGCCAGTTAGAATGCGCCCCGACGCGCGTTTCAGAAATTTCCTTTGTCTGGGGGATGATGTAATCAGCATGAGGGTTATTTATAGGCCGGTGAGTCCGGGGCATGAGATAATGCGCCGCAAGCGCGGGTGGTGTGAACCGGAAGTGACGCGGCAAGAGGCGTCATGTGAGCAACAACCGCCCACTGGGGCTGTGCTGCAGCACAGGGAGATGCCGTTGCTGCGCAACGAGCCAACACGTCAGGCCGCTCATGCGCACCACTCACTGCCCAGGACACACACCGGACGAAGATACACAAATGAAATGCTAATAGCAGCGTAGGAATGTGTGTCAGCGGTTATGCAAAATAAGGAATACAAATAGCGATATGCAGGGCACTGGTGTGCTAAAAAGCAGATACAAACATGGATACTATATAGTACTAAATACAATCCAACTATAATATTGCCCAGGAAATATACACCGGGCGGAGGAACACAAATAAAATGCTGATGAAAGCATAAAAGTGTATGTCAGTGGCTGTACAAAGCAAAAACGCAGATAGCGATATATAGGGCTTTGGTATGCTTAAAGACAGATACATACATGGATACTGTATAGCACCAAATATAATCCAACTATAATATGTATAAGTGACACATACATACATGGATTGTACATAACACCAAATATAATCCGAATATAGAATATATAAATAACGCACAATGCATAATAAAGAGAGGCACAAATCTGTTGAGGGAACATAAATCTTCTTCCCTTGCGCCAATAGCTGAGTTTTCTCACGTGAATGCATGAACATTCATGGACAATCATTAGCCAAGGTAGCTAGCTGGGCGAGACGGTCTCTGATCTCTAGAACGTAGAGAATGATGGGCATGCCAATGTCTGCGATATCTCCCTCCAATTGTTCTTTCAGAAGAGTGAGAGGCCCACGGACCTTCTGGCCAAACAGATTGCTCCCCAGTGAGGTCCGGATGTTGTGGTGCTTGAAGGGCCTGTAGTTGAGTGGCTGCTCCCACAAAATGGCACTGTAACTCCTCAATGTCTTTCCCAAGGAGGATCTCTGCAGGAAGTCCTCCCATAACACCAATCCAGCACAGTTTTTCTCCAAAACCATAATCCAAACGCACCAAAGCTCGCTGTATATATTTGCGGACACCCCCCGCCAAGACATTGGGAATTCCTGCACCTTGGTGAATTTCCTTGGGTCGAACCACACGGGAGTCAGCGATAGTCAGAAATGCCCCCGTGTCTCTAAATCCTTACACTTTGTATCCATCAATTAAGATATCCTGCAGGTGGCGTTGCCGTTGCTCTGGGTAGCTAAAGGACAAAGGCCGGAGTCCGTACACTCCAGGAGGGGTATCTATGGTGCCGTGGTCGGTGGTCCACTCTGGTGGGGATGGTGGTAGCTCTTCCTCAGGCGGGATGGAGTGCACAAGATGCACTGGACGAGTTGGGGCTGCATGGGGCTCCCTCCGAATCCTTGAGGGACATCCAAACTGCAAATGTCCACGTTGCCCACACACATAACATCTCCTCTCTGTGATACCCCCAGGTCGTGGTCGGAACTGTTGGGGGCCCATGATTGGGAGGCGTGATAGTCATCGGCTTGCGACTAGATGGAAGAGCAGATATAATCTGAGGGGGATGGGGCACAGGAGCAGGCTGTGGTTCTTTGTCCAGAAGTCTCCTCCATTGCGGTCGGATAGTTAGGGCTTCATCGGCCAGGGTTGCAGCTCTATCCACGGTACACGGTGTGCGCTCCCGGACCCATTCCCGTACCTCTGCGGGGCACTTGGCAAGAAATGGGAGGTCTCGGAACTTGGCCCTATATGAGTCTGGGGTGATAGCATGGTAGTACAAAAACTTGGCACTCAAAAGAAAAATTGATTTGACAGTTCCTTTATTGTAAAAGGCATCCAGTTAAATATACTTCTTTTACTTCTTTAAAATAAACGTTTTCGGTCATACAATTGACCTTCATCAGAAACAGAATTTTTTCACAGTTGGTTTTAACTGAGAGGAGCTGTAATGGAAAATTTCATATATTATTATTAAAGAACCGCTGTCATAAGTAGGCACTATTCAGTACTGGGTATATTCATTAATAATGTGGAGAAACAGACGTCGGGGAAGCAGACCGCGGCCATGCGACTCTTTTATAGCAGCATCCTTCTGGGACCTTCCTGGTGGTACAATCCGAGCTGGAGAAGGACCTGAGCATGTGACCTCCGATCTCCAATGAGAGATCGTCTCAAGGGCATGCTCAGTGGACCGAAAGGAGGACTTAGTCCCTGGAGTAGCTCGCTGCTGACCAGCATGCATTGCTATTGTGGCGCCCCTGAGGCTTCAGTCACTACAGAGGTACTGCACCTCCTCCTGAGGTGTGATGCCCCACCATCCAGGTAAGGTGGAAACTCCTAACCAAGCTCCAACACCTGCACCCCTCACCACAAAGTAGTGTAGCAAAGCCACATTGCGGCTCCTTGCATAGAGAGTAGCAGAGCACCTTTGGTGGTTCCCTGCTTAGAAACACGAAACGTGCTGGGAGGTGGATGGAGTTTAGAATACATAAAAGAGTGGGAAGGTTTAGAATTTCAGTTAGTGAGTTGAGTGCAGTCGGTCAGGAGAGTCACTCAGAGAGGAGTGAGGAGAGAAGATCCCTAGGAGAGGGATGGAGGAAGGAGTGCTGCAGCTGCCTCAGTGACCTGAGCCAGCTGGCACGGGAAAGGAAAGAAGGAGAAAGACATTGAACTGAAGCCTCAGCCTCCATAAGAAAGAAAGACAAGTACGGAACGTAGGAGTAAAAGGGAACACAGAGGACGTGGGTTAGAGGAAGAACCCTGCCTAGAAGTTCTAAGCGCAAGGCTGGGGCCCGGTCCCCGAGGTTGTATGGACACTAATGGTTCTGCAGCAGACACCGGTGGAGTAGTGGGCTGTAAATGCACTACTCCCATCTAAGACTTGGGGCACAACAGCAACTTGGATAGTGAGCCGGGACTCAGGAGTAAGGAGTCCCCGAAGCAGGCTACAGCTGTCTGCCGTACAAGTAGAGTTCTTGGGAACATCTGTCAGGAGGCACTCCAGTGTAACTCAGTACTAGGAGTACTTCACTTAAAGGCGCTATAGAGGAGACGTTCAGAAAGGTACATGTTGGCGGAGTGTTGGAAGGGAGCATCCTATCTTGCCTGGAGGTTGACTGAGCCCAGGACCCGGAGGACACAGCACGGAGGCAGGCATCTGTGTGAACTGCAGACTGTGAGTAAAGCTTTGGAACTACATGCCCTGGTGTCCGCCACTTATTCCCACACCACTACACCCCGCACTACTACATCTGGGCACCGGCCTCTACACCGCCTGTGCCTCTCCTCCATTGCTACATCTACACTGCCCTGGGACTACAGCTCCACCTGTGGGGAGCTTCACCATCTTGGCTACAACCCACCACCAGTCCCAGAGGATCTGCATGCAGCGTCGGCCTAACATCTCACTTGCCGAACACCACAGGCGGGGTAACAACTATTCATAAAATAAACTTTATTTCATTGTTCATTCACCCCCTTTTTGCCATGGAGCCCCAGGGCCACGGACCGGGTCACAGCTTGCGTGACAACTCCCACTCAGATCAACGGACCCGGTACTGAGTACCCCGCTAGGCCCTGGTGGGGCGCTCCACTATAGCTGTACCAGAGGTGGCAGCAGCAACCAATCCAACAGAGCTGGTCTGAGCAGAGCCCCTGGATCGACGAGTCTGCTGAGCAACCTCCTGTGCGGCCGGAGAGGAATGGAAGACCGCTGAATGCAAGGCTCGGGATTCCTGCTGTGCAGCGATCGGAACCCGACGCCTAACAACACCACCCTGGAGTGGCACCTGGCAGCTACCTGTTGCACAAGCCTGACCTCACCATCAGAGGCTCCAGCGAAAACCGAGGTAGCTGTCATAGTCACGCCCCTTCCAGGCTAGTCTGGTTTGTGGCACAGTGGGGCCACAACCCCCCGGCTCACGCCAATCAGCCAAGGTGTGAGCGTGACAGTATCTGTGTCAGCAGTGGGATTCTCCTGGGTCTCCTGCCATAGCACTTCATTTCATTCAAATGTCAATAGGTAATTTGCGTTGACACTGGTGCACCCTGAGCCTGCAGGACAGCTTGTAGTTCTTTGGAACTTGATTGGGGCTGCTTATCCACCTTCCGGACTATCCTGCGTTGCAACCTTTCATAAAATTTTCTCTGCTGTCCATGTCCAGGCAGATTAGTTACAGTTCCATAGGCTGTAAACTGATTAGGCCTCTTTAACACATTAGTTTTTTGCCATCAGTCACAATCCGTCGTTTTTTGAAAAAAACGGATCCAGTGCGGGATCCGTTTTTTCTCATAGACTTGTATTAGCGATGGATTGTGATGGATAGCCACACGTTTCATCCGTCGTCTGATGGATCCGTCGGAAGATCTTTGTCCGTCGGGCGGAGACAACGTACAAAGGAATGTATTATGTGAACGTCAAAAAGTCGGCCAGCAGCGGATCCAGCACCGTCCGTTGTTGGCTATAATGGAAGCCTATGGGCGCAAGATTCGTCGCTGTCCGTCAAGAGACGGAAACGGATTCCGTCTTTTAAAACTGAGCATGCCAGGAATATGTATTTTCCTTTAATTTAACCCCCACAGCTGCATTTTCCATTCTGGCACTTAAAAAATTCTCTCTCTCTTTATTCCTTTAATTTCTACTTCAGGCTGCTGCAACGGATCCGTGAAAAAAACCGGATCCTGTGCATCAGTTTTTTTGCAATCTGCCCAGGATCTGTTTTTTTTCACACTTTGACGGATTGTGACTGATGGCAAAAAACTGATGTGTAAAAGAGGCTGTAGTGCGAACACAAAAATGACTATTTTGAGTGGCTATTTTGAGTCCATATTGAAATATATAGAATGAATTCTGTATATCACATAGCTGCATTTCCGGTCAGACATTAACAGTTACAGACAGACAATGACGTAACCTCTGTCTGTGGTGGGTTTATCAAACCATTAGACAACTGCATTTCTGATGTGACAGACAATGCTCACAAATGACACAATCTTGAGAACTGTTGTTTCACAAATAGTTCTAAGCCTGGTTTCACACTAGCGTTTGATCGCGCAGCGCATCGTGCGCACGCGCAATGTTCCCCTATCTTTAACATAGTGGTCGTAGGGTCTTGCGAATGTACGCGCTCATCAGCGTTTAGCGTGTGCTGCGCATTTTACAGGTGTGTGCCCAGACGCGCCGTACGCTACATGCTGCATTTTTTGTTCCGCCTACATCGTTAAAAAAATCACGCCCGCACGTATGCGCTCGGTGTGTGCCCAAAAATAGCATTACAGTCTATGTGATCGCTGACGAGCGCTTGGCAGCGCGCACGTCAGTGCCTTGTGCGCGCACGCCATTTGAGTAAACAATGTCTAGACACTTGACTAAAACTCCCCCTAAACAAACAACATTGTTTGGGAGGAGTGTAGATGAAAGAAGGTGTCTTCAGGGACAATTACTCTACAGAGAGCCTTGCAGAGAGCAGACAAGAGCCTAGAAGAGCCTTCCAAGTGTGGATTCAAGCTTCAGGAGCCAAATGTGAGTATTCTTCAACATAATGTCTGTGTGTCCTGTACAATTTTATAATGTACTAATGTATTTTTTGTTTTCATTTCAGCATGTCTTCTTCTGGATCATTGTATTCACCATCTCGGCAAGAACTGGCCCAAGCTGATCGTGAGGTGACAATCTTGCTGCCTTTGGGTAAGTATATCTGCCTCTAGAAATGTGTTTTAATTTTTTCTTTCTTTACAGACATTGGACACGGGCACTGAAGATGAAGTTTGGGAGCGGTCTGAGCGGGAGCGGTCTGAGCGGGAGCAGTCTGAGCGGGAGGATTCTGAGCAGGAGCAGTGAAGTCAAGTCGTGGCGAGGAGATGCAATGTTATTATATATTATTTTTTTTTTCTTTTCTGTCTTTATTTATCTTGCTTTTTCTCTGTTTCTTTTTGTATATATTTCATTTTCCAAAATTCAAAACATTATAATATTATTTTTTCTAGGTTCCACAACGGGATGACGAAGAAGTAGTGTACATTGACAACGAGCACCTGATCCGCCTCGTTGAGGAGCGTATCCCGTTATGGGACAGCCATGACCAGCAGTACAAAGACACAATGGTGACCCGGCAGCTCTGGAATGAGGTGGCCGCAGCGATGATGGATGGCTGGGACAGTGCCTCTCCAAGTTCAAAAAGAGCGTTCAGTAAGTATAAAGATGCTCTGTGATACTGCATTGATTTTTGGACCTGATGGTGCTGATGTGTTTTTTGAAAGATATATTCTTGCATTAAACACATCAATGCCTTGTGGAATACATTGATTGACTTTTGTCTTCAACTGCTGCATTGGTTTATGGTCCTGATGGTGCTGGTGTTTTTTTGTCAAGATATATTCTTGCATTAAAAACACCAATGCCATGTGGAAAACAGTGATTGATTTTTGTCTTCAACTGCTGCATTGCTTTATGGTCCTGATGGTGCTGGTGTTTATTTGGCAAGATATATTCGTGCATTAAAAACACCAATGCCATGTGGAAAAAAGTGATTGCTTTGTCAACTGCTGTCTTGATCCGGTTTTCACTCTTGCTCCGGATGATACTGTTGTTTTCGCTGCTACATATATTCTAGCAGGAAACATAACAGTGTCCTCAGTATCAACAGTGACTGCATTGTGTCTAGAATTTTACTTGTGCTGCAGCATTGACTGTTTGCAAAGTTCTATCCGGTGTGTGTGCTGATAATTAAGTTGCCTTAAGTGCATTTTCTAATTTTTTTTTCTTTTTTTTTCCCAACAGTGAACAAAATCTGCACACATTGGCGCTCGATGAAGGACAGCTTCAACACTGATGTTCGTGCTGAGGGACAGGTTCGGAGTGGTTCAGCGGCAAGGCCCAGAAGAAAGTACCGTTATCATCGCAAGTTGGCTTTCCTGAGACCGGTCCTTGCCAGCAGAGCGTAAGCTTTTTTTTTTTTGGTTTGTTATTACTATGTGCTTTTCAATTCCGCAAGTGATGCTTCTTGTAAATACATGATACTAATGTTTTCCCTTTCTTTCCACAGCACTTGGAGCAGCACCCTGCAACCTGTCCCGGGAGCGGTTCTTCATCGATCGACCTCGGACCTGTCCCAACCATACGACAGCCAGGAAGCATCTTGCAGGTCAGCAACACAGACAGCTGGTGACCAGGAAGCTGGTCCATCAGGTGTTCCCCTGTCCCAGGTCTGTGTCACTGGTTATGCGGACACTACCCGCCAGCGGCAGAGGGCCTCGGACAGGCCTGTCATACCCGAGTTCATGCTCTTGAACGAGGTCTTTAAGGGCAGCCTCAAGGCGCTGTCCGCCAGAATGGAAAGCGGCTTTTCCCTAATGGAACGTGGTTTTAACCACATGGAACACCGCTTCCACTCTGTTGACCAGCACCTTGACCGTCTGGAGGCCGACCTCAACAGACCAGCGCACCATTTTTTCAGTAAAATTGAACAGGGCATGGCGGAACACCTTAGTCCTGAGCAACAGCTGAGTGTGTTACAGGCCTGCAACACTGCTTACTTGCAGGCTATGCAGCAGAATCGGTATGTGCAGCAGTCAGTGGTGTCATTTCCAACAGTTCCACCACTGACTCGCTTCACCACACTACCGACTTCTGCTGCATACCACTGCACGGCCACCTGCATTCCCAGCGAAGCCGGACACCACTACACCACCCCAAGTCTGAGTGCTGTTGGACACTCCTCCGCCACCACCACTATGGCAAGCGCTGCTCCTGTATGGAGCTCCACCACCACCACAGCACCACCAGCTTGGAGCCAAACCACCACAGAACCTGCTTGGGCCACAGACACCACCAGTCAACACCAAAGGAGCACCGCCAGCACTCCTCAGCAACAGAGCACCACCAGCACTCTTCAGCAACAGAGCACCGCCAGCACTCTTCAGCATCAGAGCACCGCCAGCACTCCTCAGCATCAGAGCACCCGCCAGCACTCCTCATCAAAGGAGCACTGCCAGCACTCCTCAGCAAAGGAGCACCGCCAGCACTCCTCATCAAAGGAGCAGCACCACCACTCCTCATCTTAAGATCACCGACACCAATACTCCTCCTCGGTGTCCCCCAAGAACTTTGGCTGAGATCCCACACAGGCAGCCTCCTGCTCGGAGCACCGACCCAACTTTCGCCCCTTCTAGGAGCACCGCCACTGCCACTTCTAGCAGCACCGCCACCGCCACCACAGAGGAGCAAAGGGGTGATCAGCATTCCCTATTTTACGGGGCAACGACACAGTCCACCATCACCAGGCAGTCGACCAAAGTAAGGCGGTCACAGGCTGCAAGTCGGTCCGGGCAGGATATTCCTGCGCCAAAGAAAAAACAAAACAAAACTTTGTTCGTCCATCCACCCTCTCCTCATAATGTATCTCAACCTGCCTCCATGTCCATTCCAGAGCTTCCTTCCCCCAGTACTTTAGTCGCCCCTTCTCCTAGAACCCCTTCCTCAACCTCCAGTTGTTCCTCAGATCTCCACACACCCAAAGTATCCCAATCTTCCCCCAAACGTCATTCCTAATAAAAAAGTTTTTTTATTTTTTGTTACAAAATAAATGTGCAATTGTGCTTTCAAAATATTTGGATTGGTTACTGTGTCAATCGCCGACTACACACACTGCGCCCTACACACACTGCGCCGTATACTTAGCGTTTTTGCCACCAGATATCTCCATTACTGAGACGTTTCTTGTGTCAGTCTTGGAGATATGTGTTGTCAGCGAAACAAATCTACATGACTTGTCTTTTCAACAACAGTCTCTACATTCTTGTAATATTGCACAGGCTGGATCCAGCAGAGTTCCACAACTCTAATCCTCAAGATACACCATCAGATCATCTTGTATGGAATCTGCTTTTATTTGGGCTCTTGTGAAGCAGTTAGCAATGGAGCTATGGATTTCATTACAACATGATCTGTTGGTGGACCTTGAGGAGTGGAGTTGGGGAACCCTGCTGGATCCAGTCTGTGCAATATTACTAGAATGTAGAGACTGCTGTGGAAAAGAAAACTCATAAAGAAATGTGTTGTCCAAAAAACAAAACCAATCTACATGACTTGTCTTTTTCACAGCAGTCTCTACATTCTTTTAATATTGCACAGACTGGATCCAGCAGGGTTCCCCAACTCCAGTCCTCAAGGTCCACCAAAAGATCATGTTGTATGGAATCCTCTTTTTTTTGGGGCTCTTGTGAAACCGTTATCAATGGAGATATGTATTTCATTACAACATGATCTGTTGGTGGACCGTGAGGAGTGGAGTTGGGGAGCCCTGCTGGATACAGTCTGTGCAATATTAAAAGAATGTAGAGACTGCTGTGAAAAAGACAAGTCATGTAGATTGGTTTAGTTGACAACACATATCTCCTTGACTGACACAAGAAACATCAGTAATGGAGATATCTGGTGTATTGCACATACTAAATTATGGAAGGGTTCCCCAACTACAGTGTAATTCCATTTGAGTTACAAAAAAAAAAAGGAAACATGATCTGTTGGTTGACATTTAGGACTACATTTTGGAAACCCTGGCATAGAGGATGGTGTTGAGTGCAAGGCATATCTATTGTTACCTTGCCTTTTTTTTCCGTTCGCATTTAACTATTAGAGAAAAGGCAAGGAACTATAGATATACCTTGTAAATAACCACATACTCTATTACGTGTTTGTGGAAGAAACACATTACTGATGGCAAAAATAAATGTTATATATACTTCCCAAATACCCTGACCTTGCATCACTATCACACCTGGGCAGGTGAATTGATTTTGAACCTACAGCGTTGCTATAACTCTCCATATATTTTGCAGAAGAGTGTAGTGATGCTGCAGTTTAATCTGTATTGTTATGGCCATTTGTGATAAGTATTTAGCATGACACAAGGCCTGGGTATTTTACCTGACACAGTTGTATTATCTCCACCATCGCTGTTAATTGAACACACTGTAGAGATTATAAAGGTAATACAACTTGTGTGTGTATGTCACCTACTCAGGAGTATTAGTGAATTCAAGATGCACAAAACACAGCATCATAAATTCACTGATACACCTGGCTACTTGCTAATGGTATTGGGAGTGTAAAAACACAGAATGCACTCAGTACAGGTATCAAAACAGTTTTTTTTTATTAACATACCAACAACATGCAATAAAATTTTTTTACACCATTTGCTCTTGCCATTCCACCCGTCCTACATCTGAGTTGAAGTAGGCCGCAAATTGGTCCCTCATTTGGCCAACTTCGATGGATGACATGAGAGGGTGCTGTGTAAATTCAGGCAATGGATTAGGAGCAACATCATCAAGATCTAAGTTAGGGGGCTCTCGATAAATTAGAAAATTATGTAGAACACAGGCCTTGACCACCTCATCCACTGTTTCCAGTTTCAGATTAATAGCTGTGCCAAGAATGCGACATCTAGATACAAGTATACCAAATGCACACTCTACTGTTCTCCTAGCCCTGGTGAGCCTGTAATTATAAATGCTTTTGTGGAGGTCCAAGTCCCGGCTGGAGTAGGGTTTGAGCAGGTTTTGGCACATCTGGAACGCTTCATTACCAACCATTACAAATGGCTGTGGCGGACCTTCGGTGTTGGGAAGAGGCCATGACATGGGGAAATTGAAGTTGTTGCCATACAACCTCCTGCCCATGTCAGAGGTCTTAAAAGCCTGGGAGTCATTACCTCGGCCAAATGCCCCAATGTCCACTGCAATAAACATACAGTCTGCATCCGCAATGGCCATCAGTACAGTAGAAAAGTACTTATGGTAGTTATAGAACTCAGAGCCTGTTCTTTTGGGCTTGATAATCCTGATGTGTTTCCCATCCACCGCTCCCAAACAGTTAGGGAAATTGCATACAGTCCAGAATCTGTCAGCGATTTCCAACCACTTTTCTGTGGTTGGCATGGGCATGAATTCGGGACAAAGAACGTTCCACAAAGCCCGGCAGGTGTCCGCTACAATTCCAGACAATGAGGAGATTCCAATCCGGTACTGGAAGTGCAGTGACGAGAGGGTCTCTCCAGTAGCCAGGAATCTGTGACACAAAGAAAACAAAAAAAATTAATATTTGTGTATACGTAATTTTTTTTTTACACACGTTAAATTAAAAAAAAAAAAAAAAAATCTGCAGCCTTTGGTTAAATACATGGCATCAAAAAATTACAGCAGCCTTTAGTTAACGACATGGCAGAACTGTAATTCTGCCAGATTTGGAAGAGTACATGTCACCACCAAGAAAAATCAGCAGGCATTGATTTAGCAAACCTACGTACCTTAATGTGACCAGGAGCCGTTCCTCAGGAGTAATCGCACGCCGGAGCTGCGTGTTCTGTCTCCGGATGACTTCTTTTACCCGACCAAGCAAATAGTGAAAAGTTTCTTTGGTCATCCGGGTATAATCCGTAAATTTCTCCGGGTTTGCCTGGAGCTCGCTGTAGAGGGTGTGGTACGATCCACGGCTCTCCCGGAGTTCAGTAATGGGATGTATCCACAAGCGCCGCTGCTGCCGTCTTCGCTGCCTCTCTCTCTCCCTCTGTTCATGGCAAGCAATGGCATTAGCCTGAGCCGTCCTCATGTCCAGATCCAAGTCAAAGTCAAAGCTCTTCCAGCGCAGATCCATGTTTCTCAAGTCAAATGCAAGCAAATGTGAAGAATTCAGCTGTAAACAGGGCCAATATAAAGAATTTCCATAAGACATGCCCACTGCTGTCCCATTGGTGGAGTGTGTTGCAAGAATTTTTCAAGGATTTTTTGTCCAGTTCAGGCTGGTTTCACATTAGCGCATTTTCAGCGCGCGCACGGCCGGGGGTAGCTCCGCCCCCGAGCCGGCTCTCTGCCCGGCGTGCCCGCCCCTTGCTTGTAGCGCCGCCTACTAGCGGACAGCGGCGCCTGCGATCGGCGCACCCTATCTTTAGCATAGGGTGCGCAGATCGTGCGCAGGCCGTGCGCTAGTTGCGCTTTGACCTGCGCTGCGCACTTTTGACGGTGCGCCGTGCGCGCCAAAATCCGAAAAGTTTGATTTTGGCGCGCACGGCGCACCGTCAAAAGTGCGCAGCACAGGTCAAAGCGCAACTAGCGCACGGCCTGCGCACGATCTGCGCACCCTATGCTAAAGATAGGGTGCGCCGATCGCAGGCGCCGCTGTCCGCTAGTAGGCGGCGCTACAAGCAAGGGGCGGGCACGCCGGGCAGAGAGCCGGCTCGGGGGCGGAGCTACCCCCGGCCGTGCGCGCGCTGAAAATGCACTAATGTGAAACCAGCCTTATTGCGCATAAAAAATGCAAACGCATGAAAAACGCTTACACGCGCATAAAAACGCTGCAATTTTTTGTAGTTATGCGCACAATCATGTTAGAAAAAGACGCAGCGTTTACAAGCGTTTGCATGCGCTTTTGACATGCGTTTCATGTGCGCTCCAAACGCAGCGCAAAAAATCGCTAGTGTGAAACTAGCCTAAGTTTTTAGGTTTGTTGTTGTAAGACATTAAAGGGCCTGTCACACTAAGAGATATCGCTAGCAATATCGCTATAACTAGTGACGTTATAGCGATATTGCTAGCGATATCGCTGTGTCTGATACTTACCTACGACCGGCTCCCCCGCTGGTTATCGCTGATCGCGCGAGAACATTCAGGACCGCTTCTCGTCGTCAGCTTCCTGCGGCGCTTCCTGCTGTGAGGACGAGCGACGCGTGGAGCCGGGCGGGAGGACGCAGGATCGCCTAGTGTGACAGGTAAGCAGCGACCCCCGACCCCTGCGATGTCGCTGGTGAGATCTGCCTGTGTGGCAGCTCACTAGCGACCACTTAGCGATGTACCAGCGATCCTGACTGCGTCATATTGCTGGTTGGGATCGCTGGTACATCGCTAAGTGTAACAGTACCTTAAGGTTTGTCTGTGGTAGTTTTATCTAAATCCATTGTGGCTTTTATATTCTAAGGGTTTACGACCCATTGTCTGATGATGCCATGTTATCTGTTTCATCCGGCCTTGATAGCTGGCCACTTGAGGGGTGGGATGAAACTAGTAGTTACACCTAAAGGCCCCGTCACACTAAGCGACTTACCAGCGATCCCGACCCCGATATCAAGGTGTCAGGATCGCTAGTAAGTCGCTATGTGATCGCTGGTGAGCTGTCACACAGACAGCTTCACCAGCGATCAGCACAGCAATAACGAGCGCCCGGCATCGCTCACCATCGCTGTAAAAAATAGAATCAAAATAAAAAATAGAGTTATTCTCACCTTCCGACGTCCCGTTCAGCCATCCTGCCTCTCTCCACGTTCCGGTCCCAGTGATCCTTTGCACGAATGACCGCGAGATGTCACGGTCTCGTGGGATAACAAAGTCTCGCGGTCATTCATGCAAAGGATCACTGGGACCGGAGCGTGGAGAGAGGCAGGATGGCTGAACAGGACGTCGGAAGGTGAGAATAACTCTATTTTTAATTTTTTTTATTATTTTTTACACCTGATCACTGGTCTCCCGCCTGTCACACGCAGCGATGCGTGCTGGCCAGCGGGAGACCAGCGACCAAAGAAATGTCCAGAGGTTTCTTTCAGCGATCAGCGATACCGGCAGGGGGGCCGCTCGCTGATCGCTGTCACACACAGCGATCTCGCTGGTGAGATCGCTGTTACGTCACAAAAGTTGTGACTCAGCAGCGATCTCGCTACCGAGATCGCTTAGTGTGACGGGGCCTTTAGTGTAAATTACTATTTAAGACCAGAGAAACATGACTGGATACCTGTACACATGTACAGTGTTGTGATACCTGCATAATTGGGGACGCCCATGCAGTGTTGTGAATTTCCCAGGGGTTCTCTGTCTTGGTGTTGCTTCTCTGATATTCCAGATGGATGATGTTTAAAAGCCTCTTGGTGATGATGTATGTAGTTAATCTTTATACAGTATATACTTAATCATTATATGTATTCAATCTTTATATGTACTTAACCTTTGTATCTTAAAATATCCAAAAGTGTACGCAATCATACTATCCAATCATACTATTCCTTTAATTTTGTACCTTGAAAGAAAATTGCATTATATCGCAAGTAGTAGCTAAAGCCGTATCCGAACCTTAGTGTTAAAAACTTGGCAATACAGAGGCTTTACATTGCAGCGCTGGGGTCCTGGGTTCAAATTCTACCCAGGACAACATCTGCAAGGAGTTTGTATGTTCTCCCCATGTTTGCGTGGGTTTCCTCCTGGTTCTTCAGTTTCCTCCCACATTTCAAAGACATACTGATAGGGTTTCTAGATTATGAGCCCCATCGGGGACAGTGCCGATAATGTATGTAAAGCGTTGTGAAATTAATGGTGCTATATAAATGAGTAAAATAAATAAATAAAATATTATTGGTATTGGAAAAAACAGTACCAGTGCTATCCATGTCCATGTGTGGCAGGCGTATGCCGCATCAGTGTGACACATACCAGTGCCTTGGAAAAGCAGTACAGTTAGCGCTGTTCCCAGGCGCCGGGTGCTGAATGCAGCTCTCATTATTGTTGCCTGGTCTCCCTGCAATCAGTGCTGGGAGAACACACTGAGTGGAGTGTGCGAACCACTGCCTGTGACTGGAGGTAACCTTAATGACGTCACTGCTGGTCAAACGCAGCCGCGTTCTCACGCTCAACTACTCAGGGTGTTCTGGCTGGCGTGGTGAGAAGTCACATCACTGATGTGATCACTCACCAAACCATCCGGATCGTCGCGGGACATGGACATTTATTAGGTATGGGCAAACTCGAACAGTAAAGTTTGGGGTTTCTACCAAATGCATACTGTTCGGTCATGGATCCTGAACACGGACTTCTCCGGGAAGTCCGTGTTACTGTTTGGGTTCAGCATCTGAATGACTGCGTGAGAAACACCAGTGGCTTTGATCAGCAGTAAGATTATTACTGCCGGTCAGAGCTGCGGTTCTCACGCTGCGTGATCCAGCACTGATTGCAGGGAGACCAGGCGACAATAATGAGAGCTGCATTCAGCACCCGGCGCCTGGGAACAGCGCTAACTGTACTGCTTTTCCAAGGCACTGGTATGTGTCACACTGATGCGGCACACGGATGCCACACATGGACATGGATAGCACTGGTACTGGATTTTCCAATTCACCAAACCATTCAGATCGGTGTGGGACATGAGCATTAATGGATCATCAGCGGAATGGTGAGTATAAGTTTGCTTTTTATTTTTTGGTGAATAAATGGGTAAAAGAGGGTCGGGGAGTGTTTAACTCAAATAAAGGACTTTACTGTGTTTTTATTACATTTGACTATGACGTTAGTAATGGGAATGTCTAATAGACCCATAGACGGTCATAAACCAGCTAACATCAACCCCACAACTATTACCCCACTTGCCACCGCACCAGGGCAAGTGGGAAGATCGGAGGCTAAGTGACAAATTTGGTGCATCTAATGGATGCGCCATTTCTGGGGCGGCTGAGGGCTGATATTCTTAGTCTGGGAGGGGTACTCTAGCCATGGCTCCTTCCTAGGCTGTTAATATCAGCCCACAACTGTCTGTTTAACCTTTGTTGGTTAGTAAATATAAGGGGGACCCCATATTTTTTTTTTGGGGGGGGGGCTCCCCTATAATAATCAGTAAAGGATAAGCAAACACCTGAGAGCAGATATTAATAGCCTGGGAACCATTAGGCTATTGGCCCCTTCGCAAAATATTAACATCAGCCCCCAGCTTTCCCTTTGCTGGTTAAGAAACTGAAGGGCGACCCCATACTGTTTTTATTAGTCAATTATTTATTAATTACACGCTATACACACACATCGGGTGCTGACTCCGATCAGCGTCGCTTGGTGCCGCGGATTGCAGGGAGACCAGGCGACAATGACGAGAGCCGCCTTCAGCGCCTGGGAACAGCACACAAAACAACAGGCCCTCATATGGAAAGATAGAAATGTTATCGCTTGGACAAAAAAAAGAGGAAAAAACAAGTGTGCAAAAATGAAACTTGGAATACTGACATTCACTACCGTTTTTTTACTGAAAGTACTAGACCTCTCCCCCAAATAAAGTCATGTGTGAACAGGACTTCTAATACCCTGACAGAAACATGTAAACCGTGAGGAAGCAGCCTCCTCACAGCCGCCGCACGGTGACGGCACAGTGTTGTGAGGAGAAGGGCTGTTCCCGCCTCACACGGCGCTTCCCTCCCAGCGCCTCGTTCGGCAATTTCCGTCATGTGGCGTCGCTCGGCTCGCCCAGCACTCGGCTATTTCCGTCACATCGGGCGGCGCCATTTTGTTTATATCTGGAGTCGGCGCGGAGCTGCAGTTCAGGATCACACAAGGAGCGGTGACCAATCCGGCAATGGACGGGTAGGTGGCTTCTCTGGAGGTTGTTTGTGTGTGTCCCGGCTGATATCGTCCATAGATAGGACCGGTGTGTGGCGAGCGCGGCGGTTACCTCAGGAGCGGCTGCAGCGCCGTTATGGCGGGAAGGAGCTCGGGCTGTGTCCACACTCCGGCGTGGAGGCCGCTACGCAGCACGGCCGCTGTGTGGGGACGGTGCGAGGCAGCTCACAGGCCGTGAGTCCGGGCGGAGGAGGGAGAGCTTCCCCGCTGCCGCCATTGTCCGGGCCTCCATCACGGAGGACCTGCTGCTGCCCCTATGGCGGCAGGTTGGCTGCGGTCTATTGTTCTCTGGGAGCAGCCAGGCCGTGGCCTTGTGAGGCGGCCACTGACACTGCTTATATACAGCCATGATGAAAGGTGATAATTCAGCCATAAGAGTCCTCACATATTGTCACTTGCATTAAAGGGACCCTGTCCCCCCCCCCCCCCCCAGGACGTGTATGACCTATTAATATGGGGCGTGCAGGTGACAGGAATGTTACCCTACTCCTACCTGTCTGCCTCACATTAATGGTCCTTTTGTTGAGCCATGTTCTTCCTTGTTAATCATTTCTTCCAGGCTCTGTGGCGTGCGGTGAGAAATCCCTGCCTACTTAGGCTGCTTTTACACTCGCCATGTTTCCGCGGGCCCAATAGTTTTCTATGGGGCTGCAAAATCGGCCCTCAAAAATTCCACGGTGCGCTGTGTGCCGTACGGCTGTGAGGGGTGTTTTATGCACACGTGATAAAAATTTGAGCTTGCTTCATCTTTTATACGGCTTACGGACAAGGCCTCCATTGTAAATCAATGGGGCCGCAAAAACAAACGGAAGTTTGTTTTTGCGGTGTACCGTCACTTCCGTTTTTGCATAACGCCGGTTTTTCCCAATACTATTAATGTAGTATTGGGAAAAAAAGGCGATCCGCAAACTCTTTTGCCGTCCGCTATTGCAGCAGACCACAAAAAGTGCGGCAATACGGGCCGCTATAATGGGCCGCAAAAAAATGCTGTAAGTGTAAAAGTAGCCTTACTTACCTCCAATCGTGTCCGTTATAGCCCCGGAATCCCGCTCCTGCACTCCCTCAGAAATCCATACCTCTTCCTCCCTTCTGTGGGCGCTGCATTCAGAGATCTTCTGTGTCGGCGACTTCCACTCCAGTGAACCCCCGGTGTGTGCACCGATGAGATGCTCTCCCCACTTCCTCCCTGTCCATAGTCATCTACATGTACACATGGTTCCTAGCGATGACTGTTCAGGGAGGAAGTGGGGTGAGCGCCTTATCGCGCCTCGGAGGTCACAGTGACTTGCTTGCACAGTATTTCTGAGGGAGTGCAGGGCGCAGACGTGGGATTCCGGGGCAATAACTGACATGCTTGGGAGGGGGGCAGTATTACAATGAATACAGGAGGCAGGGATTTCTTCCAGGCACCGCATGCCCCTGAGCCTGGAAGAAATCGTTAACAGACAGAATATAGCCTTTCTCAGCAACAAGACCATTAATATGAGGCATCCAAGTAGGACAAGTGTAGCATTTCTATTACCTGCATGCCAATAGTAATAGGTCATATACATCCCGAGGGGGGGGGGGGTGACAGATTCCCTTTCATGTAGTGGGGGCGGGAATAACTCTTGGGACTGACTTGCCTTCACCCGTCAACTCCTCCCCATTGTCTTTGTTGCGCATTGCTCAGCTCTTGACACACAGGAAGTGTCTGCTCAGCCAATCACTGCCTACGATCGGCGTTCTGTGATTGGCTGAGCCCATGTTTCTGATTAAACCAGTTGCCACAAACGGGCATCAGAAAAACAGGAAACTTGCCTCGCGATATATTTGATAGTTCACAAATGTTATGTTTTTATAACCTGCAATTAATGTTTTATCCCTTTTAAGGGACCAGAAGTTAATTTGGTTGCATCGCAGGCAGTTTTTAAAAGTATGGCACAAATGTGCCTTGGTGCTCAAAGGGTTAAAGGGGTTGTACCATTAATAGAAGTTATTGCTGTGCGCTGATCTGCCCCAGCCCCTCACTCAAAGGACAGGGATCTCAAGTGCCCAGCGATGGTCTTGCTGTCTGGTGCTGGTGGGAACGCTCGCTTGGCCGTCACCAGTATTTGGAGCATTGCTGCTATCTCCCTGTCTAGATGGGGCACTCCAGAGATCATTCTCTTACTACAGATTGAGCTCTATAACAACTCCACAAAGCATTGTCACATCACTTTCTTTCATCATGTAGCGTTGCCAAATTGGCATCTTTGGCCGTGTAGCTCCTGCCTAAAGGTCACGCGATAGGATGCTGTCTGCAGAATGATGGTTTGGACGGTCGTCCAGCAGCCATCTATACCCCGACACTCCACAGGAGCGCTCTCTTTGCTCCTCCCTCTTGTTTTCTCTATGGGTGAGCTGCTGACGGACTTCTCTGACAGTAAGGCTAAGTGCACACGTAACGGAACTCTCGCGGAAATTACCGCGAGAATTCCGGAATTCCAGTCTTCGGGAAAATCGCATTTTAAATTCCCGCGATTTTCCCGCGGAAAAACTAGCATTTTGCAAGCGTAATTAGCTTGCAGAATGCTAGCGTTTTCCAAGCGATCTGGAGCATCGCTTGGAGAACTGATTGACAGATTGGTCACACTTGTCAAACACAGTGTTTGACAGTGTGACCAACTTTTTACTACTGAGGCCGCCTATGCAGCATCAGTAGTAAAAGATAGGATGTAAAAAAAAAAATAAAAAATGGTGTTATTCTTACCCTCCGACGTCCCGCGCATCCGTTCCCAGTAATCCTTTGCGAAAATGCTGGCGATGACGTCAGTTCTCGCGGGATCGCGACGTCTCGCGGTAATTCGCGATGACGTCGCGAGACTTCGCGATCCCGCGAGAACGGACGTCATCGCGAGCATTTTCGCAAAGGACTACTGGGAACGAGAGCATGAAGAGAAGCGGGAAGGCTGCGCGGGATGTCGGAGGGTGAGAATAACAATATTTTTTATTTTAAATTCTTTTTTTTTTTTTACAGGAATATGGTACCCAAAGCCCGGAGGACAGTCTCCTCTCCTCCGGACCGTGGGTACCATCCGCAAATGTTCTGCTTACTTTCCGTATGGTGGGCACAGCCACATGCGGGAAATAAGCCGAACAATGCATTCCTATGGGTGCGGGATCGCCGCGATTCCGCAAATTAATGAGCATGCTGCGGTTTTTACCGCGAAGCGATTCCGCCGCGGTAAAAACCGCAGCATTAGCACAGCATTGCGGAATCCCATAGGAATGCATGGGATGCTTATTTTTCGCGTTTTCGCGGCAAAATCGCGCGATTAAAACCGCCGCGGAAACGCGAAAAAAAACGCTACGTGTGAACTCAGCCTCTTGCTGTAGCAAAATGATCTGCAGTCTGAAGTCAAACATTCTGGATCCTTATTACCCCCCAACATCATCTGCCGTATACATTGGACTGCTGGCCGAGCCCATCGGTATCGGCATTTCCGGGCCAACTCTTTTTCATTGTGTGGGGGGCCTTATGAGTAGCAGATTTCAGGTGCTTAAACAAACTGCTGATAGCCTATAGATGAGTCCTTGAGCACTCATTTACTGGCCTATTAGAATGATTGCATCATGTTATCAGCAGCAACTTTTACACTATGAATTCAGTTTAGCCCCCGTTACACTGCGATATCGCTAGCAATATCGCTGTAAAGTCACCGATTTTGTGACGTTGCAGCGATATTGCTGCATGTGATACTTGCCGCCGACCGGCTCCCCCGCTGGTTATCGCTGATCGCGCGAGAACGTCCTGCACCATTCCTTGTCGGCCACTTCCTGCTGGGCTTCCTGTGGCGCCGACGAGCGAGGCGTGGAGCCGGGCGGGAGGACGCAGGATCGCTGCGTCTGACAGGTAAGTAGCGACCCCTGTCACCAGCGATGTCGCTGGTGAGATCTGCCTGTTTGGCAGCTCACTAGCGACCACCTAGCGATGCACCAGCGATCCTGACCGCGTCATATCGCTAGTCGGGATCGCTGGTGCATCGCTAGGTGTAACGGTACCCTTTGTTTCCAGCGGCGTTACCCTTCCTTGCTGTTGCTACTGTTATTTGGCTGTTAGGCTATGTGCACACGTTGCGGAAGTCCCGCAGAAGTTACTGCGGGAATTCTGGAATTCCATTCTGCTGGAAAACCACATTTTAATTTCCCGCGATTTTCCCGCAGAAAAACTAGCGACTTGCAAGCGTAATTAGCTTGCAGAATGCTAGCGTTTTCCAAGCAATCTGTAGCATCGCTTGGAAAACTGATTTATAAAACATATAGCACTTGTTATGGACTTCGTGCGCTGCCAAACGATGGGCACAATTCCAATTAAGATGAAAGATGATTATTTTATTCCCAACGCGTTTCCAAGTAATAATTACTACTTCCTCAGGGGATGACAGACATGAAAAAATAGCGTTGTTGCCAGACTAAATACACTCCATATTTGAAATTTGGTGCCAATAGTCACATGTTTTTTTTTTTTTACAAGAAGTCAAAGTTCAAGTGACGTATGGATCGATCACATGTTTAAACATAATCTTCAATTTCTATATAAAATAACACCATGTCATGGAGCAGGTGCCAAACTGCTGCAGAATCCGCACAAAGAATTGACATGCTGCGGATTTAAAACCGCAGCAAATCCGCAACGTGTGCACTGCGTTTTTCATTTTGCATAGACTTAAATGGTACTGTACAATGCAGCAGAAACTACTACAGATCCGCAGGGCCAAATCCGCTGCGGATCCGCTGCAGAATCCGCAACGTGTGCACACACCGTTAAGATCCTATCGATTATCTAAAGGACCTCCCATTGATACAACTGTCAGGGAATAGACATGAGCCCCCATACACATTAGGGCAGCTGATCCCAACTTTTATTGATATGAGGCCCTTAGTTTCCTAAAAAGATGACTGATAAGACAATATTGATAATTCTGCACCATTGACCATCAGGCCAGGGCTACATGTAGAACTATAAAATCTGGCACAAAAAAAATTGAGTGGTAGCACAGTACGCCATTTCATGTATTCCTCTGGACGGGCTGTACATTGCCCTTTAATATTGCAATATGTTACAGTAAGCTTGTGTATCGCTGGCCTCTGCTCATATGTGAATGGAGTGGTTAAATATTACCGATTATTCCTGTTTTTGAACCTGATTCAATAGTTCTCTAATGTTTAACTACTGTAGTTTTCCGAGCTCCACGTAATCCTTTGCGGTTACTTTGTTATTGCTGACAGTGAGCAGCAGTCTGCCAGGATTCTACTCTGTAGCTTGAGCAGTCGTCGTAAGACCACGAGTATGCGATTTCATTACTATCAGTCTTGTGCCGACTAAAGGGGGGTTTTACACTAAGCAATATCGCTAAAACGTCACTGGTTTTGTAACGTTATAGCGATATTGCTAGCGATATCGCTATGTGTGATACTTACCAGCGACCGGCTCCCCCGCTGCTCATCGCTGATCGCGCGAGAATGTCCGGCTCCATTTCTCGTCGGGCGCTTCCTGCTGAGACTTCCTGCTGTGACGTCCAGCGACGCGTGGAGGCGGGCGGGAGTACGCAGGATCGCTGTGTGTGAATGGTAAGTATCGTGCGCTGCGTCGCTGCTGCATCGCTGTGAGATCTTTCTGTATGAAAGCTCACTAGCGATCATTTAGCGATGCACCAGCGATCCTGACCGGGTCGGATCGCTGGTTGGATCGCTGGTGCATCGCTAAATGTAAAAGGGCCTTAACTCATCATCCACTTCTCACTAGAACAGAGTAACAGGAAAAGTTGCTACTTGTCATGTGACCTCTGCTGTGTATATTGGTGGTCACGTGACTACCATTCAAGCTAGGTAGAGAGCAGAATTCTGACTGTCATTTAGGTTCTGTCAGGATTTCTGTAATTTTCAGTCCCAGCAAAATGTATCTGAAGCTTGGAAAACCCTTTACTGCTACTACTGCCTTTTACATTTATATCTCCTATAAACATTGATTTAGCCAATGCATAGGAAGATAATGATTGTTTTCCATGGACAACACTTGATTTTGCTTGGCAGTGTCTGTGGATGACTACTATGGAAAGGACTGAGCATGTTGGATTTTACAACCTGATCTCTTTAAATCGTAACTGTTTTAATTTTATTTAATAAATAGAACTCATGAAAATAAGCAACCTTGTAATATGTTATCAGAGAAATCTGCCTCTTTGCCAGAATTGATAAATCGTTATCAAAATTCTCAATTCTGAGGTACAATCTGTGTTCGGTGAAGACCGACTTTACCATTACTGAGATAGGAGATGGCTGTTACTACTGATGAGATTCTATGTAGATGGGAGGAGCTCTGCCCCTAGCTTCTCCCTCCCGTCTACATAGAATTGTATCAGTAGCACCTTCCATCTCCTATCTCAGCAATGGGAAAGTCTGTCTTCACTTAATACAGATTTTACCTCAGAATTGAGAATTTTGACAATGACTGATCAACATTGGCAGAGAAAGAAGCAGATTTCTCTAATACGATATATTACAAAGTTGCTTACAGTATAAGCAGAGATGCCTAATTTTGCCACAAAAAACTGGGTATGCTTATTTACTTGCGTATAAGCCGGGTATGCATGGCTCCCCCATCGCTGTCCTTGTATGCATGGCTGCCCCATCGCTGTCCTTGTATGCATGTTTCCTATTTAAAAAACAAAAACAAAAAAAAAAAACGTCCTACTCGCCTTCCTGCGTGCCCTGATGCATCTCGTTCCGGCGTAAGCAGCTCTTCCTGCCGAGCGATCACGTGGCCCCGCTCATTAAGGTAACGAATATTCATTCCACGCTTATGGGAGTGGAGAGGCGTGCATATTCACTACCTTAACGAGCGGGGCCACATGATCGCTCGGCTGGAAATGCTACTGGCGCTGGAACCAACAAGATGCAGCGAGGGCGTGCAGGAAGGTGAGTTGGATGTCTTCTGGAAGCTGGTGGCTGGGGGTGTCACTGCGTGCTTTAAGAGAAATGAATATTCATTTCTCTTTAGCAGCGGGCACAGTTACAGCCGTAGCTGTCGACTCCTGCCTCCTGTGACCCACTGCTCTGCAGCTCCCTCTCCCCCGCCAGCCCTCTGGGACAACTGACTTATGTATAAGCCGAGGGAGGGCGTTTTCAGCACAAAAAATGTGCTGAAAAACTCTACTTTTACACGAGTATATTCGGTATTTTCATGTGTACTATTTGATTTATGAAATATAAATTAAAACGTCTAAGGCCTCTTTCACACTTCAGTTTTTTGCATCAGTTATAATCCGCCAAAAAGGCGGACAAGCGGATCCGTTCTCAACTGATGTGAACGGATGGCACAGGATCCGTTTTTAGACGGATCCTGAAAATGATTTAAAGGAATCGCTGGCCGAGAGAGAGAGAGAGAGAGAGAGAGAGAGAGAGAGAGAGAGAGAGAGAGAGAGAGAGAGAGAGAGAGAGAGAGAGAGAGAGAGAGAGAGAGAGAGAGAGAGAGAGAGAGAGAGAGAGAGAGAGAGAGAGAGAGAGAGAGAGAGAGAGAGAATTTTTTTGTCCGGCACCCAGAAAGAAATTCGGGTTAAATCAGTGTTTGCAGGATCCGCCAGAGAAAAAAACGTTACAAGCTCCGTTTTGAAATCTTTGAGGATGGTGACGGACAGCAACTTTTGGCGGATCCTCACAAAAAACGGATGCAACGGACAGCAATCCGTCACAATCCGCCATTAATGCAAGTCAATGGGAAAAAAACGGATCCTCAAAAAAAATTTGAGGATCCGTTTTTTTTTCAAAACCTGGCGGATTGTGACTGATTGTAAAAAACGGAAGTGTGAAAGAGGCCTTACTCTTTTGGCAATTTATGCATAGGGACCTGGGTGCTCTCTTATTCTATCTATCCTGTTTACAAATTAAATAATGCTGTCAAATGGTTTCATTTCGTAAAAGTAAACAGTTGACCTACAATGACCCCTCATAATACCCCAACCATGTACACTGCTCAAGAAAATAAAGGGAACACTAAAATCCCACATCCTACATATCACTGAATGAAATATTCAAGTTTCAAATATTTGTTCATTACATGGTGGAATGCGTTGAGAACTATAAAACGTAGAAATGATCAATGTATAGCAAAATTAATATCCTATGGATTACTGGATTTGGAACGATACTCAAAATTAGTGGAAAATCAAATTACAGGCTGAGCCAACTTCAGTGGAAATGCCTCAAGACAAAGAAATGATGTTCAGTAGTGTGTGTGGCCTCCATGTGCCTGTATGACCTCTCTACAATATCTGGGCATGCTCCTCATAAGGCGGCAAGTGTTCCTCTGAGGGATCTCCTCCCAGACTTGTAATAAAGCAACAGTCAATTCCTAGACAGCCTGTGGTGGATGGAACGAGACATGATGTGCTCAATTTGGATTCAGATCTGGGGATCGGCAGGCTAGTCCATAGCATCAATGTTTTCATGCTGTAACTGCCGACACACTTCATCCACATGATACCTATCACTCTCGTGCATCAGAAGGAACCCAGGACTCGCTGCCCCTGCATGTGGTATCACAATGGGTCTGAGGATCTCATCCCGGTATCTAATGGCAGTCAGGGTGCCTCTGTCTAGCACATGGAAGACTGTGCGCTTTCCAAAGAAGTGCCTGTTCACACCATTACTGACCCACTGCCAATCCGGTTATGCTGGAGGATGGTGTAGGCAGCAGAACGTTCTTCACGGCGTCTCCAGACTGTCATGTCTGTCAGATGTGTTCAGTGTGAACCTGCTCACATCCGAGAAGAGCACAGGGCTCTAATGTCGAATTTGCCAATCATGGTGTTCTCTATCAAATGCCAATCACCCTGCACTTTGTTGGGCTTTAAGCACAACACCCGCTTGTAGACATTGGGCCCTCATGGAGACTGTTTCTGACAGTTTAAATAGGCACATAGATGTCAGTGGCCAGCTGAAAGTTATTTTGCAGGGCTCAGTCACTGCTACTCCTGTTCCTCCTTGCACAAAGGAGGAGTTAATGGTGCTGGGTTGTTGCCCCCGTACTGGACACATCTACCCTTCTTGCCACAGCTTGCAATGATGCGCCATCCTGGATAAGCTGCACTACCTGAGCAACTGCTGTTGGTTGTAGACACTGCCTCATGCTACTGTACAGTACCTCTAGTGGTGAGAGCAATGACAAAATGCAAAAGTGACCAAAACTGCCAACAAGGGGGAGAACAGATTAATGGTCTGTGGTCCCCACCTGCAGAGCCACTCCTTATTTATAGGGGGTTTTCTTGCTAATTGCTTTCATGTCTACCTGTTGTGTTTTCCCATTTGCACAACAGCAGATGATATTGATTCACAATCAGTGTTGCACTGGACAGGTTGATTTCACAGAAGTGTGACTGACCTGTAGTTACATTGTATTAAGTGTTCCCTTTATTTTTTGAGCAGTGTGTTTATGCCTTGTTTCTATTGGAGACGTCCTGCAGTAGTTCATGTTAGTTAGGATGAGCATGTATAGGTGCGTCGCTGTCACCACTTGTGCAGTTTGCTCGAATGAACAGGACATGCAAGTGCAGCGTACAGACAGCATTGTGCTCGCCCAAGTGCCCAAGTTCCTCATTTTTTATTTGTATTGGTGCTGTTCAGCTGTGTGACAATAGCAAAGAGAGCCCAGATGACTGCTCAGCTGCTGTGGTCACACAACATGGAATTACACTCGTCAACTAGCCAATTAAAATAAAGCCAGCGCCATGCACGACAGGCAGGTAGTTGTCTGTTAGTAACTACATGCCTGTTAACGTTACAGTGCTGCCGGCTTCAAGAAGACATCCTACCCCTTACTGCACGTCCTTGCTGCATCTTGTTGCATCTGTAAACGGCGTAACGAGAGAAAAAAATTCAAACTCCAGATTATTATTTTTATTTTTGTCCTCACAACATTGCAATAAAATGCAGTAACAGGCGATCACGAAAAATAGACGCTATAGGTCTTTGGAAAATGGCAACTTTTTATTTTTTTCTTACAAACTTTTGATTTAATTTTTTTCACCACTTTAAATAAAGAACAAATACATATTTGGTATCTGCGTACTCGCACTGATCTGGAGAATTGCATTGCCAGGTAAGTTTTAGCATTTAGTGTACATGATAAATAATGAAATTGTGGAAGTGTACTTTCCCCCCCCCATTTTCCAGTACACTATATGGTAAAATCAGTGTGGGCGTTCAAAAGTACAACTCGTCCTGCAATAAAGCAATCCTCCATATGGCTTATCACCGGCTTTTGGGTATGTGCACACTGTTAAGTGTTTGCAGACGTTTCTGGATCAAAAATCTGCTAGTTGTCAGGGAAAAAACACTGCTTATAAGAGGCTAAAATGTTGCCGTGTTTTTGATGGGTTTTTTTTTTTTTTTCCCCCTTTATTAGAATGGGTAAAAATGCTCTGAAAGAATTGATGTGTACACGCCCTTAACCTTAAAAGTACCAACCTCATTAACAGCATATATTTTTCCACTTGGTTATGGTTTTTAACCCCACTATGTTCTAATTACCACAACTTTTAGAATATATTTCTATACATATTTTTGTTGGAAAAAAATTCAGCGTAGCTTGTCATTTATTGATGTAAGCTTGACCTAAGGAGTCCAATGTGGTACTTATCAGAGACTGGCTATTTCGTACTCCTAAGGTTAGAAAGGGCAGAGGTTTAGATCCGTAAACTGATGGCTACTCTTTTGTTGGTGGGAGGGGGGGATACTGTAAATATATAGGTATTGTCTAAAGCGTTTCTGTAAAATCTCGTAATGCCTATTTGGTGTCTCCCAGTGGGTTTTGTCAGGCCCTGGGGCTATTAGTTTTTATTTTGTGATTTATTGTGAAGCCATCTCTAACAGCTTTTCTCAGTTTCCCCCCAGAAATTAACAGCAGTTGCTACAACTAGAACCACACTGATGGCTAAAGTGTTTCTCTCTCTTTGGGGAGTACCGTATTTCTCGGACTATAAGACGCACCCCACATTTTCAGAAGGAATATAGGGGAAAAAAAGTGTCACGTGGGTGTCTGTCTTACAGTCCGAATTCAGCTTACCTGGGAAAGGATCAGCACAGATGGAGTGGTCACAAGGGTCGTTCGGTGGTCCAGGCAGGTGCGGTGGCCTGCGGGAAATCCCATCCCAGGCTCGTGCGGTGGCGGGGCTTTGTGGGGCGGTAGCGGCTCGCTATGCTGCGTGTGGGGGGCTCCGTCTGCATTTCATCAAAGCCCAGAAGCCCCCGTATTTCAGTTGCTGTGACGTGGGGGCCTCCGGAAAGATGGCCGCCGAGAGCGGCGCATGCTCAGATTCAGATCTCATTGCAGAGATCTGAATCTGAGCAGGCGCCACCCCCTGCGGCCATCTTGACGGAGGCCACCATGTCACAGCAACGGAGCTGTGGTGGCTTCTGGGCTTTGATGAAATACCGATAGAGCCCCGACACTACCGCACCACAGCAGCACCAGCCCGGGAAGTGAGCCTGCATCGGGACTGCCGCCACTGAGACCGCCACAGGATTTGTAAGTATATTGCGACAATAAGACGCACACCCATTTAAAAAAGTGCATCTTATGGTCTGAAAAATACGGTAGATTCTGCAGAAAAAAAATTTGATGGCTTCTTGTTACTTTTGAGTAACAGTTGACATGCATTTTTTCAGATGTGTGAAACTGGCCGTGTGGTAACTTTTTACATGATTTGCGTTCGTTGTAAACTTGAAGGGAGTTTACTGGGTATAGTAAAAGATAGTTGTGTGGGTTTTTTATTTTTTTTATCCCCTATTCACAATTGTAACCTGTATATTGTCCATTATAAGGAACTAAAGACAAGATTTGTTTAATTGTCCTAACCTGTGGAATAACACTGCCATTGTGTATGGCTCACATGAACATCATTCTATATCTTTTTTGCTTTATCAATCGGCATCAGTGCCGCTTTGATATCGGCCTACTAGGCAAATTAGAGACAAAACGACCCGGGCTACATGACTAAGGGTGGTTTCACATTAGCGTTTCAGGGCGCAGCGACGGCCACCGCTAAGCCCCGCCTCAGGTAGCTCCGCCTACCGGCGCATGGCGCTGCATGCCTCCTCCGTCTCCCTATCTTTATCACTGGGGACGCAAGCTGTGCGCAGTATGCGTTTGTCGGCGCATGCGTCCTTTTGACGGTGCGCCAAACACAGCCTGTTGCAATTTGGTTGCGCTCGGCGCACTGTCAAAAGGACGCATGCGCCGCCAAACGCATACTGCGCATGGCCTGCGTCCCCAGTGATAGGGGACGCATGCTACCGGAGGAGGCGGGGCTTAGCGGCGGCTGTGTGCAGGCCGTTGCTGTGCCCTGAAACGCTAATGTGAAACTCCCTTAATAAAACATTTGTTTAGCTCTCCCTGTATTCTGATGCTTTATCATTGTCTGGGATTTCCCTCACTGTTTGTATTGTAGTAGCTGGTGTAAAATGAAGGGCGGCTGTTGTAGTCCTGGCACTCTGAGATAGATATAGATATATATATATATATATAAATTATTTTTTTTTACCACATTATTTGTATAATCTAGTGGTTTTATTCAGTAAACTTTGAAGCACAGTGATAGGGGAAAAAAAAATACAATGTTGTGAGGACAGTTTGGCAGTGGTCTTTCAGCCATATGCAATTGTTCCTTTGTATCCTGGCATTGATCCAGAGAGAGCAGTCAGCACATTGCATGGCTCTGTCTGGTGATGGAAGGGAGGAGGAGGGGGTCTGCTTATTGTGTCCAGCGCATCCGCCTTCCTAAATGCAGCTTGATGGAGATAATTGAGCCTTGTGGTGAAAAGGCAGACAAAACAATGGTCTGGTCGAGATTAGGCTTTGGGAATACCCTATAATAACTATGTTTCATGTTGTATTAAAAAATATAGATAAAACACACTGTTATAACTGAGCTCATGTATGTAATGGTGATTTGTCTCCTTTCTTATTAAAACTCGATTTTAATAGATAATGCAAATTATTTCATATAGACTCGCAGCTATTTTAATATGTGCTGAAAAACCCAGGAGCTCATGGTAGCTATATAATTTTCATACTACAAGCAGCAAATTTAATCACAGTATAGGCCTACACTCTGTGCACCCATATCATACTTTAGTCAGTGTTTTGGTCTTCAGTTATGGGAATCACTTTTTTTTTTTTTTTTTTCTCTCTTTGGGGGGGGGGGGGGGGGATTCTCTGGAAATACTTAAATAGTGTTTTTTTTTTTTTTTTATAAAATAAACTCCTAATGCCTTTCAGTTGCCAAATCACTCTGGTTTTGTCTGGAAAGGTGATGTCTGTAAGCCTAACTAGGTTTCAAGCATTTTAAAGGATATGTTCACACGCAACATTTTCGCAACCCCTTTTTAGTGTTGGTTTTTTTTTTTTTACTTGTTGCTTTCTGTGAGTGAAAAAAACACTTGGGTCAAATATGGTGACAGATTCCTTTATCTAAACTACTAATATGGACATACAGGTTATAGACAGCTGAGGCTAGTTTCACACTAGCGTTCTCGGGTGCAGGGCCGCCGCTTAGCTCTGCCCCCTCCGGTCAGCTCCTCCTAGGATCGCATGATGCTGCATGCGATCAGCGTACCGTATATTTAGTGTTGGGTACGTTGGTCGTGCGCTGGTATGATTTTGCTGACGCTGCGCCTTTTTGGCGCTGCTCACAGAAACGCTCTGTGTTGCATTTTTGTGCACTGGGCGCAGCGCCAGCAAAATCATACCAGCGCACGGTCAGTGTACCCAACGCTAAATATACGGTACGCTGATCGCATGCAGCTTCATACGATCCTAGGAGGAGCTGACCGGAGGGGCGGAGCTAAGCGGCGGCCCTGCGCCCGAGAACGCTAGTGTGAAATTAGCCTGAGGAGAGTGATGTGTGTGCCTCATATCTGATGCCTTTTTGATAATTCATCTTTAATCACTTTTTTATATTTATATATATATATATATATATATATATATATATATATATATATATATATATATATATATATATATATATATCCTCTCCAAGGCTTTGGGGAAGACACTGCCTGGAAGTATCTCTGCTTCCATAGACTATTTTACATGAAGGGGGAGTTACCAGTGTGCTGTGTAATGACTGCGCTCTGCGCTCCTGATCTCATTGCAGAGCTGTGTGTGATTTATACCTAGGGCCGGGTTCCCACTGCGCTATGACAGTCCGTTAACTCTGTCATAGCCTCCCATTAACTAGCGCATTGCGACGTATGCCATAAAGCGGCACACGTTCGCGATGTGCCATTAAGTACTGACGGAGCCTCAGACGTGGACTGCAGCGTCTGAGGCTCCGTCACAGTTAGTGCTGATGATTCATCAGTGCTAGCGGTATAGCATAACGCATATCGCGTTATGCTATAGCGTTAACGCAGCCCGTCAATGCGATGCGTTGATAGGGCTGGTTAACGCTATGTGAACCTGGCCTAACACGTTTGCAGGTTCCTTTAGGCTATGTGGCCACGTAGCGTTTTTCATGCAGAATATTCCTGAGCGCAAAAAGCACACCCTCTTCCTGGGAAAACGCATGCGTTTTATGAAGCGCTTTTGTTAAGCATTTTCGTAATACAATTGAATGTATGCGGAAATGAACATGCTGCATTTTTTCCACTTGGCGTTTCCGCAGCGGAAAAAAATGCACCATTAGCACATGTGCGGATTCCATAATGATTACATTGGATGCTTTTCTTAAGCGTTTCCGCAGCAGAAACGCGCATCTAAAAGTGCTGCGGAAACGCTTAAACACGTGGGCACACAGCCTTAAGCTTCCAGCTCACAGACAGACAGAGCTGCAATATTGTTACAATATAGCAGAGCTTAGAAAGCTGCAAAAAAATGTTTGCAAGAAGAAAAAAAAAAAAAAATTTAAACTTCTCCTGTTCGGTTCTAGTTACTTGTTTCACAATGATGCTTCCCCTTCATGTAAAGGAATCACTGGAGGTGATAGCCTGGAAGAGGTCATTTACATAAAGTGATAAAAGATGATTTCTCAACATCAATGCATCGGATATGAGATTCAGGTTTTTCACTTTTTTTTTTTTTTATTTTTTTTTTTCCCCTAAGCTGTCTATTACTTGTATACCCATATTAATAGTTTACGTAGGTCAAATGTGGTGGCAGATTGCCATTAAAGAACTGACATTCTGTAGATTTCAGTAGGAAAAAAAGCATTCTGAAATCTGAACTTTTTTCCTAGTACTATAAAAAGCAACCTTTTAAAGGGAATCTGTCACCATTTTTGCGGTATGAGCTGCAGCCACCGCCATCAGGACATTATCTACAGCATTCTGTAACCTGAAATATAAGAACAATAAGTTAGATTATACTCACCGGTGGGGTGGGGGGGGGGGGTGGCGTATGCGATGGGTGTTGCGGTCCGGCGCCTCCCATCTTCATACGATGATGCCCTGTTTAGGGCAGAGTAGAGTACTGCAGTGCGAAGGTGTCGGGAAAGGTCAGAGAGGTCCGGCGCCTGTGCATTGCAGTACTTTACTCCGCCCTCAACAGGGCAGATAAAGTATGCCTGCGCAGGAGCTGCGGCAGAAGTAAGGAGGATGTCATCGTATGAAGATGGGAGGCATTGGACCGTGACACCCATCGGACGGGACACCCATCGGACGGGACACCCAGGTGAGTATAATCTAACTTGTTTTTCTTATCTTTCAGGTTACATCAGGGGCTTATCTACAGCATTACAGAATGTTGTAGATAAGACCCTGATGGCGGTGGCCGCAGCTCATAGAGCAAAAATGGGGTGGCAGATTCCCTTTAATTTGTGCAAAAAAAAACAAACCATGTGAACATAGCCTTACAATGACATAAATCTGTCCAGAAATATTACCGTATATACCCACGTGTAAGACAACCCCCCCCCCCCCCCCTAATTTTGCCACAAAAAAAGTGGGAAAACTTATCGACTTGTGTATAAGCTGAGGGTGGAATCCATAGAATATGCCCCCCATATGCTGCTCCATAGTATATGCACCCATATGCTGCAAAAAAGCCATACTCGCCTCTCCTGGGTCCATCGCCGCTTCTTGTGTCGGTGACTGTTCCGCCAGCAGATGGGAGGCGCGCACTAATCACGTCACCGCGCCCCCTGCTGCCTAAACGTCACTGACACAGGACGCAGCAGAGACAGCAGTGAGCAGCGATGGACAGGTGAATATCGCTATACTCGCCCATCCTGCCGTGGTCTCTGCAGCCTCGCTCGCTTCTCCACTGTCTCCCTTCCTGTCTTCAGCGGTCACGTGGTGCCGCTCATTACACTCCTGAATATGTGCAGAATAATAATCTGGAGAATAAAATGATCAGTCGTTCAGCCTGCAATGATTTACAGCGCCTGAGTAACTGGATGTTAATATATTCTATCAAAGGTTTGTGTCCTTGCAGCTGTCATTGTATATCATGTTCGTGGTTTTTTTTTTTTTTTCCTTTGTCCCCCCCCCCCCCCCCTCCAAATTTGGGAGGAATGAGGTTGCGTTTTATAATCCAAATGTAGTTTACTAGCTCTGGTGGAGCAGGGTCACAGAAGACAGTGTCAATGCTGTGGGCCCCAGGCCGGGAGCAGTTGGTGTCCTGGTGGTGCAGAGCTGTGGGCCCTGGGCTTTCATAAAATGTTGGTGATGAGCGGAGTGCCATTGATTTCCCCCCCCCCCCTGCAGTGGGCTTTGGGAAAATGGCCATGGAGGTGGTGCATGTGCAGATTGAGATCGTAGACGAGATCTCAGTTCCTGAGTACTCAATCTGTGCATGCTCCTCCTTCGGTGGCCATTTTGCCAAAACCCATTGCAGGGAAATCAAAGGGTTGGGGAGTTCGCTCATCCCAACATTTTATGAAGGCCCAGGGGGCCCGCAGCTTCACTCCGCTGGGACACCCCCTCCTCCCATCTCGGAATACAAGTATTTATTTTACTAGACATGTCAGAAGAGCTTATTTTCCTAAATGTTCATATCCCATTTTAAAACTGGGGGTAAACATGTTTGCATTTAGTTTGTGTATAGTTGCTGAATAAGTATTGTAACACCTGCTGAAACATCTGTGCACTTTAATGATAATGGCAAATCCAATATCTTTTTTTTTTTTCACAAATGACTTGCCATATTCTTAAGACTACATGATGCACCTTTCAGAAAGAAGAAAAATCTTGCTAAAAAGTTTGTGTATTGTCTGAAAGCAGCTTCCTCTCATCAAGGAGAACGTGGACTCTGTTTCCTTCCTAATGAATGATAGAACAGCGCTCTCCTCCTGCCCCACACTGATCTATGTTGATCAGTGCATGGCAGGAGAGGAAGCTATCGTGACCTTTAGGGATGCTGCACATCTTGAGTAGCTGAAAGACCTTTTGGGTCACACGCCTGGAAAGAACTCCAAAATGTAGTAGGGTATGCATCAGTGTTGTGTACATAATGAGTGTACTGTAAAGCTATGTGTATAATGCACATGCTGCAGAGAAACAACAATCGTAGCTTTATTACCTCCCTACTCCACCATGAATTTGACTCCTCAACTCCATTTAATCCACTTGTGAATTTAACCGATGACCTGTTTGTTTTGTTTTTTTTTTTTTTCTATATAGATATTTGTGGCTCACTTGTTAATGTAACCCACTGTGCCTGGCCTGTATGACACTTGTCTTGACCAGTCTCTTCCTGTCAGAATGTGAAGGCTCCTGCAGGAGGACACGCCATTGTGCACTCATTGGTTGCACAGTGATTTATTTGCCGGTTAATGTGCTGGACTTTCTGACAACACTGGGCTCTGGACTGCACATACTGGCTGGAATGGGATTTCCATTAGGAACTTTTTGCCAAACAAAGTTTTGATTTGTGATCCTGGCTTACAATATATGGTGAACGTAATGCATTCCTTTCTTGACAGTTTTGTTTTAATTATTTGGCTCCTGTACAGGTCTCTCTTCAGATTTGATCCCACTCATTGTTTATATGATCTGCTTTAAATCTTGTTTGGCTTCTTATTATGGAGATTTATAATTGTGGCTCAGGCATAAATATTTTTTCTCCTATTAGTTATGTGTAATATTGAACAAATTCAATTAACTTTTTATCTTTTTTTTTTTTTTTTTTTTTTTTTTTTTTTACAGCATTGTTACTGATGTTGCAGTGGGCGTTAAGGTAAACCTTTTTCATTTATATAATGTCTGTTGCTCTTGTGAATCTTCATGCTTTCCCAAATTGAGTCTTCACCTCAGTATACATGTTCTAATTACCTGGTATTTTTATTGGAGAGTTTATTTTCTTTCAGTATCTCCATCATTCTTGACTGTAATTTAAAACGGGCTGCACAACCTGGTGAAAAGGTGTTGGCATTTAGTTTACGCTGCCGGTCCACGGTCAATTCATATTGATTACAGGCTAGGGCTGCAGTTGTGCCACGGCAATATTTGTGCGACTTGCTGTCTTGTGACTATTTTATTTAGAGCAACGATTTTGCTGTAAAATAAGTCAGGTTGCAACCAGTCGCATGTTTGCAACTTGCGGTTGAAGTATTATGGCAAGTGAGTCCCTAGCAACAGAAAATCCAACTCTTGCAAACATTTGCAAATATTTTCAACCAGTTTTCAATGCAGTACTATGGGAAACCATTAGATGTCATGTCACAATGTGAAGCTTCAACTTCAGTGTCATGCGACTGTATCCCTGGCCTAATACAGCAATCAGGATGTTAAGAATCTGATAAAATTAGAAGTTGGAATTTGAGTTAAAACTTCTCAATTGCTGGAGTGTTGTCCTTGTATCTCCTGAAAGGGTGTTTTTTTTTTTATATTTATATATATATATATATATATATATATATATATATATATGCGTGTAAGATCTTTGCAATTTTCAGTGTTGTATCTAAAAGTTTTATATGCGCGTATAGGCAGTCTTGTCAGTCACTGTCAGCATGCAGGGAGAAGCGGCAGAGGACCCATCTGCACGATGACTAGTCAACAGCGCCTCTGCAGCGTTTCAGAGACATACTTGCTGGCATTGGCTTCATTGTTCTTCTGCGCAGGCTCTAGTGAGTCACTACTACTTGAGTAGCAATGAGGTGCCTGCACAGAACAACAATGATGCCAATGCCCATAATAGGGCAGAAAAGGTAAGTATAATCGTGCTATTACAGGGTGTTGGATTCTGGGGCTAGCACTACACATCACTGGGCCCTGTGACACTGTTGGGGAGGGTCGTGGTATTCAAACAAAGACTGGAGGGCAGAGTTTTCTCCAAGGGACTGCACGCCCCGAAGTCTGGAAGAATTCTGTACCATAAACTAGTAAGAGACTATTTCTGCACATCAAGACTACAGATATAAACATACAGATATGACTATTTCAACCGATCGATTACCTATATGCCCATATTAATAGGTAAAAACAACTCTGGAGATCAATTCCCTTTAAAGGCTTTGTCCACTACTTGTGCAAACAACTTTTTAAATGCAATATTCCCCAGTGTAGTAAAAAACAAAGCAGATACTATACTTGCTTCCAGCACTGGAATTGTTCCACAGTCTTCATTGCTGGGTCCCCCAGTGCTCGCTTGAAACAGTTGTCAGTTGCTAATGGACTGCTTCACTCCCTTCAGATGAACCTCAAACATCTGAAGAGAGGCCATGATCAGCATTTTTATGCCAAAATCAGGAGTGGAGGAAAAGTATCATAGAAACATGTGCACCACTTATGCATTTTTTCACCTGCTTCTGGTTGTGGCTTACAAATACTGATGAAATACTGAGTGTGTGAATGTGAGAAATGTAGCCCGTTTATGGCCACTGACCAGCTATATTTCTCGCTTTTCTTTTGGACATCTGAAGTTTCTGATGTGTGAGTGAAGCAGTCCATCAGCAACTGGTGATTTGTTATGCCACATGAGCGCTGCAGCCAATGTCACTAGAGCGCCGACGACCAGTAGTCCATTAGTGACCGCAGATTGGTTGCAGAGCTCATGTGACATAATGATGTTACATGAGCTCTGGGAGAGACTGTGCTGATGTGGGAGGGTGAGTATCTGTTGTTTTATTTTACAGTAGGGAGTATAGTATTTTACAATGTGGTTGTCTGTATAATGAACAATCTTAATGAAATCGGGCTTTTAACCCCTTCCTGCCATCCGACGTACTATCCCGTCCACGGTACCCGGGCCCGTATGACCGGGGACGGGATAGTACGTCGGCGCGATCAGCGGCGCCCACGTGGTGAGCGCCGCTGATCGCGGCCGGGTGTCAGCTGATTATCACAGCTGACACCCGGCACAATGTGTCAGGGGCGGTCACGGACCGCCCCCGACACGTTAACCCCTTGCACACCGCGATCAAACACGATCGCGGTGTACCGGGGGTTAAAGGGAAGCATCGGCAGGGAGGGGGCTCCCTCCGTGCTTCCCTGAGCCCCCCCACGGCAGCGCAATGTGCAGCGCTGCTGCAGGGGACTCCCTTCCTCCAGGCCCCCGAATCCAAGATGGCGACGGGGGCCTGCGGAAGCTGGCTTCCTCAGTGCCTGCAAAGCGCAGGCATGAGGAAGCCTTCTGCAGTGCCTGTGTCAGATCGCTGATCTGTCACAGTGATCTGTGATGTGACAGATCAGCGATCTGTCACAGGACAGTGATGTCCCACCTGGGACTATTTAATAAAGTAAAAAAATAAAGTGTAAAAATAATTAAAAAAAAATCGCCAAATAAATTAGAAAAAAAAAAAAAATATTCCCCCAATAAATCCATTTTTTGGAAATAATAGAAAAAAAAAACAATAAAAGTACACATATTAGGTATCGCCGCGTCCGTAACGACCCGCCCTATAAAACTGTCCCATTAGTTAACCCCTTTAGCGAACCCCTTAAAAAATAAAAATAAAAAACGAAGCAAAAAATAATGATTTATTATCATACCGCCAAACAAAAAGTGTAATCACGCGCGATCAAAAAGACGCATATAAATAGCCATGGTACCGCTGAAAACGTCATCTTGTCCCGCAAAAAACGAGCCGCCACACAGCATCATCAGCGAAAAAATAAAGTTATAGCTCGCTGAATAAAGCGATGCAAAAATAATTATTTTTTTATATAAAATAGTTTTCATTGCATAAAACCGACAAAAACATAAACCACCTAAATGAGGTATCGCTGTAACCGTACTGACCCGAAGAATAAAACCGCTTTATCAATTGTACCGCACGCGGAATGGTGTAAACGCACCCCCCCCCAAAAGAAATTCATGAAACGCTGGTTTTTGTTCATTCTGCGTCCCAAAAATCGGAATAAAAAACGATCAAAAAATTTCACGTGCCCGAAAATGGTACCAATAAAAACGTTAACTTGTCCCGCAAAAAATAAGACCTCACATGACTCGGTGGGTCAAAATACGGAAAATTTATAGCTTTCAATATGTGGTGATGCAAAAACTATTTTTACAATAAAAAGCGTCTTTTAGCGTGCGACAGCCGCCAAACATAAAAACCGCCATAAATAGTAAATCAAACCCCCCGTTATCACCCCCTTAGTTAGGGAAAAATAATAAAATTAAAAAAAAATGTATTTATTTCCATTTTTCCATTAGGGTTAGGGCTAGGGGTGTGTTGGGGTAGGGTTAGGGCTAGGGTTAGGGTTAGGGGCGTCTTGGGGTTCGGGTTGGAGTTAGAATTGGGGGTTTCCACTGTTTGGGCACATCAGGGGCTCTCCAAATGCAACATGGCGTCTGATCTCAATTCCAGCCAATTCTGAGTTGAAAAAATCAAATGGTGCTCCTTCCCTTCCAAGCTCTGCCATGCACCCAAACAGTGTTTTACCCCCACATATAGGGTATCAGCCTACTCAGGACAAATTGCAAAACAATTTCTCCTGTTACCCTTAGGAAAATAAAAAATTGGGGCCAAAAATATCATTTTTGTGGAAAAAAATGATTTTTTTATTTTCACGTCCGAGTGTTATAAACTTCTGTGAAGCACTTGGGGGTTCAAAGTGCTCACCACACATCTAGATAAGTTCCGTGGGGGGTCTAGTGTCCAAAATGGGGTCACTTGTGGGGAGTTTCAATAGTTTAGGTACATCAGGGGCTCTCCAAACGCACATGACACCCGCAGACCATTCCATCAAAGTCTGCATTCCAAAACGTCACTGCTTCCCTTCCGAGCCCCGACGTGTGTCCATACAGTAGTTTTCTCCCACATATGGGGTGTCAGCGTACTCAGGACAAATTGGACAACAACTTTTGGGGTCCAATTTCTCCTGTTACCCTTGGGAAAATGAAAAAATTGGGGACTAATTGATCATGTTTGTGGAAAAAATACGATTTTTTTATTTTCATGCCCTGGCATTATAAACTTCTGTGAAGCCCTTGGGGGTTCAAAGTGCTCACCTCACATCTAGATACGTTCCTTAGTGGGTCTAGTTTTCAAAATGGTGTCATTTGTGGGGGGTTTCCACTGTTTAGGTACATTAGGGGCTCTCCAAAGGCAACCTGACACCCGCAGACCATTCCATCAAAGTCTGCATTCCAAAACGTCACTACTTCCCTTCCGAGCCCCGACGTGTGCCCATACAGTAGTTTTCACCCACATATGGGGTATCAGCATACTCAGGACAAATTGGACAACAACTTTTGGGGTCCAATTTCTCCTGGTACCCTTGGGAAAATAAAAAAATGGTGATTAAAAGATCATGTTTGTGGAAAAAATACGAATTTTTTATTTTCACGCCCGGGCATTATAAACTTCTGTGAAGCACTGGGGGGGTCAAAGTGCTCACCACACATCTAGATAAGTTCCTTAGGGGGTCTAGTTTCCAAAATGGTGTCATTTATGGGGGGGGTTCCACTGTTTTGGTACATCAGGAGTTTTCCAAACGCGACATGGTGTCCGATCTCAATTCCAGCCCAAAACGTCAAATGGCGCTGCTTCCCTTCCGAGCTCTGCCATGCGCCCAAATAGTGGTTGTGCAATTTGTCCTGAGTACGCTGATACCCCACATGTGGGGGTACATGTGGGGTATCAGCGTACTCAGGACAAATTGCACAATAACTTTTAGGGTCCTGTTGGGGTTCCTTGGGGGGTCTAGTTTCCAAAATGGGGTCACTTGTAGGGGGTTTCCACTGTTTAGGTACATCAGGGACTCTCCAAACGTGACATGGCGTCCAATCTGAATTCCAGTCAATTTTGCATTGAAAAAGTCAAACGGCGCTCCTTCCATTCTGAGCTCTGCCATGCGCCGAAACAGTCGTTCCCCCCCACATATCAGGTATCTGCGTACTCAGGACAAATTGCACAATAAGTTTTGCAGTTCAATTTCTCCTGTTACCCTTGGTAAAATAAAAAAAAATGAACCTGAAGTTTTTTTTTTATGAAAAAAAGTTAATGTTCATTTTTTTTTAAATATTCAAAAAAATTCCTGTGACGCACCTAAAGGGTTAATAAACTTCTTGAATGTGGTTTTGAGCACCTTAAGGGGTTCAGTTTTTAGAATGGTGTCACTTTTGGGTATTTTCTATCATATAGACCCCTCAAAGTGGCTTCAAATGTGATGTGGTCCTAAAAATAAAATGGTGTTGTAAAAATGAGAAATCGCTGGTCAACTTTTAACCCTTATAACTTCCTAACAAAAAAAAATTTTGGTTCCAAAATTGTGCTGATGTGAAGTAAACATGTGGGAAATGTTAGTTATCAAGTTTTTTGTGTGCCGTATCTCTGTGATTTAAGGGCATAAAAATTCAAAGTTGGAAAATCGCGAAATTTTCAAAATTTTCGCCAAATTTCCGTTTTTCTCACAATCGCAAGTTATTTGAATGAAATTTTACCACTAACATGAAGTACAATATGTCACGAGAAAACAATGTCAGAATCACCGGGATCCATGGAAGCGTTCCAGAGTTATGACCTCATAAAGGTACAGTGGTCAGAATTGTAAAAATTGGCCCGGTCATGAACGTGCAAACCACCCTTGGGGGTGAAGTTGTTAATTCAAACCCGTTGCCACGGGTATATAAAATTCAGCGCCTCGCCATAGTCTCCCGTCTAACAACTTTTTAAAAGAATGGGTTCTTCTAAAGAGTTCGCTGACTTGAGCGTTGTACTTTAACCCCTTCATGACAGCCAATATGTATTTTTACTGACCTGAGATATAAGAGAATATAATCCCCAAACAGGTGACAATCCAGCAGCTGTCGGCTGTACACTATAGCTGACAACTTGCTGTATCACATGATTGGTGTTGGCACCATCCATTATCTGTTCAACCCTTTAGTTGCTGCTGTCAAAAGTGACTACATCAAATAAATGGGTAATAGATTGTAGGGGCTTGCACTTTAATCTAATTGACACACCAAGATCATGATTGTGTGGTCCTGATGTTTGCCTTGGCAGTTCATGGCCAAATAGCGGCCTTATAGGCTCCCGGCTATAGCGGCCAGTTCAGAAGTTAGTGACATTTAGGTGGTAAACAAACACTTTTTCTTTCTCGCTTCATTGGGGGACACAGGTTACCACGGGTTTATGCTGCGGTCGCTAGTAGGAGGCTGACACTATGCAAATAAGAAAGTTAGCTCCTCCCCACAGTATACACCTACCGACAGGCTCAAAATACCTCAGTTTTTGCTTAGTGTCTGAAGGAGGCAGACCTGGATCTAACGCGAGATCCGCAGTTGTTTTTCCTCACAGGTTTTGTGTGTGTTTATTAATCATTTCACCTTTATTTTTCAGATGCAGCTCGTCGGGTAACAGGGTGCAGAATTCTCACCCTGTTTTCCCACATTTAAGCGACCGCGAGAGCAGTGTGGTATCGCCCACTCTCGGACCCGCTGGCAGGACTTTGTCCCCTGTCCCCCTTTTGGGGTGTTTCAGGGTGACTCGGTGGCCAGTCCTTGCCTATTCCCCTCCTCCCCCCTCTCCTCGGAGAGGACTGAGAGGAAGACGGTGGTCACCGGTGGTGGCCCTCCCCCTTATTCCTTATGGGTGACGCTGTCTTCTGCACCGTCCAGAGACTGTGCGGGAAGGAGGATCTTCATCCCAGGACCCTCTTCCTCTCCCGAGGGATCCTGACGAGATCCTCAGATGTGAAGAAGAGAAGAGGAGCTGGACTCTTAGCAGGCAGTATAAGTGTCAACCCCCCCAGCGGCAGCAATAGCACTACTCACCGGTTGCAGGTGGTAGGTCTCTGCTCTCTCCCCCTCGTCAGGGTTTCTAGCTTTCAAATTTCTCGCTCTTTTTTGCTTCACTCGTGAGCGGTCTCCGCCATTTTAAGGCTTCTTCTTGCCTCGGCTGTGTTGCGTCTAGGCCACGGCTCTCGAACACGCCCCCCGCTTGGCGCCTTAGATCCCTGCTCATATCTTTGGCGCGTCCCTTGTCTCAGTCACACCCCCTGCAACCAATCACCGCACTGCTTTCATGTCCAGCGCCGGGCACGCCCCCTGGCCTGTGTGTTTCTCCCACGCTGGCATTGAGCCCACTTTCAGGCTGTCACGCCCTCTCAAGGCGACTCTGCCTATCTGGACACAAGTTTCACCTTCGGAGGCCGGGCACGCCCCCTTTACTGCGCTCCCGGGCCGATGGACCAATTACAGGGAATCCCTTACTGCCCTGTATGTTAACCCACCGATTCCCTCAGCGCGTCTCATGGCCATGGGGATCCACTCCCATCTTGGCAGCCGAAGCCCCTGCAGCTTCGTCAGTGATGTAGTGCCCACATCCCCGCGTCGTACATAGGGGGACACAGCTACCTGCACTCTTAAGCTGTATAAGTGCCGGGTATTAGGTAGGCTTTGCCTTCTCTCATTCTCTGGCCACTTGTTTCTTATCAGCTCCAGTCAGTAATATTGCCTCCCGGCATCCTGCTGCTCTTTCGCACAGGCTCTACCTGTGCCTAACCTCACATGGGCCTCTGGTTACAATTCTACGGTTTCTCTTCTCTTGTGCCCACTGTAAGAGAAGTAGGCTGCAGGCCATCCGTCGCCCTTCTGCCCATCCTGAAGTCCTTCCAGCATGTCTGCCCCTCAGGAGAACTCTGTTGCCCGGGATGAGAGTACACCTCCTCTCTGGAGTGGGCTGTTGCCTTGTCCCAGTCGGTCTTAGGTCTGACCGTTGCTATGTCTCAGTCGGTTTCAGACCTCGCCAAAATATCACAGTCCCTGGTACAGGTCCTGGAACGTATGCCGCATCTCTCTGCCGCCACCAGTGCTCTGAACACCTCACACTGATTTGCACGCACCTGAATACGACCTTCAGAGGGACAGATCAGGAGAAAGGTCTAGGAAGTGGACTCTGTCTAGCTCCTCTTTGGATTCGGCAGAACCAAGGGTGCCCCTCTCTGCCCGTTCCCCCTCCTCGGAAGCGGACTTCGGGTCAGATGTAGCCTCTCTGTCAGTCTGACTCTGATGGAGATCAGACTTCTGGAACGCAGGATATGGTAGGTAGCCTCATTTCGGCTATCGTTCAAACCCTCGAAATAAGAGGAAAATGCTACTGCTCAGGACCAATCCTTTTCACAACAAGTATGAGGTCAATACCTCTAGACACAGAACATCCCGGCAACCGCTTCCCGGGAAGAAAACTGCTTGACATCCTTTACCCATTTAATTCAGATCTTGTCAGCAAATGGTCTGAATCTCCTAAGGTGGACCCGCCGGTCTCACGCTTAGCATCCCACACAGTCCTGTCCATTCCCAATGCAGCGTCTCTCAAGGATGCTACGGACAGAAAGAATGAGGCTCTAGCCAGATCAGCCTTTGAGGCATCAGGCGCTTCCTTCTGCCCAAACTTTGCCTGCTCATGGGTGGCGAAAGCAATATCTGCCTGGCCAAGAAACTTCGAGGCATTGTGGCAGCAGCTCCTTTAGAAGAGCTAGCAGATTGCCCATGTGGGTAAATACCTGTTGAATGCCTCACTGGATGCTGCTGCTTGCTCAGCTAGAGCAAACATCATCATTATTGCTATTCGCCGCATCCTTTGTTTGAAGGCGTGGAACGCAGGTCCAGCTTCCAAAAAAAAAAAATCTCACTGGCCTTCCATTCCAAGGCTCCAGGCTCTTTGGAGCCAAGCTGGACCAGATCATTTCGGATGCCACCCGGGGCAAAAGTACTTCTCTGCCTCAATCCAGGCCAACACGTCCCCTCAACAGATGAGTCCCCGGCCCTTTCGACCTTTCTCTTCCTCTGGCGGATCCTCCCAGCAGGACTGTCATTCCGCACGAGGGGAAAGGAGACCCGCCTTCAAACCTTCCCCTCGATGGAGGTCTAGGAGCCGCCTCTCTAAGAACTCCGGTTCGCATGGCCACAGATTTTCCTCAAGATGACAGGTCACCCCCACCTGGGAATCTTTCCAGGGTGGGAGGCTGGCTTCTTGACTCTTTAAGGAAACTTGGTGGGTGGCGGTTGACGACGCCTGGGTCCGTGAGAATTTCGCCCCAAACGGACGTTTCTTCCTCTCTCGTCCACTAAAACAGCCCTCTCATGCCCCAGGGCTTTCCCAGGCTGTCTCTTCCCTCCTAAGCTCAGGAGTAATCGTACCCGTTCGTGGTGAGGAACGGTTTTCCGGGTTCTATTCAAACCTTTTCGTAGTCCCCAAAAAAGGACGGTTCCCTTCGCCTGATCTTGGACCCCAAGCAGTTAAATCACCACCTTCAGGTTCGCCATTTTTGAATGGAGTCCTTGCGCTCGGTGATCGCCTCCATGGAGCCGGGGGAATATCTCTGCTCTGTGGACATTCAGGATGCTTATTTGCACTTTCCTATTTGTGTGCAGCATCGGAGGTTCCTCTGGTTTGCCATACATGAGTGCCATTACCAGTTCATGGCTCTCCCATTCGGTCTGGCGTCCGCCCCCAGGGTCTTCACGAAGATCATGGCGGTGGTCAGGGCCTTTCTCTGTTCCAAGAGGATTCTGATAATCAATTATCTCGACGATCTAGTCAAGGATCCATCTCCCCAAGACTGCGATCACAGCCTCCAGATCACTCTGGACACGCTGCGCCGTCTCGGCTGGATAATCAACAGAGAGTCAAGTCGACCCTCATCCCAACTCAGCGTCTCGTTCCTGGGCATGGAATTCGACTCCATTCAAGCTTGAGTCTTCCTTCCAAAGGAGAAGTTTTTGTCCCTCCGGCAGGGGATCAAAGCTCTAAAGCGCCCGGTCCCTCTTACCCTTCTGCTCTGCTTTAGAGTCCTGGGGAAGATGATTTCCTCCATGGAAGTAGGGCTGTATGCCCAGTTCCACTCCCGCCCTCTCCAGCTGGCCCTCTGGTCTGCTTGGGACAAGACAATGATCTCCCTGGACCGTCCAGTGCTTCTGCCTCTCAAGGTGAGGCAATCCCTAACCTGGTGGACGCTTCCCACCTCTGTCCTACGCAGGAGATCCTTCCTTCCCATTCGATGGCAGGTCATCCCCACCGATGCCAGTCTCCTCGGTTGGGGAGTGGTTTTTCTCCATCTCACAGCATAGGGCTGCTGGGATGCTTAGGAAGCTCTCCTCCCAATCAATCTCTTGGAGATCAGGGCAATTTTTCTTGCCCTCATCCGCTGGCAGTCCATCCTCTTGGGGGGTACCCGTCCACATTCAGTCGGACAACGCCGTGGCGTACATAAATCACCAAGGCAGAACTCGCAGCAGCAGATCATGCTGGAAGTGGCAAAGATTCTGCGTTGGGCGGAAAGCAATTTTTTCACCATATCAGCCGTCCACATTCCAGGGGTGGACAACGGGGAGGCCGATATCCTGAGCCGTCAGGAGCTCGTGTTAGGCGAGTGGTCTCTCAACCACGCCGTCTTCCACCAAATCTGTCTGAAGTGGGGCGTTCCGGATGTTGACCTCATGGCGTCTTGAACAAACCACAAGGTTCCCTGGTACGTAGCCAGGTCTCGGGATCTGATGGCTGTCGGTTGCGATGCACTTGTGATCCAGCGGTCCCAGTTTTGCATGCTTTATCTATTCCCACCTCTTCCCCTTGATCCCAGGACTCGTGAAAAGGGTAAAAGCCGAAGTGGTCCCCGTTCTGTTAGTCGCTCCATATTGGCCACGGAGGGCCTGGTATGCGGAGCTAATGATCATGCTCTCGGACGTCCCCTGGAGGCTTCCAGACCGTCCAGACCTTCTATCACAGGGACCTCTCTTCCACCCGAATTCTCGGTCTCTGAATTTAATGGCATGGCCGTTGAGGCCGCTGTCCTGGGGGATGCAGGTGTGTTTGTTTTTTTTTTTTTTTTTTTTTTTTTTTTTGTCTCTCAAGGTCATCCAGACCATGATTAAGGCAAGGAAGCCAGCGTCATCACGCATCTATCACAGATGTTGGAAAGTGTTCCTTCGGTGATGTGAGTTTGTTTCCTTTGACCTTTTCTCTTCCCTCCGTTCTGGATTTTTCTGCGGACGGGTCTTGATTCTGGCTTTTCCCTCAGTACCTTAAAGGGTCAGGTGTCCGCTCTGGCTATCCTCTTTCAAAGGGATCTGGCTTCTCTTCACCAGGTGAAGACCTTTCTTCAGGGCGTCGCTCACATAGCGCCTCTTTACCAGTCTCCGATTGACCCATGGAATCTGAATCTTGTTTTGGTCGCCCTCCAGCGTGCACCTTTCGAGCCGATTCAGGATATTTCCTTTTCCTTCCTCTATCAGGAGGGTCTCAGAGTTGGCAGCATTATCCTGCCATTCTCTTTCCTAGTTTTGTACCTGGATAAGGTAGTCCTCAGACCGGTTCCTGCCTTTCTGCCAAGGGTAGTCTCCGCCTTTCACATCAATGAGGACATCGTCCTCCTCTCTGTGTCCCTCTCCAGCTCATCCCTTGAAGAGATCCCTTCACAATTCGGACTTGGTCAGGACAATTCGAATCTACCTTGCTAGGACTCCTCCCTTCCGTCAGTCCGATTCCCTGTTTGTCGTCTTTGAGGGTTGACGGAAAGGGTTTCCAGCCTCCAAATCCACCATTGCTCGTTGGAGGTTCTGGAGGCATGCCGCTTCCAGGACAAACAGTCTCCGGGAGTGAGGGCTCACTCTGCCCGAGCCGTAGGAGGTTCCTGGGCCGTTTGTCACCAAGCTTCGGCCTTGCAAGTTTGCAAGGCTGCTACCTGGTAGTCACTCCATACCTTCGTGAGATTTTACAAGGTTGATACTCATGCCTCTGCGGATGCAGGCTTTGGTAGGGAGATACTGCAGGCGGCGGTCTTCCACCGGCCGACCTAAGTACCCTTCTCTCAGCATTTCTTTCCCACCCTTGGGACTGCTTTTGGACGTCCCATGGTAACCTGTGTCCCCCAATGAAGCGAGAAAGAAAGCCGGATTTTTGGTACTTACCGTAAAATCTTTCTTGGAGCCTTCATTGGGGGACACAGCACCCTCCCTTAATGTTGTACCGTGTGGGCCAATGTGCCATTGTTTTGGTTGGTACATAGGTTGAATTCTTATAGTAGCTCCTTATACTGCTTTTGCACCAACTGAGGTAATTTGGGCCTGTTGGTGGGTGTATACTGTGGGGGAGGAGCTAACTTTTTCTTATTTGCATAGTGACAGCCTCCTAGCGACAGCAGCATACACCTGTGGTAACCTGTGTCCCCCAATGAAGACTCCAAGAAAGATATTTTGCGGTAAGTACCAAAAATCCTCCTTTTATTCCAGCTATACCACTTTGCATTAATTCCTGAAAATCATCTGAAGGGTTAATAAACTACCTGACAGCAGTTTTCAATATGTCAGGGGGTGCTGTTTTAAAATTTCACGTTTGGGGTTTCCCAATATATAGCACCCCCAAAGTCACTTTAAATTGGATAGGTCCCTCAAAAAAAATAAATTTTGTTAATTTCCTTGAAAAAATGAAAAATTACTGCTACATTTTTAAACCTCCTAAAAGGCTAACAAAATAAATTAGTGTTTTTAAAATGGTGCTGATGTAAAGCAGGCATGAGGGAAATGTTATTTATTAATGTTTTTCTGTGGTATGAATTTCTGGATTAGGCTGTGTTCACACTTTTTTTTTTTTTTTTTTTTTTGCGGTTTTCACTATAAAACCGCTAAAAATAAGCTTCCCAGTCATTTCTATGCGTTTTGCACTTTTTGTGCACATTGATGCGTTTTTTTACCGTGAAAAAACCGCAGCATGCTCATTAATTTTGTGGATTTTTCCGCAGTTTTGGCTGCTTCCATGTATTTTGAAACCGCTGCGGAAAAACGCGCAAAAACCGCCGCAGAAAAATAGGTGCGGTTTCTGGGAAGGGAGTCAAAGTTTTTAAGCAGAAATTTTCTACAATGGTTGCACTTAGCCTTAAAGGGATAAATCCTTCAAAGTTTGAAAACTGCAATTTTTTTTACACTTTTGTAAAGTTTCTGATATGTTTTGTGTTTATTTATAAAAAATGTCAATCTAAATTTAATATCATAAATTATAATGTGCCACGAAAAAACAGTCTCAAAATCACTGGGATTGGTTGAAGCATTCCAGAGTTATGACCACATAAAGTGACATTGGTCAGAATTTAAAAAAAAAAAAAAAAAAAAATTGGCCCGGTCACGAAGGGGTTAATAAAATGCCACCTTTTGTATCAAGTCAGTTCATAATTTCTGATCTCTTAAATAATCCAGAATTCAATGTGAGTAGTATTTATTGCTAAGTGGAAGTGTTTAGGAACCATAGCAACTCCGCCACAAAGTGGAGACTTCGTTGTGTAACTTCACGGTTGCCAAGTGCTTAGGCGTTTAGTTGCTAATGATCTGCTGGCTCTTTAACTGCAGATTTCCCACCCTCCTTTGGCACTAACAGCACAAAAACTGCATTGGGAGCTTCATGGAATGCATTTCCATGGCTGAGCAACTGCATACAAGCCTTGCACCAAACACAATGCCAAGTGTGGGATGGAGGGATGTTAAGGGTGTGTGCACACGCTGTGGATTCTGCTGCGGATCTGCAGCGGTGTACAGTACCATAATATCCTATGGGAAATGGGATTTTTCCACGCGGATTTGCTGCGGTTTCTAATCCGCAGAAAGAATTGACATGTCAATTCTTTCTGCGGATTCCGCTGCGGTTTACCATCTCCATTGTAGAGGTGATAAACCGCAGGTCTTTTGACCTGCAGATTTTGCAAAATCAGCGCGGATCAATCCGAAGCAGAATGCGCAGCGTGTGCACACACCCCAAAGCATCCTGACCCGAGCTGTGTACACCAGTTCAGTGGAGTGACTAACTGAACTTTTCTGTCTGGCTGTACAAGTCTTTAGAACATTAAAGTTCAGTGCAATCAGGCAGGTAAAGTTTGAAAAAGAAATAATGTTATGGGGCTGTTTTTTTTTTTTTTTTTTTTTTTTCTCCAATGGTTGCACTAGACCCATTAGTTCCCCTGAAAATAAGTATTAATGCTTCAATATGCCAAGATATTTTGGACAATTGTATACGCCCAACCTTGTGCGAACAGTTTTTGCACTTGGGTGAAGTCTTACTGGAACGGAAAAGGGCCTCCATAAAGTCATGGTTGGGTGCTTTTGGTGTGGAAGTACTTAAATTGCTTACACAGTCCTGATTACAACCCAATAGAACACCTTGGTGATCATCGAGAACAGAGATTGTGAGCCCGGCCCTCTCGTCCAATATCTGTATCTGGCTCTTATAGTAAACTAGATGGTGGCCTGATTCTAACACATCGAGTATTCTTGAATATGTATGTAGTTTATTTATGAAGATTTAAGACAGAACTTGTTCAGTAAAGATGAGTTGACTACGTCGCGCTGTGAATGAGGGATAAATTCCGCGGCAGTATCGCTGATTGGTCGCGCCCGGCGACCAATCAGAAAAGCATGGTTCAAATCCCGTGGCAATTCGTGGGCGGACTGCACCTGTCGCTGATTGGTCATCTCCCGGCTGTGTCGCCGCTGACCTCCGTGCGGCAGAAGATGACCCGCGGCAACCGTCTCGATCAGCGGCTAGCGCCGCAGATCTCCCGACTGTAGGGGTGGCGTGCGTCGTTCGAACTCTGCCAATTCGTGGCTGGACTGTGCCTGGTGTGACCAATCAGTGACGCGGGATTTCCGTTACAGAGAGACAGAATTAGACGATTATATAGTAAATGTGTAGTCTGGATTTTTGGGGGCACAACAAATGCAATCTACATATTGCCAGGTTATGGTTACAGACAATCGGGAGCGGCTTTTTAACCTGTTCCATTAATTTTTCTTTTTAGAGAGGTTCAGACGAGCTGCTTTCTGGAGGCGTTCTTAATGGTCCCAGTTCTAATATGAACAGCCAAGTTGTGACAGGTGAGTAACTGGTATAGTTTGATCACGTGGCTCTTGTTTTTGTGAGGCTAAGTAGTCCTGAATGAGCAAATCTCATGAAGAAAGAACAGAAGACATTGCAATTTTTATTCTCGTGTCTATTCAGTCTGCCTCAACCCCATAGCGACCGCCGATACGCCTTTTAACGGCGGCAAATAAAGGTACTTATGCCTCAGCACCACTTTGTAATGGTGCTGAGAAACAAGTGTATAGTGCTCCTCAGTCTGAATTTTTCCGGAGTCCCGGCTACTGGGGGTAGCTGAGACCCCAGAGAACATGCACCCAAACAGTGGCTTTTCCCTATATATGGGGTGTCTGCGTACTCAGTAGAAATTGCACATCAAATTTTGTGGTCCATTTTCCACTGATACCCTTGTGAAAATAAAAAGAATTGGTTCCAAAGTAAATTTTTTTTGTGAAAAAATAAAACCTTCATTTTTTTTTTTTTTTTTTTTGCGCACCGAGGGGTGCAGTTTTTAGAATGGTGTCACTTTCAGGTATTTTCTGTTATATTGACCCCCTCCCCCAAAGTCACTTCAAATGTGAGGTGGTCCCCCCCCCCCAAAAAAAAAACAACAAGTTTTGTCAATTTTGTTGGAGAAACAAAAAATCGCTGGTTAACTTTAACCCTTATAACATCCTAACCAAAAAAAATTGGTGCTGATGTAAAGTAGACATGTGGAAAATCTTGTTTATTAAACCAGAGAGTGGTGTCACACAAAATGGTTAAGGGCACAAAAATGAAAAGTTTGAAAATTGTAAAATGTTCTACATTTTTGCCAAATTTGTTTCTTCATAAATGCAGGTTATAGTGAAGAAATTTTACCACTAACATGAAATAAAATATGCCATGAAAAAAGTCTCAATCAGTGGGAGCTGTTGAAGCGTTCCAGAGCTATAACTTCATAAACTGACAGTGGTCAGAATTGTAAATATTGGCTCGGTCATTAAGAACTAATTTGGCTCTGTCTCTAAGGGGTTAAATTAAAAAAAAAAAATAATAATCTGGCAAGCTGTAATGAAAAATGTTGGTCCCATTGCTGGTTTTTTTTAATTTTTTTTATTTAAAGGTTCAGAACTCAAATCAAAATCGTCATGTGAGCATTGCTTCACTGTGATATAGTGGCAAAGGATTCTAAAACAAATTCTCCTGCATGCGCAGTAGTTCTCTGCGGCTCTCATGCCCAAGGTTCCCAGCCCCGCAGTATGAATAAATCATAAGCGACTGCGGGGCGGGATCTCTGGCCGCGCGATATGAAGGTTGGGATGTGATCTGAGAGCACGGGCACGTCGGGCAGCGCTAACTGCGCATGCCCATGAAACTATAGTACAGCGCAGGCGCCAGCATTTCAAAAGAAAACTGAGCAGGCGGCGCCAAATACAAAATGACGGATGCGAGGTGTCTGTCAGAGGGGGAAAGACCTGCCCCCCCTGTCAAATTTGTGACTTGTAGGATTGCTACTACCAATAGGTGGCGCTGTAGAGTAAAAGTCCTCTTTCTTTCTTAAGAGGCAATTTGCAAGGTATTTTTGAACAATTTTATAAGCTTAATTCAGCGGTGGAACGGAAGCCAAGTAACAGAGCCACCTTGACAGAATGCAGCATTAGTGCTGCACAAGGTGGCTCTTTTACTAAAAACGCCTGCGGGGGTTGACCGGTTTCCCTTTAATCTTTATCACAGGTCTGCATTGACTCAGTCATAAATCTGTATCTCCTCCTTTTCTTTGACAGAGTGAGTTATTTCAGATTGTCATATATAATTGTCCAAACACATTATTTTTTTTCCCCCTAATATCTTCACATCCATTGGCATTACTTTTATTAGACATTGTTTCACATTGATGTGATATGCTGACACTAGCTAAATTACTAAAATGCAACTGGTGAGCTAAAGTCCCTAATATGGATTTAAAGAAAACAAGAATTGCTGTGTAATAAGTCTTATTACTGCTCTCGTTGGGTTGGTGTTGTGTCTGCAGTACGATCCACCCTATTTGTTTCTGGCAAAGCCAGCACAATTAAACTCCTATGTGTTCCACACACAACATGTTAGAAGGGAGTAGGTCAACTAAAAAAAAAAAAAAATATTTCAATTGGAGCTCCGGCATCCTTCCTTCGCTGCATTTATTGTCAACAGACTGCTGGAAATACTCGCACCATGTACGCTGCTTTCTGGTGGTCCCATGAATGATCTGCTGGATGTTTGTAAGGTTCCACAGCCCCAGTCTCACTGCAATCAGTAGTTTCTTCCCTCATTAGGGGACTTGTGGTTTTCGAAAGACCTCTTTTTAAGATGCACTAATAAAAATGTGATTTGGGGAGGGGGGTCTAGAAATTATCCATTAAATGTGTTGGACGATGAGGCAGTGATATATTGTACATATATGGCCAAAACCTGACTTTGGATAGTGTAGATTTCTGAAATATGGTGTTGATGGAGGTCTTAATGAAACTGGAACAAATCCTAACTGCGTTGTCACTCCTCTATTCCAAATGCTCCATGATTGCTTTCATAAGTTTCAGCTTTCTGGGTGATAAGTGTCCAATTTCTCTATTCTGATGCTTTGTGCACTTATTTTAATTTTACCTTCAAACAGCCATAATCTGGCCCTCCAAAAAGAATTATTTTTTTTTTGTTCCCTTTTGCGTGTTCTCGCTGAATGTGAATAGCGGTTTTGTAAAAGCTTACATTTAGGACACTTTAAAAGTAAAGCTGTTCAGAATGTGTAGAGCCTTTTGTTAGCCGGTAAATGGAATTCAGACATAGTGTAGAATTCTTCCCGATGATTATGACATTGTAAAGGATCTATTCATTGGTACTTTCCTTACTTATTCCAAGGTCATTTTCTGCTGGGAGAAGACAGGAAAGCAGGTGCAGAAATGCCCATGAACAGAGACCTAAATGTTTTACATTGGCAGTTCTCAAACAAAACATGAGATTTCTCTTCTGCAAGAACAAAACCCTTGTGTATTTACCATATGTTATGAAAATTGAAGTACTTTCATATAATGTTTATTTTACATTTTGTTTTCACCTTTTCTGTTTTATAGATATTCCCCAGATTTCCAATGTGCAGGCTCTTTGATAAATGGCTAAATATTTAATTAATGGAGGGTTTATTTTGTCAGCTTTTTGTCACACGATTTTAAGGAAAAATTTTAAAGTAATAAAAAACTGCAATTGTCAGTTTACTGTAATCCCTTGAAAGACCATAATTGAAACACTAGGATCAGAAATCTTTCTGGTATATACAGCACTGTGTGGCATTTTTCCACATCTACATTACATTTTTTTGAAAGTATTCTAACTAGGTAAAAATTGAAAGTTTATTTTTATCAATCAACAAAATGCAAAATGAATAAATAAAAACGAAAATGTAAATCGTATCTTTACTGGGTATGACCACCCTTTGCCTTCAGAACCACATAATTCTCTTAGGTGCAGTTTCACACAGTTTTTTTTTGTTTTTTTTTATGGAACTTTGCAGGTAAGGCTAGTTTCACATTAGCGCTTTTGAGCGCAGCGACGGCCTGCGCACGGCCGCCGCTAAGCCACGCCTCCGCCGGTAGCTCCGCCTACCGGCGCATGACGCTGCATGCGTCCTGCATCCCCTATCTTTATCACTGGGGGCGCAGGCCGTGCGTAGTATGCGGTTGGCGGCGCATGCGTCCTTTTGACGGTGCGCCGACCTGCGCCAAACGCAACCTGCTGCAGATTGGTTGCGCTCGGCGCGCCACCAAGCGCGGCAGGGGGCGTGGCTTAGCGCCGGCCGGCCGTCGCTGCGCTCAAAAGCGCTAATGTGAAACTAGCCTAACTTGTACTAAATATTTTGGAGCACTAACCACTAATCTTGTGTGTAGGCTTGTGCAAATCCTTGATTCTCTCCATTTAACCCTAGATGGGCTCAGTGGGGTCCTATCACTTCCAGAACTTTGTTCTTTACACTGATGATGGTTCTTAAAGACATTGGCTGTATGTTTGTGGTCGTTGTCCTCCTGCATGATAAATTTGGAGCCAAAACAAGGCCTACCTGATGGTAATTAATCGCAGGATGGATGGATAAGTATCTATACAACACCTGGCAAAAATTATGGAATCACCAGCCTTGGAGGATGTTCATTCAGTTTAATTTTGTAGAAAAAAAGCAGATCACAGACATGGCACAAAACTAAAGTCGTTTCAAATGGCAACTTTCTGGCTTTTAAGAAACACTTAAAAAGATCCAAGAACAAAAAATGTGGTAGTCAGTAACTTTTTTTTAAACCAAGCATAGGGGAAAAATTATGGTATCACCCTGTAAATTTTCATTCCCAAAACTAACACCTGCAGCAAATTAGATCTGCTCGTTAGTCTGCATCTAAAAAGGAGTGATCACACCTTGGAGAGCTGTTGCACCAAGTGGACTGACATGAATCATGGCTCCAACACACGAGATGTCAATTGAAACAAAGGAGAGGATTGTCAAACTCTTAAGAGGGTAAATCATCATGCAATGTTGAAAAAGATGTTGGTTATTCAGTCAGCTGTGTCTAATATCTGGACCAAATACAAACGACATGGGAAGGTTGTTAAAGGCAAACATACTGGTAGACGAAGGACTGCATCAAGACCGGAAACTTTAAAGCAATATGTCTCCAAAACAGGAAATGCACAACAAACCAAATGGGGAGGGGGGAGCAGGTGAATAAGCCCCGCCCATCGGACCGGACAGTGGCAGTTTACATACCTTTTTTATATCGGTTCAGATGTATGTAAACTGCCACTGTCCGGTGCGATGGGCGGGGCTTATTCACCTGCTCCCCCACCCCCCACCCCCCGGCTTGCTGTATGCATTTAGTCTTGTGTAGACAGGGAGGGGGGAAGCAGGTGTATAAGCCCCACCCATCGGACCGGGCAGTGGCAGTTTACATACATCTGAACCGATATATAAAAGGTATTTATGCATGAAAGATGCTGTCAGGGGGAAGCAAAAGTACAAGAGACTCCTTTTATGTGACACACAATTGAATGATATCATTATATGATATCTCAAAAAAGGGGTGACAGACTCCCTTTAAGTCCATGCCTCAAAGACCGCAAGCGGTTATAAATGCCAGAGGTGGTGCAACACAACAAATTACTAGTGATGTGTTGGGAGTGTGGTGTTTTGTTTTTTTTTTTTCCCCCCCTCAGAATTGAGTGATTCCATCATTTTTCCTCTATGCTTGGTTTAAAAAAAAAAAGATAACCATTACTGACTACCACATTTTCTGTTTTTGCTTTCTTTTAGTGTTTCTTAAAGCCAGAAAGTTACCATTTGAAATGACTTTTTAGTTTTGTGCCATGTCTGTGATCTGCTTTTTTTTTTTTTTTTTTTTTTTTCTACAAAATTAAACAACTGAATGACCATCCTCCAAGGCCAGTGATTCCATAATTTTTGCCAGGGGTTGTATTTCTCACCATTTAAATCAATCAGCCGCGGAGACACCATCACATGTTTCTCAACGCAAGCAATGACTAGCCAGGTCTTTCACCGGGAAGGAACAACCACGGGAAGGGCAGTCTCCAATGAAGGAAACCACCTATGCCAAAACATGGTATCCATCCACAGACAGCTGTTTCAGGGTATTGCCCCTCATCAGTGTGGAGTAGGAAACTGGCTAGTAGGAGCAATGCCTAGTAAAAGACTATGAAAATGAGGATGAGTGACCTCATGGAGATCAGGATCTCATGGAGAGCAACATCCAACACTGTGGAGACACCATCACATGTTTCTCAACGCAGTGATTCTAGAGCAATGCCCCCATCCCTTATGGGAAATATGCAAAAACATGTAAATCAATCAGCCGCGTAGACACCATCACATGTTTCTCAACGTATCCATCCGAAACAGCTGTCTGTGGATGGATACCATGTTTTGGCATAGGTGGTTTTTTTCATTGGAGACTGCCCTTCCCGTGGTTGTTCCTTCCCGGTGAAAGACCTGGCTAGTCATTGCTTGCGTTGAGAAACATGTGATGGTGTCTCCGCGGCTGATTGATTTACATGTTTTTGCATATTTCCCATACGGGATGGGGGCATTGCTGTAGAATCACTGCGTTGAGAAACATGTGATGGTGTCTCCGGAGTGTTGGATGTTGATCTCCATGAGGTCACTCATCCTCATTTTCATAGTATTTCTCACCATTGACATAATCTTTTCCAAACTCCACTTGCCGAGATGCAGGCTCAAACTTCTGAACAAGCTGCCTTCTCTTATGGTTTCAAATTTTTACTCCTCTGTCAAGAGCGCCTGCTGCCATTTATTTATTTATTTTTTTTTATGCACCTCAGTTTCTATGTTTTCATGCATAGTTGAGTTACTTCACCTTATTTCCATGTCCAAGGTATGAATTTTATTTTACCACAATTCTTCTATGGAGACCACTTTTAGCCAGACCTCCAGTTTATGGGATTAGTTGGTTCCCATTGGTTGCTGCCAGTTCTGAGCTAATGGCACTGATGGACATCTTTTGCTTTCAAATGGAAGTAAGCATGGTTTCTTTCATCTGCTGTCTTGTTTCCTTGGCCAACCACTCCTACCATCCTCAATGTAAATTTTTTTTTTCTCGTTCGCCTTATTGGGGGACACAGACCTTGGGTGTATGCTGCTGCCACTAGGAGGCTGACACTATGCACAAAAAAAGGTTAGCTCCTCCTCCGCAGTGTACACCCCACCGACCGGCAGAGAATTCCTCAGTTTAGCTTAGTGTCAGTAGGAGGTGGACACGGGTCTTTTATTAGACCCATATCTACCTCGTCGTGCGTCGTTCCTTTTCAGGTTCTACGGAGGGATACAGAGTGAAAAGTCACATCTGTACTCCCACATGGAGTCTGCAAGTACGGCGTGTACTGCCACCCCGTATCCTTGCAGTTCTCCGCGGCAGGACCAGCCAGACGGACGCCGACACCAAGACGTGCCAGCGACTCCAGGGGTCCTTGTCGCCAGTCTCCCTCCCACTCGCCTACCAGAGCCTGTCGGTTGGATGAGACGCAAGACTTCTTCAGACAGGTAACGGATCGTGGATGGGTGAGTATTTTTATTTACCTGGCTGCCCATTCCCGACGGTCGCCTCTTCAATGGTCAGGGGAACCCCGGTTGTAGGCGCTGCGGTCGCTCGCAGTCGCCACAAGGCTATAGGCAGCTCAATGTTCCTGGGCATCCCGGGCAGTGGGTTCCCCCTTTCTTCCCCCCTTTCTGGGGACAGGGAGCACAGAGTTTTTTCCCATTGGGAGCGGCTCGCGACTGCGGTTTTCGGACCTCCGCGCCGACCCCCTGCTGACAGGCGGCCGCCGCAACTAATTTAGGCCCCGGCTTCAGTTCGGGCCTACCGCTGCGCCCCTTTCTTCTAAGCGGGCTTCTCTCCCGCTCTTCCCAGGCCCTCCCACCGCCTGTCCTTCACCTGCCCAGCCTGTTATTGGCTAGAGGGCGGTGAATTGTTAACCCTGCGTGGTGCTCCGCCCTCCCTCCTCTCCTGAACGCGCGCTTTTTCTCAGGAAGGCGCCATTTTCCCAGCCTGTTAGCCGGGCACCAGCTCCTCACTGGATAGCATCTTCTCCAGCTGGTTTTTTCAGGAGTTCTGTCGGCCGGATTTCGCTCTGACCTGCATCCACTGACAGGTCGAAGAGCATCGCTTCTGGGGACACCGGACCGTGAGTAGCTCTGCACTGCAGACTGACCCTTCTCCGCCCTCTGTCCCCCAACCTTCCGGCATTACCTCAGCTTTTCACTATGTCTAACTCTAAGTCTGATCGTACCCGCTCTACCGCCCCCCCCTGCACTTTAGTCAAGTACTTTGCATGTTCTTCGTGCAATCGCAAACTTCCCTCAGGCCAGTCCACTCCCCTCTGCCTGGATTGTAGCAATCCAATTCAGCCTGACGCCGTCCAGGAGCCATCTGCGGCCCCAGGTGAGAGTGAGCCCCCCATGCCTGGCTGGGCCTCCTCGCTATCCCAATCAGTGGCAGACCTCACCAGGGTGTCTCAGTCCCTGGTGGCCGTTCTTGATAAGTTGCCCCTGGACTCTTCAGCAGGGCCAAGCAGGTCCCAAATTGTTCCATCTGAATCAGCCAGCGGTAGTCGCAAAAGACCCAGACAAGATTCCCAGCCGGAATCCTCTCCTAGTCCCATCTCACCGCATAGCCCTTCTCACCAGCCTCCCTCTCGGGCCTCCTCTCCCGAGTCAGGGGAAGCGCTTTCGGACAGGTCATCTGAGGGGATTTTAGAGCTGGATTCAGACCAAGATGCAAGCATGAAGGTCACAGTGCAGGACCTCATTGCTGCGATCCATCATACCTTCGATATTGCTGACTCCCCTGCGAAATCCTCAGATCAGGAGGTTTCGTTCAGACGGGCAGAAACTCCCTCCAGGGTTTTTCCTTTCCATTCCGAGTTTGGGAAAATTTTTACCAAGGAAAGAGAGGATCCGACCAGACGCTTTCAAAGAGGAAAACGTCTCGGCATACTCTACCCATTTGCTAAGGAGCTCACGGACAACTGGTCGGCCTCTCCCTCGGTCGATCCGCCCGTGTCCAGGCTATCCAATAACACGGTTCTCCCGCTTTCAGGCGTGGCGTCCCTAAAGGATTCTAATGACAGGATTATAGAATCCCTGGCGAAGTCTGCCTTTGAAGCGGCTTCAGCGGCGGTGTGTCCAATCTTTGCTTCATCCTGGGCAGCAAAGGCCATAGCCACGTGGGCAGACGACCTTCGGCAGGGCATCTTAGATAAGGCGCAACCGGAGCATTTGGCCGATCTCGCCAATCAGATCTCCCATGCTGGGGACTATCTTCTCTCCGCTTCCTTGGAGGCTGCATCCTGTGCAGTTCAGGCGTCAAGCAACATTGTTGCAATTCGACGTACAATTTGGCTAAAGGCATGGCAAGCGGACTTGTCTTCTAAAAAGTCCCTCACTAACCTGCCTTTTCAGGGGGTGCGCCTCTTTGGGTCCCAATTGGACCAGATTATTAAGGACGCCACCGGAGGCACGAGTTCACTCCTCCCTCAGTCCAAGCCTCGCAGACCCCCACTAAGGCATCAGTTTCGACCCTTTCGGACTTTCCGCTGTTTCAATACGGCGGACAACTCCTCCAGCCAACAGAGACCGCAGGCTCGCCAGGAGAGAAAGAAAGTTTCCTTCAGACCCACTCCTTCCTGGCGACCCCACTCCTCCCAGGGCAGACCGTCCAGATCTAGACCTGGACGGTCTACTTCAGCATGACTATCATCGGGCACGCGAGGGGCCTTTCCAATTGGGAGGTCGACTTCTTTCCTTCAGGGACGTTTGGCTGGCCGCCGTGGAGGACGCCTGGGTCAGGGAGGTCGTATCCTCAGGATACAAGATAGAGTTCGTCTCTCTCCCACGGGATCGTTTCTTCGAATCCCGGCCTCCAAAGGATCCAGCCTTGATCCCGGGGTTCTCTACGGCTATCGCCGCTCTCCTCAGTTCCGGGGTGATTGTGCCCGTTCCCGAATCGGAGCGCTTCACGGGGTTCTACTCGAACCTGTTTGTAGTGCCGAAAAAAGACGGCGCAGTTCGACCCATCTTGGATCTCAAGCTGCTCAACAAGAGGGTCCGCCTTCGCCACTTCCGCATGGAGTCGCTTCGCTCAGTCATCGCCTCCATGGAGGAGCAGGAATTCATGTGCTCAATAGACATCCAAGATGCCTATTTACATGTTCCAATTTTCTCCGGACATCAGAAGTTCCTGCGCTTTGCGATTCGACAGCACCACTACCAGTTTGTCGCACTGCCCTTCGGTCTTGCCACCGCTCCCAGAGTCTTCACGAAGATCATGGCTGCGTTGATGGCTTTGTTGAGAGTCAGGCCTCGTTCTTTTCCCGTACCTAGACGATATTCTGATCAAGGCTCCCTCATTCCAACAGGCTCACCAAAGTTTGTCAATCGTCCTGGACACTCTTTCCAATTTCGGGTGGATCGTCAACAGGAAAAAGTCCTGTCTGGTTCCTACCCAACGTCTGGTCTTTCTAGGTCTTCTGTTCGACACTCGTCGGTCAAGGGTCTTTCTCCCACAAGAAAAGATTCTCTCTCTGCAGCAGGAAGTACGATCGCTGCAGACCTCGCGATTCCCATCCCTCCGTACAGCCATGAGGGTCCTGGGAAAGATGGTGGCGGCGATAGAGGCAGTTCCCTTTGCCCAATTTCACGCCAGGCCTCTCCAGCAGGCCATTCTGTCGAAGTGGAACAGGTCGCCTCGGTCCCTGGATCGCCCTGTCCATCTTTCTTACTGGATCAAGCGGTCTCTCAACTGGTGGTTGTCGACACCTCTCATTCTATCGGGTGCATCCTTCCTTCCCATTCACTGGCAGATAGTAACCACAGATGCCAGTCTCCTCGGTTGGGGTGCTGTGTTCCGCAACCACACTGTTCAGGGTCGATGGTCGGATCGGGAATCAGCGCTGCCGATCAACGTTCTGGATATCCGAGCGATCCATCTTGCTCTGGTCCACTGGGAAAGGCTCCTCAAGGGACTGCCGGTACGGATTCAGACAGACAACGCCACAGCGGTGGCATATGTCAACCGCCAAGGGGGAACACGGAGTGTCTCAGCCCTGGCGGAGGTGTCCAAGATTCTTCGTTGGGCGGAGATTTCCGTTCCGACAATTTCCGCGGTTCACATTCCCGGCGTAGACAACTGGGCCGCCGATTTTCTCAGCCGCGAGGGTCTCGCGGCGGGAGAATGGTCCCTACATCCGGAAGTGTTTCATCTGCTCTGCCTTCGGTGGGGAACCCCGGATGTAGACCTCATGGCGTCTCGCCTCAACAGGAAAGTCCCACAATTCGTGTCCAGGTCTCGGCACCCTCTGGCAGTGGGTGCCGACGCCCTGGCCGTTCCTTGGTCCCAGTTCGAACTTCCCTACCTGTTCCCTCCTCTGCCTCTTCTTCCCAAGCTGTTGAAGAAGATCAAGGCAGAAGGACTTCCGGTCATTCTCATCGCCCCGAATTGGCCCAGAAGGTCTTGGTTCGCGGACATTGTCAACCTTCTCGCGGACGCCCCCTGGAAGCTTCCAGACAGAACAGATCTGCTGTCTCGGGGTCCGATTTGCCACCCCAATTCTCGGCCGCTCAATTTAACGGCGTGGCTGTTGAGACCGAGGTTCTGAAACGAGCAGGATTTTCCGACCACGTAATTCAGACCATGATCCGAGCCAGAAAGCCATCATCTTCCAAGATTTACTACCGTACTTGGAAGGCCTATTTCACTTGGTGTGAGACCAATGACGTCGCGCCCATGTCCTTTTCGCTCCCTTCAGTCCTAGCGTTTCTTCAGGCAGGATTGGATGCGGGGCTTGCCCTCAGTTCCCTGAAGGGTCAAGTTTCGGCGCTGTCCATTCTGTTTCAGAAAACGTTGGCTTCCCGTCCTCAGGTTAAGACCTTTCTTCAGGGCGTGGCTCACACGGTCCCGCCGTACCGGGCGCCCGTGGATCCATGGGATCTTAATCTGGTTCTTGAGGTTCTGCAAGGTCTGCCCTTTGAACCCCTCAGGGATATTTCCCTTTCCTTTCTTGGAAGGTAGCCTTTCTGGTGGCCATCACCTCTGTCCGGCGCGTGTCGGAATTGGCAGCTCTTTCGTGCCGCTCTCCCTTTCTGGTTCTCCACCAGGATAAGGTAGTTCTGCGGCCTCCTCCCTCGTTCCTTCCGAAGGTGGTGTCCTCGTTTCACCTCAACGAGGATATCGTGCTACCGTCCTTTTGTCCGAATCCAACTCATCCCCGAGAGCGGTCCTTGAATAAGCTGGACCTGGTTAGGGCGGTAAGAGTCTATCTGTCTAGGACGACTTCCTTGCGAAAGACAGTCTCTTTTCATTATCCCTGATGGAGGGCGGAAAGGTCACCCGGCGTCAAAGGCCACCATTGCTCGCTGGATCAGATCGGCTATCCTGGAAGCCTACAGTGTTAAGCGTCGCGGAGCCCCTCCGGGTATCAGGGCCCACTCTACTCGGGCAGTGGGTGCCTCCTGGGCGGTGCGCCACAGAGCTTCCGCACTGCAGCTTTGCAAAGCTGCAACATGGTCATCGGTTCACACGTTTGTGAAATTCTACAGAGTCCACACCTACGCTTCGGCGGACGCCAGCCTAGGTAGACTGATTCTGCAGGCCGCGGTGTTGAGTCCGCTGGCCTGATGGGAGTTTGTTTCCCACCCCAGGGACTGCTTTGGGACGTCCCAAGGTCTGTGTCCCCCAATAAGGCGAACGAGAAAACAGGATTTTTGGGTTGCTTACCGTAAAATCTGTTTCTCGGAGCCTTCATTGGGGGACACAGCACCCTCCCATGTCTTACAGCTCCTGTTCTTACTTTGGTTGAATGGTTACAGTTGAGTTGTTTATGTTGTCAACCTATTCTGTTACTTCTCCTACTGCTTTCTCACTAACTGAGGAATTCTCTGCCGGTCGGTGGGGTGTACACTGCGGAGGAGGAGCTAACCTTTTTTTGTGCATAGTGTCAGCCTCCTAGTGGCAGCAGCATACACCCAAGGTCTCTGTGTCCCCCAATGAAGGCTCCGAGAAACAGATTTTACGGTAAGCAACCCAAAAATCCTGTTTTTTTGTTTTTTTTGTGCTTCTTCAAAATTGCTTGAACAGCACATGGTGAAACCCCACTCTGGTTTTGAAGTTTTTGCCTGGGAGAGACCTAGCTGATCCAGTATAACTATCTTATGTCTTGATGCAGAGCTCGGTTTCCATAGTTTCATGTCCCAGGTCATACATATGTTCCACAGCTTCACTTTTGGGCAGAGTTTGACTATTCATCACCCAGTTTTAAGCTTCCTACACAGCACTTTTGTTCCAGCTTATATATGAAAATAATGATCATTATGACCTGTTTGTTATAATTGGTTACTCATACACCTGACTAATCCTACAAAATCCTTGAATTTGTGCAAGTGAACCTAGAAGAATTGATGCATAATTATTTTTTTTTTTTTTTTTTTAAAAGACCTTCTTGCTTTCCAGCTGTTTTTGTTCCGCACCTGCCTTGAACTTTTGCACAATGCTGTGTATTTAGCAGGGTGGATAGATTGCTTGATTTCTTTAAAGGTTTATCCTCTAAGAGAATGATTGGGTGTAACTAGGTGATCACTTTGGGTTCAACGTCTGCGACCCTCATCAATCCTGAGATTGGGGCTCTGCAGCAATGTCTTGAATGGAGCAGAGGTGTTGTTTTTTGCTGGTAGAGGCTGCAATAAGCCAGGTGTATTGCAGATGTAGCATTACATAAAAGCCATTAATGGAGTTTTCCCAAATTAGGACGTTATCACGTATGTTTTGGATAGGGAATAACTTGCTGACTTTGGGGAGTGCAAATAAATGCTGGGACTCCCAACTATCCCACTGGAATCTCTGGATTGTTAGAGATAAAGGGTTGTTCCCAAAAATCACAAGTTAAGATGGGATTGTGTATCTTCTTGCCTTTCAGAGAGTGATTATTACATGTTGCTTCTTTTTTTTTTTTTTTTTGCTTCCCCAGCCAATGGCAACGATAATAAAAAATTTAAAGGAGACGATAAAATGGAAGGTTCGGCTTCCCGGGTGCTTCATATCCGAAAACTTCCTGGTGAAGTAACCGAAACTGAAGTTATCGCATTGGGTTTACCTTTTGGAAAAGTGACAAATATTCTAATGCTAAAAGGAAAAAATCAGGTACTGTGACTTTTAGTATTTTGTGCCTCAAATGAAGTGTAGCTGTTTGATAATCTGGAAGCAGAACTTGATTTCTATTCCCATATAGCCCTCTTAAACATGACATATGAAGCCGGGAAAATCACCTTTCCACACGATCGAAGCATATACTGTTGAATACCAACCTAGTGTAATATGTTTCCCATTTAAAGTGGCATTGTTGTGTTTTGAAATTGTTAGACAGCATGAAAATAAGCAAGTTTGCAATTGACTTGCTTTTTTCAGATCAAGTCAAGATCATGTCCCCCTAGGAGACTAACTTAACTTGACCTAAATAGTAGTATAGGTTCTCTGCCAATATTTTTGGTGATTTTACTTTTGAACGTAATCATACTACATTATCCTAAATTGTAAACTGCTGTGCAATATGCCATTTTGCCAAACCTATTTTTCTGCCTGCATTCTGCAAAATGCGTTGGCAACAAGTTGCGTAGAACACTCCTTTTTGTCTTGTTACGAGACTTGCATGTATTCCGGGAGATCACTGTTGTATGTGGGCACTAGTTGGAGAAAATAATCGAAAATGTGGATCACTGACTAACATGCAGAGTTGTGGAGTCTGTAAGCCAAACCACGTACTCTAACTCCAAATCATCAATTTCTTTGACTTCACGACTTCGACTCCACAGCACTAACTCACTATTGAGCTTGTACATAAAATGCAGCACAGATTCATCTTGACTAAAAGCCGATATCCTTAGATCAGGAAAAGAACAAACATTTATTATATATTTTCGGACTCTGACTGCACCAAAACGGACAGACTCTGACTCCATAGCCCTGTTGACATGTTCATGACTCAAATTTAGGTGCAGACAGCCCAGGAATTGCTGAGCACCCTTTAACCTGAGCACATCACATGATGAATAATGATGGGAATGGTTTCAGCACTTCTGATTTGAGCAACTTCTATATACCCAAAAGCTGCCAATTGTTGGTGTTTCCACCATGCCAAAGACATGTTTTGCCATCTTGTACATTAATTTTAAAACTCATGCAAGACTTATCAATGTGAACATAATGACTAAGGTCACTGTGCAAATCTGGGGTAGTATGGAAACACACTACATATTTCACTATAAATTATGCATGTCCATTGCTATGCTTTCGGATATGCCAGTCAGTTGTTCTGCTTGTTTTTCTGATGATTCTAAACACCAGATGTAAGCAACGTGTAGCCACCATATCAGAGGGATGTGACCATTCAAAGAAAAGGCTCTTTCTGATACCCACAATGACTCAGTTATTGTTAATACACTTCAAAGAATATCCATCAGAACATTGAGTGATCCAACCCAGAGGTTGAAGGCAATTTACATAGTACAGATTGTTTGCAAGTAAAATAGTGTGTGACCCTTATCGTCTGATATTCATATCAGCAATAATATGCTGGAGTATCTGATCAGAGAAATTTCAGTTCATTTCCTTTTGGAGGTCAACAAAAAATCGTCAATGTACAAGGTTTGGAATTTTGGTGACAACACTGGTAGACATGCCATAACGCAACTACATATGGGGAAGATTTGGCGGTTCATAGTAAGAATGTAATTTGTCCACGGCAGCCAGTCAAAGCTCTCTTTTTTTTTTTTTTTATTTTACCACAGCTCATTAATATATGGAAGCTGAGCTCTGGTTGCTATGGGCATCAATGACCTTATTAATATAAGACAGTTAAATCTCTCCCACTGTCACTCCTTCTGCTGTCATTTTACTATGAGAGCTTTTATCTTGCATAGAGTACAGCTTGTTTAATCACTACAGCATGTATGTCCAGTAGTTACCTTCTAGGATGAAGTGTTAACTCTTAAAATCCTGGTTGGATCTCTCCAGCCCATAGATTTCTATACATCAGTTTTCTCATAATCTCCATCTCTGCTCCTGAGCTAATGTTGTTAGTTCTGCTAAATCACCAGCCCCCATAATCGGCATTTTCCAGTACGGTTCTCATTTTCCCCAAGCCATCGGTTTGTTCATAGACCCTGTTATGTCCATATGTAAATGTAGTGATAACCATACACTGACAGACCATTAATGTGTCTCAGTATCAGGTTAAGGAGCAGAACTGTCACAAAAATGTGTAGCCCCCTTCCCTTCTTATTCGCAGCAACAACTAAGGAAGGAGATGCAGAAGTGTGCTGCTTAAGACACAACTAGGGAATAACCCTTTTTAATTCTATTTTTACTTTATATTGTGTGTTGCTTTTGTAGGCTTTTTTGGAATTGGCTACAGAGGAAGCGGCTGCCACCATGGTTAACTATTATACTTCACTGACTCCTCACTTGCGTAACCAACCTATATATATCCAGTACTCCAACCATAAAGAACTGAAAACAGATAGCGCTTTAAACCAGGTATTTGTTTTAAGCTCTTTTGTTAATTTGTTTGCAATTTCTTTGACATTTCATACCCCTAGATTGTTTACCAGCCATAGTCTTGTACTTCTACTATCTGTGTTGAATGGGACTGGGCTGTAGGGAATTATACTACTTGGCACAGTGCAGAGCTGTGCTTTGTAAACCATGTGTACTGCGCTCTTAGACAGCTGACTAGTATGATGTGCCAAGTGTAGGACCCCAATTTATCTAGTCTGCTTCCAGTCAGTACAGTATTGATAGGCCGCTTGACTTTGTGTATCCTGCAGTCATCAGGTTGATCATAGTGGTTGTCTTATGAAGGCAATCCTCCATGTTACCTGTTGGGCAGTAAGGATTTCATAGCGAGTGATCTCATTGTCCGCTGAATGCTGCTCTAGTAAAGCATACAAAGGATTGCTGATCTTTTCAAATTTAATCTCCTGATTCCTCATTTCATCTTATTGGTTCTGGCATTCATGAGCCTCCTTGTATTGCATACAGACATTCATCTTTAAAGTGAGTTTGAAAATCGCTGGTCATGTGAAATAACTTGCGTGCTGGGACTCCATAGAGCCCTGTCTTGAAGCATGCTAGACCTCGATTGCAGTGTTCTCCAGTACAATACTTGACTATTTCTACCAGTCGCATGATTGTAGTGGAGACCAAGCACGTGCACCTCCGCTACTTTTTAAGAGTGGGCTGTACAGAGCTCTGTTCAAAGGATCGATTGGAAGTCTTAGTGGTTGATCCTACACCGCTAAACAAGTTCTCCCCAAACCCATAGATGGGGGACAACTTGTGATATTGAGGAAACCTCTAGCCTAATGGCTTTTATAAAATGCTACATTTCCGCCCTATGTATCCGGCTTGCTGCGGCTCCCCTTTGCAAAATCTGCTGGTTACTTGGGGGAAGCGGGTGGCGGAAGTTGGAACCATTACATTATTCTGTTTGATGCAGCAGCTTCATTTTTGAGAGGCGGTTGTCTGACAACCCATCACACATGCAAACTTTTCAATGCAGGCCTTATGCGTTGCAAACTTGTGGGGAAGAGTCTTGAGGAGATCATTTGCATATTCCCAGTGCCTTCTGGGATAAGTGAAGAGTCTCCGCGAGCTCAACGATCACTGGGTTTTGGCCGTTGCAGCTGAAAAGAGGAAATCGGAAAACCAGGGGAAGAGTCTTGAGGAGATCATTTGCATATTCCCAGTGCCTTCTGGGATAAGTGAAGAGTCTCCGCGAGCTCAACGATCACTGGGTTTTGGCCGTTGCAGCTGAAAAGAGGAAATCGGAAAACCAGGGGAAGAGTCTTGAGGAGATCATTTGCATATTCCCAGTGCCTTCTGGGATAAGTGAAGAGTCTCCGCGAGCTCAACGATCACTGGGTTTTGGCCGTTGCAGCTGAAAAGAGGAAATCGGAAAAACCGCGCGCCGATAGGCCCGAATTTGGGCTCATCTTTCATCGTTTTTAAGAAATCTCAAGATGGAAGAGGCCAGGAGCCATTTGGTGAGCTGCATTTCTTGCTACATGTTCACAGACTTACCAGTGGAAAAGCCAAACTTCACATGCCACAAATGCAAGCTTGTGTCCCTGTTGGAGGAAAAGTTACAAAATCTCGAAGAGAGGTTAGCTACGTTGAAGATCATTAAGGAAGGTGAAGAGTTCTTGGACAGAGCAGAATTATCTCTTCATGTTACAGAAAGAGAAGAAATTCGAAGTGCACCTGAAGAAACAGAGGAATGGAGACATGTGACCCAGAGAAGCAGGAGGATCAGGAGGCAGTCAGCACCCATACTGCTCAGAAACCAGTACCAGGCTCTCACGCAGGAAAACAATGAAGAAATACATCAGGATAAGACTTTGTCAACAAGCAGCAACCTTGTACGCCTTCAGAGTCCTCCTGGATGGAGAAAGAAAAATGTTGTGAAGAAACGGAGAGTGGTGGTCATGGGGGATTCCCTGTTGAGAGGAACTGAGGCCGCTATCTGCAGACCGGATATAACTTCAAGAGAAATGTGTTGTCTTCCAGGTGCAAAAATTAAAGATGTGTCTGACAGGATATCAGGACTCTTCAGACCTACAGATGACTACCCATTCCTGCTACTACATGTGGGGACAAATGACACCGCAAGAAACGACCTGGAAACCATCTGCAGAGACTTTGAAGACTTGGGTAAGAAAGTGAAAGAACTGGGAGCGCAGGTGGTCTTCTCTTCCATCCTCCCAGTGGATGGCCATGGAACAAGGAGGTGGAATAAGATTCTGCAGGTGAACAACTGGCTACGTCGATGGTGCCGTCAGCAACGATTTGGATTTCTGGATCACGGAGTGAACTACTTATACGATGGACTACTTGCTAGAGATGGGGTGCACCTTACGAAGACTGGAAAGCATGTATTTGGAAGTCGCCTTGCTACACTTGTAAGGAGAGCTTTAAACTAGAACAACATGGGAAGGGAAGCAAAAGACCAGAAAAAGCCATACACCTGACAAATGCTATTGAGAACTCTGCTATTAGAAGTGGAAAGGAAGAACAAAGACGAAAGAATCTAATTAATAAAAATATTGGAGAAAGAGAAACAAATCACAAACTAAAATGTTTCTATACTAATGCACAAAGCATGGGCAACAAACAAGGAGAATTGGAACTACTAACACAGGAAAAGAAATATGATGTCATTGCAATCACTGAAACTTGGTGGGACAATACACATGATTGGAATACAAGACTAGAAGGATACAACTTATTTGCAAGAAACAGACTTGATAAACGAGGAGGGGGTGTCGCATTGTATGTTAGAAACGCGTATATCTGCACAGAGATTGAAGCTTCAGAGACTGGAAGTTCTGTGGAAACTGTTTGGGTAAGAATACAAGGACAGAACAATGGAAAGGACACCATTGTAGGCATTTACTACAGGCCGCCTGTGCAAGCTGAAGCTATGGATGAACTCTTTATGCATCAAATGGCCAAGTTCTCCAAAAAATATGACATAGTTGTCATGGGAGATTTCAACTATCCAGACATTTGTTGGGAATCTCTCTCAGGCAAAACTAACAGGTCAAGGAAATTCTTATCCTCTCTTGCTGACAACTTTATCTTCCAAAAGGTAAGGGAGAAAACAAGGGGAACTGCTACCTTGGATCTAATCCTTATAAACAGGGAGGAAATGGTTGAGGAGGTAAAAGTGGCTGGGACCCTAGGAGGTAGCGACCATGCTATTTTAGAATTTTGGATAACTAGAGGCGGAAGACCTGTGAAGACTCAGACGTCAAGGTTAGATTTCAGAAAGGCAGATTTTAAGGGATTCAGAAAGAGAATTGGAGGGATCCAATGGCTGGATATCCTTAAAGACAAAAATGTCCAGGAAGGATGGGAAATCGTGAAAAATGAAATTCTCAAAGCACAGTTGTTAACAATTCCGAAAAGAGGGAAGAATAGGAAGCAGTTAAGGAAACCAGGATGGATGAACACAGAACTTAAGCACATGCTAAAAAGGAAGAAAAAAATGTTTATAAAATGGAAAGAGGGAGGCATATCTAAAGAAGAATATAATGCTGTCTGCAGAACCTGCAGGGCACAAATCAGATTAGCTAAAGCTGAAAATGAATTGAGGCTTGCAAGAGATGTCAAAAGCAATAATAAAGGATTTTGGGGATATGTCAAAAGTAAAAGAAAAGTCAAAGATGCTATAGGATTTTTACAGGATGAAAATGATGAAATGGTAAGACAGGATGTTGAGAAGGCTGAACTTTTAAATTCCTATTTTGCATCTGTTTTCTCTCAGAAAGGAAATGTAACATCAACTGTTATTCACTGTCCTATTAAGGGAATAGAAGAATCCAGGATATCTATAAACAGAAAGATAGTGAGGAAACACTTAGCTAGCCTAAATGAATTCAAGTCTCCAGGTCCAGATGAATTACACCCCAGAGTACTGAAGGAGATAGCAGAAGAAATTTTTGAACCCCTCTCTATAATCTTTGAAAATTCTTGGAGAACAGGAGAAGTGCCAGAAGATTGGAGAAGAGCAAATGTTGTTACTATCTTCAAAAAGGGGAAGAAGGTGGACCCAGGTAACTATAGGCCGGTGAGTCTGACTTCTATACCAGGAAAGATCTTTGAACAAATTATTAAACAACATGTATGTCAATACCTGGATAAGAATGAAGTGATTAAACTGAGTCAGCATGGGTTTGTAACTAATAAGTCATGTCAGACTAACTTAATTTCCTTCTATGACGGTATCACTGATTGGGTGGATCAAGGAAATGCTGTAGATATAGTATATCTTGACTTCAGCAAAGCATTTGACAAAGTCTCTCATACAATCCTTATTGAAAAAATGATTAAGTATGGTATGGACAAGGCAACTGTTAGGTGGATTCATAACTGGCTTAGTGATCGGACCCAAAGAGTGGTCGTAAATGGCTGCACATCCAGTTGGAAGAATGTCTCAAGTGGGGTACCACAGGGCTCTGTCCTGGGCCCTGTATTGTTCAACATCTTTATCAACGATTTAGATGAAGGCATTGAGGGTAAACTGATTAAATTTGCTGATGACACAAAGCTAGGAGGGATAGCTAATACTAGAGAAGAGAGAGAGAGGATTCAAAAAGATTTAAATAAACTGGAGAAGTGGGCAGCAACAAACAGAATGGTTTTTAACAGGGAGAAATGCAAAGTACTACATCTGGGCAATAAAAATGGAAAAAGCATATATAGAATGGGAGGAATAGGGCTAAGTGACAGCACATGTGAAAAAGACTTGGGTATACTAATAGATCACAGACTGAATATGAGTCAACAGTGTTATGCAGCAGCAAAAAAGGCAAATGCAATTCTAGGATGTATTAACAGAAGCATACAGTCTAGATCACGTGAAGTCATTATTTCCCTCTACTCCTCTTTGGTCAGACCTCATCTGGAATATTGTGTCCAGTTTTGGGCACCACATTTTAAAAAAGACATCAACAAACTGGAGCAAGTTCAGAAAAGAGCGACCAGAATGGTGACCAGTCTGCAAACCCTGTCTTATGAGGAAAGGTTGCAGGATTTGGGAATGTTTAGTTTGCAAAAGAGAAGACTGAGAGGAGACTTAATAGCTGTCTACAAATATCTAAAGGGCTGTCACATTGTAGAAGGATCAACTTTATTCTCATTTGCACAAGGAAAGACTAGAAGCAATGGGATGAAACTGAATGGGAGGAGACACAGATTAGATATTAGAAAAAACTTTTTGACAGAGTGATCAATGAGTGGAACAGGCTGCCACGAGAAGTGGTGAGTTCTCCTTCAATGGAAGTCTTCAAACAGAGGCTGGACAGACATCTGACTGGGATGATTTAGCGAATCCTGCTTTGAGCAGGGGGTTGGACCAGATGGCCCAGGAGGTCCCTTCCAACTCTACGATTCTATGATTCTATGAATCTCTACAGCATAAAGTGATATGCTTCAGATTTATGGTCTGCATCACCGGTCAGTTTCTTCTGCAGATATTTTCCGCAGTGTGTGGAAGAGATTAATAAAACTTCATGCTCTCTGCTGATGCTGTATCTGCCCATGTGTGAACATTCTCGAACAGCCTGATTTTTGAAGGTGTAAAACTCCTTCACAGGTCACAATTCTTGCACAACGTGGATTTGCTCAAAAATTGTCTGACTTTTAGCCAGATGTTCCTCAATGGGTAGACCAGAAATATGAAGTGGCAAAGCCAGCACGACAAATTAATGAAAAGTTGTGGCGTAACACAGAAGTTTCTGATTGGAGTAGCATTACTGATATGGGCACACACTCTCAGTAAGGGTGGTTTTCACAATAGCGTTTCAGACCGCAGCGTCGGCCTGCGCACGGCCGCCGCTAAGCCACGCCCCCTGCCGCACCTCCGGTAGCTCCTCCTTCGGGTGCATGACACTGCATGTGACCTGCATCCCCCCCATCTTAAGCACTGGGGACGCAGGCCGTGCGCAGGTATGCGTTTTGGTGCGCTCGGCGCACCGTCAAAAGGACGCATGCGCCGGCAAACGCATAGCTGCGCACAGCCTGCGTCCCCAGTGCTAAAGATAGGGGTCACATGCAGCGTCATGCGCCCGTAGGCGGAGCTACCGGAGGAGGTGGGGCTTAGCGGCGGCCGTGCGCAGGCCGACGCTGCGGCCTGAAACGCTAAGGTTACTTTCAGACATCAGTTTTTTAGCATCAGGCGCGAAGCGGCGAAAAATGTAAAAGCCAGCGCCGGTTGCCACCGGATTCGGCTTTTATCCCATAGACTAGCATTATTGCCGCATTGTGCCTGATGGCCGTGCGGCGTGTCCGGCTTTTGCCGGATACGGCAAAAAATGCCTGTCCGGCGTCTGCAAAAAACGTTCCCTGCAATGTTTTTTTTCAGCGCCGGAACGGCTTTTAACACGGCGCATGCCCAGACACTGTGAGGGTTAACCCCACAAGTGCCCTGCAAGATCTCTCCCTCTCCCCCCCCGTGTGTCTCTCTCTAACCGCCACCCCGTCCCCGATGTATCTTCCTCCTGCGGCTCCTATAAATCCTGTCCGAGCTGTATCAGACGCCGCATACACATCTGGTGTCACCGCTGCAGGCCTGATCCGGCGGCTCGGCTTTTCGCCGCACGCCGCCGGACCCCACACACCGGATGTCTGAAAGTAGCCTAATGTGAAACCACCCTAAGATGATGGACGTGCTGGAGAAAGATACCGCAATGATGTGCATGACACCAGTCACAATGAATCTGGCCCTAAATGTCACAATTGGTGAATTGTTTTTTTGATAATTTTCGGGAAGATATCATTTATATCACAAAATGTAATCTAGAAGCAGCAGATGCTAATGTGGCAGTAAATGTAATTCTTTCCTATATATTTTTTTTTTTTTTTTTTTTTTTTGGTTTGCACAAACTTCCTTGTGTGCGTGCTCCGCGTTCTCTCATATAATGCACGTCTGCAGATTCCCTTTTATTCCCTTGTACAAAGCGGCTGCTCTTTCCCACCACCTCAAAGTTTTGTTTTCTTTCAGCGTGCCCAAGCCATGCTTCAGGCGGTATCTGCCGTTCAGACTTCCAATTCCACTGTGGCCAATACTGCGGGAAGTGAGAATACACTATCTTCTGCACAGAGCCCAGTGCTGCGAATAATCATCGACAACATGTACTACCCCGTAACACTTGACGTCCTTCACCAGGTTTGTGAACTGAATTGTTCTGTTTTTTATGAACTGATTTTTGTACAAATATCGATGTGTTTAACATCCCTTGTTTCCTGGCTTCCCCTCCTTCAGATCTTTTCCAAATTTGGAACGGTCTTGAAGATAATCACTTTTACAAAAAACAATCAGTTTCAAGCCCTTCTGCAGTATGCGGACCCAATGAATGCACAGCAAGCAAAGCTGGTAGGTGACCTTGTAGTGGATTTGGTGTTTATTTTTTTTAATGTTCAAAGAGTAAAAGAGCAATCGTGTGAGGGGTGATTTTTGGGATCTGTCCTCTAAAGTATGGTTCATGACGTAACACTTGCAAAAACTTTTTTTTTTTTTTTTTGCAGGCGTTAGATGGTCAGAATATCTACAATGCTTGTTGTACTCTCCGTATTGATTTTTCCAAGTTGGTGAACTTAAATGTGAAGTACAACAATGACAAAAGTCGCGATTATACACGTCCAGACTTGCCATCTGGGGATGGGCAGCCGACTTTGGATCCAGCAATAGCTGCAGCATTTGCCAAGGAAACATCACTTCTAGGTACGTCTTTCCACAATCGTGTCTCCTTGCTTTCCCGTATATGGCTTGTTTCACCGGGATGATGAGCTTTGCTGAACTCGTCATGTGTTTTGTGACTGCAGCCCTGTTCTTGTCAGTAACCTAATATGGTGTTTTCCAGGTCTGCTTACAGAAATTAGGAGACTGATGTGAAATGTTCTGTGCATCTGGAACAACTTTGTTTATACAGTGATATTTATTTAAGATCAGACTTTTCAGACTTGTGTTCTATTGAACCACTGCTTTCTTTACAGTACAGTCTGCTTTATATCAGATTTCAGAAATTACCACTGGATAGCGTTACTGGCACAACTTCCACTACCTCCCTATAGCTCTCATTAAGTTCTGATAGACCATATCCGTACAGCCAAGAAAATGCCAACAGAAGCAGTATATAAGCTTTTAGGGATTTAAAAAAAAAAAAAAAAAAATTCTTGATTCTTATTGTGTCTCCTTTTGCTAAAGCTTGGTATGTTAAGGCTAGCCTTTATGTAAAATGTCTAAGGCTGGGTTTACAGGCCATGATGTCCATATCACAGAAACGATCATATTTTCAAAAGACAATCCTATAACTGCATGCAATGCTCTGGCTGAACTTTAACCTCTTTCTGACCGCTGACGGGATAGTACGTCAGCTGTGAGTGTCCCCTGCTTTGAGGTGGGCTCCGGCGGTGAGCCCACATAAAAGCCACGACATGTCAGCTGTTATAAAGAGCTGACATGTGCCCGCAATAAACGCAAGCAGAATCGTGATCTGCTCGCGCCTATTAACTAGTTAAATCCTGCTGTCAAACACTGACAGCGGGCATTAACTACCGCTTCTGGCCGCCAGGCCGGAAGTGAACGCATCGCCGTCCCCCGTCACGTGATCGTGGTCAGCGACGCGTTGTCTTGACAGCCAGAGGTTTCATAGAGGCCTCTGGTTGTTGCAGACACATTGCTATGAGTGCCGCCCAGTGGTCGGCGCTCATAGTAATGCAGTAAATCTGCTACGTATGGGCGATCTGCTCATCGCCCATATGTAGCAGAGCTGGTCAAGTGTGGCATGCCAAAAGTGTGTGTGGGAGTGTTAAAAATAAAAAAAATAAACGCTAAAAGTTCAAATCACCCCCTTTTTGCCCCAATCAAGATAAAACAAAGAAAAAAAAAATCACACACCATATTTGGTATTTCCCGATCTATCGATTTAAGAAAAGGATTAACCTTATCGCTAAGGCTAGTTTCACATTAGCGTTTGGAGGCTCAGCGGACGCTTGCCGTGAAGCTCTGGCCCCTGCCGTGCCTCCTCTGGTCAGCTCCGCCTATGTTCGCATACCGCTGCATTCGGCCTGCGTACCCTATCTTTAGCATTGGATGCGCAGATATGCTTTTGCCGCCGCATGTGTCCTTTTGACGGACCAAAATGCAACACGTTGCGTTTGGCGCAGGTCGCCGCACCGTCAAAAGGACGCATGCTAAAGATAGGGTACGCAGGCTGCATGCAGCGGCATGCCCCCCCATAGGCGGCGCTGACTGGAGGAGGCGCGGCAGGGGGCGGAGTTTCACGGCGAGCATCCGCTGCACCTCCAAACGCTAATGTGAAACTAGCCTTAATGGCGTAGCGAGAAAAAAATCAAAACTCCATAATTGCGTTTTTTTTGGTCGCAGTGACATTGCATTGAAATGCAATAATGGGTGAACAAAAGAACGTATTTGCACAAAAGTGGTGTCATTAAAAACGACAGCCCGGCATGCAAAAAATAAGCCCACACCCGACCCCAGATCACAAAAAATGGAGACGCTACGGGTTGCGCTTTTTTTTTTTTTTTTTTTGCAAACTTTGGATTCCCCCCCCCCATTTAGATTAAAAAGAACCTAGACATGTTTGGTGTCTATGAACTCTTAATGACCTGAAGAATCATAATGGCAGGTCAGTTTTGGCATTTAGTGAACCTAGCAAAAAACAAGTGTGGGATTGCACTTTTTTTTTCGCAATGTCACCGCACTTGGAATTTTTTTTCCCGTTTTCGAGTACAAGCCATGCTAAAACCAATGATGGCGTTCAAAAGTACAACTCGTTCCGCAAAAAAAAAGCCCTCACATGGCCATATTGATGGAAAAACAAAAGTTATGGCTCTAGAAAGAAGGGGAGTGAAAAACGAAAAATCGAAAAAAAAACTCCGGTCATGAAGGGGTTAAAGATTATCAACTCAAATTCGGATGTGGTGTTTATAGCTTAAAAAAAAAAAAAAAAAAATACAATACATAACGCCATTTTCTCCTTCTCATTTGGGGACACAGATACTGTGGGTGTATGCTTCTGCCGCTAAGAGGCTGACACTAAGTGAAAAAAAACAGGTTAGCTCCTCCTTCATCGTATACACCCTCTCCCCTATTGCGGGCGGAACTCCGTTTTTTGCTTGGTGTCCATTGGAAGCACACACGTCTGGATGTCTCCAGACTATTTTTTTTTTTTTTTATTCTTTTCCCGTGAAGATGAGACAGGGGCGACGGATCCTATTGAAAGGGTCCGATCTCCCCAAACCATCAACGGGCGAGCACGCGTTGAGTATAGTCTCCGCGTATCCTTTCCCGCACTTTGGGACATATCTGGGTCTTTTTCCCCAGACTTCTATTTTTTCTTTTTTATTTTATGAAGATAAGATGGGGCAACGCATCCTATTGAAAGGATCTGATTTCCCCAAACCATCAACAGGCGAGCACGTGCGAGTGTCCCTCCACGTATCTTCTCCCGCTACGTGGGACATTATGCCGGAATTAGCCCTGTCCACCCCTAGGTAGTGAAACCATGGGCTTGCACAGAGGCACAAGACTAGTCTGTGCGGCCCCCCCACTGCTCCACCAACGCTGGACGGCGGTGCTGCATGGCTGCGGACGGTCCCTCTCCTCGCCCCTGCAGGGGGGACGGAGCTAGGGTGCCTGCACCGTCCAGAAAATTACCCCATCCCCTCTACCTCATGCGCAGGATCTGTAGCGGAGGTTATCGCAGGTATGGAGGACTTGGGAGGGCCCTGCGGCAGCGTACCGGGAGCTCCATTGTGAAGGCTCCAGGCGGAAGGTGGTGCTCACCTGGTCCAGCATTTCCTTTCCTCCCTCCTACCCCCCCCAGACGGGGGCCGCCAGCGCGGATGTCGGTCCATGGAGCGGCTCAGAGAAGGGCCGGCGGGATCGCCATGTTTGGGGGGCTGCCAGCGTGCAGGTGGGCGGGAAGGGGTAGAAATTTAGCCCGCGGCTTCAGCCGTGACGAAGCCGCGGGTGGAAGTCCCGCCCCCGGCATGATGTCATTTACGGCGCCGTCCCCCGTGGAGGGCGGACGCGAACAAATTGAGCTCCCGGTCTTATTACAGGGTAGGCCGCGACCAGGAGAGGAGAAGGGAGCGCAGGCGAGCGCAGCGGCAGGAGCACGTGGGGACACAGGATCAGGGTAAGTGCAACCCCCCCCCCCGACCCTGGAGCCGCGCTACGTGCGATAAAAGGGGGTTTGTTTCCTCCTTCTCTCAAACCTCTTATAGAAAACAGAGGGGGGTTATTGAGCCTGGCAGCAATATGACCGGAAAAGGGAAATCGCACACGTTCCTTTATGCCGCATGCATTTCCCGTGGGGCCAGTTTTTCCACGAGCGCAGAGTAAAAAAACTATGTGAAACCTGTGACTCCAAACGTGCCCAGGAGCCCTCCCCTGCGACCAAACCCACAATGCTGGTGTGGACCGCAGAGGACAAGACTCGGGATTCCCGCTGTGCAGCGCCCGGAACCCGACGCCTAACAGAACCTCAGTGTCCGTCCTCCACTGCGACCGCGACCAATGTGCCAAGCCCCCCAGAGTGGGCCCTATCACTCTCAGTTCATGCAATTGAGTCCCTTCAGGCCTCAGGTGGGGGCAGGGACAGTGGCTTGCCGGCCTTAGAGGGGACCTCCACCTCACAAAAGCCTCCGGCCTGCAGGGGCCGCTCTCACTCCAGGCAGACCCGAGGGAAACTAATCCACACGGTGTCGCCCAGTCCATCCGGTGCCTTGGCTTCCATAAGTTCTGCTTCTCGCTCCCCGTCACCAGTGGTTGATAGCGAGCAGACCTCAGATTGCGACTCAGACGAGCCCCTTGACCTGGATACTCCAGCGTCACTTGAAACAGGGTATCCGTTTGCTCCGAACCTCTGTAAAAAAAAAAAAAAAAAAAAATGGTTGGAATCCCCGATGGTGGATCCTCCGGTTTCATGCCTAGCCACTAAGACCCTGCTATCCATCCCTAGTGTTTCCTCAATTAAGGATCCCACGGATCGCCTTATAGAGCGCTTAGCTCGCTCAGTATATGAGGAGTCAGGGTCAGCGCTCGCTCCCTCATTCACAGCAACTTGGGTAGCCAAGGCTATGATATCATGGTCAGAAACATTAAATAAGGTTGTGCAGGATCTACCTGTAGAGATTTCGGAGGTCGCAGGTCAGATGGCGATGGCCAGAGACTATGTAATCAATGTGTCTTTGGATGCGGACAATTGCTCGGCACTTGCTGCCCCTAATGCAATTTCTATCAGAAGAGCCCTATGGTGAAGGACATGGCGAGCCGATTCTACTTCTAAGAAGTCCTTGACTTCCCTGCCTTATCAGTGCGGCCACCTATTTGGGGAGAAGTTGGATCAACTTATCTCCGTCTCCACAGGAGGGAAGAGCGGGTTTCTCCCTCAAAAAAAGGTGAAAAACGCTTTTTCATCACCTGTTTTCAGGCACGTTTGGGGCCGTTTTGCAACCCCAGGTCGACTACAGCGGCCAATTCCGCCTCAGGCCGCCCCAACCACGAAAGGGAGCAGCAGGTCTCGTATAGAGCCAACCCATTGGGGAGAATGCATACTCAGCAGCGCAGATCGAGGGGATCCAGATCCCAAAGATCGTCGGCCAAATGACTCGAGGCCTTTGCCAGACGACACCGGCTAGGTGGGCGGCCGCCTACTCTGGTTTCACCACGTCGGGGGTCAATGTCGCTTACGACGTATGGGTAAAGGAATTGGTGGCCTCAGGCTACAAGATAGGATTTGTCAGATATTCTCAGTTTTTTTTCTTTCCCGGATTACTAGGGTAGATACCCAGGCAAGGGCTCTATTGGAAGCCATCCAATCGCTGTTCCAGTGCTGGAACACAAAAGAGCTCAGGGGTTCTATTCCAACCCTTTTTTGCGGTTCCCAAAAAGGATGGGTCTGTCAGGCCTGTTTTGGACCTGAAGCTTCTGAACAAATTCATCAGGATCAGACATTTCCGGATGGAGTCTCTCCGTTCAGTCTTATCAGCCATGGAGCAGTGAGAATACTTGGCCTCAATAGGCATCCAGGACACATTATCTGCATATTCCCATTTTTTTTTCTCCTCATCAGAGGTTTTTACGCTTCACCATCGGCGATCAACATTTCGTAGCGCTATCCTTCAGGCTAGCCACGGTTCCCAGTGTTCCCAAAGGTTATGGCAGTTGTCATGGCCACACTGCATTCTTGAGGCATAGTCGTCTTGCCTTATCTGGACGACCTCTTGGTCAAGGGCCCATCAATACGGGCATGCGAGGAAAAGCTCAACATCACGCTAGATACTCTTGCCTGCTTAGGATGGTTGGCAATGCAAAGAAGTCATCTCTTGTGCCAGCTCAGAGGATCTACTTCCTAGGAATGATCTTCGACACTTGCCGAGGGTTGGTAATTCTCCCTCAGGAAAAGGCGCTAGCTCTGGCAGAGTCCGGACACTTCGCCAACCAGTCCCTCATACCATCCGATCCGGGATGAGGATTCTAGGGAAAATGGAAGCGATACCTGTCGCCCAGTTCCACCTTCGCCCCCTGCAGCACGCCCTCTTGTCAGCCTGGAACAAGAATCCTTTCACGCTCGATCGGCGGTGCCGACTGTCCTCTCAAGTCAGGCAGTCGCTCGGATGGTGGATAGCCAGTTCCCCTCTGGCCCAGTGGAAACCTTTCCCCCCCAGATCATTGGCTGGTAATGACAACCGATGCCAGTCTCCTCAGAGGGGGAGCGGTGTTTCGCCACCACACAACCCAGGAACGGTGGTCGCCACAGGAGGCATGCCTCCCTATCAACTTATTGGGGATATGTGCTATTCGGCTGGCTCTGCAGAAGTCTCATCACTTTTTCTAGCAGGCCGCCCTGTCCGGATTCAATCTGACAATGCCGCGGCGGTGGCTTACATAAATCAAGGGGGCACCACAGCAGAGCAACCATGCGTGAGGTGGGGCTCGTTCTTCAGTGGGCCGAAGCAAACCACTTGGTGATTTCGGCTGTCCACATTCCGGGGCGTAAAAAATTGGGCGGCAGACTTTCTCAGCCGGCAGGGTCTTGCATCCGGAGAGTGGTCTCTACATCCCGAAGTTGTTCAGCAGATTGTCAACTGTGAGGAGCTCTGGATGTGGACCTGATGGCTTCCAGAGTGAATGCCAAGGTGCCCGCATGTCTCAGGCCAGGGACCCGCAGGCATTCGCGGTGGACGCGTTGGTTCTGCCATGGAACCAGTTTCGCCTCCCATATCTACTTCCCCCACTGCCACTACTTCCGAGAGTCATCAAAAAGATCAAGACAGAAGGAGTGCCGGTGATTCTGCTGGCCCCATCGAGCGTGGGACGCAGATCTAATGCAGCTGCTCGCTGACGTTCCTTGGCGCCTGCCAGAGCGCCCAGATCTTTTGTGTCAAGGGCCGATTTTCCACCCGAACTCAGGGACCCTGTGTTTGACGGCATAGCCGTTGAATCTTGGATTCTAACCCAGGCAGGGTTTGGGAGCGACGTGGTCGCTCAATGATTTGCGCCTGGAAGCCTGCTTCAGTACGAATTTACCCCCACACCTGGAAGGTGTTATTTGCTTGGTATGGAGGCCGTGGTGTTTCTCCGCTGAGATTCTCGATCCCCAACATCTTGGCTTTTCTCCAGTCGGGCTTAGAGTCCGGATAGATCAGTCAGTAGAGCATTAGACTCTGGCTTTGCCCCAAGTTCCCTCAGGAGACAGATCGGACTTATCCGTCCTGTTCCAGCGCAGAATTGCTACCAATTTGCAGGTGAAGACTTTATTTCATTCAAGGAGTCTCCCACTTAGTACCTCCCTATAAGGCGCCTATGGACGCCTGGGAACTTAACATGGTCCTACGTGTTCTGCAGGAAGCTCCATTTGAACCGCTTCAGGATATCTTTAAGGTACCTTTCCTGGAAAGTGGTATTCCTAGAGGCCATCACTTCCATCAGGTGGTCTTCAGAGCTGGCGGCCCTATCCTGTCGAGCTCCATTCCTCACTTTCCATAAGGATAAGGTGGTGCTCAGACCAGCCCCTCCTTTTCTGCCAAAAGTCGTGTCCTCTTGTCACATTAATGAAGATGTTTTGCCTTTTTGTCCAGCACCGGTGCACCGTGTGGAAAAGGCTCTTCACACGTTACACCTGGTAAGAGCCCTCCAGAGGTACGTGTCGCGGATGGCACCCTTTCATCAGACGGACACGCTGTTCATGCTCCCCGAAGGGCGCAGGAAGGGACTCGCTGCCTCAAAATAGACCATAGCCAGATGGATTCGTTTGACTATTCAGGAGTCCTATCGCATTAGAGGCACGCCGATTCCAGCAGGGATCAGAGCGCGCACTACCCGGGCAGTGGGGCGCCTCTTGGGCGCTTCGGCACCAGGCTTCAACGGAACAGGTTTGTAAGGCAGCAACTTGGTCCAGCCTGTACACATTTGCCAAATATTATAATATCCATGCTCAGGCCTCGGTGGATGCGAGCCTGGGTAGAAGGATTCTCCAAGCAGCGGTGGCGCACCTTTTAAACAAGAGGTGCATGTAGCTTGGATCGGTGAGTCAATCTCCCACCCAGGGACTGCTTTAGGACGTCCCACAGTATCTGTGTCCCCCAATAAGGAGAAGGAGTCTTCTCCGAGACGCTCATTGGGGGGACACAGCACCCACCTTATTAGCCAGTTGGCTCTGTTTTTGTTTAGTTAATACGCATTTATTTATGTGATATAAGGGTGGTCCTTTTCTGGACATGTACCTGTATTAAGGCTGATTTTGTTGTCCTACTGCTTTGGCACCAAACTGATTTCCGCCCGCAATAGGGGCGAGGGTGTATACGACGGAGGAGGAGCTAACCTTTTTTTCACTTAGTGTCAGCCTCCTAGCGGCAGAAGCATACACCCACTGTATCGGTGTCCCCCAATGAGTGTCTCAGAGAAAAGGATTTTACGGTGAGTTATCACAAAAATCCATGTTTCTCCACCATCTGAGATGTGGGCAAAAAAAATTGCTCCAATGTACAGATCATGGTGTTTGGCAAAATAACAGAAATCACTTTGAGGGGAATCTGGCAGGTTTTTAACTCATCTGAGAACAGCATAATGTAGACAAAGCGACTCTGAATCCAGCGATGTAACGCTTAGTTTATTGGGTGCAGCGGTACCACCACAGAGTTTAGATTTAGGCTGTGTACACACGATGCAGATCCGCAGCAGATTTTACCGCTCAGAAACGTTGCATATCCCCATTGTGATGTACAGTAGCCTTAAAATCAATGAAAAAAAACAAAACCGCTGTGCAGACGCTGCGGATTTTTCCGCGGTAAAAAATCCGCAGCATGTTACTTCTTTTGTGCGGTTTTCCACCTCCCCTGTGTCCAAATCCGCAGGGGAGAATCCGCAGTGGAAGACCGCACAAAAACTGCAAGAAATCCGCAGGAAAAATGTAGGTCATTTGACCTGCGGATTTCTTCCATTCTGCGCGGGAAAAATCCGCAGGGCTAAAAAGACCGTCTGCACTCAGCCTTAGCCTGATTCGGAGCTGAGAAAGTTTCCCCTATCCGCAATAGGCTCTCTAGATACAATGTCAATTGATAGTGAGCTGCTTGTCAGTCGGACCAGTGCTCTGGCTAGCTAGTCACAGCAATGATTGTCCTACTGATAAAACCTTAACTGTAAGTAAACAGTACACAGCCTGATTTGTGACACATCATTGAATTCTGTGTTAACCCCTACCTCATGCTATCCCCAGATTACATAGTAAAAACTTACTGATTCCCTTTTATTGCCGTATTGCTGGATAATTGTGTGGCCATTAGCAGTGTGTTCTTATTTTTACCTGCTGTCCTTTGTAAATTGCGCATAAATCGGGCACATCGGTGTGTTTTGAGTTGTTACATGTGAAGAGCCTATAGTTATGGAAAGAGGCTGATTCTAAGCCCTGAAGCTGTGCGCGCTATTAATGCTGCAGTTTGCAGGTACCTAGTGTTGCTGTATTTCTCCCCTGAGACTTTTTTACCTTCATCCCATTCTTATAAAGTTAAGGTTTTTTTTCACGAGTGTTTCAATTTTGCAGCTGTTCCTGGTGCACTAAGCCCATTAGGAATACCGAATGCCGCTGCTGCGGCCGCCGCTGCTGCTGCGGGCCGTGTTAGTATGCACGGCGTTACAACGGCTGGCAACACTGTTCTTCTTGTAAGCAATCTGAACGAAGAGGTCAGTGACACAAATTCACAACAAATACATGTTAAAGAAACATTACTTTTTGTACAGTCAATTGTTTTGTTAATTTTTTATCTGCAACAAGTTTAACATGGGTGCATGTTATCAATGTACTATGTGGTTTTATTTTACACATGTGAAGTGACGTTTATTGTGAAGAGATCACCATGATAATCATGGTCATGCTATAACCTCTCCTGCTTAAGTCTCCATTCATTGTAATGCACATTGTATGAGTTATCATGCTCCTGATTTTTGTTGTTAATGAGCTTCCTTTATTGTATGCTTCATACTTGCCGTGTTTGTTTATTTCCACAATTCTCAATTTTGTATCGACTGCTCTAATACATTTTTCTTTCAAGGTTCTTCCAAAGATTTTGATGATGTGCCCTTCCTGTCTTAGTAATCTTATTCTTTCCAGTATCTGGCCGTACTCTCACCTTCTGTGTTGCTGTATCTGTCTCTGAGACCTGTCTCTCCTCTCCTAGTGCTGCCATATTTGCGCTATCCTTCATTTTCTGTCTGGATGCTGAGTATACTGAAATTTGGGAAGTTTTGGGAGCGTGAATTTCCCGCCGGCCGCTTTCTCATGTTCTGTTTTATGTATTGCCATGTGAAGGTGAGCAGATTGCCGCTCTCCAAGAGTTGGTCTAGGAGTTTTCGATCCTAGAGAGCAGCAAGCTGATTCATTCCTGTGCGTCTGTTCATCTCTCTGCTAAGGCTAGTCAATGTGTGCATTGTAGGTCTCATCATTTCACATGTCTCAATAATTAGTCGGCCGTCCACTTTGATGCATCCTACTCCTCTCAATGCTAGCCATGCCTTATGCAGTGAGATGTAAGCCCACAATTTCTACTGCATGCCTTCCCATGTCAATACAGATTAGTATTGTGATTTTCTAATTTATGAATGTGACTTTTTTTTTTTTTTCTTGGATGTCAACATTTTTAGTTTTTATTTCTTGTACAGTACATAAGCCAACCATTATTCTGACCAAACTCCTGCATTTCCTTTGTACTGACCTTTATTTTATTTTCTCCCCACTTCTTTTTTTTATTTTGTTCTGCAACATCTCCCAACCCATCCCTCCCTCCCTTCCCCTTTGCATCCTTATCCTCCTCGTGTGTGACGTTCTTCCTATTAATGTTTTCCAATTACTGCTGTCAAACTTTCCCCATCTTGTATGTCTATCTTCACCCTCCCCACCCTCCCTCTCTCCTCCCCACCCTCCCTCTCTCCTCCCCACCCTCCCTCTCTCCTCCCCACCCTCCCTCTCTCCTCCCCACCTCCCTATGTTCATGCTTCTTTGCTTGAACAATTTGTTCCTCGGACCAACTTGCCCCAATTAACTGCCTTGAACCATGATCCATGACCACCTTCACCATTCTGCGGGATCCACCCTTCGTTATGGATGATCTGTTCATCTCCGCTCTACCTCGACTCTTCTCTCTTCTTGTCTTACGCTGCTTGCTCTTCTCTCCTTCTAAAGATGGTTTCGCCCCAAAGTCTGTTTACCCTCTTCGGTATGTTGTTAGCACTATACTTTTATTATTAATTTCATTTTTATTTCACTTTATTTTTTTTTATTTGTAGCTAGCACTTTGGTGTAATTTTTGAATAGTAATTTGATTTTATTCTTTTTTGATTTTTTTTTTTTTGTTTTGTTTTGTTTTGTTTTTATATTTTTTTTTTTTCTCTTATCATTGGTTTCTTCTTTTTTAAATTCACCATAGTCACAATTGTTTTAATGCATGTGCATTTATTTTGCATGGTCTTTTAATTTATCATTCACATAGCTTTGAGGGTATATCAAATATATTCTTATCCGAAATTCACTGTTCAAGATCTTCTTTCATTCTTGTGTATGTGAGGCCTGGTTGAATGGTACTTTTTTGATGTCTGGTTGTTTCATTTGACCTTTCAAATCTAGTGTTGCTAACCAAACTCATATTTTGCTAATAAGACTTTTTTTTTTTTTTTGTTTTTTTTTTTTCTCTCGCATTCAATAAAAGGTGTTTATGGAGACGTGCAGCGCGTGAAGATTTTATACAATAAGAAAGACAGCGCTCTCATACAAATGGCTGATGGCAACCAGTCACAACTGGGTAAGAGGTGTCTTAATGCATTAAGCACTTCAAAAAGTGCCATAAGCAAAATACTGTATCAGGTTTTGTTTTGTTTTTTTCCCTTCTAAAAGAAAACCTGTTATCTTGAATCTGAGGGGACATTTTATTTTTCTCCAGTAGTGAAATATAAGGTAAAAAGAAAAGGTCAAATAAAAGTGTTTATGCCAGAGATGTGTAAACCCAGTAGAGTTTTACAGCCGTGTGAAATCCTGAAGAAATTTAGTTGGTTCTTCTGACTTAACAATTTTACTAAATAACGTATTTTTTTGGACTATAAGACGCACTTTTTTTGCCTAAAATTTTTTTGGGGAAAATGGGGGTGCGTCTTATAGTCGGAATATACACAGATACTGTAGCGGTGGTCCCGGTCTGACTTTGCAGGGCGGTGCAGCGTCCTTTCCCAGTGTGGTGTGGCGGTGGTGCTCCTCTGTGGGACAAGATCTCTGAGCATCTGCTGCCCCTGGCAGATGTTTTCCCAGAAGCCACCGCATCACAGCACTGGATCTGCGGGGGCCTCTGGGCTTTCACGAAATGCCAGCGGAGCCCCGCCGCACCAGCCTGGGATGGGATTTCCCAGAGGCCAACAAACAAGCCGTGACCACTCCTCCACATGTGCCGATTCCCCCTCCCTGGTAAGCTGAATTTGGACTGTAAGACGGCCCCCATTTGATAGAGAGATTATATATAATATATATCTCTATTATAATTTTCTTTACTTTTTTTTTTTTTTTTTTTTTTTTTTCCCTACTCGCCTTCTGAAAATCCAGTGTGTGTCTTATAGTCCCAAAAATACGGTAAATCTGTTCCACATGTGACTCTTATTAGAAATGTTCAGTAAGTTCCTCTGTTCTGGAAATCTATGAATGATTTGATACCTGGGTGTTACAAACTGGTGACTTGTTCATAGTCTTGCACGATCTAATTAGTGCTGGGACTGTTGACTAGGGGAATGGTAACACCCAGTTATTTTAATTTTATACAGATCCAGGTAGAATAACTGAGGAATGTGCAATGCAAGGCATAACTCCTTACTGCCATTGGATGGTATAGAACAACACGTGATCGGGGTTCATTGGCATAACAACCAGAGGTCTCCTTGAGACCTAAAAAAAAGGACTAAGGGTGTGTGCACATGTTGCGGAATCTGCTGTGGATTTTTCCATGCAGACTTGTCTAAATCTGCAGGTAAACCCACTATCTGCGGATTATCCTGCGGTTTTGCCCTGCAGTTTGACACCTGTCATGGACAGGTGCCAAACCGCTGCGGAATCCGCACAAAGTGACCTGCTGCAGATTTAAATCCGCAGGAAAAAACGCAACGTGTGCACTGCGTTTTTCATTTTACATTGACTAAAATGGTACTGTAGAACGCAGCAGAAACTGCTGCTGATCCGCAGGGCCGGATCTGCAGCAGATTCCGCAACGTGTGCACACACCCTAAGTTAGACAAAAACAACCAGCACACAGGCAAAAGATGATTACCTGCCCAGGCCACAGAAAAAATGCATTAACAAGGTGCAGCGGACCTAATGAGATGGCACAGGTGCAAAAATACCTGATGAGGCAGCCAGCCTACAATCAGGAAATGGCCGCTTGGTATAATAATGCACCAAATTTTTTCACCTGTGCCATCTCATTGGGGTCCGCTGCACCTTGTTAGTGCATTTGTTCTGTGGCCTGGGCAAGTAAGCATCTTTTGCCTGTGTGCTGGTTGTTTTTGTCTCCTTGCGACCTCTATGGTTGTTGATGTCGGATTGCTATGAGTGCCACCCTGTGGTCGGCGGTCATAACAATGCAGTAATTCTGCTACATGAGGACGATCTGAGACTTTTTGTAGCAGAGCCAATCGAGCTATGGCAGCTTCTAGCCTCCCATGGAGACTATTGAAGCATGGCAAAAGTTAAAGATAAATGTTTTTAAAAAGTTCAAATCACCCCCCTTTCACCCCATTCAAAATAAAACAATAAAAAATCAAACATGCACATTTTGCATCGCTGCGTTCAGAATCGCTTGATCTATCAATTAAAAAAAAGATTAACCTGATCGCTAAACGGCGTAGCGAGAAAATCGAAACGCCAGAATTAAGTTTTTTTTGGTCGCTGCGACATTGCATTGAAATGCAATAACGGGCGATCAAAAGATCGTATCTGCACAAAGGTGGAATCATTAAAAACATCAGCTCGGCACGCAAAAACTAAACCCCCACCCAACCCGAGATCACGAAAAATGGAGATGTTATGGGTATCTGAAAATGGCGCAACTTTTTTTTATTTTTTGTTTTTAAAGCAAACTTTGGAATTTTTTCCTCCTACTTAGATAAAAAAGAGCCTAGACATCTTTAGTGTTAATGAACTCGTAATGACCAGGAGAATCATAACGGCAGGTCAGTTTTAGCATTTAGTGAACCTAGTAAAAAAGCCAAACAAAAAGTGCGGGATTAAATTTTTTTTGCAGTTTCATTGCACTTGGAATTTTTCCCGTTTTCGAGTACACGACATGGTAAAACCAACGATGTCGTTCAAAAGTACAATTCGTCCCGCAAAAAAAAATAAGCCCTCACATGGCCATATTGACGGGAAAAATAAAAAAAAGTTATGGCTCTGGAAAGAAGGGGAGCGAAAAACGAAAACGCAGAACCGTAAAAAGCTCCGGTCATGAAGGGTTTAAAGATACTCCAGAATTGTCTTCTGGGGATTACATGTATCTACTGAATAGCACAGCTCCTTTAATTCAACAATTCCTGACACAGTAGCATACGTTTTAGCATTATGCTCAAGTTATTTAGTATAATTTGATCGATCCTGACCATTTAGTTTGAATCAAGGCTCATCTAATGTTTGTACACACGTCATTCAAAGTGCAGTCTAATTGCGAAAAAATATGCAACTCTGCCAAATGTTTTTTTTTTTTTTTTTAGAAATTTGTTCTTGGGGTGTACGTTGTGTGGTTAAAAAAATGGCCTAGCACAGTACAATTTTAGAGTTACCCAACATGTTAATGTATTAGCCCCCTCCCCCTTGAAAGAATTGTAAATAAAACAAATGAATCCATTTTCTGAGACCCATAACAGTTTCATTATTTGGTTGATAGACTTGTGCAAGGGCTTATTTTTTGTGAGGCAAGACATTTTAATTGATGCCATTTTGGGATAGGTATGACATTTTGATCACACTTTCAGCCCTTTTTTTTTTTTTTTTTTTTTTTTTTTTGTGGTATTGTAGCGACCCCATGCTGTTGCACATCTAATGCCACTGCCAGTTTCACAGCAGTATTTCACAGATTAAAGAGCCTGTCACAGTAAGCGATATCGCTATAACGTCACACAGGTTTTGTGACGTTATAGCGATATTGCTAGCGATATCGCTATGTCTGATACTTGCCTCCGACCCGCTGATTATCGTTGATCGCGCGAGAACGTCCTGGACCGTTTCTCGTCAGCTTCCTGCTGGGCTTCCTGTGGAGAGACGAGCGTGGACGCGGGCGGGAGGACGTCTTGTTCGCCTAGTGTGACAGGTAAGTAGCGACCCCCGACCCCTGCGCTGTCGCTGGTGAGATCTGCCTGTGTGGCAGCTCACTAGCGACCACTTAGTGATGTACCAGCGATCCTGACCGCATCATATCGCTGGTCGGGATCGCTGGTGCATCGCTAAGTGTGACAGTACCTTAAGAGTTTCGGGCGGCACTCCAACAACCGCTGTTCCAGGCCGGTCCGAGCTGTAATACACGGCCTTTATCTTATCACTGTGAACCTGCTCCTTACACCTGCTTACCAACTTGTGCCGTACATGTAATAGCCCCACTATAGTCTGAGGGGTACGTTTTCTCTGGAGTGACATGTCACTCTCCATACGGAAAAGTCTAACCGCTTAGATCAGTGTTGGCCTCTTCCCTAGCCAAATCAGCTCTCATACTCTGCACTGATGAGGGGCAATACCCCAAAACACTGTCTGCAAATTGAGATTCTGAGTTTGCTTTTTTGCAAAGGCTCGTTAAAGGGTAGATATTGACTTTTAGGATCACTGCTTCTAATAGGTGATGCTATAGAGTTCAATTTTCTTCCTCTCTGAAGAGATAATTGGCATATTTAGCCCCACTATATAAATTTCATAAATCTTTACTTGTGTCCCATACCCCCCTGTACACATGGCTGAGGGCGAAGGAGCATCATCGGTCCAGGAGACTATCTTGCCAGTCTTCTGTCATAGTATCTCGCAACCGCTGCAGCCGATCAGCCTTCACACTGCCATCTGAGCAGAAGAAACTGTTCTTCCACTTCGATGGAATTGTGCATGTTGCAGCCAGTTAGTGGTCACGTGACAATGTCAGGAGATCTGTGGAAGACCGACATGGCTAGGAGAGATGCCGGCATGCCAGCTAATTATAGGTTTTTCTAAATTAGTATAGTGGGGCTAATAATGAGGGGCTGTCCAGTAGTGCTCATTTAAAGAGCTTAAATGCTTTTGATTTATGCCTGTTTCTACAGGATCAGGAGGTCCTTATTTTTGCCGTATGTGCATCAATCGGAGAGCGACATCAGAGAAAGCATCTGTTTAACGAGTGCAGCTTGTAGTGTGAATACACCCTACAGGCTAAATTAAGCATTGCCTGGGGCTAGTCATGTACATCAGGGTTCCCCAACTTCAGTCCTCAAGGTCCACCAACAGATCATGTTTTCAGGATTTCCTTAGTATTGCTCAGGAGATAATTGCTTCACCTGTGCAATACAAAGGAAATCCTGAAAACATGATCTCTTAGTGGGCCTTGAGGACTGGAGTTGGGGGGGACCCTTGTGTACATGACCTGTAGGTCTTCAGGTTGAATTAACATTTGTGAATCATGAACAATTGTCATGGAAATGACGTAGAGCTGTATATGCCACCGTAACTCACATGGCAAACCAATGAAAATCGTGACCACAATGGTGGCAGAAATGATGAGTAGGTCCATTTCAGTAACTTTACTTTGGGTTTTGTGACGTTTGCTTACGATTTGATTTTGAACCATGGTCCCACTTTAGTTACGCTATGGGGTATTTCATTTAGCACAGTGCTTGGCTTAAGCGGCAGATTTCTTTTCATGCAGGATATGCTTTAATGCTTGTATTTCTTCCTCAGCAATGAGTCATCTTAATGGACAGAAGATGTACGGAAAGATTATCAGGGTTACATTATCCAAACATCAAACAGTACAGCTACCTCGAGAAGGGCTTGATGATCAAGGGCTAACTAAAGATTTTGGCAACTCTCCTCTTCATCGTTTCAAGAAGCCCGGCTCTAAAAATTTTCAGAATATCTTCCCACCATCGGCAACTCTTCACTTATCAAACATTCCGTAAGTAACGTGTGCCCTGATCATTGCACATTTCCCACTCTGGGACAGCTTATCATGGGAAGAACAAGGTGGAAGATGAAATTGGAAAGTTTAAAAAAGCCTTCATTGTGCTTTTTTTTTTTTTTTATTTTTTTTTTTTATTTTGTTCTTTAGGCAAACCATTACTGAAGATGACTTGCGCACGCTGTTTACCAACACAGGAGGGACCGTCAAAGCGTTCAAATTTTTCCAGTAAGTTATAATGTAATTTATATAGAGAAAATAGAAGACCTGAGTCTAAAATATGTATGTATATATTTTTCACTACAAGATAACTGCGTAATTTAGACTGTATAGGTCTTTAAAGAATAACATATTGCTATTTATGTTTTTTCTTCCTTCTGATCTTTCTTTTTAGGGACCATAAAATGGCTCTCCTCCAGATGTCTACTGTGGAAGAAGCTATACAGGCCTTGATTGACCTCCACAACTACAACATCAGTGATAATCACCATTTGAGAGTTTCATTCTCCAAGTCAACCATTTAAAAGATGGGGGAGGAGGGTGGACAAAACAAAACAAAACAAAAAAAAAACGGAGCGTCTGGTTTATTTGCGTTGTTCAATGTATTGTCGCCAATAGACTGTTCAGAGAAGTGGGGACCCCCGAGCCTTTTGTTCTTCACTCTGTTATCATTCCTTGGTTCATTTCGAAATTCATTTTTAAATGCAGTTAACATTTAGCTGCAGGGTTGTACAAGGGGTGACTAGGGAAAGCCATTTGTGTTTAAGTTTCCATTTCAGCTTTTACTTGTTTTGTTTTTTTTTTTTTTTCTTTATCCATGGACATGTGCCTTATGAAAATGTGTATTGTTTTCTTAAGTGTTACCATTTTAGTATATCATCATGGGCACATTGTTACATGTGTACAAATGCATTATGCACTAGTTGATGTGTAAAAAGGTTAAGCCTTGGTTCTTCTACCGAGAACCATTCCCATTTATTTTTATTCTTCCCACTCCGTTTCACTTAATTCCCTTGTCACATGTTCTAAAGCTTTTTTTTTTTTTTTTTTGCCACCTGCCTAAACTCTCAATCCGGATCCCCCCCCCAAAGAAAATCTTGTTGATTCTTAACCTTTTTGTACACTGTTGTGAGACGCATCATCTAAATGTGAGCACTAAAGTAATGTCTTGTTTGTGGCTGAAAATTTTCTGTAGTTTTTGAAGTTGATATGACTGATGTGCATTTAACTATATATTGCCATCTGTTTGTAATTCTACTTGGATATAGTTGTGGATTTCTGAGCATGTGCAGACTGGTCAAGCAATTTCAGAAACAGGTGCATGTATTTCTACTATGGCAGGGAGAGCCTTTTGACAAAAGAGAATAGTGACAGTTTTTGATAACTGACAACCAGGTGGGACCAAAGTTTATGTGCCTTTAGTCTTAATTTTTTTTTCTTGCATTGTAATATTGTTTTAATAAAAAGGAGAACTTCAGAAATATTTTGTATTTTAGAAACAGACCTGACTTATAGACATGGCTCAGAATCTACAAGCTGCAATCAAGAAAGCAGCTCCTTTTTATTTCACAGAGCTGTTAACTTGATTCTCTTCTGGACAAGTACATTTTTAAAGTGATGTATTTTGTTAAAAACCATAGATTCTGTTTATGTAGGGGGAAAAATGGTCATGTATATTTTTTATTAGTTGAGTTTTTACATCTTTTAGAAATGTAAAATTCAGCCTAGTTTTGGTTGCGGCACAATTAAAAATTTAATTTTCTAACAAAGTTGGAAGGTTTGACGGTGGTTTTGATTTCATCTTGTGTGTATTCTGCTTACCTCTGTAGCATGCTCAATAAACACTTCTGTAGCTCTGTATTCTCTCTTCTGTCTCTCTCGCTGCCTCTTCTTTCCTCAGCTCTGTTTCTTTCTACTATGCTTCTAAATTCACACTTCTCTACCAGGTGACAAATGCTTACCTTTTACCTTAACTTAATTGCCCTAACGTTCTGAAAACCAAGCAGTCCATGCTAATTTCCTACCTGTTTTAAAATGGAGTACTTTTATGGACTTGCCATTGGATTGTCTGTCTGATTTTGGGGGTATAATTGCCTCACTATAAGGGCTCGCTCACACTGGCAAGGGCAAGTAGCCAGAGTATAACTCTGACGAGTGTATCCGATGGCTTATCGGATAGCATTTGCTCCATCGTTATACTATTGAGCAGGTCTGACTAGCGTTTAGTTTCTCATGCTGAGTCAACATGAGAAGAAAAAAAATGTATGCATGCGGCAATTGACTGCGTATATCAAACGGCATGCACCCATACAAGTCTACGGGTGCATGCAAAACATTGGACTGCACTAGAATGTCATCCCAGTGCAGTCCGATATACGCCGAATCACAGAATGGAGGCATTAAGTTCATCTTCTCCGCACCTGTGATCCATGTTTCACATGCAAGAGAATTGGATCACAGTAAAACCCACACTCTGCTCGCGCTTGCAGCAGAGTTTGAACCAGGGGTTATTTGCAGATGGCATCTGATTCTCTTGTATGAGAGAATCATTGGATGCTATACACTAGTCTGAGCGAGCCCTAAAGCTCCCTTCCCATTGTCCATCTTGATACCCCTCCTCTAATTTCCCTACACTACCCTCTGCATCTATTGGGGAGGGTCATCTATAAAATAAGACTTTCTCTTTAAACAATACATTTAGGAAATCTGTGTAGAAACCTATATCTTCAACTTCAAATAAAGGAATTAAAGGCATTCTGTCAGTACAAAAAGAATGAATTAAGCACAGCGCTCTGTGAACTTTGGTGTGGCCAAGCAGTTCACTGCACCTTTCTTTTTTTTTTTTTTTTTTTTTCCCATTAACCCCTGGCCCTTTCCAGCTCCTGTAAAGCCAAAGATGTCACTCAAATGAGTGGGGGGTAAAGATAGATGCAAAACAAGTAGGTGGGAAGGCGCACTGAGCTGGTTAGCCGCACCAAGCGCCCGCCTGTGCTTGGTTTTGAACAGTCGTTTTTGTGCTGAAACGCCCTTTCAAAGAGTAAATGTTGTATCAATTTATTTCATTAAACAAAAGTGCAGGTGAATATAAACTTTGAAATACATCATGTTAGAGAAATTCACTTCTTTCCTCATTTTGGACAGATCATTCTCAAAATAAAGGGTTAATAAAATGGTGAATGGGGGTGGGAAGTTGATTTATTGAGGGTGGGAAAAATATGTATATCCCACACACAAAGCTTTCATACAGCTATGTTGATGGTGGTAAAAAAATGTTTATGGATTATGAAATTTCACAAAAAAACTAAATAGTTGGTACTCATTTGAAAAGTGAAGTATTATGAGGCTAAAAATATTTTCAAAATAGCCAGAAAATTTTTATATAGCAATGAACAATCTCTTCATATCTGCATAGCCACTGCTAAATTATTAGCATCAGTTGTAAAACAAGTACAGTAAATGTTTTGCGTTTTTAAGAGCAAATCTAGATACTGGCCCCACTTCATCAAATCGGTGATTTTTATGCGTGTCTTAATTAATCGAGAGCGTCTGACGGCAACAAGTCTCAATAAGAGGAGCAAGCCTCCATGCATCACAACAGGAAACTTGCTCCAGTCCCAGACACTAGTAAGATTTCTGGTGTAATAACAGTCCCAGCTTGTCATGAATTAGATGAGCTGTGGTGTCACACTCCCTGCCCCCTTCCTCCAGGTCTGCCAATTTAGCCTGAACTTTGAGTTGTGCAAACATTGTGTGACTCTTCAAACCAATTAACGACAGATTTTTGGCAAAATTGACTTGATGATCCTGGGCCTTTTTTCATAAAAAAAAAACAAAAAAAGCAGTGGCCATTAAATTAGTCAAAAATCTTACAAAACTTTATATTGGGGTATGTTCAAATAAAGACATAATTGTTTTATATAATGTAGTTGAATGCAGAAAGTTTCCTTTTTAGACAGAAAGCTGTTCTTAGATATAACAATGTCTAAGGCTACGTGCACACAGTGTGGATATTGCATATACGCAGCAGATTTGGCCTTGCGTATACGCAGCAGAACTGCATGTGATGTACAGTAGCATTAAAGCCTATGTGAAACAAAATCCGCTGTGCACATGCTGCTTTTTTTTTTTTTTTTTTTTTCCTCCCCCCGCGTGGATTTGGTGCAGAATGAAAAGCAGCATGTCACTACTTTTGTGCGCTTTTGCTGCAGTTTTCCACCTGCTCCATTCTAGAAATCTGCAGGTAAAAAAAGCACTAAAAAAGCATAGAATACGCACAAAAAACACGAAGTTTGTGAAATTTGCAGCTGCGGTTTCTGCCAGGAGATGCATTTTTTTGTGCAGAAAATTCTGCACACATCTGCAACGTGTGCACATACCCTAAAAGGGCTTGTCTGTTACGCGCACAACTCCTCAATTACTGTCTCTCCCTCCCACCTCCCATAAACTAACATCTATATTGTGCTCCTGTGTTGGCACTGGATTTCCCAGGGCTTGCATGAAATTGTCATGCCATCCCTACGACTAATCAGCTGCTTCCATTGTCCCCTCTTTAAGAGGAAGTGAGAGCTGTGATTGCTGTCACTTCCTCCAGATGTCTTATTTGTCCTAAGGAGAGGGGAGTGAAGTCGCCACAGTGATCACCTAACCATTTCACACGAGCCCCAAGAGTAAGTGCTGATGCCTCTGGAAAGGCAGCATAGGTGATTGAGAAGGGGTTGCCTCTTTTTTTTTTTTTTTTTTTTTTTTTTTTTTTTTTTTTTTAAAAGGCTTTGTGAGCCGCGTCCATTTTCTTGATTGAATTTGTTTTTAAACCCCTTACCATGTTAGTGATGGAAAAGTGTAAAGCAAAAATAATTTTTCAAGATGTGTGTAGTACTAAAAATATTTGACTTTTTTGTAAAACTAGTAGTAAAAAAAAAATCCAGACTTTCAAAGCAAACATTTCATCAATGTCCAAACAATTTGAAAACTTCTTTCCAATTATGATTTATAGCTTATTTTGAGTCTCTTCTAAACAGATTCCATTTAGTCATAATTTTATTACTTTACTGCACTTTTAATTTTCCATATGACCCGAAACATTAGTATAGAACTTGCTTTGTCAGCATGATCAACATTCATTGCCTAGGTAGATTTCTACCTTTCTCAGTCTTTACCCTTATACTATGTCTTGCCGTTTTCTCTATTTGCCTCTATTTTTCTATCTCAAACCTATATTGCTTCTTCTTTAACTTTCCCTATTGCATAGAGCTCTACTGTTATGTCTTTCTCTTATTTCAATTAATGTGAAATATTTGTCTTTTAATTCTATTGTTCTCACATTATCTGTACGTCCACAGCAGAATTATGTGAACTTTTGGGGAGAATGGTTGCACACTACCTGCCCATCTTGTTTAGCCTTTAGTAGTGGTCCAGGTACACTTGAGATATATCTGTGACATTAGTCTGAGAAGGCTAGTGCCCCATCAAGATAATTGATCAGATTAATAATTAAAAAAAACAAAAGACACTCCTTAGAACAGTAATTATAATTTGAATATTTCTGGCCACTATGTTAACCTGGCAACTGGCATTCTTTAAGTGGCAAGTTTTTCTCTTATAATATATGCTCCTGAGAAATTCCTTATTTATTTTTTTTTTCTTGTTGCATCTGCCATGTGGTTCTACAGATCTGGGCCTTTTTATTCAATATTTTTATGGTCTTTGCCAAGGTGTTGATCACACGAGTCTCTGAAGGGGGTCTCTTTTAGGCCGTTCTGCTCTTTGTATTTTTAAATCCACCATACTCTGGTAATACTAGACGAGAATGCAGAATACTTGGGAGCAGCCGGAGTAAGCTGCCACTAGGAGGCTGACACTATGCAGAAAAAAGTTAGCGCCTCCTTCGCAGTGTACACCCCACCGATAGGAACTAGGACATTCAGTTTGAAAAAGCAGTAGGAGAAGCAACAATTGAAAGAGAGAAAACCAACTCAAACTGTATAATACAATAAACAGAGCTGTTCAACTTGGGAGGGTGCTTTGTCCCCCAATGATGGCTCAGAAACAGATTATATGGTAAGCAACCAAAAATCCTGTCTTCTCTCGCTTCATTGGGGGACACAGGAAACCATGGGACATCCAAAAGCAGTACCCAAGTGGAGGGAACAGACAACTCCAATCGGGAGGAAGGACGCAACATCGTCACCTGCAAGGTCTTTCTACCGAAGCCGGCATTCGCCAAAGCTAGGCCCAGCTTCTGACTCGCCTGACAATGGGACAGAAGAGCCGGACCGATGCAGCCAATCGACCTCAGGTACGTTTGAGCCACAGGAAGGATGGCCTGTATTGACTAAGAGTGTCTGGTAGAGGACCATTGAAGTCCTGGATAGCGGGATAGAGTACTGCTGCAATAGAACGCAAGGAACATGAAAGGCGAGTTCGTCTGACTCGCCTGAATACGGTACAGAACACCAGTACCACTGCAGCAGTCAGTCGGAGACATGTCTGGTTCACTGCAATACGACAGTTTCCAACTACCCTACTGTACCTGGTAAGTCGTGCGGCTGGATAGTGGATAGAGCACAGCTGCATTCGGCTCTCAGTATCCTGTGACCAAATCGGCGTGGAGAGAACCTGGAGAAGGGTATAGCAGAGATCCAATTCTGTGTTGCGGTCTTGGTACCTGATGGCATTAGGCAGAATAACAGCTTTTGTGTAGTAAGCCGCACCACGAAGTCTGTCCTGAAGTATATTTTGACCTGACGTTTCTCTTGACTGCAGAACAGTAGGCTTGGAATCAGAGGGAGACCTAAACTCTACTCACTTGTGCACCTGGGTTAAAACCCTTGGACCTGCGACTTGTGGTCAGCTACTTTATCCACTGAACCACAGCAGATATTGCTGGGTAACACGGACTTCTATCCAACTGGAAGTCAGGCCCAGACACTGCTGTAGTGAAAGGGTAGGAGCAGCTCCCCACTCTTAGGCCGGGGTCACACTAACCGACGCAAAATACGGTCAGTATTTTACATGCGTAATACGGAAGAATGGCCCCTAAATAGCGCTCCGTAGGTCATCCGTAATCAAGGTGTGGTCGCGTATTTTGCGCATGTCAGCATCCGTATGGCGAGATTTTCTCGCAGGCTTGCAAAATGGACATATAGTGGAGCCCTATGACAGGGTTTATAACAGAAACCAAAGAATAGATATAGACACACAGAATGCATATATATGTATTTTATGTGTTTATCTATTCTTTAGTTTCTTTATTAAAACTGTCAGTGTGAGTTTACTGTACAGCGCACTGAATTGCCGGCTGGTGCGTATTTCTCGCAGGTCACGTGTGGTCCTTGTGTAATGCGTATTTTTTGCGCACCCATAGACTTGCATTGGCGTATTACGGGCGTAGTGCGCTGACAATCGCAGCATGCTGCGATTGGCACGGACGGTAGAATACGCCCGAGAAATATACGACTGATGGGAGCAAACCCATAGAGAATAATTTGTCCGTGTGTAATGCGTGCTTTTAACTCCTCTCACTCGTCCGTATTCCTCGCCAGTGTGACCCCGGCCTTAGAGCAGTGTAATGCCAGCATCCGGAGGGGGGCTGCAGGAAGATGTAGGGCGAGTGCCTGTGAGCAGGAGATATGGAAGCCTTTGATATACCAGGGCTCTAGCATCTTTGTGTAGAGCAATGGCCAATCCTTGCTCTGCTGAAAATCAAGGCACATATCTGCATCAGCAGAAATCACAATATTCAGTGTGACTGAAGTGGAAATCTCCGAGGAGAAATATGCAAGTCTACCAGACAAGTGCCATAAGGCAGGCTTTATAATGGCCCATCTCCCTGGAGGGCGTAAAGCGGGCAGTGGCACAGATGACTGAAGCGTGGGGTGTCTATTACACCAGCAACTGCACAGCTCTAGATTACTATTACACCAGTGGCTGCACGGTTCTAGAGCATTTATTACACGTGACTGGCTCTAGAGTACCATTACACCAGTGAGTATATGGCTCTAGAGTACTATTACGCCAGTGACTGCATGACTAGATTACTGTTCCATCAGTGAGTGCACGACTCTAGAGAACTATTACAGTAGTGACTGCACGACTTTAGATTACTATAACACCAGTGACTGTACGGCAGTAGAGTACTATTACACCAGTGAGTGCACAGCTCTAGAGTACTATTACGCTAGTGACTGCATGGCTCTAGAGTACTACTGCATCAGCGACTGCAGGGCTCTAGAATACTATTGCACCAGGACCCACTAAATAATGTCAGAAGGTTAGTGCTGAGGAGAGGGGTCTGTCTGCAGAGCAGAAATACTGACATGAAGATGCATGTTCTGAAGCCTACCTCCAGGTAATCCTGTTTCCCCCTAGACCGAACAGAGTGATTGCAGGAGATGTTCGGTTTCCTTCAGAAAGGCGCCATCTTCCAGGATCAGACCAGAAAATGGCAACCACAGGGGGAAGAAGGAAAGGTGTGCGCCGAATACGCGCACTGAAGAGAGAGGAGGATGCTACCCAAAAAAAGTCGATTTGAGTAGGCTGCTGGGGGCGGGTCTAACCGCCGGAATGATGGTCGGCCAGGAGGTGGAGTTAACCGCCAGAGACGGGAAGGCAGGCCCCGAGGTGAGGGAGGCGAAGTCACCAGACAGTGACAGGAGAGGGGCGTACCCGTGACCAGCAGGAGAAAAGCCCGCCGATATGAAGGGAAGGGGGCAGGGCCTAAAGTGCCAGAACTAGGCCGCACTGAAGCCGTGGCCTAAATTTAGAAGCCGCCGGGCAGGGGATGATAGCGCGGAGGCCCAGAAATTACACGCAAGGTAACACTGCGCCCCCAAAGAAACATTACCAGCCACGCAGGCCTGGACTACAACCAGTGGCAGGAAACCTGCTAGTGGATGTGTATACATGGTATTGTAATATGGTTGAGGTCCCAATTATGGACCATTGTACAAGATATTTCTAACGTGCTGAAGTGTAGAGACCCCATTAACATTAATCGGAGTATGGGGACTTCCACAAATCGCAAGAAACTGAGCAATTGTTTAAAAATATATATTCCCTTTTAGGTGGATTTTTCTTACACTAGTTAAGTTACATATAGAAACTACATCCTGCCCCTCCCCCCCCCCCCCCCAAAAAAAAAAAAAAAAAATTAAGATCATTAAGACTAAAAGGATTCATATTAAATTTTTGTGTTTACCGTATATACTCGCGTATAAGCTGACCCACCTAATTTTGCCACAGAAAACTGGGTAAGCTTATTGACTTGAGTATAAACCAGGTATACATTGTCCGCTCATCCCTGTCCTGGTATGTGTGGCTCCCCCTGTTGCATGCATGGCTCCTCTGTCCCCCCTTTTGCATGCATGGCTCCTCCGTCCTCCCCCTGTTGTATGCATGGCTCCTCCATCCTCTTCCCTCGCCTTCCCGTCATTCTCTCCCACTCCTAGCACGATCGCTGCAAGTCCTCCCTGCATCTCTGTTGTCCCGGCGAGGCAGCTTCTTCCTGTGTTCACTGGTCATGTGGTACCACTCATTAAAGTAATGAATATGCCCTCCACGCCTATGGGAGTGGAGATGCGTGCATATTCATTACTTTAATGAGCAGTACCACGTGACCGCTGAACACAGGAAGAAGCTGCCTCGCCGGGACAACAGAGATGCAGGGAGGACTTGCAGCGATCGTGCCAGGAGTGGGAGAGTATGATGTGACATCCGCCAGCTTCTTCGCCTCCTCCCCCGCCAACCCCCTGGGACAATGACTCGTGTATAAGCCGAGTATATACGGTAGTTTAAAGCCCCCGTCAGACATAGCGATTTCGCTGATCGTTTATGAAAGGACAACACTTTTTTTGGGTCGTTGGTCTCCCGCTGGCCAGCACGCATTGCTGCGTGTGGCAGGCGGGAGAGCAACGACCAGCGCGCTGGTAACCAAGGTAAATGTCGGGTTTCTAAGCAGCGCGCGGTGCTTAGAAACCCGATGTGTACCTTAGTTACCAGCGCGCTGATGCAGGGAGCTGGTAACCAAGGTACACATCGGGTTTCTAAGTGCCGCGTGCCGCTTAGAAACCTGATGTGTACCTTAGTTATCAGCTCCCTACATCAGCGAGCTGGTAACGTACACAGCGACGCTCCCGCTCGGCGTTGCTGGTGCTGATTGCTGGTGAAGCTGCCTGTTTGACAGCTCACCAGCGATTATGTAGCGACACACCAGCGATCTTGACAAGTTGATATCGTCGGGATCGCTGGTGAGTCGCTATGTGTGACGGGGCCCTAAGGGTGTGTGCACACGCTGCGGATTCTGCTGCGGTTCCGCAGCGGATTTGGCCGCTGCGGATCCGCAGCAGTTTTTGCTGCCGTGTACAGTACCATAATATCCTATGGATATTAAAAACCGCAGTGCAGACGGTGCAGATTTTTCTTCTGTTTCTAAAAACCGCAGGTAAAGCCGCAGGTCTTTTGACCTTCAGATTTACCTGCAGATTTTATAAAATCCGCGAGGCCAAATCCGCACCCCAATCCACAGCGTGTGCACATACCCTAAGGGTTGTTTGAGATTGCATAATACCCCTCCCTTCATGGATTATTCAAAGATCAATGTTATCAAGATAAGATAACCCCACCAGAGATGCATCATAAATCCACACCACAGAGTAAACAAATGTGTTTATCTTTTTGGTTCTCCGTTATCATTTGTGGGATATTGACAACACCACAGGAAAGACATCAGTCTTCTACTATAACTTCCTTATGTGATAATTGGTGATAAGCGAACGTGCTCGGATAACATGTTATCTGAATTTCTTGGATGTGCTCGGATAATATGCCTCAGTCCCTACGGCTGCATGATTTGCGTCTGTTAGCCATAACATGCGGGGATTGCAATGAGCTACAAAATATGTCGCTGGCGCCCAGTCAGTGGTGTCACTGTCTCCGCTTCTGGACATTTTGAGCATGAAGAGGAAGCCAGGGATGAGCTGCAGTCCGGATTACTACTTCATGTTCAAAATGTCTGAATGCAGATAAAGTGAGGCCAGCGTTGATTAGGCGCTGGCATCACCTGTCACAACAACCCTGGGGAGAGCACCTGCTGACACCTCAAGAGCAGCACGGGCGTTGAGTATAAGCTTTTATTAGGTTATTTGGGCCAAACATTTTGATCAAGAAGGGGTTGTCCTAGTAGTGGACAACATCTTTAAGAGAAGAGCTGAAGTTCAGTATAGCTAGCACTAGATGGCATCTTTGCCCATAACCCAGGACACCCTGCCAAACATCTATGCCGCTGTCTGGCAGCAGACTGCAGGTAATGGAGGTTGCAAAAAGTCCAGATTCAATTGGATGTTTTGTGACTGACTTGCCACAGTACCTTATGGGTGGCATTGTGACCCCCCTTCACCTGTATTATGATGCAATGTACTAGTGGCACATAGTAATCTATGACTGTACAAATTAAGCTTGAGACTAAAGGGGGTTTTACACTAAGCGATATCGCTAGCAATATCGCTAAAACGTCACTGGTTTTGTGACGTTATAGCGATATTGCTAGCGATATCGCTATGTGTGATACTTACCAGCGACCGGCTCCCCCGCTGTCCATCGCTGATCGCGCGAGAATGTCCGGCTCCAGTTCTCGTCGGGCGCTTCCTGCTGAGACTTCCTGCTGTGACGACGAGCGACGCGTGGAGGCGGGCGGGAGGACGTCTGGATCGCTGTGTGTGAATGGTAAGTATCGTGCGCTGCGTCGCTGCTGCATCGCTGTGAGATCTTTCTGTATGAAAGCTCACTAGCGATCATTTAGCGATGCACCAGCGATCCTGACCGGGTCGGATCGCTGGTGCATCGCTAAATGTAAAAGGGCCTTAATTGACACAGGTCACATTTTAGAGTTTGCTGGTGACGCGAAAAAAAACACGAGGGATGGATAGTGGCAGTATAATTGTGTGGAAATGTAGTCTGGAACCAAAGCCATAATCCCCTGGTAGTGTGGACCGAAAACTTTGAGCACAGAGCATTGCCATGTATCATTGATTATATCGTAAGGGTAAGACCTACTCTCAGGAATTGAATCTACCATGTGATTTTAAATTTAGTCGTCACATGTCATTGTTTGACTTCCTGGAGTTCTGTTGCTAAGATTCATCTTTCTTGAAATAGTAAATTTCTGGTGCTCATCATCATCATCATCTTGGTGGCCAAGGAGTGTGAAATAAACTTCCTGAATAGAATCCCTCATAAGAGAATAAATTTGCAAAGTGCTGTCTCAAGCAAGTAGTCCAAAAACCAAATAAGAGATCATTGCCTTGCCCAAACTAAGGGCGAATTCAGGCGGCTATGTTTCATGGTCCATATATGAACTACATTTCCTGGATGAAGTGCCAAAACGTGCAGCCTCATAGCCTTTCTGCTGTCTTTAAAGCCAGGTACAAAGGCATACAACCCCTGGCAAAAATTATGGAATCACTTGCCTTAGAGGATGTTCATTCAGTTTAATTTTGTAGAAGAAAAGCAGATCACAGACATGGCACAAAACTAAAGTTAATTCAAATTGCAACTTTCTGGCTTAAAGAAACACTAAAAGAAATCAAGAACAAAAAATGTGGTAGTCAGTAATGGTTACTTTTTTAAACCAAGCATAGGGAAAAAATTATGGAATCGCCCTTTAAATTTTCATTCCCAAAACTAACACCTGCATCAAATTAGATCTGATCGTTAGTCTGCATCTAAAAAGAAGTGAGCACACCTTGGAGAGCTGTTGTACCAAGTGGATTGACATGAATCATGGCTCCAACACGAGAGATGTCAATTGAAGCAAAGGAGAGGATTATCCAACTCTTAAAAGAGGGTAAATCATCACGCAATTTTGCAAATGATGTTGGTTGTTCAGTCAGCTGTGTCTAAAATCTAGACCAAATACAAACATGAGAAGGTTGTCAAAGGCATACATACTGGTAGACCAAGGAAGACATCAAAGCGTCAAGACCGGAAACTTAAAGCAATGTCTCCAAAACAGGAAATGCACAAAACAAATGAGGAACGGATGGGAGGAAACGAGTCAACATCTGTGACTGAACTATAAGAAACCGCCTAAAGGAAATGGGATTTACATACAGAAAAGCTAAACGAAAGCCATCATTAACACCTAAACAGAAAAAAACAAGGTTACAATGGGCTAAGGAAAAGCAATCGTGGCCTGTGGATGACTGGATGAAAGTTATAATAATAATAAATTTTATTTCTATAGCGCCGACATATTCCGCAGCACTTTACATTTCAGAGGGGATTTGTACAGACAATAGACATTACAGCATAACAATAATCACATAGATCATAACAGATACCAAGAGGAATGAGGGCCCTGCTCGCAAGCTTACAGTCTATGAGGGGAAAAAGGGAGACACGAAAGGTGGGTGGTAACAGTTGCCCTGATTGTTTGGATCAGCCATAATGTTAAGTGTGTAACAGTACAGACACAGAGGGCTGATGGATGCATAAAGCATGTGGGAACATGATGCAGGGAACCTGGTTATGGTAAAACTTTTGGCTGTGCCACACAGGGATAGATTAGGTTAATGTGTTGAGGCGATAGGCCAGTCTGAATAAATGAGTTTTCAGGGCACGCTTAAAATTGTGGGGATTGGGGACTAATCGTATTGACCTGGGAAGTGCATTCCAAAGAATTGGCGCAGCACGTGTAAAGTCTTGGAGACGGGAGTGGGAGGTTCTGACTATTGAGGATGCTAACCTCAGGTCATCAGCAGAACGGAGGGTGCGAGTAGGGTGGTATACTGAAAAAAGGGAGGAGATGTAGGGTGGTGCTGAGCTATGGAGGGCTTTGTGGGTGAGGGCAATAAGTTTGTACTGGATTCTGGAGTGGATGGGTAGCCAGTGTAATGACTGGCACAAGGTAGAGGCATCGGTGTAACGATTGGTGAGGAATATGATCCTGGCTGCAGCATTCAAGACAGATTGGAGAGGGGAGAGTTTGGTAAGAGGGAGACCGATTAGAAGAGAGTTACAATAGTCAAGACGAGAGTGAATAAGAGAAACAGTAAGAGTTTTTGCAGAGTCAAAAGTAAGAAAAGGTCGGATTCTAGAAATGTTTTTGAGGTGCAGATGACAAGAGCGAGCCAGTGATCGAATGTGGGGGGCAAAGGAAAGCTCGGAATCAAGTATGACCCCAAGACAGCGGGCCTGTTGCTGGGGAGTAATAGTGGAACCACACACAGAAATAGGTACATTAGAAGAGGGAGGAAACACCAGGAGTTCAGTCTTTGACAGGTTCAGTTTCAGATATAGTGAGGACATGATATTAGACACAGCGTTTAGACAATCGCCGGTGTTTTCTAGAAAGGCTGGCGTGATGTCAGGAGAAGAAGCGTATAATTGGGTGTCATCAGCATAGAGATGGTAGTGGAAACCAAATCTACTGATTGTTTGACCAATAGGGGCAGTGTACAAGGAGAAGAGGAGGGGGCCTAGAACCGATCCTTGAGGAACCCCAACAGTAAGGGGAAGGTGAGAGGAGGAGGAACCGGCAAAAGATACAGTAAAGGAGCGGTCGGAGAGATAGGAGAACCATGAGAGAACGGTGTCCTTGAGGCCAATGGAACGGAGCATAGTGAGGAGGAGCTGATGATTCACAGTGTCGAATGCTGCAGAGAGATCCAAGAGAATTAGCATGGAGTAATGACCATTTGATTTAACTGTTAGTAGATCATTAGAGACTTTAGTGAGGGCAGTTTCAGTAGTGTAAAGAGCGGAAACCAGATTGGAGAGGGTCGAGAAGAGAGTTATCAGAGAGATAGCGGATCAGACGGGAGTGGACCAGGCGTTCCAGGAGTTTAGAGATGAAGGGAAGATTAGAGACAGGTCTATAGTTAGCGGCACAGTTTTGGTCGAGGGATGGTTTTTTAAGTAGTGGATGTATGATGGCATGCTTAAATGAGGAGGGAAAAATACCAGAAGAGACAGAGAGGTTAAATATTTTAGTTAGGTGAGGGGTGACAGCAGGGGAAAGGGACTGGAGCAGATGTGACGGAAATGGGTCACTGGTGCAAGTGGTTGGGCGAGAAGATGCAAGGAGCCTGCTTCTTCTGTGACTGGTTCAAAATCAGAGAGTGAGCTAGATGCAGTGGGGGAGGGAGGACAGTGCATGGTATGAGGGGATTTGGAGATAATTTCCTGTCGGATCTGGTCAATTTTTTCTTTGAAGTAATTGGCCAGATCGTCAGCTCGGAGCTCCGTGGTTGGGGCCTGTACTCTTGGGTTGAGTAGAGAATGAAAAGTGTCAAAGAGACGTGATGAGGGTGTTGAAATAGGCTTGTTTTGAGAGGTGGAGGGCAGTGTTGTATGTTCTAAGCATAAACTTAAAATGGATGAAATCTTCGTTTAGATTGGATTTTCTCCACAGACGTTCGGCGCACCAGGAGCACCGCTGCAGGAAACGTGTTTGCACCGTGTGAAAGGGTTGTCGCCGTCTGCGTTGTGGTGTTCTATTTATAGGGGGTGCAAATTCATCCAGGGCACTTTGAAGTGTTTCATTGTAATGCTTCAATGCAGAATCAGGACATGAGAGGGAGGAGATAGGGGCCAATGAAGACTGCAAGTTCTTCATAAGTTTCTGGGTGTTAATGGCCTGTATGTTTCTATAAGTCTGGACAGTGGGGGTGACCTGAGCAGCCTGGCAGTTCTTGATAGAGAATGAAAGAAGGTTGTGGTCAGAGAGCGGGAGAGGGGAGTTTGCAAAATCATCCACTTCACAAAGCCGAGAGAAGACCAAATCAAGGGAATTTCCGTCTTCATGCATTGGAGAATTAGTAAGCTGCGAAAGGCTAAATGAGGAGGTTAGAGATAAAAGGTGAGTAGCAGATGGTGAGAGGGGAAGAGCAATGGGGATGTTGAAATCGCCCATGATGAGGGTAGGGATGTCACAGGAGAGAAAATGTGGAAGCCAAGTGGCAAAATGATCCAGGAACTGATGGGAGGGGCCGGGAGGACGATACACCACCACCACTCGCATGGAGAATGGGGTGTAGAGTCTGATGGCATGGACCTCAAAAGAAGGGAAGACTAGTGAGGGTAGTTGAGGGATAACTTGAAATGTACATTTTGGTGATAGGAGCAGACCAATGCCTCCACCTGCTCTATTGTCTGATCTTGGGGTATGAGAGAAGTGTAGTCCCCCGTATGAAAGAGCAGCAGCAGCAGCAGCAGCAGTAGTGTCTGACTGCTGGATCCAGGTTTCAGTAAGAGCCAGGAGGTTAAGAGAATTAGAGAGGAAAAAGTCATGAATGAAGGAGAGTTTGTTACACACTGAGCGAGAATTCCAAAGTGCACAATTAAGAGAGACAGATGGCAGGCAGGGAATATTGATAAGATTAGAGGGGTTTCTGAGTGTAGCAGATGGGGGGTTTGACGTTCTATAACATGGGGGGCCAGGGTTGGGAGCAATGTCTCCTGCGACTAGGAGAAGGAGGATAGAAAGAGTGAGCAGATGGTTAAGTGATTTGTGAGAGCGTCTCTGATGTTGAATGGTGGGACTGACTGGATCTGTGCTGTGTAGCAATGTGAAAAGAGCGTGAGCGCTATACATAGGAGAGGAAAGGAGCGAGGGGCTGATATGGATGGAGTGTAGAGAGTTAATGCCAGGGCGGTGGATGTGTGTGAATGCAGCGGCCAGGATATAAATTACACAAATGCATATTGTATATATTTGTTGTAATCCAAATGTACAGGGAGAAGATGTATATAATTGTCTTACCTGTCTCCTGCCTTGTCTAACTGCCATGTTATAACTGCCAGTACTTTGATACATGTACTTAGATTACATGTGCATAAATGCCCCCTGCATAAATGCCCTCCCCAAGCTATGTCTGAATATATAGGACGTTAAGGCTAAGTTTTTATTTTTTTATTTTTTTTTTTGCTCTCTCCCTTCTCGTTAATCAATCACACTAAATTGAGACACCAGGACCCAATAAAATGTTGTGGTCAAATAAACACATGTCCAGCACTACATGGATCATAAAGCACTTTGAAAAGTTTCTTGACCTCACAACATAAGGGGACAAGCAGAGTAAGTTGAAAAAACTATATACCAGAAATAAGCTTGCATAGTTGAAAACACATAGATAGCATTCAGGATTAACTGCTTGCTGACATTGAATGGAGAAACACAGGAGTGGATTCAGAGCAGAGATTGGAAAAGCTGATTACCAGAAATAAGCTTGCATAGTTGAAAACACATAGGTAGCATTCAGGATTAACTGCTTGCTGACATTGAATGGAGAAACACAGGAGTGGATTCAGAGCAGAGATTGGAAAAGCTGTTCTATTCAGTGATGAATCGCGAATCTGCATTGGGCAAGGTGATGATGCTGGAACTTTTGTTTGGTGCCGTTACAATGAAATTTATAAAAATGACTGCCTGAAGAGAACATGCAAATTTCCCCAGTCATTGATGATATGGGGCTGCATGTCAGGTAAAGGCACTGGGGAGATGGCTGTCTTTACATCTTCAATGAATGCACAAGTTTATGTTGATATTTTGGACACTTTTCTTATCCCATCAATTGAAAGGATGTTTGGGGATGATGAAATCATTTTTCAAGATGATAATGCATCCTGCCATAGAGCAAAAACTGAAAACATTCCTTGAAAAAAGACACATAAGGTCAATGCCATGGTCTGCAAATAGTCCGGATCTCAATCCAATTGAAAATCTTTGGTGAAAGTTGAAGAAAATGGTCCATGACAAGGCTCCATCCTGCAAAGCTGATCTGGCAACAGCAATCAGAGAAGGTTGGAGCCAGATTGATGAAGAGTACTGTTTGACACTCATTAAGTCAATGCCTCAGAGACTGCAAGCTGTTATAAAAGCCAGAGGTGGTGCAACAAAAGACTAGTGATGTGTTGGAGTGTTTTTTTTTTGTGGGTTTGTTTTTCATGATTCCATAATTTTTTCCTCAGAATTGAGTGATTCCATTTTTTCCCTATTCTTGGTTTAAAAAAGTAACCATTACTGACTACCACATTTTTTATTCTTAATATCTTTTAGTGTTTCTTAAAGCCAGAAAGTTGCCATTTGAAATGACTTTAGTTTTGTGCCATGTCTGTGATCTGCTTTTTTCTACAAAATTAAACAACTGAATGAACATCCTCCAAGGCCGGTGATTCCATAATTTTTGCCAGGGGTTGTAGAATGTTCCTAGAGATTCAGATGGGCGCATAGTTCAAACTTGCATAAAGACCAGCTACATTTCATGGATGTGCAAGAAAAAAAGCTGTCTGTTGCCACCAGCTTCCTAAAAAGGCATGTGGTAAAAAAAACATCAAGTGACAGCAAAAGCAGTAAGTTTTTGGTAGTTGGCATTCAGTTTGCACAGTAAGGAATATATTAAACTTCAACGGTCTGTGTGACTGAGCTTCCTCAACTTGCATCTTGTTTCAAAAGCACAAAAAAACTACAATATTCTCAATCATCATTAAACAACGTAACTTGGGATTTTTTTTATGGTTCTGTGGAGCATTGAAATAAAATTGAAACTTTTTTTTTTTTTTTTTACCTATGGATCATCATTATGTCTGCAGGAGGAGGAATGATGCATACACTGGGAAGCACACTGCCTATAGTGAAGCATGGCAATGGCTTGTTGATGCTCTGGGTCTGGAAACCTGACGTTTGTGGATGGCAAGATAAATTCCATAACGTATCAGGAAATCTTTGTGATAAAATGTCACGTCTTCTGTGAGGAAGATGAATCCTGAGCATCATTGGACCTTCCAACAGGACTATAATCCAAAGCATCTCAAATTCTTGCTTGATTTAAAGGGAACCTGTCACCCCCCCAGGCGTTTTTAAGTAAGAGCCACCTTGTGCAGCACTAATGCTGCATTCTGTCAAGGTGGCTCTGTTACTTAGCTTCTGTTCCATTGCAGAAATAATCGTTTATAAAATTGTTCAAAAATACCTGAAATTTGACGGGGGCAGGTCTTTTCCCCCTCTGACAGACGCCTCGCATCCATCAGTCATTTCGTATTTGGCGCCGCCTCCTCAGTTTTCTTTTGAAATGCTGGTGCCTGCGCTGTACTATAGTTTCATGGGCATACGCGGTTAGCGCTGCCCGACGTGCCCGTGCTCTCAGATCACATCCTGACTTTCATATCGCACAGCCACAGATCCCGCTCCACAGTTGCTTATGATTTATTCACACTGCGGGGCTGGAAATCTTGGGCATGCACAGTAGTTTTCTTCTGAGGCTCTCATGCCCAAGATTCCCAGCCCTGCAGTGTGAATAAATCATAAGCGATTGCAGGGCGGGATCTATAGCCGCGCGATATGAAGGCCAGGATGTGATCGGAGAGCACGGGCACGTCGGGCAGCGCTAACTGCGCGTACCCACGAAACTAGTACAGCGCAGGCACCAGTATTTCAAAAGAAAACTGAGGAGGCGGCGCCAAATACAAAATGACTGATGGATGCGAGGCGTCTGTCAGAGGGGGAAAGACCTGCCCCCGTCAAATTTCAGGTATTTTTGAACAATTTTATAAACTTTCTGCGGTGGAAGGGATGCTAAGTAACAGCCACCTTGACAGAATGCAGCATTAGTGCTGCACAAGGTGGCTCTTTTACTTAAAAACGCCTGGGAGGGGTGACCGGTTCCCTTTAAGAACAATTCTGGAGTCGTCACAGTTGACTGACTTGAAACAGAAAATTTGGGGTGATTTTTCAAAGACCGTTGCACCCGACAAACCCTAGAATATTAGACCATTCCACATGGGTAATGGCTTCAAGTTGACTAAGATTAATCAGGAACACTACCAGAAGCAGGTCATAATGCAGATCATAACAGTCAGAGGCTCTACTGAGTACAAAAGACACTTGTCATGTATGGGTTGAATAGTTGTGAGACTGCAGTTCGTAAAAGTAAAACCACTTGTTATATTAGTTTTGTTGAACTATTTATATTGAGCTTTTTTTGGGCATTGATTTGTTTCAAATAGAAAGTTTGTCAATATTCTTAATAAGCCTAATTTGCATTGGGGATTGAATAATTTAGATTTTAGCTATATTGATAAAATGTTGGAAAGCTGCTAGGTTTAAAAATAAAAACTGTAAAGCTTTTAATTCACTCCAAATTCAATCAAAATCAGCTCACACTGTGATTGTCAGAGAATGGGATAAGTAAATTCCAGCCCTAAGGACTTGGGGCTCAAGTAACTCACTCATTCATTAAGATCTTCAATGACTAGCCCATCCTGCTTCTGAATTAAAAGACGGCAGAAGATTATAGATTTCAAACATCTACGAAGTTACGGTCCATGATGATTCAGGAGCCCTGGGAAGAGCAAAGTATTTTACTGTTTTACTGAATATTCTGGAAAATAATGGCCCACAATTACAGTCTCGTAAGCACAACAGAATATTATATTAATAATTGTTTTTTTTTCTTTACTATTAAGGAATCTACAAAGAGGTTGTTGCAGCATTATGCTAATGAACATTCCCAGCAAAATTAATTTTTGCAAATATTTTTTGACAGCTTCATATTACTAACAATCATTTCCTTTGGAAACCATTCTTTGGTCCTAATACTTTGTAAACAACATTTGCAAAAACGTTAATCTCTTATTTGCACTTCTGGAAGGCCGAAATAAAATACTTTTTGTATGTTTGTTCGATTTTATTTCTTAATCCCAGTTGTAACTTTCTCAATATTTCCTTATGTTGTGCTATAAGGCACATATTTGGAGGTGATGGTGGGACATGTGTGGGTTTCACCTTTTTCATTAAAATTCATCCCTTGCTCTGACTTTTTATTCACCGTCCATTAAGGTAACATAATTAAATCAACAATTTTGTAACTTCTGCAATGTCAGTAGACATTATGGTAATTAACTGAATAGCATTGCTCAACCAGGTGAGCCCATTTAAAATGTAAATAGGTTTAGATCCCATGAATTTAGCTGATGAAGAGCAAAGCTTTAATGTTGATTGATTTATTGAAATGTTTTCCTGGGTATAAATTGCCCTTTGGCTGTTGTTTATTTTGTAATTTATTATATTTGTGTGGAGTCAGTATTAATCTATCATGTTGTAATAATGAGATCTATAGTAAGTATTCCCTTATAAAATGACCCTTTGCTATGAGGTTTATTTTTGGTGTACATGGAGCATTACTCCACTGTTTTGTACAGTATAGTGTTTTTATAAATATGTGCAATACTCGAACTATCATTTAATTGGACAGTACCACTGTCAAGGCTTAATATCCCACATGGTAAACCATGTTAATGTGTACATGTATTCCATCAATAGAATGATTGCAAAAGCAAAAATCAACATTTAATCCTTTCTTGTATTCAAACATGAATAAATAGCACAAAGATGAGCACAATGTTTATGCATCTATCCCTCTTCTCAAATACTGTGGAATACGAAATTAAGGACTGTAAGGACACCCCATTTCTTCAAGCCTTTTGATTGTCACACCAGCTGTCTGTATGACACAAGAAACTTTAACCCCTTCCCTCTTTTTAAATTGTGAAAAAAAATGCAATTCCTTCATGTTTTTTTCTTTTTTTTTTTTTTAAGATTTGTTTGTATGGCATACATTCTGTAGAAAAATTTACTTTTGAATCATGATTCTCCAAATCAGTATGATTTCAGCAATACTAAACTTGTATAGACTTTTCTTATTCATTTAAGTAGAGAGGAAAAATAATTAGAAAGTTGTTAACTGAAAATTGGGCTTTATGTTGCCATTTTTCTGTTGATTTTAATTTTGTGAAAGTTTTTCGATTTTTGCATTAGAAGTTGTTGGGTTTTGTGATCCCAATTTGGTGAGGATAGGTTTAAATTTATTTCAATGTGAAATGAAAAAAGAAGAAATATGCAGCACTCACCAATATAGCTGAAAAACTGCGTCTTTATTTCACATGAATTTCATCAATGGATATGTGGACATGCAGGACGTTAGGGTGGTTTCACATTAGCGCTTTTTAAGCGCACGCACGGCCGGGGGTAGCTCCGCCCCCGAGCCGGCTCTCTGCCCGGCGTGCCCGCCCCTTGGTTGTAGCGCCGCCTCCTAGCGCACAGCGGCGCCTGCGATCGGCGCACCCTATCTTTAGCATAGGGTGCGCAGATCGTGCGCAGGCCGTGCGCTAGTTGCGCTTTGACCTGCGCTGCGCACTTTTGACGGTGCGCCGTGCGCGCCAAAATCAAACTTTTCGGATTTTGGCGCGCACGGCGCACCATCAAAAGTGCGCAGCGCAGGTCAAAGCGCAACTAGCGCACGGCCTGCGCACGATCTGCACACCCTATGCTAAAGATAGGGTGCGCCGATCGCAGGCGCCACTGTGCACTAGGAGGCGGCGCTACAAACAAGGGGCGGGCACGCCGGGCAGAGAGCCGGCTCGGGGGCGGAGCTACCCCCGGCCGTGCGCTTAAAAAGCGCTAATGTGAAACCACCCTTAGAGGAATGCTAGGGGAGGGAGGTGCCGTACAACGGCCGTTTCGCGATTACTCGCTTCTACGGGTTTATTTACCTGACATTTTCATTTCCTGGAGTTCGTAGGCTACACACAATGGGTTAAAACTATTCCTAGCTGGAACAGTAGATAAATTAATGAGAGATAAACATAAGTAAGCACTCCCACATACCCTTACATAAAATGAGTGAGGAGCGACTATACCAATAAAGTTATTGCTGGAATGATATATTTAATTAATACAGGGAGGGAAGTTTGTGCTGCTTGTGCACTCTAGGAAATGAACATTTTAGGTAAATTTGTAGTCTTTCCTGGTTGACTACTACAGCACACAATGGGATTTGACAAGCAAAAGGCAATAATTTCTAAGGTTGGGTACAGGACCCCGCTGTTTGCTTTAGAACTTCTTTGCCAAAGGTTGAACCATCTCCAGCAGAGAATTCTAGATGGTAATGCTTCACATAAATGGATACTGACGAAAAGGTAGCAGCATTGCAAATATGTTCCAGTGGCACATGTAGAATTTCTACCCAGGATGTGGAGGCTACCTGAGAGGAATGAACTCTGACAGGAAACTGTGGATCTTGCTGATTCATCAAGTATCACAGATTAAGCTCTTGATCCATCTGGCTAAAGTGCCTTTGCTAGTTTTGTGTCCCCGCTTACGTCCTCCATATTGAAGAAACAGATTTTCATCTTTCCTAAATGGCTGAGTTTTGTAAAGATAAAGCAGAATTCTTTTTGAGGTCAAGCAAGTGAAGATTTCGCTCTTCATTCCTTGCATTAGAACATAAGATCGATAAGAGTAGTTTCTAGTTGATATTGAAGGAAGAGACCCCTTTCGGTACAAAGCCTGGCATGTGCCTTAGAGCCACATGATGTGGCAATATATATAGGTATGGTTCCCTGGACGACAATGCCTGGAATTCTCCCACACTTTTGGCTGTTGTGATTGCCACTAGAAACAAGGCCCTCCAAGACAGGTTTCTAAGACTTCCACCGGCTCAAAGGGGACAGCCTTTTAGAGCTTTAAGGACTAATGTTAAATCTCAAGAGGGCACAGGCGCTACAAAAGTCAGTCTCGGGTTTTTGTAGCCTTAAAAACTTCTTTATAAGATAATGTCTTGAGAATGAGCAATTCTGGTGGGCATTGATGTCATAAAAATACTTTTTGAGAGTGTTGAGCTTCAAGCCCTGTTTGAAGGAACTGTAATACTGAGGCTATGGATTTTTATACCTGGTACGACAAGCACCAGACCTTTTATAGATTCTCCATATTCTGGCAAAGACTTCGAGTGTCATTGGTCTTCTAGCTGCGCACAAAGAATGACCAGTTCTGATAGACTGTGTGCAGATAAATTCTCCTGGACAATCTATGCCATCAGATGTACAGTGGGGCAAAAAAGTATTTAGTCAGTCAGCAATAGTGCAAGTTCCACCACTTAAAAAGATGAGAGGCGTCTGTAATTTACATCATAGGTAGACCTCAACTATGGGAGACAAACTGAGGAAAAAAAATCCAGAAAATCACATTGTCTGTTTTTTTTTCCTTTTATTTGCATATTATGGTGGAAAATAAGTATTTGGTCAGAAACAAGCAATCAAGATTTCTGGCTCTCACAGACCTGTATCTTCTTCTTTAAGAGTCTCCTCTTTCCTCCACGCATTACCTGTAGTAATGGCACCTGTTTAAACTTGTTATCAGTATAAAAAGACACCTGTGCACACCCTCAAACAGTCTGACTCCAAACTCCACTATGATGAAGACCAAAGAGCTGTCAAAGGACACCAGAAACAAAATTGTAGCCCTGCACCAGGCTGGGAAGACTGAATCTGCAATAGCCAACCAGCTTGGAGTGAAGAAATCAACTGTGGGAGCAATAATTAGAAAATGGAAGACATACAAGACCACTGATAATCTCCCTCGATCTGGTGCTCCACACAAAATCCCACCCCGTGGGGTCAGAATGATCACAAGAACGGTGAGCAAAAATCCCAGAACCACGCGGGGGGACCTAGTGAATGAACTGCAGAGAGCTGGGACCAATGTAACAAGGCCTACCATAAGTAACACACTACGCCACCATGGACTCAGATCCTGCAGTGCCAGACGTGTCCCACTGCTTAAGCCTGTACATGTCCGGGCCCGTCTGAAGTTTGCTAGAGAGCATTTGGATGATCCAGAGGAGTTTTGGGAGAATGTCCTATGGTCTGATGAAACCAAACTGGAACTGTTTGGTAGAAACACAACTTGTCGTGTTTGGAGGAAAAAGAATACTGAGTTGCATCCATCAAACACCATACCTACTGTAAAGCATGGTGGTGGAAACATCATGCTTTGGGGCTGTTTCTCTGCAAAGGGGCCAGGACGACTGATCCGGGTACATGAAAGAATGAATGGGGCCATGTATCGTGAGATTTTGAGTGCAAACCTCCTTCCATCAGCAAGGGCATTGATGATGAAACGTGGCTGGGTCTTTCAACATGACAATGATCCAAAGCACACCGCCAGGGCAATGAAGGAGTGGCTTCGTAAGAAGCATTTCAAGGTCCTGGAGTGGCCTAGCCAGTCTCCAGATCTCAACCCTATAGAAAACCTTTGGGGGAAGTTGAAAGTTCGTGTTGCCAAGCGAAAAGCCAAAAACATCACTGCTCTAGAGGAGATCTGCATGGAGAAATGGGCCAACATACCAACAACAGTGTGTGGCAACCTTGTGAAGACTTACAGAAAACATTTGACCTCTGTCATTGCCAACAAAGGATATATCACAAAGTATTGAGATGAAATTTTGTTTCTGACCAAATACTTATTTTCCACCATAATATGCAAATAAAAGGAAAAAAAAACAGACAATGTGATTTTCTGGATTTTTTTTTCTCAGTTTGTCTCCCATAGTTGAGGTCTACCTATGATGTAAATTACAGACGCCTCTCATCTTTTTAAGTGGTGGAACTTGCACTATTGCTGACTGACTAAATACTTTTTTGCCCCACTGTACCTTGGTTGGGTCTGAGTGGAAGTTGTTTCCTTGGCTCGAGATTCGGCAACAGATGTAGCTTCCAATCTGCCTTTTGATAGATGCCACAGGAGAGGAAACCAATTTCTTCGAGGCCTTAAGGGAATGATTGCTATCAATTCTGCCCCCTCATTCTTGATCTTGATAAAAGCCCTCATAATCAATGGCAGCAGTGGAAATACATAGCCTACCATGCCTGTCCAATGAACAGAGACCGTCCAGAGACTATGAATGGAGGGTCTTCACATTCTGATGCTTAGCCATAGCATCCAAATCGAGAGACTCCATCTTGCTGAGGATTTGAAGAAAAATGTTGTGTTGCGCCTCCATTCCCCTGGAAAAATCTTGCTGTGGTTCAGCCAGTATACTCTGAAATTGCATACCCTCCAAATATGGACGGTTGTAATGCTGTGGAGATTTTCTTCTGCCTAGATGAAGATCTGACATTCTGCTGCTAGCAAACAGTTCCTGGTCCCACCTTGCTTGTTGATGTAATTAACTGAAGTCAGATTGTTGGAGCCAACAATTACTGCCTGATGGTATAGAACGCCTTCAGCGAGGACATTAAGTATGTCTTCTAATTAGGAACCAAACAGACTAGATGGCCAAAAGGGTAAGGTGCAAAATAGAAATTTGAAGGGACATCCCATGACAATTGCTTGATCCATAGTGCCCTTCTTGCCAAGTTGACGGTGGCTAGAGACTGTGAGGTGCATCTTATGACAACAAGCAAAGAGTCCCATAAGAAGTCTTCAGCTGTTTTCAGGAGTGGAAGCTTATCCAAAATTTCCTTCAGAGATACCCCTGTTCCAGGTGGTTGGACAACTAACTCTGCCATAATTTTACTGCTCTAGTGACTGGCACAGACACCAAAGTGATCTTACAAATGGAGGCAGCTGGTACATAATTCTTTTTTTTAACAGAGAATCCACTTTTCTTTCCATGGGATCTTTAGCCCCTTACTAACATTGGATGTACTAATATGCCGATGTCAGTATCCCCCGCTTTGATGTGGGCTCCGGTGGTAAGCCCACCTCAAAGCTGGGACATGTCAGCTGTTTTGAACAGCTGACATGTGCCCGCAATAGCCATGGGCGGAATTGTGATCCACCCACAGCTATTAACTAGTTAAATGCCGCTGTTAAACTCAGCGCTTCTGGCCAACCAGACGGAAATACACACAACGGTGACCTGCGTCACATGATCGCAGGTCATCGGTGTGTTGGCATGACAACCAGAGGTCTCCTTGAGACCTCTATTGCTGTTGGTGCCGGATTGCTATGAGCGCCACCCGGTGGTCGGCGCTCATAGCGACTCTGTAATTCTGCTACAGAGAGGCAATTTGAGCATTGCCTCTATGTAGCAGAGCCGATTGGGCGCAACTTCTAGCCTCCCATGGAGGTTATTGAAGCATGCCAAACGTTAAAGAAAAATAGTTTTAAAGGTATAAAAAAAAGTTCAAATCACCCCCCTTTCGCCCCATTAAAAATAAAACAATAAGAATCGAACATACACACATTTGGTATTGCTGCATTCAGAATCGCTTGATCTATCAATTAAAAAAAGGATTAACCTGATCGCTAAATGGCGTAGCAGGAAAAAAATCAAACTGCCAGAATTACATTTTTTTTGGTCGCGACGACATTACATTAAAATGCAATAATGGGAGATCAAAAGATCGTATCTGCACCAAAATGGTATAATTAAAAACATCAGCTCGGCGCACAAAAAATAAGCCCTCACCCAACCTGAGATCATGAAAACTGGAGACGCTTCGGGTCTTGGGAAAATGGAGCAGTTTTTTTTTTTTTTGTTTTTTTTTTTTTAGAAAAGTTTGGAATTTTTTTCACCACTGAGCTAAAAAAGAACCTAGACATGTTTGGTGTCTATGAACTCGCAATGACCTGGAGAATCATAATGGCAGGTCAGTTTTGGCAAATAGTGAACCTAGCAAAAACAAGTGTGGGATTGCACTTTTTTTTCGCAATGTCACCGCACTTGGAATTTTTTTTTCCCGTTTTCGAGTACAAGCCTGCAAAAAATAAGCCCTCACATGGCCATATTGACGGAAAAACAAAAAAGTTATGGCTCTAGAAATACATGTTTGGTGTCTATGAACACGTAATGACCCAGAGAATCAAAATGGCAGGTCAGTTTTAGCATTTAGTGAATGTAGCAAAAAAGCCAAACAAAAAACAAGTGTGGGATTGCACTTTTTTTGCAATTTCATCGCACTTGGAGTCTTTTTTACATTTTCTAGTACATGGCATGGTAAAACCAATGATGTTGTTCAAAAGTACAACTCGTCCTGCAAAAAATAAGCCCTGACATGGCCATATTGACAGAAAAATAAAAAGGTATGTCTCTGGGAAGAAGGGGAGCGAAAAACGAAAACACAAAACCGAAAAAGCTCCGGTTATGAAGGGGTTAAGGAGGGAGGATTCCTCTGTAGGAAAAAAAAGACCTTGCTAATCTGGCAACTGCAAGATCTACCTTTAGGCTGTGTGCACACGCTGCGGATTATGTGCGGATTCATCCGCGCGGATTTTGTAAAATCCGCAGGTGAAACCGCAGGTCAAAAGACCTGCGGTTTTACCTGCGGATTGCTCTGCGGTTTTGCCCTGCGGTTTTTCATCTCCTCAATGGAGGAGATGGCAAACCGCAGGAGAATCCGCAGAAAGAATTGACATGTCAATTCTTTCTGCGGATTGAAAACCGCAGATAATCCGCGCGGAAAATTCCGCACCGTCTGCACTGCGGTTTTTGATTCCCATAGGGAATCATGGTACTGTACACTGCAGCAAAAACTGCTGCGGGTCCGCAGCGGCCAAAACCACTGCGGAACCGCAGCAAAATCCGCAGCGTGTGCACACAGCCTTAGGAGGGTGTTCCCAGATCAGGGACTGTTTGGTCTACTCTAGATGTTTTTGAATCTCAGGTTTCGCCAACTCACTTTTAAAGCATTTGGTTAAAATTGGATGCACCAAAAAAGCTCTTTCAGTGGAAGAAAATAAAACCATTTGTTTCTTACTTTTATGGTCTGTGACTTTGACTGATTTAACAGCTTTATTTATCAGCCTTTATAAGAGAAAGGACTGACTCATTAAAGAAGTATAGGTCATTCATAGGAAAATCATTGCTGCTGTCAGAGGAGCTACCATTTTAAAAAATTAGTGGAATCTGGCACAATTAATTTTTATTGAAATCAAGCAATAGTTTATAAAAGTTTTGACATTTTGACCTTCGTCAGAAATGCACTGAAACAACAAAAATTGTATATATGAATATTGGACATAGTTGGCCAATCAGTAATTAAGAAAAATTAATAAAGCAAAAAGGAAATTGAGGGCACAAATCATGTATACAGACCTGTATGAAAGGATTCATAAAGTAATGCCACAATATACATATTTGCTTAGTGACATTTCATAAATGTATGGAAATTAGACTGTGGCTGTATAAATTTAAAATAGCAGACTGTTAAAGAAAAAAACATGTTTGTGGACTATATCTGGCTATCCTTGATTATCATATCCACCTATCTAGTAGCTGCATTTTATTTTTGGGGGAAAACCATGCAGTTTCTGCTCTCCCTTATACACTTATATACTAGCAGATTAAAACATAACAGCAGAATACTCAGCACTTACTAATGCCTCTACATAGTGTATAAATAGAATTACTTTAACTTTGGATGTGTAAATTTCGTAAAGGATATGCTGTGTATACCTTATTGTATGATGGCTCTACATTAATCTCGTCTACAGTGGAGAAAATAAGTATTTGATACACTGCCTATTTTACAAGTTTTCCCACCTTCAAAGAATTGAGAGGTCTGTAATATTTTTCACTGGTACACTTTAACTGGGAGAGACAGAATCTAAAAATAAAATCCAGAAAATAACATTATATTACTTTTACATAATGAATTTGCATTTTATTGCATAAAATAAAAATCTTAGTGTACATGACCCCATCCAACCTCCCTTCAACATGGTGCATTCATCCTGTTCACCTTTGCAGAAAAACAGCCCCAAAGTATGTTTCCCCCACCATGCTTCACGCTTGGGACGGTGTTCTTGGGATTTTACTCATACTTCTTCCCAGGGCTGTGGAGTCGAAGTCGGAGCCCATTTTGGTGGAGTTGAAGTCGGTATAAAATGGATCGATTCCGACTCCTAAAATATATAATAAATTGGCTACAGTAGTTCAATGCAGTTTGTGTTGAAGATTTTTTCTTAAAAATTTGGGAAAGTTATGAATGTCCTATAAATGTCTGTCCTATTCCTGATCTAAGGTCTAGCCTTTTAGCTAAGATGAATCTGTGCTACAGTTGATGTTCATAAGTAGTGAGGCTCCTCTACAGATATGGGGAAAAATAAACACACAGGGAAGGAAAGCCTACATTCATCTCAGAATTTCTGGAGTGAACAGGAAAGCAGGATTAAAGAAGGTAAGTACTTCCTAAAGCATATCTAAACTTTCAATAAACTGCATAAATCAATAGTCCAGTATATCTTTTCTCTGTATGCTTGATGTTTTAGACTGTTTTTCCTCTTAGCTCCTGTTTGGAGAAATTAGCTGCTCTGAAAACTTATATACACTAAGACTTATATACACTACACTTATAGAATATAAGGGGAAAACTGTTTTCTAACATCTCAAATTCAGAAATACAGTAACAGGATCAATGAGGAGATATATATATATATATATATATATATATATATATATAGTACAAATCAAAAGTTTGGACACACCTCATTCAAAGAGTTTTCTTTATTTTCATGACTATGAAAATTGTAGATTCACTCTGAAGGCCACGGCGGGACTGTGAAAATTGTAGATTCACTCTGAAGGCCACGAAGGGACAAACAGATATTATTACTACAGAAGAACAGCAAAATGATTCTTTACAATTAGATGATCTTGTTGAAGCTGCTTCACACCTTTTTCCTATTCATCACATGCACTGTGTTGTGCACACGCTGCAGCTGACAATAAGAGACAGTCTGCAAGAGGGACATGCTGAAACTCTGATTAGCAAAGTGAGGAAATTGACTATTGCTGCCAGAACCCCTAAAATTGATTCCATCTTGAACAAACGTGCTGGAAAAGGGGCAATTGTGGTTTAAGCCACTCGGTGGGGCAGCACCTATTTAATGATTGAGCGATTGCTTGAACTGAAACCCTTCCTTGTAGATATCGCCAACCCTCAGGTAAAGGGGGTTTTACACTAAGCAATATCGCTAGCAATATCGCTAAAACGTCACTGGTTTTGTGACGTTATAGCGATATTGCTAGCGATATCGCTATGTGTGATACTTACCAGCGACCGGCTCCCCCGCTTTCCATCGCTGATCGCGCGAGAATGTCCGGCTCCATTTCTCGTCGTCTGCTTCCTGCTGGGCTTCCTGCTGTGACGACGAGCGACGCTGGATGCGGGCGGGAGGACGCAGGATCGCTGTGTGTGAAAGGTAAGTATCGTGCGCTGCGTCGCTGCTGCATCGCTGTGAGATCTTTCTGTATGAAAGCTCACTAGCGATCATTTAGCGATGCACCAGCGATCCTGACCGGGTCGGATCGCTGGTTGGATCGCTGGTGCATCGCTAAATGTAAAAGGGCCTTAACACTACATGAAGGTCAATGGACACAGGTGGCTGAATTGAAGGAATTGCTTCATCACCCATTTACAGTGACTAAAATGTTACACGCTGAGGATGTAACTCCTGGCATTTTTATAAAGGAGTGGAAGAACTTGCTATTTTGCCTGTCCCAAAGAGTAGATTTAATCGCAGATGGCATTGCTGCTTCAATGAAACGGAGAGAGACACTGCTATTAGAAAATATAATTCTGGCAGCTGTTTATGTGGACCCGAGTCATTGTATATTGCTGGACGATCAACAGCTTACTAAAGTAGAAGAAGCTCTAATTGAGGTAGCAGTTAGGATGAGTGGGCTACAGGACGGCCAAGAGCAAGAGAACTCGGGTCCTGCCAGTGCTGCTGCTACCATTTCTTCATCCTCATCAGATGAATAGTTTGATTTCAACAAGCATTTGGATGACATGGAGGAGGCAAAACATTGCCGCAGGGATAAAGATTCCACTCCCATAGAGACAGAATGACCATACTTCAGCAACATTTTTCACTTGGTCTCAAAGGAGTAGAAGAGTTCAATCGTTCATCAAAACGAGGCAATTCCTTTTTACCCTGAAATTGTTATAGATGTTGCCCATGTGGTTACTGCTTTGCCACCAACCCCAGTGTAGAGAGGTTGCTCTCTAGCCTTAAAATAATTAGGTCAGATTTGAGGTAATCTATGAAGGAGGATCTGATGGAGGCGCTACTATTTCTCAGAACAAATTCATAGACTGCACAAATGTTATTCAGTACATTTTTTGTTGAAAATTGTTTTTTTCCTACTTACTGCATATTGTATAATAAATTGTAAATATGCAAGTTTTTTTGTTCTAAAGTTCTATTCTAATAAATATATTTTATGTTCTATCTAAATGGCTTAATTATTGTATCATAATAATGACTAAAAGCCTGATGTTACCATTTTACTACAGTAAGTTTATCACTTAAACATGAGACATGTATCAGGTAGTCGGAGTCATGGAGTCAGAATCGGTGTCATGGAAATTGAGGAGTCTGAGTCAGAGGATTGCCTTACTGACTCCACATTACTGCTTCTTCCAAACACAGCGAGTGGAGTAGATCCCAGAAAGTTTTATTTTGGTCTCATCTGACCACATGACCTTGTCCCATGTCTCCTCTGGATCGTCCAGATGGTCAACTTCAAATGGGCCTGGACACATGCTGGCATGAGCAATGGGATCTTATATGCCCTGAAGGATTTTAATCCATGACTGCGTAATGTGTTACTAGTGTTCATGTTTGAGACTGCTCCCAGCTCTTTCAGGTCATTGACGAGCTCTTCCTATGTAATTTTGAGATGATTCCTGACCTTTCTCCAAATCATCCTTACTCCACAAGGCGAGATCTTACATGGACCCCCAGACCGAGAATGGTTGACACAATGACTCTTGAGGTCCCTTCCAACTCTTAACATTCTATGATCTTGTGTTTCTTCCATTTTCTAATAATTGAGCCAACAATTGCCTTCTCACCAAGCTGCTTGCCTATTGTCCTGTTGCCTATCCCAGCCTGGTGCAGGTCTACAGTTTTGTCCCAGGTGTCCTTAGACAGCTCTTTTGTCTTGGCCATATTGGAGAGGTTGGAATGTGACTGTGTGGACAGGTGTGTTTTAACAGGTAATGCGTTCAAACATGTGCAATTAATACAGGTAATGGATGCAGAGTAGGAGGGCTTCTTAAAGAGAAACTTGCAGGTTGGTAGGGGATCAAATGCTTATTTCATGCAATAAAATGCAATGTAATTATTTTAGGCAATATGCACACTTTGCTGATTTTGATGCACATCCGCAGTGTTTTTGGATGCGCGGAATTTCATCAAATCTGCAGTGTAGTGAACAGCCAATTTTAGTCAATGATAAATTAAGAATTGATGTGCACATGCTGCTGAAAAATCCTTGCAGATTTGCAGCGTTTTTTTTCCGCAGCATGTCAATTATTTTTGTGGATCCGCAGCAGAGTTTTCTAGTCTGGCACCTCTCTCTTTCTCTCTCTTTCTCTCTCTCTTTCTCTTCTTCGGAAGCACAAGAGAGAAATTTCACAGTTCGGATCCATTCCCAGTACCACCTAACAAATCTGCGCAACAAAAAACACATTAAAATCCACAAGAAAACCGCATCAATTTCGCATTAAATCCATAAGCGTTTTGCCCTGTGTTTTCTGCCAAGAGATGCGGATTCTCTGCAGAAAATTCTCAGGCTAATCTGCAACGTGTGCACATACCCTTAAAATCATTCACTGTGATTTTATGGTTTTCATTTTTAGATTCTGTCTCACAGTTGAAGTGTACCTACGATAAAAATTACAGATTTCTCCATTCATTGTAGGTAGGAAAACTTTAAAAATTGGCAGCGTATCAAATAGTCATTTTCCCCATTGCATATGGAGCTACATGGTCTCTCATTAAATTATTGTTACTAGGGGTGTTTGCATACTAGCTCTATTCATTGGTTCTCATCCATTCTTTTTTTTCTTTAGTAAGCTGCTATTTGAAATTTATACAGCCGGAGTCTAATTTCCATACATTAATAAAATTATATGTCTCTAAGTAAATATGTATATTGCTGCATTACTTTATGCATCCTTTTGTACAGGTCTGTGCACCTGATCTGATTTGTGCCCTCGATTAATGTTTTGGTTTATTATTTTTCTTAGTTACTGATTGTGACGCTCCAATATTCGTGTACATAATTCTTGTTGTTTCAATGTATATCTAAGGAAGGTCGATTAGAACAAAACAACAAAACTTTTATACACTATATTCCTTGAATACAATAAAATTCATCTTTTAGAGTGCCGGATTCCACTAATTTTTGTGTAATATGGGTTGGTACCCTTTCCGTGCACCTATTCATCAAAGGAGTACCGTTCTTCTCTTCTAATTTGAGCTACCATTTTCAAACTGTGAAGATGATGTAGAAAACATTACTTGGGAGGTTGAGTTCCTTACTTTTCTTTGACCCCCTTTTTTCAGAGCTCCAAAACTCTCGAAAGGTCTCTGCAGTTGATCTTTAAGTCAGCAGAGGAAATAAGCTGCTTCTGACCAAAGTGAGGGTGCCAATTCATGGGCCACACAGAAGGAACATGCATCCTGAGCCCAGTCATCAGGTAAAGGTTGATTGCAGGTAGAGTAAAGTGTGCCTTGTTTTCCTTTTCCTTTTTTACGGAGCTGACATCTGAAAAGGAAAACAAATGAGATTATCTGGAGACATGGTGTAAAGTAGTGTGAAGTGGAAGGTGCAGCTGACTTGGCTGCCGTTGAGGTGAGCACTGGAGAAGGCAGATGACGAAACGCACGTCGGGGTCGGGCGCATCCTAGGAATCCTGCACCACGGGCGCCAGGTATTGATTGGGCACTTCTTTTGAACATATATTGATATATGTCTAGCGCAATGCATTAAGATAGGCATTCAAGCGGCCATTGAGCCTATACTATATAAGCCTATAATGTATATGCACTATTCATGGTATTTCCTAAAGGGATTTTTTTGCATTTGCACTTTATATACCAGTACATAGTGTTATGTTCCAGTCCTCTTCTTACTATAGTGACACTTCACAAGTACACATGTACCTCAATTGTTGAGTTTGCTGACTTTTGCATTTGCACTTACTGAATCAGTATCTTTTGTGAATTGGTCTACTTTTACCTGGTCATTGTTTTAATATATCTTTTTGCACTCTGGTACTTTATTATTATAGCTATATTTGCAAATTTTACTTTGTTCAATTTTTGATTTATTGATTTTCTTTGGTTGCAATCATCCTTGCTATACTCATGTACAATATAGAGGTGCTACATTGATTCCTAGTTTTGCCCTCTCCTTTTGGTATTTGTGTTCCCACCATTTTTTGTATGTTATTAAATTTTGTGAATAAAATATTTATTTTATTTCAATCATTGGACACATGTTGTTCGTTTTTTTCGTAGTTGATTTATTTAAATCTCTGATCTGTCCTTTTCTTTTTTGACCTTGTCCATTTGTGCACTAATCTGATAGCCCTATTCTCCACTTCACAATATGTATACTTTAAATTGATATGCACATTTGCCCTGGATTTTTGTTGAATTTAAAGGTTGATTGCAGGCAGACCAAAGTATGCCTTGTTTTCCTTTTCCTTTTTTACGGAGCTGACATCTGAAAAGGAAAACAAATGAGATTATCTGGAGACACGGTGTAAAGTAGACCAGGCAACATCGACTTAAAAGGCGGGCAAGTGACGTCTCCCGCAGAGACGCTAGCAGTGAAGAAACATTTCTTGTGTCAAAGGAAAGGGCGCATGTGCCAGGTAGGAGTGCTTGGCTGCCGTAGAGTTGGGCACTGACGGGTGCAGCTGACTCGGCAGCCTTTGAGGTTAGCACTGGAAGGTGCAGCTGGCTTGGCTGCCATTGAGGTGAGCACTGGCGGGTGCAGCTGGCTCGGTTGCCGTTGAAGTGAGCACTGGTGGTGCAGCTGGATCGGCTGCCATTTAAGGAAGCACTGGCGGGTGCAGCCTTTCCACCTGGTAGATGCAGATGGTTTCTGTAAGCTGATGGCCGTCGCAGTCCCCCAGTACCAATTACCCAGTCGCCATTACTTTTCTAAGAAAGCTGTGCTTGTGCTATACCAGCATTTTGCAGACATCACCTGTTCCTTGACAAAATGTCTGCCAGGGTGCATTTCACCACAGACACTTGGACGAGTAAGCATGGCCAAGGGTGTTACATTTTGAGGACTGGGCACTGTGTGACTCTGGTGGCTGCTCCACAAGTTTTTGAATCCCCAAGGCTTGCAAGACAAACCTCTACATTTAACACTTCCTCCACTGCTTCTGCCTTCTCTATCTCCTCTATGGCCTTCAACTATGCCCTCAACCTCTGCCTTCATGAGACACGTGTTCTAACAGTGCAGAGCAACCCCCCCATCACCATACTGTGTAGCCAGGGCTTACCACAATCATGCAGTTTTAAAATTGATATGCCTTGGAGATTGCAGTCATACAGCTGTAGAGTTGTGGACAGCTCTCCAGGCTGAACTTGATCAATGACTGTCTCCGTTGAACCTGCATCCAGGGAAGGCTGTGTCTGATAATGGTGCGAACCTGGTGGTGGCCCTATGGCGAGGCAAGCTCACACACGTGCCTTGCATTGCTCACATCCTCAACCTGGTGGTAAAGCTTTTCCTAGCCACTGGATGAGCTGCTCCAGAAAGCACGTAAGCTGTGTGCTCATTTCCGCTGTTCGCACCACTTGGCTCATCGACTTGCATCAATACAGAGGTCTTTGTCCATGCCATTTAACAGGTTGATATGCCGACGTGGTGGAATTCCACTCTGCACATGTTGCAGCGACTGTGGCAGCAGCAATGAGCCCTGATGCAGTAGATCAGGTCGTATAGACTGGGACAACGCAGTATGGACGTGACGCATATCACGTTTACAGAGTAGGCACAGATTAAGGACCTCTGCACCCTTCTGCACAGTTTTGAAATGGCTAGTAAGATGGTTAGTGCTGATGATGCAATCATCAGCATCACTATTCCGGTCAACTATATGCTGGAGCAGACTTTGAATAGCCTGCGGGAAGAGATGGTGGTCCCAGAAGAAGAGGAGGAGGCTGCGGAAGGGATAACAGTTCAAGACTGTCGTCACAAAGGTGGCTGCCAAGGGAGGGTGGATTACTGCAATCGAGGGGGCTGGTGATAACAAACTGTTGACAAAGGTGCAAGATCTGAGACATTTCTGTTGTTCGTGGTTGACGGGAAGAGACGGCGAAAACGAGCCTCATTGTTATCCAGCCACCAACAAAGCATGGGTTTGGACCTCATGGTAGAGTCCGACATATGAGTGACTTCTTGCTGCATTATCTGCAGCATGATCCCCGTATAGTTATGATTTGGAATAATGCTGACTACTGGGTTACCACTTTATGAGATCCACATTATAAAACCAAATTTTGCCAGATGATTTCCACGCTAGAAAGGGACCCGCGAATGATGGAGTATCGAAACATTCTTTTATACAACCTTAAGAGAACTTTTCCCCAAGACAGCAACATAAAGATTTGGTGTCTGCCAATAATTTTTGGAAATGTGAACACTTCTGGTTGGGTGTCCATCTGCTGGATTGGGTATAGTGAAAGACCTGTCGGTCCCTATTATACTATTTCTACCGTGGTGAAATTGATGCCACTTTGGTGGTGTCTGCCAATAATTTTTGGAAATGTGAACACTAACGGTTTGATCTCCTTCATGCGCGTTACCTGTAGCAGTAGGCCTCCGAGACCGTCAGGCTTCCACTTCCTTGGATTCAACTACTCTTGTTACTATCCTTAAATTTTTCTGACAATGGTAGTCTACAAAACTGATATTTGTGCTACCTGAGAGTGGTTCAGCATGAAAGCAGGTAAAGGTGTTGCATGTGGTATCAGGGCTCCCAGCAAAGGGGGCCTACACCGATCCCACAACCACTTCGTCTTACTGTGACGTTTAATTGAAAGCTGTAAATACTGTCCCAGACCCCGATACCTCATGTCTGGCTGATTGCTGCAGTGCCATGCTACAATTAGTACTGTGGGTGAATTGAGGCCACTTTCCTGGTGTCTGCCCCTAATTTGGTGTGTTTTGGTACCATTTGGTGCCGTTATAAGGTGTTTTGCATGTGTTTGTTTTTGCCTCCCATTGAGGTGAATGGCATTCGGTTATGTTTGGTGAATATTCGATGAATTAATCGGTGAATATTGCAAATTCGGCTAACCTAATCCGAACTGAACATTGACATATTCGCTCTTCTCTAGTAGTGACAGTTAGTGCTAAACCTTAGTAGAGCTTGGCGAATGTCCCTCCTGTGTGTTGGCAGATCAGGAGAGAATACCAATATGTCATCCAGGTATACTACCACACACATATAGAGCAGGTCAAGGAAGATGTTGTTCACCAGTTCTTGAAATACGACTGTGGCATTACAGAGTCCAAACGGCATAACTTGATACTTGTAATGGCCATCTCGGGTGTTAAAGCCATCTTCCACTCATCACCCTGGCAAATTCGAACCAGGTTGTATGCCCCTCGTAGGTCAAGCTTCGTGAAGACTCTGGAACCCTTCAGGCAATCAAACAGCTCAGAGATGAGGGGTAGGGGGTACTTATTTTTTACCGTGATTTGGTGAAGGCCCCTGTAGTCAATGCAGGGTCGCAGAGAGCTGTTCTTCTTCACCAAGTAAAACCCAGCTCAGGCTGGAGATGAGGATTTCTGGATAAATTGCCCAGCTAGGTTCTCTTCTATATACTCAGACATAGCGCGAGTCTCGACCTGGGACAGGGGGTAGATTTGGTTTCGTGGAGGTGAGTACCCGGCAGAAGGTCAATTGAGCAGTCATATGGCCTATGAGGTGGCAAGGTCTCAGCCTCCTGTTTGTCGAAGACGTCCACATATGTCCAATATGCAATGGGCAGGTCAGGCAACTTAGCAGGAGAAATAGGAGACCGGACAAGAAGAAGGGGAGCAAGGCATATTTCTTTACATCCTGAGCCCCAATGGAGCATTTGTCCAGACTTCCAGTCCAGAACAGGTTCGTGTTTTTGCAGCCACAGGAGACCTAGAAGTAGAGGATAATAGAGACTAGACAGGACATGAAGAGTAATCGTTTGCTGTTGAGGTGCGCACTGGTGGGTGCAGCAGGCTCGGCTGCCATTGAAGGTGAGCACTGGCAGGTGCAGCTGGCTCAGCTGCCATTGAAGGAAGCACTGATGGGTGCAGTAGACTCAACTTCCGTTGAAGGAAGCACTGTCGGATGCAGCAGGCGGTGAGTACGCTGATGTCCTGATGTCTCTGCAGGGAGAGCGGGACTGCATGCAGAGATGTGGGCGCTACAGACTTATTTGCATCGACCATTTAGGAAAATCAGAAAAAATAGCATTTGCATAATAATTTGGACACAAACTTTCAGAAAACTCATCAACACAGTGCAGTCCCATCATAAGGTGACAATAGGAGCCAGTGTGCAATCCATTTAGAGCATTTAGATGGCTAGCAGCCACGGACAGAACTCGACTCCTTCCACCGCTGTTAGAAAGATGCCGACCCATATAGACAATATCTGCCAAGTGTGGAAAGAGTTCAGTTCTTGAGTCCTCTCCACACTCTGAGTATACAGAGCGGCTGTGACAACTCCTGGAGTGGACCCTCTGGGTCATGGCAAAGTACAGGAGCCGAGGGTGTGCTAGGGAGCACGGCAGAGCAGAGTGCAGGAACAGAGCATGTGCTAGGAAGCACGTCAAGGCAGAGTACAGGAATGGAGCGTGTGCTAGGTGGCACGGCAAGGCAGAGTGCAGGAATGGAGCATGTGCCAGGAGGCATGACAGAGCGCAAGGCAGAGGACCTGAGTACAGCACACAGCCAAGCAAGGACCAAACAGACCAAGCCACGAAGCACAATAATAATAATCAGGCACCTCCCATAGGAAGAGGTAGCCTGATATAGGGCATGAGCGCTGGGACTTCCGGATCAGGTCCTTCAGGACCATAGAGATGACGTGGCTGCATTCAGAGCCGAGAAGAGCGCGCATGCGCACTAGCAACATTGTGCAGCCATGGGACTAGGTGCGAGAGGTGCACGTGCACACCTGACGGGATCCCCAGAGCAGCTGCGGCATTGGAAGTGGTGACGTCGGTTGCGAGTTCCCGGCCCCAGGTGAGAGCGGCGTGACAGTAGCCAATGTAACTGCGCCTCCGACCCTGCCTAACACCAAGTCTACATTACGGCCGGCTGTCAGTCAGGGTCGGGGGAACAGTTACATTGGCCGCTCTGAATACTCAGAGAGTGACTGGAACGGCGCTTCCCCCATGACTGAATATTGAATGCTGGTGGGGGAATAAAGATCATTTTCGCCCCATTTCATTCGGCTGCGTGCATGCGCCGGGTAGGATCATAACGCTGTTAAAGTGAATGTCAAGTAGTCAACACCATGATTTTTAGGTTCAATGTTCTGTGATTGCTTTCAGATTTCATCAAAATGAATCTGTTGAGATTAGGAGCCTCCAGACTGCCCTGTAAATCTTTTGTTCTGAGTCGTAAAGTAAGCTGCTGCACGAAACCTAAAGCTGGCCATACTCGATGGTCACTTGGAGGGACAATTGATGTGTTTTTCGACTTTCAAATATGCTCCACTGAGCTTTCATTGTGGAGAGTTAAGAAAACCGCTAACTGGTAGTGACTTATCTCGTGGCAAACAAAAGGGTCTAGTGTTTTAATTCAAGCTGCTTATCTGTTACGTAAGGAAAGAGGTGGGGAGGGAAGATTGTTTGTTTGATCCCACCAATATTATGTATGATCAGGGCCTTAACATAGTGATCTTTCTTCCTTCGAAGATTTTAATAAATTTGTTTACTTGTTTTATGGAGTTTATCAGGAGAGATAACTATTGATTAAACAAGCATCTCGCACACAATCATCCCATGTATATATTCAGATTTAATTTTATAAAGACATGCACTAATTACAGTTTACTTTCTTATTCTTCAGATCGCTCCTCAGGGTTGTGGACTATTTCCATCGGTCTAGTCCTGTTTCTCTCACACAATTATTCCAATAGATGGGATATCGTAGAACAGTTTTGCTCTTGATTCAGCTCATGTAAAATGCATCTACTTGGGAGAAAGTAGCACTTTCTACGGAGATAAAGATTTTGATTTAGAAACACAATCTTCCAAAATCAAACCATTAATCCGAGATGAACATCTGACCAGTTGTGGGATTTGGACCAGCTACAGAATAAAAGCATTGTGACCGAGCTGTTGCCTCTTGGCATTCATAATAAATGATGATGATTCTTTTGGCGAACATTGCATTTGATTGCCAATAGCCTGTGTTGTGTTTAGCTTTAGTAAGCCTATTCATTGTTTTGAGACTTTTTAACGGTTGCATTAATACTTTGTGTTTTGCCAAGTGCATTAGAAAGTAAGGCCAAGAGGGATGAATTGCTGAATCTTTCCGTAGTATAACATTAACTCCACTTTCTGTATTGTTAGGTAACCCTGTGTTTCCAGTCATTTTAAGAGAATATCTTTGGAGCCAAGCAATAGTGGGCAATCTATGAATCTCCAGCTTTTATTGAATTGATTTTGTTTCATTTGTTTCATTTGTTTCTTTTGTTCACGATAACTCAATAAGTTAACAGTTAACCGCAGTCCTCTGGAAAATTGAAAACAGCACATTTTTATATTAATAAGTTATCATCACATAATGTTATGTAAAAGCAATTATTGATTATGAATTGGGTATTTTTCCTTTCTGGTTTTTGGGAATATGTCTGGTCTACGTGGATAAGCTTTAACAATGCTGTTTAATAGGTTAAATAATAAAGATTATTTTTGTGCCAAAATGAAAATAAGATTCCTGTAGATGTATTATCATTTTGCGGGCTAAAATGTGGTATGCCAGCAAATTGTGTAAACAATGCATACTGTAAATTATACCCAGATCAGCCAATTGGTTGTGGAAATTACATAATTGGTAAAATAGAGATCACCTGTGAGTAGAGTGGAGCGAAAAGATTTGTAGAACCCTTCTCCCTGGTGATTGTTTCCCTATACCCTGATGGCACCACAGATAGAGAAGGATCAACACCCATGAAGAAGAAAGTTACCTAATATAAAGTTCAGACCTCTCCATATGCCTCACTGTGGTTTTCAATACTGAAGGGAAGCCTACAGTCCCTCGGGACTGCCAAGATGAAGTTGTGATGGTGTGATATGGTGTGTGGGGTGTCATTCTGTCTATGTTATTATTATTATTATTTATTGTTATAGCGCCATTTATTCCATGGCGCTTCACAGGTAAGGAGGGGTATACATAAAAACAAGTACAATAATCTTAAACAATACAAATCATAACTGGTACAGGAGGAGAGAGGACCCTGCCCGCGAGGGCTCACAATCTACAAGGGATGGGTGATAATACAGTAGGCGAGGGTAGAGCTGGTCGTGCAGCGGTTTGGTCGATCAGTGGTTACTGCAGGTTGTAGGCTTGTCGGAAGAGGTGGGTCTTCAGGCTCTTTTTGAAGGTTTCGATGGTAGGTGAGAGTCTGATATGTTGTGGTAGAGAGTTCCAGAGTAGGGGTGATGCGCGAGAGAAATCTTGTATGCGATTGTGGGAAGAGGAGATAAGAGGGGAGTAGAGAAGGAGATCTTGTGAGGATCGGAGGTTGCGTGCAGGAAAGTACCGGGAGATGAGGTCACAGATGTATGGAGGAGACAGGTTGTGGATGGCTTTGTATGTCATGGTTAGGGTTTTGTAATGGAGTCTCTGGGCAATTGGGAGCCAGTGAAGGGATTAACAGAGGGGAGATGCTGGGGAATAGCGGGGGGACAGGTGGATTAGTCGGGCAGCAGAGTTTAGAATAGATTGGAGGGGTGCGAGAGTGTTTGAGGGGCGGCCACAGAGCAGGAGGTTGCAGTAGTCAAGGCGAGAGATGATGAGGGCATGGACTAGGGTTTTTGCAGATTCTTGGGTGAGGAATGAACGGATTCGTGAAATATTTTTGAGTTGAAGTCGGCAGAAAGTGGAAAGGGCTTGGATATGTGGTTTGAAGGAGAGATTAGCATCAAGGATTACTCTGAGGCAGCGAGCTTGTGGGACTGGGGAGAGTGGGCAGTCATTTACTGTAATTGATAGGTTTGTAGGGGGGGGTCACGTGAGATGGGGGAAAGATGATGAATTCTGTTTTGTCCATGTTGAGTTTCAGAAATCTAGCGGAGAAGAAGGATGAAATAGTGGACAGACATTTAGGGATTCTGGTTAGTAGGGAGGTGATATCTGGTCCAGAGATGTAGATCTGTGTGTCATCAGCGTAGAGATGATACTGAAAGCCATGAGATTCTATGAGCTGTCCCAGGCCAAAGGTGTAAATAGAGAACAGCAGGGGCCCAAGGACTGAACCTTGTGGGACTCCGACAGATAGGCGGCGAGGTGAGGAGGTGGTGTGTGAGTGGGAGACGCTGAATGTCCGGTCTGTTAGGTATGATGAGATCCAGGATAGGGCCAAGTCTGTGATGCCAAGGGATGATAGGGTCTGTAATAATAGGGAATGGTCCACTGTGTCAAAGGCAGCCGACAGGTCCAGGAGGAGGAGGATAGAGTAGTGTCGCTTGCTCTTGGCAGTTAAGAGGTCATTGGTGACCTTAGTAAGGGCAGTTTCAGTGGAGTGGTGTTACCGGAAGCCAGATTGTAAGTGGTCGAAGAGGGAGCAAGAAGAGATGGGAGGACAGTTCAAGGTAGACGTGTTGTTCCAGTAGCTTGGAGGCGTAGGGGAGAAGTGATATAGGGCGATAGCTAGATACAGAGGATGGGTCAAGAGAGGGCTTTTTGAGGATAGGTGTGATGGAGGCATGTTTAAAGCTTGAGGGGAAAACACCAGTTGTTAGTGATAGGTTGAAGAGATGGGTTAGGGTTGGGATGAAGACTGTGGTGAGGTTTGGTATGAAGTGGGATGGGATCGGGTCGAGTGCACAGGTGGTGAGATGTGATCTTGAGAGTAGAGTAGAGAGTCGATCTTCTGTAATGGTGGAGAAGTTGGTTTTGAAGGTGGAGGGCTGGGAAGTCGGGAGGAAGGGTTCTGGGGGTTGTTGACCAAAACTTTCTCTGATGTTATCAATCTTCTGCTTGAAAAATGAGGCAAAGTCTTCAGCTGAGATGAGTGGGGAGGGAGAAGGTGCTGGGGGGCGGAGGAGAGAATTGAAGGTGTTGAATAACTGTTTAGGGTTGTGAGACAGGGAGGATATGAGAGATGAGAAGTAGGTTTGTTTAGCTGTGGCGAGTGTGGTCTTGAAAGTAGTGAGGGACTGTTTGAATGCGATGAAGTGCTCGTTGGAGTGGGATCTTATCCATCTGCACTCAGCAGCCCTGGAAGCTCGCCTCAGCTCTTTGGTCAGGCTGGTGTGCCAGGGCTGTCTGTTGATTTTGCGAGCTTTGGTATGTGTAAGTGGGGCAGCGGATTCCAAAGCTACAGCTATTGTGGTGTTATATAGAGCGGCAGCGTCATCCGCATTGTATAAGGAACTTATATCTGTGAGAGGGAGAAGGGATTCAGAGAATGAGTGTAGGTCAAGGTGTTTAAGATTTCTGTGAGGGTGTGAGAGTTTGTGGGGTGGGGATTGTAGGCATGGAGTGAAGAGGGAAGAGAATGTGAGAAGGTTGTGGTCAGAGAGAGGAAGAGGTGAGTTAGAGAGGTTAGATAGGGAGCAGAGGCAGGTGAAGATGAGGTCCAGTGTGTGGCCATCTTTGTGGGTGGCTGTAGAAGACCATTGAGTGAGGCCGAAGGAGGAAGTGAGAGATAGGAGTTTAGTGGCAGCTGAGGGGGAAGTGTCAATGGGGATGTTGAAGTCGCCCATGATGATAGTAGGGATGTCGGCGGAAAGGAAATGAAGTAACCAGGTGGTGAAGTGGTCAAAGAAGGTGGTGGCTGGCCCTGGGGGCGGTAGATGACAGCCAGTTGGAGGTTGGAGGGGGAGTAGATGCGCACAGAGTGCACCTCAAAGGAAGGGAGGGTAACAGAGGGTGGCAGTGGGATTGGGGTGAAGGAGCAGGTATCTGACAGGAGAAAACCAACTCCTCCGCCATGTTTGCTGCTGGGGCGGGGGGTGTGAGAAAGGTGGAAGCCACCATATGAAATGCAGCAGGAGAGGCTGTGTCAGAAGGGGTGAGCCAGGTTTCGGTGATGGCGAGGAAGGAAAGTTTGGTAGTAACAAAAAGATCATGGATGTAGGAAAGCTTGTTGCAGACAGAGCGAGCGTTCCACAGAGCTCCTGTTAGTGGGACTGGGGAAGCGGGGGCTGGGTGAATGGGTATAAGGTTGGAGAGGTTACGGAAGGTTGTGATAGAGCGTGGATGGGAGGTAGAAATGACTGTGGGAATGTGGTGAGGAGGACCAGGATTTGGGGAGATATCACCAGCAGTGAGAAGGAGCAGAGAAAGTGTTAGCAGGTGGGAGCAGGAGAGGGAATGAGGGGGCTGTCTGTGTTTGGAGACAGAGGATTGTATGTTAAGGAACAGTTTTGAGGCGGAGATGAGGTGGATGGGGAGGATTGAAGAAGAGATGAACAGTTCCTTACTAAGAGTAGGGATTAGGGGAATTAGCAGAAAGTGAAGGATTATAGGGGTGAAAACAAACAGAAACATTGTTTACAGTGACTGTGTACAGTTACCTTCAGTTCCCTTCTGGTTCAATTCTGGTTTTAATTCTTAAATTAATCTTCACACTTCTAGAACACACTTATAGAAATTACACTGCAGACTGAAGTCTTTATGCAGACTTGTGCTCTGCAATATATGTACAACTAAGTGCAGTCAGGTGTGAAGCAGAGAGGAGTGGTCTCTACTCTTCTTGGTCAGACAATTAAGAGTGGACCAGATGCATATGATCAAGCCAGAGCAAACAAGGTCATAAATAACACTGGGGTAAGCTGGGGTTAGCTGAAAGGCATACCATGTGAATGCTAGGTGCAGAGGCAAGTCTATGTGCAAAGCTGGGTGATGCACTGTGTGCCCTTCATAGACAGACAGCAGGAGAGCTGGGTGGATGGACATACTTATATGACTATGTTCATATTTGTACTGATTTTAGGAGTGTTGTTTTGTTTCTCTGTATCATTCTGTGTATTCCTCATCCTGTGTACAGTCTTAATTACCTTACAAAAGGTACAATAATTAAATTAGCTCAGTTACCATCTGCAGCCTGAATGTGTCCATATGTCTTGATGAACCCCAGCTGACATTTCCTGACTGTCCATTCATGCTCTCCAAATGCCGCAAAGCACCCCCTGTAGTGACTTGATCTCTGAGGCACCATTTCCTGGTCTAGGTGGCCTGAAAACCATCCATCCTGTCTGCTTAACACTGGATATAAGGTGGGGGTCTGAGGAGGACAGATGGACAAGTAAACCTCCCTTCATACATAGCGAGATCGCTAGCGATATCGCTAAAGCGTCACTGATTATGTGACGCAACAGCGATATCGCTAGCTATCTCGCAACTTGTGACACTTACCTCCAACCGGCCCCCCCGCTGGCTATCGTTGATCGCGCAAGATCGTCCTGGTCCATTTCTCGTCGTCGGCTTCCTGCTGGTGCCGACGAACGACTCCGTGGACGCGGGAGGAAGTCTTCAGCAGAGCTGCTGTCTGACAGGTAAGTAACGACCGCTGACCGCTGCTGCATCGCTGGTGAGATCTGCCTGTTTGGCAGCTCACTAGCGACCATTTAGCGATGCACCAGCGATCCTAACAGGGTGGTATCGTTGTCGGGATTGCTGGTGCATCGCTAAATGTAATGGGACCTTAAGGCTATGTGCCCACGTTGCGTTTAAATCCGGACACTGAAAACCGGACTCCTTCCCAGAAATCGCGCGTTTTTTTCCACGCGATTTTACCGCAACTATGTTCGCGATTTTGCCACAATTTTCACGTGCGATATTCAAGCACTTTCCAAGCGATTTGAAGCATCGCTTGGAAAGTGATTGACAGGTTGGTCACACTCGTCAAACATAGTGTTTGACAAGTGTGACCAGGTTTTTACTATTGAGGCTGCCTATGCGACATCAATAGTAAAAGAAAGAATGTAAAAAATAATAAAAAAATAAAAAATCGGGGTATATTTACCTTCCGACGTCCCGTGCAGTCTCAGCGACGCTCCCAGCGATGCCTTGCGAGACCTGTGATGATGTTGGTCTCGCGTTGCTATAGCGATCTCACGAGACCGCTAGAGTCACGCGAGACTACGTCATCACAGGACCTTGCCGCAAGGCATTACTGGGAACGCTGTGGCCTGGGAAGGCAGCGCGGGACGTCAGAAGGTAAATTTACCCCGATTTTTTTATTTTTTATTCTTTTTTTTACAGGGGTATGGTACCCAGGGCCTGGAGGACAGTCTCCTCTCCTCCACACCGTGGGTACCAACCGCACATGAGATGCTTAACTTCGCGCATGGTGGGCATAGCCACATGCGGGAAGTAAGTGATTCTCATGCATTCCTATGGGTGCAGAATCGCGGCAATTCTTTGCGATTCCGCACAAAAGAATGAGCATGCTGCGATTTTTTTCCACGATGCGATTCCGCCGTGGAAAAAAAGCGCAGCATGTGCGGAATGCCATAGGAATGCATGGGGTGCATTCTGTACCAGATTTTTAAACGTTTTCGCAGCGTTTTCGAGCTGAAAATTGCGGCAAAAATGCTTAAAAATCGCATCGTGGGCACACAACCTCAGATAGATCTTTTGTTGTGGGATGCAGATGCTAGGGTCAGCAACCCAGAGAGATTTGCAGAAACGCAGATTACCCAGGAAGATACTGCTGGAGTAGCCCTTTACGGAGTAGTATCTGAAGCCGCAATGACATATCGATCTCTAAGCGGAGGATTTGACTCTTCTCTCAAGGGGCATTCATCCCATTACCGATCTGTATTATCCTCTTTGTGGTGGATTGTTTCATGGACCTTTCGTTTTGCATGTAATAAAGGTTCTTGGGACTGTTCACTCATCTCTTGCTCTGTTGATTGTGTGATACCTGAGTAGGACCCTGTGACAGAAGTCTACATTTTTTGCTATTTTCTTACCTGGGAGCAGTTTTATCAAGTGGCTCTATGCAGCTGCATTCTCCTGAGGAGCCTGCTGGAATTATGAACAGGGCATTTGCACAATTGGGGGCAAGTCATTGTTGTCTCCACTAGATCACTACTATGGTAACATATTAAGTACCATCTTCATGTACTGACCGTGGAATCCTCTTCACTATATGCCCATTTGGCATGGTTATGTATTTTTTCTTGAATTCCAGATCCTATTTCCCAGGACTCATTTTTTATGGGCTATACATAATTTGATACTAATGCAAGTGCTATGGACAATGGTTTAGTTTTAATTGTCTTTAAACTGTTCTTTGATATTTAATAAAATTGTTATACTATACATAGGTGGGCTTATTGCTTTCTTAAGCTCTTTCCTTTTTTGTGCATTATATATTGCTTTTTGCTATAGCACCCTTTTGGTATTTTGGCTCTGCATCTCTCACTTTATTTCAGATTGTGCAGAAACTGATAACAAAGATGCAATGACCTTCAACCTCAAGATGTGACCCTGCAGAGGAGCCCATTTCTATGGCCAGCATGGTAATTTCCTTGATCTTAGGGGGTGTAAGACACAATTTTGTATGAATAGCTTTTGTAATTATAGTCTAACTTCCATGTCTTATAGACCTTTTTGCCTAATCTTTTCATGGAATATACACCGATAAAGATGTTTTTAATAATTTTGGAATAAACATTGATTTTATCAACTCACATATGCTGGTTGCCTTACTGTCTTAGAATCTTTTGCATACCCTATTAGGAAAGCTTTGACGAAGTATAAATGAAAACGTATTCACTAAAAAAGGACATCAAATCCGAAAAAACATCACAGTAAGAACGAGGTCATACTGAACACCAGTTGTTCACATTACCAATGTAATGAAAGAGCTGCAGCTCTCACTTTCTTCAGATATAGGCAATTTATCTGAAGGTGGGGAGAGTAAAGCCAATGTTGATTGGACTCAGGGATCATGTGACATAACAGTGTCATGGGATCCCCCCGGGAGAGCCAGTACCGACACCACTAGAATGGCGCCTGCACCAGAGTGGAGTGTAAGCGTTATTATTATTTCCCTTACGTCCCTCCGGACAGCACCATGGAGGACGTCCTTCCTTGCCCTATAGTGGGACAGGATCAGAGAGAGGTTAAAAGGCCCCTCCCACCTACACCCTCTAGTGTTTTTCCTGTCCCGGCAGGGGACGGTTGTACGAGAGGTTGCTTTTAGAGCGAAGATAGCCTGTGGACGTTTATGGCTTTCCATTCCCCTGGCAGGCGGTCTGTGGCTGATTCCTCTCTGGGAGAGGTCCCTCAGCCGTCATTCGCTGTACCAGACGGGATTGGGGGTCTCAGCCCTCTCTTACTCCCTGTCAAGTGGACCGTGGCTGACACCTTTTGGAGAAGTTCCTCAGCCAGCCTGCATGATGGGCTCAGGGGGATCGTGCGGCGCGTCCAAGCCTTCACCCTGTCAAGGGGCCCAGGGCCGACACTCCCCAGTGGGGAGTCCCTCTGCCCCAGAGACCAGTCGAGCGGACGTGCTCCTGGGTTGAGCCGCTCCACCCGGTGGGAGGCTCTCGGCTCGGACGCCGGCCGGCAAAACATTGCTAATTCCGGAAAACATGCGGTGGAGAAGGCCATCGCGCCTCCGGCAACATCAGCATAAGGTTGGCGTGCGTTCCACGGCAGAACGCGGAAGTGCAGAACAAGACAGGCAACAGCCTAGTTTCTTGGATCTCGTGGGGCACAGGAAAGGAAATCACTGGCAGTAATACAACATTCCTGACCGAACGTCACTTCCCTCCATGGTAGGCTCGGCATTACCAGCTCCCCCTGTCTTTCTAGCAGGTGTGGAGCAAGCACAGGTGAGTGCACGCTGGAATGTTGTGTTCAGGGCCTGGCCTCTGGGTTGATACTAGCCTCATGCCTTGGTGCCAAAGCTTGGCCTAGAGCCTCATGTGCTGAGATGTGCTTCACATATAAGCAGCTAGGCGTTGGACCTCTAGGCTATAGTAAGGCCATTTGTCCAAGCTACATCTCATAATGGGACCTCAGTTAGTTGCAGACCAGGTCTGCACAGAGCCTTATGGCTGGACACATGGTGGAATGCAGCACATGGTCTCCAGGGAGACTGCTCTCCACCTGAGTCTCATTAATTAGCTCCTTCAGGTGGAGCTGGTCTGACAATTGAGATATACTATTCAGAGCGGAGGTTTATCCGGATCTCTGATTGCTCTCTTGGAGGTAGCTGGGGACCTGGCCTCTTGTTTGGCACCTTCAAGCAGGGCCGTAGTCTGTGCATCATATTACATCATAGGGGCATCGTTTTGTCTCTGTGCATCATATCGCCGCTGAACATCGTATCACTGATCATCATATTGCCGTGCACGATATATGGCCGCTGCGCACGATATATGGCCGCTGCGCACGATATATGGCCGCTGCTATGGCCGCTGCGCACGATATATTGCCGCCGTGCGCCATACTGCCGCTGTGCATCATATGGCATCATTGTGCATCATATGGCATCATTGTGCATCATATGGCATCATTGTGCATCATATGGCATCATTGTGCTTCATATTGCATCATTGTGCTTCAAATTGCATCACTGTGCTTCATATTGCATCATATTGCATCATATTGCATCATTGTGCATCATTGTGCATCATTGTGCATCATATTGCATCATTGTGCCTCATATTGCATCATTGTGCTTCATATTGCATCATTGTGCTTCATATTGCATCATATTGCATCATTGTGCCTCATATTGCATCATTGTGCTTCATATTGCATCATTATGCTTCATATCGCATGATATCACATCATTGTGCTTCATATCGCATCATTGTGCTTCATATTGCATCATATTGCATCATTGTGCCTCATATTGCATCATTGTGCCTCATATTGCATCATTGCGCTTCATGTCGCATCATTGTGCTTCAGGTTGCATCATTGTGCTTCATGGTACCTCTGTGCATCATATGGCGTCATAGTACTTTGGTACATCATACGTCATCATATGGCTTCATAGTGCCTTTGTACATCATGTGGCTTCATAGTTCCCTTGTGCATCAGACTGCATCATGCGGCTGCATAGTGCCTCTGTTCACCATGCGGCATCATGGGGCCTCTATGCAGCGTATTCCACTATGTGGCTTCATGTTGCCTTTGTGCTGCATCATAGAGCTCTATTGTGTCCGTGCGTCATACTGCATCATATAGCTTCATAGTCCCTTGGTGCATCATATTGCATCATAAGCCTTCATAGTGGCTCTATGCATCATATTGCTTCATAGCGCCCCATAGTGTCTTGGCACATCATATTGCGTCATGGCGCTTCTGTACAGCATAAGTCTTCTGTGCATCATATGGTGTCATAAGGCTTTGGTACCCCTGCGCCTCAGGGGGTCATTTATGGGTCCTAATACCTCTGTGCTTCATAGTACCTCGGGCGCTATGGCTTTGTGCCTCTGGCTTAGACCTTCTGACTTTTTTGGCATTTTTGTGGGCCACACCTTGTATGGTCGGCCTACCACTTCACATTTTGTCTCAGGCCCCAACTCTGGTCTTTGTGTTTCGGGCCCAGACCCAGTTTCTGTTGCTTCATTCTTGGCAACTGGACTTAGCCAGACGAACAGTTATGCTTGAATTGGCCTAGTAACTTAGCATTTCTTCTATTTGGAACAGAACTCTCAAGTGAGTTACTGTCTTGAGGGCTAAAGGCAGGTCCCTCTCATAGTTAGCTTTTAAAGGGAGACATACGTCTCTGGGGTTCATCCTTTAAGCGGACATATTCTGGGTGCAGAAAATCCCATAAGGTGGGAGAAAACAATTCTTCCCGACTCCACATAGAGCAGTCGGACTAGTTTCCTTGATAGACACCCGGTAGACAGATTCTTGTCCCATGAATCCGTTGTATTATGTTTAGCAGGGGTGGCATCACTACTTTTGTACCTGATGGCGATTCAGCAGCTCTGCGTCAGGGGGCAGAGGATCCCATACTCGCTGCTCTTACGGGAGTCAGGGCTCCTAAGTTAAAGAAGCTGTATCCATGACTCTTGCAGTCGAGAACCCATAGTCCATCTGCCTCGCAGTAGTCAATCCCCTCTGCAATGGGAGGAAACCTACCTCCCTCTAGTTAGTGTGGTTCCTCCCACCATAGCAGTCAGGGGTATAAATATCTCTAAGAAGATTGCCTTTTAGGATATAACATATAAATAAGTTGACACATTTACAGTGGGTTAATGACTTGTATAGAAGCACACACACACTTACTCTCCTCAGTTCCAAAGTCCAGACTCCCTGTGTCTAACATCAGTAAAACAGGGGTGAGGATCCACATTTCCCTTTCAATGCTTCTAATGAAAAGCCAATGTTGGTAGTGGCAGGAGAGGTTACCTGCCAGATGGAGTATTTCCTTAGTCTTAAATAGTATCGAACCCTTTCTTGAGGTTTAGACACGTAAAGGATTCAGAATACACATGATCTCCTGGATGAGTAAGGTACATACGTCTCAATGCTCCGCTATTTTCCATGTACTGTTATTGCTCTGATCTTCCAGCGGAGCAGGGTCTCTGGCTTGCAGGTTTCCTTGTAGTATGGTAAGGTGGTCTCCAGCCAAGGTTTAAGCCGAGCCCAGGAGGACCGACGAAGGAACTATCCTGTGTTATAGCACATACAGCAAATTAATGGTCTGTACAGTCCTCTTTGTATTATGGCTGTGGTTATCACCATACCTTTTGCTTGGCAATAAGGTTTTAAACCTATTCGGTGACTGCGGTGTTCATAAGTATCTATCACAATAACTGTAATTCACTGCAGTTCATTAGTGGTATTGGGGTGCAACAGGTTGTTCCACTGCAAATCTTGTTTGCCACATTCATACTGAAATTGACCATTATAGACATACAGTGGGGAAAAAAAGTATTTAGTCAGTCAGCAATAGTGCAAGTTCCACCACTTAAAAAGATGAGAGGCGTCTGTAATTTACATCATAGGTAGACCTCAACTATGGGAGACAAACTGAGAAAAAAAAATCCAGAAAATCACATTGTCTGTTTTTTTTTCATTTTATTTGCATATTATGGTGGAAAATAAGTATTTGGTCAGAAACAAGCAATCAAGATTTCTGGCTCTCACAGACCTGTAACTTCTTCTTTAAGAGTCTCCTCTTTCCTCCACTCATTACCTGTAGTAATGACACCTGTTTAAACTTGTTATCAGTATAAAAAGACACCTGTGCACACCCTCAAGCAGTCTGACTCCAAACTCCACTATGGTGAAGACCAAAGAGCTGTCAAAGGACACCAGAAACAAAATTGTAGCCCTGCACCAGGCTGGGAAGACTGAATCTGCAATAGCCAACCAGCTTGGAGTGAAGAAATCAACTGTGGGAGCAATAATTAGAAAATGGAAGACATACAAGACCACTGATAATCTCCCTCGATCTGGTGCTCCACGCAAAATCCCACCCCGTGGGGTCAGAATGATCACAAGAACGGTGAGCAAAAATCCCAGAACCATGCGGGGGGACCTAGTGAATGAACTGCAGAGAGCTGGGACCAATGTAACAAGGCCTACCATAAGTAACACACTACGCCACCATGGACTCAGATCCTGCAGTGCCAGACGTGTCCCACTGCTTAAGCCTGTACATGTCCGGGCCCGTCTGAAGTTTGCTAGAGAGCATTTGGATGATCCAGAGGAGTTTTGGGAGAATGTCCTATGGTCTGATGAAACCAAACTGGAACTGTTTGGTAGAAACACAACTTGTCGTGTTTGGAGGAAAAAGAATACTGAGTTGCATCCATCAAACACCATACCTACTGTAAAGCATGGTGGTGGAAACATCATGCTTTGGGGCTGTTTCTCTGCAAAGGGGCCAGGACGACTGATCCGGGTACATGAAAGAATGAATGGGGCCATGTATCGTGAGATTTTGAGTGCAAACCTCCTTCCATCAGCAAGGGCATTGAAGATGAAACGTGGCTGGGTCTTTCAACATGACAATGATCCAAAGCACACCGCCAGGGCAACGAAGGAGTGGCTTCGTAAGAAGCATTTCAAGGTCCTGGAGTGGCCTAGCCAGTCTCCAGATCTCAACCCTATAGAAAACCTTTGGAGGGAGTTGAAAGTCCGTGTTGCCAAGCGAAAAGCCAAAAACATCACTGCTCTAGAGGAGATCTGCATGGAGGAATGGGCCAACATACCAAAAACAGTGTGTGGCAACCTTGTGAAGACTTACAGAAAACGTTTGACCTCTGTCATTGCCAACAAAGGATATATCACAAAGTATTGAGATGAAATTTTGTTTCTGACCAAATACTTATTTTCCACCATAATATGCAAATAAAATAAAAAAAAAACAGACAATGTGATTTTCTGGATTTTTTTTTTCTCAGTTTGTCTCCCATAGTTGAGGTCTACCTATGATGTAAATTACAGACGCCTCTCATCTTTTTAAGTGGTGGAACTTGCACTATTGCTGACTGACTAAATACTTTTTTCCCCACTGTATATCAGACACTCACTACGGTGATCACCTTTGTAGATCCCTTTCGATATCTATATTCTCATCTTATAGATAATTTCTAGATCTAGCCTGGTTCTTACCTAGAACTTTGATCCGGGGGCTTCTGTACCCACCCTGAGACCTTTGCTTTGGTATACTCCATGGTGCTGTCCGGAGGGACGTAAGGGAAAAAGGGAATTAGACCTACCGGTAATTCTGTTTCCTGTAGTCCCTCAGGACAGCACCCTTAGTTCCCTCCCTTATGTTTGTCTTTAGGCCTGCATGGGATCGATCAGCATATTGTTCATCCATCAGGTCATCGTGGCTCGAGATTGGGATGGAGCCGCTAAAGGGTCTTACATACGCGTTTGTAAGGGTGTGTTTATACCATTTCCATCCATCCTCGGTGGTACTTTGAAAAAACACTGGAGGGTGGAGGTGGGAGGGGCCTTTTAACCTCTCTCTGATCCTGTCCCACTATAGGGCAAGGAAGGACATCCTCCATGGTGCTGTCCTGAGGGACTACAGGAAACAGAATTACCGGTAGGTCTAATTCCATTTTTTACAAGGTGGCAAAATATGGATTGCTAAGGGGTTGACCGAGTAGTTGACAACCCCGTTAAAATGAGAAGCTTGTGTCTAGGCTGTGAATAGTGTGTGTACACCATGTACAATATGTGTGTGATTGGTACTCACCAATGGCATATGTGGCGTTGTCCAGTGTTTGAGTGCAGCATCTTGATGTTGAGTCGCTTTTCGGCCTTTTGGCTAAGATCAAGTGTAGTATCTGTTGAAAAGGCGACTTGCAGGAGGCCGCCCTAGTAGATTGATACAATGCACTCTGTGTTTGGTGCGTTTGTTAGTATGCCCAGTGGCTCATATAGTCAACTGGTGGAAAGCATAGCCCCTCAGGATCGATGCTATTGAGCCGGGTAAGTTTGAAAATCCAAGGTACGTAGTGCACTGGGACTGTTGACCCTGGGGTGCTTTAACTCACTGGGCCTTGGAAACCCACGAGTTCTAGCACATTTTGCACTGCACTTCAACTTTTCTTACTTTTTAAGCACATACCCTTAGTACGGGCTTCCTGGCAAGGGGAGGGTAATTTTTACATTTTTGGTGGAAGATCTGGCTAGCATTACGCTGTGGAAACCTTCTCTCAACTTATTTCATTTTTCACTGTTTGTGTGTTCACTTTTTCACGCGAGTCTGGCACTTCGATTTGTTGGATGCGGTTCCCTTATGGGTTCCCTTCTAATAGGTCATGGTGAGCAATGTGTGGCCATTAGGTTCCACTCGTCACTGATCCTCCTCTTTTGGTAGGGGAGTCGACAGTTAAAGGTTCCCAACTCTCGCTTAGGTGGAAGCCTGGGCAGAAGCTGGAGCACAACTGAGACTGCTTTGGCTGAGGGAGACTACTGAGTCCCTAACCCTTAATGCTGCCTTCTGGCTTTTGAGGGATGAAAATAGTTTTGGTGACAGTTTTCCTATTGGAGAGGGTTTTAAGAGACCAGCATCCAAGTGCACACTATTGTGGCAACTTTAGTGACTTTTTTAGCGCACTCTGATTGAGAGCACGATCTCTGGCTTTTAAAAAGAAAAAATCTTGAGGTTAAGTGGTACATGCATGGCCTGTGTCCATCCATTGTGTTAGTGGCAGACATAGACTAAAGACATCTCCTGTGCAAGAACAATATATGGGCCCTTTTCTGTCCAATAGCTCATTATACAGTACAATTCCACCTGCTCTGTAGGTAGAAGTGAGCCTCCTTAGCTCTTGGGCCCCTGTGCAGCTGCACAGATTGCACCAATCATATGTCCGCACCTGCATTGTGTGGGTAGTAGAATTTCCTCAGTGTTGCAGGGAGTGGTGGGTAAATACAAGGTGAACTGTTAAAGAAAACTTGCCTCGATAGGTATTAAACCAAGCGCTTACTCTTTATTAATCAAATGAGAGACAATGAACATGAAAAATTGGTGCAAATATTATGCTGATTAGGATTAGTAAGAAGATGTGGCAATAAAATGAACCTTGAATTTGTGACAAGGGACTTAAATAATCCGGTGACAAGAAAACTGGCAAATATGACAGACTAAGTAAGTAGATGTTGGAAGATAATCAGAGTACAGTTGTTAGAGAAAACAGGATAATACATGAGATCAAAGCAGAAACTGCACTGCAGCCCTGGCGCTGAATGATGTACTGACTCAATTTGTATACACAAATTTCTGTCTGAGAGCCAAAATTATGATGAGACTTATAGAGCATTCTCTCTGATATCACAAAGTCACATGTGAGGGAATGTGTTTGTGAGGTTGGTAAAATTTATATTCTATTCTTTGTTACAAGAGAGGTCAAAAAGCTGCAGAAGGTGTAAATCCCTTGGTGTCAAAGCAATGGAAAAGTTCATCAACAGTGTTGAAGGATGTACTGCATGGTAGAGTTGTTGTGGCGCACAAAGCATACTATTCACTTTTTTTTCTAAACCAACTCATGGCTGATAGAGATCAGTGAATATATTTGAGTGGAATTGAATCTACTTAAATTTTACAAAAATCCATATTCACCAAAATGCAGATTTTTTGTAATTTGCTTCTTCTTAGATCCGGCAAATTGGCGGCCATTGGCTATTTTTTGGAACTGTATGGGTAAAGAAAATACTTATACTCACTTTACTGCTAACCTCTTTGACCTCTCTACTAGGTGAGCAGTAAGATGAGTATAAGTATTTTTCTTTACCCATCATCCATCATCCATCCAGTCTGTGTAACATTTTCTGATTGCTGCTATAAACTCTGAAATTCCTGGCCTAGGAAGACTATGCGCATGACCTTTTGTGCTCTTACGTAGAACCCCCCCCCCCCCCCGAACATTATCATCCTAGCCAACTAGTGAGAGGCTCAAGGATTTCAGTGTTTCAGTGCTTATGGCATTGGGAAGAAGATGCAGCGAAGACCGGACAGGTGGCGGTGATGAGCAGAAGGGCCAGAGATTTGAACATTACGGTGAGTATAAAGATTTCCTTTTTTAACCTCTTAAGTTTATTATATTCTGGGATCTGGACCGACATTGGAGCATAATAAGGGACATTAAATTCACCAAGAATATCTTCTCTGCTAATTGACTTTCCCAGGAAAATCCATGCAGATAGACGAATTTAAATCTTGCCTACATCATGGCTGGCGTATATTCAGTGCAACACTGTGGTCCAAAAAGTTATCTACACTTGTAATTAATTTATTACATCATGAAAACGTCCTTTAAATGTCAGACTGAATATATAACATATCAAAACCACATTGGAGTAAAAATTAACTCAAGCAGAGAGAGAGCGAAACAAATGATCCCTTTAAATTTAATAGTTTCTTTCAAAGTAATGAAAACACTAATTCCTAACAAATCATAAAATAACAAGATAACTGAAAAAATAGGACACATGATGGACCAGAAAAGTGACATTTGTAATATTAGCAATAAGTAACTCTGTATAAATAACTGCCGTACAGTTGAGTAATGTCACAGAGCCATGTAATTGAATAAAAGTATACCAAATAGCACCATGGGGAACAACCAGTAATATAACAATTAATATTATATTACATTCTTGACTGCTGTCTAGCCACGTATCCCACTACCCTTTTGTTTCCCATACACATACAGTATGTGGATTCACATTTTGAACTTTTCATACTTGTGCACATATGCATGTAAATACACTAGGTAAAGGAGTGTACAAAGAGTATATAAATGTATCACTGCATATGAGTCTTTTTTAACACTTCTTCACAGATTCTATTCACATATCACTTTTTTGTCACCTTTTTTATCTTTTGTCCTGGTAATTTCATTATCTTATATTTATGTATTTTATTCTGAGGCTTTTTTATCTTTATGTATTGCAGCACATGTCACTTTATCATTTTGTAATTTGATTCAAACTTTGGAGACTAGTTATCATTAACTATTTTTTTTAGATATTTTAACATTTTTATTTATACCACTCATTAAGTTTATGTATTTAAATATGGATGGCCTATCATTTTTTATATCAATAGTCTATCCTTAGAATAGCTCATCAACATCTGATTGGTGGGGGACAGACACCTAGCACTCCCACCAATAAGCTGCCCCAGATGCTGGCAGCAGCCAGATGTGCTGAGTTGCAGACCTGTGCAACACAGATCTGACTACGGAATGGTGGCTGTGTTGGGTACTGCATATCCTTCCACTATTCAAATCAATAAGGGATGTGCAGTGCCTGGTCATGGGTTGACTGATCTGTGTGGTGCTGTGTATGCAACCCCCAGAGAGGCAGAACACAGGAAAGGACCTGGCAAATCAGCAGCAAAGTACAGACTGACAGAGTTTGTTTTGCTCAGGCATCTCCCTATGGGTGGAGATGTCTTAAGTACCCAATACCTCTTGGCAATAGGCTGGGGCCAAATTAGGGGCATTCACACTGTCTCTATGAGACTCAGGAAGCGCCAGCGTTGCCGCCCTAAGCATACAGCTAGGAAGTATGCAGCAAGCAAGGACATGAGGCCCACAGCATGGAGCAGGCAGAGGACAGAACTCACAGCATGGCCCGGGGTGGTAAGTAAGATGGTGCATCTGTCTGATGGGAGATGGAAACCCATGCAGTGATGCCGGCAGTGACATTACATTTGGAGGGTCACAACCTGGTTTCATCCTCTAGGGTCATTACCCCACCTGTAGCATGCACACAGAAAGGAGGTAAAGACAAGCTTAGGAAGATGAAAGTCCATTGAGGTGCAAGGCCAGTTGACCCAAGGGTCACAACCTGCCTTCTCCAAACATCTCCATGCAGCCAGGTGATCCCTGGGTCCCAATCCTGGCTTTCTCCAAATGTATCCATGGTTCAGCGATGGTCAATGGAGCAGATCTGTATTCTTCTAACTGGGTCATAAATCCACTAAACTGGTATCCTGTAGAATAATAAATCTGTGTCCTTCAGGATGGAGCCATGATGTTGTGGCTGCTGTTCTCTCTCTTTTCTTTTGATGTCTGGATGTCTTGGCTGAATCTCTGGCTCTCTCTGTCTCATAGAGGCATATCACCTCTTTTTATGTTTAGCAAGTGTCCTTCAATCTAGTATCACAGATAAGAGGAAGAATGGTGAATACCAAGTCACCTTGTTTGATTGTGTAATCTATTTGCATAAATTTTCCTCTATTTTATAAATCAACAAACTATCTGGCCTAGACAATTCATAATTAGCATATCAGTAAACATAAGTCATTAAGGATAAGGCTGAGTGCAGACGTACTTTTTGGCCCTGCGGATTTTTCCGCGCAGAATGGAAGAAATCCGCAGGTCAAATGACCTGCATTTTTCCTGCGGATTTCTTCCATTTTTCATGCAGTTTTCATGCGGTTTTTGTGCGGTTTTCCATCGCGGTTTTCCCCCTGCGGATTTGGTGACAGGGGAGATGGAAAACCGCACAAAAGAAGTAACATGCTGCGGATTTTGTACCGCGGGAAAACCGCGCGGAAAAATCTGCAGCGTCTGCACAGCGGGTTTTTTTTTACATTGATTTTAAGGCTACTGTACATCACAATGCGGATATGCAACGTTTCTGCGCGGTAAAATCCACTGTGGAACCGCTGCAAATCTGCATCGTGTGCACACAGCCTAAGATCACAATATTTTACATCAAATACCAACTTATAAGTCAATATTACAGGCTTACACAAGCAAAAGTCTGTTTTCTTGACCAACCAGAGAGAAACACCTGAATTCAGAAGTCAACATATATATAACAATCTATTCTATCTGGCTTGCTAAAAAAGATACAATGCTGTGTCTCCACACTTGAGATTTGCAAAATAAAGGTATTCAGAAAAATGTTTACTATTAAATATGCATTATTTATTTAATTACATTTCTTGGAGAACACAGTCCCTTATGCTATGGGGTGTCTGTAGATCTCACAGCATAATAAATATATGTAAAAAAAAAAAAAAAAAGAAAAATCCTTATACTCACCTCACCGCTCACCTCTCCGTATTCTCCGCTCCTCACCACCACCTTGCCTGATCCTCGTTGCATTTTTGGATCTGCAGCAATTAAATCCCCGGTCTTCAGTCGAAAAATTGGTGCCCAAAGGCCATCATTTTGCTGAATCCACACAGAAGCAAATTACAAAAAATAACATTTTGGCGAATATTTGGAAAATTCTAGTAGAATTAAATTTCACTTTAATTTATTCACTCAATTCTAACAGACACCAATGATACTGGAGTTAGAATGGGTCCATTGGGTTCCAGGTATTGTTTTGACTGGATAAATGCAGTGATGCTTCTCCCATAAAAATGTGAATATACCCTATATATATTCTGATTATGCAAATGTAATGTTCATTTTTATGATCTTACTTTGTATCTAATGTTCAGTCTTGTTTTTATATTATTTTGTATCTTACATAGTTTTCTGTTATTTTATTGCCCTTTTTGTAAACAATTGTTTGTATTTTTTAATAGCATTTTTTAAGTGCTTTTAAATTACTTCTTGTTCTATGTGACCCAAGCAAGCACAATTTTTACATTTTAATATAAGAGTATAGTAAGATTTAATTTTAAATTATGATTAGTAAAAGAAAATATGCTTCGTACAAAGAACTTCACCTAATCTACAAAGGACTTCACCTAATCTACTTCTCGCTTTATTCAATTAAAGCTTTGTTCAGTGTCTAAATAGACCTAAAGAAGAAAGGATTCTGTTAAAAGCACAAAAGTAAGCTTAGAGTCTGGATAGCTTATCAGAAGTGTGTCTATTTTAATAACTCCCTGATTAATGTGAATAATGTGTGGGTGTAGGAAGAAAGGAGACTAATCTTTCCTAGGGCTGGTGTCTCTGCAAATATAATTAAAAAGTGAGAAAGTATTGGTCAACAGGATTCCCATTGTCATTCATATCACTTCATATTTACATTTTTGTTTTGCAGGTTAAAACATAATTACTAGAGTTGAGCGACTTTTGGTTTTTTAGGGTCGAGTTTCGTTTCGTGAAACCCGACTTTTCCAAAAGTCGGGTCGAGCAAGATCGTCCGATTATAGGGAAAAGTCGGGGTCGTCCCGAAACACGAAACCCAATGTAAGTCAATGGGGAATAAAAGTCGGCAGTGAGAGGAGGACAGGAAACACACCTACAGTGCCCATTTGAATGCCAAAAGCATCAATTCTTCTTACTTAAGCTTGTCAACCTTAATTAACTTCATAATACAAGTTACGCACTGAAAAATGGGGGTTATTTGGCTAAAGTTGTGGGGGGGGAGGGCTGGCTGCAGGTTTTCATGTGCCCTGGGCGAAAGAGCGCCCCTTTAACACATACCACAACTCATCATGCTCCGATACGGCAGAGAAATAGCGGTATAGTACAATGAAAAATACCTCACTTTTTACATCTCATGACGAGGCCCATCTATTTCTCCATACAGAATCATTGGTCCCATATAATGATTGAAACAGTATATGATGAGCTCCACATAATGCTACAGTATATGTTGGTCCCCATGGATGAAGCTCCACTGTCTTATGGGCCCAAATAATGCTCCAAACATAATGGGCCCCATTTCTAATGCTCTAGTGTATAATGGGCCCTGTAAATGCTGCTCCAGTGTCTGATGTCCACCTTTGGAATGTTCCAGTGTATGGTGGGCCCCATCTATCATTCTCCAGAGTATAGTGCTCCCCAAAAATTGCTGTTCCAACATTGAAAACAATCAAATAAGTCTCCTCGCTAGGGAATCCCTGTACTAGTCTAGACTCCTCGTTGTCCCCATCTTCCATCTCACTGCACAGTATTTCAACTTTGCAAGTGCTGTGATCCTGGGCAAGCAGGGGGGGGCCCACTCGGTGGCGACGGCACTGGCACAGGGCCCCTGATAGTACGATGGTGTGTCTGATGGCGGGTGGGCCGAACCTGCACTTTCATCTGCAGCTTCCTCTTTGTCACCGTGTAAGATGGAACTGTATATGGGAAGGGTAACCTGAGTTTCATCAGGGTCAGATTCAGGCCGGGTAGCGTGCGAGGGGAATGTAGTGGTCTGGGTCAATGTACCAGCAGATTCATCGAGCAGTGGCTAGGCATCAGTGCACTTGTGTCGCCCCCAGGAGTACGGTCGCCACAGTGGCATTACCTTCTTCCTAGGGAGTGCGATGTCATGCTTGGGAGCAACGAAGGATCTCTCTAGCAGGTTAACTGATTGGGTGGCGTTATTCCCACGAGTCATGACCCTCCAAACAGCGTTCATGAAGGCAAAGTGTTTGTTTTACGTGGGCAGTATGGTTGCAAAGCTGAACCTTAAAGGAATGTCCAGAAGGGCACCACCAGGAGTGGAGCCTACGGTTAAATTCGACTCCACCTGGGAAACCTCAACCATGCCAGCTACAGAACAGATGCACACATTGCAAGCTTAATTCCGTTAACGAACGAGACTCCGTCATGCCCCGCGGTCCGAGTCCGGCTTACTAGAGGGACACGTGAGGCTCTGGCACATGAGATTGGCCAATAACTGGTGTGTCATGCCCTTGCATGTCCGTGGCTGCATGTGCGCTACACTGAAAAGGCCAGCGTTTGTCGCTTACAGGTGCAGATAACCCGCTGAACAACGTTAGTGATGGGGATCACTGATTACAATTATTACCCGCGAACAATGATTTCCCAGTAAGTGCAGGTCAACCGCAGTTCCGGAATTAGGCCTAACCGTCATTCCTGAAAAAATGAAAAACTTACGTGTGCAAACCACAGGTGCTGTAGCTTGCTTAACAGCTCGCCAGCCGTTCTCACGCCCAGTATGGATTACACGTGATTGCACAAAGGTTAGAAAGGGTACCGTATCGCCAGATAACATGTATAGATAGCGTACACATTCAAAATATATGTCTATACATCAGGAGGCAGGCTCAGACGGTGTTAGGCCCAGTATGGATTGCACATGATTGCACAAAGGTTAGAAAGGGTACCGTATCCCCAGATAACATGTATGGATAGCGTACACATTCAAAATATATGTCTCAGGAGGCAGGCTCAGACGGTGTTAGGCCCAGTATGGATTGCACGTGATTGCACAAAGGTTAGAAAGGGTACTGTTTCCCCGGATAACATGTATGGATAGCGTACACATTCAAAATATATGTCTATACATCAGGAGGCAGGCTCAGATGGTGTCAGGCACAGTATGGATTTGACGGCCCAGATTACACAGCGGAGGAGCAGGGAGAGGTAAAGATTGCAAATGCTGGGGCCCTGCCCAAGCAAGGGGGGCCCACTCGTGGGCGTCGGTACTGGCACTGGGCCCCTCATAGTACAGCGGTGTGTCTGATGGCGGGTGTGCACCACCACCGTCAGAGACACTTGATTGCACTATGAGGGACCCTGTGCCAGTGCCCGCGCCCAAGAGTCGGCCTACCCACCTGTCCAGGGCAACGGCACTCGCACGGTGTCGTGCGCTAGGTGGTGACCCCAGCCATGGGGGGGGAGGCAGAACAGTTAGGGAGTTTTAGAAAGTGGCATATGTTGATGTTGGACATTCAGCTGATGCAAAAGGCGAAATAGTTGAAGTCCCAGGAAGAGGTGGACCAAAGCAAGCCATTTTTCTGTCACCCTATGTGTCATCAGGGGAAGGTGGGACAAAATCCTTGGAAACCCATGCATGGTTCATTTTAATGAGGGTTAGATCATCCACATTTTGGGTTGACAGACGGGTCCTTTTTTCTGTCAGGATTGATCCAGCTGCACTGAAGACTCTTTCCGATAGCACACTTGCAGCTGGGCAAGCGAGCTCCTGTAAGGCATATTGGGCCAATTCAGGCCAGGTGTCCAGTTTAGCGGCCCAATAGTCAAAGGGGAATGACCTGTGTGGGAGAACATCGATATGGGAGGAAAAGTAGTTTGTAACCATAGTTGACAACTGCTGTCTCCTGTCACTTTCCATCGATGCAGTATTACCAGTTGTGTGAGCGGTATTTGAAAAATCAGTCCACAACATTGTCATGAAACCCCTGTCTCCAACGCCACTTCTGCTGTGTGCACCACGAACACCTCTGCCAAGCTGCCCCCGGCCCGTACGGCTCGTGTGAGAACCATCACCGCTGCTGTGTGCTGGGAATGCCTCAAGCAACCGATTTACCAGAGTTGCTTGTTTATTAGCCAATATTAGGTCAAGGTTCTCCTGTGGCATGATGTTTTGTAATTTGCCTTTATAGCGTGGATCCAGGATGCTGGCCAACCAGTAGTCGTCATCGTTCATCATTTTGGCAATGCGAGGGTCCCTTTTTAGGATCTGCAAGGCATAATCTGACATGTGGGCCAATGTTCCCGGTGTCAATGATGCACTGCGAGTGCTGGGTGGAGGAGCACTTTCTGGCAAATCCATATCCCTCCAGTCACGCACAAACCCTGTACCAGACCTTGCCACGCCAACATTTTCACTTGCCCCACGAGATGCATCCTCCTCCCCTAAGTAATCATCCCCATCATCATCCTCCTCCTCCTCTTCTTCCTCCACCTCGTCCAGGAGAGGTCCCTGAGCAGACAATGGCTGAATGTCATCAAGGATTCCCTCCTCCTCTTCCTCCTCATCAACATTGGCTGCAGACGCCTGCTCCTTAAGGTGCGTCAAAGTTTGCATGAGCAGACACATAAGTGGGATGCTCATGCTTAGGATGGCGTCGTCTGCGCTTACCAGCCGTGTGCATTCCTCAAAACACTGAAGGACTTTACAGAGGTCTTTCAGCTTCGACCACTGCACACCTGTCAACTCCATGTCTGCTCTCAAAGACCCTGGCCGTGTATCCTCCCACAAATGCATTATGGCCTGCCTCTGCTCGCACAGCCGCTCCACCATGTGCAGGGTGGAGTTCCACCTTGTTGCAATGTCGATAATGAGGCGGTGGTTGGGAAGGTGGAGCAATCGCTGCAGCTTCTGCATACGAACGGAGTGTACAGGCGACCGGCGGATGTGCGCGCACAGTCTTCACACCTTCTGGAGCAGGGCTGTTAACTCCAGATAATTTTTGAGGAAGCACTGCACCACCAGGTTCAAGGTGTGAGCCAAGCAAGGTATGTGGCTGAGTTTTGAAAGGGCTATGGCTGCCACAAAATTACGGCCGTTATCACTAACTACCTTGCCTGCCTCAAGATGTACACTGCCCAGCCATGACTCAGTTTGTCGCTTCAAGTACTCGGCCAGCACCTCGGCGGTGTGTCTGTTGCCCAAACACGTCATCTGCAACACAGCCTGCTGATGCTTTCCACTAGCTGCTCGATAGGGGGACACATCGTGTGCAACAGTGGCAGCTGCAGATGGAGTGCTCGTACGACTGCGCTCTGTGGATGAGCTTTCGCTTCTGGAGGAGGAGGAGGAGGGTCGAACGCCTACAGCCAACTGTTTCCTATACCGTGGGCTAGGCAGCACTGTCCCACCACCGCTGTCCCCTGTGGACCCTGCATCCACCACATTAACCCAGTGCGCAGTGATGGACACGTAACGGCCCTGGCCATGCCGACTGGACCATGCATCAGTTGTGAGGTGCACCTTTCCGCTCACTGACTGCTTGAGTGCATGGACAATGCGGTCTCTCACATGATGGTGGAGGGCTGGGATGGCTTTGCGAGAGAAGAAGTGGCGACTGGGTAGGTCATAGCGTGGTACTGCATAGGCCATGAGTTCGCGGAAAGCTATGCTTTCCACCAACCGAAAGGGCATCATCTCAAACGAGATTAGTTTGGCAATGTGGGCGTTCAAACCCAGTGTACGCGGATGAGAGACTGAGTACTTTCTTGACCTACTCATAGTGTCTGGGAGGGTGAGCTGGACTTGAGAGCTGCATATGGTGGAAGTAGCGGTGGACAGGGCGGACTGAGAGAGGGTTGATGATGGTGATGGAGTTGGTGTTCTTTCTGATGGCCTAGAATCAGTCTTTCGTTGATATAACAGTGGGATTCCCTGACTGCTGTGGCCTTGCAACGACACCTCAACATTTGCTGCTGTGCTAACCGGTGGGCTTACAGTGGGGGAAACAATGTAGCGTTGCTGACTACCTTCGTTGTGATCAGTTGCACATGTGGCACTTGAGGTTTGGTGTTGTGTCCACGCTTGCAAGTGCATGCTGGTTAAATGTCTAAGCATGCAACTGGTATTCAAATTTTTCAGATTTTTCCCTCGGCTAAAGGTCTTTGCGCACTTCTTACAGATAACCTTGGCCTGATCATGAGGATTTTGTTCAAAAAAGTGCCACACTGCACTCTTCCTACTTTGGCAGACATTTTGCGGCCTAGCACGCTGTGATCTTTTGACCCTCTGGACAAGCTGTCCAGCAACTCTTTTGATGTTTGGAACCTGTCTTTGGAGTGCTACGGGCCTGCCAGATAACAGCTGTTGCGATGTCGATGTCTGCTGTGGATGCTCCTCATCTGAGCTATTGGAAGCAGCACCCTCTTCCCCCAATGGATGCCAATCTGGGTCAACAACTGGATCATCCATCACCTCCTCTTCTATGTCATGTGCACCTTCCTCTGTGTCACCGTGTATGGTGGTATAGTGTGCGGGAAGGGGCACCTGAGTCTCATCAGGGTCAGAATCTGGCTCTGTACACTGCGAGGACAATGTAGTGCTCTGAGTGAATGTACCAGCAGAATCATCCATCAGCGGCTGTGCATCAGTGCACTCCATGTCAGATTCATCTTGGCCTGGGTAATTCACCATTTCACTTGATAATCCAGGCATGGTATGTGAAAACAGCTCCATGGAGTAATCAGTCGTATGGCCTGCGTCATCCTTCAATCTTGGTTGGGGTGAAGGACACAAGGAAAGGTGTGGTTCATGAACATGAGCCTCCAATGACGACTCAGTGCTTTTACTTTTTACAACTGAAGAAGAGGAGGCGACAGAGCTGGAGGCTGAGTCAGCAATGTAAGACAAAACTTTTTCCTGATGCTCTGGCTTTAAAAGCGGTTTGCCAACTCCTAGAAAACTAAGCGTTCGAGGCCTTATGTAGCCAGACGATGACGCAGGCTCAACACCTCCTGCATTCGGTCCTATTTTGCTCTTGCCACTACCATCAGATCCACCACCAACACCATCATTACCAGCTGCCAACCCCCGCCCAATTCCACGGCCTCTTCCACCAGCCTTCCTCATTTTTGGTAGAAATGTAGACAAAATCCAACAAACTATATAGTAATGTAAAACAAGGTACAAGGTGTCTATAGGACAGGGGAGATTTTGAATTTCTGCAGACACTTGTGGACACTGGACACTTTTGGATTGTGTGAGGCCCACTGATATCTGAGCGCTATGTGACAGGCTCGATGGCACAGCTGTGACCAAAGTGACTAGAGGATAAGGGAGATTTTGAATCTCTGCACACACTTTTGGACACTGGACACTTTTGGATTGTGTGAGGCCCAATGAATATCTGAGCGCTATGTGACAGGCTCGATGGCACAGCTGTGACCAAAGTGACTAGAGGATAAGGGAGATTTTGAATCTCTGCACACACTTTTGGACACTGGACACTTTTGGATTGTGTGAGACCCAATGAATATCTGAGCGCTATGTGACAGGCTCGATGGCACAGCTGTGACCAAAGTGACTAGAGGATAAGGGAGATTTTGGATCTCTGCACACACTTTTGGACACTGGACACTTTTGGATTGTGTGAGGCCCAATGAATATCTGAGCGCTATGTCACAGGCTCGATGGCACAGCTGTGACCAAAGTGACTAGAGGATAAGGGAGATTTTGAATCTCTGCACACACTTTTGGACACTGGACACTTTTGGATTGTGTGAGGCCCAATGAATATCTGAGCGCTATGTGACAGGCTCGATGGCACAGCTGTGACCAAAGTGACTAGAGGATAAGGGAGATTTTGAATCTCTGCACACACTTTTGGACACTGGACACTTTTGGATTGTGTGAGGCCCAATGAATATCTGAGCGCTATGTGACAGGCTCGATGGCACAGCTGTGACCAAAGTGACTAGAGGATAAGGGAGATTTTGAATCTCTGCACACACTTTTGGACACTGGACACTTTTGGATTGTGTGAGGCCCAATGAATATCTGAGCGCTATGTGACAGGCTCGATGGCACAGCTGTGACCAAAGAGACTAGAGGATAAGGGAGATTTTGAATCTCTGCACATACTTTTGGACACTGGACACTTTTGGATTGTGTGAGGCCCAATGAATATCTGAGCGCTATGTGACAGGCTCGATGGCACAGCTGTGACCAAAGTGACTAGAGGATAAGGGAGATTTTGAATCTCTGCACACACTTTTGGACACTGGACACTTTTGGATTGTGTGAGGCCCAATGAATATCTGAGCGCTATGTGACAGGCTCGATGGCACAGCTGTGACCAAAGTGACTAGAGGATAAGGGAGATTTTGAATCTCTGCACACACTTTTGGACACTGGACACTTTTGGATTAAGTGAGGCCCAATGAATATCTGAGCGCTATGTGACAGGCTCGATGGCACAGCAGTGACCAAAGTGACTAGAGGATAAGGGAGATTTTGAATCTCTGCACACACTTTTGGACACTGGACACTTTGTGATTGTGTGAAGCCCAATGAATATCTGAGCGCTATGTGACAGGCTCGATGGCACAGCTGTGACCAAAGTGACTAGAGGATAAGGGAGATTTTGAATCTCTGCACACACTTTTGGACACTGGACACTTTTGGATTGTGTGAGGCCCAATGAATATCTGAGCGCTTTGTGACAGGCTCGATGGCACAGCTGTGACCAAAGTGACTAGAGGATAAGGGAGATTTTGAATCTCTGCACACACTTTTGGACACTGGACACTTTTGGATTGTGTGAGGCCCAATGAATATCTGAGCGCTATGTGACAGGCTCGATGGCACAGCTGTGACCAAAGTGACTAGAGGACAGGGGAGATTTTGAATCTCTGCACACACTTTTGGACACTGGACACTTTTGGATTGTGTGAGGCCCAATGAATATCTGAGCGCTATGTGACAGGCTCGATGGCACAGCTGTGACCAAAGTGATTAGAGGATAAGGGAGATTTTGAATCTCTGCACACACTTTTGGACACTGGACACTTTTGGATTGTGTGAGGCCCAATGAATATTTGAGCGCTATGTGACAGGCTCGATGGCACAGCTGTGACCAAAGTGACTAGAGGATAAGGGAGATTTTGAATCTCTGCACACACTTTTGGACACTGGACACTTTTGGATTGTGTGAGGCCCAATGAATATCTGAGCGCTATGTGACAGGCTCGATGGCACAGCTGTGACCAAAGTGACTAGAGGATAAGGGAGATTTTGAATCTCTGCACACACTTTTGGACACTGGACACTTTTGGATTGTGTGAGGCCCACTGATATCTGAGCGCTATGTGACAGGCTCGATGGCACAGCTGTGACCAAAGTGACTAGAGGATAAGGGAGATTTTGAATCTCTGCACACACTTTTGGACACTGGACACTTTTGGATTGTGTGAGGCCCAATGAATATCTGAGCGCTATGTGACAGGCTCGATGGCACAGCTGTGACCAAAGTGACTAGAGGATAAGGGAGATTTTGAATCTCTGCACACACTTTTGGACACTGGACACTTTTGGATTGTGTGAGGCCCAATGAATATCTGAGCGCTATGTGACAGGCTCGATGGCACAGCAGTGACCAAAGTGACTAGAGGATAAGGGAGATTATGAATCTCTGCACACACTTTTGGACACTGGACACTTTTGGATTGTGTGAGGCCCAATGAATATCTGAGCGCTATGTGACAGGCTCGATGGCACAGCTGTGACCAAAGTGACTAGAGGATAAGGGAGATTTTGAATCTCTGCACACACTTTTGGACACTGGACACTTTTGGATTGTGTGAGGCCCAATGAATATCTGAGCGCTATGTGACAGGCTCGATGGCACAGCTGTGACCAAAGTGACTAGAGGATAAGGGAGATTTTGAATCTCTGCACACACTTTTGGACACTGGACACTTTTGGATTGTGTGAGGCCCAATGAATATCTGAGCGCTATGTGACAGGCTCGATGGCACAGCTGTGACCAAAGTGACTAGAGGATAAGGGAGATTTTGAATCTCTGCACACACTTTTGGACACTGGACACTTTTGGATTGTGTGAGGCCCAATGAATATCTGAGCGCTATGTGACAGGCTCGATGGCACAGCTGTGACCAAAGTGACTAGAGGATAAGGGAGATTTTGAATCTCTGCACACACTTTTGGACACTGGACACTTTTGGATTGTGTGAGGCCCAATGAATATCTGAGCGCTATGTGACAGGCTCGATGGCACAGCTGTGACCAAAGTGACTAGAGGATAAGGGAGATTTTGAATCTCTGCACACACTTTTGGACACTGGACACTTTTGGATTGTGTGAGGCCCAATGAATATCTGAGCGCTATGTGACAGGCTCGATGGCACAGCTGTGACCAAAGTGACTAGAGGATAAGGGAGATTTTGAATCTCTGCACACACTTTTGGACACTGGACACTTTTGGATTGTGTGAGGCCCAATGAATATCTGAGCGCTATGTGACAGGCTCGATGGCACATCTGTGACCAAAGTGACTAGAGGATAAGGGAGATTTTGAATCTCTGCACACACTTTTGGACACTGGACACTTTTGGATTGTGTGAGGCCCAATGAATATCTGAGCGCTATGTGACAGGCTCGATGGCACAGCTGTGACCAAAGTGACTAGAGGATAAGGGAGATTTTGAATCTCTGCACACACTTTTGGACACTGGACACTTTTGGATTGTGTGAGGCCCAATGAATATCTGAGCGCTATGTGACAGGCTCGATGGCACAGCTGTGACCAAAGTGACTAGAGGATAAGGGAGATTTTGAATCTCTGCACACACTTTTGGACACTGGACACTTTTGGATTGTGTGAGGCCCAATGAATATCTGAGCGCTATGTGACAGGCTCGATGGCACAGCTGTGACCAAAGTGACTAGAGGATAAGGGAGATTTTGAATCTCTGCACACACTTTTGGACACTGGACACTTTTGGATTGTGTGAGGCCCACTGATATCTGAGCGCTATGTCACAGGCTCGATGGCACAGCTGTGACAAAAGTGACTAGAGGATAAGGGAGATTGGATTGCTTTTAAAAAAAGCAGTTTGCGGAGCAGTGGGTAAACAGCAATGCAGGAATGTCAGGAAGCCTTAGAAGGCAGCCCAACAACCAACACCACTGATACACCACTATATAGCCTCCCCTTGCACTGCACACATAGTGACTGGTGTGTTGTGCAGGCCAAATCGCTAGCAGCAGAAGCAGTTTTTTTGTCTTCTTCCCTGCCTAACGCTCTCCCTACAGAATCAGCAACCTCTCCCTATACTGAGTTCGGCAGAAGTAAGATGGCGGTCGGCGTGCACGCCCTTTTATACCCCCTGTGACGCCCACCAAAGCAAGCCAATCACTTGCATGCCCTTCTGAAAGATGGTGGTGACCCCTGCCTATGTCATCACGTTGCCCACAGTGTCCGTGGATCCTGATTGGCTGAAAAAGAGCGCAAAACAAACTTTTGAAACGCGACTTTGGCGCGCAAGTCGCCGACCTCGTGGCCGACCTCATCCTAGGGTCGGGTTTCGTTTCATGAAACCCGACTTTGCCAAAAGTCGGCGACTTTTGAATTTTTTCGACCCGTTTCGCTCAACTCTAATAATTACCAATATTGATGTATTTTGAAGGAGATATTTTTTTTTTATTATCGGTTGTGTTCCAGGCATTTAGAAAACTCTTTAGTTTTAACATATATTAGTTATTCGATTATTCACAGGCGCATTATCTTTGTGGTACGTTTATAGTGTATCTGTAGAATAATATAATATATACTATAATATATATATATAAATTTGGGAACAAGATAAAAAGCATAGAATGGGCTCTTAGGAAGCTATGCGCACTGAATTAGATTCCGTCTACAGCTATTATAATATTTAAACTATGCTAAACTGATAACAAAACTATCTAAGCAAATTCAAGGGCCTTTTACAAGCTAAAAGGGAACCTATCAGGTCCCCCATGCTGTCCAACCCAGCAGCATTCATATAGGTATAGGTATTACCAAATTCCCTGCTTAACCAACCCTTTATAATGTTAGTCACTTACATCCATATTAAAAAAAGTATTTATGAGCTTTGTTTTACTTATGCTAATTAAGACCTTCACTAGTCAATGGGCGTTAGTTTCTTCGGACTAGTTGACCGCTCCTCTGGGCGGGATAACATGATTTGCAAGTGGCGACATCAACGCCAGCTCACTGTAAATTTTGCGCATGCGCAAGACTTTATCCAGCCACATCATTGCATCTATGAACCCAAGTGAACGCTTCCCATCTTCAATGGTGTTCTGCGCAAGAATGGAAGTGTAGAAGACAGCTCACATACATCTTCTGTAGTTTTGGTCATCCACAGTGCACCTCTAAAGCTGGGAAGCGTACACCCGGTTTCAATGACACTGCTGAATAGAGCCATGCACGTGCGCGAGATTTGCAGGGAGCTGTCAATGACACTGACTCTTGCAAATCATGTTATCACACCCACAGGTGTGTGATAACATGCTGAGAGGGCTGACTAGTTCGGAGAAACTTAAGCCCCCGTCACACACAGCGATCTCGCTTTCGAGATCACTGCTGAGTCACGAGTTTTGTGACGCCACAGCGATCTTACCAGCAAGATCGCTGTGTGTGACACTTATCAGCGACCGGCCCCCCTGCCGGTTATCGCTGATCGTGCTGGAATGGCCAGGACATTTTTTTGATCGTTGGTCTCTCGCTGGCTGGCACGCATCGCTGTGTGTGGCAGCTTGCTGATCGCTGGTAACCAAGGTAAACATCGGGTTTCTAAGTGCCGTGCGGCGCTTAGAAACCCGATGTGTATGTTAGATACCAGCGTTCTGGTGCAGGGAGCTGGTAACCAAGGTAAACATCGGGTTTCTAAGCGCCCTGCACCAGCGCACTGGTATCTTAACGTACACTGCAGGTAACTAAGCGACGTGTGTCGCTTGTTACCCGCGTGTCGCTGTCCTGATCGCTGGTGAAGCTGCCTGTTTAGCAGCTCACCAGCGATCATGTAGCGACACACCAGCGATTCTGACAAGTTCATATTGTTGTCGGGATCGCTGGTGAGTCGCTATGTGTGATGGGGACAACAGTTCTCAGGCATGTGCAGTGTGCGCTGCCCGAGAACTGACATCAGGCTATCAAGCCTGTGTGTTTTGGAGTCCCCTGATCCCGTCCTGCAGTGTTATGAAGTATACACACTGTGGGGCTGGGAATCTTGCACCTGCGCATTGAACAGTTTTAGCTTTGCCTGCCCCATCTCCTTTCTCCTCTTTCGTTTTGATCCTTTGGCAGTGTCTGATCAGCTGAGCAGTTCACTGGCAGTGCAGCTCATCAGACGCTGCCAAAGGAGCAAAACTAAAGTGGAGGAGGGAGATGGAGGCAGGCGAAGCTAAAGCTGTTCAATGTGCAGGTGCAAGATTCCCAGCCACGCAGTGTGAATACTTCATAATACACTGCGGGGGCAGGATCAGGGGACTCCAGAACATGCAGGCTTGATAGCCTGATTTCAGTTCTTGGGCAGCGCGCACTGCGCATGCCCGAGAACTGTTGGAACAACGCAGGCGCTCCGGCTGTAAACTGATTAACTCATAAGATGGATTTACGCCATGGTTTGCTATTTTATTTTTTACAGAACAATGGCTTCGCTATGGAATTAGGAGTATAATAAAGATTTTAAAACTGTGTAGTGTATTCTTTCACTAAAATACTTTGTTCTTATTGTGTGTGTGTTTATTTAACCCATGAATAACTCTAGGATTAGTAATGGATAGATGTCTTATTGACACCTCTCCATTACAAAGCTGGGCTTAATGTCACCTTACAATAGCAAGCTGCCATTAACCCCTTATTAACCCCACTTGCCACCGCTACAGGGCAAGTGGGAAGAACCCAACAAAGCTCCAGAATAGGCGCAGCTAATAGATGTGCCTTTTCTGGGCTGCTGCAGGCATCTGTTTTTAGGATGGGGGGCCAAGATCAATGGCCCCTTACCAGCCTGAGAATAGCTGCCCCAGCTGTGAGTTTTTCCGGGATGGTTCACAAACAGAGGGGGACCCCACGTCGAGTTTTCATTCATTCATTCATTCATTCATTCATTCATTCATTCTCCTCTCCTGCTCCCTGTTACTGGCAGAGCAGGAAAGAAGAATGACAGCCGAGTTCAGCACCAGCCATAGGGTAACAGTGCTTACTGTAGCGCTTCTTCCCCGGCGGCCGTCCGTGAAAACGGAGGACAGTGTGAACTGTTCTCCGTGTGCACGTGTTCAGCACGTTTTGCGGACCGTGCGCTCTCACGAACATTGTCATGTCTCTGTTTTGCACACGGACACACGGTCTATGAAAACACGCTGACAAATGCATAGACTCATTCATTTAAATTGGTCTACGTGTGTCAGTGTCTCCGGTAAGTGAGGAAACTGTCACTACACGATCCAGAGTCACTGACTTGTGAAACCGGCCTTATGAATGTCCAAGTGACCTCAACTTATCTGGATAGGGAAAAATTGATGTCGCCATTGGTAAGCAACAGCATTAATTGGTGAATGTATGTGGCTCTAATATTGGACTATTTCAACATGGAATTGTGCAAAAATGCATATTTTTTACTACATGCACAATTTGTAAAATAAACAGGTGTGTTAAAATTTCAGGATTATGAAGATTTTTCTTTTTTGTTCAAAGAAAAATGGCTTGCACATGTCACAATTTAGGAAGCACATTTACTGTGACACACAAGCCTTGGTTTCAGGATTTTTGTTAAGCAGTAAAATTAGGACAGAAAGAAATTGAAAAGGCTGTTATTAAAATGCTGTTACTGCAGTATTACACAGATCAGTCAATTCACAGTTACGCTGACTATTCAGGTCCACGCTGACTATGCAGGTACCATCCTATATCACTTGAATCTTCGGATTATTATTCACAGACTCAGACTACCACTGCAGTTTTCAATATGATTCATGGCTACAGTAGTGCACCACTCTAGCTTCACATTTGCTTGGGTTTCCTCCAGATTCTCCAGTTTCTTTCCCCACTCAAAAGACATACTGATAGGGAATTTAGATTGTGAACCCCATTGTGGATTGTGATGATGATGTGTGCAAATCGCTGTGGAATTACTGGCACCATATAAGTCAAAATGGCACTTCTCATCTTTTATAGTCCCTAGTTAGTCCCCCCTGATTGACTGCACTAGACCATGTTCTGTGATAGCTGCAAGGCAATATGAAGAAGCCCGCAAGGCTGCTACTGACATTATAAGCATACAGTTTGAGTCTTTTTTTTGTGATCTTCACAAATCGAATTGCAAAATGTTTGAATTTGCAGGAACCTGTGAATTTGAGAAAATTTATCTCAAAGTTGATACTCCAATAATTGATCCTTTCTTCTTTAGTGCCTTCATTTTCAAAAGCAACAACATTTATATCGCTAACAAGTATTTATCCCTACTCTTCAGCCACATGCATGCTTAACTCTTAAAAGGAATCTGTCACCAGATTTTGCTACTCCTTCTAAGAGCAGCATGATATAGGGTCAGACACCCTGATGCCAGCAACGTATCACTGGGCTGATTGCTGCAATTTTGATAAAATAACTTTTCAACTGCTGCACAATTACAGCTAGGCATTTTTTTGCTCCGAATCGTTGAAACGTTGCAACGTTTCAGACAAAACATAGTTTCAAAAAAACAATACAGAAAATAAGGGAAAGACCTGACTTTTTCAGTGTGATTCCCATCCAGCTTCTCCTGGTCTTGCTCCAGTCTCTTCCTATGAACACACATGGGAAACGGTGTCAGACACAGACAGAAGAGGGCCCATGTACAAAAACAGTACATGGACCCTTTATAGTCAAATAATTCATCAAAGTGCACAATTCCACCTGCTTTGGGTGTAATAGTGGGACCCATTCCCTCCTCTACCAAAATGATATGTTCCCACTTGATGGGAAAGAACTGTCAATCAATTGGAGCTGATTAGAGAGAAGCCTTGCGGCGACTGCGCCTATATAAAAAGGTATCTGCCTATATTCTCCTGTCAACTTTTCAACCTAGGTTTCTCTGAAACACCTTTGTGTTTTGGAGTAAAGCAAAGCATACCTGTCTAAAATCGGACAGCCAGGCTCTTTCATTCTGCTCGTGGTTCGGGCAGCATGAATCCAATGACAAATTCCCTTTTAGAACCTTCTATCGTTCTGTACATATTAGAAACTGTGTACTATTTTAATGAATGAAGTATAACATTTGATTACAAACTACTCTAGAGAGATTTTTGTAAGAATATTGGAGGTTTCTTGCAATCCGATGCTCAACCAAATGAATTTGCTATGTAAAAAAATGGATGTCTATAAGAAACATTTTTTCCTTCACACATCGGTTCAAGAAATACATTTATAATAGGCGGCTAATCCAGTCATCTACTCGATAATAAAGAAAAAAAATAATACTTTCTTGCATCCCACTCAAAATTGATTAACTTAAATTGGAATTATCCACAGAGAAGGCTTTTATTAATTTCAAATAGATGAAGGGCGGTGGAAACCTATGGGGTGTTAATTGAAGACATGAAATTTCCTGGCTTTTCCTTCTTAATCTCTGAGGATGAAATCGTACCAGGGTTTTCAGCGCTCACACATAATATATTTCTAGTGTTTTCTTTTAAATGAAGTTTGGGCTCTCATGTGGTTGTCACATTGTGTAACAATGTTGATACTGTCTATTCAATATAAGAATGTGATTGCCTTAAAATGTCACGCTTAACATGTCCCCCTGTAGACACGTATATCTATTTTAAGGTTAAAAAGATAAGAAATGACTAATCTATATGCAGAAAAAGGGGTTTTTAAAGAATACAGTAATAAATTATTTTTTTTAACATCACTTGACATTTACTTAGGTATACTTGAAAATTGGAAAATTTACAGAGCGCCATTCTGAGAAAGACAGGGCAAGATGTCGCATCTTCTCACTTTAAAAAATCATCTAATTCCTAAAGAGAATCAGTTACTATTTTTTTTAAATTTATTTAATTATAATCTGTTCTAGCTGAGAAATTTTAGCCCTAAACTAGTAATACTCATTCTTGTTAGGCCTTTTATCTTTGTATTGCAGACACCCCCCCCCAATTAATTAAAATTTAAGTCCAAATCCCTCAAAATTAGTTCAAGCTACCAAGTAGAAATATTGACTATTGACAGTGCTCTGTTATACCAGGAGTACTGAAGGCGCCCAATAATCCGTTCAAATATGATTTTAGTGCTTCTTATCTCTACTTGGCATGTCGTAAATTCTGTTCCTCAGCAGTAAAAAGTGATGGCACTCACCAACTTTGTTGGATTATTCTATTCTTATTACGGGCATACAAACCAACAATTAGAGGGATTGGCTGGCACTCAGAGATGACTGCCGTTTTGCAATATACATAAAGGACCCAATATACCCATTTGGAATATGCAAAATGGCCATAGCCTCTGAAATTGTTTTGTTTGTCAGAAACAATATAAGAACAATTGAATGGAGTAGGTGAAGAGGCATCATCTTTTCACTACTATGGAAGAATAAATTATGGAAGTTCCTGATTAGACCTCTAATGTCATTCCTCAGGATTCAATCCTGCAGTCTTTTGGTTGTCTGCCTGCGTCTCTATCCGCTGAGCCACTGGAGATCCTGTTGCTGTTTGAGTGCTGATTTCCCTTTGCCTTTTGTCACTTTTCACAGCAAGTGTTTTTCATTTGCTATTTGGCCTATCCTATCACTCTGCAGGGGATTCCATTTAAACCTCACTGCTTACTCTATTCTCTGCTGGTGATAGCTTACAACTACCCAGTTTCTTGGTGAAGGAGTAGTCCTTATTTGTGACAGTTAGTTGGTGCTTACTCTAGGAGATTTCTGAGTAGTTTTTATAGTATGTCTATTTCCTTATCCTCTCCCATTTGGTTGGTCACTTCTACTGTTCCATTGTATTCCACTTTGTTTTTGTTTGAGCATTTTTGTATGATTCCAGCTCCTTTTATACCAGTCTCTTTCCCCTGTCTGTCTGGTTTGTGCTATTCATTTCTCATCAGTCCCATACCTCCCTAGGTGGGGGAGGAATTAGTTCAGTGTGCATTCAGGAGCATAGTAAGGTTGGAGTCCCAGGCCTCTCTATCCTTCAAGAGTACCCTGTTATGAGCTCATTTTCTCCTTCACCTTCGATGTCCGATGAACTCCCTCTGCTGGTGAAAGGAGGTAGTGAAATTGATTTGGATGGGAAAAACCTGTCATGTGAACAGGTGGAGTGTGATTGGACATCCGGAATCTCTGAGTGGATATAAGGCCACCGACGCCCTTCTGGGTTGCTGGTGATCCTCTCTGCTCTGAGCTCTGGCCTCCAGTTTAGTCCTGTCTACTAAAGCTAAGTTTTTGCTCTGCTATTGTTCCATGAGATTTTGTCTGTTTACTTAGTGTTTGTGTTCAGCCAGCCCTGTCATCTGAACAGGTGGAGTGTGATTGGACATCCGGAATCTCTGAGTGGATATAAGGCCGCTGACGCCCTGCTGGGTTGCTGGTGATCCTCTCTGCTCTGAGCTCTGGCCTCCAGTTTAGTCCTGTCTACTAAAGCTAAGTTTTTGCTCTGCTATTGTTCCATGAGATTTTGTCTGTTTATTTAGTGTTTGTGTTCAGCCAGCTCTGGTTGGGACTGGCTGAACTCCATTTTTGTCTCTGATCAGTTGATCTCTTTGCTCTGTTTTCAGAATATACCTGAGTGCTGATATAGTGATTTTTAAGTCTAGTGACTTCAGGGCCTTTTCTATCAGACGTGTTGGACATTATTTTTGGCAGGGTTTTTGCGTGATTGCAGACAGTTGCTTTTCTTTCCTGTCCTATCTAGTTAGTGAGGGTCCCATCGTTTGCTCAGCCTGTCTTTCTGTCTGTGTTTGTGTTTTCATCTGTTTTCACCGTCAATACATGTTGGGGGCTGTCTATTGCTTTGGGGTCTGCTCTGGGGCAGTTTAGATTTCCCCTTTCTTTCTTTAGGTTTATTTAGTTCTCCAGCTGTGAACGAGGTGTCTAGGACCACCGTAGGAACACCCCACGGCTACTGTTAGTTGTTGTGAATAGGATCAGGGGTCTGCAATCCGCTAGCTACCAACCTCTCCGGTTTTCTGGACTTAGCTTGTATTTTTGTTTTTTTCCTCCTCTGGTGACTCATTCATAACAGAATCACCAGCCATACTGCATATTCTAGGGTACTCAATAGCAGGAAAGAATTGTAAAAAAAAAAAAAAAGGGTCAGAATTTTTTTTTATGTATATTTTTTCCTCTTTTTCTCTGGGGCCGTAGGAGGAATTTTCTTAATGGAGATTAAACAATTGTCTGATCGTGTGGAGCAGCTGGCTGCTGAAGTGCGGGGAATTTCCGCCTATCTTGCTCATTCACATGCTGCTGAACCAAAGATTCCTACTCCTGATGTGTTTTTTGGGGATCGGTTTAAATTTTTGAATTTTAAGAATAATTGTAAAATATTTCTTGCCTTGAAGCCTAACTCATCGGGGAGCTCTGCGCAGCAGGTTAAAATTGTCATCTCTTTGCCGCGCGGCGATCTCCAGGATTGGGCGTTTTCTTTGACACCTGATGATCCTATTCTAACTAATGTGGACGCATTTTTTCAAGCCTTGGGGTTGTTTTATAATGAACCTAATGCTATTGATCAAGCTGAGAAAGCCCTGTTGGCATTGAGCCAGGGTCAGGAATCTGCAGAGTTATACTGTCAAAAATTCCAAAAGTGGGCTGTCCTTACTACCTGGAATGATGGTGCCTTGGCAGCTCTCTTTCAGAAGGGTTTGTCAGAAACTGTAAAAGATACTATGGTGGGATTTCCTGTTCCCTCTGGTCTTGACGATTCTATGTCATTAGCCATTCAGGTTTATCGGCGTTTACATGAACGTAAAAGTACACGAGAAATGTTGCCACCTATTGAACAAATGTCTGAACCTATGCAATGTGATAGAGTTTTTTCTAGGGCGCAAAGTCAGGAGTTCAGAAGGCATAATAAGCTGTGTTTTTTCTGTGGAGATGCCTCTCATATGATTTCTGTCTGCCCTAAACGAGAGAACCGTTTTGCACACACATTTGCTGTGGGTGGTGTTCAACCTAAGTTTCTTCTGGCAATTACTCTGATCTGCTCCCTGTCCACATTTTCCGCTAAGGCTTTTGTGGATTCGAGAGCGGCTCTGAACCTGATGGACTTGGATTTTGCTAAACGTTGTGGGTTTCCTATGACACCTCTGCGGACGCCTATCCCTTTGAGAGGTATTGATGCTACTCCTTTGGCGAAGAATAAACCTCAGTTTTGGACCCAGGTGGTAATGCGGGTCGCCCCAGACCATCAAGAAAATTGCAGATTTTTGGTGTTGCATAATTTGCATGATACCATTGTTCTGGGATTTCCCTGGTTGCGAATCCATAATCCAGTATTGGATTGGAAATCTGTGTCTGTGGTGAGTTGGGGTTGTCGGTGTGCTCTTAGTGACGCTCCTGTTTTCTCCACCTCTCCCCAGTCGCATGATGTTCCTGACTATTTGGCTGATTTTTATGATGTATTTAGTGAGAATAAGTCCGCGTCTTTGCCTCCTCATAGGAGTTATGACTGTGCAATTGAGTTGAGCCCTTGGTGTAAATTTCCCAAGGGTCGACTCTTCAATTTATCTGTACCCGAGCACGAGGCTATGCGATCTCATATTAAGGAGTCGTTGGAGAAGGGTTATATTAGACCATCCTCTTCACCCTTGGGTGCTGTTTTTTTTTTCGTGGCCAAGAAAGATGGTTCATTAAGGCCTTGTATTGACTATCGTTCCCTCAACAAAATTACTGTTAAATATCAGTATCCGTTACCCCTGATTTCTGATCTATTCTCCAGAGTTAAAGGTGCTTGCTGGTTTACCAAGCTTGACCCCAGGGGGGCGTATAATCTTATTCTCATTAAGCATGGGGATGAATGGAAGACAGCGTTTAATACTCCAGAGGGACATTTTGAGTACCTGGTGATGCCTTTTGGGCTCACTAATGCCCCTTCTGTCTTCCAGTGCTTCATGAATGATATTTTCCGGGACTTTTTGGATAAATTTTTGATCATCTATCTAGATGATATTTTTATCTTTTCCAGGGATTGGGACTCTCATGTGGAACATGTTCGGACTGTGTTCTGGATTTTGAGGGAGAATTCTCTGTATGTTAAGGGATCGAAATGCCTTTTTGGTGTACAGAGGATTTCATTTTTGGGATTTATTTTGTCTTCGTCAACTATTGAAATGGACCCGGCCAAGGTACAGGCCATTTATGATTGGGTTCAGCCCACTTCTTTGAAGGCCCTCCAGAAGTTTTTGGGTTTTGCTAATTTTTATCGTAAATTTATAGCTAATTTTTCTGGTATTGCCAAACCATTGACTGATTTGACTAAGAAGGGTGCTGATGTGCTGAATTGGTCTCCAGAGGCTGTTTCTTCCTTTCAGGAGCTGAAGCGGAGGTTCACTTCTGCTCCGGTTTTGCGGCAACCTGATGTCTCACTCCCGTTTCAGGTAGATGTGGAAGCTTCTGAGATTGGTGCAGGAGCTGTTTTGTCCCAAAAAGATCCGGTAACATCTAAAATGAATCCCTGTGCTTTCTTTTCCCGAAAGTTCTCCCCATCCGAACGCAACTATGATGTGGGGAATTGGGAACTGTTAGCCATGAAATGGGCATTTGAGGAGTGGAGACATTGGTTGGAGGGAGCTAAACATCAAGTCGTGGTCCTTACTGACCACAAGAATTTGATTTACCTTGAGTCGGCTAAACGCTTGAATCCTAGATAGGCTAGGTGGGCCTTGTTTTTCACACGTTTTGATTTTGTGGCCTCTTTTCTTCCGGGCACTAAGAATGTCAAGGCAGACGCCCTCTCTAGGAGTTTCTTTGCTGATTCTCCTATTGTGACCAAGCCTGCTACCATCTTACGTGAGGGGGTAGTTCTTTCTGCCATCTCGCCCGATTTGAGACTTGCTCTGGAAGAGTTTCAGGAGGACAAACCTGAGCATTGTCCCATTGGAAAATTGTATGTTCCTGACCAGTGGAGGAAGAGAGTAATGTCTGAAGTTCATTGCTCCGCATTAGCTGGTCATCCAGGTATTTTTGGTACTAGAGATTTGGTGAGTTGGTCTTTTTGGTGGCCCACCTTGTCTCGTAATGTCAGGAATTTTGTGCAGTCCTGTGGGACTTGCTCCCGGTCTAAACCTTGTTCTCGCTCTAGTGGGTTGTTGATGCCTTTTGCCGGTGCCCAGGAGACCATGGACCCATATTTCAATGGATTTTATTTCTGATATGCCTGTCTCTCAGAGAATGACTGTTATTTGCGTGATTTGTGATAGATTCTCTAAGATGGTCCATCTTGTTCCACTCCCTAAGTTGCCATCTTCCTCAGAGTTGGTGCCATTGTTTTTGCAACATGTGTTTCACTTGCATGGGATTCCTGAGAACATTGTGTCTGACAGAGGAGTTCAGTTTGTTTCTAGATTTTGGAGGACTTTTTGTTCCAAGCTGGGAATTCAGTTGTCCTTCTCTGCGTTTCACCCTCAGACCAATGGGCAGACGGAGAGAACAAACCAGACTTTGAAGTCTTACTTGAGATGTTTTATTTCTGCTGATCAGGATGATTGGGTTTCATTTTTGCCCTTGGCCGAATTTGCTTGAAATAATAGAGCTAGTTCTGCCACTTTGATGTCACCTTTTTTTTGTAACTTTGGGTTTCATCCTCGATTCTCTTCAGGGCAGGTGGAGTCTTCTGCCTGCCCAGGCGTTGACACTGTGGTGGAGAGAATGCACCAGATCTGGTACCAAGTGGTGGATAAGTTGTCTCTCTCCCAGGAAAAGGCCCAGCGGTTTTCCAACCGGCATAGGACCATTGGTCCCCGGTTTAAAGTGGGTGATATGGTTTGGATATCATCAAAGAATATCTCTATGAAGGTGGCTTCTCCAAAGTTTAAACCTAGATTTATTGGACCTTGCAAGATTTTGGAGATTCTTAATCCGGTCTCTTTTCGATTGGCTCTTCCTGTTACATTCAAGATCCATAACGTGTTTCATAAGTCTCTGTTAAAGAGGTTTGTTGAGCCAGTAGTTCCTGTGGTGGCACCTCCTGACCCTGTATTGGTTGAAGGTAATGTGGAATATGAGGTTGAGAAGATACTGGATTCTCGTCTGGCTAGACGGAGACTCAAGTATTTGGTTAAGTGGAAGGGTTATGGCCAGGAGGATAATTCTTGGGTTTCTGCATCTGATATTCATGCCGAAAGATTGGTTCGTGCTTTTCATCGGACCCATCCTGATCACCCTGGTGGCGTGGATGAGGGTTCGGTGACCCCTCCTCAAGGGGGAGATACTGTTATGAGCTCATTTTCTCCTTCACCTTTAATGTCCGATGAACTCCCTCTGCTGGTGAAAGGAGGTAGTGAAATTGATTTGGATGGGAAAAACCTGTCGTCTGAACAGGCGGAGTGTGATTGGACATCCGGAATCTCTGAGTGGATATAAGGCTGCCGACGCCCTGCTGGGTTGCTGGTGATCCTCTCTGCTCTGAGCTCTGGCCTCCAGTTTAGTCCTGTCTACTAAAGCTAAGTTTTTGCTCTGCTATTGTTCCATGAGATTTTGTCTGTTTATTTAGTGTTTGTGTTCAGCCAGCTCTGGTTGGGACTGGCTGAACTCCATTTTTGTCTCTGATCAGTTGATCTCTTTGCTCTGTTTTCAGAATATACCTGAGTGCTGATATAGTGATTTTGAAGTCTAGTGACTTCAGGGCCTTTTCTATCAGACGTGTTGGACATTATTTTTGGCAGGGTTTTTGCGTGATTGCAGACAGTTGCTTTTCTTTCCTGTCCTATCTAGTTAGTGAGGGTCCCATCGTTTGCTCAGCCTGTCTTTCTGTCTGTGTTTGTGTTTTCATCTGTTTTCACCGTCAATACATGTTGGGGGCTGTCTATTGCTTTGGGGTCTGCTCTGGGGCAGTTTAGATTTCCCCTTTCTTTCTTTAGGTTTATTTAGTTCTCCGGCTGTGAACGAGGTGTCTAGGACCACCGTAGGAACACCCCACGGCTACTGTTAGTTGTTGTGAATAGGATCAGGGGTCTGCAATCCGCTAGCTACCAACCTCTCCGGTTTTCTGGACTTAGCTTGTATTTTTGTTTTTTCCTCCTCCGGTGACTCATTCATAACAGTACCCCCTGGGATAGGGATAGAGAATGCCCTAGCTCCAGGGACAATTGCAGGTCTCTCCCCCTTACTTCAGACTCAACTCAACCCATCGGTGACCCGCAATCATGTGATGGGGTCACCAATGGGCGGGATATCCGGCATGCTTGCCAGAAGCGCGAGTTAAATGCTGCTGTCAGAGATTGACAGCGGCATTAAACAGGCTAACAGCTACGGGTGGATCACGATTCCACCCGAGGCTGCTAGAAGCACATATCAGCTGTTCAAAACAGATGGCATGTGCTGGGAAAGATGTGGGCTCAGTGCTGGAGCCCACGTCAAAGGGAGGGATTCCGATGTGGGCGTACTATTGTGCCCAACATTGGAATGGGATTAAGATGTAGAAGATACAGTAGTGAACCTGGGATTTATCACATTGGATTTTTTTTGCTTAAATGGAACCTGTGAGGTTCCCCATGCCCTCCAACCCAGCAGCATTCACCTATGTATGATTAAAATCTCTGCCTAAGTAGTTGATGGGGCATTGTTCTCCCAAACTAGTAGGCTCTCTTTCCATGTTATCACACCCCTGTGGGCGTGATAGCATAATTTGCACTAGCTGGATTCATCACCACCTCATGCAAATATTGAGCCACTCATTTCAACAGCGTCACTGTGTCTCTGAAGCTGGATGTGCACTTCCAGGTTTCAGAGTCGGATTGCACATGAACGGAAGTTCAAAAGATAGATTCCGGTCATGCACCATGAACCTCTAAAGCTGGTAAGCGTACATCAGAGACACAGTGACACTGCCAAAATGAGCGGCTCACATGCGCAAGATTTGCATGAGCTGGCAATGAGGCTAGCTCATGCAAACTATGTCATTATGCCCCCAGGGTAGTGGTGGCATGGAAAGAGGGCCGACTAATCTGGGACAACTAACGCCTCATCGACTAGTCAAAGCTTTCATTACTATAGAAAACGGGGACATCATAAATGCAATTTTAAAGCATTTATTTAAATGAATTATGTTATACAAGGCTGGTTTGGCAGGGAGTTTAATCATACATAGGTGAATTCTTCTGGGTTGGAGGGCATGATAATTTGGTATTTTAGCTATATCTGAGACCAGTTGCTTATCTTCAAAGGGCTGTCCACTACTAGGACAACCCCCTCTCAATGTGATTGCTTGGCACCGCTGAAATAAAAAAGCAAATAGTTACCTGCAGTGCTGGTGCCATTCCAGCGGTGTCAGCACTCGTGTCCCTGGGCTCAAGTGCTGTTATGACACATGATCCCTGCACCCAATCTGCACTGGCATAGCTGTGCCCACCTCTGGATGTTTCATAATCAACAGGAGGTGAGAGCTGTGGCTGGCCACTCACTTCCTCTTGATTAGCAATATGTCTAAAGATGGGGACAGTGACGCCAATGTCGATAGGCTGCTAGGCTCATGTGTCATGCGAACGGCACGTGAGCCTCAGGAACGCGAGTGCCGACAACACTGGAATGGTGCCATCATTAGAGGTAAGTATAGGTGTTTTTATTTTATTGGGGCCAAATATTCAGATCAAGAATGGGTTGTTATAGCAGTGAACAGGTCCATTTACTAGCTACATTTGAATATGTAATTTTTTTTATTTTAGGTTTGAGGTTTTATGTCATTTATCAATTACCTAAAATGTGGATATTTTGTTTATCTAACCAGTAGTCATAACAATTATCACTGTCAATCAGCAGAGTTTTTTTACTCCAGAGAATATGGTTATTCCCTTCAGCCCATCCTTATGCTATAATTCACACCAATTATGTGGTGAGAAAAGAAACTACAGATTTGCAGTTCTGTAAATTGATAACCTTAAACATAGTGTCGGTTCAGGTCACAGGTAACATTTTGCATACAAATGTGCCTATTGTGGAGAACTTGCTAGTGGTCTTACATTGACATATTATTCCAAAAGTTGTTTTGCCTAATATATTTACTAAAACGTTTTACTATTCTAAGTCTCCTAAATGTACTAATAGATTTGAGAAATATAAGCTATTTCTTAAACAAAACCATTCATATATTCTTTTTGTACCTGGTGTAAATCCCCTGTCCCTCTGATTCTGCCATCTTTTATTTTACGTCTTTGCCACTCTGTACCTGAGATCTGCTCCTCTCTCTCTCTCTCCTTTTTTGCACCCTTGATAGCCAAGTGGGCAGGATTCTCAGTTCTTCTCTCTAGGCGTCTTCTATTTCAGCTCCATAATGCTACTGAATCAAAGTAAGGCAGCATCACCAGGTGTTAAGGGCCTGTCACACTAAGCGATATCGCTAGCAATATCGCTATAACTTGTGACGTTATAGCGATATTGCTAGCGATATCGCTGTTTCTGATACTTACCTACGACCCGCTCCTCCGCTGGTTATCGCTGATCGCGCGAGAACGTCCAGGACCGTTTCTCGTCGTCAGCTTCCTGTGGCGCTTCCTGTGGAGAGACGAGCGACGAGCGTGGAGCCGGGCAGGAGGACGCAGGATCGCCTAGTGTGACAGGTAAGTAGCGACCCCCGTCCCCAGCGATGCCGCTGGTGAGATCTGCCTGTGTGGCAGCTCACTAGCGACCACTTAGCGATGCACCAGCGATCTCGCTGGTGAGATCGCTGTTGTATCACAAAACTTGTGACTCAGCAGCGATCTCGCTAGCGAGATCGCTATGTGTGACGGGACCCTTAGAGTGGCCAAAATTTAAGTGAACCTTCCCATCTACTTGATTCCAGTCACTCCCCCCTCTTCTTAGCCAGAGAAGGGCAGAGATACATGGAAAACAAGCAGGTAGGAAGGTTCACTTAAAATTTCGGCGACACCAAGGATGCAGCGAGCGCCTGTGCTTTGATCAGTCATTCTGTGCTGACAGCCCTTTTAAGAAATCATCAGTATTATAAAAATGTGGGCTCAGGCAGGCACATTACTTACCGCTATGATTACCACTATATAAGAGTAAGTAAACACTATGCAAGAGCATTCTGTAATTAATGAACACATGAATTCCACTATTCCTACCCATGTAAAAAAGTCAGGTATTTAGTGAACATATTTTGATTAGAAAATTTATAAGCCATCCTCCAATGTCATTAGATGCAACATGACTGTTGACTTACATAGTTTTGAAGGTTGAAAAAAAAACTTAGGTCCACCAAGTTCCTTTTCTCCACCAATTGTTCATTTTATCACTAAATTAACTACACACGTGGTCAAAATGGTTGGTACCCCTCGCTTAATGACAGAAAAACCCACAATGGTGACAGAAATAACTTGAATCTGACAAAAGTAATAATAAATAAATAAATGGTCGGGATCGCTGGTGCACCGCTAAGTGTGACAGTACCTTTAGTGAAACTTACACCAGCACTGTGCAGCAGGAACACTTTGGATAGTCACCCTGGAGCTGTTTTGCTGTGATTTGGCCTATGCAGATGAAATGAGGATCCCACCCTCTTCACTAACAAGACTTCATTAAAAAGAGGGCACAAAAAAGATATAAGGGGAATATCTCAGGAACAAAGTGGCAAAGAAACAAAGCAAACAACAAAAATGATAACACCAGAAGAAGAGCACAGACTGTACGACCATGTTCACACGTTCAGTGCGTGATGAGTTTTTTTACATCAGTATTTGTAAGCCAAAACCAGGAGAGGAACAATCAGAGGAAATGTATAATAGAAACACGTCACCACTTCTGCATTTTTCAACCAATCTTGGATTTGGCTTACATCACTGATGTAAAAAACAGAGTAAATATTCAAAGTATAAAAGTGACCTAGAAAGAATATATTCAAAGCAAGTGCCAGGTTTTCTTTAATGGTAGTTAGTTCTTTATATTTTCCTTGCCGTAATAGAAATCATCTCTCGGTGCACTAACTTCTCATTGACCATATTGATCCCGAATATTCATTACAGCCAATCAGAACTTCAGCATAATAGAAAGAAAAGCTGAGCAGCTGGGGCCAGGAAGGGGAATTCAGGCGATCTCGGCTCTCCTGAGTCACTGGAGTGCAGCTTAGCCAGAAAAGCTTTTTAGCCAACAATGAAAAAAATTTAAAAAAAATCTCAAGAACTTAATACCCAAAGATAGTAATTTACAAAGTGTTTGTAAACTCACAACTGAATATTTGCTATAACTAAAGCAAAAGTTAATAAGTTGTAGAGGATAAAGTGAATCTAAAAACATCTAGAGATGAAAAGTGATCTAAATATAACCATAACCACCCAAGTCATAACCTTAGAAGGTATTGAAGGGGCAATATAGATAGGCCCTGCAGCCAGTTCCTCTACACCTGTTAAAGGGACTCTATTAGCACAGAATGACTGTGTAATCCTAGTACTGCCGTTTGGTGCACCCTTAAGCTGGAGTCACACATAGCGACTCACCAGCGATCCCGACAACGATATCAACGTGTCAGGATCGCTGGTGAGTCGCTATGTGATCGCTGGTGAGCTGTCACACAGACAGCTTCACCAGCGATCAGCACAGCGACGCCGAGCGCGCGGCGTCACTGTGTTCGCTAGTTACCAGCGCGCTGATGCAGGGAGCTGGTAACTAACGTACACATCTGGTATCCAAGGGACGTGCGTCACTTAGATACCCGATGTGTACATTAGTTACCAGCTCCCTGCATCAGCGCGCTGGTAACTAACGTACACATCGGGTTTCTAAGGGACGCACGTCCCTTGGATATCTGATGTGTACGTTAGTTACCAGCAGATCGCTGGTCTCCCGCCTGTCACACGCAGCGATGCATGCTGGCCAGAGGGAGACCAGCGACAAAAGAAATGTCCAGCGGTTTCCTACAGCGATCAGCGATACCGGCAGGGGGGCTGGTCGCTGATCGCTGTTACACACAGCGATCTCGCTGGTGAGATCGCTGTTGTGTCACAAAACTTGTGACTCAGCAGCGATCTCGCTAGCGAGATCGCTATGTGTGACGGGACCCTTAGAGTGGCCAAAATTTAAGTGAACCTTCCCATCTACTTGATTCCAGTCACTCCCCCCTCTTCTTAGCCAGAGAAGGGCAGAGATACATGGAAAACAAGCAGGTAGGAAGGTTCACTTAAAATTTCGGCGACACCAAGGATGCAGCGAGCGCCTGTGCTTTGATCAGTCATTCTGTGCTGACAGCCCTTTTAAGAAATCATCAGTATTATAAAAATGTGGGCTCAGGCAGGCACATTACTTACCGCTATGATTACCACTATATAAGAGTAAGTAAACACTATGCAAGAGCATTCTGTAATTAATGAACACATGAATTCCACTATTCCTACCCATGTAAAAAAGTCAGGTATTTAGTGAACATATTTTGATTAGAAAATTTATAAGCCATCCTCCAATGTCATTAGATGCAACATGACTGTTGACTTACATAGTTTTGAAGGTTGAAAAAAAAACCTAGGTCCACCAAGTTCCTTTTCTCCACCAATTGTTCATTTTATCACTAAATTAACTACACACGTGGTCAAAATGGTTGGTACCCCTCGCTTAATGACAGAAAAACCCACAATGGTGACAGAAATATCTAGAATCTGACAAAAGTAATAATAAATAAATAAATCTATGAAAATGAACAAATGAAAGTCAGACTTTGCTTTTCAATTATGCTTCCACAGAATTTTTAAAAAAATAAAACTCATGAAATAGGCCTGGACAGAAATGATGGTACTTAATATTTTGTTGCATAATAATATTTTGAGGCAATCCCTGCAATCAAACGATTCCTGTAATTGTCATTGAGACTTCTGCGCCTCTCAACAGGTATTTTGGCCCACTCCTCAAGAGCAAACTGCTCCAGTTGTCTCGTGATGAAGGTTGCCTTTTCCAGATGGTATGTTTCAGCTGTTTCCAAAGATGTTTAATAGGATTTAGGTCAGAGCTCATAGAAGGCCACTTCAGAATAGCCCAGTGTTTTCCTCTTAGCCATTCTTGGGTGTTCTTAGCTGTGTGTCTTGGGTAATTATCATGTTGCAAGACCCATGACCTGTGACTGAGACCAAGCTTTCTGACACTGGGCAGAACATTTCTCTCTAGAATGCCTTGATAGTCTTGAGATTTCATTGTACCCTGCATAGATTCTAGACATCCTGTGCCAGAAGCAGCAAAGCAGGCCTAGAACATAACAGAGCCTCCTCCATGTTTCACAGTAGGGACAGTGCTCTTTTCTTGATATGCTTCATTTTTCCATCTGTGAGCATAGAGCTGATGTGCCTTGCCAAAATGTTCTGTTTTTGTCTCATCTGTTCATAGGACATTCTCCCAGAAGCTTTGTGGCTTGTCAACATGTAGTTTGGCAAATTCTAGTATGGCTTTTTTATGATTTGTTTCAACAATGGAGTCCTCCTTGGTTGTCTGCCATGAAGTCCACTTTGGCTCATACAACGAGGGATGGTGTGATCTGACACTGAAGTTCCTTGAGCTTGAAGTTCACCTTTAATCTGTTTAGAAGTTTTTCTGGGCTTTTTTGTCACCCTTCGTTTTTTCCATCTCTTTGATTTGTCAGCAATTTTCCTCCTGCGACCACGTCCAGGGAGGTTGGTTAAAGTCCAATGGACTGAATAATATGTGCAACTGCAGTCACAGGAATATCAAGCTGCTTGTAGATGGTCTTATAACTTTTACCTTTAACATGTTTGTCTATAATTTTCATTCCAATCTCCTGAGACAACTCTTTACTTCGCTCCCTCTGATCTATGTTGAGTATGATACACACCATGTCACCAAACAGCACAGTGAGTATCCGTAGCCCTCTATACAGGCCCACTCACTGATTCCAAGATTGTAGACACCTGTGATGCTAATTAGTGGGCACACCTTGATTTAATATGTCCCTTTTGTCACATTATTTTCAGGGGTACCATCATTTCTGTCCAGGCCTATTTCATAAGTTTTATTTTTTTTTAAAATTCTGTGGAAGCATGGTTGAAACGCAATGTCTGACTTTCATTTGTTCATTTTCATAGATTCTTGATTTATTATTACTTTGGTCAGTTTCAATTTATTTCTGTCACATTGTGGGTTTTTCTGTCATTAAATGAGGGGTACCAACTATTTTGACCACGTGTGTATAACCCACAATGTTATATTTTCTGAGGAAATCATCTGACTCCTTTTTTAAAAGCTCTTATAGTGTCTGCCAAAACTATCTCTTGTTGTCGACATTACACATTCTGACTGCTCTAACTGTAAAGAACCCTTTCCTATTTAGGTGCTGGAATTGCCTTTCTTCCACCTGTCATGATACTTCCATTTAATGTATATGTAGAAGTAGGATTACTCCGTCCTAGTTGCATTACTCTACATTTATCAACATTAAATCTCATTTGCCAAATGTTTGCCCATTCAGTCATTTTATCCAGATTGTTTTGCGAAATTGTGATGTCAAAATCAGATTTTAATTTGGTGTCATCAGCAAAGACTAACACTTTACTCTCAATCCCATCCACTAGGTCATTAATAAAGAGGTTAAAAAGAGTTGGTCCTAGCACACAGGGGCGGACATTGACAGCTTGGGGCCCCTGTGCAAGAAATGTGTCTGGGCCCCGTCCCTGCCCGGTATGCTGCTTATGATGAAGGCAATCTGGCAATGGCACCCCCGGAGCCTTGGACTACGAGGAACAGGCCAGACTGCCCTTAATATTTCTGGCCTGCAAGCGTACATGGCAATCACAGGGTCCCACAGCAAAAGTTCTCTTTGGCTTCTCCACACTTCTAAAAAATATATTTATATTTTTTCACGGAGATGGAAATATATATATATATATTGTGAGGTAGCGCTGTCATTCAGGGTTGGGGGACACTCGCTTGCAGCGATAAAAAACACATCCGGCACAGGATTTTCCAATAAATCATAGTCTATGAGGTTTATTCATCCTTCATAAACCTCCAGCAGCAATATACACAGCATTACAGGAGAGCGTCCATTATACAGGCTATTTAGCCCCAGGGTTATCTCACCCACGTCAGGGTTCCCATATGGCTGTTTCTCCAGGCCGCAGAAGTCCACTCACTCCTCAGGGACTCTCAGATACTGGCCGCCATTACACACACAGCCGCTCCACAGGCTGCTGTTAGTGAGGAGATCCTTCTCCTCACGGGACCTTCCAAACTGGACCAATCAGGTCCCAGCATTCGCTCTATGTGACCTAACCTGGCCACATTATATGGTCCATAGCCACGCCCACCGGGTCACATGACTATGACCTCACCACAGGTCCTTCACACAGACATATATACTTTACAATAGCATTCATAAACATACATATGTCTCTATCTCAAGGTCACCCACCTTGAGATACATAATGGCTCTTCAACCACTCACACTCTTGGGACATCCACACAGCGCCCCCTCGTGGACACAGTGGTCATTACACCACATACCTCCCCCCTATGTTCAAACTTGTGGGGTTGAACACACAACATCACACCAGGGTCTCGAGACCGGGCACGTATTGCACCTTGCCCCACAGGTCGAGAGAACTGTCTCCATTTGTCATACGGCCTCATCTCTACATTAGGCCTCCCCCGCCCCCAGCGGTCATAATACCGGTCATTGTCTTTGACCCTCCAGTCACGGTCTGTCTGCATCATCAGACACTGTTTAGTCACCACACTGTTACATTGCCCCTTGTCACCTGATCTTTCTCTCATTGACCGTCTCTCTCGGTTGGTGCGGTCATAAGTCTTAGTCGATCCTGCTGTCTGGCACGAGTCTGACTCAGTCAACGTCTCACAGGAACTACAGCCCTTCAACCTCGTACGGTTTGTCGAATTGCCACTCGCTGACATTCTTCGGCCATCTGCCATGTCACTTCTTGGCGGTACCCCTGGGGTCCTTACATCTTGGTATGAAGGCGGCCGCCACCTGGTATTCCGCACTTCTTTATTAATCCGCTGGCAGTCCAGCTTCAACTGTTCAATCTCTTGCAGGTACCCCACTCTATACTCCAAGAGCAATTGAAAGTTCCTCAGGCTTTCCATGGAGCCAACCACCATCATGGGAATCCTTCCCACTTCACCAGACACCTGGTCTTCGTCATCAGGAGGGATCCTCACCCTCACCACACCGGAGACATTCACAAGGTCCTGCATCACCTTCCCGGACCTTCCAATGATTCTCCCAATCAGAGCTTTGGGTACCGGAACCACATCTTTCCTCAAACCCAACCGATCCATAGCCTCTCTTGCTATCTCTAGGCGTCGAGCAGCCTTCATATTACTCCGCCTAACCAATTGTTTGACACGTAGACACTGCAAATGCATCTCTTTCAGGACAGCTACTCGGTTTGATGTGTTTTCCCTAGCTGATACTATCACCAACTGCCGAGTCTCAGGTGCCCAGTGCACCTTACACGCTTTGACCGCCTCTTTGAAAGCCTCATGCACACCTTCCTCAGCACAGGCTTCTTGCATGTCTTCTGGTACATCAATTACAACCTTGAAGGTCGTGGACTTGCTCTCATCCTGGACAGATGGCTCTGGGTTCCCCACGGACACTTCCCTCAAGATATCTGTCATGACCGGATGACTGTCTTGTGCAGCTCTTGGCTCACCATCTTCCTGAAATTTACAGTCTTCAGGACCCTTTTCCAAGATGGGCTTTGTCAGTTCTGCCTTGCTATCAGTCGGGGACGGACACTGTACGTCTTCGCCCATCCACTTCTTCTCCCACAGAAGACCTTTTACTACTCCACTGAGTTCTTGCAGAACTTTATCTCGCTCCTCTGCCAGGTAGCGACGCTCATCCTCTCTCCTGAGAATCTCCTGTTGATGCTTCTCTTGGGCCTCTCTGAGCACCTCCATATCCTTCACTATAGCTTTGTTCATAGTTTGACATGCTGACAGGTGACCCCTGAGCTCAGAGACTTCCTTCTCCAGCTCATCCACTCTGTGCTCAGCTGTTTGTCTCAGGCCTCTTTCTTGTTTGACACATTCATCCACCTCCTCTCTGAGGGCCTTATTCAGTCCTTGCCACGTTACCATGTGGCCTTTCAGCTCAGAGACTTCTTTCTCTAGCCCTTCTATTCTGTGCTCCCTTTCTTTCTCAGAGCCACAGTCACCCCCAGAGATTAAGTCATCCCTCCAGTTACTCACTAACCGAGTGACTACTTCCGCCGTCTTACCCACCAGGTCAGCGTCAGTTTTGTCACGAGATGTCAGGTCCGTCCGTTGGGCTGACATACCCCTTTTCCCAGTCACTTCCACCTCTGACCTCTCCCCGTCAGGAACCATCACCGTCTTAATATCTGTTAGCCCAACTATAGGAACGTCTCCCTCCTCGTACCATAGGTCATCCAACATGACAAAGTCCCGGCCGCCCTCCAAGGTATACACCAAGTCTGGTGGTATCCCGCCACCTTGGCACTCACTGCCTCCAGGCCCCTCAAACACCACTCTGTCTAGCATATAGTTCACCGTGACCCCATGTTTACAGCGAACCTGGGCCATTTTCTCGGTCAGACAGAAAGTGAGAGGAGTTCCTATCAGAGTCACCTGACTCTTGGAGTCCAACCGTCCCGAGATTCCTTCCCGGTGCAGCATCACTGTACACACTTGCGGCCCGTCATGCTCCGGAAAGTATATCCCACATTCTGGAAACGACATACACGTACACTGCAGTTTCCCAGACATACTCACTGAGTCACCCAGTGCTGTCACTTCTTCAAACTTGGCCCCTTTCTGGACCACCAACCCACTTTGAGTTGCCACCCCAATTTGGGTCACCGCCCCCTTTTGGAACTCCACCCCTTTTTGGGTCACCACTCCAACTTGGGTCACCGCCCCCTTTTGGGACTCCACCCCTTTTTGGGTCACCACTCCAATTTGGGTCACCGCCCCCTTTTGGGTCACCGCCCCCTTTTGGGATTTCCCCATGTCCGTCCTGCAGAACCTCTTAGGCCACAGTTCACACAGTACAGTTTGTCTTTTAACGATACCACACAAGTCTTTGCTGGCACCACCACAGCTCCTGCTGTCACTGATCACCGGCACCTCCGGCTGCTGTTCACACACATACACAGCGGCTGGTGTCACTGCAGCTCCTGCTGCGCCATCTTCGTGGACCCGCCGATCCACCGGAAGCCGCTTGTCACCTTCGTAACCCCGCCGGGTTACTGGAAGCCGCTTGTCATCCTCAAAGATAAAAAAAACCACAAAAGCACACCCATAGGGCCTTACCAGTGCAGGTATAATGGTATAATGACATAATACAGGGTACTCACCCTTAATAGTTGTGTAAAGCCACAACTACTGTATCCGCTTAGTCATATGCAATAAAGCTGCAGCAGGATGGTGTAGACAGACAGCGTCTGCTACCAATGCTCCCAGGGCAGATCCCTTAAAGAAAACACCAGGTCCTTGTGCTGCGAGACCTTCGTGACCCCACTGAGCCACAGCAAGCACCTTCAGGTTTTGCAGAGGAAAAGAAAAAAAAAAAAAGAAAAAAAACACATGCACAGTCTCTCACATGTCCTGTTCGTGTGCCACTCAGGACATACCGTCTCCGCCTGAGACCGTCCACCACACAGGGCACACCGGGTGCTATTCAGGGAGCCGACCCTCCTCCCAGGGTCTCCCAACACACCGGCCTCACCAGGTCCAGGGGCTCAGCGGGTGCTATTCAGGACATCCGTCTCGGCCTGAGACTGCCCAACACTTAAGCCTCACCAGGTCCAAGGTCCTACCATGTGCTCCAGGGCTCTTCCCAACACTGACCCTCCAGGACCTTGCTCACTGAACCCTCCAGGAACACAGTCTTTACCACTGACCCAGGTCAGTAAAATCCTTTTTCTTTTTTTTTTTTCCCTTCTTTCCCGACCGGCACCTACTGGCCGCGCAGGTTCTCGGACCTCTCTACCGCAGAGGTATCCTATAAGTCTTTGCCACTGACTCCTGTCAGCACATCACATGGCTTTAAGACCGTCAGCCCTCCTGGCTCAGCGTTGCCCCCAGCAACCGAATCTGCAGTCCTTTTCCGTTGCCCCTAGCAACAAGGCTACAATATTGCCCGCATTCTCCACCATATGTGAGGTAGCGCTGTCATTCAGGGTTGGGGGACACTCGCTTGCAGCGATAAAAAACACATCCGGCACAGGATTTTCCAATAAATCATAGTCTATGAGGTTTATTCATCCTTCATAAACCTCCAGCAGCAATATACACAGCATTACAGGAGAGCGTCCATTATACAGGCTATTTAGCCCCAGGGTTATCTCACCCACGTCAGGGTTCCCATATGGCTGTTTCTCCAGGCCGCAGAAGTCCACTCACTCCTCAGGGACTCTCAGATACTGGCCGCCATTACACACACAGCCGCTCCACAGGCTGCTGTTAGTGAGGAGATCCTTCTCCTCACGGGACCTTCCAAACTGGACCAATCAGGTCCCAGCATTCACTCTATGTGACCTAACCTGGCCACATTATATGGTCCATAGCCACGCCCACCGGGTCACATGACTATGACCTCACCACAGGTCCTTCACACAGACATATATACTTTACAATAGCATTCATAAACATACATATGTCTCTATCTCAAGGTCACCCACCTTGAGATACATAATGGCTCTTCAACCACTCACACTCTTGGGACATCCACACAGCGCCCCCTCGTGGACACAGTGGTCATTACACCACATAATATATATATATATATATATATATATATATATACAGTGGGGCAAAAAAGTATTTAGTCAGTCAGCAATAGTGCAAGTTCCACCACTTAAAAAGATGAGAGGCATCTGTAATTTACATCATAGGTAGACCTCAACTATGGGAGACAAACTGAGAAAAAAAAATGCAGAAAATCACATTGTCTGTTTTTTTTTCATTTTATTTGCATATTATGGTGGAAAATAAGTATTTGGTCAGAAACAAAATTTCATCTCAATACTTTGTGATATATCCTTTGTTGGCAATGACAGAGGTCAAACGTTTTCTGTAAGTCTTCACAAGGTTGCCACACACTGTTGTTGGTATGTTGGCCCATTCCTCCATGCAGATCTCCTCTAGAGCAGTGATGTTTTTGGCTTTTCGCTTGGCAACACGGACTTTCAACTCCCTCCAAAGGTTTTCTATAGGGTTGAGATCTGGAGACTGGCTAGGCCACTCCAGGACCTTGAAATGCTTCTTACAAAGCCACTCCTTCGTTGCCCTGGCAGTGTGCTTTGGATCATTGTCATGTTGAAAGACCCAGCCACGTTTCATATTCAATGCCCTTGGTGATGGAAGGAGGTTTGCACTCAAAATCTCACAATACATGGCCCCATTCATTCTTTCATGTACCCGGATCAGTCGTCCTGGCCCCTTTGCAGAGAAACAGCCCCAAAGCATGATGTTTCCACCACCATGCTTTACAGTAGGTATGGTGTTTGATGGATGCAACTCAGTATTCTTTTTCCTCCAAACACGACAAGTTGTGTTTCTACCAAACAGTTCCAGTTTGGTTTCATCAGACCATAGGACATTCTCCCAAAACTCCTCTGGATCATCCAAATGCTCTCTGGCAAACTTCATACGGGCCCGGACATGTACAGGCTTAAGCAGTGGGACACGTCTGGCACTGCAGGATCTGAGTCCATGGTGGCGTAGTGTGTTACTTATGGTAGGCCTTGTTACATTGGTCCCAGCTCTCTGCAGTTCATTCACTAGGTCCCCCCCCGCGTGGTTCTGGAATTTTTGCTCACTGTTCTTGTGATCATTCTGACCCCACGGGGTGGGATTTTGCGTGGAGCACCAGATCGAGGGAGATTATCAGTGGTCTTGTATGTCTTCCATTTTCTAATTATTGCTCCCATAGTTGATTTCTTCACTCCAAGCTGGTTGGCTATTGCAGATTCAGTCTTCCCAGCCTGGTGCAGGGCTACAATTTTGTTTCTGGTGTCCTTTGACAGCTCTTTGGTCTTCACCATAGTGGAGTTTGGAGTCAGACTGTTTGAGGGTGTGCACAGGTGTCTTTTTATACTGATAACAAGTTTAAACAGGTGCCATTACTACAGGTAATGAGTGGAGGAAAGAGGAGACTCTTAAAGAAGAAGTTACAGGTCTGTGAGAGCCAGAAATCTTGATTGCTTGTTTCTGACCAAATACTTATTTTCCACCATAATATGCAAATAAAATGAAAACAAAACAGACAATGTGATTTTCTGGATTTTTTTTTCTCAGTTTGTCTCCCATAGTTGAGGTCTACCTATGATGTAAATTACAGACGCCTCTCATCTTTTTAAGTGGTGGAACTTGCACTATTGCTGACTGACTAAATACTTTTTTGCCCCACTGTATATATATATATATATATATATATATATATATATATATATATATATATATATATATATATATATAGTGTGTATGTATATATATATCCGTTAGAAATCGGTTCTCCTGGTTCCAGCTCAGTCATACTAGAAGTCAAGTGTCAGCTATGTCAGTGAATAGAACCCACGATCCAATAGATATTAAAATTATGGCGTTACCTCCATACACTTGAGAAACCAATGCATTTCAGATTACAAAACCTTACTCATGGTTCAGATATTGTTGTTTATTCCATCATATAAGAAGAGAGCATTCGAGACCACCTGTTTCTTGATGGATTATGCGCCATTGGACCGGAGAGCGATTCCATACCCCAAACTTATGAATTATTCAAATTTACCAGACATACTACTAAACATACACACTGAGAAGCATTTGAGCAATACACCTCCATGATTCAGCACACTGGTAGGTTAGTCTTTTCCATTTCACTATGTTCACCCCCTCCCCAGCACAAGCCTCCTGACAAACATTACATCTAAACATGCAATGGGCCGGCAGACAGCACACACCCACAGCAGTGGTCCCTTTCTTGTAAGTCTACTTTCTTTAACATGTACCTACCATGCATTTACAAGTTGTGTGTGTCATGGAAGGAGAATTATTAGATTAGACTATAAAAATATTTAGAATTGAGATTCCTCAGTGGTTGATACCTTTTAATGGTTAACTGAAAAGATGGTAACACATTGCAAGCTTTCGAGATTACTCAGGTCTAGCCTGATGAAGAGACCTGAGTAGTCTCGAAAGCTTGCAATGTGTTACCATCTTTTCAGTTAGCCAGTAAAAGATATCAAACCACTGAGGACTCTCAATTCTAAATATTTTTCTATCTACTGGCTAACATGGTACAAAGATATATATCTTTCCTAGCAGAGGTGTATCTAGGCTTCCTGGCACCCGGGGCAAGGATTTTGGTTCGGCCCCCCCCCCAATTACATATATGACTTGCACACTTAGCCATGTACCCACGAGCTGCTCTCCCTAATGCTCTCAATGTTCAGTAAAAAACTGAGAGAAGCAGGAAGAGAAGCTCGTTGTCAAGTATGAAAATCGCATATGAGTGAAGTGTCCGTGTGATGACTACTGGAACCTGCAGCGCTGAATCCTGACATTGCAGCTTCTGAATTCTCACAACGAATGCACTGTACACTTTTAGGATTCTCCCTGGCTGATGTACAGTCATGTCAGCACAAGTATGTGATTTATATACTTCTGGCCACATTCCGACTAGACGTGCCCGGCCTCGCTCTGTTCACTTTCATTGAGTGAGGCCACACATGTCTAGTCAGCATGTGACCGTATGTATGTAAATTACCGGCACGAGAGAATCCTTACAGCGTTCAGTGAGCACTGTGAGAATTCAGAAGTCTGCAGTCACATAGAATGACTGCAGACTCAGCACAAACCTGGACAACCCCTTTAATGTTCCTAACAAATAAAAACATGAGAATAAGTCAGTATCACAAATAACATTTACATCCAAGTACCTTATAGATGATGTCGTCTCTGGAGTTGTTCTCCTTTTCTTCTTCTTGTCCAGACCCCGTGATGAGTTTTCTCACCCACATCGCGTCTCTGCAGACTTTCATCTTCTCCGGTCTTCTGCAGCAAATCTCCACACGATGCCCTTAAAGATAAAAGTGTCATTATAATGCTCCTGAATAAAAATGTCTGCAATATACTGTCGCCTCACACTATTCCCCCCCCTCCTCTAACATCCCCCTGTTCACCATACTGTCTCCTCATATATTTACCCCCTCACTCTCTATACCGTCTGCTCACACATACCCCTGACTCCCCATACTGTGTCCACATACATTAACCCGTTCGCTCCCCATACTGTCTGCACCCAACCCCCATACTGTTTCCTCATACATACTCTGTGTCCTCAAATCTCCCCACACACATTAAATCCCCCCATCCACACTCCCAAATCCCCCCCACACCTTATGTACCCCCACTCCAAATCCCCCACACATTAACCCCATCCCCACTCATTAACCCCCCCGTCCATACTCCCAAACCCCAACACATTATGTACCCCCCACTCCAAATCCCCCACACATTAACCCCCACCCCCACTCATTAACCCCCCCGTCCATACTCCCAAACCCCCAACACATTATGTACCCCCCACTCCAAATCCCCCACACATTAACCCCCATCCCCACTCATTAACCCCCCAGACATTAATTCCATCCCCACTCATTAACCCCCCACACATTAACCCCATCCCCACTCAATAACCCCCATCCCCACATCAACCCCCATCCCCACTCATTAACCCCCCACACATTAACCCCATACCCACTCAATAACCCCTATCCCCACACATTAACCCCCATCCCCACATTAACCCCCATCCCCACTCATTAACCCCTCAGACATTAATTCCATCCCCACTCATTAACCCCTCACACAGTAACCCCCATCCCCACTCATTAACCCCCCACACATTAACCCCATCCCCACTCAATAACCCCCATCCCCACACATTAACCCCCATCCCCACATTAACCCCCCAGACATTAACCCCATCCCCACTCTTTAACCCCCCCACACAGTAACCCCCATCCCCACTAATTAACCCCCCACACATTAACCCCATCCCCACTCTTTAACCCCCCCACACAGTAACCCCCATCCCCACTCTTTAACCCCCCCACACAGTAACCCCCATCCCCACTCTTTAACCCCCCCACACAGTAACCCCCATCTCCACACATTAACCCGATCCATTAACCCCATCCCTACTCTTTAACCCCCCCACACATTAACCCCACTACGCATTAACCCCATCGCCACACATTAACACCCCCCATCTTCGGTGGTTTCTTCAGCTCCACATTCGAGCACACTTACCACCAGCGCTGAGCCTTCACTGAGCACTCTGGGTGCCGGGGAGTGACGTCAGTAGCGTGATCACATGTCATGTCACGCTGCTGGCATCGCTCTTGCCCGGCGGTCAGAGCTGCAATTGTACTGGCGTCTGTATAGACGCCAGTACAATTGTTCCCTAGGAGCCGGCACGTGCACCAGCTGTCAGCTTGACAGCTGACACAGAGAACCGCCGACTCTCAGGCCAGGGGGGGCGGCGGAACGCAGCCGCCAGGGAGGACACTGCGGACCGCTGCATTGTGGCTCGGACTGCAACCCCTGCCGGCTGCGCCCGGGGCAACTGCCCCGGCTGCCCCCCCTAGATACGCCCCTGTTTCCTAGATTAGACTATGGTACCCTAAAGGTACCGTCACAGTTAGCGATGCACCAGCGATCCTGACAATGATGCGACCCGGCCAGGATTGCTGGTGCATCGCTAAATGATCGCTAGTGAGCTGCCAAACAGGCAGATCTCACCAGCGACATCGCAGCGGTCGGCGGTCGTTACTTACCTGTCAGACGCGGCGATGAAGACTTCCTCCCGCCCGCATCCACGCATCGCTCATCGGCGACAGCAGGAAGCCCAGCATAAAGCGGCCAACGAGAAATGGCCCAGGATGTTCTCGCACGATCAGCGATAACCAGCGGGGGAGCCGGTCGGAGGTAAGTATCACACATTGCGATATCGCTAGCAATTTCGCTGCTGCGTCACAAAATCGGTGACGCTTTAGCGATATCGCTAGTGATCTCGGCTAATGTGACAGACCCTTAACCAACACCAGGAACTTTTTGTGAATTGTTACCAACAATGTGTATGTGTTTAAAGGTCTCTGCCCAAGGACAGCCTATTCTATAAAACTTTTCTATTACATTGATTTTGATTAATGGTCTGTTTTAATATGGCATAGACAAAAATGTTTTTTATGGGCTAAATATACTCAGGTTTTGCTTGATTTAAATTAATCTGAGATTCATGTCCACTAAAGTTAAAATAAAAATGGAAACAGGGAAAACATTTCAAATCACTCAAGTTTAAGTCCCCTAGAGAGACCAAAGAAGTAAAAGAAAAAAAAAGTTTTAAAATTTTTAAAAAATTGGGATCACCCACCTTATTCCTCATGAAAATAAAGGCATTAAAGAAATAGCATATTCTGTATTACCACGTTTGTAAAAGTCAGTTGTATCAAAATATAATTTTTTTTACATGGTACACCTTAAAGGGGTTATCCACTACTAGCACAACCCCTTCTTGATCTAAATGTTTGGCCCTGAATAAAATAAAAAAGCTTATTCTCACCTTCTATGTCAACACCGCCACAGCTGTGTTGGAACTTGTGGTCCTGGGGCTCTTGTGTGGCTGTATGACACGTGGTTCCTGGCACTTGTGGTCCTGGGGCTTTTGTGTGGTTGTATGACACACATGGTGCCCGGCACCCAATCAATGCTGGCATCACTGTCCCCGCCCCGCCTTCGGACGCTTTGAACATGAAGACGAAGTCAGGGCGGCAGATGATACCTGACTTCCTCTTCATATTCAATTCGTATTAAGTTTGGGACAGTGGCTGATAGGGAGCCAGGCTCACGTGTCACAACAACCGCAAATGCCGATACCACGGAAACTGCATCGGCACAGGAGACATGTATAAGCTTTTTTATTTTATTCGGGCCAAACATTTAGATCAAGAAGGGGTTGTCCTAGCCGTGGACAATCCCTTTAAGCAATAAAGCAAAAAAATATTAGAAATGCCAGATATGGCATTTTTCAGTCGCTTTACTTCCTATAAGCAATGTAATAAAAAGCCATCAAAATACTGTACATATCCCAATATGGTATCAGTAAAAACATCAGCATTTCACCAAACAAGCTTTTCACAGTTTCAATCATAGAAAAATGAAAAAAAAAGCTAAGTCTCCGAAAATTGGGGACACAAACCCCACAATTTTTTTAAATTTGCTTCACTGCTAAAATAAAAAAAATTAAATAAAGAATTGCTATTACTGTAACTGTACTCTCAAGGAGAATAATTTTGCCAGGTCTTTTTTAACATGATTAAAACAAAACCCAAAAAACTATGGTGGAATAACATTTTAATTTTCCATTTCTCTCGCTTTTATTTTTTTCCCTAATTTTTAGGTACATTATATGATAAAATGAATTATGATTTTCTAAACATGTCCCACAATAAAACAGGTTCTCATAAGTTTATATTGATAGAAAAATAAAAAGTTGTAGACCTTGGAAGAAAGGGAGAAAAGAACAAAAGCATAAAAAATAAAAACTTGCCACCTTGGAAAAATGTTAAGACTGGAGTATAAATATAATAAAAATACTACAAGTCTTAATGAATGCTCTCCATTATCATTATCCATGTGCAGAGTTACTTTTTTGAAGTGAGGGAAAAGTTCAGAGAAACTCAATGAGCCAGAATGTTAATGGGAAGATAAAAATGAAATGTTGGCAGAGGCCTGACTCCAGCAAAGAGAAAGAACAAGTAGTATTGATGTCTGGCCAAAGGCCACCAGGGGACTGCAGCCTTTGGTACCTCCTCATCTGTCCAGCTCAGCATTTCTGCTAACTGAGGTAGCAGCCAGATAACACACTTGCTTTTATCTTATCTCTTTTATACTGATACATTCCAAATAAACTTTTAACATATGTACAGCTTTCTAACTTGGTGCAATGTATACAAAATGTCATTGTTATTCAAGTTTCAACGAAAAGAAGGGCTGGAAAGACACAAAGTGCAAATAGGGTCTTATCTTACCTAACAAAATGCTAAAAAAAATTCATAATGGTGCTCACCTGGTCAGGTTGTGTGCACACAACCACTGATGATCCTTAACCCCTTCATGACGGGGCCCTTTTTTGCTTTTATTTTCGTTTCCAATTTTTCCTCCTCTTCCTCCGAGAGCCATAACTCTTTTTTATTTTTCTGTCCACATAGACATAGGAGGGTTTAATTTTTTGTGGGACGAGTTGTACTTTTAAATGACACCATTCATTTTACTACATAGTGTACTCAAAGTCAGGAAAAAATAAATTTCAAGTTTCGTGAAATTGTGAGATATCCAAGAAGTATCATTTCTCCTTGCGGAGAATGACATGCTAAGCATGTCGAGATGAGGAGACTTAAAGCCGCAATACTCTTCTGGGAAATATGCTAATTATGCAAATTGTCTCTTCAGAGAGGAAAAGGACTAGAACTCTAGTGCCACCTATTGGAGGTAGCAATCTTAGAAGTCAATGTCGACCCTTTAACGAGTCTTGTTACATGACTTAGGATAAAAGCCAACCCAGAATCTCAATTTGCAGACACTGTGTTTCGGGGTACTGCCCCTTGATATAGAAGGGTTAATGGTTTGCCTTTATATGCCTTTAACTGCCTTTAATTCTTCAATTGCCTTTTGCCTTTCATTGCTAGAATTATTCTTATGACACAGCAGTCTATTAGTCTCCGCTTCAAGGAGACTATACTTGTTATCATATATGTTCTCAATTGTCAGCAACAACATGTTCTAGGTACATGGTAAACAAGGTATGACCCTGGGGAAGCGGTGGGGGCTACATAGAGCTACATTTGTTGTAAATGGTATAAAATATTGCCTTGTGTTTCATTATGTCAGATAAAGTGATTTGCACACGACCTGTGTGTGCAGTCTCCTTTGTCTCCAAGCGCTTGTAAATTAAGGGCGTAAACTCCTAATTTGGCCTCACTGGTGATCTGGCAGTCCTGATTTTGGTCAGAATGTAAACAGCTACAACACCCTTGTCAGTGCAAAGTGAGAGATCTGGTTTGGCTGTGTAAGAGGCGTCTGACCGATATCCAAGACGTATCGTTTCTCCTTGCGGAGAATGACATGCTAAGCATGTCAAAATGAGGAGACTTAAAGCCACAATGCTCCTCTGGGAAATATGCTAATTATGCAAATTGTCTCTTCAGAGAGGAAGACGACTAGAACGCTAATGTCACCTATTGGAGGTAGCAGTCCTAGAAGCCAATGTTGACCCTTTAACGAGCCTTGTTACATGACTTAGGATAAAAGCCAAGCCAGAATCTCAATTTTCAGACACTGTGTTTTGGGGTACTGCCCCTCGTCAGTGCAAAGTGTGAGATCTGGTTTGGCTGTGTGAGAGGCGTCTGACCGATATCCAAGAAGCATCATTTCTCCTTGCGGAGAATAACATGCTAAGCCTGTCGAGATGAGGAGACTTAAAGCCGCAATGCTCCTCTGGGAAATTTGCTAATTATGCAAATTGTCTCTTCAGAGAGGAAGAGGACTAGAACTCTAGTGCCACCTATTGGAGGTAGCAATCCTAGAAGTCAATGTCGACCCTTTAACGAGCCTTGTTACATGACTTAGGATAAAAACACAATTCTGACACTGTTTTTTGGGAATTGTTTTTAACGTTTACGTTTAGTGGTAAAAATGACCATGCACGAGTGATTCTCCTCATCAATACGATTACGGCGATACTCAACATGTCCAGTTTTTTTAATTATTTTTGTGGTGAAAAAATGTGAAGTTTGCAAGAAAAACATTTTTGGAGTTGTGTCGCCATTTTCCAAGATCCGTAACATTTTTAGTTTTTGTCTGATGAAGCTGTATGATAACTTATTTTTTGCGGGTTGAGACACCGTTTTTATTAGTAACATTTTGCATAGATGTGACTTTTTAACCACTTGCTACAGCATTTTTTGTGGAATTATGGTGACCAATAAAAAACGGAATTTTGGCAATCTTGATTTTGGTTTCCATTTACGGTGTTTACCAACTGGGTTAATTGTTTTTATATTTTGATAGATCAGACTTTTCTGAATGCGGCAATATCAAATATATGTATTTTTTATTTGTTCTTAATATCTTTATTTTCACTGTGGAGGGAAGTGGGGTGATTTGAACTTTTTATTTTTTTTATATTTTTTTCGCTTTTTTTAAACATTTTGTTTCCTTCTTTACCAATAGAAAGATAAGGATGAGGCGACCCCCAACTACAGGACCTCAGGAAAGTGGTTTCATAAGGGGAGGTTGAAAAGGATACCAAAACATTGGCAAAAACGATACTAAATACCCTATTAAAGTTTCTATCTTATGATCAGGGATAATTATACACTGCTCAAAAAAATAAAGGGAACACTTAAACAACAGAATATAACTCCAAGTAAATCAAACTTCTGTGAAATCAAACTGTCCACTTAGGAAGCAACACTGATTGACAATCAATTTCACACACTGTTGTGCTAATGAAATAGACAACAGATGGAAATTATTGGCAATTATCAAGACACCCTCAATAAAGGAGTGGTTCTGCAGGTGGGGACCACAGACCACATCTCAGTACCAATGCTTTCTGGCTGATTTTTTTCTTCACTTTTGAATGTTGGTTGTGCTTTTACACTCGTGGTAGCATGAGATGTACTCTACAACCCACACAAGTGGCTCAGGTAGTGCAGCTCATCCAGGATGGCACATCAATGCGAGCTGTGGCAAGAAGGTTTGCTGTGTCTGTCCGTGTAGTGTCCACTGGCTGGAGGCGCTACCAGGAGACAGGTCAGTACACCAGGAGATGTGGAGGGGGCCGTAGGAGGGCAACAACCCAGCAGCAGGACCGCTACCTCTGCCGTTGTGCAAGGAGGAACAGGAGGAGCACTGCCAGAGCCCTGCAAAATGACCTCCAGCAGGCCACAAATGTGCATGTGTCTGCACAAATGGTTAGAAACTGACTCCATGAGGATGGTCTGAGGGCCCGACGTCCACAGATCGTGGGCCCCCAGGCCATAAATCGAAGCAAAGCAATATACGAGGTGCTGCTGATAAGTCTTTGGCTTTGTGATCTCTTTTTGTGTCTATCGTAACAAATGTTACATCACATGAAAGTCTTATGTGTCTAATATATGTTTTCAAAATTTTGTGCTTTTATCTTATGGCAACAGTGTTCTACTCAAGCGGGAAAACAAAATGGCGGAGTGTAATGTGATATTCACAGCAAATGAGAGCAGAGGAGTGATAAAATTCTTGTTTCTGCAAGGAAAGTCCGCAAAGGATATTCATGGTGAATGCAAGGTATTACATTGAACTTTTCGACCAATTGAAGGCAGCTCTGAAGGCCAAAACGAGCGACAACTGTCCAAAGGAATCTTGTTCCAGCAAGACAACACTTCCGCTCACACTGCACAAGCGACCAAGGCAAAACTGGCGGAGCTGGGCTTCCAGCTGGTTGACGACCAGATCTAGTTCCCTCCAACTTCATCTGTTTCCAAACCTGAAGAAACACCTCAAGGGTACCAAATTTCACACCATTTCTGATGGCATGGCTGTTACGGATGCCTGTTTTGAGGCACAACTGAAATTCTTCTTTTTGCAAGGCTTACAGAACTTGGAATACCGATGTAAGAAGTGTGTTGACATCTGTGGAGAGTATGTGGAATAAATGTAAAGTTTCATCTTCCTATCTCTTTTCTTTCTGGGTAAAGCCAAAGACTTATCAGCAGGCCCTCGTAAAAATTACTATCAAAACCCCCCAAAAAGCCAAAATAAAATAAATACAAATTTGTGATAAAATATATATAATAGGTTGATCTAAGTGCTATTGTGAAAATGATGAAATAAGAGTAAGACAATATGTGTTGTTATGCCATAAATAAACACCAATTATGAGATGATAATAGTAAAAACATAATATATAGTGTATACATGTGAAGTAATAGTGTAAAAGTGAAAGCTATATTTATAATGCCGTAAAGGCCATTCTCAATAATATGCAGTAGGCATGCTCACACTAAAACAGCAAACGTGCCACCGCACCAAAGACTAAATCAGCAGAAGGTCCTGGCTGTAATTCACAACCATTGCCTACTGAGTATGGGGTGGACTCGCTGCGTGAGCCTCCTCCCCCATACACCCGCTTATGACTTGCGCCATATATATACAGCACAGGTCATGAAAGGGTTAAGGATGTTAAAGATCCACAAGAGGATAAAAGTGCAGGTAATGCAGAAACAAATGGTTTAATTCTGCACTACCAACCGGGAAAGATGAATTATGCCAATCCAAGTATAAGTGGTTTATTTGTCAATGCGCTTCAACCATGTGGTTCTTCTGAGGAAGAGTTTTGTATACTTCGAAACACATTTACAAATAAAACACTTATATTGGGATGGGCATTGTTCATCTTTCTCATATGGCAGCACACAATTAAGCCATTTGTTTCTGCATTACCTGCACTTTGTTTTTCAAGAGAAGTAAAATAGTTGTATACCAAGCGTCTGTAAGAACAAATTGGTTTTATCACTCTCCCAAAAATATAGAATTGTTTTTGTAGACCAAAAGCATTAAAGTTTGATACATTGATACATTTCTGTTATAATTTATTATTTTCTCCCAGGCAATAATGTTGTTTCTCATCAGGTATGAAGAAGGCCAGGCACCCCCCACCATCAGTGAGGAACTTTCTGATGGAAAAAGCCATTAAATCTGTGCTGAATTATATTTTTAAAACAGCGGTCATTTGCTGGGGGTTGGAAAAATTTTTCTGTTCAGAATGGGTTTAACAGATTAAAGGTCTAGGCTTAAGTCTCCTGAGGAGACTTAAAAATAAACTAAAAGGAAAAAATTGTGGCTCGAGGAAGTTGAGGCAAAAGCACAACAAAGAAAAATTCCCTTGTTATTAAATGGGTTGTCTGGGACTTATTTGTAGGATAGGTCATCAATGTCTGGTCAGTGGGGGTGAGACACCCGGCACTCCCGCCGATCAACTGTTCCCGTGTCGGAAGGAACTACTCAGCTACGGATCTGCACAGAACAGCTCTGTCAACTGTTTAGTGGCCGCGGCCAGACAGACACTATTCATCCATCACTCATTCAAATCAATAAGGGGTGGAGGTACAGTACCAGGCCACAACCCACTGACGAAACAGATAGAAAAGGGCCTCTGTGCAAGAGCAATATGTGGGCCGTTTGAAGCACTAGAGCTCCTAAAAAATGCAAAACTGCACCTGCTTTGGAGGTAGAAATGGGCCCTTTACCTCTTGGGCCCCTGTGAGGACGCACAGGTTGCACCATTGACATGTCTGCCCCTGCCACAGCCACTATACCATTGACAGAGCTGTGCAACTGAGTAGTTCCAGCCACTGCCAACACCACTAACAGCTGATCGTCAGGGGTGCCTGATGTCGCACCAATGTTTAGAAGACATTGTTAACCTATCTTAATGACAGGCCAGACAACCCCTTTAAAAACAATTGAATTTTTCCTTTTTGTACTTTTTTCCTCATCTTTTTCAAGTCTTAACTTTTTAAATTTATTTTTAAGTCTCCTAAGGGGACAAAAACCTACAAACTGCTTGTACCACATATTACAAAACCACAGTGCTACGCTCTGGCATCCACTCCATTTAACTGTCTCTGTCGGAGATGTCATATATAAATAAATCCGGCATCTACTGCATGCAGAAAAGCTCAGCTCCTGAGCTCCTTCCATATTTGTGGACCCCTGCCCTGGACGTTAACTAATTTCCCAATGCGGGAATAGGCATTTATGATACTAAGGACGCTTGTTCACAATAATCTTGCATTCTTTACAGAATGTCGATCACTCTATGGGCCCCGTCACACATAGCGATCTCGCTAGCGAGATCGCTGCTGAGTCACAAGTTTTGTGACGCTGCGTGTGACAGGCGGGAGACCAGCGATCTGCTGGTAACTAACATACACACCGGATATCCAAGGGACGTGCGTCCCTTTATACCCGATGTGTACCTTAGTTACCAGCTCCCTGCATCAGCGCGCTGGTAACTAACGAACACAGCGACTCCGTGCGCTTGGCGTCGCTGTACTGTTCGCTAGTGAAGCTGTCTGTGTGACAGCTCACCAGCGATCACCTAGCGACTCACCAGCGATCCTGACACGTTGATATAGTTGTCGGGATCGCTGGTGAGTTGCTATGTGTGACTCCAGCTTATGAATGAGCAAAATGCTCATTAGCGCAGATAAAATGGTCTTTTGGCTTGCCCATATGATTATTCTTGGCAACGCAGCACATTGTGTAAACCGGAGCTGCACTGCTAGGAACAATGGCAGCCTGTGCATAGTGAATCTATCACTGATCGTTCCTGGTGCGTCTAAAGAGCGGTCAACCTGTGTAAACAGGTTATTAAACAATCGGCGATCAGCAAAACATTAGCTGATCTACTGTTTATTGGAATCAGTTGCCTAAAGGAGTGCTCAACAACTTGTTACATCTGACTTTAATTTTTATGGAGAGACAAGGGCAGATTTTCTGTTGCTAATGTGACTAATGTATTATGCATTTTATTGAAGCATTTAATTTGGATAATTTTCACAATTTTTAGCATCAAAAAGAATGAATGTCTGTGACTTACTCAACCCATTTGGTTTTCTATCTTGAAATTTTGCTTTGAAATTCGTTAAATTAGAAAAATGGATCTAGTTCTAACTGTTGCGCAGCTTGTTGCATTGACTTATTAAAGCCAATCTGACATGGCTTTATAAAAGTTTAACCTCAATCTTCACCTATTTAGCCTGATTGACAAGTATTCAGTGTCCCTCCTCCCTGCTGATGATATCTCACACTGCTCAGTACAAGCTGCAGCTATCAGTCACGCTGGAATTGAATACATTTTGGCTCATGAGCTCTCTTGTTCTTTAGCTGGACACATGATCATTTTAATATAAGCATTATACAGCCAATCTGACATTAATTTTTAAACTAACTTCGCCAGCCTCATTAGGGGTAAGAGAACTATTTAATAATGTATGCAGCTAGTATTGTGAATTTCTTTTGACAGATCCGATTTAATTCATGTTCTAATAAAAAAAGCAGTACTAAAACCATGGAGATGGTACAAAGAAGAGCAATGTGTGACCCAAATAATACCAATGGTTGCTGTGACCCAAATAAGGATAATGGTTATAAGTTTGTTTACATACAAATATAAGAAAAACATAGAATATATATTATTCCCACCATATATATCCATTTAATACCAAGAATAAAGTAAAAGTGCATATGAGGATGAAAAGAGAGAATAGTAGCCAAGACTAAATAATAACCTAAAGGATTGAGCCATGAACAAAACTGATACTTATACTCACCAGCAGCTGTTTTTCGCTCTTCCCAGTACCTCTCCGGTGCCATGTTGACCGTTGTAACCGCAATTTCTGACTGACAGGAAATTAGACATAACAGTCACAAGCTCTCAATGCAAGTCTATGGGAGCCTCATTGTGTCCTTGTTCTGGCTCTCATAAACTTAAAAGTCAATAAAGGATATGTTGCTCACCAGAAAGTCATCTGACCGGACTGGTCCCTGCAAATAAGGAACACAGCCACCCGTCGGCTGGGTGCATAAATATATCCAATGAAAAAAGTTATGCTGGGTCCTTGAATTAAAAAATATCCTTGTCTTTATTTGAAAATCATTAAAAGATCACATCAGGGTAGTCAGTAACTGGTTACTTTCAGTTGTGAAGCAAAAAAAGAAGAAATATGCAGCACTCACCGATGTAGCTGAAAAACTGTGAGTCTTTATTTCACATAATTTCCATCAAATGTGTGGACATGCAGGACGTAGAGGAATGCTAGGGGAGGGAGGTGCCGGACAATGGCCGTTTCGCGATTACTCGCTTCTACGTGTCCAGGTGAGCCGATAAAAGATGAATACGGCGGCTGCTTAGAATTAGTACCACCACTCCAGCGCTGCAATAAAAAAACATTCTTGGGGGATGCTTTAAGTGATAGGTAATGTAAAATTAAGCATTTTCACAATTGAATGTGTTTTGAAAAATTATGCTGTGCAAACATAAACTCATAATGATGCCCCTGCTGTATGCTGTATGCTGTGTAACTGTCTGTGCCCAACCATGTAGAGGTGCTCTAGCTACTCATCGCCTGTTGTTTGTATTCATCCCACAGAAGTAAAGATACGTGAATATTTTCTACTGGGGCCAATGGCAGAAGCTTTTCTACCTCGTGATTGGTATGAGGTTCCTCCTCTCTACCTGTTCCTTTGAGGTTATCTCAATAAATGACCCTAGTGCAGTAGAGCAGTACAAGATTGATTTTTTTGTTTTGTTTTTATGTCCGGTTTCTGAGCTTGCTGTACTGCACTAGTCATGTACTATAGCACACATGATTTCTACACAAGTAGAGTATATTATACTCCCATTGCTATCTTCTTTTTGATTAATAGAAAAAGTATAAAATACCAGTAGCTAAAGCAGCTCTACATGGTCGGGCACAGGCAGTTAGAACTGATGCATTAAGTGTACCATAATAATTTTATCTCTGCACAGCAACATTTTTTTAAATCCTCCTATCGTGAAAGTGATTAATTTTCCATTATCTATGTATTAAGCAGCACTTTTATTCATTGGAAATACTCGTTCAAGTGACCCCCTTGTGGCTATACATTTCACATGTACTATCACTGTTTTTGGTACCTTCTATTTGCCTTTTGCTGCTCTCCTCTACTCAGATTGGTACTCCATTCCTCCTGCTTCCAAAATGGCCACTGCACTGACTTGGGGAGTGCAGAAGTAAATCTAAACTATACCTGTGTTTGCTAGAAAAAGCAGGGGAGACAGGGTTAAGACTTCAAAGATTCATAGAATCATAGAATGTTAGAGTTGGAAGGGACCTCCAGGGTCATTATGTCCAACCCCCTGCTCAAAGCAGGATTCACTAAACCATCTTAGACAAATGTCTGTCCAGCCTCTGTTAGAAGACTTCCATTGAAGGAGAACTCACCACCTCTCATGGCAGCCTGTTCCACTCATTGATCACCCTAACTGTCAAAAAGTTTTTTCTATTATCATCTAATCTGTATTTTCTCCCTTTCTTACCGCAATACACCCCACGCTACTATGTCAACCATCTCTCTCTCTCTCCTTTTCCAGGCCACGGTCGCTTTAAATTTCGGCACTTTTCATCTTCCGTGGATCCGTCCTAAAAAGTGGTCCGCTGACATCCGTATGTCACTAAACGTAGGCGGATCCGTTGTTTTTTACCTTTGGCGGATTTCAGCTGACCGCCGACAACGTAAATGTGAAACAGGCCTTATAATCTGGATGTACCGCTCTGGCTGTGGTGGGGCGGTGGGGGAATGACATTGGCGGAGCAGCGGGTCACAGGAGGCTGGAGCCGGCAGCTGCGGCTAACTCCTGTTTCCGCTGCTAAAGAGAAAATGAATATTCACTGCATTCCACGCAGCGTCCTGCTCCGGTGCTAGCAACTGCTTAATGTTTGTAAGCAGTGCGTGGCAGAGACGTTATGCGCTGCTCACAAGCAGAGCACAGCTGCCGGAATACTTGCCGGGACTGTGTGCGCAAAGAGCAGTGAGTATTCAATGCTCTTCAGAAGCGTGCAGTGTCAGCCACCGGCTTCCTGCTGGTGCCGGTGGTCAAGTGGGCCACTAGTTAAGAGAAATGAATATTCATTTCTCTTAACTAGCGGCACACGTGACCGCCGGCAGCAGCAGGAAGCCAGTGGCTGACACTGCACACTACTGAAGAGCAATGAATACTCACTGCTCTCTGTGGCACAGTCCCGGCGACTATTCCAGCAGCTGTGCTTTGCTTGTGGACAGCGCATAACGTCCCTGCCATGCACTGCTTACAAACATTAAGCAGTTGCTAGCACCGGAGCAGGACGCTGCAAGGGAGCGCTGGGTAGGTAAGTGTAATATTTTTTTTATAGTGTTTTCTGATGGGGCCATGCATACCAGGATGGGGGTGGGGGCCAATTATAAGGATGGGGCAATCAAACCAGAATAGGGATGGGGCCCTGCATACTAGGATGAGAAGGGGCCCTGCATACTAGGATGAGAAAGGGTCCCTGCATACCAGGATAAGGATGGGGCAATGCATATTAGGATGAGATGGGCCCTGCATACCAGGATAGGGATGGGGCTGTGCATACCATGATAGGGATGAGAGGGCCATGCATACCAGGATAGGGATGAGGAGCCATGCATACTAGGACGAGATGGGGGCATGGCATACCAGGATGGGGATGGGGCCATGCATACTAGTATAGGGGTGAGGGCTATCATTCCTGCCGGTTTAGGGATGAGGGATCCATGCATACCAGGAAAGGGATGAGGGGGCCATGTGTATCAGGATGGGGATGACGGGACCATACATACCAGGATAGGGGATATTAAGTACAGAATTGACTACATTTTTTGCTTCAATTTTTTTCCCTAATTTCCTCCTCTAAAACCTAGGTGCGTCTTATGGTCTGATGCATCCTATAGTCTGATGCATCTTATAGTCCAAAAAACACGGTATATAGCATAACGACAAAACAACACAGATAATTCTATAATTGCAGACCAGTGTCCATAAATGCTGTGGTTCCCCTTTAAGACGCTTGTTACTACTCAAGATCACTTTCCATCATCATGCCCATATACTTTAGAAATGTCTAGTCAATTTTCAGTCTCAAGGTGGAAGATTGCTTTAAAGGGATTGTCCAAGTTTTTCACGAAAGTCTGCAGTCACTCAGTACGTAGGTGGCAAGACTAGGCGCCAGATGATATGCCTACATCCTGCCACATTCTGGCTAGACGTGTGTGTGCGTGGCCTTGCTCAATGCAAGTGAATTGATTGAGGCCACACACATCTAGTCAGAATGTGACTGCATTCTTTAGTGACTGCACACTTGTGAGAAACCCGGATAACCCCTTTGAGCCTATGTTCTTTCATTCCTTGTGCTTGAGAAATTGAAACTAGTATACTGGTCAACGTAAGTGCAGAAATGTATAGACCATGGATTACCAACCACACCAAATGTGCATTTTGCCAACAACTTTGCCTGGAATCACCATGTTTATATACTACAATGAATTAATACATTTGTCTAAATTAAAAGCCCATTGACCCAGAATTAGCAGACTAAAAAAAGTGGAAAATCATAAATCTGTCATAAATGTTCTGTGTGCCTATATTTATCCATGGTTTCATGCCTGCAACACAGCATTTTGTAATATAATTCAATTTTATTAAAAACTAGATGGAGGCCCGATGCTATCGCATCGGGAAGGCGATAATGTCACGATGGGGGCAGGCTTTGCAACATTGAGAATCTCTCCCCGCATGTGCTCACCCACCTATCCACTCTCTCTTTCCCCATGTGCTGACTTCTCCGGTCTGTGCTCTCTTTTTTTACCTGTCTACCCCATGTATTATACCTCTTGTCTGCTGTCTCTTCTTCCTGTGCTGTGTTCTCTCCTCGTGTGCTGTCCCATTTGAGCTGTCTCCCCCTGTGCTCGGTCTCTCTCACCCCTGTGCGCTTTCTCTCTCCCCCATCTGCTGTCTTCTTCTCTCAAGTCATCTCTTGTTTGACCTGTGTACCCCATCACTAAACAGTCAGTGCACATCATGTCAGGAGGAATTTCTATTTAAAGGGATTTTCCCATGAACAAAAGTTAATTTTAAAAATTGTCTGTGTCTGACCGTGTACAGAACATATCACAGCTCCTAGGCAGGGGAGGAAGCAAAAGTCAATACTGACATTACAGCAGGAGATCGCAGAGGATACATTTTGTGAGATAAAATATTGTTTAAAACCAGTTAGTGAAATATTTTACCTCACAAAATGAATCCTCTGTGATCCACTGCTGTAATGTCAGTATTGTCTTTTGCTTCCTCCCCTGCCCAGGAGATGTGGTATGCTCCATACACTGTCAGACACAGACAATTATTAAAATGAACTTTTGTTCGTGGGAAAACCCCTTTAATGTGACCGGCTTCCTCTGCCTGTAGACATGTCGCACATCTGCTGCTGGGATCAGCCAAAAGATTCATTGCTCCTGCGCGGAATTTGCGCAGGCGCAGTGCGACGGTGTTCCGCTGGTGGTACTGTGCAAGAGGCTGTGTGAGTGCGTGAGTGTGTGTGTGGTGCGTACGGCACATAGAGTGTGTGTGTGGTGCCATGGTGTTCCGCTGGTGGTACCACGCAATAGATTGGTATCAGCAGCAGTTTCCATATTAAGACACCCATCACTTGGGTGTCCCAATATGGCGGTCAGTGAACTTCCTCCACTTGGAATTCTGGGATACGGTGACATCTGGACAGAACAGGAAATGAAAACATTACATGGCAATTATATAAATAGACAGAATATCCAAAATGGTGAGAACATTACACAACTGTGTCTCGGAGATCAGATAAACAGCACAAAGCCGCGCAATATTTCCTAAATAATATAGCGCTATTACTATTCCTGCATTATAGCACATCTTACCTGGCTGATTGCTTACACAATGGTTTACTACTATTCCCTAAAGGTACTGTCACACTAAGCAATATCGCTAGCAATATCGCTATAACTTGTGACGTTATAGCGATATTGCTAGCGATATCGCTATGTCTGATACTTACCTACGACCCGCTCCCCCGCTGGTTATCACTGATCGCGCGAGAACGTCCTGGACTGTTTCTCGTCGTCAGCTTCCTGCGGCGCTTCCTGTGGAGAGACGAGCGTGGAGCCGGGCGGGAGGACGCAGGATCGCCTAGTGTGACAGGTAAGTAGCAACCCCCGACCCCGGCGATGTCGCTGGTGAGATCTGCCTGTGTGGCAGCTCACTAGTGACCACTTAGCGATGTACCAGCGATCCTGACCGCGTCATATCGCTGGTCGGGATCGCTGGTACATCGCTAAGTGTGACAGTACCTTAACACCACTCTAGAGCCAGAAATAATCATTAAATTAAAATATTCTGCAGCTCGTTAGCTGTTGTGGATAAACCATTAATTCAGTTACTTTAATGTCACCACTGTAACCTTATTCGCAAGAAATAAAAGGGAAACACAACAAATTGTCTGATTATCAATAGACATCATAGTTTCCTTTCTTTCCAAGTTGATAATTCACTATTAAAATTGTATTAGGTGACAGTTGTGAAGCCTCAAAGAAAACATTTTCAAAAATACAGCTTTTTCAACAAGATCTGCAGCCCTCGGTGTACATTTAATTCCAGGTCTGTCATTTCGAGAGGATGACATGTCACCCTGTTAGCCAAGCACAATAGGCTTTCCCTGCATGCTTGCAATTTTCTTTATTCCATCTTAATTTGGTTTCATGGAGTCTAACATGAGCAAAGTATCTGTGACACCTGCTGAACTCTGAATTGAATGAGGAAGAATTAATTGAGTGGTAACACAGTCCCGGGAAGTCTATTCTCCCCTTGTTATTTAGATTCTGTAGACTCAATACAAAGGGGGGGTTCAGGTCTCGCGGCTTCACCTTCCTTTTTCAGGTTGCCAGCAAAGTGTACAATTGGTTTCCCTGTACATCACAATTGTCAGCGGTTCCTGCGGAGATGGAGATTTTGTCCTCTGTGTCTCATCTTTTGTCCTCCAAGCAAAATAACCCGAGAAGGTCCCTAAGATGTGAATTATAGTGTTTGTTCAAATGAGTGAAAATAAAAGGTCCATTCCACTAACCTACACTCCTTCCAAAAATGACCTTGGATTAGTGGACAGATTGAAACCTACAGGCAGTGAAAATACTGGCACAAGGGCTTACATTTTGCAATAACTGTTCTGTAGGTCCAGATGTTATTTCCTTGAATGAAGGCCTCTTCGATGTAACTCTTGGGTTAGATACATTATTCAATTGAGTGTATCTATACTTATCCTCAAAGAACATTTGAGAAATGGCTCAATAAAGCCCCCTTCACATGTACATGTCTTCAGTACTTATGGTGTCAATTTTTTTCACGGTTACCGCACGTACCCATTATAACTTATGGTGATGTTCACCTGGACTGTGTGCATGAGCCACACGGAAACCTGCCCATTTTTTCCAGCAGCATGAATGACAAGGGCCAATACAAATATATATCAAGAGATATAGAGTACGACATCCAAAAATAGTAAAATCACGATTTATTAAAGATCAAAAGAAATACCAATGAATATCTTTAGTAAGTTAAAAAGTGTCAACAACTGTTCACAGATCCACACGAAAAGTATCACGTATGGGATACATGATGCACTAGTAGCAGAGAGTCCCCAAAAACAATGAATTAGGGTAACAACAAGACTCAAACATACATAATCAGATGCTATCAGGTCGGGTAACAATGACAAAAAAAGTGATTTAGAAAAATCCACACTAATGAGATAGTTTAATGTGTCATGGTATGTAGTAAAGCAAGCAGTAACAAAGAAAAGCTGCAATAGTAGATATGGCTCACAGGGGTATCAAATCAAGACCTTACAAGACTGACCAAGGCAATCCAAGTTAAAGTAAAAAGAGGGAGGCATCTTACCCATAGTATCCCATGTGTGGAAGAGCAGACAGATGGCAGCCCGAAAGCGCATTTCATCCCCTGAGAAAGCCCACGCAAAACGCCTCCAATTCACTGTCTCCATCCCTACCACCTTGTAAACCTGCAGGGGCAGTGCCGTCTCTCCCACTATCCAGTCTGTCACTGTTAGTCTGTCATTGTAATTTTTATTTGTGTTTTGTATGTGAACCTTACGAAATCAATGATAATAACTGCTTTCATGTTATATTTTTTAGCTATAAATAAAGCACAAGGTGCTCCATATTAACAGTAAGAACAGCATTAAAGGTTTGTAATGTAAAGTTACCTGCTTACATGTCCATGTTGTTCATACTTAGGCCAACACTTGTAAACACTGTGTGCAGAATTATTAGGCAAATGATTATTTTGATCACATCATCCTTTTTACACATGTTGTCCTACTGCAAGCTGTATAGGCTTGAAAGCCAACTGCCAATTATGTAAATCAGGTGATTTGCATCTCTGTAATGAGGAGGGGTGTGGTCTAATGACATCAACACCCTATATAAGGTGTGCTTAATTATTAGGCAACTTCCTTTCCTTTGGCAAAATGGGTCAGAAGAAAGATTTGACGGACTCTGAAAAGTCAAAAATTGTGAGATATCTTCCAGAGGGATGCAGCAGTCTTGAAATTGCCAAACTTTTGAAGCGTGATCACTGATCACCGAACAATCAAGCGTTTCATGGCAAATAGCCAACAGGGTCGCAAGAAGTGTGTTGATTAAAAAAAGGCGCAAAATAACTGCCCATGAATTGAGGAAAATCAAGCATCAAGCTGCCAACATGCCATTTGCCACCAGTTTTGCCATATTTCAGAGCTGCAACGTTACTGGAGTATCAAAAAGCACAAAGTGTGCCACATTCAGAGACATGGCCAAGGTAAGGAAGACTGAAAAATGACCACCTTTGAACAAGAAACATAAGATAAAACGTCAAGACTGGGCAAAGAAATATCTTAAGACTGATTTTTCTAAGGTTTTATGGACTGATGAAATGTGAATGACTATTGATGGGCCAGATGGATGGGCCCGAGGCTGGAGCAGTAAAGGGCAGAGAGCTCCACTCCGACTCAGACACCAGCAAGGTGGTGGTGGGGTACTGGTATGGGCTGGTATCATCAAAGATGAACTTGTGTGACCTTTTCGGGTTGAGGATGGAGTGAAGCTCAACTCCCAGACCTACTGCCAGTTTCTGGAAGACACCTTCTTCAAGCAGTGGTACAGGAGGAAGTCGGTATCGTTCAAGAAAAACATGATTTTCATGCAGGACAATGCTCCATCACATGCATCCAAATACTCCACAGAGTGACTGGCCAGTAAAGGTCTAAAAGAAGAAAAAATAATGACATGGCCCCCTTGTTCACCTGATCTGAACCCCATAGAGAACCTGTGGTCCCTCATAAAATGTGAGATCTACAGGGAGGGAAAACATGCCATAACAAGAGAAACTGGAGTACACGGTGACAGCAAGAAAAATACTTTTTGTATAAAAATATAAATGTTTATTTATGTATACAAAATATATAAATGATTGTGCATAGTAAAACAGTGCACCAAGGAGCATACAAGCAAAACACAAGGGCCACCCCTCTGGCAAAACAATCCCGTTGCAAGCAAATCCACAGGTCAAGTGACCAAAAGAAAAAGTGTATAAGGGGCAGGTCAGGAAGTTCCCATCATAGACCGCAACATGACCGCGATATATCCTGAATAGCCAAGTTAAATAACTAAATAGTACCGCTTACCGGGATCTGAGAAGCCAGAGAGGGAGCCCCAGGTGCCCAATGTCCACCCCCGACGCGCGTTTCGTGGGCTCTGAAGCCTGCTTCCTCAAGGGGATAGTGAATAGTGCGGAATAGGACCTTAAAATAGCTCATGTGATGGGTCACGTGATGCAGAGGAGCCAATAGCGGTGGTTTGTGACGGCGCATGCGCGGTGTGCGCGCCAGGTCCTCCACACAGCCCGGGCGTCATGCCATCCTATGCACAAGCAGGACAACGATTGTCCCGCTGTGCATGGAGGCATGGAGACGCCCTGCAGCCAAAGGACACAAGCGCCCACTACCACGAACGCGCACAACCACCTTGGCTCCGCAAAATCTGCCACCATTAATATAATAATACATATGGGTGAACCCAAAAGTACATAATACACAGAAAGGCAGGTAGTCCGCCCCAATAATGATGTAACAAAATAAACACCCAAAAATAAGAAAGGGGTACAGAAAAAACGAAGCAGAAAAAACAATAAGAAACAAATAAATGCACCAACAACAATACAGAATAAACAAAAAATAGATAATACAGAATGATATAAGGCTCAACAGATATATATATATAGGTAAAAAACAAGCAGCAGAGAAGATGAGGAAGGAATCATCACAATATATCCATCTGTTTGGGTTTTTCTTCCCCTCTTTTCAAAAATTCTGCAGCCGTTTCAAATTTTGGGAGCTCTAAATGTATCACAAATTGAGAGAAAAGGAATCCTATAATACACACAAAAAATTCAAAAAATTAATTAATTAATTAAAAGCAGTGAAATAAAAACAATATTGAAACAAAGGACATAAGGCAGTGATAGAACCAGCAGATGACAAACATAGGCCATTTATACAGGAACTAGAACTCATAGGAAAGGTGCAAAACTGAGATGTTCATTTAGGCCCTTAGGGGCCATAGTGTCCAACAAAACAATCCAACGAGTCTCCATCTGGGCCAAGATCTTTTTATAGTTACCCCCTCTAATCCCCAGATGGAGAATATCGATGCCACGTATTTTAAGGGACCCCGCATCACAATTGTGGTGGGTTTTAATGTGGCGCGGGATTGTTTTTAGTTCCGAGGGGTCCATAACTGCTTTTGCAGCGCCAATATCACAGACATGTTCACGCACCCGTACACGCAGTTCCCTTGTTGTCAAACCAACGTATATCCTGAGGCAGCCACAAGTGGCATAATAGACCACATTAGTGCTGCCGCAGGAAATACGATGGCGAATGTCAAAGGTGCGTAGACCATCCGAAGCGGTGAAGTTTGTACTCCGTTGAACATTGGCGCATGCGAGGCAGTGGCCACAGGGAAAGAAACCCGGAGTTGGACCACGAGAGCTGAAAACATTACGAGTTGCCGGAACGTAATGGCTCTTGACCAATAAATCACCCAAGTTTTTGGAACGTCGAGATGTCATAGCAGGGAGGTCACCCAAAAAGGACTCAAGAACCGGATCAGCTTTTAAGACATCCCAATGCTTAATGAGAATCTGTCGCATGTTTGTCCATTGATGATTAAAAGTTGTGATAAATCGAATGGGACCGTCAAGTCCAGCTTTATCTTGACCCTTCTTGGAATGCAATAGAGTATTACGTGGAGTTTTCCTGGCCCGATCATATCCTTGTTTAATAGATCTGCCACTGTAACCCCGAGCCCGAAAGCGTTGTTTGAGGTCGGCAGCCTGGGCCTCAAAAAGAACATCAGAGGAGCAAATGCGCCTCACTCTTAGGAACTGTCCAACCGGGACGGCCCTAATGGTAGATGGATGATGTGCAGATTCTGCATGAATCAAAGAATTGACCGAGGTGGGCTTCCTGAACACATCTGTCCTGACCCGACGTGAAGGGTCAACCTCCAAAGATATGTCCAGGAAGTCCACTCTAGTACTACTATGATGGTAGGTCAATCTAATATTAAAAGAATTTTGATTAAGTTGATTCATGAAGTCTCCGAGCTGCTGCACCGTCCCGTCCCACAACATCAAGATGTCATCAATATAGCGAAGCCAGCACAGCACATGGGAGGCGGCCGGCACGCCCGCGTCGCCAAAAATATGTCTCTCCCAGGAACCCAGGAAGAGATTTGCATACGCGGGCGCACAGGCCGCGCCCATGGCTGTGCCCCGCCTCTGGAGGTAAAAGGAATCTTTGAATACAAAAAAGTTGTGGGACAAGACATAGTGCAGCAGCTCGAGAATGAGATCGCACAAAGGGCCATCCAGGTTGGAGGCCCCCAAGAAGAGGCGCACCGCATCCAAGCCGTGAGTATGATCAATGCAGGTGTAAAGTGACTCCACGTCAGCAACCACAAGGATAGTCTCATGTTCCACAAGGATGCCATCAACCCGTGCCAGAACGTCCGTTGTGTCACGAACAAAAGATGGCAGGGTCTCTACAATAGGTTTCAAATAAAAATCAAGTCACATCACATGAGCTATTTTAAGGTCCTATTCCGCACTATTCACTATCCCCTTGAGGAAGCAGGCTTCAGAGCCCGCGAAACGCGCGTCGGGGGTGGACATTGGGCACCTGGGGCTCCCTCTCTGGCTTCTCAGATCCCGGTAAGCGGTACTATTTAGTTATTTAACTTGGCTATTCAGGATATATCGCGGTCATGTTGCGGTCTATGATGGGAACTTCCTGACCTGCCCCTTATACACTTTTTCTTTTGGTCACTTGACCTGTGGATTTGCTTGCAACGGGATTGTTTTGCCAGAGGGGTGGCCCTTGTGTTTTGCTTGTATGCTCCTTGGTGCACTGTTTTACTATGCACAATCATTTATATATTTTGTATACATAAATAAACATTTATATTTTTATACAAAAAGTATTTTTCTTGCTGTCACCGTGTACTCCAGTTTCTCTTGTTATGGCATAATTTATTGGAGTTGGTGAATTTGTTTGCTGGGAGGCTCACCAGGTGGTGATGTCATCCTGTGCATTTTTCTGTACACTGATTTTGTTTTTAAGGGAGGGAAAACAGTACACCTCTTGGAACAGTGTCTGGGAGGCTGTGGTGGCTGCTGCACGCAATCTTGATCCTAAACAGATCAAGCAACTGACAGAATCTATGGATGGAAGGCTTTTGAGTGTCATCGTAAAGAAAAGTGGCTATATTGGTCACTGATTTTTTTTTTTTTTTTTTTTGAATGTCAGAAATGTTTATTTCTATATTTTGTGTTGTTATATTGGTTTACCTGGTGAAAATAAACAAGTGAGATGGGTATATATTTGGTTTTTATTAAGTTGCCTAATAATTCTGCACAGTAATAGTTACCTGAAAAAACAGATATCCTCCTAAGATAGCCAAATCTAAAAAAACCCCACTCCAACTTCCAAAAATATTAAGCTTTGATATTTGAGTCTTTTGGGTTGATTGAGAACATAGTTGTTGTTCAATAATAAAAAGAATCCTCTCAAATACAACTTGCCTAATAATTCTGCACGCAGTGTAGTTATGTGGTAGAATTGCTGCAATTCTCCATTTCTCAGTAGACAAGGTCCACTAGAATGGCACAGCGCAAAATGTATGGCAATAACAAGCACAAGTAAGATGCACTGCCAGTAAAATCAGAAAAAGTAAGGTGCATCAAATATTTATTCCAGGATAACACATTTCGAAAACAGACCTGATGAAGAAAATATAGTGTTCTCGAAACGCGTCCTCCTAGAATGACTATTTGATGCACCCTACTCTATATCTCTATGTTCTGACTTTATGGGCAGCACTCCTTACTTCAGTTTGCTGTTTACATGTTACGCGCCCACCAGGGCCGTGGGGTACCCGGAATCGGAACGGACAATTCTATGGGAAGGTCAAGGGGCTGTGATCCGTTTCCGTGTCCCTGGCCATGTCATAAAATAGAGGACAGTTATGTGGTGTTTAATTGTGATGCCACCGTGGTGTTCAGCAATGGGTGGCCGACGCTGCGGTTTTGGTCCACTGTGGCTGATGGCAACGCAGCAACGATGGTTCAGCTCCCCACGGGTAGAGCGGGGCCCCAGAGAACATATATTTGATTGTTCAGATGGTGGTGAATGTTGGGGTGCAGAGCATAAGTGAAGGACACAGAGAGTTGCAGTTTCTTTACCTTTTACTTGAAAGTAGATGCAATCTGCGGTAGCAATTACAGATGATGGATAGAATCTGGAGGCATCCAGGGGATCCACCCTGCTAGGTGGGGTTGGGGACCTTCCTTCTGCGCTCTCTTTTTGTGTCTCTGCTGCTTGTAGCTAAGCTGTGGCCCTCTCCTGCGTGATGATTTTTAACCTGTATGGCAGACAGTGTGAACCTATATCACGGGCACTGTCGTTTTCTCTGTAAACCTGGGGCTCTTGGTCTTCTGCCGTGACTTCAGGTGTTCAGTGTGGCCAGGGAGGTTGCAGTCCCCTGCACTCCAGATTCGGCTATCAGGGCGGAAAGCACCCGCCCAGCCAAGGACTCTGGCATCTCTTTTTATCAGCGCTCCGCCCTGGTGTCAGCTATATGTGATTTTAGTTCCCCAGAGCTCTTGTCTCTGCTCCTGTCCCTTTCCTCTCCACAGACCAACTGCCAACTCTCCTCTCCAACTGTCCTGCCACCAGCTGTAGCTGGCTCCTGTTTCTACGACAACTCCCCTGTTTACTCTCTCAGCTGCCTTCTTTCTGACTCGCTAACCCCACCTGCTGGCCAGAATTTATAAGGATGCTCCCCTTTCTAGCTTGGAGCAGGAATTGACATGTACACTGTGTTACCTGGCATGGGGACCCCCCCTTCCTCCAGGCATGACATTACCCCTTAGAGGGAAGCAATGCCACCATGGCAACTGGACTCTGGGGTGCCACACATGCATTTTATATTATGTTATTTTTTTAAAAGCAGAAGACTTATCCTTGACCCCTATCTAATAGTTTATGTCAGCAATCAGCAATGTTCCAATTATTGTGCACCAATCATACAGCGGATTTATTATTCTCCTCTGTGATAGAAAGTCAATGCAAACCATATGTCATTTAACATATCGCAGGTTGATCACAGACTATTCCTGCAGTTTGTTTGCAGTGGCTCAGAGATTAGTGTGATCGAAGAAAGGAACACCTCTCATGTGACAGCTGCTCTGTTTCATTCGAGAGCAAAAGTTCTCATCATGCATGACCACCACAGTCATCATGGAGAAGAAGTCATGCCATAGGGAGAAAGATTTCTGCTGGTTCTGGCCAAAAGGTCTGACATCTAGGGCACATGTACTTAGATCTAGACTCTTACCTGTTACATCTCATCACTTATCTGTAAGAAATGTTGTCAGCTTAGTGTGCAGAGGTTTTCATGTCCCACCCTTCTCTTTTGACCTTATATATAGAACAGTTCTGCAAGCTGGGAAAGATTTAATCATGCAGGCTGAAAACTGCTGTCTTTTCTTTGTGATGAATTATTTTTCATTTTGACAATAGCACCAAGGTTGAATGAATGATATAAAAACCATTTTCACACACTTCTTCCACGCTGGTATTTTTGTCCTGTGCTATACTTTAGCTGTCTTGTGTGGATCTCAGAATGTGCAGCGGCTGTAGTCACCACTGGACTCCATTAATCAATGCCCAGTTGAAAGGAAAGAGTGAGCTTTTGGCTGCCATTAAATAATCACTTTTAGGAAAGGCCATGAATGTCTGACTGTCAAATCAAAACTCTACTGTTCTTCAGTAATATAATAATAGAGGAGAATGATCAGACCTGCTTTTATGAGCTTGGCAGATGTTTCTATCTGGGATTTTTTTTTCCTGCAAAATAGATTTTTAAAAATGTAGTCCAGAAAAGATACATCAAATATGTATAAATCATTAATTTCATACAAGGTTGATTATATTTGTTAACCGATATTGTTCATTCCTCCTTCCAAAATACAATGGGCATCTCCAAAAGTTTAGTTTAATGGAATACATAGAAATTATAGACAAAGTTCAAATTGGCCACCCCTCCCTTATCGGTAGAATCATGATAGCTATGGGAGTCAGATGGGATCATGGTGCATTGGCACAGTCGCAGAAAAGGTTGGACAGAAGACTTGACTGGACAATAAGCAAAACTTTTCTGTGCTTTGTTGACCAGCTGAATCTGCTGATGTTTCTGTCCACAATTGATGCCAGGGTCTTGGTGTTTTGACCAATCTTACAGATATTAGCAGATGCTTGGCAGTGGTGGGGCTCTTCGGCACTTGGCTTCCCTGTGGCGCCCCTGAGGCTCAGTCGCCACAGAGGTACTGCACCTCCTCCTGAGGTGTGGTATCCCACCATCCAGGTAAGATGGAGACTCCCAACCACACTCCAACACCTGCACCCCACACCACAAAGTAGTGTAGCAAAGCACTTTCGGCGGCTCCCTGCTTGGAGTGTAGCAAAGCACCCATTGGTGGCTCCCTGCTTGGAACACGAAACGTGCTGGGAGGTTGGTGGAGTTAGTTTTCATTACAAGGAGCGGGAAGAGTTTAGGATTAGAGGTCAGTTGATTAGAGAGTTGGAGAGAAGAAGATCCCCGGAGAGAGGGATAGATGGATGGAAGTACTGCAGCAGATCCCAGTGACCTGGGTCTGCTGGCACAGGAAAGGAAGAGAGAGAGCTACATAGACTGAAAGCCTGATTCTCCATAGAAAGAAAGACTAGTATGGAACATGAGGAGTAAAAGGGAACAGAGGACGTGGGCTAGAAGAGAACCCTTCCTAGAAGTTCCAAGTGCAAGGTCGGGGCCCGGTCCCAGAGGTTGTATGGATACTAATGGTCCTGCAGCAGACACCGGAGGAATAGAAGTAGTGACCACTTTATTCCCACACAAGACTTGGGGGCACAACAGCAACTGGATAGTGAGCCGGGACTTAGTAGCAAGAAGTCCCCGAAGCAGGCTACAGCTGTCTGCCGTACAAGTAGGGTTCATAAGAACATCGGACAGGAGGAACTCCAGTGTAACTCAGTACTAGGAGTACTTCACTCAAAGGCGCTATAAGAGGAGACGTTCAGAAAAGGCACATATGTTGGCGGAGTGTTGGAAAGGAGTATTCCATCTGGCCAGGAGGTTGACTGAGTCCCTGACCCGGAGGACATGGCACGGAGGCAGGCACCTGTTTGTACAACAGACTGTGAGTGAAGCTTTGTAACTACATGCCCTGGTGTCCTCCACTTATTCCTGGGCCAACCTGCCCAGCACTGCTACATCCCTTGCGCCTGACACTACACCATCTATGTGTCACTTCACCTACTCTGCCCTGGGACTACAGCCCTGCCTGTGGAGGGCTATAACATCACTGCTGCACCACACCATCTGTCCCAGAGGATCTGTCTGCAGCGTCGGCTTACATCTTCATTGCCGAACACCACAGGTGGCATCACGACTTACACCTTGATACTGAACATTTACAATGGGCGCCCAGGGCCACGGGCCGGGTTCCAGCTACCGTGACATCTCCCAATGAGGACTATTGGGCCTGGTACCGAGTACCCCCACTGCCCTGGGTGTGAGGGCGACCCATCCGAACACACAGTAGTTAGGCTGAATACCTGATACCAACTACAGTGCAGTGCTTCGGCAATAAAGCTTGATAGAAGACCACGTGACCAGGTACACATTGGACATCAAAGTTTCAGACCTAATCTAAGTCCTGAATCACACCTATGATGATCGCATTGCTAGATTTTTCTTTTTTGGGCCACCTTTCACTCACTAACCCTATTCTACCTACTTGTCTGTTTCATTAAAAGAACCCAAATGATATGTTTGAACCAACTGAAATGGATCTGCACCTTTTATATTTTTTATTTAAATGCCCAGTCTCAAGAAAAATTATATTCTTTTGTTACTTATTTACATGCTTATTATACATTTTAATGTAATTTAGACTAGGTACAGTGTGTAAGTGCTTCTCACAAAATTAGAATATCATCAAAAATGTATTCACGTTCTTCAATACCAAAAGTGATATATAGAGACATTACAAACAGAATGATCTATTTCAGGTGTTTATTTTTGTTAATGTTGATGATTATGGCTTACAGCCAATCTAAACTCAAAAGTCATTATCTCAGTAAATTAGAATAATTAGCAAAAAACACCTGCAAAGGCTTCTTAAGTGTTTAAAAAGGTCCCTTAGTCTGTTTCAGTAGGCTCAACAATCATGGGGAAGACTGCTGACTTGACAGATGTCCAGAAGGCAGTCATTGACACACTCCACAAGGAGGGTAAACCATAAAAGGTCATTGCTAAAGAAGCTGGCTGTTCACAGAGTGCTGTATCCAAGCATATTAATGGGAAGTTGAGTGGAAGGAAAAAGTGAGGTAGAAAAAGGTGCACCAGCACGGGGATAACTGCAGCCACTCATGACCAATAGGCAACGCCAGAAGCTTCTTACCTGGGCCAAGGAGAAAAAGAAATGGACTGTTGCAGTGGTACAAGATGTTTGTTAGGCGTCTGGTTTCTGCGTCTGCTCTGCATGTATCCAGAGCCACACATTCTGCGGTCTCCTGCTGTCTATCTACTGCAGAGATTACTTTGCAGCAGACCGCTCCAAAGACTAAGTTCCTCTGTGCTCCTACTGGGCATGCTCATGAGGCGATTTCCCATTGGAGATCGGGAGTCATGTGCCCAGGTCCTGCTCCAGATCTCATTGGTCCATCTCGGAGATCTGGAAGGTCCCGCACAGCTATAAAAAGCGCGCATGACCGTTCGGCCATGCGCTAGTATAGACTTTTCAAGCTAAATGTGTGAATGGTGACGGATGTATGATTCTGGTGACTGACTCATTTGAAACCCCTTCCCTCTGATATTACGCATGTGGATAGGGAATTAATGCAGCAGTCAACGCCAGTCAGTGGCAAGCCTTTATGCCACTGTGCACACCGCACCTCTACTCTAGCGTCTGATATTGTGCCTGCTTCCTGGCTTTGTCGACTAGCGGCCGTGCCCTACGCCACGCTGCAGTTGCAGTCCTCCTTGGCGTCCGCAGTAGCGACGCAGCACTCACGGTAGGTCTAGACGGATGCAGCTCCTCTGCCTTGGGTCCTGCTCCTGTGACCAGATACCGTGTGTGCATTTCTCTGTGGTCTGTGACACTAACAGGCTCAATGTTTTCGTATGTTTATGTTGCGGCGCCTCTGTGTGTGAACAGAGCCCCTTCGGATGAAGTCTAACTCGTGCGTATTATACCGCCATATTGCTCGTCTGTCATTACCTAGCAGTGGTGTAACACCTACTGCACGGTGGACCCCGAGCGGCGAACGCACTTTATTATTTATTTTTATTTAGTGCGTTCCGCCGTTCCTAACAATGTTTTTTTCAGATGAAAGTAAATTTTGCATTTCATTTGGAAATCAAAGTCCCAGAGTCTGGAGGAAGAGTGGAGAGGCACACAATCCAAGCTGCTTGAGGTCTAATGTGAAGTTTCCACAATCATTGATGGTTTCGGGAGCAATGTCATTTGCTGGTGTAGGTTAATTGTGTTTTATCAAGACCAAAGTCAGCGCAGCCATCTACCAAGAAATTTTAAAGCACTTTATGCTTCCCTCTGCCGACAAGCTTTTTGGAGATGGAAATTTAATTCTCCACTAGAACTTGGCACCTAACCACACTGCCAAAAGTACCAATACCTGGTTTAAAAACAACAGTATCACTGTGCATGATTGGCCAGCAAACTCGCCTGACCTTAACCCCATAGAGAACCTATGGGATATTGTCAAGAGGAAGATGAGACACCAGACCCAACAATGCAGAGGAGCTGAAGGCTGCTGTCAAAGCAACCTGGGCTTCCATAACACCTCAGCAGTGCTACAGGCTGATCGCCTCCATGCCACGCAGCATTGAGGCAATAATTGATGCTAAAGGAACCCCGACCAAATATTGAGTGTATTTACTGAACATACATGTCAGTAGGCCAACATTTCGGATTTTCTAATCATTTTTCAAGCTGATGTTATAAAGTATTTTAAATTACTGAGAAAATGACTTTTGGATTTTCATTGGCTGAAAGCCATAATCATCAACATTAACAAAAATAAACACTTGAAATAGATCACTCTGGAATGACTTTATATAATATATGAGTTTCACTTTTTGTATTGAAGAATTAAAATAAATTAACTTTTTGATGATATTCTAATTTTGTGGGAAGCACTTGTATGTTATTTTTGATATTATGCTGGAAATACTTGGAAATTAATACATTTGAATGAACATAAAGCGATCTTCCAAATTTTAAAAAAAATGTCTATAAAGCAGGGAAGAGAATAAAACAATAAAATAAGTGATACTGATTTGGTAAATCGACCACCAGTACAGTGGTCCTGCTAGTCATGTTTGATTGACGAGGCAACAGAGAACTCCTTGGTCTGTCTAACTGTGGCATATAAATAGCACAAAAATGGACCTCAAAGAATGTAATAATTGATGGATCAAAATATATTCAATTTTTTTTTACCCCCCACAAAAATGCTGCATCTATATATTTGCCAACTGACTGCACAGGCCTAATCCCTGTCTGCAGACTGGATTCTGTCACTCTTCTTACTCCTACGACTCTCTCTCTCCCAAGGCTAAATACAAACAGCAAAGCAAACAGTTAGCCCTTAGAAGGGCTCTTAGTATGATGATTCAGCTTCAGCACCAGTATCAACACTACAAGAGCAATGTAGCGTGTCTATGAAGGGAGGCCAGGGCTCAGGTGCCCCGGTGTCCTCGGCCTTGACTACAGCCCTGGCCGACCTTTAGATCACAGAGCTGTGCAATGGTGTCAGTGTGCCGAGTAGGATGACACCTGTCCTTTTAAAATCCCTGACAATGTCAGACGGCCAGCCAATCACAGTAATTCCACAACCAAGATGGCTGCGGCATTACAGTGACTCACAGGCTTATTGCATGCATAACAGGTGCCAAAGATGCGGGGCGGGGATTCAAGTTTTACATTGAGCATTGCTCATTGCTCGCCGAGTAACGAGCACATGCAAGCACAATTATACTCGAGTGATAACTGAACATCACCGAGCTCGTTCGCTCATCCCTAGTGTATACCTGATGAATTTTTAAGCATAACATACTTCAGGAAACAGTTTTTTTGCATTGTGAAACATCTTTTCAGTTGTTTTTTTGCAATGTCTTTGCGGTTTGCGTTTTTTGTTGTTTTTTTTAATGAAGACTGGTTAGGTCAATTTGTTTTTAAATTACATTTCCTTGCATCTTTGGAGGTGTGAAGCAGTGAAAAGAAGCTCCAAAGACTGAAAATGTGCACAAGTCATTTAGGCAAATTTTCTTAGTGTTAATCTAGCACTTTGTCAAGTGAATTACGAAGTGTGATCTGAAAGTTACTACTATATATTTGTTTATATTACTCATTTATGTAGCGTCATTAATTCCACAGCACTTTATAGCCATCATCATCAATGTCCCCATTGGGGCTATCAATCTACATTGGAGGAAACCCACGCAAGCACAGGGAGAACATAAAAACTCCTTGCAGATGTTCTCCTTAGTGGGATTGTAGTCCATGACCCCAGACCTTAAAGGCTGCAGTGCTAACCACTGAGCCACCATGCTGCCCATATCAAATGAGGCTTATTGATAGTGTGACCTGTCCAAGAATTCTTCTTGTCGAACCAATGTTGACATAAAGCTTACCCACTAAATACATTTATTTTAAATCTATCCACAAAAAGTGATAACTGTATGATCCTCTGACTTTTTCTATGAAACAGGTGGAACGGCTATCTCCTTCGGTTGCTCAGAAGTGACTGGAGCAATGGTTATACATGCACACTGGAATTTCAGAAAGACAAGGACACCTAGTGTCTGTATCACTGGCGGTAGGTAGATAATAAATCTATTTAATGGTACTATTCTTTTAATTGAAGATTTAGCCAATTCTTTCACAGATCTTGGGCCTTCATGCCTCGTGGGCTACATTCATACATCCATTTACATTTTTGCCTTGTTTTTATCCCATGTAAAATCCCTTTCACCTCTATTTTATATCCGTGTTGCATCCGTTTTATTATCTCTCTTTTTTAAAAACCCGATGCTTAGCAATTAATCCATACAAAATCGAATGTACTTCGTTTTTAATTCATTTTTAACATAGCCCCATAGATGTAAATGGCTGAGTCTGATCTGCCGAACGATTCAAAATGCTCTTAGCTTCATGTATCGGACACACGACTCCGTTTTTCATGCTTATGAGTCCCGGTACTGTTCGTTTATTAAATAAACAACATATCGATGGGAATAACGAGTATGTGAATGCCGCCTAAGGCCTTTCTCTGTTTTCTGGTACACTCTTAGTAGCTGACTTGGCGCTGTTTAAAAAAAAAATAACAGCCATCCCTAATGTAACTAGCATTATGTCCTTGGTTAAAGCTAAATGGTTGCCATTCCTCTGAGTAGTCATGAGGGATTTCCATGCAGCATCTGATTCAGCTACAATTGCTGCCATACAATAGCTCCTGACATCGCTATTGATGACTACTTTGTAAGATGTCCAGCGCAGTGACAAGAAATTCTCCGAATGTGAAAAAAGCGTTGCCATAGAAACACATAAAACTCCTATCTTCACGACAATATAATTACTTGGTTTAGAAGCCCATTTATTCTACGTATAGAACAAATTTTTCACAAGTTATGTACATGTGCAAGTATATTTATACCGCTACCGTGTGGGTATATATATATTCTCGGTTGACATTGTTGGCACAGGAGTTATAGGAAAGACTTACAGGGCTAGAAAAGAGCAAACTCTTCTTCTATTCGCCTGGATGATCTAGGTAGGTTCTGGCTCAATGGTTTAATTAGATAATATATTTCAGGTACTTATCAATATCGCAGTAATAGATGTTCTGCACGTCTGAATCTCTGTAACAATGGCTGATCCAATTTGTCTCCTCATTTCCTGCTTTCTATCCAGTGAAATGAGTGCCCAAATTTGGCATCTAGATTTGACTTTTATGATCCTGTAATTTCATCTGATAACACTGTAAAGTACACCGATCACAATGATTTAGTATTTTGTAATGTAATAACATTATAAAATCGTACAATGCTTCCTTGATATTCTGGATAGATATATGGTTTAGTCAATTTGTACATGTAGGTTCTATAAAGTCAAAAGTCGGCAGCAATTGTCTTTTTAGGTCCATATGTGTATTTATTTAGTCGGAAAGAGGTGCTATGACCTGAGTCTGCTTCAATTAGGCCAATATGTGGAATTGTGGGGGGGGGACCGTACTGGTATAGTGGAAAGAAGTGGTATTTCCTGAAGAAGAGGTTGCAAAAAACCTTGAAACGCATAGAATAAACCACTTTCAAACTTTATCAACCTTCTGGAATTTCATCATTTGGGCAACGCGGACAAAATCCACGTATTCCTTTGCAGAGCTCTATTTATTTAGCCAGAAAGAGGTGCTATGCCCTGAGTCTGGTTCAATTAGGCCAATATGTGGAATTGTGGGGAGGGGGGACCGTACTGGTATAGTGGAAAGAAGTGGTATTTCCTGAAGAAGAGGTTGCAAAAAACCTTGAAACGCATTGAATAAACCACTTTCAAACTTTATCAACCTTCTGGGATTTCATCATTTGGGCAACGCGGACAAAATCCACGTATTCCTTTGCAGAGCTCTATTTATTTAGCCACAAAGAGGTGCTATGCCCTGAGTCTGGTTCAATTAGGCCAATATGTGGAATTGTGGGGGGGGGGGACCATACTGGTATAGTGGAAACCGGTCAAAGTATCCAGGTAGCCTAACATAGACAACTACTGTATGTGCTATACTGTGGGCAATTGAAGCCCAATCGCTCTGACATGTCAAAAGACGCTACAACATAAAAACATACCAGCGTCACATTCCACAATTCAAAGTAAGTGACAATAAAGATTATCATTAAAATAACATCTTAAAGCATAAATGTTGGCAGTAGCAAACTGTAAGTACTTTTCATACACAGCTCATAATGATTTCACCCATATCAATAGCCTTGTAAAAAAACAAATATCACTATATGGAGAGGAAAAGGAACAATCTCACACAATTTTTTTCTCTGGGAAAATGTCATCACTGATCTCTGGGATGTCCCGCCTATATCGTGGTGGATATTCGCTCCATTAAAAAGACTCCCGATACGTTTCCTCACTCATGATTCATCAGGGGAGCTTGCTGAAAGTATCACCGCATTCTGCAGTTGAAAGATAATGCTGCCATTCAAGTACTTACTTTTTTGTCTTTTATAACCTTTTTCCGCTAGACCAGTGGTATCCCCCCACCCTTTAGGTTATTATGAACACAACTCAACATATTGGCCAAACTAAACCAGAATCAGGTCAGAGCACCTCTTGCTATCTAAATATTGTAGGAAACCAACACGAGGACACAGAGTGCAAAATAGGTCTCATAAAACATCACATTTTATGTCAATATTCTTAAAAAATGAAATATATAATCAGACATAGGTAAGATGCAGAGTATTAATAAAAAGAGTGATGTCAGTACTTACGTCCAAAATTTTTTTTAAAAAGACGTTTATATATATACAGTATATTGAATATCTGGGCCTAAAAACAAGAGCCCCTAAAAATATACCCCTAGTCAAGGACAATTGCTATGACTATTGCTAAATCCATTTCAGTCAAGAAAAAAGATCAAGTATAGTGCTTACATCAAGCTGGTATGTAGATACATAGGGGTAAAGTACATATATATATATGCTGGCCCACCAGCCCCAACGCACGTTTCACCCAAAGCTTCATCAGGGGGCGTGTCTAATTATTGGCTAAATATTGTGACTGGATTGCTTTTCCTGAGGTTATTATTAACCAAAAGATTGGGATACTCTACATCTGGCTGCGGCTTTGTATATGAATACGTTGCTGAATAAACCACATAAGGTGTTCTGAAATATTTTACTGTACATCCTTTATATAGTGTTTTCTATTGTGCATCTTTGCCCTTGTTTTGTTGTTTTTGTTTAGTGTTCACCATTGCATGTCATTTTAACTATATATATTAAAAGTTATATTTTAGTATTGCTATATGAGACTTAACTGAAACTAACCACATTCTTGTGTATTAAAATATACCTTAAAAAGGGTCTTTGATTACTACTGCCAATTAAAGTTTATAAAGAGAAGGGAAGAAGAGTGAAAGACATAGAGACACAGAAGGTGTTGCTGTTTTCTAAAAGGTGTTCTATCTCATCCAGTAATGGCAAACTTGTTTAAAGAGAAGATACATTAGAATGCAGTAGTGTTTGAAGTATGAACAAGTGCTGAGAGGAGTTTGTTATGCTTACAGCAGATGAAAGGTTAAGCAGCAGGTCTGAACAAGGAAGAAGATGCAGATTGTAGAAACCTCGGGAGTTTGCAGAGTAGATATCCAGCTGAAAGACATGGGTGAGTAAGAGACGCTATCATCAAAGACCTTGGATGATTACATAACTGCAGTGCATAAGGCAGTGGGGAAACTTGATAGGGACCATACCAAAGGAAAGTGGTTATAGAAGAAGGGAATCTGTACAGGTATGTAACAATTGTATGGTTAAAATTTATTGGTAAATTAGACTAATAGTGCCCATACTCTTTAGATAGTGTTAGTCAAACAGTTGTTTGGCTGCCATATACGATCTCATTCAGACACCTGTATTTTCAGTCTTAGTGTTATCCATGTGAACAGTGGAGAACACACAGACCCTATAACAATTTATAAGCAAAGTGCAAACCAACGTTTTGTCTGTTTAGTCGCAGCATCACAGACCCGAGGCAGGTGCAGATGCCTGTAAATTAGCTTATGCGAGAGAATCGTGCCAATTAATGCTAATCAGACTCTGATCCAACTCTGGTCAGATTATGATCAGAGTGTGATCATAGTGTGACCACATGGACAGAAAATGCGGTTGTGTGCATCTGTCCTGATGCAATCAATGCAAACAGTTCCTGCACCTGTCTACCACGCAGAGGAGCACAAGAAGCTGCACACGGAGCCAGTCACATCTGCTATTTGTCGTCTGAAAACAGTCTCTATTGATGAGTCTTCCACAAAAAGACACTCTGATGGTAGATAATTTATTATTTTTTATTATATTATGTTTTTTACTTGTTTTACCATTTCATATGTATAAAGAAAGCAGCGTTTGTCTTCTGTAGCCATATTTTGAGTCTATGTTTTTTCCGGTAACTGAGTCGAAAGCTAATTTTGTGGTGGATCAGCTGTAGTTTTGATTGATACCAATTGGGTCCTTACAACTTTTTGATTAGTTTTATTTGTACCTTTATAAGGTGAGATAAGCAATCAGCAATTCTGGGATAAATTACGAATACGTTTTACAGTACAAGTCATTATGGATTAAATAAAATGTGTATTATAATTATAGTGGGGAAAAGGGGAATCCTATTAGGGGACTTGAATATTGTACTGAAAAATACAGGGACAAATACAGGGTGTATACTGTAATCACCGGATCTTTATTTTACTCTCTACCAGGTGGACTGCATATACCATCCTTTGCTGTGTATACAGCACTGCACATTGCTGTGGTCATGTCTTAGCCACTGCTACCCAAAATGCTTGCAAACACAGCCTTAACCAATTCACACTCCATGCCGTACATGTACATTGTATAGCCAGTGCTGATTGGCCCCAGGGATCGCATGACAGAACAATATCACACAATCCCCGAGAGAGCCAGTGCTGACACCACTGGAACAGCTTCGGCACTGGAGGTGAGTATAAGTGTTATTATTTTACTGGGGGGAAACATAGGTATTTAAAAGGGGTTGTCCGAGTATACATATTTTTTCTTGCATACCCAGGCACTAGTGTTGAGCAATACCTTCCGATATCGGGAAATTTCGGATCGGATTGGATCGGACTGATACCCCAAAAATATCGGGTATCGCCGATTCCGATACCGGAAACCCATGCAAGTCAAAGGGGCACAAATATCGGAATGAAAATAAACCCTTTCTTTTCTTGCACATAAAGTTCGGGAGGGGGGAAGAGTGTGGGCGGTGCGTGGGCGGAGACTGTGCGTGTGTGTGCGGGCGGGGTCTGTATGGGCCTCTCGGGGGTCTGTGCGGGCTGCCGGGGGTCTGTGCGGGCCTGCCAGGGGTCTGTGCGGGCCTGCCGAGGGTCTGTGCGGGCCTGCCGGGGGACTGTGCGGGCCTGCCGGGGGTCTGCGTGGGCCTGCCGGGGGTCTGCGCGGGCCGCTGGGGGTCTGTACGGGCCTGCCGGGGGTCTGTGCGGGCTGCCGGGGGTCTGTGCCGGCCTGCCGGCGGTCTGTGCGGGCCTGCCGGGGGTCTGTGCGGGCCTGCCGGGGATCTGTGCGGGCCTGCCGGGGGTCTGTACAGGCCTGCCGGGGTCTGTGCGGGCCTGCCGGGGGTCTGTACGGGCCTGCTGTGGGTCTGTGCGGGCCTGCCGGGGGTTGTGTGTATGTGTGCAGGCATCGTCCGATGGGACTACAAGTTCCATCGGGCTATGCCTGCTACAATGGCAGTGATTGACACATTAGCCAATGATGGGACAGTAGTAGTCCCATCATCCGGCTAATGTGTTGAATGTAAAAAAGCAAAAACAAAACATACATCAAATATGCTACCGCTAAAGTCTGTTCCTTCACTGTCCTAATTGAAGGCACAACTGGTGACATGGAAATTTTGAATGGATAGATATATCCCTGTGTATGCTGCGGCCTGTCCTAATTAAAACAGAGTCTTTTGAGCGCTCAAAGGAAATGAAGATGCTATACACCTGTTAGCAGCATCACATTCCATCAAAACTCTGGAGCTTTATTGCACATACATGGTTTCATCATTACGTACAGAAAGGAGTGGTTAGTCAATTACGGTAACAAGGCTGAACTTCAATGCTATTGGCTATTTGAGTACATGAACATATATGGCAGCATCCGACAAGAGGGTGATTCAACAATATATAATTTACTATATCCATTGTCCTGCAACTCAGCAAAGACAAGACATCAGTTTCAACGTCTGTTGCTACTTCCTCTTTTCAATGTCTAGCACATATATCACAAGACAATGCTGGTTTGGGCCGGATAGCTGACGAGGTCACTGGGCCATTCTGAGCAATTGATTATAAAGTTCAAGATAGCTATGAATATATATATATATATATATATATGTGTGTATATCAGTATATAAAGAATACATGCAGGTGAGATCTATATGAAATGTATATATTTCCATCACAATGGCTTCTTCCACGTACAAAGGCACAAAACGTGAACATTATGTTCATTGGATCCAAGCATTCCAGTATTTTATGTACAGCTGTGTGAAAAGGTTTTTGCCTACTTCCTGATTTCCTATTCTTTTGCATGTTTGTCACACTTAAATGTTTCAGATCACCAAACAAATTTAAATATTAGACAAAGATAACACAAGTAACACAAGATGCAGTTTATAAATAACACATTTTAAGATGAAGTGCTTCTTCTCAGCGCCGGAGTATAAGCAATCAGACATTGTGGTCTTCTTGTTCCACACTGTCGTGGTAGCCCCGTGACAGTCAGGCAGTTCCTGTTTAAGTATTTTCTTGATTGAGAACAGGTGTGACAGAAACTAGGCCTGGGTGTGGCTAGGGAATTGAACTCCACTTCCTAAAGTTGTGATATACCACAGTTAATTTATGTCTTTAGGGGGAGAGTCACTTTTTCACACATGGGCCTGTAGGTGTGTATTTCTCTTTCCCTTAATAATAAAGACCTTCAATTAAAAACTGCATTTTGTGTTACTTGTGTTATTTTTGCCTAATATTTTAATTTGTTTGGGGATTTTAAACATTTAACTGTGACAAACAAGTGAAAGAATAGGAAATCAGTAAGGGGATAAACACTTTTTGACACAACTGTAGATTAACAGAGCAGATGTATCACCTCTCTTTAGGGTATCCTCAGTCTCCAAGATGAGCACTCTATTTTCCAACCACTTAAACTACTGATTAAATGGCAATCACTAATAATTTAAAATGATTCTTTATTCATCTCTTCCATCTCTTCCGATACATATCAATGGGGTCGGGTTCTGGTTCAAATTCCCAAATTCAGGTATAGTTCTGGTACCTGAACTAAATTTTGGACTAAAGTTCGTGCCCAGAATCAGAACCCGAACTTCCACAGGTCTGCTCATCTGCTCATACCTAGTAAGGGTATGTGCACACGTTGCAGATTAGTCTGCGGAATTTTCTGCACAAAATCCGCATCTCTTGGCAGAAAACGCAGGGGAAAGCGCTTGCAGATTTCATGCCGCATTGATGCGGATTTCATGCGGATTGTAATGCGTTTTTGCTGTGTGGATTTGTTAGGTGGTATCGGATCTGTGAATTGTCTCCCTTGTGTGTGAGAGAGAGAGAGAGAGAGAGAGAGAAAAAAAAGGGAGAGATTTTTATGTGACAGACTGAAAACACTGCTGCTGATCCACAAAAACAATTGACATGCTGCGGAAAAAAAATGTTATAAATCACAGAAATGACCCCAATAGGAGACAACAACCAAGGGATATTGCAAAAATAGTTCTTTATTGAAAAATTCATAAAAAATTGGTAATAAAAGAGAATGACCCGAAATATACAAAAATCAGGGACATATCACCATAGAATACCAAAACATGCAATACTGCTATAAATGTGTACACATGCAAATCAATGACTGTAATTGTGTGTCTTTGAAATTAGTACACCACACATGATAGATGTAAAAATTAGCACTAAAAGTTTGGGTTATGTAACAAATGCCCACCATATAAAGTGCACAAGTGCTTATAATATAAATCGTGGCCACATCTAAGCCTAACGCTAATAAACCTGTTATGGAGACATAGTACTCAAGCTACAATAAGACCCAAATAACAACCAAGTTACTGAGAGCAAAAATACCATTCCTTGAATAAAGGTGTAAACTGCATTAGTTCGGTCTCTAAAGGATGGTATAGCTAATGCAGTTTACACCTTTATTCAAGGAATGGTATTTTTGCTCTCAGTAACTTGGTTGTTATTTGGGTCTTATTGTAGCTTGAGTACTATGTCTCCATAACAGGTTTATTACCGTTAGGCTTAGGTGCTGATTTTTACATCTTACATGTGTGGTGTACTAATTTCAAAGACATACAATTACAGTCATTGATTTGCATGTGTATACATTTATAGCAGTATTGCATGTTTTGGTATTCTATGGTGATATGTCCCTGATTTTTGTATATTTCGAGTCATTCTCTTTTACTACCAATTTTTGATGAATTTTTCAATAAAGCACTATTTTTGCAATATCCCTTGGTTGTTGTCTCCTATTGGGGTCATTTCTGTGATTTATATTGTCTTTTGGAGGGGATATGCCTCAAAATATTAGGGGTGTTTCATACTGAGGACTCCCATATGTGATCAATGTGGGGAAAAAAAATGTTGCAAATCTGCGCGGATTTTCCTGCAGCATGTGCACAGCAATTCTTAATTTAGCACCCACTAACATTGGCTGTGCACTACACTGCGGATTTGATGCAAATCCATGCATCAAAAAACGCTGCGGATCCGCATCAAAATCCGCAACGTGTGCACATAGCCTAATGGTGAGTGCTGCAGAATTACTGTTTGGAGTGGTTGGATTTGAGCGATTATATTGCCAATTAGCTGAGCAGTGGTACAACTTTGTATAACTACTTTGAAAGATTGGATATATTTTTTTTTACATGTCTCTAAAACAGGCAGCTAATGTGAATCTGGACATATGGAAAAACACAAGAATTCTTGTAGAAGTTTGCACTGTTTGTTTTATCTTTTTTGCATCTCCTCTACATAATAGATGCTCTTAATTTCTCATTATATTCATATATTACGCCGTTTACTTATAGATGCTCCCAAAAGCATTTGCTGATTGGTTCACTGTATATTACTGAATGCAGTTACTGAAATGTGGATGTGTATTATAAAGATTGATATTACTTAAAAAGTGCAGTATTCACTTGCTTTGTATAATTTCTTGATTGTTCTTGACCTTGAGGTTTATTGTGTCTTCCTCTTGTCTTTTACATTGTATTTATGTTTTAGTTTACGTTGTGTCAACTTTGTATACAAAAAATGGAACAAAACTAGGAACTAATGCTGATATATTAGTAATAAATGATATTGTGGCAGCTGAATTTAATGAACTTTGCTAATTGCATTTTACCACTTGGACACATTTGAGATGGACGGTGAAGTCAATAGGAGAATAGCTGTGGACAAATCAACAATGAAGTCAGTGGGCAATGTCTTCAAATTGAGGAACATTGAACTGGCGATAAAAACACTGCCCGTACACAGAACAAGTGGTGGATACCAAGTTCCTGCTGCTACTTACCTCTACACGTTGGAGTCTTCGATGATGTATACTGTTGGATACTGTATCTTTCTCTTCTCCCCATTTTGATAAGCGGTGTGTACACTGATGAAGGTCACTAATGAAGGTCATTGTTGTTTTTCTACTGTACTACCTCACTACCATTAAAGTGTTATTAACTTGCATCCATCTGAGTGCCAAGTCATGGATGAATACTTCTATGGTTTTGGATCCTACTTGAGCACCGATTACAGAAGTGCCGCAATTTTTTCATTTATTACTGCTCGTCCATAGTCTGGTCTTTTCCATGGTAACATATGGATGCAAAACCTGAACGATAAAGAAACAAGACAGAAGAAGAATCAATATCTTCAAAATTATGCTATCAGTACCATGGATGACAAGAAGAACAAACAAGAGCAAATTGAGCATGATATGTTACTCAAAGCAAGGATCACAAAGCTATGACTTCCCTACTTTGGGCACATCATACGAAGAGAGCAATCACTGGGGAAGAACACCATAGTTGGAAAAAGAGAAGGAACAAGGCGAAGAATACCAACAACCCAATTTCTTGATACTATCAAGATAATGGCAGAGAAGACCTTGGTGGACCTATCTAGGTTTGCACAGGATTGATCCTCCTACAGATTATTCATGCATCAAGTAATCATTGCTCAATATTGAGCCAAAGGCCGTTTCTAAAAATTACGTTTTAATCTGCATTATCCGTAACCCAATTAGGTGCAGAGTCGGGCATACTGGTATTTCTTTAATGGATTATCCTACCAAACGTTTGACATTTTTAATAATAATTTAACAATTTAAAGGAGTTGTTTTGGACTTACATATTTTGATGACCAATTAGGATAGGATAAGTAATCAATATCTGATTGTTGAGGATCTGACAATTGGCATCCACAGGATTAGAGGGCTGCTGGAATACTCAGTACAAAGCCGGAAAACCTTGAGTGATTGATGGGGTAAAAGATGTTGGACGGACTCTCACCATTTTGATATTTATTATTCTAATGATAGGTCATCAATATTTCTGTTCCAAGCAGCCCATTTAAATATAATTAAAATATCAGCCATGTATTGTTCTCTACAGATGACTCACAATCACCTGCTTTCTTTGACCCGCTTGGAAAGAATATTCTTGCTTTACCTCTAATAAGTAGAGAAGTAGAATATGTAAAATGCACAGCACTATTACAACCAGCGATCGGTGCAAAGCACAAGGATGAACTTGCTACACCAGTCAATTGGAACATGCACGTCCACCATTGATTAATACAGTAGAGACAGATATTGGCAGTAAGTAAAACTCCAGGTGCTAACACTGACATCAATGTAAGCTAAACTCAAAACACACAAAGCGTATTTAGTAAGTTTAAATACAGAAATTATTTATTTTTATGTCCATTCTGTTGAATAGAAAGATTTTCCATGGGATAACTCATTTAAAGAAGCACTCCCATCAAAAATTTTATCCTCTTAATATATTGGATTCGTCATTTTATGTGTCAATGTGCACTTACAATTGCTCAATTTACCTTTCTGCCCAGCTAATTCTTCTCTTTTCCAATAGGTCTATGACATAACTTGTTTAACAACAGAGTGGTTGAATCCTTCTTATCTCTGTTTTCAAACAGGAAGTCTCTTTTTACTGCATGAGTCATCATTAGAACTGCAATTCTACTCACTGCAATGTACCTGGCTGGGGGAAGGAGCAATGGGTCAGCTGCCTCAGGAGTTGAAGAGAGGGATGACTTATGCAGGGAAAAGAGAGATCCTGTTTCTACATAAAGCTAAGAAGGATTCATCTAGTCTGTTTTCAATCACATGATGTTATAGACCTAATGGAAAAGAGAAGAATTGGCTGGGTAGAAAGGCAAAATGAGCAATTGTAGGTGCACAGTGGAACAGAAAAGAGAACATTTGATAACTGCAATTCTACTCACTGCAATGTACCTGGCTGGGGGAAGGAGCAACTGGCCAGCTGCCTCAGGAGTTGAAGAGAGGGATGACTCATGCAGGGAAAAGAAAGATCCTGTTTCTGCATACAGCTAAGACGGATTCATCTAGTCTGTTTTCAATCACATGATGTTATAGACCTAATGGAAAAGAGAAGAATTGGCTGGGTAGAAAGGCAAAATGAGCAATTGTAGGTGCACAGTGGAATAGAAAAGAGAACATTTGATAACTGCAATATATTAAGAGTATAAAAACTTTAATGCTTCTTTAATTAAGATGTAATTCTATCCTGCAATACTAATTAAGCGGAGTGGTTTATAGCGTTCACTGGTAAATTTGAGCTTCTTACAAATAGGATGTTAGATGTGGAAGGTGTTCTTTAAACACCATTCCAGCATTTTTCTCTATGTCAGTACTGAAGTGGTGCTACTAATCGAAGTTCCCTGTCTCTAGTCTTATACTTACACACTGATGTCATCAGCTCTTACCGGCACCGATCCAGTCCCATGCTGCCATCATATGACCACAATTTCTGACTGGCAGGAATGCAGAGGTAATGGTCATGAGATCTTAACGTAAGTCTATGAGAGCCTAGTTCTGGCCTTCATAGACTTACATTGAGAAGAACACCAGCTCGCCCAGCAAACACTGGAGTGATCCGACAGATCACAAACTGCTGGAGACCGACCAGAGTGGCACCGATAAAAGATGAAGATGGCGTCTGATAAGTATGAGACTAAGGGCAGGAAACTTAGAGTAGTAGCACCACTCCAGTGTTTCAATAAAAATGCTGGAGTGGTGTTTTAATGGAGTTATTGATATTATGCACCCTAACCAGTGCCTCTTCTGCTTACTCACTCTTGCAATGTAAAATTACACCAAATATAAACAGGTCATCCAATGTAAAAAAAAAATCTTTTCAATTAACTGAACATAATTCAGAATAAAACATTTTGGTGTAAGTAGTAGTGTTTAGATTTTTCCTTACAGCAGATGTGTGTCCACCTACCAATGACTTATTTATACTCCTCTGATGTCTCTTGGATCCAGCCTTGGTGTTGTGTAGCAAGAGGACAAAATGGACAGGTCTGATTATTACCTGGACTAGGGTTTGTTGTACTTTAATTTTTTTCTGTCTTTTGTATTATGTGTTATAGTCTTTTTTCTTTTTGAATTGACGGAGGTTCCTTAACATATATATTTTTTTTTAAATCAGGACATCCTCAATTCTCACAAAAGTTGCAAAGCTGTGACCTATGGTCAGATACATTTTTCTTGCCATCTGTTCTTGCATCAGACTCCAATAATACCATTGGGGTCCCTCTTATAATTTTGCCCGGGGTTATAGTTTTTCTAAGTCTGGTCATGCTGTTGAGAATATTGTTTTGTCTTTTTTCCAATTACATTTTAATAATAAATACAATCTATTCTGTTTGGCAAAAAAAACCCAAAAACATATGAATCATATGAAACTTCTGAATCAGTATGGAAATGTTACATATTACAACATTTCCATACTGATTCATTGTAATGAAGGAAAACACTTGCAGAAAGGAGAACAATCTTCAGAGAGAGACACTTTGAGAAAATTGCACCTTTTTTCTTACAGTGTCACTAGGTGGCAGAGAAGGTTTAAGCCTGTTGTCTTGTGTGTTTTATTTCTATTTGCTTTATTAAATGTATCTGCTTTAGCATTTGCTTTTCTCTCTTTCTTCTGTTTTCAGCAGTTCAAGGTAAACCTCCATTTGCTGGAATCATAATTGTTCTCTATCTGCATTGCAGAATACACACTGACAAATATTTGAAAACACGCAGCAATCATTTATGTCCTTAATGTACAGCAGCATGAAAAAAATCCATCCTTGTTTCCTGAATAAATGACATCATATGCTATAGGCATAAGGTAAATAATATTCAATAACATCTATAAATAATACTGAGCGTATGCTCCTATGGGATATATCTGCTGTAAAATTTGCCCATCAGACAATCCACACTGAAATCTGTTGTGACAAAAACTGCACCAGATCATGCAGATTTTGCTGTAAACATGTTGGGGCCTTTCTCAACTGCAAAAGTTGAAATTTGCTGCATAAATTGACAAGCAGAAGATTTCAAATTTGTAATGCCAGGAAATTTATGCTGCAGATTTTCTCCGCAGTGTGTGGATGAAAAAAATCATCAAATCAATATATAGCAAATTTTAGGAAATCTGGATGGAAAATCTGCTGGCTATACGCAAGGACAATTCTAGATTTCCTGATGCCTAAAGTAAAATTAGTGCCCCACTCTGTAGTGCATTATAAATGCAATTCTGTCATTGTTTATTGTTTTTACACTATTCATTGTATAACAATAATCTGTGAACATGATTGTCCAGGTCAAAGCAACTATGACTTGCATAGTTTTTTTTCTCTGCAGAACCCAAACCAACTGTAACGAATGGAAGCAGAGCCACAGGTGGTGAAGTTCACATTCGTTTAATTTTTTAGTGGAACCTTGGGACCACGGTCCGGGGGGCTCCGAAGGGGCGTGACTAGTGAGCCCCAGGTATCCGTAGCAAGATCCCTCAAACAGGATCAGAATGGAATACCAGGGGGACACAGGTGCTACCTCAAGTTAGACCCTGGACACATGGAAGCTGTCTCAGCGGAACAGATGGGTAAACAGAATTTACAGATATGGTGGAGCTGACCGTCCGGTACCGGGTATACTGATAGAAGCTGGCACTGACGGTAACTGGGGAATTTTGGGTATGCATGTGGAAGCTGGCTCCAGTGGAACTGGCGTAGTCCAGAGGTTTGGATGGCCAAGCGGCGGGACGAGATGGAACTGAAGCAGCCGGTACAAACATCGTTTTGGACAGCCGAGTAACAGGTCACTGATATTCTGCGGACACAAACAGTGTAAGCAGAGTACTAGACGAAATACAGCAGAAGCACAGACAGAGCAGATACAGAACTGGGACTCTCTTTAAGAGACATAGAGAGCACGCTCATGGCCTTAATCTCATACCAGGGGATGTGCTGGCTGCATGCCAGGAAGCAGGGGAAGAAGCAGGACAGCAGGCAACAGACTGAGAGCAAAGGCCCCACCGAGGGTCTCGCTGAGGTACGGACACAGATGTAACAGTATCCCCCTCTTTATGCCCCCTCTTTTTTAAGCCTGCATAGAATCTCTTTAGTAGGACAGGGGCCTGGATGTTCTCTTTAGGCTCCCATGATCTCTCCTCAGGACCAAAGCACCTCCTGTTCCCCAGAATAAAGGTCCTACCCCTTACTTTCTTAGTGGTCAAGATATGTTCAACCTCAAAGACATCATCCTCAGTGACAGGATCATGAGTGGTAGCTGGGTCTTTAAAGAAGGAGTTTAAAACTACTGGTTTGAGGAGGGAAACATGAAAAGAGTTAGGGAAACGTAAAGAAGCAGGCAATTTCAGTTTGTATGAAACCGGGTTGATTTGACTCAGGACTTCAAAGGGACCAATGAAAAAGGGACCTAATTTGTAAGAAGGCATCTTCAGGCAGATGTACTTGGAGGAGAGCCATACCTTATCACCGGGTCGGAAGGTGGGAGCATCCAGACGTCTCTTATCCACATGCTTCTTCATACATTGAGAGGCTTTCTCCAAAGCGAATTTGGTGTCATTCCACACCTTTTAGAATTCTTCTGCAAAGGTATCGGCTGCAGGAACGCCAGATGGTCCAGAGATAGAAAGAGGGATTCCAGGTTGAGGTCCAAAGACTATCTGAAAGGGAGATTTTCCAGACAATTCACTTACGTGATTGCTGTATGGGAATTTCGCCCAAGGCAGTAACTCTACTCAGTCGTCATGGTGCGCATTGATGAAGTAGTGGAGGAATCCAGACAGGATTTGATTAGTCCTCGCCACTTGCCCATTGGATTGTGGGAGGTACGCTGAAGAAAAGTCCAGTTCTATTTTTACTAGTTTACAGACCGCTTCCAGAACGCTCTCCAGAACTTCGAGGTTAACTGGACACCCCTGTCAGACACGATATGGAGAAGGAATTCATAGAGATGGAAAATGTGCTGAATAACGTGATCCACAAGTTCAGGGGCAGACGGAAGACCCAGTAGTGGGATAAAGTGAGCCATCTTAGAGAAGCGGAAGAGGAAAAAAAGAATTCTCCAGCGTGTAATTCAATAAAATCAATTCTTTTATTCAAGACATATTAAAATGTATGTATCAAAATTACAAATGAACAAAGGAAAGGAAGGATGGGGTCCCCATAACAACCAACACGTTGCAACCTCTTGCGGTCTTAGTCATGGTATACCATGACTAAAGCCCCCATCACACATAGCGATCTCGCTAGCGAGATCGCTACTGAGTCACAAGTTTTGTGACGCAGCAGCGATCTCACCAGCGAGATCGCTGTGTGTGACACTTACCTGCGACCGGCCCCCCTGCTGGGTATCGCTGATCGTCCAGGAATGGCCAGGACATTTTTTTGATTGCCGGTCTCCCGCTGGCCAGCACGCATTGCTGAGTGTGACAGGTGGGAGACCAGCGATCAGCGAGCTGGAGCTGGTAACTAAGGTAAGCACAGGGATTCTAAGTAGCGCGCAGTGCTTAGAAACCCGATGTGTACCTTAGTTACCAGTGCACTGGTGCAGGGAGCTGGTAACCAAGGTACACATCGGGTTTCTAAGCGCCACTTAGAAACCCGATGTGTACCTTGGTTACCAGCTCCCTGCACCAGTGCGCTGGTAACTAAGGTAAACAGTGGGTAAATAAGTGACACTTATTTCCCCCGTGTCGCTGGTGCTGATCGCTGGTGAAGCTGCCTGTTTGGCAGCTCACCAGCGATAATGTAGCGGCACACCAGCGATCCTGACAAGGTCATATCGTTGTTGGGATCACTGGTGCGTCGCTATGTGTGACGGGGCCCTAAGACTGCAAGAGGTTGAAATGCATTGGTTGCTATGGGGACCCCATCTTTTCTTTCCTTTGTTCATTTGTATTTTTGATACATACATTTTAATATGTCTTGAATAAAAGAATTGATTTTATTGGATTACACGCTGAAGAATTTTTTTTTCCTCTTCCATTTTTCATTGTGAATCACACCTCTGATCAAGGTGGCTACATGCGTGCTCAATCAGAGAAACCTGCAGAAGACTGGTGAGCTGACTATTTTTTTTTTCCCCTTTACCTATGCCATTGATTTTAGAGAAGCGATCCATGACGACCCAAAAGACAGAGCAGCCGGAAGAGATGGGAAGGTCTGTGATTAAATCCATTGCGATATGTTGCCAGGGAGCGGGAGGAATCGGAAGAGGGTGAAGTTGACTGGCTGGCAGACATTTAGCAGTCTTATTACGGGCACACGAAGGACAGGCTGCAACTTACTCCTGAATATTCTTGCCCATGTTGGGCCACCAGTAGTAACGGGTAATGAGTTGCAGAGTCTTTTTCTGACCGGCGTGACAGGCTAACTTGGAAGAGTGACCCCACCAAAGGACACGGTTCCGTTCTGAGGTGGTCACGAGAGTTTTTCCAGGGGGCAGCAGATTAACAGAGGCTACAGATACTAACCTGGATGGTTCAATTATGTGTTGGGGTTCTTCGTCAAGATCAGGAGGCAGGAAGGCTATGGAGAGTGCGTCTGCCTTAATATTTTTGTCAGCTGGATGGAAATGAAGAGCAAAATTAAAACAGGCAAAATACAAGGCCCACCGGGCCTGACGGGGATTCAGCCTCTGTGCTGATTGCAGGTAAGCAAGGTTTTTATGATCGGTGAATATGATTACCTGATGAACAGTTCCCTCAAGGAGGTTTCTCCATTCTTGCAGAGCCAACTTGATAGTCAACAGTTCCCGATCTCCTACAGAATAGTTCCTTTCAGCGGTGGAAAAAAACGTAGAAAATACCACAGGAGACCATCCGACCGGCAGACAATTTCTGGGTGAGAACTGCTCCTGCACCTATGGCGGAAGCGTCTACCTCATTAATTGCTTATAAGAATTCGGATGATGGAGAATGGGAGCGGAAGAGAAGGCTTTTTTGAGAGCAATAAAGGCCTCCTCTGCCTCGGAGGGCCATTCCTTGGAGTTTACACCTTTCCGGGTTAAAGCTGAGATGGGTGCCACTCGGGTGGAAAAGTGTGGAATGAATTGCCGGTAGTAGTTGGCGAACACCAGGAACCGTTGTATGGCTTTTAGCCCAGACGGACGAGGCCACTTGAAGACAGCAGACATCTCCGGATCCATCTTTAATCCTGCGGACGACACTATGTAAGCGAGGAAAGGCAAAGAGGATTGTTCAAAGAGGTATTTCTCAAATTTAGCATAAAGCCTGTTCTCTCTGAGTCTTTGTAAGACCAGACGTATTTGCCTCCGGTGCAAGGCCAAGTCTGCAGAGAAGATCAGAATGTCATCCAGGTAAACAATGACACATTTTTAGAGCAGATCCCTGAAAATGTCATTTACAAATTCCTGAAAAACCGCGGGTGATTGCTTAGGCCAAACAGCATTACCAGGTATTCATAGTGGCCATCTCTGGTGTTGAAGGCTGTTTTCCATTCGTCTCCTTCTCAAATGCGGATCAGGTCGTAGGCCCCTCAGAGATGCAATTTGGTGAAGAACTTGGCCCCTTGGAGATGATCAAATGGCTCTGAAATAAGAGGTAATGGATACCTGTTTTTGACCGTGATCTGGTTTAGGCCACGGTAGTCGATACAGGGCCGCAGGGATCCGTCCTTTTTCTTCAAGAAGAAGAATCCTTCTCCTGCCGGTGAAAATGACTTCGGGATAAATCCTATGGTGAGGTTCTCCTGGATGTAGTCAGACATGGCTTGAGTCTCTGCTTGTGAAAGAGGATAAACTCTCCCGCGAAGAGGGGATGTTCCAGGGAGAAGATCAATCGGACAGCCATACAACCTGTGTGGAGGTAGTCTCTCTGCCTTTTCTCCCAAAGACATCAGAGAAGGACCAGTAAGAGGAAGGTAACCCTGGCAGGGTAGCTGGTTGGACTGGAGGCAAAATAGGTTGAATCTGGGTTAGACATCGATCCATGCAGGAATCTCCCCAATGCAGAACCTCTCCTGTCCTCCAATTTAAGACTGGTTCATGCATCTGAAGCCACGGTAGACCAAAAAGCAAAGGGTGATACCAACCAGGCAACACATAAAAACGGATTCTTTCAGAATGTGTTAGACCTACCCAGAGTTCCACAGGCTCAGTCAGAAACTGGACGAGATCGGTCAGGGGTTTGCTATCTACGAAGGTCACCTGCAACGGGTCTGGAAGACGCTGATTCATGACCCAGCTGGTAGGACCTCTTGTCCCGTTTGGTCTCCTTGTAATTCCTTTTGGATAAATATTTAGGCTTACTGTGCGCTGCTGAGACCAGGATAAAGTCACCACATGAGAATCTTTTTTAACTCTTTATTACCAACGCATTTCAAAGTGAAAAGCCACTTCTTCTTCAGGGGATGACATATATGTCATCCCCTGAAGAAGAAGTGGCTTTTCACTTTGAAACGCGTTGGGAATAAAGAGTTAAAAAAGATTCTCATGTGGTGACTTTATCCTGGTCTCAGCAGCGCACAGTAAGCCTAAATATTTATCCAAAAGGAATTATATTGGCGGTCACGGTTGTGAACCTCGGGCGTGCAGCAGGCTGACATTGATTTACATGCTTTTATTCGTTCTGGGAAAGGTGAGTAGATTCCATTTGAATTTATTCTATCGTCCACTCGGATAAGACCCTATTGCACTCTTTCCTTTTCAGTTTTATCCTGTTTGGTCTCCTTGGAAGTTCTTGAAGTCGCAGATATATCCGGGTTGTCAGGGATATCAGATCGTCCAAGGTAGTAGGCCTGTCCCGTCCCAACAGCTCATCCTTTATTCTACACGATAAAACATTCCCAGATGGTGGCCACCAGGGACTCATTGTTCCAGGATAATTCAGATGAAAGAGTGCGGAACCACGCAGCATACTGGGTCACTGTAAGAGTCCCCTGATGTAAGCATATAAGAGCTGAGGCTGTCGACGTGACGCGACCAGGTTCATCGAAGGTCCTGCGGAATGCTTCTAGAAAAGTCTGGAGCTTATTAACCAGAGTATCCCCTCTCTCCCACAGTGGATTCAGCCAATCAAGGGCCTCCCCAGCGAGGTGTGACATTATGATGCCCACCTTGGCTCAGTCAGAAGAAAACATGCCCCTGGAGTTCGAAGTGCACCGTGCACTGGTTGATGAACCCCCGACACTGAACGGGGTCACCATGGAAGCTGGTGGGTACCTGGGTGCCTGTTGTTGAGTCAGGTGCAGCCGGGGACATCAGGGAATCCATGCAGGTAGACAAGCTGTGTAGCAAAAGTCATGATCTTGTCCTGCTGATCCCTCGGACAGGTCACCTCTTGACAAAGCTCCACAGCCGGAGGTCTCTGGGATCCAGCGGGTTCCATGGCCAGAGCAATCTGTAACAAATGGAAGTGGAGGCACAGGTGTTTAGGTTCACATTCATTTATTTTTTGAGTGGAACCTCGGGACCATGGGCCGGGGGATTCCAAGGGGGGTGTGACTAGTGAGTCCCAGGTATCCATAATAAGACTCCTCGAACAGGATCAGAATGGAATACCAGGGGGACACAGGTTCTACCTCCAGTTAGACCCTGGACGTGTGGCAGCGTGGCAGTTTCATAACTCACTGTGGCCTTGGAACTCTGTGAGTGACAGCTAAGCCTTCCTATAGAATCTGGAGTGTGCTCAACTGTTGGTTGTGTTAGTGGCAGTCCAGTCATTCAATCTAATTTTGGGGCATGCTGGGCTGTCAGCATTTTTATTGACAGCCCTGCTGCTCTATCTGGTTTAATCTCAGACGTTTCCTCAGGTGCCTCACGTCTTTAATCATTTGCTAGGTATTTACCTGGATTGCTGTTATCAGTCAGTGTCAGGTGCAGCTTTGCCTAAGCTGGATGTGTTTGCTTAGCTCTGTGTCTTTTCCCTCTGGCCCTGTTGCCTGATCTTAGATTAATTATGACTTATCTTGTAGATTCCCCCTTTTGCTTTTGACGCTCTCTGACTTTAGATACCTGACCTGTGAATTGGCCTCTGACTATCCATTTGTTCTACTCCCTTATTTTGACGTACTCTGCTGGCATTTTACCCTGTACTGTTTATGGACCACGCCTTTGACTTATCCCTCTGTATTTCAATCCCTCCTGGTATCTGACCTATTACCTCCTGATTACTCTGTCTCATGGCTTGCCCGTGACTAATAACTCAGTGTTACACTTGATTTTTGGTTATTTGTGCTTCTTACTGCATCTAAACACTTACACCCAGGTACTTTATAAGTGACATCTTCTCTGGTTGGAGTTGTTCTCATTCCTTTTGTCTTCATCTGGTCCAGAAGCCATGATGACATTTGGTATACACTGTTCATTTCAGCAGACTTCCCTCTTCTCTGCCCTTCTGTAGCACATTCCAGCACAGTGACCTTAAAAAATAATAGTGTCACTATAAAGCCACTAAATAAAAATATCTGCTAATGCTGTGCCAATTAATAAATAATTGCCTCTCACTTCCTCCCTGCACAAAATATGTCCCCCACACAGTCCTTATTATGTTACATTGCCTTCACACTCAGTCCCTTTATGAACTACAAACCACTACACCAACCTTCCACATTACCTACTGTAGATCCATCACACTATCCTGCTTTTTGAACTATAACCTCCACTCTGTCCCTTTATGAACTTTACTTACCACACCGTCCTCTATTATAATCTTTATAAACTATGTCCTCAATACCATCCTTCCTTATGAAATATAGCTTCCACTCTGTCATTCCTACTTCAAGTTGTCCCCTCAGCATTGTTTCCCTTCTCACTGTCCCTATCTACATACTGCACCCCATGATGTCCACATTGTCACCTTACTGTTTTGTTATCTTCACACTGCCCCATGATATGCCCCCTCCACAATGTTGAACACTCTTCAATTAATGACCTTACATTATACCCTCATTGCCCCTTTTCAGTTTGTACTCCTACTCTGCCCCCTATTATGATGTACTCCACCAGTCTCCCCCCTCTCCACACTGTGCCCTTATACTGTACCCCTATGTTCTGCCCTCTCTCCATGCTATGCCCCCTCTAAAACTTTTTTCAGTGCATACTGTCCCCCAAATACTGCTCCTTCACTCAAGAAATATCCCCATTCAAATGATAAATGGGGAAAAATGGAAATCACACCATTGTTTTTTGTTTTCAACGTGTGGTAAAAATAACCTGGGAACATAATTTTACAGATTAGCATAATTACTATGACACCAAAGTAATATAGTTTTTTTTAAATTATTTAAGTAGCTTTAAAAGTGTAAACTGGTTTGTGTCACCATTTTCTGAAACCTGTAACTTTTTTAATGTTTTCCTCTATTGAGCTATTTCAGGTCTTGCTTCTTGCATGGCTAGCTGAAGTTTTTATTGGTACCATTTTGGTTTACATATTTTGGTTTACCAGTTAAAAAAAAGTTTGGCTCGGGTGCCAGAACAGTACTTGAATTCGAACCTGAATCCAGACCTCATTCACATGAATGGGGGACTTGAACATCCATTGTGTGCCACGCTGTAATCTGTATGACAGCCCACTAAACATGGGCTCTGATTGACAGTAAGATCATTACTGATGGTCAGAGAGCCGATGAGAAATTTCTTAAGGTGAACTGCGATGAACTTACAAAGTTCAGCGCTGCACTGTGAGACATTTTCTCATGGTGTTAGCGGAGATCTAACTGAGGTCACCACAGTTCATCGGCCCTGCTCACAGCAAAGTGAGCTGCGGTAACCTCGATGACTTCACCGCTAGTCACTGAGACTGTGCTCACAACAACTCATTCTCCCATGGCTTCAACCTGTCTGCATTCTCTGTAGTCCACTGTGTGCATGCATCTGTGATGATTGCCCCAGCGGCACTGAAAACACGCTCTGACATCACACTAGCAGCAGGGCAGGGCAGCACCTCCAAGGCATAGAAGGAGAGGTTGGGCCAACTATGCAGCTTGGATACCCAGTAATTAAATGGTACAGAAGAATCAGGAGGGACGCAGGTATAGTCACTTAGATAGTCGTTGACCATCTTGTTCAACTTTTCCCTCTTTGACATTGCTACTGTTCCAGCTAGTCCTTGGTGATGAGCCGGTTTATTGAACATGGCCCAGTTTGTGGAGATTTTATCACCACCTCTTTTAGACCTGCTTGGCGTATCTCTCCCCAATAATGCATGCTGTTGCACAGAGCTGGTATCTCTGCTAGCAGTGGTGTCTGAGGGTGCTGTTGCCATCAAATGATCGACAACGGCCTTCTTGAAGGATTCCATTGTGAAACCCCTTGGTGACTGCAACAGTAGTGAAGGAAATTTGTCCTTGTACCGTGGGTCTAGAAAGGTGGCCAACCAGTATAGGTTGCTTTTGAAAATGTGGATTATGCGAGTATCTTGGCACAGACAGTCAGATATGAAGTGTGCCATGTGTGCCAAGCTGCAAAGAGGCAAATATTCTGTGACCCCTGAAGGAGGAACAATACCCATCCTCTCCTCACACTGACTCTCCTCCTACACCTCCTCCTCTTCAGCCCACCCATGCTGGACAGACATGAAGCTGGGGTTGGGATTCCCCTCTGTAGTATGAGGTGTCTTCTCGGTACTACTGAAAAAGAAGTCATCTCCCTCCTCATTTTCATCATCATCTTCATCCCCCAATGTTACCTGATGATATTGGCTGGGCTGGGTAGGATCATCCATTGTGAAATCTTGCTCCATACCCAGCTGATGGGCACGCAAAGATTTCATTTTTTGATTCTGCAGTGATGTTTTCAGCAGACATAGCATAGGGATGGTTACGCTGATAATAGCCTGATCACCGCTCACAAGCTTGGTGCAGTACTCAAAGTTATCAAGCGCCTCACAAATATCAGCGATCCACACCCACTCGACAGTTGTTACGTGTCTTGGCTGAGTCTCAGTGTGACGGGCATGCTTAAGCTGGTATTCAGAAAGTGCCCTCTGCCGCTCATTTACCCTTGCCAACATATGATATGTTGAGTTCCACCGTGTGGCAGGTCGCAAATGAGTCTGTGGTTTGGCAAATTAAAATGCTTTTGAAGCGCTGCAAGACCCGCAACAGGGGTTGAGGAGTGGCGGAAATGGGCGCAAATACGGCGCACCTTCTCAAGTAGGTACGGCAAGTCAGGGTATGTTTTTATAAATTTTTGCACCACTAGGTTCAGTACGTGAGCCATGCATGGCACGTGTACCAGCTTCCTGAGCTATAAAGCTGCCATCAGGTTACGCCCATTGTTGCAGACAACCCGACCAGGTTGGAGTTGCAGTGGGGTGAGCCACTGATCGGTCTGTTATTTTAATCCTTGCCCCAGCTCTGCTGCAGTGTGTGGTGTTTCACCTAAGCAGATCAACTTCAGCAGAGTGTTTTACCGCTTTGCTGATGCGCTGCTGCACAGTCCCAACTCGGGAGTGATGTGGAGGGTAATTCAGTATAGGATGACGAGGCGGAGGAGGAGGAAGAGGGGAGACTGGACGTATATGATGAGGTGGAAACGCTGATTGAGGTTGGGCCCGCTATTCCTGGCTTGTGTAGGATATGTGTTGATGGTCCAGTTTGAGACTTTGTCCCACCCTCCACAAGGTTGAGCCTGTGTGCCGTGACAGAGATGTATCGTCCCTGGCCACAAGTACTTGTCCATGTGTCTGTTGTAAGATGGACCTTCCCGGTTACGGTGTTGGTGAGAGCCCACTTTAGATTGTTTAAGACGTGCTGGTGTAACGCGGGGACGGCACACCGGGAAAAATAATGCCGGCTGGGAACCAAGTAGCGTGTGGCAGCCACAGCCAAAAGATCCCGGAAAGACTGTGTCCCCACAAGCCTAAATGGCAACATCTCCACGGCTAGCAACTTGGCAATGTGCACGTTCAGTATTTGTGCTTGTGGGTGCGTGGCTTGGTATTTACGTGTCCTTTCATACATCTGGGGGACGGACAATTCGACGCTTTCCAGGGACAAACAAGTGGATGAGCTTGTTGTGGCCTGTGTCTGTGCAACCGCAGCTTGTGAGCAAGAGGTATGATGATCACCTGCTTCCTGCATAGCAGATTGGAAAGGACGTATCACAGGCGACATGGCAGTGGTTTGACCCGCAGTCGCAGACACTGATTTGGTACCCTGTTGTTCAGCCCACCGACTAGGGTGCTTGGCTGCCGTGTGTTTCTGCATTCTGGTGGTGTTTTGGTTGCCTTTGCCCTGGCCTCTGCTCAGCTTCCAATGGCAGATGCTACAGATGACAACATTTGGGTCAGAAGGACTATCGGAAAAAATTTCCAGACAGCGGCTGAACACACCCTTGCCTTGACTTGGGGCACAGAGGGATTGCTCTTGGCAACAGTTGACACACTTAGCACTCTGCTAAAACCACTAGCCCTTGGTGCCTTTGTTGGTGCTACGTATCCACCTTCATCCTCTGTGTTGCTGTGCTGGCTATTGCGTGCCAACGGTCCAGGTCAGATCGGTGGTCTCATCATCGACCACCTCGTCGTCCATGTCATCCTCCTTCCGTGTTGATATTGGCGACAGGCCAGATGTCAACTGTTTGTCATCGCCACCAGCCTCCACCTCTTCACCCGGTATATAACGTGGATGAAAGTGGCTTTCTTCTGGCCGTGGGGTTTCAAATATTTGGCCATCATCACAGACGATACCCCCTCATGTTCCTCTTCAATGTCGTGCTGTGAGAGGCCAGAGGCAATGGAAGGAAATGGATCAAACAGATCCTCGGAGTGACTAAGGTTGGGGTCAAATGTTTCCTGTGACTCCTGTCTGGGTGATGAACTAAGAACAGGTTGAGAATAGGATGACCCAGCGTTATCTGTATGGACGGTAGACTGTTTTGTCATGGACGATTGGGTGCTGCTAGAACATTTTGCTGAGGCTTTATCAGCCATCCAAGACAGTATCTGCTCTTGTTCTTCTGACTTCTATTCCCGTTTATGTTCCAAACCGGGAAATTTTGCCAGGAACCTAGATGCATCAACCTTCTTCGATCTCCCAGACTCTGTGCCTTGATGGGCACCAACGACCCCACGTCCACGTCCCTGTCCCTTCACAACAGCCTTTTTAGGAATTTTGAATTTTTCTGCCATAGTTGCAGATGTTCAGATGCAGATATTGGGGAACAAGGAGCAGTTAGTGCTTTGTGGAAGGTAGCACTACAGCCTAGTACTGCTTTGTGTTTTACAAACAGCACCGCAGCGCAAAAAAAAATTGCCCTGAAGTTTAAGGTGAGATTACGCACCCCAGTAACCACACAAGACAGCAGTGCTGCCACTAAAAAATTGCTCTGAGGTTTAAAGCAAGAATACGCACCCCAGACAACACACAAGACAGCGGTGCTGGCTGCGTGTCAGTTGTGCAGTACTGTGCGTGCGTACTATTCATTGTGAACACAGCACCGCAACAGCACAAAAAACTGCCCTGAAGTTTAAGGCAAGAATACGCACCCAAGACACCACACAAGACAGCGGTGCTGGCTGCGTGTCAGTTGTGCAGTACTGTGCGTGCGTACTATTCATTGTGAACACAGCACCGCAACAGCACAAAAAACTGCCCTGAAGTTTAAGGCAAGAATACGCACCCAAGACACCACACAAGACAGCGGTGCTGGCTGCGTGTCAGTTGTGCAGTACCATGCGTGTGTACTATTCGCTGTGATTCTGTGAACACAGCACCGCAACAGCACAAAAAAACTGCCCTGCAGGGGTAAATGTGACCCCAAAAAATGCTGGGAAAACGGTCACTATTAATTCTGTGACCTTATACTTTCAGCTCTGAAAAGAGCTTTTGGGTTTCACAGAGGATTTCTAAATGATTTGCACCAAAAAACACAACTCTCCCTAGCAGCTGCTTACACTCTCCCCACACTAGCTGTGTTCTGCATGCAATGTGCAGAAAATGGTGGTGGCAGGGCTTAGTGCCAGGCTATGATGACTCATAGGACGCTGGGCGGCCAGCCAATCATAGTAATGCCGCCCACAACCAAGAAGGGTGCAGCATTACTGTGATTGGCAACTGCTGGGCGGGAGAACCGAATAGCGAGACGAGTAGTGAAATACTCGCTATGTATCGAGTACCACGAGTACCGAATACCCACGATTATGGTCGCTCATCCCTAATTGTTGCTAATAAATCATATAATATTGGTCGGAACTGGCGACCCTATCAAAACCACTTTCTTTTCTTTGCAACTAGACTTGAAGTGAGAAGAACGTGGTCATGAAGTTGTTAAGCAAATATGATAAGAGATGGGAATTTTTATCATTAAGCAACTCAAACATTTGTTTTCCCCTAAGGCAAAGTTGGTCCATATTTAAGTAAATCATTTTATAAAAATAATGATATGTTTTATGTACGGCTCTAAACATAGCATTATATTTCAACAGTTTTGCAGCTGGGTATTTGGTATCTTTACTGTAGCTAAACTCTTTCTATACAAACATTGCTGGAAAATAGAGGAAAAATATTTTTTAAAGCTCAACATGTGGTCCAATATGAGAGGTGAGCATTTTTTTCATCTCACTTCGATTTTTACAAAATCCTCATAGTCGTTAGTTTGCTATATTCTGGTAATACGGGAACAGGGAACAATGGATCTATAAAAGATCATTCTTACACGTGAAAAAAAATAAATTATTTTTTCCACCCCTTCTTTCCTTGATAGTGATTGACACTTTATACCATTCATATAACAGTTAGGAGAGATGGCGTTTTGGTACCCATCCCAACAGACGCATAGATTGCAGTCCTAGGGTATGTGCATACCACGTCTTTAAAATGTTAGCGGACCTGCCAAGGTTCTACTAGGTTAAGACACGTCAGGAAAAATCTAGTGGTCTTTTTACCGGAGCATAACCTTCACTGAAGGTTATGCTGTAATTTTTGAGGCTTCTCCGACTTTTTTTTTATGATTTAATCTGTGACTAATGAACAGTTTCCTAGCAGAATCTGCCCAGAGAGTGAGAATGATACTTCTATTAACTGATTCACAGTTTACGAACCCTGATGCTTGTAAAAAAAAGTTAGAGAAGACTGAACGTGCACAGTAATGTAGATTTTACATTGCAATTTATTAGGTTACTTTTTTGCAGCAGTTCTGCAGCAATTTTTAACGTGGATTCCAGGTGGAATTCACCTGCAAAAGACTTTGTGTGCACATAACCCAAAGGGCATCTCAGGCAGTCTGATTCAAATAAAATTTCAGTTTTCATACTAATTGATATTCCAGTTTGCAGCATCGCATATCGTATCACATGGTATGATGGGGCACCACATTTTTAAAAAGACATCGAAAAACTGGAGCAAGTTCAGAGAAGAGCTACCAATGGTGAGTGGACTGCAAACTATGCCCTTCGAGGAACTGTTAAAGGATCTGGGAATGCTTAGCTTGCAAAAAAGAAGGCTAAGAGGAGACCTAATAGCTGTCTACAAATATCTGAAGGGTTGTCACAGTGAAGAGGAATCATCATTTTTCTCATTAGCACATGGAAAAACGAGAAGCAATGGAATGAAACTGAGAGGGAGAAGATACAAATTAGATATTAGAAAAAACTTTTTGACAGTGAGGGCGATCAATGAGTGGAACAGTCTGCCCTGAAGGATGGTGAGTTCTCCTACAATGGAAGTCTTCAAACAGAGGCTGAACAGACATTTATCTGAGATGGTTTAGTGAATCCTGCATTGAGCAATGGATTGTACATGATGACCTCAGAAGACCCTTTCAACTCTAACATTCTATGATGTCTTGAAGTTATGACGAGCATTACCAAAGAAGATAGTTAGGCCAGACAAAGGAGAGGACTGGATGGTGGGCTGCAGTGTTGGTGAGACAGTTGAACAGTAAAGAGATTAGCAATTTGTTTTATTTTTTAACACCATATTTTCTATAGAGATCTCCAAACATAATAAGAAAAACTCAATTCATATCCAATAACTTTATTGTGAATCAAATTTCCCTGCCAAATTCGAGTGATCTGCTGAATTAAATCTCAGCAGATTCTCTCATCCCTTATTGCAACCAATGAAAGCATTTTTTCTACATTTCATGTTAATGACTTGAAGTTGAATCCTGACTCCACAATGGACAGCAATGATCTTTTATTAGAGGAGGATTTTATTTTCAATTTTTTGACCCTGTTACCTCCATGATGGACTTCATATATAATTTGTGGGGTGGAACCCACCAAGTAGGTGAGTAGCCATGACTTCGGAAACCTCTTCTTTCCCAACCATAGGCATAGCTCTATTGTTTGCCTATCTTAGTAGATTACTGCTTTTCCTTTTAGTGGTCATCTTCTGATTCATTTTTGTGGATTTCTTACACCAGTGGCACTGTTTGTTTTTGGTTTCACTATGGCATATTGCCTCGGTAGCTACTCGCCATCTGTAATCAGACTCGTGTGGCCATGTTGAACTATGGTAAGAGCCATTGTGACAAAATATGAGTGGCTGCATAAACGAATGATTATTTATCTGTCAAACATTTGTCAATATACAGTGTTTTTCGGACTATAAGAGGCACTTTTTCCCTTCAAATTTGGGGGTTGATAGTGGGGGTGCACCTTATAGTCCAATTATAGCTTACAGGGGTGCCTCGCACAGCCGGGACACTTCCTTCTCCTAACCCAGGACCTGAAGCATAGCCCCACTCCTGCAGTCAAATGACGTAAATTTGACCCTTTTCCTGACTCCTGTGACCTAGCTCCACCACTGCTGACTCCCCGGTATGTTATATTCGGACTGTAAGATGCACCTGTGAACCCTAACATGCCTGATCCTGATGACAGGTTGAAAATTATTTTTTCTATGTTGCTCCTCTAAACTTGGGGTTCGTTTTATGGTTGGGTGCATTTTATAGTCTAAAAAAGATGGTACTTTTTTCCAATGTGTATGTCCACATTAATTCCAGTGGACAATGGGAATGGACAGGCAGTTGGTGTTAGACGCCTCAAGAGATGGTTCTTATTCCAGCAACACAAAAGGATTGAATGTTAAATCCTTGATCAATGTCATCTGTGAGCTAGTGTCTGTGGACCACTATACACATTAGATGGTCAGCCAGTCCCAATGAAATCATCAGGTTTGGCCAAATTGAATCCAATGTTTATGGTGGCCCTAAGCATCTGCAATTATTGCTTGCAGACAAAAGACAAGGAGCTGCATTGCTTGTGCATGTCGGCAAGTAAAAATGAATGGCACATGCAAAGAAAGGAAAGAAACATTTGCTCCTTTACAAGTACATAATTCCACAAGGAACATTTCCAGCCACTGTTCACAAAGACTCCTGTCACAGTCACTGTATTAACAGACAATAGCTTGTGTTCTGCTAAGCAATGGAAACCACCCATCCAGTCACTGAAACTTCCTAATTGGTTTCTGCACAATGATTTATCTGTCAGAGTCGGCGTGCACCGAGGTTAAAGGAAAAAAACAAACATCTTTCATTTTTCTATTGCATTTTTTAAAGCAAATATCAAAGACTAAGTATAAACCGTTGTTTAAGTAGCTTCAATGCATACAGATATTTATTGAATTTCTGCAAAGATTCTCTTTAAAGATGAACTGATCTTTTGAAATTTGAATTCGCCAAGTTTGCAGAATTTTATCCGAAATTGGATTTGTGGCTAATAAATGTACACAAATCTCATTACTGGAAAACGTTTAATTTACTCAGAAAATGCATGTGAGGGAGAGAAAGAGAGAGAACCCCGCTGATCATAAGGGCTTACACTCTACTGGACCGAGAGGACCCCACTGACCCTAAGAGCTTACAGTCTTCAGGAGAGAGAGGACCCCACTGACCATAAGAGCTTACACTCTACAGGAGAGAGAGGACCTTACTGACCATAAGAACTTACAGTCTTCAGGAGGAGAGAGAACCCCACTGACCATAAGAGCTCACACTCTACAGGAGAGAGAGAGAGAGAGAGGACCGCATTTGCGATAAAAGCTTACACTCTACAGGATAGAGAGAGAGAACACTGTTCACCATGAGGGATTACACTCCACAGGAGAATGAATGAGAGGACCCCACTGATCATAAGAGCTTACACTCTACGGGAGAGAGAGGTCCCCACTGACCATAAGAGCTTACACTCTACATGAGAAAGAGGACCCCGCAGAGCATAAGAGCTTACACTCCACAGGAGAGCCAAGACCCTACTCATCATAAGAGTTTACACTTTACAGGAGAGCAAGAGATAGAGGGCCATGCTGACAATAAGAACTTACACTCTACAGAAAGGAGAGACTTATTCGGTGATTCTTGACATCAAAAACAACCCTACAGTACAACTGGGAAATGTTGATCTGTGATGGCCCAAGTACTAACATCCACTATATAAGCTATAATAATCCGTAAGATGTCATAGCTGCAGGGCATTATGAGTCTGATGCAAAATTATGTTAGCCCAATCTCTGATGTTTCAGCAGTGTAGGAAATGATGCTGGGCCATTTATTTCTTTATGCGAACAGCAACTCAAAATGTTTGAAAACGCTAATCTCAGGAAATTCCACTCAAACTGGATCCTCCAACCATTGATCCACTCATCTCTAATTTTTGCTTATTGGAAAAGTTCTTCATAAATAACAGCAGGGTGACACCATCTATAAGATGAGATGTTGTACACTTACCTTACAGTCATATGTAAAAGTTTGGGCACCCCTATTAATGTTAACCTTTTTTCTTTATAACAATTTTGGTTTTTGCAACAGCTATTTCAGTTTCATATATCTAATAACTGATGGACTCAGTTATATTTCTGGATTCAAATGAGGTTTATTGTACTAACAGAAAATGTGCAATCTGCATTTTAACAAAATTTGACCTGTGCAAAAGTATGGGCACCTCAACATAAAAGTGACATTAATATTTCGTAGATCCTCCTTTTGCAAAAATAACAGCCTCTAGTCGCTTCCTGTAGCTATTAATGAGTTCCTGGATCCTGGATGAAGATATTTGTGACCATTCCTGTTTACAAAACAATTCCAGTTCAGTTAAGTTTGATGGTCGCCGAGTATGGACAGCCCGCTTCAAATCATCCCACAGATGTTCAATGATATTCAGGTCTGGGGACTGGGATGGCCATTCCAGAACACTGTAATTGTTCCTCTGCATGAATGCCTGAGTAGATTTGGAGTGGTGTTTTGGATCATTGTCTTGCTGAAATATCCAACCCCTGCGTAACTTCAACTTCGTCACTGATTCTTGCACATTATTGTCAAGAATCTGCTGATACTGAGGTGAATCCATGCGACCCTCAACTTTAACAAGATTCCTGGTGCCGGCATTGGCCACACAGCCCCAAAGCATGATGGAACCTCCACCAAATTTTACTGTGGGTAGCAAGTGTTTTTCTTGGAATGCTGTGTTTTTAGCCTCCATGCATAACGCCTTTTTGTATGACCAAACAACTCAATCTTTGTTTCATCAGACCACAGGACCTTCTTCCAAAATGTAACTGGCTTGTCCAAATGTGCTTTTGCATACCTCAGGCCACTCTGTTTGTGGCGTGCTTGCAGAAATGGCTTCTTTCACATCACTCTCCCATACAGCTTCTCCTTGTGCAAAGTGCGCTGTATTGTTGACCGATGCACAGTGACACCATCTGCAGCAAGATGATGCTGCAGGTCTTTGGAGGTGGTCTGTGGATTGTCCTTGACTGTTCTCACCATTCTTCTTCTCTGCCTTTCTGATATTTTTCTTGGACTGCCACATCTGGGCTTAACAAGAACTGTACCTGTGCTCTTCCTTTCCTTACTATGTTCCTCACAGTGGAAACTGACAGGTTAAATCACTGAGACAACTTTTTGTATCCTTCCCCTGAAAAGCTTTGTTGAATAATCTTTGTTTTCAGATCATTTGAGAGTTGTTTTGAGGAGCCCATGATGCCACTCTTCATAGGAGAATCAAATAGGAGAACTACTTGCAAGTGGCCACCTTAAATACCTTTTCTCATGATTTGATACACCTGGCTATGAAGTTCAAAGCTCAATGAGGTTACAAAACCAATTTAGTGCTTCAGGAAGTCAGTAAAAAGTAGTTAGGAGTGTTCAAATCAAGAAAATGATAAGGGTGCCTATACTTTTGCACCGGTCAAATTTTGTTTAAATGCAGATTGCACATTCTCTATTAATACAATAAACCTCATTTGAATCCAGAAATATAACTGAGTCCATCAGTTATTAGATATATGAAACTGAAATAGCTGTTGCAAAAACCAAAAGTGTTATAAAGAAAAAAGGTTAACATTAATAAGGGTGCCCAAACTTTAACATATGACTGTATATATTGTATATTGTACTGTACTTTTCTCCAATGCAGGTAGGACACCATTTAGAAGTACCCATGTCTAGTAGATGAGATCAGCATTGGCAGCAACATCTAAGGCTCTATGCCCACTATTATAAAGACTAGGGTTCTGGACACAGCGTATTTTTGCTGTGCCCAAAATGCTGCATTGTACAATACAAGCACAGTGGATGGGATTAATAGAAATCTCATTGCCACTTTGCTTCCTTTTTAATCATTTTTATGCTGTGTAAACTCACCTGCGGGTGCGTGTTTCCAAGCCGCAGTATGTCAATTTCTCTTGTGGGAAAGCTCAGTCTTGTGTGTGTAATTTCTCTATAGACTTGCATTAGATGCGTAAAATCTGCAGTTAAAAAAGTACATGTATTGTAAGTGCGTTTGTGCAGGTGTTTTTAGCCTGGCTTAGCAAAATAAATAAATTTTTAAAAATAACGTGGGGCCCCCCATGTTTTGATAACCAGCCAAGGTAAAGCAGACAGATCCAGACTGATATTATCAGCCTGGGAATGTCCCTAGTTATTGGGTACTTCCCAGCCCAAAATACAAGCCCTCTTCTGCCCCAGAATTGGTGCATCACAAGATCAAATGAGATGTGCCAATTCTGGCACTTTGCCTGACTGATCTACATATAATATATGTAAAACCTGAACATGTGAACAGTGTCTAAATGAATAGGATACAGACAGGCGCCTCCTAGTATATGGGCTTGTGGTGTAAGACAGCTCATTTGTGTGCATGTCACACAGGAGAGGGGTGGGGTCTCCCAAACCATGCTGAGCATGGAGAAAACGGATTAAAAACATATGTTACATGCACAAGTGTGAACAAGTTCGTAAGACAATGCTCACACCACCCAATGGCTGAAACACAACAAGAAAGCACAAAATGACAAATTTGCAGAAATACTCTGCAGTAAAAAACATGACAGTAATCAGCAAGTGCTGTATAACAAATACAGGGTATTTAGTCGATACGTTTTTTTCAAAAAATGTATACCAAGCCACTTCACCACATCACGGTAACCCTTCACGAAGCAGTCCCTATCTAATGTATTTAAAACCTGAACATGTGAACAGTGTCTAAATGAACAGGATACAGATAGGCGCCTCCTTGTATATAGGCTTGTGGTGTAAGACAGCTCATTTATGTGCATGTCACACAGGAGAAGGGTGGGGTCTCCCAAACCATGCTGAGCACAGAGAAAATGGATTAAAAACATATGTGACATGCACAAGTGTATACTAGGAGGCGCCTGTCTGTATCCTGTTTATCTACACACTGTTCACATGTTCAGATTTTAAATACATTAGATAGGGACTCCTTCGTGAAGGGTTACCGTGACGTGGTGAAGCGGCTTGGTATACATTTTTTGCAAAAAACGTATCGACTAAATACCCTGTATTTGTTATACAGCACTTGCTGATTACTGTCATGTTTTTTACTGCAGAGTATGTTTGCAAATTTGTCATTTTGTGCTTTCTTGTTGTGTTTCAGCCATTGGGTGGTGTGAGCATTGTCTTACCGACTTGTTCACACTTGTGCATGTCACATATGTTTTTAATCCGTTTTCTCCGTGCTCAGCATGGTTTGGGAGACCCCACCCCTCTCCTGTGTGACATGTGTTGTGAGTTCATTTTCCCCTTCATTACTGAGGCCCGAGGAACTCCCTCTTCTGGTAAAGAAAGGTAGTGAGCGTGATTGTCAAACACCTGAGGCTGATGATTGTGACTGGCTGAGTGGAGTTACGGACTGGATATAATGCTGCTGACGCCCTTCTGCCCTGCGGGTGATTTCTCTGTGGGATCCTTGGAGACCAGTCTGAATTCCTGCTCCTCCAAAGCTAAGTTTGCTGCTCGGCCTTTTGCTTTTGTGCTTTGACTTTGTTTTTGCTTTGTTTTTCTGGATTTCTGCCATTCCCTGCTGGGGTGTGCTGAATTCACTTAGCTCTGTCTTCTGAAAATACCTGAGTGCTGATTCAGTTTTTGAAGCCTACCTGCTTCAGGGCCTTTTTCATATCAGCTGGTTGGCTTATGTCTTTGATAGGGTTTTGGCAGATTGCAGACAGCAGCCTTCCTGTCCTTTCCTATCTAGGTAGTTTTGGGGCCCCGTCTTTGCTCAGTCTATCTTTCTGTCTGTGTTAGTATTTTCATCTTGCTTCACCGTCATTATATGTTGGGGGCTGCCTATTGCTTTGGGGTCTGCTCTGGGGCAGTTTAGATTTCCCCTTTCTTTCTTTAGGCCTATGTATTTCTCCGGCTGTGATCGAGGGGTCTAGGGCATCGTAGGAACCCCCCACGGCTACTGCTAGTTGTGTTGATAGGTTCAGGGGTCTGCAATCTGATAGTTGCCAACTTCTCTGGTTTTCTGGACTTAGCTTGTATTTCTGCTTTTGCCTCCTACGGTGACTCATTCATAACAGAATCACCCGCCTTACCGCAGATTCTAGGGTACTCAATAGCAGGAAAGAATTGTAAAAAAAAAAAAAAAAAAAGTGTGTATATCTTTTCCTCAATATCTCTGAGGCCGTATGGGGAATTTTTTTTTTTTCTCTCAATGGAGATAAAGCAATTGTCTGATCATGTGGAGCAGCTCGCTGCAGAAGTGCGGGGAATTTCCGCCTACCTTGCTCATTCACATGCTGCTGAACCAAAGATTCCTACACCTGATGTATTTTTTGGGGATCGGTCTAAATTTTTGAATTTCAAAAATAATTGTAAATTATTTTTCGCCTTGAAGCCTATCTCGTCAGGGAGCTCCGCGCAGCAGGTTAAAATTGTCATCTCTTTGCTGCGTGGCGATCCCCAGGATTGGGCGTTTTCTTTGAAACCAGATGATCCTATTCTGACTAATGTGAACGCATTCTTTCAAGCTTTGGGGTTGTTGTATGACGAACCTAATGCCATTGATCAGGCTGAAAAGACCCTGCTGGCATTGAGCCAGGGTCGTGATTCTGCAGAATTGTACTGTCAAAAATTCCGAAAGTGGGCAGTACTTACTACCTGGAATGATAATGCCTTGGCTGCTCTCTTTCGGAAGGGGTTGTCAGAAGCCGTAAAAGATACTATGGTGGGATTTCCTGTTCCCTCTGGTCTTGACGATTCTATGTCATTAGCCATTCAGGTTGATCGGCGTTTGCGCGAACGCAAAGCTGCACGAGAGGTGTTGCCACCTGTTGAACAAATGTCTGAACCTATGCAATATGATAGAGTTGTTTCCAGAGAGCAGTGTCAGGAGTTCAGAAGGCGTAATAAGTTGTGTTTTTTCTGTGGAGATGCCTCGCATATTATTTTGTTTGTCCCAAACGAGAGAAACGCTTTGCACACACGTTTTCTGTTGGGGGTGTTCAACCTAAGTTTCTTCTGGCTATTACTCTGATCTGCTCCCTGTCCACATTTTCCGCCAAGGCGTTTGTGGATTCGGGAGCAGCCCTAAACCTAATGGACTTGGATTTTGCTAAACGTTGTGGATTTCCGATGACACCTCTGCAGACGCCTATCCCTTTGAGGGGAATTGATGCTACTCCTTTGGCTAAAAATAAACCCCAGTTTTGGACCCAGGTGGTAATGCGGGTCGCCCCAGACCATCAAGAAAATTGCAGATTTCTGGTGTTGCATAACCTGCATGATACTGTTGTTCTGGGGTTTCCCTGGTTACAGATTCATAATCCAGTTTTGGATTGGAAATCTGTGTCTGTGGTGAGTTGGGGTTGTCGGTGTGCCTTTAGTGAGGCTCCGGTGTTTTCCACCTCTCCTCAGTCGCATGATGTTCCTGATTATTTGGCGGACTTTTATGATGTATTTAGTGAGAATGAGTCTGCGTCTCTGCCTCCTCATAGGAGTTATGACTGTGCAATTGAACTGAGCCCGGGGTGTAAATTTCCCAAGGGTCGGCTCTTCAATTTATCTGTACCCGAGCACGAGGCTATGCGATCCTATATTAAGGAGGCGTTGGAGAAGGGTCATATTAGACCATCCTCGTCACCCTTGGATGCCGTTTTTTTTTTTGTAGCCAAAAAGGATGGATCATTAAGACCTTGTATTGATTATCGTGCCCTCAACAAAATTACTGTTAAATATCAGTATCCGTTACCCCTGATTTCTGATCTATTCTCCAGAGTTAAAGGTGCTTGCTGGTTTACCAAGCTTGACCTCAGGGGGGCGTATAATCTTATTCGCATTAAGCATGGGGATGAATGGAAGACGGCGTTTAATACTCCAGAGGGACATTTTGAGTACCTGGTGATGCCTTTTGGGCTCACTAATGCCCCTTCTGTCTTCCAGTGCTTCATGAACGATATTTTCCGAGATTTTGTCGATAAATTTTTGATTATCTATCTGGATGATATTTTGATCTTCTCCAAGGATTGGGATTCTCAAGTGGAACATATTCGGACTGTGTTCCGGATCTTGAGGGAGAATTCCCTGTATGTCAAGGGATCTAAATGCCTTTTTGGAGTACAGAGGATTTCTTTTTTGGAATTTATTTTGTCCCCGTCAACTATTGAAATGGACCCGGCCAAGGTACAGGACATTCACGATTGGGTTCAGCCCACTTCTTTGAAGGCCCTCCAGAAGTTTTTGGGTTTTGCTAATTTTTATCGGAAATTTATAGCAAAATTTTCTAATATTGCCAAGCCATTGACTGATTTGACTAAAAAGGGTGCTGATGTGTTAAATTGGTCTCCGGAGGCTGTTTCTTCCTTTCAGGAGTTGAAGCGAAGATTCACCTCCGCCCCGGTTTTGCGGCAACCTGATGTCTCACTTCCATTCCAGGTAGAGGTGGATGCTTCTGAGATTGGTGCAGGAGCTGTTTTGTCCCAAAAGGATCCTGTAACATCTAAAATGAATCCCTGTGCTTTCTTTTCCCGAAAGTTCTCTCCATCTGAACGTAACTGATGTGGGGAATAGGGAACTGTTGGCCATGAAATGGGCATTTGAAGAATGGAGACATTGGTTGGAGGGAGCTAAGCATCAAGTCGTGGTCCTCACTGACCACAAGAATTTGATTTACCTAGAGTCGGCTAAGCGCTTGAACCCTAGACAGGCTAGGTGGGCCTTGTTTTTTACACGTTTTGATTTTGTGGTTTCTTTTCTTCCTGGAACTAAGAATGTCAAGGCAGACGCCCTCTCTAGGAGCTTCTTTGCTGATTCTCCTGTGGTGACCAAGCCTGCTACCATCTTAGGCGAAGGGGTAATTCTTTCTGCCATCTCGCCCAATTTGAGACATGGTCTGAAGAGTTCCAGGAGGACAAACCTGAGCATTGTCCCAGTGGAAAGTTGTATGTTCCTGACCAGTGGAAGAAGAGAGTGATGTCTGAAGTTCATTGCTCTGCTTTGGCTGGTCATCCAGGTATTTTTGGTACTAGAGATCTGGTGAGTCGGTTTTTTTGGTGGCCCTCCTTGTCTCATGATGTCAGGAATTTTGTGCAGTCCTGTGGGACGTGCTCCCGGTCTAAATCGTGTTCTCGCTCTAGTGGGTTGTTGATGCCTTTGCCTGTCCCCAAGAGGCCATGGACCCATATTTCAATGGATTTCATCTCTGATATGCCTGTCTCTAAGAGGATGACTGTTATTTGGGTGATTTGTGATAGGTTCTCTAAGATGGTTCATCTTGTACCACTCCCTAAGTTGCCGTCTTCCTCTGAGTTGGTGCCCCTGTTTTTACAAAAGGTGGTTCGTTTGCACGGGATTCCTGAGAACATTGTATCTGACAGAGGAGTGCAGTTTGTGTCTAGATTTTGGAGAACCTTCTGTTCCAGGCTGGGAATTCAGTTGTCCTTCTCCTCTGCTTTTCACCCTCAGACCAATGGGCAGACAGAGAGAACAAACCAGACCTTGGAGTCATATTTGAGATGTTTTATTTCTGCTGATCAGGATGATTGGGTTTCATTTTTGCCCTTGGCCGAATTTGCTTTGAATAATAGAGCTAGTTCTGCCACTTTGATGTCACCTTTTTTTTGTAACTTTGGGTTTCATCCTCGATTTTCTTCAGGGCAGGTGGAGCCCTCTGCCTGCCCAGGTGTTGACACTGTGGAGGAGAGAATGCACCAGATCTGGGACCAAGTGGCGGATAAGTTATCTCTCTCCCAGGAGAAGGCCCAGTGGTTTTCCAACCGACATAGGACCATTGGTCCCCAGTTTAAGGTTGGTGATATGGTGTGGTTATCATCAAAAAATATTGCTATGAAGGTGGCTTCTCCTAAATTTAAGCCTAGATTTATTGGACCTTACAAGATTGTGGAGATTATTAATCCGGTCTCACATTTAAAATCCATAATGTGTTCCATAAATCTTTGTTGAAGAGGTTTGTTGAACCTGTTGTTCCGGGGGTGGCACCTCCAGACCCTGTATTGGTTGAAGGTAACATGGAGTATGAGGTAGAGAAAGTACTGGATTCCCGTCTGGCTAGACGGAGACTCCAGTATTTGGTTAAGTGGAAGGGTTATGGTCAGGAGGATAATTCCTGGGTCTCCGCCTCTGATATTCATGCCAAACGATTGGTGCGTGCCTTTCATCGGGCTCACCCTGATCGCCCTGGTGGCATAGTTGAGGGTTCGGTGACCCCTCCTCAAGGGGGAGGTACTGTTGTGAGTTCATTTTCCCCTTCATTACTGAGGCCCGAGGAACTCCCTCTTCTGGTAAAGAAAGGTAGTGAGCCTGATTGTCAAACACCTGAGGCTGATGATTGTGACTGGCTGAGTGGAGTTACGGACTGGATATAATGCTGCCGACGCCCTTCTGCCCTGCGGGTGATTTCTCTGTGGGATCCTTGGAGACCAGTCTGAATTCCTGCTCCTCCAAAGCTAAGTTTGCTGCTCGGCCTTTTGCTTTTGTGCTTTGACTTTGTTTTTGCTTTGTTTTTCTGGATTTCTGCCATTCCCTGCTGGGGTGTGCTGAATTCACTTAGCTCTGTCTTCTGAAAATACCTGAGTGCTGATTCAGTTTTTGAAGCCTACCTGCTTCAGGGCCTTTTTCATATCAGCTGGTTGGCTTATGTCTTTGATAGGGTTTTGGCAGATTGCAGACAGCAGCCTTCCTGTCCTTTCCTATCTAGGTAGTTTTGGGGCCCCGTCTTTGCTCAGTCTATCTTTCTGTCTGTGTTAGTATTTTCATCTTGCTTCACCGTCATTATATGTTGGGGGCTGCCTATTGCTTTGGGGTCTGCTCTGGGGCAGTTTAGATTTCCCCTTTCTTTCTTTAGGCCTATGTATTTCTCCAGCTGTGATCGAGGGGTCTAGGGCATCGTAGGAACCCCCCACGGCTACTGCTAGTTGTGTTGATAGGTTCAGGGGTCTGCAATCTGATAGTTGCCAACTTCTCTGGTTTTCTGGACTTAGCTTGTATTTCTGCTTTTGCCTCCTACTGTGACTCATTCATAACAGACATGCACATAAATGAGCTGTCTTACACCACAAGCCCATATACTAGGAGGCGCCTGTCTGTATCCTGTTTATCTGCACACTGTTCAGATGTTCAGATTTTAAATACATTAGATAGGGACTGCTTCGTGAAGGGTTACCGTGACGTGGTGAAGTGGCTTGGTATACATTTTTTGCAAAAAACGTATCGACTAAATACCCTGTATTTGTTATACAGCTCTTGCTGATTACTGTCATGTTTTTTACTGCAGAGTATGTTTGCAAATTTGTCATTTTGTGCTTTCTTGTTGTGTTTCATATAATATATGTGAACACTGGGCTTCACTATAATTATGAATCAACACATTTAATATTAGTGGGGACTCGGGAGTTTTATAAAAGGGTGTATTGATTATAGTCAATGAAATATTTGACATACAATTCTCCGGTCATTTATTACATTTTATAGGGAGTTTTTTCGACTAATAATAATAATAAAGTGACAATGGTCGTAATCCCATTACATTTAATAGATTAATTTCTTCTCTCTATACTGGGGATTAGTGGGTCATATTTGACCCAATATACATCTATGATGTATGTATATGATCTTATTAAATATTATTATTATTATAAATAGTGAAATAAAAGTTAATTTTTAGTTGCACATATATTTTCTCTTTCTCTCTTGATCCTATTTCATGGCATAAGCTTCCTTACTTTTCTTTTGAATTACATACTTGTGGACGTGTCACAAATCTAGGCTACTTTTTTGGTTTATGCTGCAAGACTGGGTATGCTACTCTTCAGCCTCAGTCTTGCAGATTGTGGAGAGGTGCAGCACCTATTACCGACATGAGTATGATTAGAGCAAAACCAACAGGAAAATTGAAAGTTCTGCCAACAATAATCCTGATCTACAATCATGTGATCTCATCCAGCAACAATACCTGAGGAAGTTTGGGTACAGATGATTGTGTTTGTAATAGTACAGCATTGTGTTTGTTAGGCTAGTTTCACACTTGCGCCGTTTTGCGCAGCGTTTCGAGCGCACATGAAATGCATGCGAAAAACGCTTGCAAACGCTTGTAAATGCTGCGATATTTTGTCGCATCATCGTGTGCATTACGACAAATAATGCAGCGTTTGTATGCGTTTTCAAGCGTTTTTCCATGCGCTTGCATTTTTTATGCGCATGGGTTGTCTAGGTTTCACATTTCACAGGAGAAAAATCCTTGTAAAATTCTAGCAACAGACTCCACCAATGGGACATCAGTGGGCGTGTTTTATGGGAATTCTTTATATAGACTCTGTTTACAGCCGAATTCTTCACATTTGCATGCATTTTCCTTTGTGAAACATGGATCTGCGCTGGAAGAGTTTTCACTTCAACTAGGATCTGGACATCAGGATGGCTCAGGCTTACACAGTTGCTTGCCATCAACAAAGGGAGAGAGAGAGACAGCGAAGACGGTAGCAGCGGCGTTTGTGGATACATCCGATTATTAAACTCCGGGAGAGCCGTGGAGCGTACCACACCGTCTACAGCGAGCTCCAGGCAAACCCGGAGAAATTTACTGACTACACCCAGATGTCCCAACAAAGCTTCAAGGATTTGCTTGGTCATGTCCAAGATTCCATCCGGAGACAGGACACACAGCTCCGTCGTGCGATTCTTCCAGAGGAACGGCTCCTGGTCACATTACGGTACGTAATATTGCAAAACCAATGACTGCATAATGTTCTTTGTTGTGACATGTACTATTCCAAAGCTGGCAGAATTATTGTTCTGCCATGTAGTAATCAAAGACCTGCAGAATTATTTTTATGGCATGTACTAATGTTTTTTTTTCTTTTGTTTTAAAAAATCATATACATAAATATTAATTTTTGCTCTCTGTTTTGCAGATTCCAGGCTACTGGAAAGAGCCTATCTTCACTCCACTTCCAGTACAGGATTGGAATCTCCACCTTGTTGGGAATTGTTGCGGACACCTACCGGGCTTTGTGGAATGTTCTTTGTCCAGAATTTAGGCCCCTGCCCACCACCGAAAAGTGGTTTGAAATAGCCAAAAAATTTTGGACAGTCTGCAATTTCCCCAACTGTCTGGGAGTGGTGAATGGGAAACACATCCGGATAATCAAACCCAAAAGAACTGGCTCTGAGTACCATAACTACAAAAAGTACTTTTCTACAGTACTCATGGCCATTGCAGATGCAGACTGTATGTTTGTTGCAGTGGACATTGGGGCATTTGGCCGGGTGAATGACTCCCAAGCTTTTAAGAACTCATACATTGGCCAGAGGTTGTATGGCAACCATTTCAATTTCCCAATGCCACTACCTCTTCCCAACACTGAAGGTCTGCCACCGCCATTTGTAATGGTTGGGGATGAGGCATTCCAGATGTGCCAAAGCCTGCTCAAACCCTACTCCAATAGGGACTTGGACCACACCAAAAAATTTTTTAATTACAGGCTGACCAGGGCCAGGAGAACTGTAGAGTGTGCCTTTGGTATACTTGTTTCCAGATGGTGCAATCTTCGCACAGCTATTAATCTTAAACTGGAAACAGTCGATGAGGTGGTGAAGGCCTGTGTAGATCTACATAATTTTGTGATGGCTAAAGAGCACCCGAACTTTGAACTCGATGATGCAGCTCCTAACCCATTGCCTGAATTCACTCAGCACCCTCTCAGGTCATCCGTTGAAATGGACCAAATGAGGGACCAATTTGCGGCCTACTTCATCTCAGATGTAGGATGGGTGGAATGGCAAGAACAAATGGTGTAAAAATGTTTTCTTGTGTGTATGTTAATATAAAACATTTTTTGATACCTGTACTGAGTTCAATCTGTTTTTATACACGCCTGTCAGAGACACCGCACTACACTTGCTCATAGAGCCAGTGCGCGTGTCCTGAGTACAGAAGCAGTGCTAAACGAGGTACAGGAGGAATAAACAGACGGGAGGTCAGACAAAGCCAAAGGTCATACACAGGATCACAGTACAGTACCAGGGATGAGACAGAGCGGATAATCAGGGCCAAGCAGAGATCAAAACCAAACAGACATAGGAGGTACCAGGCAGAATCCAAAGCGATATCCAGAGAACAGACCGAGTCATACACAGAGAATCAAGTAACCAGAAGACAGCACAAACACACTCAGGGGTCACCACACAAATGCCAAGGGCAAGAGTATAACTGACAGGGATGGGAGCGTCCTGAGGCTATAAGAAGCCTCCCCCAGAACCAGGGAGAGGCCACAATCATAGCCCCAGGTGTGCAGGTAAGCCTGCATCGGGATCACAACCTTTAACCCCAGAAATGCCAGTCATCAGCACTGGTTCCAAACATTAACCCCACGTGTGCGAGTCAAACCCGCACTGAGATCATGACAGTACCCCCCTCTCAACGGGGGGCCTCTGGACCCCCAGGCTTGCCCGGGTACTTAGCATGGAAAGCCCATACCAGGCGATCAGCATGCATCAACCGGGCCGGTACCCAGGACCTGTCCTCCGGTCCATACCCCTTCCAATGAACCAGGTACTGTACCGACCGCCGTACCAACCTGGAATCTACGATATGACCAACCTCATACTCCACCTGCCCCTCGACCAAAACAGGAGAAGCAGCAGACTCGGAGTCTCCCCGGACTGCTTCAAAAGGTTTCAGTAGAGATTTGTGGAAGACGTTAGGGATCTTGAAAGAGGGTGGAAGGCACAGCCTATACGCCACTGGATTGATTTTTTCCACAATCTTGTACGGGCCAATGAATTTGGGTCCTAACTTGGCTGACGGAATCTTTAACTTAATGTTTCGCGTGGAGAGCCAAACTTTCTCTCCCACCCGAAACATGGGACCAGGTGTTCGTTTCCTGTCCGCGAAATACTTATACCTGCCTTGAGACCTGGATATACGCCGCTGGACTTCTGCCCATGTATTTTTTAACCGCTTAACAGAGTCCTCAGCCCCGGGGCACCCCGAATCCAGACGAGAAAACTCACCGAAATGAGGACTGAACCCATAGTTAATCAAGAAAGGGGACCTACCAGTGGATTGACTCACCCGACTATTGAAGGCAAATTCAGATGACGGCAGTGCATCGCACCAGTCACTCTGTCTAGCAGAGGTTAGACACCTGAGGATCTGTTCCAGGGACTGGTTAGTGCGCTCCGTCTGCCCATTGCTCTCAGGATGGTATGCAGACGAAAAGGACAGAGACATACCTAATTTTTTGCAGAAAGCACGCCAAAACTTAGCCACAAACTGCACACCACGATCAGACACCACATTCAGGGGTACCCCATGCAACCGGATCACATGCTGCACAAACAACCTGGACAACGTCTCAGCTGACGGTAGTGCGGACAGGGGTACGAAATGAGCCTGCTTAGAAAACCTGTCCACCACTACCCATACCACTGTATTACCCTTAGATGGAGGGAGATTGGTAACAAAATCCATGGATAAGTGAGTCCATGGCCTTTCGGGCACTGCCAAGGGTATCAGCTCCCCTGCCGGCCGGCTATGAGAACTTTTAGAACGAGCGCAGACCCCACAACCAGCAATGAATTTTTTTATGTCCGAACCAAGGGTAGGCCACCAAAAGATCCTAGCCACCGCCAGACGTGTGGCTGAAATACCAGGGTGAGCACTCAGCTTGGATTCATGGAACTCCTGCAAGAGTTTCAGGCGAAGTTGCTCTGGGACAAACAACTTCTCCTCCGGCTTGGCCGCCGAGGCCTGCGACTGGGCCCCCTGAATCTCCCGTTCCAATTCAGATGAGACCTCTGCTATCACAACCCCAGGGTGAAGAATGGAGGACGGTGGCTCAGGGGCGACACCGGCTGAAAACTGCGTGATAAGGCGTCAGCCTTGACATTCTTAGACCCTGGACGAAATGTAATTGTAAACTGAAAATGGGAAAAAAAAGTGACCAACGGGCTTGTCTGGGCGTTAGTCTTTTAGCAGACTCAATGTACGACAAATTTTTGTGATCCGTGATCACCGTAACTGGGTGACTGGCCCCCTCCAAAAAGTGCCTCCATTCTTCAAACGCCAATTTGACCGCAAGAAGCTCTCTATTGCCTACGTCATAATTTCTTTCCGCAGCAGAGAACTTCTTGGAAAAGAAAGCACATGGCCTGAGGTTGGTTAGAGTGGCAGGCCCTTGGGACAACACCGCCCCCACCCCCACCTCAGAGGCATCCACTTCCACAACAAATGGTTTGGACGGATCTGGCTGCACTAACACAGGAGCAGACATAAAACATTTTTTCAGCGTTGCAAAGGCCGCTTTTGCGAGTGAGGACCAATTTCTCACATCCGCACCTTTGCATGTTAGATCCGTGAGAGGTTTGACCACTTGCGAAAACCCCCGGATAAATTTGCGGTAATAATTGGCGAACCCCAAGAAGCGCTGAAGACCCTTAAGATCTCGGGGTTGCACCCAATCCGCAATGGCCTGCACCTTCTTGGGGTCCATGCGAAAACCCTCACCGGATACAATTAACCCCAAAAAGGACAACTCTTGTACACAGAATACACATTTTTCCAATTTGGCATACAAATGATTTTCTCTCAGCCTTTGGAGCACAGTTCGTACATGTTCCAAATGAGAATACTTGTCGGGGGAATATATCAAAATATCATCTAAGTAGATAACGACAAAACAACCAATGAGATCCGAGAATACCACGTTGATGAAATTCTGAAATATGGCAGGGGCGTTGGTAAGACCAAACGGCATGACTAAATTTTCAAATAGTCCCTCGGTCGTGAGGAATGCGGTTTTCCATTCATCCCCCTCTCGGACCCTTATCAAATTATATGCCCCCCGAAGGTCCAGTTTAGAAAACCACTTTGCCCCTGATAGTTGGTTACATAAATCGGGAATCAACGGAAGGGGGTACGTATTCCGTACAGTAATTTGATTAAGCTCCCGGAAGTCGAGACAGGGACGTAACCCGCCATCTTTTTTCTTTACAAAAAAGAAACCTGCCGCCACAGGTGAGACTGAAGGACGTATGTGTCCTTTGTGCAGACTTTCAGTAATGTACTCCTTCATAGCCAAGCGCTCAGGACCGGACAAATTAAACAGACGGGCTTTGGGTAATTTAGCCCCCGGGACCAGCTCAATAGCGCAGTCAAAGGGTCTATGTGGCGGTAACGTCTCGGCCTCGCTTTCGGAGAATACATCTTCGAAGTCCTTCAGGCATTCCGGAATACCTTCCAGCTCGACAGATGATACAGACACTGATTTAACAGGTTCAACCAGCAGTGCGGCTTTATCATATAACTCAAAATCATTAAACCCCCATTGTACAATCTCCCCCGTTTTCCAGTTAATAACTGGGTTATGGTGTTGTAACCAGGGCATGCCCAACACCAACCCTGCAGGTAGATTGTCCAGCACAAAACAACTTATGTTTTCCAAATGAGTAGCGCCCACTCTGAGCGAAAACACATCAGACATAAAGCGAATTCCCTCCTTAGTGAGGGGAGATGAGTCAATGGCCATCACCTTGATCAGAACCTTGAGCCTAACTGTCCCTATCTTGCAGTGTGTGACCAATTGGGAGTCAATAAGATTAATAGATGATCCGCAGTCCACAAAGGCTGTAGAGGAAAAAGAACTACCATCCACAAACAGTTCCACAGGCAGTACTACTTTAGAAAATGAGGAAAATGGTACCTGAGGGTCTGAGTAGCCTCCCCGTTGACTACCCAGACCTAGTCGTTTCCCGCCGACCGGGTTTGAAGACGGGCAATTCGGGCACTCCCTTTTCCAATGTCCCGTTTTACCGCAGTAAAAGCATAACTGCTTGTCCTTCCGGCATTTCCTCTCTGTATCCTTCAGGGAGAGGGCGCCTACATCCATGGGCTCAGGGGCAGTCTCTTTTCCACTGGGGAATAATGGAGTATCCACCTGCAATTCCCCTCTGGCCCGCAGCCTGCGGTCCATCCGGACGGCCTGGGTCATGGCGTCCTCGAGAGAGTTAGGTGGGGGATGTAACTCCAAGGCATCCTGCAGCCGCTCAGACAAGCCTCTGCGAAAGAGTCCTCGGAGTGCGGCGTCGCTCCAAGAGACCTCTGCCGCCCAGCGGCGGAACTCAGAACAAAACCACTCAGCTGTGTGTTTCCCCTGACAGACACTCCTCACCATGTCCTCTGCCAATCGCACTCGGTCAGGTTCATCATAAATGTGCCCGAGGGCCTCAAAGAATGCGTTCACTGACATATGTTCAGGAGCAGAGGAAGACAGAGAGAAAGCCCATGCTTGCGGAGCCCCCCGAAGTAGGGAAATAATGACCCCCACCCTCTGGAACTCATCCCCGGAGGAGCGGGGCCTTAGAGAAAAAAAAAGCTTGCATCCTTCTCTGAAAGACCTGAACTCCTTTTTATCCCCTGAGAAAAGGTCTGGTAATTTGACCGGAGATTCGGGGGACGCTAATGACACATCCCTACCCCCAGAACCAGAAGCCCCTGCATCGACAGCCCCCTGCACAGTAACCACCAACTGTTGCTGGGTATGGGCCATCGTGCGTTGTTCCACATTGAGCTTATGGAACATTTGGGTCAGGTGCTTGACCTGATCAGCCAAGGCTTGTATGGGATCCATGAGGATAACACACACTTTTTTATTTTTTTTTTCAGAAAAAAAAACAAAAAAAAACTGAAAGGGTCAGTTATAATGTCAGAGACACCGCACTACACTTGCTCATAGAGCCAGTGCGCGTGTCCTGAGTACAGAAGCAGTGCTAAACGAGGTACAGGAGGAATAAACAGACGGGAGGTCAGACAAAGCCAAAGGTCATACACAGGATCACTTATTGGGAAGGACGTTTGGGGAAAGATTGGGCTACTTTGGGGGTGTGGACAGACAATGAACGGCTGGAAGTTGAGGAAGGGGTTCTAGGGGAAGGGGCAACAAAAGTAGTGGGGGAAGGGAGATCAGGGATGGAACTGGAGGCAGGGTGAGACACATTAGGAGGAGAGGGGGAGGGACAAAGTCTTTTGCTTTTTATTCTTCTTGGGTGCACGAGTCTCCTGCCGGGACCTACTTCCACCGTGTGACTGCCTTGAGCTGGTGGACCGTGGCCTCGACTGGTAAAAGAGGGAATGTCAGTCAGTCACCCCTCTGATGCTCGGTGGTGGCAGTGCTCCTAGAAGGAGGAGAAGTGGTGGCGGTGCTCCTAGAAGGAGAAGTGGAGGCGGTGCTCCTATGAGGAGAAGTGATGGCGGTGCTCCTACAATGATGAGGAGTGGTGGTGGTGCTCCTAGAATGATGAGGAGTGATGGCGGTGCTCCTAGAAGGAGAATTGGTGGCGGTGCTCCTAAAATGATGATGAGTGGTGTCGGTGCTCCTAGACAGAGAAGTGGTGGCGGTGCTCCGAACATTAGAATGGGTGACGGTGGTCCAAACAGGTTCTGTGGTGGCGGTGCTCCAAGATGGTGGACCGGTGATGGTGGTGGTGCTCCAGACTGGAGCAGCGCTTGCCATGGTAGTGGCGGGGGTGGAGTTTCCAGCAGCACTCGGCATTGGTGCGGTGTAGTGGTGTCTCGCTTGACTTGGAATGCAGGTGGCTGTGCCGTGGTATGCAGCAGAAGTTGGTAGTGAGGTGTAGCAAGTCAGTGGTGGCACAGTTGGAAATTACACCACTGACTGCTGCACGTACCGATTCTGCTGCATAGCCTGCAAGTAAGCAGTGTTGCAGGCCTGCAACACATTCAGCTGTTGCTCAGGATTAAGGTGTTTCGCCATGCCCCGTTCAATTTTACTGAAAAAATGGTGCGCTGGTCTGTTGAGGTCGGCCTCCAGCTGGTCAAGGTGATTGTCGACAGAGTGGAAGCGGTGTTCCATGTGGGTAAAACTGCGTTCCATGAGTGAAAAAGCGCTTTCCACTCTGTCTGACAGCGCCTTGAGGCTGGCATGAAAGGCTTCCCTCAAGTGCATGAACTCGGGCATGACATTCCTGTCTGAGGTCCTCTGCCGCTGGTGGGAAGTGCCGCATAACCAGTGGCAGAGACCTGGGACAGGGGAACACCAGATTGACCAGCTTCCTGGTCACCAGCTGTCTGTGTTGCTGACCTGCAAGCTGCTTCCTGGCTGTTGGATGGCAGGGACGGGTCAGAGGTCGTCCGATGAAGGACCGCTCCAGGGACAGGTTGCAGGGTGCTGCTCCAGGTGCTGTGAAAAGAAAAGGAAAACATTACTATCATGCATTTACAAGAAGCAACAGCTGTTTAATAGAAAAGCACAGATAAAAAAATACTTACGCTCTGGTGGCAAGGACTGGTCATAGGAACGTCAACTCGCGATGATCGCAGTATTTTGTTTTGGTCCTTGCTGCTGAACCACTGCGAACCTGCCCTTCAGCATGAACATCAGTGTTGAAGTGGTCCTTCATCGAGCGCCAACGTGTGCGGACTTTGTTCACTGTTGGAAAAACAAAGAAAAAATGTTATACAATGCACTGATGGCAACATCTGTATCATCACACACCTGAGTGAACTTGGCAAACAGTCAATTCGGCATCACAAAACAATTCAATAGACAATGCAGTCACTGTTGATCCTGATTTTACTGTTGTGTTTCCTGCTAGAATATATCTGTCAGGAAACACAACAGTGCCATCAGGAACAAGAGTCAAAGCAGGAACAATACAGCAATAAAATAGACAATGCAGTCACTGTTGATCCTGATGACACTGTTGTGTTTCCTGTTAGAATATATCTAGCAGGAAACACAAAAGTGCCATCAGGAACAAGAGTCAATGTGGCACAATACAGCAATACAATAGACAATGCAGTCACTCTTGTTTCTGATAACACTGTTGTGTTTCCTGCTAGAATATATCTAGCAGGAAACACAACAGTGTTATCAGTAACAAGAGTCAATGCGAAATCACAGAGCATGGAAATACTTACTAAACGCCTTTTTGGAACTTGGAGAGGCGCTGTCCCAGCCATCTATCAATGCTGCGGCCTCCTCATTCCAGAGCTGCTGGGTCACCACAGTATCCTTGTACTGCTGGTCATGGCTGTCCCACAATGGGACACTCTCCTGGACCAGGCGAATCAGGTGCTCGTTGTCCAGATAGACGTCTTCGTCCCATTGTGGGACCTAGAAAAAAAATACATTATAATCTTGGAAATTTTTTTGAAGGAAAAAGATAGAAAAATAGAAATAAAAGAAGCATGATAGAAGATGAAAAACACGACAGAAAAAAAGGAAGAGAAAAAATAAATTAAAAAAAGGGACATTCAAAGACTATATACTTACATTCCGACTTGGCTTGGCTGCTCCCGCTATTCGGCATCACTTCCTGGGTCTGATGATCTCTGCAAATCAACAAAAATTATTACACATTTGTAGAGACAGCAGCTATACTTACCAAAGGCAGGAAGATCCTCACCTCACGCTCTGCTTGGGCCAGTTCTTGCTGGGATGGAGAGCAAAAAAAACCAAAACATTAGTACATAATACATTTGAAATGAGAGGCAGACATAAGGTTTAAGAATACTCACATTCTTGGTGATGCAGATTGCAGGCTGTGTCTTGCAGGCTGTCTGTAGAGTAGTGGTCTGGCACTGCAGACACCTTCTTTTATGTACACTCCTCCCAAACAATGTTGCTTGTGTAGGGGGTGGTTTAATCAAGTGTCTAGACATTGTTTACTCCAAAATTGCATGCGCACAGAAAGCGCTGATGTGCACACATCCATGTGCACGCATGCGACCCCATAGACTGTAATGTTATTTTTTTGCGCACACGTGCACATGCGCTTTTTTGATGAGGTTTGGCGGAACAAAAAATGCAAGATGTAGCGTCAGGTGCATCTGGGCGCACACCTGGAAAATGCGCAGCGCACGAAAACGCTGATGAAAGCGTGCAATCGCTAGACCCTGCACCCACCATGTTAACGATAGGGGACCATTGCGTGTGCGACCGATAGCTCACGATGCGCTGCGCGATAAAACGCTAGTGTGAAACCAGCCTAATACATTTTCTTTTTGTGAATTCCTGTGAATGATCAATTTTTTGCCTTTGGGGACACTAATTACATGGATTTTCTCTGTCGGATTACGTACTGTTGGAACTCTTCCTGGAAGACTTTTTCACAGCAACCAGGTCAGCTGTACCCTTCTGCAATTGTTCATGAAACACGATGTTTAAGAAGTTGTGCCCTACCTGCATAACCTCAATGGGTGAGAAAGATTTCTTTTAATGGTCACATTAATGCTCACGTACTATACTCAAAAAGGCACTACACTCAAAAAAGCACTACACTCTCTCACATTGTTCCGTAGAAAAGATTGTAGGTAGAAATTCTAACTGCCTGATCGTTCTCTCCACTGACATCATCTGTCAAAAGAGAGTTGGTAGACCACCATACACATCAGATTGTCATCTCATCCTGCCAAAATCTTTGGTGAGGCTAGCTGTCATCTTATGTGTATGGGGTAGAGTTGAGCAAATTTTTCAAAATTCTGTTCCGATTTTGATTGATGACCAATATTGTTTTTGAAATATTCACCAAACACAGCCGAACGTCATTGGAGTCAATGGGAGTAGAATTGAACGAATATGTTTGAAGCCGATCATCAAACATAAATTTGGCATGAATAGATTACCAATATGGCATGACTTTGGCAAATTCCGATTCGGTAACCGATTCTGAACATATTCGCTCAACTCTAGTATGGGGTCTATAGGCATCCACCTAGTCCTCCTTCACATTGCCTTGGCTCCTGACTATCATGGGATGTTTCCAATTTTTTTGTTGTTTTTGTATGGTAGAAGGAATCATTGGACTCTCATTGTGCCAAGTGTCAGCAAGGATCTCAGAACTCACCATTCATATATTCGTATGAATTACATATTTCACCATGTGTGGTGGCTAGCTCACAATATCTAGCATTTAAAATCATAATTCATTTTATAAATCTTGCACTCTGAAATGTCTACATATTTATCATGATGCTAACATTGGGGTGGCTGGAGGGTACACGTCTGACTGCTCCCCCAATGTTGTCCTGTGCTTAATGGAAGCAATTACTTGTGCAGCTCCATGGCAAGTACTCTGATGCCGCTCACAGATCCATTCTGTAGGTTATGATTTAAGGTACAGGCGTAATAGCTGGATTCACGGATAAATCAAATGTACATGACAGCTGAAAAATTGCAGAAAAAAAAGATTATCTGTCAGAGGATTATTTCAGATCAGAAGTGAAAACCTTTGTTAGGAAATCTTTTTTTTGTGAAAGAGGGATAAGGTGACATTGATAGAGATTACACAGCGGTCTCTGAGAGGCAGGTGAGGCAGCTGCTACCAGCCGACCTGGCACAAGAAACCTTTTCAACATCAAATTGCTACCAAGACAATGACATGGAGAAATGAATCTGTATTGTATTTGAAGATGCAATGTGCAATTTCCTATGATCAAATAAAATTCAGTTCCAAGCTATAATATGGAAAATAAATGCAAGTTATTTGATCCGATACTTTCCTTTGTAAACAGATTTTCTCATTTGTTTTCTCACTGACTTGGAAATAGAATAATCTCCAGTTAAATAAAAAAAGATAAAAAAATACACGGAAAACATATATCGGAAGACTTGTTGACAGTAAGTGTAGGGTCCGGCTTAATAAAATCTTCCTTTTCAAAAACTGTCTGACTCAATTCATCTGGTTTATGATTTGTGATGTGCCGTATTTTAGTTTTCGAGATCTTTTACTATTTCTGGCCTGTCAATTCGGTGGCCTACTTTGGTGCCCTAATATACAGGGAAATGAATAAGTGTAAATCTGAATGGAAGATTAAAATATTTTAACCCTTTCAGGAAGGAATATTTTGGATTTTTGGGTTTGCATCAACATAGCCATATGAGGGCTTTTTTTCTTTTTAGACGAATTGTAATGTTGAATGACAAACTTCAACTCATCATATCATTTTCTGAAAAGCAAGACAACAAATCTAAGTATGAAGAAATAGTGAAAAAAGCACAATTCTGACATTGTTTTTGGGGGTTTTGTTTTTGGTTTCTTTTTTGCCAATTTTATAAAAGTGTAAAACTGACCTGACAACATGATTCTTCCGGTCAGTATGAATGTGACAATAACAAACTTGTATAATCTTATTTATATATATTATATATGTTTCACTCACTAAAAAAATAAAGACTTTGTGAATTAAAAACTTTCTGTTAATATTGTGTGTAATCCATTACTTATTTTATTTATTTTCTATTCGTGGACCTGTGTGAGGACTTTTTTGTGGAAAGCTGTCATTTTTTTATTGCTACCATTTTTGAGTACGTTTGAGTTTTATTGCACTGCTTAGTGTGAGCCAATTTTCACCATGACAATATGGCCAGAATATGCTACCATGGCCTGCAGCGTTTCCAGACTAGTCCCCCTTCAAGCACATCTTGGACGTCATTGGTTGCTGGTTGCAAAGTGTTGGCAGTGGATTATTCAGGATACTCTCCAAGCATGTGACAACAGAGCTTCTTTATTCAGGAACAGTCAGGAACAATATATGATAAGCTCAATAGATCAGGAATAAAGAATTGGGTCTCAATCTGTGCAGCATATGCAGCAGGCTGCTTCTCTAATACACAGACACAGGAAAACAGGAAATACAGTCACATGCTCTCCCTGTGAACAGCATACAAATTTAGCAACTGAACACTCATAGACAGGAATAGAGTTGTTGCACCAAACTTATTCCAACACCCCCACTCAACAACTACTTATCCTGTTAGCCCCATTGTGGTTCTGAAGTCCACAAACTTGGCTATCAATAATGGCTTTGTCATACCATCAGCTATCATCTTGTCAGACTCGCAATACACAAACTCGAGTATACCACGTTCCACTAAGCCACTAAGTCACGTAAGTGGTCATGTTTTACATCAATGTGCTTAGTCCTTGCAGTAATCACACAGCTGGCAAGTTCAATGCACCCTTGGTTGTCCTCATAGATAACTGTTGGTTGAACTAATGGCTTGCCGAAATCTTCCAAAAGTTGTTTCAACCAAATTACTTCTTGACTTGAATAAACAACAGACATATATTCTGCTTCTGTAGAAGATAAGGCGACTGACACTTGTTTTCTGCTGGATCAAGAAATTGAATTTTCTCCTAACTTGAACAAGTAACCACTTGTTGATTTCCGATCACTTGAATCTCCAGCCCAATCTGCATCCACATAACCTCTGAGAGTGAGATCTCCTGATGCAGATATCTTAAGATTAAGCCTTTGAGTTTCTTTAAGTTATTGAAGAATTCTCTTAATTGCATTCCAGTCTCTATGGCGTGGCTTGCTTACAGTATTATTATTATAATTCCAACTGTGGCTGTGATTTCCGGACGAGCTGTGGTTGCTAGTAGTAGAAAAAATCCATCACTCCCATTCAACATTAACGAAAATATATTTATTCACATCATCCAAAAGGTTATGTGCAATGTTTCAATCCTTATTCAGACCTTCTTCAGACAATCTAGACAAATATATTTTCGTTAATGCTGAATGGGAGTGCCGGATTTCTTCTACTACTATATATTGCTGGCATTGGTATCCTTCTTCTGTGCACCCCTAGTACGGACGCGGAGTGACGTGTTTTTTGATCATTTTCAAGTTGTAATTGCTATGTACAGAAGCACCCCCACTGCTGGTCTATAACTCTCATTGCTGGGTAGCAGATCGTCTTCTCCTTCCGGCATTTATCCTCTTCTGTTTCTCGTGAACAGGCAGTTTTTGCATCTCTTGCCATGACTGTGGCTCTGGTTCAGGAAGTGTTCTGACCATATAAGAAAGGCGTCTAGCTGGGAGACCTTTGTTTGGCCTTTCTGATCTCCTGACTGGAGGTTGACTTGGTTCTTCTGTCTTCCTTGATGGCTTCAGAGCTTATATACACTTCAGTATTTTCCTTTTCAGCATCTGGGTTTGGTGATTGAGATTCTTGTTCTTGCTTCTTAGGTTGAATAACTGGTGCAACTTCATGGAATTTGAGCAATACAGAGTTTTCTTCAATCACTACATCTCTGCTGATTGTTACTGTATTGGTCTCTGGGTGCAGGGTTCTGTATCTCTTTTGAGTTTTGCTATAGCCCACCAGGACTCCTTGCTTTGCATGTGATTCCCACTTGGAACATTTTTCTTTGGGAACATACATAAATGTTTTGCTTCCAAATATCCTGAGATGCTTCAGGTTAGGCTTCTCGCAGTTCCATTGCTCATATGGAGTTTTATTTGTGGCTTTACCTGGCAGTCTGTTTTCAAGATAGCAAGCTGTCATGATGGCTTCTCCCCAATACGTTGTAGGTAGATTTGCATCAAACAACATACTTCTTCCACTTTCACAGAGAGTACGGTTCTGTCTCTCTGCAATGCCATTTTGTTTTGGGTTGTAGGGAATGGTAGTCTGGAACACGATTACATCCTTTTTCAAAATGGTTTGCTCCTTACCACTTGTATATTCGGCTCCATTATCTGCACGCAGGGCTTTTGGCATTCTTCCAAATTTGTTAAACACTACAGCAAGATATTCTTCAAGTTTCTGTGGAACTTCATCCTTACTGTGAAGCAGGTAGGCGACTGTATATATCTAGTAACATAGTAACATAGTTATTAAGGTTGAAGGAAGACTTTAAGTCCATCTAGTTCAACCCATATCCTATCCTAACTTGCCCTAACATATTGATCTAGAGGAAGGCAAAAAAAACCCATGTGGCAAACAGTAAGCTTCACATTGGGGAAACAAATTCCTTCCCGACTCCACATACGGCAATCAGACTAGCTCCCTTGATCCACACAATATTAAGGAAACTAGTGTATATACCCTGTAATATTATACTTTTCAAGAAAGGCATCCAGTCCCTTCTTAAATTTTATTAGGAAATCACTCATTACAACATCATATGGCAGAGAGTTCCATAGTCTCACTGCTCTTACAGTAAAGAATCCGCGTCTGTGAGTATGCTTAAACCTTCTTTCCTCCAGATGTAGAGGATGCCCCCTTGTCCCCGTCACAGGTATAAGAGTAAAAAGATCATTAGAAAGGTCTTTGTACTGTCCCCGTATATATTTATACATTGTAATAAGATCACCCCTAAGCCTTCGATTTTCCAAACTAAATAACCCCAAGTGTAATAACCTGTCTTGGTATTGCAGACCCCCTAGTTCCTTAATAACCTTGGTCGCTCTTCTCTGCACCCACTCCAGTTCAGCTATATCTTTCTTATACACCGGAGACCAGAACTGTACACAGTATTCTAAGTGTGGTCGCACTAGTGACTTATATAGAGGTAAAATTATGTTCTCCTCATGAGCATCTATGCCTCTTTTAATACATCCCATTATTTTATTTGCCTTTGCAGCAGCTGCCTGACACTGGCCACTAAATGTGAGTTTGTCGTCCACGCATACACCCAGGTCTTTTTCAGTGACAGTTTTGCCCAGTGTTTTACAATTAAGCACATAATTATACATCTTGTTCGTTCTACCCAAGTGCATGACCTTACATTTATCCCCATTAAAGCTCATTTGCCATTTATCAGTCCAAGCTTCTAGTTTACATAAATCTTCCTGTAATGTAAAATTGTCCTCCTCTGTATTGATTACCCTGCAGAGTTTAGTGTCATCTGCAAATATTGAAATTCTACTCTCTATGCCCCCTACAGGGTCATTAATAAATTTGTTAAAAAGAAGCGGGCCCAAAACTGACTCCTGTGGTACCCCACTGCTAACCGTGACCCATTCCGAGTGTGCTCCATTAATAACCCGAATATCTGGAGTACCCATCAATAAATGTGAGAAAATATCTCTTCTTGCTAGGAGTTTGAACACTCATTGGACCACCTACATATGTATGTATCAGATCCAGAGGCTGTGCTGATCTAGTGGTGCTTATTTTAGGAAAAGATTTTCCCTTTAAGATAGCTAGTGCTCTTCATCATTTGACTACACTATTTGATTTCAATACCATTTTCAAGTTGAGCTAGCTTCCTTACTGCTTCTGGGTCTCTTTGCCCAAGATGTCTGTGCTATACATGAATAGAGTTCTTATACAGATCTTGTCTAGCACTGTGCACTCTTTTTTTGCATTTTAGCTGATAAATTTCATCTTGGATTTTTCCTTCTGCAAGAGTGTGACCCTTCTTTGAGATGATGCAGCTGTTATCTTTAAAAGTAAATACATTCCCCTTTTGCTTGAGCTTCTTTACTGACAGAAGATTGCTTTCAAGGCTGGGAACATAGAGAACATCCTTTACTGGGATCTTTCTGCTTTGTGCTGAGGAAACTAGACAGTGGAGGTAGCCGTCTCCTACTCCTTCTGAAGTCATATAGTGACCATTAGCTAAGATGACCTTTTCAGACTTGCTTTCACTAAGTTCAGTGAAGAAATCCTTGTTTTTTTGATGACTGTTCTGCTTTTTAAGCTGACTCATTCTTGCTTTCCAAATTCTGCAGTCGGCTTTAAGGTGGCCGAACTTTTTACAGACAAAACATTCACAAGTTTCTCTTAGATTGGTCTTATATTTAGGGAAATCTTGTGTCTTTAATGCTGTTTCTGCTCTGGATTCATTACTACTGTTTACATGCTGCGTTTTTCAATTGAATTTATCCACAAGTTTGCCTTTAACATGCTCTAGTGTCAGCTCATCTTGTGTCCGTGCATCTAGTGCAGTCACGAGTGTGTCAAAACTCTCTAGAAGACTACGTAATAAAAGTGCAGCAACTTGAAAATCTTTAATTTCTTCTCCAAAACCCCTGAGATGCTCCAAAATCTCTAGGATGCTTCTTATATAGTCCTGCATATTCTGACCATCTCTTAGCTTAGACTGATACAACTTTCTCATGAGATAAAGCTTATTACTGGGATTTAATCTTTCATGCACTTTTTGTAACTCATCCCACATCTCCTTTGCAGTTGCACACTTGCACATATGCACAATATGATTGTCATCTACACTGAGGGAAATTGTGCTTTGTGTTTTCTGATCCTTCTCTAGCCAATCATCTGGTAATGGATGAGGCATTTGTTCCTGATTATACAGTATTTCCCCGTACAGTACCTTCTCTTATGAGTAGCATCTTCACCTTGAATTTCTAGGACTGGTAGTTCTGGTTAGTGAGGCTTGGCACTGAGAACTTGACAGGATTGCTGCTAGTGGACATCTTCTCTGTTGCTCTGTGCTGCTTTTGCTTTGGGCTTCTGTTGCTCTGTTACTCTGGGGTTCTGTGTCACTCTGGGCTCATAACCTGTTGGCAGCAGATTGTTCAGGATACTCTCCAAGCATTTGACAACAAAGCTTCTTTATTCAGGAACAATCAGTTACAATATATGATAAGCTTAATAGATCAGAATAAATAATTTGTGTGTCTTTATCTATGCAGCATCTGCAGCAGGCTGCTTCCCTCTTACATAGACACAGGAAAACAGGAAATACAGTTACATGCTCTCCCTGTGTGAGCCTCTGGCAGTTTTTTTTTGTTCTTACCTTATGAACAGCGTACAAATTTAGCAACTGAACACTCATAGACAGAAATGGAGTTGTTGCATCAAACATATTCCAACACAAAAGGAAGCTGCCAGCTGCAGATCTTGATGATTTGCCCTAGTGCACTGAGTGTGGCAGAACATGATTCAGATATCCATTAATAACATCATTGATAGCAGCTGAAGCTCTAAATGAAATGATTTCTGTGTGCAACACTCATACTTACTACTGAATAAACTGAGATATTTTGAAAAATTTGTAAAATTCAGTAACATGCCTAGAGTTGATCAAAACGGGTCGGTCAAATTCATAAGTCGCCGACTTTCGCTGAAGTCGGGTTTCATGAAACGAAACCCGACCATAGCGTGAGGTCGGCCACAAGGTCGGCGACCAGAGCGCCAAAGTTGCGTTTCAAATGATGCTTCCAGCGCCCTTTTTCAGCAAAAGATGGAGGACGCACACTGTGGGCCAAGTGATGACATGGGCAGTGGTCACCACCATCTTTGAGAAGGGCATGCAAATGATTGGCTTGCTTTGTGTGGCGTCACAGGGGCTATAAAAGGGCGTGCACGCTGACCGCCATCTTACTTATGCCGATCTTAGCATAGGGAGAGCTGCTGCTGCTGATGATTCTGTAGGGAGAGCGTTATGCAGGGAAGAAGAGCAGAAAAACTGCTTCTGCTGGTAGCGTTTTTCACTGTACAACACAAAAGTTTGTGTGCAGTGACAGGGGAGGCTCTATTTTTTGTGCATCTACTCTGTTGGTTATTAGGCTGCCTAATAAGGCTCCCTGATAGCTGCATTGCTGTTTGCACACTGCTGTGCAAACTGCTTTTTTTAAAGCAAAAATACTTTTCTTCCTCTTTTCTGCACAGTTACCAAACGTTCATTTTTCCACACTTTTGTGTGCAGCAGTCCTGCTTATTAGGCTGCCTGCGTCCATACTTGGACTGAGAGCATCATTGTCAGCCTCCTAAAATCTCTAGGGAGCTTCCAATTCTCCCCAATACTATATACACATTGTACCTTGTCATACACCAGCCAATTTCAGCCTGTTAAATTGAGGTGTAATCTATAGTGGGCCTGAGATAATAGTTCAGCCTCCTAAAATCTCTAGGGAGATTCCAATTCTCCCCAATACTATATACAAACCTTGTACTTTGTCATACACCAGCCAATTTCAGACTGTTAAGTTGAGGTGTTATCATGATCCAGGACGGGATTTCGCTTTGACCCGTCCTGGTTAGACTATGGGTTAATTGTGCTGCCTCTCTCTGGCAGCAGGAGGCTATTTAGTGCTCACTGGACCTGGGTCCGGTGTCAGTTATACTCCTGCCCTCGGCTGAGTTAAGTGACCTCTTGTATACGTGTGCCTTGTGCCTGATATCTTGCTTGCTTGTTCGGTTGTGATCTGGTTCTGTCCCTGTTACGAGTTCTGCCTGACCCTCTTGTACTGTGCTACCTCTCATGTATGACTCTCTGCTTGTGACCCGACTCCTCTCTGCTCGTCCCCTTGGTACCACGTCGCCCTCTTGTGTATGACCTTTGGCTCTGTCTGACTACCCGTCTGTTTGTCGCTCCTGTGCCACGTTTGCCCGTACTGCTGTGACCACTGTTTTGCCTGACTCTGAGTTGTTGTATGGTGTCCTGTCCTATCTGAATACAGGACGCTAAGCCCCGCCCCCTTGCAGTCACATGACCATAGGTCCCGTGCAGACTATTCAGTTTCAGTGTCCGCAGGTCCTATGCTTCTTTACCTTCCAGCGCTGACTGGACCCTGACACTATTAGCCTGAAGCACGCATGGTCACCTCTGCTGCCCTGCTCCCCAGGTAACTCTTAGCACTGCTTCTGTACTCAGGACAAGTGCACTGGCTCTATGAGCAAGTGCAGTGCGGTGTCTCTGACATTATAACTGACCCATACCATTTTTTTTCTCTGCTCCCATTCACCTGTGTGTGTGATGGATCCTGTGCGCACTCTTTCTGAGCAGGTTAAGCATCTGATGCAGATGTCTCAGAAACTCTTTGGAGAACAAAGAGTCCTGGCTCAGTCTCAGCAGCTGATCGCTGACACTGTGCAGGGGGTTCTTTCATTGGGGGCTCGGGATGTTACAATAATTTCCCCTGAGTCTCCAGTGAAGTTACCAGATACCTTTTCTGGAGATAAAAATGACTTCAGAGTTTTCAAGGAGGGCTGTAAGCTTTTTTTTTCCTTAAGACCACACTCTTCTGGGGATGAAAGTCAGAGAGTGGGGGTCATTATGTCTCTGTTAAGGGGAGCCCCCCAAGCTTGGGCTTTCTCCCTTCCTACCACGGCCCCTGAGCGTTTGACTGTGGATGCATTTTTTGAGGCCCTGGGGCATATTTATGATGAGCCTGATCGGGTGCGTATGGCTGAGGACAGGCTGATGAATGTTTGTCAGGGGAAACACTCAGCCGAGTGGTTTTGCTCAGAGTTCAGACGCTGGGCTGCTGAGGTCTGCTGGAACGACGCCGCTCTCCGGGGGTTGTTCCGTAGAGGCCTGTCTGAGCATCTGAAAGACGCCTTGGCTCTCCACCCCCCACCTGATGCCCTGGAGGAAGCTATGACACAGGCCGTCCGAATGGATCGCAGGTTACGGGCAAGGGGAGTGATACAAACCGAGACATCATTATTCTCCCAAGGAAGGGGAGCCAGTTCTTCATTGAAAATCACGGCGATGGGAACCATGAACCTTAAGGAGGAAGAAAGGAGACAACGGCACGTGAGAAAATGCTGTGTTCACAGTGGCGAGTCTGGACATTGGAAAAAGGATTGCCCCTCCCGGCCACTAACCAGCAAGCGACTGAGCCCAGGTGATTATCGTGGAGGTCACCCAGGCTCTCAGGTACCCTTTTCTGCATTTTCTAAAATGTCATTTCAAGTGGAACTTTGTTGTGGGGGTGTCTCCACATCCACTTCTGCCTTCGTGGATTGCGGTTCATCATTGAACTTTATTGACTCTGACTTGGTGGCCAGGTGTAAGTTAGGGACATTTAGGTTGGAAACTCCGATTCACCTTGTTGCTATTGACAAAACACCACTGGTTAAGAATGACATTGTGTTTTGTACTGAAGAGTTTCTCCTTAAAGTGAGTTCCTTACACCAGGAACGTATTTCATGTTTTGTAATGAACAACCTGCCTGCGGGATTGGTGTTGGGGTTCCCCTGGTTACAGCTGCATAATCCTGTGATTAATTGGGAATCTCGGGACATTGTTAAATGGGGTCCCTATTGCTCTGAGAAATGTCTTGTTTCTGTGTCTGTGTCGTCCGTGGGTCTAGAAGGCATTCCGGAGTGCCTGATAGATTATACTGACGTTTTCTCCGAAAAAGAGGCTGAGGTTTTACCACCACACCGCCCATTTGATTGTGCCATTGACCTGGTTCCAGGTGCTAAATTGCCCAAAGCCCGCCTGTATAACCTCTCGGGTCCGGAACGGGCTGCGATGAAGGAATATATTTCCGAGAGCCTCCGTAAGGGACATATTCGTCCTTCTGTTTCTCCTGTGGCGGCAGGGTTCTTTTTTGTAAAAAAAAAAGACGGTGGTTTGCACCCATGCCTCGATTTTCGTGAGTTAAATAAAATAACTGTGAGGAATACTTATCCCCTTCCACTTATTCCTGATTTATACAATCAGTTGTCCGGAGCTAAGTGGTTTTCGAAATTAGATCTACGGGGAGCGTATAACCTTATCCGAGTCCGGGACGGAGATGAATGGAAGACCACTTTTCTCACTACTGAAGGGTTGTTTGAAAATTTGGTCATGCCCTTCGGCCTGACCAACGCTCCAGCGGTCTTCCAAAATTTCATAAATCATGTGTTCTCCGATTTGATTGGACGTTTTATGGTGGTGTATTTGGATGACATTTTAATCTACTCGCCTGATAAACAGACTCACATTGGTCATGTTCGGGCAGTTCTCCAAAGGCTCAGGGAGAACTGTCTGTTTGCTAAACTTGAAAAATGTTTATTTTTTGTTCAGGAACTGTCCTTTCTGGGGTTCATCGTGTCTGCTGAAGGGTATCGCATGGATCCTAATAAGGTGCAGGCCATTCTCGAGTGGGTTCAACCGTGTGATTTGAAGGGTCTGCAACGTTTCCTAGGGTTCACTAATTATTATCGGAAATTTATAAGGGGGTTCTCACAGGTGGTTAAACCCCTCACAGACATGACTCAAAAGGGGGCCGATATCAAGAATTGGTCAACCGCAGCGGTAGCGGCATTTCAGTTTTTGAAAAAATGTTTCATGTCGGCCCCGGTTCTTATCCAACCGGACCCCTCTGAACCATTTATTGTTGAGGTAGACGCCTCAGAGGTGGGGGTGGGGGCGGTATTGTCCCAGGGACCCACCACTTTGACCAATTTAAGACCTTGCGCCTTTTTCTCAAAGAAGTTCTCCCCTGCGGAGAGAAACTATGATGTGGGGATTCGGGAACTTCTGGCCGTAAAATTGGCTTTTGCAGAATGGAGGCATTTTTTGGAGGGGGCTGTTCATCCTATAATGGTAATCACAGACCACAAAAACCTAGCTTACATTGAGTCAGCTAAAAGGTTGACTCCCAGACAGGCTAGATGGTCACTTTTTTTTTCCCGATTCAACTTCTCGATCACTTTTCGACCAGGATCCAAGAATATCAGAGCGGATGCATTGTCACGCAGTCTTGATCCGGTTTCCCCCCCGGAACCTCCATCCTCCATTCTTCAGCCTGGGGTGGTGGTGGCAGAAGTTTCTAATGTGTTGGAACGGGAGATTCGAGAAGCCCAGGCTCTTGCACCTCCAGCTAAGCCGTTGGATAAACTTTTTGTGCCAGCTCAGTTTCGTCTCAAGGTCCTCCAGGAGTTCCATGACTCAGTTCTGGGTGGACATCCAGGGATCTCAGCGACCCGGAAGGCCATTGCTAGAAAATTCTGGTGGTCTTCTTTAGCCTCTGATGTTGGGGAGTATGTGTCTGCGTGTGAGGTTTGTGCCCGTGCGAAAACTCCCCATAACTGGCCAGCCGGGGAATTGGTACCACTGCCAATTCCTGAGAGACCATGGACTCATCTGTCCATGGATTTCATCACCAACCTTCCCCCTTCCAAGGGTAATACCGTGGTCTGGGTCGTAGTGGACAGGTTTAGTAAGCAGGCACATTTTGTACCTTTGGCAGCTCTACCTAATGCGGAAACATTGTCCAGATTGTTTGTGGAGCATGTGGTGCGGTTGCATGGGGTACCCCTGAATGTGGTGTCTGATAGGGGAGTGCAATTTGTGTCCAGATTTTGGAGAGCTTTTGTAGGAGGTTGGGTATTGGTCTGTCCTTTTCATCCGCCTACCATCCAGAGACTAATGGGCAGACTGAGCGGACCAATCAGTCTCTGGAGCAAATTCTGCGTTGTTTGACCTCAGCCCGACAGGATGATTGGTGTTCTGTGTTACCATTGGCTGAGTTTGCATTTAACAACCGCACTAACCAGTCTACGGGTATATCTCCTTTTTTTTGCAATTATGGGTTTCATCCTCATTTTGGAGAATTCTCCCGCTTGAATTCTGGGTGTCCTGGGGCGGACGAGACGATCCAGCGGTTGGGGGAGGTATGGCGGGAGGTCCAGAATAACATTACGAAGGCCCAGGACAAATTAAAATTTTTTGCGGACAAAAAACGATCCGTGGGTCCAGTGTTTCAGGTCGGAGATAACGTATGGTTATCCACCAAAAATATAAGGCTCAAGGTCCCCTCTGCGAAGCTTGGACCCAAGTTTATAGGTCCCTATGTAATTACCAAAGCAGTTAACCCGGTGGCTTTTCGGTTGAGTCTTCCGCCATCTCTAAGGATCCCTAATGTTTTCCATAAGGCCCTTTTGAAACCTGTGAGGTCCAGTGGGGAGGGATCATCATCTTCCCCGACACCGGTTCTGGTAGATGGGCAGGCTGAGTACGAGGTGGAACGAATTGTCGACTCCAGGTTGGTCCGTCGCGCCCTTCAGTATCTGATACATTGGAAGGGCTATGGTCCTGAGGAACGCTCGTGGGTTCCTGCTCGATCAGTTCATGCGGATCGGTTGATCCGAGCCTTTCACGCCAAGTACCCTGAGAGACCTGGGGGTCAGGTGGCCCCCCATTGAGAGGAGGGTACTGTCATGATCCAGGACGGGATTTTGCTTTGACCCGTCCTGGTTAGACTATGGGTTAATTGTGCTGCCTCTCTCTGGCAGCAGGAGGCTATTTAGTGCTCACTGGACCTGGGTCCGGTGTCAGTTATACTCCTGCCCTCGGCTGAGTTAAGTGACCTCTTGTATACGTGTGCCTTGTGCCTGATATCTTGCTTGCTTGTTCGGTTGTGATCTGGTTCTGTCCCTGTTCCGAGTTCTGCCTGACCCTCTTGTACTGCGCTACCTCTCGTGTATGACTCTCTGCTTGTGACCCGACTCCTCTCTGCTCGTCCCCTTGGTACCACGTCGCCCTCTTGTGTATGACCTTTGGCTCTGTCTGACTACCCGTCTGTTTGTCGCTCCTGTGCCTCGTTTGCCCGTACTGCTGTGACCACTGTTTTGCCTGACTCTGAGTTGTTGTATGGTGTCCTGTCCTATCTGAATACAGGACGCTAAGCCCCGCCCCCTTGCAGTCACATGACCATAGGTCCCGTGCAGACTATTCAGTTTCAGTGTCCGCAGGTCCTATGCTTCTTTACCTTCCAGCGCTGACTGGACCCTGACACTATTAGCCTGAAGCACGCATGGTCACCTCTGCTGCCCTGCTCCCCAGGTAACTCTTAGCACTGCTTCTGTACTCAGGACACGTGCACTGGCTCTATGAGCAAGTGCAGTGCGGTGTCTCTGACAGGTGTAATCTATAGTGGGCCTGAGATAATAGTTCAGCCTCCTAAAATCTCTAGGGAGCTTCCATTTCTCCCCAATACTATAGACACACCTTGTACTTTGTCATACACCAGCCAATTTCAGCCTGTTAAATTGAGGTGTAATCTATAGTGGGCCTGAGATAATAGTTCAGCCTCCTAAAATCTCTAGGGAGCTTCCAATTCTCCCCAATACTATATACACACCTTGTACTTTGTCATGCACCAGCCAATTCCAGCCTGTTAAATTGAGGTGTAATCTATAGTGGGCCTGAGATAATAGTTCAGCCTCCTAAAATCTCTAGGGAGCTTCCAATTCTCCCTAATACTATATACACACCTTGTACTTTGTCATGCACCAGCCAATTTCAGCCTGTTAAATTGAGGTGTAATCTATAGTGGACCTGAGATAATAGTTCAGCCTCCTAAAATCTCTAGGGAGCTTCCAATTCTCCCCAATACTATATACACACCTTGTACTTTGTCATACACCAGACAATTTCAGCCTGTTTAATTGAGGTGTAATCTATAGTGGGCCTGAGATAATAGTTCAGCCTCCTAAAATCTCTAGGGAGATTCAAATTCTCCCCAATACTATATACACAGTGTACCTTGTTTTACAGTACCATATAGCTGGTGGTAATTTGGGTACATTCTTCCAAAAATGAGGAAGTATGGTGGAAGAGGCCGTGGAAGTGGGCGGGAGTTGCCAGCTGGTACTGATGGTGGTGGGGGTGGTGGTGCATCTGCTGGTAGTGGCAAAAGCACAATAGCACCTAAGGCAGGAGGTGTTGAGCCTGCGTCATCATCTGGCTCCACAAGGCCTCGAAGGCTCCCTTTTCTGGGAGTAGGAAAACCGCTTTTAAAGCCAGAGCTTCAGGAACAAGTTTTGGCTGATATTTCTGACACAGCCTCCAGTTCTATCGCCTCCTCTTCTGAAGTTTCAAAAAATAAAAGCACTGAGTCGTCAGTGGAGGCTCCTGGTCAGGAACAACACCTTTCCTTGTGTCCTTTACCCCTACCAAAAGTGAAGGATGCGGCAGGCCACACTACAGATTACTCCATGGAGCTCTTTTCACATACCATGCCTGGGTTATCAAGTCAAATCGTGAATTCCTCAGTCTAAGATGAATCTGACATCGAGTGTGGGTGGCCAGCCAGGGCAGTGGGGTTAATCGGTATCGGGCAGGTGTCTCAGAGGGATGTGTCACAGTGGTGGTGACCCAGTCCGTGGGCATGGGCGTCCATGCAAAGGGGTGAATAATGTTTATAGGTGAATGATACGTGACACCACCTGTGGTTTCTGATCAAATTGACCAGCGCTGCAGTGTTGCTTCTCTGGGACAGATGTTGTGGTGCAGCTAAGATGTAGAAGCCCTGCACAGGTAGGGCCGTAGTCACAGGGCAGATGAAAGAGTTGGGAGATGGTGTGCAGTGCATGATGTAGCTGAGCCGTGCACCTGGCGCAGGAGAAAGATGACAGACACAGTCGTGTAGTTCCTTTACCTGTACTTGGTAGGTGCTGTCCTGGACCCAGAGTACAGATGGAGGAGTTGGTCAGCCTGGAAGCAAAATAGGAATTCTCTCTCTGCAGATAGGTAGTGTGGCCTCCGTTTAAGCGCTTGTCTGAGGTACTCGCAGTGCTGAGTTCACTGAAGTTCCTTCTGTTGACTCTCTTTTGAAACTTTCTCGTATGGCAGGCAGCCGTAGCCTTTTCCTTCTGGCTCACACAAGTCGCTGCTGGGGCCTCCGAGCCTTAGTTGGGAACAGAGCATTTACAGCTGCTACTTCCTCCGGTTTCTGCTGCAGGACCGTCAGTGTCCCTACAAACTTGGAGGCCGGAATCCGGACCATGCGCTCCAGCTAGGAGTGAGCCTTAACTCTGCTCATCCTCCCGCTCCCCTTCTCACATCCAGACACTTCCCCTTCCCTTCACAGACTGCCCTAACTTCCCTCCTCCCGACCACAGAGAGCAGCTCCTCAGAAGTCAGGTTCAGAGCTCTCCCTGCTGGCCTGGAGTGGGAACTGTGTTGTGTGTTGGTTTAACTGCTAGATAGATCCTTTGTTGCTCCCAAGCATGACATCACACTCCCTAGGAGGAAGGTAATTCCACTGTGGTGACCGTACTCCTGGGGGCGCCACAAGTGCACTGATGCCCAGCCACTGCTAGATGATTCTGCTGGTACATTGACCCAGACCACTACATTCCCCTCGCACTCTACACAGCCAGAATCTGACCCTGATGAAACTCAGGTTCCCCTTCCCGCATACTATACCACCTTACACGGTGACAAAGAGGAAGATGCAGATGAAAGTGCAGGTTCCTTGAGCAGGTGGGGGGGGCATACTCATGGGCGATGGCACTGGCACAGGGCCCCTCATAGTACGCAAAAGTGTCTCTGCCGGTAGGAGGTGGGAGGGCCCACCCGCCATCAGACACACCGCCGTACTATGAGGGGCCCTGCGCCAGTGCCGTCGCCAACAAGTGGGCCCCCCCTGCTTGCTCAGGATCACAGCACTTGCAAAGTTGAAATACTTACCTCTCCCTGCTCTACCGCCATGGCGTCTTCCACGTTTCCTGACAGTGACATTCTGGTCAGAGAGCGCGATGACATCACGTCTGTACGCCCTCTGCCTAAACAGTCCAAGTGCAGAGAGATGGAAGATGGGGACGATGAGGAGTCCAGACTAGTACAGGGATTCCCTAGCGAGCAGATTTAATTAATTGTTTTAAAGGTTGGGAGCAATTTTTGGGGAGCACTATACTCTGGAGAATGATATATGGGGCCCACCATACACTGGAGCATTCCAAAGGTGGACATCAGACACTGGAGCAGCATTTACAGGGCCCATTATACACTGGAGCATTAGAAATGGGGCCCATTATATATGGAGTATTATTTGGGCCCATAAGACATTGGAGCTTCATCCATGGGGACCAACATATACTGTAGCATTATGTGGAGCTCATCATATACTGTATGGAACATTATATGGGACCAATGATTCTGTATGGAGAAATATATGGGCCTCATTACTCTGTATAGCGCACTATGCGGTGGCCATAATACTGTATGGAGTAATATACTGTCCGTTTTTGGAGCTATTGAAGAATTTAAAATGGATATATCAGAAATGTGATGTAAGAAGTGAAGTATTTTTCATTGTACTATACTGTTATTTCTCTGCCGTATCAGAGGATCATGAATTGTGGCATGTGTTAAAGTAGCCCATTAACACTCTTTGGCCCTGGGCCCACGAAAATCTGGAGCCAGCCCTACCCCCCACAACTTTAGCCAAATAACCCCCAGTTTTCAATGCCTAACTATTATTATAAAGTAAATTAAGGTTGACAAGCTTAAGTAATAAGAATTGATGTTTTTGACATTAAAATGGGCACTGTAGGTGTGTTTCCTGTCCTCCACTCACTGCCGACTTTTCTTCCCCATTGACTTGCATTGGGTTGCGTGTTTCAGTCGGCCTTCGACTTTTCACGATAATCGGCCGATTTCGCTCGACCCGACTTTTGCGAAAGTCGGGTTTCATGAAACCCGACTCGACCCGAAAAAAGGCAAAGTTGCTCATCTCTAAACATGCCTATTTATCTTGCGTTTTCCATAACTTCATGACTTTTTCTTCATGGCGTTGCAATTTCAATTTAGAGTGTAGTGAAAAATGACAATATCCAATGAAGTCCATCACCCTGCAATCTTGTCAGAAGCATGCCCACGTCAAAACCATAAAAATAACACTGTCTAAGATTAACAACGACATCTAAATTATTACATACCAGCACTGATGTTAAGGCACAACTGGCACCAGTATAACCAAACTGGCATTGATCCTGTGTAAAGAGAGAGTTTGTTGAATGCAGTGGAGAGCCGGAGGCAGACAATGGGTTAACAGAGTTTTTACTGTACAGGAAATTAAACAAGGAATACTCCATGCAGGGAGACAAGACTAATAACAGCAACTACTGAAATTAAGCACAACGACCATGCACAATAGAAAGATATGCAAAAACAGGGCAACTTATCGTTTGCAGTTCTTGCAGGGGAAAGGCTGGAAAATCTCCCGACAGCGTCGCAAATCGTGAACAAAGTCTGTGGCTCTATTACGGAGGAACAAGAATCACTGTCTTCCAATGATGCTGATGGATCCAGTCCTGGCTGACTTGAGTACTCTGGGTTGTAGAAACAGTCCTTTGTGTGGATTCCTCAGTGATGGCGCCAAACACGAGCCGTGTGCCGGCTCACAGACTGCAGTAGCGGGCGGTTCTCTGGGATAGTCTCTAGGTACGCAGCAAGTCAGCTTATCAGTCACCACAGGCAGGACTGGACTGTCCACAAGAACAGGGTCAGATGGTAACTCAATAGCATCAGAGTCAATTGTGGGGTCAGCATTCTGTGGAAAGGGTGGCGTGGAGTTGTCAGCTGGAGTAGTGGAAAGGGAGTCAACCTTCTCCTGTCACTTTCCCACCAAGTATGACCCGTTCCCGCGCTCAGTCCTCTTTATACCCCCCGTGCCCCCTGCCGTCCAGCATGAAGGTCCTTCCCTCCTAGAAGAACCCTCCCCCAGCAACAGTGGTGACAGTCCCAATAGATCCAGCCTCAAAGGGCAGCGGATACCGCTGACTCTGTCTCGGCTCATCCTCATACACCTGTATGAATGGGCTCAGTTCTTGAGCAATGTCCATAACCTCATAATTGACATTTGACATAAGTGTAATTTCAAGGCCTGTAGGCCGAATCCAGCCCACCATGCCATTTTATGGGGTCCGCTAGATCAGGACACACTTCAACACTGCTCTGTACAGGGAAAGTGGAGACCCGATCAGAGCAGTGTTGAAGTGTGCTCCAGAGCTCAAAATTTAAGATGACAGCAGCTCTTTCTGCTTCTTTCTTCTGGCTACTGTCTTAGTCCTACTACTCAGGGACAGCTCCCTTACCTCTACTACCCAGAGATAGCTGTCTTATAGTCTTACTACTGGGGTTAATTCATTTATAGCCCCTGGCCAGTCTTTGCATTGCAGTCAATGCTTGAATTGTGTTGCACAGATATCTATATGAGCCCTTACATTTACATGTAGCTCTTTGAAGGCAACCATAATGTGGATGTGGCCCTTGATGAAAATGAGTTTGACATCCCTATTTATCCTAAATATAAGTCATGGTGTGGGTAGAGAATTGACAGTTGTGCTTGGTTGTAATTTTTATTTAAAGGCATTGCCTAAGGGTTATCTAAGGTTAAAAAAAATACGTTTTTCTCTTCCCTACAAACATCACCTTATGTCAATTGACTTTATCTGTTCTTTTCATGTTAAACTTTATTTAAGTTATCAGGGGTAAAGTGCAAACTGCAAGGTGTAGACACAGTCCATGAACAATGGTGGTGCTGGATCTGGACAATACTCCTTTTTTCTAGCCGAGACAACCCATTTAGACAAAGTGCACAGTAGCCCAATGCAGATGCATTTCTGTGTCTGCATAATGGAGCAGATCCCAGGCCGACTGAGGGTCTAAAGAACCAAACTGACAGCATCATAGATCACTATGATATCGAACACAGAAATGCACCCATATTATGCTTCTATTAAATCGTTCTTAACTTTCACATCTGAATGTATATGATAAATCTTCATTTTTATCCATTTGTTCTGTATTTGTTAACAAGGCAACAACAAGTTCCTGGAATGTAGAAAATCCTGGTAAGCAGTTAATTAGATCTACAAAAGACAAATAAAAAAAAAGTTGATTCTTAAAATAGAAAATCTTGATACCAGATGCCTTATGTATCTTTAAATACTTCACATTCCATCTCACACACCAGTTATATAGCCATGACTGCTGACTTACTCCATCTATTGTACTTCTGTATTACAAACAAATTCACAGATTCTTTCTGCTAATGACTTGTCACCTTAGTGGACTGTTTTCACCTGTAACTAGGGCTTTTAAGGATGCCCCAGTTACAGTAGGGAAAATGCACTAAAAATGGAAAAATATGTTCTCTAGAGATTTGTTTTATGATCTTTTGGGGGATAAAGTATGTAAGAAATGTCCACTGCATTTTGTCAGGTGTAATCAATCTTTAGCAGCAGAGGCACTAGATTAATAGCCATATTAATTTGTTATGTGCACCAAAAGTTGTTTGAACTTTTTGAATGAGTGCAAAACTACCATTTTCTACTGGATTGGAGTATAGTGACAGGTAAACTTTAAAGGCAGTTGAAGGTAAAGGGTTCCTTTCCCCACATTTTCCAATACAATAGATTTTCCTGTAACTTTAAGAGTCTGTATTGTGTTGTGTACTAGCGGACACGCTTTATGGAAGTTCTTTTGCTGGGTAACAATATTTTCAACAGTATTGTTCCACCAATTAGATGCCTTAGTGGTTACATTTATCAGTTGCACTCCACGTACTGGCAGTCATCAATCAGTGCTCAGACTATTAGACACAACTATGCAGGCCTTGTTCTCAATCATTTGATCTCCACTCACTCCTGTTATGTTCTCAAAAATGACTATTTTATAGATTATTCTTCAGTGTATAAGCACAACGTCGGATAACTAGACCAAAGGGAGAAAAATATCACTTTACTTTTCTGTCTGAATTTTCAACTTTCTTTGGCAGAAGGAACCACAAGAGAGGAACAATAACCTAAGTTTCTTAAATTAAAGATATTTCTACTTGACCACATCTTAATAAGCCAAGTGAGCCAAGCAAGATATCTTTTGTGTGCACAGAATAGATGTCATTTCAATCAGGCGGCACAAAGTAAAATTGTAACAGATTGCAAAAGTACAGCTGCAGAATGTAAATATCAATGTATTTCTTATGTTGCAGCTGGACTTATATTTGTCGTTTTATTTACTTCTAATTATGTTAGATTTGGCGCAACTGTTTCTTTCTGCAGCATAAAATAGCCCTGTAACAAGCTGTGACCATGGTGATATTTTTCCAGCGGAATATTGTCAGATTATTGACTCAGAAGTGAAAGATGGCTTTATAATAAATGCCGATTACATAGCAACCATCGCTGAAAAGAAGCCATCCGTAAGCATTTGTTTTAATGGAGTAATAGAGGTTGGATGAATGGAACCTGATAATATTGTAAATGGGATATCCTATTAATTATTGCATTCTGGTAACTAAATGAAAGCAAAGGTATGAAAAGCATTCTGATAATGGCTATGTTATCATCTAAGCATACAAGGGGAATGTAATGAAATGTTGGGACGCGGGTTTCCATCGAGATAGACGTCTCAATGGATTCAATTTGGCTTTCTTATGACTCATTTTCTATGTGTGTTCAGAAAGTATTACTAAGAGGATTGTTTAATTTTTAATCTGTGTCCACTACTTTTTGTGACATTCAAAAGGAAACCATGCCAGCCTATGCAACAAGTATGAAACCCCATATAAGCATGGGAAAAAGACTCATGGAGAATATATACTTTACATAAATTCCCAGCAAGTTGGTTTGTGGAAAGTATCCAAAGCCTGCATTGCTTTACTGTATTTATGACGTATTCTACGCAGCTCTACAGAGATGGTCTCTTACATCAATTCCCATACGCAATGAGACTTAATGTTTTGGAAACTATAAGGATAAGGACCATAAATAGCAAGAATGACACTGCTCAATCAAGAATCTATCCATTCCCAATATTATACATTTGGATATTTTGTTTCACGAGAAGTTGATATGAGATTTAACTGATAGACCAACCTATAAATTAACTCTTAGTGAAGGAAAACGTTTACAAAGGGAGAAAAATAAAGCCAAAACATAGTTAGTGTTAAGTAAGTTTCTGTTTTCCAATTTTAGGCTCCCCATAAAAAAAATTAAATGGGAGAGCCATAACCAAACCCTCACCTCTCTCTTCTATGTGAGCAGACCCTCTTCTTTAGATAGGCTTAAGCCCCCAGTAGTGGACATCAATCAGACATTTACAGTCTATCTTATTAATATGCCATAGATATCCCACATGGGAAAGCAAATTGTAACAATGAAGCGGGCAACACTTGCATATTCATGGAGTGCTAACCAAAGTATGTGTAAGACAAAATAAATAAATAAAAAAGAGGAAATACACATCCATAAGTTGGGTTGCAAATTTAAACAATGTGAATCTTTGTTAAGTAATAAACAAAAAAATCTTGACAAGACAAAAAAAGTTAAAAATTGCACATGTCGCATCAGAAACTGTTTCGTAGCCATAAAATTGGCATACAACCCATATACCGGCATGATAGTCAATAGAGAGATGTAAATGTGGTAGAAATCTGAGACAAGTATGAATTAACATTATCACTAAAGTGATATATATATACAGTGGGGCAAAAAAGTATTTAGTCAGTCAGCAATAGTGCAAGTTCCACCACTTAAAAAGATGAGAGGCGTCTGTAATTTACATCATAGGTAGACCTCAACTATGGGAGACAAACTGAGAAAAAAAAATCAAGAAAATCACATTGTCTGTTTTTTTTTTCATTTTATTTGCATATTATGGTGGAAAATAAGTATTTGGTCAGAAACAAGCAATCAAGATTTCTGGCTCTCACAGACCTGTAACTTCTTCTTTAAGAGTCTCCTCTTTCCTCCACTCATTACCTGTAGTAATGGCACCTGTTTAAACTTGTTATCAGTATAAAAAGACACCTGTGCACACCCTCAAACAGTCTGACTCCAAACTCCACTATGGTGAAGACCAAAGAGCTGTCAAAGGACACCAGAAACAAAATTGTAGCCCTGCACCAGGCTGGGAAGACTGAATCTGCAATAGCCAACCAGCTTGGAGTGAAGAAATCAACTGTGGGAGCAATAATTACAAAATGGAAGACATACAAGACCACTGATAATCTCCCTCGATCTGGTGCTCCACGCAAAATCCCACCCCGTGCGGTCAGAATGATCACAAGAACGGTGAGCAAAAATCCCAGAACCACGCGGGGGGACCTAGTGAATGAACTGCAGAGAGCTGGGACCAATGTAACAAGGCCTACCATAAGTAACACACTACGCCACCATGGACTCAGATCCTGCAGTGCCAGACGTGTCCCACTGCTTAAGCCTGTAAATGTCCGGGCCCGTCTGAAGTTTGCTAGAGAGCATTTGGATGATCCAGAGGAGTTTTGGGAGAATGTCCTATGGTCTGATGAAACCAAACTGGAACTGTTTGGTAGAAACACAACTTGTCGTGTTTGGAGGAAAAAGAATACTGAGTTGCATCCATCAAACACCATACCTACTGTAAAGCATGGTGGTGGAAACATCATGCTTTGGGGCTGTTTCTCTGCAAAGGGGCCAGGACGACTGATCCGGGTACATGAAAGAATGAATGGGGCCATGTATCGTGAGATTTTGAGTGCAAACCTCCTTCCATCAGCAAGGGCATTGATGATGAAACGTGGCTGGGTCTTTCAACATGACAATGATCCAAAGCACACCGCCAGGGCAACGAAGGAGTGGCTTCGTAAGAAGCATTTCAAGGTCCTGGAGTGGCCTAGCCAGTCTCCAGATCTCAACCCTATAGAAAACCTTTGGAGGGAGTTGAAAGTCCGTGTTGCCAAGCGAAAAGCCAAAAACATCACTGCTCTAGAGGAGATCTGCATGGAGGAATGGGCCAACATACCAACAACAGTGTGTGGCAACCTTGTGAAGACTTACAGAAAACGTTTGACCTCTGTCATTGCCAACAAAGGATATATCACAAAGTATTGAGATGAAATTTTGTTTCTGACCAAATACTTATTTTCCACCATAATATGCAAATAAAATGAAAAAAAAACAGACAATGTGATTTTCTGGATTTTTTTTTCTCAGTTTGTCTCCCATAGTTGAGGTCTACCTATGATGTAAATTACAGACGCCTCTCATCTTTTTAAGTGGTGGAACTTGCACTATTGCTGACTGACTAAATACTTTTTTGCCCCACTGTATATATATATATATATATATATATATATAAAAAAAAACACAAAAATTAAGCTTGATTTAAGTTGGTGTACATGCAGCACATAAGCGCATGTTCACATTGGCTATAAAGCATAAAAAACCTACAAGAGCAAAATGAGCAAAAACCCTGCTATAGCCAAATAAGTAAAAAGCAAAAGTGCATTTAAATAACACAGGGTTCTGTGTTTTTGATCAAAAATAGAATAAAAGCCGTCCCACCATTGACAGGGTGACCCTGATCAGGACGTTCCTACACTGTCTAATATTAAAAACCTTACCATGTGTCAGAGTTGACCTAGGTATGTGAATAAGGGCAGACAAAGGGATCAAGTAATAAACACAAAAATCTTGACAAGACAAAAAAAATTTTAAATTGCGCATGTTGCATCAGAACCTCTTTCATAGCCATAAAATTGGCACTTGCATACAACCCATATGACCGGCATGATAGTCAATAGAGAGATGTAAATGTGGTGGAAATCTGAGATACAAGTATGAATTAACATTACCACTAAAGTGATATCAAGTAGTATTCAGTATAGTGTAGATGAAAAGTGCAATGCTCATGTACAGACAATACATGTTACAATATCAAAAGAATAGATTAAAGAAAATAAGAAATAGCTAAGCGCAATAAAGTGTCATGGGCATAGTCACCAGGTAATTTGGCTCATAGAAAAAGAATCATATGGAAAAGAGGACCCCACATGTATCGAAACAGGAGATGGCTTCCTCAGGGGTTCCAGATGTGAAAGCTCCTATAATGTTATATGGATATTGACATCTGGACAAAAATGGAGATGGAACCATCCATTTACACATTTTGTAAAAAAAAAAAAGACTTAGATGTCGGGCATGTTCAAACTGGTAAACTGGGGGTTCTAATTATAATGAGCGTGCAAGCTCAAGTGATTTGCCATTGTTTCTGAATTCTTATGCCTAAAAAATTGATATTTTTCCAGTGGAAACCCCATTGTACGTGACTCATAAGCCCACACTGAAATCAGTGCAAAATCTATCACATATAAACAAAATAAAAAAAAATCACCATTTTTTACTTTGCTATAGACTGTATAGAATGATAAATTGTTTGTGTATTTTCATGGCAGGTTGAACATGGCAGCATGTGGTGTGACCTTTTATTTATTATTGTGTCTTTTTGAACTCTTCATTTAGCCAATTTTCCACAACGTGAAAAGCACATTTCACGCCACAAATTGAATGAGTATCATTGTTCTTTCATTACTAAGGTAATGAAATGACAAACTACACTACATTTACTATACAAACGCGTCTTAGAAAATCATCTCATTAGGAAAAGGCTCCACTCTGTGATAATTGATGAGTAAACACAATCAGGAGAACCGCACATATTAATCCATTGTATGTACACTTTTGCTGACAGTTTTCATGTCGCAAATTGTCAACAGTCGTTCAGCTCCATTCTTAGCGCGAAAACTCCTAAATGTTTAATCACGCTCTACATAGCGAGGTTGCCCATTCAATATCTCCTACCCATGGGCTCCCATTCACGTAATCTGCCAGTTTTGCTGTAGTTGGTTAACTCATACTTACTGTTTTTAATTATTAAAAGTAACAAAACAGAACAGCTGGAAAATGTTGTATTCCCCGGCAGCGCAGTGTAGATTTTAATCTGTGCTGAGACTGAGAGAAGTGGGTGGTAAAAGTTGATTTAGAGAAAGGGATTTAAAACAAAAAAAAAATACATATAACAATTCAAAGAAAAGATAGAGACGCTTGATCGGGGCATCATTAGTGACAACGGTAGCAGCCAAATTCTCAAGAGACAGGACATCACCTCTAGGGGAAAAAACGTGCAAGTGCTTTAGTTGCAATGATAACTGCTGCTTGGCCTTTAGCAGTCTGGAAACTACAGTATTTCTCATTTCAGATAAATTTATTCCCCATTCTCTGAATTGGGTCAAATTATTTCGTTGCATTCACACAAATAAAAGCAGTTCGTTGAGGTCTTGCAATGCAGAAACCAGGCTGTGCATAAAGATTGCATTGCCCTGGGCTAGCATGGCTAAAAGTGACTTAAATTAACAATTGTGCGCGTAAAAGGTTCATATCACATTGTCTAATATCCCTTGCAGGAATAATAAAATTCTTTGAAAATGAACTACTTAGAATTTTTTTGGTATGGTTAACCATTCTGCTGCCTGAGGGGGAATATAAAACCGTAACCCCCTGTTCCCTCGTACTGTATAAACACCATAAATAATCCTATGGTGTGTTACATGCTGAACTCTATTAAGTCCATCATATTTAACTCTACCCCCTTATGTTTATTAATGGTGTTGTTGAGTATTAGGAAGGTTTGGCTGTTTATTTTTTTTAAAAATATTTTCACCCCTGTCTGCAAGTAATGGCTTGTATTGCTTCTCAGACATATTTATTTATTGCTTTTCTAAGATCTCATAGTGTAAACTGTGCGTTTTAACAATGCATGGTGAATGAAGCTGTAAGAATGCATGCACTATCTGATAAAAACTCCTCAAGAGTCATGTGGGCAGTGCCATTCAGGGGAAGAGTCATGTGGGCAGTGCCATTCAAGGGAAGAGTTATGTGGGCAGTGCCATTCAGGGGAAGAGTCATATGGGCAGTGCCATTCAGGGGAAGAGTCATGCGTTCCTAAAGCCAGTCTAGCTTGATTGACATTCATTGCATAGTGAAGTGAGCCTGCGCTTCATCTACACTGCCGATGCTGTCATAGTTGGCTTAGATTAAGGTACTTTTGCTTGTGCAATGTCAATTAACCCAAGAAGAGTGTGAGACTGCATATCTCTCCACCTGAATGGCACCGCCCAGATGACTCTTGATAATTGACATACATTATGCTAAAAATTAAAGAGGGAGATTTTTCAATGGGGCTACATCAATTTTCTTGTTGAAAAAAAGTTGCAAATGATGGCGCTTGCTATTAGTACATGATAATTTGCTATTTTTTAAGTTTTCACCCCCACCCAGAGCACTTTTCTGAAAAGGAGGTGGAGCATTGCGAAGGGGTTGAGCCCACACTCGGCTCAACAAGCTATAAATTATAATTTACACCAGAAAGTGACATAAATTGGGCTGGCTTACATTGATCTTCTGGTGAATTCACATGCAGCAGCACGGCTGTTACATAACAAGAAACAAATTTCACTGACTAAGCGCAAAAGGAAAGTGTACCGAAAAGAATTGATGCTTTAATGCTGTTTTGTAGCCAAACGGTGTTCGCTCCAAGTATTGATTTGATTTACAGTTCCTTTTTTTCATTTACTTTGCATTTTGTCAAAAATAAACTTTTAACACTTTTAGTTTTTAAAGCATTTATTCAAAATGTCATTTTAGTTTGATTTATTTTGCAGCATTTATTCCATATCTATCTACATCATTTACACATTACTGTATGAAGAAATCAGCAAGGAAAAAGAAAAGAGGATTCCTCCAACGACAACAAGATGAGCAAAAAAGTAAAATACCTTCTTTAATTACATACCAACAGGTCTGACACACCCACATGATTAAATAACCATGTACTGGTGGGATTCTAGTAGCCCATCACCAAATATCATAGAAAGCACGGAAAAAGGATGATCAAAGGGCAGTCTAATCATGTAAAAAATATAGTTTTTATTAACACACAATTAAAAACATATAACCAATGACTGGTACAAGTAGATCGGTGCTAGGTGTGAGTCACTCAAAAACACTCACGACGCTTAGGTCCGAGGTAGTGGACACACAGATGAAACAGAGGGGTATAACAGGCACTGCAAGATAATTTAAATGGCTATCAACCCAGGCAAATACCATAATTAGCACATGATTATAAAGTGCTGCTGTATAACTAAACTAGTTACTATGTCCCATATGTGGCCATATTTAGAGAGAGCACATGGATAAGGCACAATTATCTCAAAAAATCCATAAGTGCAAATTAATGTCACCATCATATAGTGCCTATACCCTGTGTCATATTCCTGTGGTATAGGGTGCCACGGTCCTCAGGGGAGGACGCGCCGGCTTGAGGACCGTGGCACCCTATACCGTGACACCAATTGGTTAATACCATGCAATATGCTATAGCAATTTTCTATTACCCAATGGTGTCACGGTATAGGGTGCCATGGTCCTCAGGCCGGCGCGTCCTCCCCTGAGGACCGTGGCACCCTATACCACAGGAATATGACACAGGGTATAGGCACTATATCATGGTGACATTAATTTGCACTTATGGATTTTTTGAGATAATTGTGCCTTATCCATGTGCTCTCTAAATATGGCCACATATGGGACATAGTAACTAGTTTAGTTATACAGCAGCACTTTATAATCATGTGCTAAGTATGGTATTTGCCTGGGTTGATAGCCATTTAAATTATCTTGGTGGACTACACTTCTCTCATACCCCAAGATCAGACAATAGAGCTGGTGGAGGCGTTGGTCTGCTCCTATCACCAAAATGTACCTTTCAGGTTATCCCTCAAGTACCCTCACTTGTCTTCCCTTCTTTTGAGGTCCATGCCGTCAGACTATACACCCCCTTCTCCATGCGAGTGGCGGTGGTGTATCGTCCTCCCGGCCCCTCCCATCAGTTCCTGGATCATTTTGCCACTTGGCTTCCACATTTTCTCTCCTGTGACATCCCTACCCTCATCATGGGAGATTTCAACATCCCCATTGCTCTTCCCCTCTCCCCATCTGCTACTCACCTTTTATCTCTAACCTCCTCATTTGGCCTTTTGCAGCTTACTAATTCTCCAACGCATGAAGACGGAAACTCCCTTGACTTGGTCTTCTCTCGGCTTTGTGCAGCGGATGATTTTGCAAACTCCCCTCTCCCGCTCTCTGACCACAATCTTCTTTCATTCTCTATAAAGAACTGCCAGGCTGCTCAGGTCACCCCCACTGTCCAGACTTATAGAAACATACAGGCCATTAACACCCAGAAACTTCTGAAGAACTTGCAGTCTTCATTGGCCCCTATCTCCTCCCTCTCATGTCCTGATTCTGCATTGAAGCATTACAATGAAACACTTCAAAGTGCCCTGGATGATTTTGCACCCCCTATAAATAGAACACCACAACGCAGACGGCGACAACCCTGGCACACGGTGCAAACACGTTTCCTGCAGCGGTGCTCCAGGTGCGCCAAACGTCTGTGGAGAAAATCCAATCTACGTGAAGATTTCATCCATTTTAAGTTTATGCTTAGAACATACAACACTGCCCTTCACCTCTCCAAACAAACCTATTTCAACACCCTCATCATCTCACTGTCCAATAACCCGAAACGTCTCTTTGACACTTTTCATTCTCTACTCAATCCAAGAGTACAGGCCCCAACCACGGAGCTCCGAGCTGACGATCTGGCCAATTACTTCAAAGAAAAAATTGACCAGATCCGACAGGAAATTATCTCCAAATCCCCTCATACCATGCACTGTCCTCCCTCCCCCACTGCATCTAACTCACTCTCTGATTTTGAACCAGTCACAGAAGAAGAAGTAAGCAGGCTCCTTGCATCTTCTCGCCCAACTACTTGCACCAGTGACCCATTTCCGTCACATCTCCTCCAGTCCCTTTCCCCTGCTGTCACCCCTCACCTAACTAAAATATTTAACCTCTCTCTCTCTTCTGGTATTTTTCCCTCCTCATTTAAGCATGCCATCATACATCCACTACTTAAAAAACCATCCCTCGACCAAAACTGTGCCGCTAACTATAGACCTGTCTCTAATCTTCCCTTCATCTCTAAACTCCTGGAACGCCTGGTCCACTCCCGTCTTATCCGCTATCTCTCAGAAAACTCTGTTCTCGACCCTCTCCAATCCGGTTTCCGCTCTTTACACTCCACTGAAACTGCCCTCACTAAAGTCTCTAATGATCTGCTAACAGCTAAATCAAATGGTCATTACTCCATGCTAATTCTCTTGGATCTCTCTGCAGCATTCGACACTGTGGATCATCAGCTCCTCCTCACTATGCTCCATTCCATTGGCCTCAAGGACACCGTTCTCTCCTGGTTCTCCTCCTATCTCTCCGACCGCTCCTTTACTGTTTCTTTTGCCGGTTCCTCCTCCTCTCACCTTCCCCTTACTGTTGGGGTTCCTCAAGGATCGGTTCTAGGCCCCCTCCTCTTCTCCTTGTACACTGCCCCTATTGGTCAAACAATCAGTAGATTTGGTTTCCAGTACCATCTCTATGCTGATGACACCCAATTATACGCTTCTTCTCCTGACATCACGACAGCCTTTCTAGAAAACACTGGCGATTGTCTAAACGCTGTGTCTAATATCATGTCCTCACTATATCTGAAACTGAACCTGTCAAAGACTGAACTCCTTGTGTTTCCTCCCGCTACTAATGTACCTACACCCGACATTGCCATTTCCGTGTGTGGTTCCACTATTACTCCCCAGCAACATGCCCGCTGTCTTGGGGTCATACTTGATTCCGAGCTTTCCTTTGCCCCCCACATTCGATCACTGGCTCGCTCTTGTCATCTGCACCTCAAAAACATTTCTAGAATTCGACCTTTTCTTACTTTTGACTCTGCAAAAACTCTTACTGTTTCTCTTATTCATTCTCGTCTCGACTATTGTAACTCTCTTCTAATTGGTCTCCCTCTTACCAAACTCTCCCCTCTCCAATCTGTCTTGAATGCTGCAGCCAGGATAATATTCCTCACCAATCGTTACACCGATGCCTCTACCTTGTGCCAGTCATTACACTGGCTACCCATCCACTCCAGAATTCAGTATAAACTTATTACCCTCACCCACAAAGCCCTCAATGGCTCAGCACCACCCTACATCTCCTCCCTTGTTTCAGTATACCACCCTACCCGCGCCCTCCGTTCTGCTGATGACCTGAGGTTGGTATCCTCAATAGTCAGAACCTCCCACTCCCGTCTCCAAGACTTTACACGTGCCGCGCCAATTCTTTGGAATGCACTTCCCAGGTCAATACGATTAGTCCCCAATCCCCACAATTTTAAGCGTGTCCTGAAAACACATTTATTCAGACTGGCCTATCGCCTCAACACATTAACCTAACCTATCCCTGTGTGGCAGAGCCAAAAGTTTTACCATAACCAGGTTCCCAGCATCATGTTCCCACATGCTTTATGCATCCATTAGCCCTCTGTGTCTGTACTGTTACACACTTAACATTATGGCTGGTCCATACAATCAGGGCAACTGTTACCACACACCTTTCGTGTCTACCTCTTTCCTCATAGACTGTAAGCTTGCGAGCAGGGCCCTCACTCCTCTTGGTATTTGTTATAATCTACTGTATGTGATTATTGTTATGCTGTAATGTCTATTGTCTGTACAAATCCCCTCTGAAATGTAAAGTGCTGCGGAATATGTCGGCGCTATAAAAATAAAATTTATTATTATTATTATATTATCTTGCAGTGCCTGTTATACCCCTCTGTTTCATCTGTGTGTCCACTACCTCGGACCTAAGCGTCGTTAGTGTTTTTGAGTGACTCACACCTAGCACCGATCTACTTGTACCAGTAATTGGTTTTATATTTTTAATTGTGTGTTAATAAAAACTATATTTTTTACATGATTAGACTGCCCTTTGATCATCCCTTTTCCGTGCTTTCTTCTTTAATTACAAAATGTTTAAAAAATGGTATGCACTGGTCGCCATTAGAGATGAGCAAATTTGCTCGGATTCGGTTTGGGTTTGCAATATTCGTCGAACACAGTCGAGCATCATTAGAGTCAATGGGAGTAAAAATTACTGAATATGTTCAGAACCATCATACAGTAAAACATACATTCGGCATGAATAGCGTTTGAATATGGCTCAAATATGTCAAAATCTGATTTGAGGGAAAAATCAGAACAAATTCGCTCATCTCTAGTCACCATGAGAAATTCAATATGCCAAAACCACTTGTATAATTAAACATTCTCTGTGTGTCCAACAGGTTTGGCCATTTTCCCTCTTCCAACTCATCATTGTTCTGTCTGGCTGTAAAGGCCCCTTTACATTTAGCGATGCACCAGCGATCCCGACCACGATACGACCCGGTCAGGATCGCTGGTGCATCGCTAAATGGTCGCTAGTGTGCTGCCACACAGGCAGATCTCACAGCGATGCAGCAGCGATACAGCAGTCGTTACTTACCTTTCAGATGAGGCGATCCTGACGTCCTCCCGCCCGCGTCCACTCGTCGCTCGTCGGCGCCAGCAGGAAGCCCAGCAGGAAGCGCCTGATGAGAAATGGATCTGCGCGATCTCGCGCGATCAGCGATGGACAGTGGGGAAGCTGGTCGGAGGTAAGTATCACACATAGCGATATCGCTAGCGATACCGCTGCTGCGTCACCAAATCGGTGATGCTTTAGCGATATTGCTAGCGATATCGCTCTGTGTAAAACCCCCTTAAGACCACTACCTGCAGCTTCATTCTCCCTTGTGTTCTCTGCAACATTCCTTAAACCATTTCTTTTTTAGAATCATGCAGAAAATGCTGCAAATAGTAAGGACAACTAGATTTCTTGTTCAATTTAAACATTTATTTCTAGTTTAAAGTTCCTAAACAGTAGAGAAAAAGTTGTTTTTTTCAACATAAAGTCTCTTTTTAGGGGAATAATTCCATTTCAATGGCTCAGTATAACGATGATTGTTATCATTATCATCATCATCATCATTATTATTATTATACTGTATACATTCACTGAATGCAAAACTGCGACTGTAAATGGCAATTTTCAAAGTTCAACCAATTAAAGATCAGTAGAACATTCTTGGAATAAGAGAAAACATGTATAAATTCAGCATAATCCTTAATAAAGAATACAAGGACAACTCCAAAGGTTGGCCCTCTACTCTTTTGTTTTCCTAATTGAAGCCTTTCTGCCTCTCTCCGGTATCTGCTCCATCTCTCATCTTCCGCGCACACAAGGAGACCATGATTACTACAATAAAGCACGGCAATGAATATAAAGAGATCCCTGAATTTTTATATATAAAATACATTACAGAGTTCAATTATATTTCAAGCGACATGCCTTATTGTAGATTTTCTTTCATTTCTAAGCACAATCGTGCCCTTGTTGCTTATTTCCTTGGCAGGCTAATAAAAGGAGAACAAATAAAATGTAAATATAATATTATAATGTAGCATTATTTACTGTTGGATTTCTATCATACATTGCTTTCATTTTGAAGGCTCACGAGTAAAATAAAACTAGCTTGATGCATCTATATTAAGAAAAAAAGCAGGGAATAAAATTACTACGTAAAGTACAGCATAAAGTAAAAAGGTAATGAAACAGCATGTAATGAAAATTTAGCTTTGCAGAAAAAAAAAAATAAACAAGCAGGCAAGTGAGAAAGCAGATATATTTTTTTGATCTATGTGTCTCATTTCGTATGTCTTAAAAAAATGAAATTTTGACAATGATCATTGCTGCTGGCATATAAATTAGAAAAGCGTTATTATTAAACTTAGATATGTCTTGTTTTTTATTTTCCAGTGGCTTCTTTTTGTATGTGCTTCGAATACATTATATACAGCGAGAAAAGAAGTCAGTAACATCCTTTAAAGTAGTTTGGTCTTTAAAAAATGCTTTTTTTTTGTTGCTATTTTGCTTGTTTTCCACCTTTTGATCCCACGCATTGAAAATTTCATCCGATCCCTCTCACCCGGGACACTCCTCATTCCAACTACTCCCTTCAGGACGTCGCTTCAGAGTCCCCAAATGCAGCACCAACCGCCATATGAACAGCTTCTATCCACTCTCTGTTCAACAATTAAATCGTCATGTGTAGACTATATACTGTATCTGTCTTGTTAGATGTTACTTGTTGTATCTGTTGTTATATATTATGTTGCCTCTTTGCCACAAAGAATTCCTTGTATATATGTAATATGTACTTGGCGATAATAAATTTGATTGATTGATTGATTTGATTGATTGAGTTAAAACTCACAGTTGGTTAAAATGTAGCATGTTTGTTACAGAAAAGCTGCAAAAAAAACACCAGATAAAGCAATTGAGAACATTTATACAAAAAATTGGCTAAGCAAGCCCACTTTGATAAAGTAAAAAGAAAAGTGTGAAATAGTTTAATAAAGGGGCAAAAAAGGGGAGGGGCATAAAAATTTTGAAAAAATGTTTTGGGGGGGGGATAAAAAAAGAAAATCGCTTGTATAGTACAGTAGATAGGATGAAAAATAGAAAGCGGGAAAGTCCTGCTTTCCCCTTCCATCATCTACTGACTGATAACATGACTTGTGAATAAGGTAATTGAGGAAAAGCTGTTAATCGCTGGATGTTGGTGGGTTAATCTGGACTTTCAGGCTTTCTCGGTAACATTTTAAAAATGTAATAGGTAAAATTACTGAATCCAGTTATATAAAACTATAAATCCCCAATATCCACATTTTTTCCTCTATGCCCTAATTAAGAGTACAGGAATGTCTAGAAAATTTTACACAATTGTCTGCTTATACAAGCGTACCAAGATGGCTGAAATGAAAGAAAGCTAGAGAAGAGAGATGAGTAAATCTGACAAAATTAGAATTTGGGAGATTTGCTCAAACTTAACCCCTTCCTGACATCTGACGTACTATCCCATCCATGGGCCCCGGGCCCATATGCCCATGGACGGGATAGTACGTCATAGCAATCAGCGGCGCTCACGGGGGAGCGCCACTGATCGCGGCCGGGTGTCAGCTGATTATCACAGCTGATACCCAGCACCATGTGTCAGGGGCGGTCACGGACCGCCCCTGGCATGCTAACCCATGGCACACTGTGATCAAACACGATCGCAGTGTACCGGGGGTTTAGGGAAGCATCGGCAGGGAGGGGGCTCCCTCCTTGCTTCCTTGAGACCCCTGCAGCAGCGCGATGTGCAGGCCTTCTTCCCTGCAGGTCCCCGGATCCAATATGGTTGCAGGGACCTTCGGGGGCCTGCAGGGAGCGGGCTTCCTCACTGCCTGCAGAGCGCAGGCATGAGGAAGCCTCCTACAGTGCCTGTGTGAGATCGCTGATCTGTCACAGCGATCTGTGATGTGTCAGATCAGCGATCTCACACGTGACAGTTATGTCCCCCCTGGGACAGTGTAATAAAGTTAAAAAAAAAAAGTGTAAAAATAATTTATAAAAAAATCGCTAAATAAATAATAAAAAAAAAAATTTGCTAATAAATTCATTTTTTGGAAATAAAAAACAAATAAAAGTACACATGTTTAGTATCGCCGCACCCGTAACGATCCGCCCTATAAAACTGTCCCATTAGTTAACCCCTTTAGCGAACCCCTTAAAAAATAAAACTAAAAAACAAAGCAAAAAATAATGCTTTATTATCATACCGCCGAACAAAAAGTGCAATAACGCGTGATCAAAAAGATGGATATAAATAACCATGGTACCCGTGAAAATGTCATCTTGTCCTGCAAAAATCGAGCCACACAAAGCATCATCAGTGAAAAAATAAAAAAGTTATAGCTTGCAGAATAAAGCGATGCAAAAATAATTATTTTTTATATAAAATTGTTTTCATTGCATAAAAGTGCCAAAACATAATAAATGACATAAATGAGGTATTGCTGTAATCATAATGACCCGAAGAATAAAACCGCTTTATCAATTTTACCGCACGCGGAATGGTGTAAACTCACCCCCCAAAAGAAATTCATAAAACGCTGGTTTTTGTTCATTCTGCGTCCCAAAAATCGCAATAAAAAGCGATCAAAAGATGTCACATGCCCGAAAATGGTACCAATAAAAACATCAACTTGAAAAATAAGACCTCGCATGACTCGGTGAGTCAAAATATGGAAAAATTATAGCTCTCAAAATGTGGTGATGCAAAAACTATTTTTACAATAAAAAGCGTCTTTTAGCGCGTGACAGCTGCCAAACATAAAACCCCACTATAAATAGGAAATCAACCCCCCGTTATCATCCCCTTAGTTAGGGAAAAATATTAAAATTAAAAAAAGAATTTATTTCCATTTTCCCATTAGGGTTAGGGCTAGGGTTAGGGCTGAGATTAGGGTTAGGGGTGTGTTGGGGTTAGGGTTGGAGTTAGAATTGGGGGGTTTCCACTGTTTGGGCACATCAGGTGCTCTCCAAACGCAACATTGCGTCTGATCTCAATTCCAGACAATTCTGCGTTGAAAAAGTCAAATGGTGCTCCTCACCTTCCAAGCTCTGCCATGTGCCCAAACAGTGTTTTACCCCCACATATGGGGTATCAGCCTACTCAGGACAAGTTGCAAAACAACTTTTGGGGTCCAATTTCTCCTGTTACCCTTAGGAAAATAAAAAACTGGGGGCAAAAATATCATTTTGGTGGAAAAAAAATATGATTTTTTTATTTTCATGCCCGGTCGTTATAACCTTCTGTGAAGCACTTGGGGTTCAAAGTGCTCACCACACATCTAGATAAGTTCCATGGGGGGTCTAGTTTCCAAAATGGGGTCACTTGTGGGGAGTTTCAACAGTTTAGGCACATCAGAGGCTCTCCAAACACGACATGACACCCGCAGACCGTTTCTTCAAAGTCACTACTTCCCTTCCGAGCCCCGACGTGTCCCCATACAGTAGTTTTCTCCCACATATGGGGTATCAGCGTACTCAGGACAAATTGGACAACAACTTTTGGGTCCAATTTTTCCTGTTACCCTTGGGAAAATAAAAAAATTGGGGACTAAAATATCATGTTTGTGGAAAAAATATGATTTTTTTTATTTTCACGCCCGGGCGTTATAAACTTCTGTGAAGTACTGGGGGGGTTCAAAGTGCTCACCACACATCTAGATAAGTTCCTTAGGGGTCTAGATTCCAAAATGGGGTCAATTGTGGGGGGTTTCCACTGTTTCGGTACATCAGGGGCTATCCAAAGGCAACATGACACCCACAGACCATTCCATCAAAGTCTGCATTCCAAAACATCACTACTTCCCTTCCGAGCCCCGACATGTGCCCATACAGTAGTTTTCTCCCACATATGGGGTATCAGCGTACTCAGGACAAATTGGACAACAACTTTTGGGGTCCAATTTCTCCTGTTACCCTTGGGAAAATAAAAAAATTGGGGACTAAAAGATCATGTTTGTGGAAAAAATATGATTTTTTTTATTTTCACGCCCGGGCGTTATAAACTTCTGTGAAGTACTGGGGGGTTCAAAGTGCTCACCACACATCTAGATAAGTGCCTTAGGGGTCTAGCTTCCAAAATGGGGTCAATTGTGGGGGGTTTCCACTGTTTCGGTACATCAGGGGCTATCCAAAGGCAACATGACACCCACAGACCATTCCATCAAAGTCTGCATTCCAAAACGTCACTACTTCCCTTCCGAGCCCCAACATGTGCCCATACAGTAGTTTTCTCCCACATATGGGGTATCAGCATACTCAGGACAAATTGGACAACAACTTTTGGGGTCCAATTTCTCCTGTTACCCTTGGGAAAATAAAAAAATTGTGGACTAAAAGATCATGTTTGTGGAAAAAATATGATTTTTTTATTTTCATGCTCGGGCGTTATAAACTTCTGTGAAACCTTTGGGGCTTCAAAGTGCTCACCACACATCTAGATAAGTTCCGTGGGTGGTCTAGTTTCCAAAATGGAGTCATTTGTGGGGAGTTTCCACTGTTTTGGCACATTAGGGGCTTTCCAAAAACGGCATGGCGTCCAATCCTAATTCCAGCCAAAAAAGTCAAATGGCACTGCTTCCCTTCCGAGCTCTGCCATGCGCCCACATAGTGGTTTACCCCCACATGTGGGATATCAGCATACTCAGGACAAATTGCACAATAACCTTTAGGGTCCTGTTACCCTTGAGAAAATAAAAATTGGGGGTGAAAAGATCATTTTTGTGGAAAAAATGTGATTTTTTAATTTTATGGCTGTACTTTATAAACTTCTGTGAAGTCCTGGGAGGTTCAAAGTTCTCACCACACATCTAGATAAATTCCTTGGGGGGGTCTAGTTTCCAAATTGGTGTCATTTGTGGGGGGTTTCCACTGTTTTGGCACATCAGGGGCTTTCCAAACGCGACATGGCGTCCAATCCTAATTCCAGCCAAAAATGTCAAATGGCACTGCTTCCCTTCCGAGCTCTGCCATGCGCCCAAATAGTGGTTTACCCCCACAATTGGGGTATCAGCGTCCTCAGGACAAATTACACAATAACTTTTGAGGTCCTGTTACCCTTGGAAAAATGAAAATTGAGGGTGAAAAGATCATTTTTGTGGAAAAATATGATTTTTTAATTGTACGGCTGTACGTTAGAAACTTCTGTGAAGCCCTGGGGGGTTCAAAGTTCTCACCACACAGCTAGATAAGTTACTTGGGGGGTCTAGTTTCCAAAATGGTGTCATTTGTGGGGGGTTTCCACTGTTTTGGCACATCAGGGGCTTTCCAAATGCGACATGGTGTCCGATCTCAATTCTAGCCAAAAAAGTCAAATGGCGCTGCTTCCCTTCCGAGCTCTGCCATGCGCCCAAATAGTCACTTACACCCACATATGGGGTATCAGCGTACTCAGGATAAATTGCACAATAACTTTTAGGGTCCTGTTCCCCTTGGGAAAATAAAAATTGGGGGTGAAAAGATCAGCTTTGTGGAAAAAATATGATTTTTTAATTGTATGGCTGTACATTATAAACTTCTGTGAAGCCCTCGTGGGTTCAAAGTTCTCACCACATATCTAGATAAGTTCCTTGGGGGGTCTAGTTTCCAAAATGGGGTCACTTGTAGGGAGATTCCACTGTTTAGGCACATCAGGGGCTCTCCAAACGTGACATGGCATCTGATCTGAATTCCAGCCAATTTTGCATTGAAAAAGTCAAACGGTGCTCCTTCCCTTCTGAGCTCTGCCATGTGCTGAAACAGTGGTTCCCCCCACATATCAGGTATCAGCGTACTCAGGACAAATTGCAAAATAACCTTTGCAGTCCAATTTCTCCTGTTACCCTTGGTAAAATAAAAGAAATTGGACCTGAATTAATTTTTTTGTGAAAAAAAGTTAAATGTTCATTTTTTTAAACATTCAAAAACTTCCTGTGACGCACCTGAAGGGTTAATAAACTTCTTGAATGTGGTTTTGAGCACCTTGAGGGGTGCAGTTTTTAGACTGGTGTCACTTTTGGGTATTTTCTATCATATAGACCCCTCAAAGTGACTTCAAATGTGATGTGGTCTGTAAAAATAAAATGGTGTTGCAAAAATGAGAAATTGCTTGTCAAATTTTAACCCTTATAACTTCCTAGCAAAAAAATTTTGGTTCCAAAATTGTGCTGATGTAAAGTAAACATATGTGAAATGTTACTTATTAAGTTTTTTTGTTTGCCATATCTCTGTGATTTAAGGGCATAAAAATTCAAAGTTGGAAAATTGCGAAATTTTCAAAATTTTCACCAAATTTCCATTTTTTTCACAAATAAATGCAAGTTATAGCAATTAAATTTTACCACTAACATGAAGTACAATATGTCACGAGAAAACAATGTCAGAATCAGTGGGATCCATGGAAGTGTTTCAGAGTTATTACCTCATAAAGGGACAGTGGTCAGAGTTGTAAAAATTGGCCTGGTCAGGAACGTGCAAACCACCCTTGGGGGGTAAAGGGGTTATTCAAGAAATTTGATTTGCATTGAGTTTATTCAAAGTGAATTGAATGAGTCTGAGGTCTCAAACCTCCAAAGAATAATTAATGTATAGGCCAGAAAGAAACTAAGAACATAAAAAAATTCATACTCCCCTACCCTCTCATATGTCCCTGCAAGCTTCCCGCCAATCATCAGCTGGTTTCCTAAGCCCCTATTCCTCTCTGATGCCAGTATCCTCTTCATTTATTGCCGCTGCTTCCCATGATTACTAGATCTCTATGCACATACAATGATGACTAGATCTCTACGCACGTACAATTTCATTATATCATGACTGCTAGTGGTGATGCATGTCATGATGTCTTGACATCAGAATCACGAGTGAAACACAAGAGAAATGGAGGGCACCACCAAATAAAATAGATCCACCTGTGGCATATCATTAGAGACCAGAAAACAAAAAAAAAGAAAATAAACATGCCATATACATAGGGAATCACCTAGAAATACAATAATATTTTATTGATACTGCAAAAAGACAGAAAACATTAAAAACATTTAAAAGCTGTGAAATGACATACAAGGTGTTCAATAGCCCACAATAGAGCTACAGCCCTCAACCAGATGACACAAAATACAGTTTATTATTAAAATATTAAACTCTGTAGATCTGTATTTTCTTTAATTAATCATAGGTAACATTATGTTTATACCTGTTTAAACAGACTCTTTTTTATATTGTTCTGTAGGATCCTTTTTCAACTTGCTGTATATATTCCAATATCGATATCCATCTATATAAGCTCACAGTGCCCTGTACAATGGAAATCCCTGAGGAAGAATGGCGATACCCTGTGAAGCGCGTAGGATTGCAGGATTGGATTACAAAGTCCTAGTGTTTTAAAATTTTTTTAGTAAAGCGCACCAGCTGGTGACATCACTACAGCATAGGGCGGCGTTTGCTTTGTGGGAAGCCTGGATCAGCCTGACTGGCCGGCACGCTGGTTAACTCTGGCACCACGAGTTTCGAGTTTTCTATTTATAGTTCAGATAGCATGGTAACAACTACTGCTATAGTTTTTAATATCATCCTAAATACAATCTCAAACATGTGCTCGTCCTATTTGTTGATCGGAACAGGAGTTAATGAATTTACAGCTTATGTGGCTTTGTTATACGGATTTTGTTTTACCGCTTAGATTGACATATACCTTTTTGTCGTGGGAGAGCTGGTGTTTTCCATTTAAAAAGTATTAGTTATTGTTATTTTTTAACCAGTTCCTTCCCTTTATGAATTCAGGAAAATGGATTTTGGATGACCCGTATTTTGCTGTAGCCACAAGAATCTAATTACCAAAAATTCTTATTTGCTTGTGGCTGCAAATTTTATAATACTCTCAGCAAATTTGATTAGTTTATGATCAGTTAGATCTTCATTAGTGTAGGAATATATGCACAAATGTGACAAGGCTATTAGTGTAGCTCCATAACTAATACAGTGTAATCTAGGAAAACACACTCTAAATTTTTCAATCGCACAAGAGGGGTCAATCCCAACTACTATTTTTCAACATCTTCTTCTTTATAAGTATCAATTCTATGAAAATAAAATACATCAATAGTTATTGCTTAATATGTGAAAAGATATGATGCATAAAAAGTAACCTTTCCGGTATATGCCTAGTGAGAAATCACAGACCTTGTTGACAAATTTCATGCTTAGTCAAGATGAAAATATCTAATTTCATGGTTTGCCTCAAACTGATAAAAACATATGAGAATGAAATGATTTATTTGAAAACCTAACCAGTTATCAGATGTTACGCATGGTGTGATCTATCCAAATGTAATAAACATAAAATTACTCCTCAATCAAGATATACAGGTAGATAGATAGATCCTAGATACATATATAGATGGCTAATAAATAGATGATAGATAGATAGATATATAGATAGATGTGATGAGTGAGTGTAAGGGGAGGCCAGGACTATAGTCGTGGCCAGAGACACTAAAGTATCTGTGTCCCGGCCTTCCCTCACAGAAAATTGAATTTCACTCTTCAGCGTACCTGTGTCTCCAGGTTCGGGTCCCCCTGGGCACTTCCCAAATGGCGATGGCCCTTCTCCGAGGCGACTCTCACAAATTGAGACACAGTCCAGAGTAACTTGAATGGTTTGTTTTCTGATAACTTCACACAATATATCCATAGTTGGCACATCATGGGATACACACTCATCTTTACGTGCATCCTCAGCTCTCCCTACTTTGCTGACACTTCTATACGGCACACGTCCGGACCGGACCTTCTTAGGCTTCTTCCCAGTTTCTTCCTGGCCTAACCGCGCCATGATGACAATTCCTTCTGGCTGTTTCACCCCAGACTTATAATCATCCGCTACCCAGTTTGGCTGCCTCTGGAAAAGCATCTAACCCATCTGTACCATTCCCTGCAAAGCTTCAACTTCCTTCTGTTCCTCACTCCAACTGACTCCCGCCCTAAAGGCATCTGCCCAGGCTATGAGTCACCACATCTTTTCTCTACTGTACTGGAGCACTGTATTGATGTCCAGTGGCCGTGGATAACGTGGGCTGTCCCTGCTTAACATTAAGTGGCTGCCGAGCCGTTCTGGGCCTATAGCCAATGTGGACAATTCGGGCACCCTGGCCCCCGTCTGAACTAACTTCCCTTCTCCTCTAACCTTAACTCCCGGCAGCCCTTCCTACTCTTAGCCCTATCCCCACTAACTGTTCTGTATACTAGACTGCCCCCTTCTAGTGCCCAACCAAGAGCACTACGCTTTCCCTGTACAATAAATGACAAACATGAAATGCAATAAGCCTTATCACAACTATGTGCAAGTAAAAGCAACAATTCAATAGCTCAGAGCTTGCGGATTATTTCCGGGGTTGCTTGGCGGGAGCTAAGGTCCCCATCCTGCATGCTTGGCACTCTTTAGAGAGCCAATGAATATGCAGGGATGGTCTGCCACACACTGTAATGCTCAGTTGTGTTGGTTGTAGCATTGCAGTGATTGGCTTTCCGCACAGTATCATCAGGTCTATATCAGACCTGGCACAGCCATGCTTGTCACAGTCTACTCTGGAATCAGGCAGTGTAGGGAGAGTTGCTGCTGAGCTAGGGAGAGATTTTCTTGTGTCTTAGTTAGTGTAGGTATACCACAATATATTAGACACATATCCATCTTAACTAACAGTCCTTCTGAGGACTAATCCAGCTGCAATGATATCAGTGCTAGGCAAGCAGGCAGTATGTATGTGGCAGACTACAGTGCATATAGCAAGAGGGTCCATTCCAGTTCTGTCTGCTGCTGCTGCTTTTACAGATATTTCTAGACATAGCCCCAGGTATCAGGGGCCAGGAATATTTTTTTTGGATCTTAATCCTGATTATTTGCTTAAAAAGTAATCCAGAGAACACCGTTTTTCTGCTCCATTTGCTTCTTGGCGCTGCAGAATACAGCCAGATCCTTTCCATATTACAGGGCTAAAAATCCATTTATTTAAAACTGTGGTTTGTCCTTCACACGGATCACATAAACATGAGCTCAAAATTCTGCCATTTCTGGCCTTCATTTAAATTTTGTTGCAGTGTGTTAGCGAAGTTATTGACAACAATTTGCTGTTAAAAATAGTTACCTACAGGCCAGCTATTTAAAACTGTGGTTTGCCCGTCAGTCCGTCACACGGATCACTTAAATATGCACTCAAAATTCTGCCATTTCTGGCCTCCATTTAAATTTTGTTGCAGTGTGTTAGCGAAGTTATTGACACCAGTTTGCTGTTAAAAATAGTTACCTACATGCCAGCTATTTAAAACTGTGGGTTGTCCGTCACATGGATCACATTTAAGTTCCCTTCAAATTCAGCCATTTGTAGTGAACGTGGAAAAGATTGTCCTCCATTAAAAATGGGCAAGGTGCATGGCAAGGGACAGGGAACTGGATGTGATGTTGATGGTGCATGCATAGCCCGAGGTCGTGGGCAAGCTGAAATTGTGCCACAACAAGCACCCACATCTTCTCGCCTGACCTTCCTGTCCCAATTACTAGGGAACCGCAGCACAATACTATTGAACCTAGAGCAGTGTCAAAAGGTTGTTGGTTGGATAGCGGATAATGCTTCCAGTCACTTTGCCACCATCACCACCACCCTGTCTTCCAGATGGTCAAGTCTCAGTAGCTGTGAGTCTGGACTGGATATTTGTCACCCTGATCCTCCTTTCTCCCACCATACCGAGTGCCTGGAGACAACTGATCCCACACTTAATCATAGAATCATAGAATCGTAGAGTTGGAAGGGACCTCCTGGGCCATCTGGTCCAACCCCCTGCACAAAGCAGGATTCGCTAAATCATCCCAGTCAGATGTCTGTCCAGCCTCTGTTTGAAGACTTCCATTGAAGGAGAACTCACCACTTCTCGTGGCAGCCTGTTCCACTCATTGATCACTCTGTCAAAAAGTTTTTTCTAATATCTAATCTGTGTCTCCTCCCATTCAGTTTCATCCCATTGCTTCTAGTCTTTCCTTGTGCAAATGAGAATAAAGTTGATCCTTCTAGAATGTGACAGCCCTTGAGATATTTGTAGACAGCTATTAAGTCTCCTCTCAGTCTTCTTTTTTGCAAACTAAACATTCCCAAATCCTGCAACCATTCCTCATAAGACAGGGTTTGCAGACCGGTAACCATTCTGGTCGCTCTTTTCTGAACTTGCTCCAGTTTGTTGATGTCTTTTTTAAAATGTGGTGCCCAAAACTGGACACAATATTCCAGATGAGGTCTGACCAAAGAGGAGTAGAGGGAAATAATGACTTCACGTGATCTAGACTGTATGTTTCTGTTAATACATCCTAGAATTGCATTTGCCTTTTTTGCTGCTGCATCACACTGTTGACTCATATTCAGTCTGTGATCTATTAGTATACCCAAGTCTTTTTCACATGTGCTGTCACTTAGCCCTATTCCTCCCATTCTATATATGCTTTTTTCATTTTTATTGCCCAGATGTAGTACTTTGCATTTCTCCCTGTTAAAAACCATTCTGTTAGTTGCTGCCCACTTCTCCAGTTTATTTAAATCTTTTTGAATCCTCTCTCTCTTCTCTAGTATTAGCTATCCCTCCTAGCTTTGTGTCATCAGCAAATTTAATCAGTTTACCCTCAATTCCTTCATCTAAATCGTTGATAAAGATGTTGAACAATACAGGGCCCAGGACAGAGCCCTGTGGTACCCCACTTGATACATTCTTCCAACTGGATGTGCAGCCATTTACGACCACTCTTTGGGTCCGATCACTAAGCCAGTTATGAATCCACCTAACAGTTGCCTTGTCGATTCCATACTTAGTCATTTTTTCAATAAGGATTGTATGAGAGACTTTGTCAAATGCTTTGCTGAAGTCAAGATGTACTATATCTACAGCATTTCGTTGATCCACCCAATCAGTGATACCGTCATAGAAGGAAATTAAGTTAGTCTGACATGACTTATTAGTTACAAACCCATGCTGACTCTGTTTAATCACTTCATTCTTATACAGGTATTGACATACATGTTGTTTAATAATTTTTTCAAAGATCTTTCCTGGTATAGAAGTCAGACTCACCGGCCTATAGTTGCCTGGGTCCACCTTCTTCCCCTTTTTGAAGATAGGAACAACATTTGCTCTTCTCCAGTCTTCTGGCACTTCTCCTGTTCTCCAAGAATTTTCAAAGATTATGGAGAGGGGTTCAAAAATTTATTCTGCTATCTCCTTCAGTACTCTGGGGTGTAATTCATCTGGACCTGGAGACTTGAATTCATTTAGGTTAGCTAAGTGTTTCCTCACTATCTTTCTGTTTATAGATATCCTGGATTCTTCTATTCCCTTAATAGGACAGTGAATAACAGTTGATGTTAAATTTCCTTTCTGAGAGAAAACAGATGCAAAATAGGAATTTAAAAGTTCAGCCTTCTCAACATCCTGTCTTACCATGTCATAATTTTCATCCTGTAAAAATCCTATAGCATCATTGACTTTTCTTTTACTTTTGACATATCCCCAAAATCCTTTATTATTGCTTTTGACATCTCTTGCAAGCCTCAATTCATTTTCAGCTTTAGATAATCTGATTTGTGCCCTGCAGGTTCTGCTGACAGCATTATATTCTTCTTTAGATATGCCTCCCTCTTTCCATTTTATAAACATTTTTTTCTTCCTTTTTAGCATGTGCTTAAGTTCTGTGTTCATCCATCCTGGTTTCCTTAAATGCTTCCTATTCTTCCCTCTTTTCGGAATTGTTAACAACTGTGCTTTGAGAATTTCATTTTTCAAGATTTCCCATCCTTCCTGGACATTTTTGTCTTTAAGGATATCCAGCCGTTGGATCCCTCCAATTCTCTTTCTGAATCCCTTAAAATCTGCCTTTCTGAAATCTAACCTTGACGTCTGAGTCTTCACAGGTCTTCCGCCTCTAGTTATCCAAAATTCTAAAATAGCATGGTCGCTACCTCCTAGGGTCCAAACCACTTTTACCTCCTCAACCATTTCCTCCCTGTTTATAAGGATTAGATCCAAAGTAGCAGTTCCCCTTGTTTTCTCCCTTACCTTTTGGAAGATAAAGTTGTCAGCAAGAGAGGATAAGAATTTCCTTGACCTGTTAGTTTTGCCTGAGAGAGATTCCCAACAAATGTCTGGATAGTTGAAATCTCCCATGACAACTATGTCATATTTTTTGGAGAACTTGGCCATTTGATGCATAAAGAGTTCATCCATATCTTCAGCTTGCACAGGCGGCCTGTAGTAAATGCCTACAATGATGTCCTTTCCATTGTTCTGTCCTTGTATTCTAACCCAAACAGTTTCCACAGAACTCCCAGTCTCTGAAGCTTCAATCTCTGTGCAGATATACGCGTTTCTAACATACAATGCGACACCTCCTCCTCGTTTATCAAGTCTGTTTCTTGCAAATAAGTTGTATCCTTCTAGTCTTGTATTCCAATCATGTGTATTGTCCCACCAAGTTTCAGTGATTCCAATGACATCATATTTCTTTTCCTGTGTTAGTAGTTCCAATTCTCCTTGTTTGTTGCCCATGCTTTGTGCATTAGTATAGAAACATTTTAGTTTGTGATTGGTTTCTCTTTCTCCAATATTTTTATTAATTAGATTCTTTCGTCTTTGTTCTTCCTTTCCACTTCTAATAGCAGAGTTCTCAATAGCATTTGTCAGGTGTATGGCTTTTTCTGGTCTTTTGCTTCCCTTCCCATGTTGTTCTAGTTTAAAGCTCTCCTTACAAGTGTAGCAAGGCGACTTCCAAATACATGCTTTCCAGTCTTCGTAAGGTGCACCCCATCTCTAGCAAGTAGTCCATCGTATAAGTAGTACACTCCAAAGAGCTGTTCACTTTTTCATTTATAGATTCGGACCTCTCGCCCCGTCTACTTGAATCGGGGCAAGAGGAGATTGCATATAGCGATGCCCAAATATGTGGACAGCCATGTTCACACGAAGGAGATGGTGAGAAAGTATCACAAGAGGTGGACAATTATGAGACAATATTTCCAGAAAGTCAGGAGGAGGACCAGGGTGCAGAAGGTGCAGAAGTGGAAGACAAGGTGGTGGATGATATAGTAACTGACCCAAACTGGCAGGAGGACAAGCAGAGTGAGGACAGCAGCACACTGGGGATGGAGGCATAGCACCCCAACAAGCAGGAAGAAGCAGCGTGGTGGCCGCAGACAGAAAGTGGGCAAATGCTCCCTGTAACACCAACACAACAGAAGTTGCCAGCTACAACTGTTAGGTCTTCTCGAATCTGGTTGTTTTAAAGAAGGACTCTGCCGATAACCCCAAAAAGACCATTTAGTAAATTCAAAAAGTTTATTTTTTTTTCTCATTAATGTACACTCTGCACTCCATCTTGACTGACAAAAAACAGAAATGTAGAAATTTTTGCAAATTTATTAAAAAAGAAAAACACATGGTCATAAGTATTCAGACCCTTTGCTCAGACACTCATATTTAATTCACATGCTGTCCATTTCCTTGAGATCCTCTGTGAGATGGTTCTATTTCTTCATTGGAGTCCAGCTGTGTTTAATTAAATTGATAGGACTTGATTTGTAAAGGCACACACCCGTCTATATAAGAAATCACAGCTCACAGTACATGTGTCACGAAGTGACTGACCAATGCGACACAACCCAAAGATTGGTTAGTCACCATATAGCAAAACAAAAAACACACCAGGGGACACAATTACAACGGTGGGCCCTGCGATAGGGAACGGGGAAATGGACACCTCATGCACTCTCCTAAGGATTTGCCCTGATCTTACTAACGTCCCTATACAGGTTGCTATGGAAGTGCTTTTCAGCTGCAGGGACAGGACAACTGGTTGCAATTGAAGGAAACATGATTGTGGCTAAGTACAGAGATATCCTGGATGAAAACCCCTTCCAGAGTGCTCTGGACCTCCAAGTTGGCCGAAGGTTCACCTTCCAACAAGACAATGACCCTAAGCACACAGCTAAAATAACAAAGGAGTGGCTTCAGAACAACTCTGTGACCATTCTTGACTGGCCCAGCCAGAGCCCTGACATAAACCCAATTGAGCATCTCTGGAGAGACCTGAAAATAGCTGTCCACCAATGATCACCATCCAACTTGACTGAACTGGAGAGGATCTGCAAGGAAGAATGGCAGAGGATCCCCAAATCCAAATGTGAAAAAACTTGTTGCATTATTCCCAAGAGGACTCATGGCTGTATTAGCTCAAAAGGGTGCTGCTACTCAATACTGAGCAAAGGGTCTGAATACTTATGACCATGTGATATTTCAGTTTTTTCTTTTTTATTAAATTTGCAAAAATTTCTACATTTCTGTTTTTTTCAGTCAAGATGGGGGTACAGAGTGTATGAGAAAAAAGTGAACTTTCTTGAATTTACCAAATGGCTGCAATGAAACAAAGAGTGAAAAAATTAAAGGGGTCTGACTACTTTAATTACCCACTCTATCTATCTATCTATCTATCTATCTATCTATCTATCTATCTATCTATCTATCTATCTATCTATCTATCTATCTATCTATCCAACATGAATTACATATATTTGTTTAGTGTTCACTATATACAAAGGGTAGATCCTACAGTAGAGAACATGGCTGAAATGTCCTTGTCCCAGACATTAATTTCCTTCTGCTCGGTGTATGAAGCTGTTTATCAGTCATCTCATTTATTTAGCGGAATTGAGTATTATCTTTACTCTGTATGGGAGTAATAATATCTAGGATATCTAAAACATCTGTGAAGCATCCACACAATATTTCTTTAGAAAGAAATAAAATGTTTTCATGTTATTTGCAAAAGTGACATTTGAACAATAGGCAATGCTTATTACTTTTCTGCTGATACTAAATATTCTCTGAAGGTCAGGACGTGTGGAATTACTTAACTTTAGATGAATTTTTTTTTTTACTTTGAATATGTATGGGGTTGTTTCCCACCTAAAGCACATTTTTTTAAACATGAATAAATAATAATGTGCTATATTTAGAAATCTATGAAATATGATTTTGAATAGTGCATTTTGAATACTACATTCACCTATACTTTGCACCAGATTTGGAAAATTAGGGAAGTACTGAATTATTTATGACTTTGTTAGTCCATGCAGCTTATGGCTTCTCTTCACAAAATGCAAGCCTTCATTTCTCGTGTGGTAGTGCTGCATTGAAGAATTGCTATGCAAATCCTGCAAATCAAGCAGACTACTTGGGGGCACAGAAACTCAACAACCTGTTGCGAACCTCCTGTTTGGGGACTTTTAACAAGATTTACAATGAGGATAGTTGGGCTGCGGAATCTGCTGCGGATTGATCCGCATGGATTTTCAAAATCCGCAGATAAATCCGCAGGTCAAAAGCGGATTTATCTGCATGCAGCTCCATTTATCTGCGTGCAGCTCCATGTATTGCTGTGCGGATTTTGCAGCCGCACAGCAATACATGGAGCTGCACGCTCCGCTCCGGAGTGCCGGTGCCAGAGCTTGGTTTTAACCTGCAAGACTCGGCCGTATCTCGCTGTGTAAGATCCCGGCCTAATGCTGACATACAGACTGGCAGTGGAGGTTATAGCTTCAGGCATTTAAATAACTGGCTGCCCCACCCCTCATACTCACTGGCGAGAAATACGGACAAGTGCAATCAGATAAAAAATCGGATGGTACTCGGACCAATGTTATTCAATAGGTGACATCTCATTTGCGATTTTTTTCTCAGCCAAAATCGGATTGAGAAAAAAATCACAGCATGCTGCGTATTGCTGCGATTCTCAGACGAGACTCGCCAATGGAAGTCAATGGGTGCAAGAAAAAAATCCGACAGCACTCGCACCATGCGAATGCTGTCCGATTTTTAATCACTGGTGTCCTTGGAAAAGCTGGCAATTCATATGTGGCTATACAGTAAAATCACGCTGACGTGTTGGAATACAAAAGATATAATACACGCATACACATAGAATACAGTTGTGGCCAAAAGTAATAACACCCCTGCAATTCTGTCAGATAATACTCAGTTTCTTCCTGAAAATGATTGCAAACACAAATTCTTTGGTATTATTATCTTCATTTAATTTGTCTTAAATGAAAAAACACAAAAAGAATTGTCCTAAAGCCAAATTAGATATAATTCCACACCAAACATAAAAAAGAGGGTGGACAAAAGTATTGGCACTGTTCAAAAAATCATGTGATGCTTCTCTAATTTGTGTAATTAACAGCACCTGTAACTTACCTGTGGCACCTAACAGGTGTTGGCAATAACTAAATCACACTTGCAGCCAGTTGACATGGATTAAAGTTGACTCAACCTCTGTCCTGTGTTATTGTGTGTACCACATTGAGCATGGAGAAAAGAAAGAAGACCAAAGAACTGTCTGAGGACTTGAGAAACCAAGTTGTGAGGAAGCATGAGCAATCTCAAGGCTACAAGTCCATCTCCAAAGACCTGAATGTTCCTGTGTCTACTGTGCGCAGTGTCATCAAGAAGTTTAAAGCCCATGGCACTGTGGCTAACCTCCCTAGATGTGGATGGAAAAGAAAAATTGACGAGATTTCAACGCAAGATTGTGCGGATGTTGGATAAAGAACCTCGACTAACATCCAAACAAGTTCAAGCTGCTCTGCAGTCCGAGGGTACAACAGTGTCAACCCGTACTATCCGTCGGTGTCTGAATGAAAAGGGACTGTATGGTAGGAGACCCAGGAAGACCCCCCTTCTTACCCCGAGACATAAAAAGCCAGGCTGGGTCTCCTACCAAAACTTGCCTGATAAAGCCTAAAACGTTTTGGAAGAATGTTCTCTGGTCAGATGAGACAAAAGTAGAGCTTTTTGGGCAAAGGCATCAACATAGAGTTTACAGGAGAAAAAAAGAGTCATTCAAAGAAAAGAACACGGTCCCTACAGTCAAACATGGCGGAGGTTCCCTGATGTTTTGGGGTTGCTTTGCTGCCTCTGGCACTGGACTGCTTGACCGTGTGCATGGCATTATGAAGTCTGAAGACTACCAACAAATTTTGTAGCATAGTGTAGGGACCAGTGTGAGAAAGTTGGGTCTCCCTCAGAGGTCATGGGTCTTCCAGCAGGACAATGACCCAAAACACACTTCAAAAAGCACTAGAAAATGGTTTGAGAGAAAGCACTGGAGACTTCTAAGGTGGCCAGCAATGAGTCCAGACCTGAATCCCATAGAACACCTGTGGAGAGATCTAAAAATGGCAGTTTGGAGAAAGCACCCTTCAAATATCAGGGACCTGGAGCAGTTTGCCAAAGAAGAATGGTCTAATATTCCAGCAAAGCATTGTAAGAAATTCATTGATGGTAACCGGAAGCGGTTGGTCACAGTTATTTTGGCTAAAGGTTGTGCAACCAAGTATTAGGCTGAGGGTGCCAATACTTTTGTCTGGCCCATTTTTAGAGTTTTGTGTGAAATGATCAATGTTTTGCTTTTTGCTTCATTCTCTTTTGTGTTTTTTCATTTAAGACGAATTAAATGACGATAACAATACCAAAGAATTTGTGTTTGCAATCATTTTCAGGAAGAAACTGAGTATTATCTGACAGAATTGCAGGGGTGTCAATACTTTTGGCCACAACTGTAGGTGTATATATATATAATATATATATATATATATATATATGTCAGTGACACACACATATATATCTTTATATTTCATATAGAGATACATAGTAGAATAGCCGGTAATTCATTCGTCGGCTTTTGTAAAATGATTACAGAACCCGACAGGATATGGCACATGGCTTACATGCAATAAACCATTGCATAACAGCTAGATTTATATATGTCCCTATCTAATAATGTTAGTAGTGTATGTGTGTAAAATATTGGAGCTGTAGGTGTTAAATTAAAGGATTAATTCACAGAAAAAATTCCGTGGGCTCCAGTGCAATTTTCTCTGCCAGAGAGTGAAAGTCAGTGATTGAGGGCAGATATTAATAGCCTAGAGAGGGATGATTGTTATTGCCCCCCCGGCTAAAAAATCTGCCACCAGCCACCCCAGAAAAGGAGCATCTATAAGATGTGCCAGTTCCGGCACTTACCCTCTCTCTTCCCATTGCCCTGTAGCAGGTGGCATATGGGGTAATAAGGGGTTAATGTCACCTTGCTATTGTAAGGTGACATTAAGCCTGGTTAACAATGGAGAGATGTCAATAAGACACCTATCCATTATTAATCCAATAGTCTGAAAGGGTTAAAAAAGCACACACACATTAAGAATGAAGTCTTTTAATAAAATAATTCAACACACAGGTTTGCCATCTTTATTAAATTCCTAATCCAATTGATGCCATCGTTCTTCTGTAAAAAATCCAAAATGAAAAAGCAACAATATCCCATACCTATCCGCCGTACAGTCATGTCCCACACTGCAATCCATCTGAAGGGATTAAATAGTTTACAACCGGGAGCGGTGCCAATGCGACTGGCCCAGCTGTAAATCACGGAGGAATGAATGAAAAGCTGCCTGCGCAGCCTCCCCGCCTGACCGGACATAAACTCATGAGCATGGGAAAGCTACTGAACATTTTCCTACGCTGTCGAGTTCACCTCAGGTCAGGCGGGGAGTCTGCACAGCCTAAGTGACGTCAGCGGTAGTCACTGAGGCTGCGCAGACTCCTCGCCTGACCCATGGTGAATTGACAGCGTGGGAAAATGTTCTGTAATAGCTTCTGTGCTGCATGTTCACAGACTTTGAGTGTGCAGGAAAACGTAAGGGCACTGGGATATGACATCAGCACCACTCAGGCTCCTCAGAGAGGGGGTGGAGTGGACATGCGTATCACCTGGAGAATTGTCATTGCGGATAGAAGGAGAATACTACGGTGTGTACTGTCAGGGGGGTCGATACCAGGTATGGTCAAACCTCTCGTAATCTTAGCCAATAATAGTGTGGCCAGAGAGAGATTATTAGGCGAATGCGATGTCAGCCCAACACCAACAGAGGTGGAGATGCATGACAGGGGGCATGGTGGACAGATTAGTGAACCCATTGAATAAGCTCTATTGACTTAAGACAAATCTTAGCCCATATTGGCATTTAATGGGAGGGCTAAATTATAGTGTTAATGAAAATGTCATGTCGGACACTGTTCACACCAGGGTGTCCGGCAGACAGCGGTAATACCCTGTTGGGTATTCTGTTCCATTCGGGATAGGGTTAACCAGGTTGTCATGCTGGCTGAGGGCTGGGCCACGCCCTTGGTCTTTAAATAGTTCGTCCTGACTATGGGCGTCGCCGACTATAGCTTTAGCCTAGTGCTAGCAATACCGGTCAGCAGTGGTGGTGTTGGAGCGTCTGATATCTGGTGCAGTATATCCCTCAGTGGTTCTTTCTCCAATCTGTTATATATATATTTGGTTGCCCTTGCACATTATTGTATTCCCTTGTGTATTAACTGTGTGGTGTTTCTTTTACCCCTGTCCATACGTATTTGTGGGGTCTGGTGTCTGGTCCCCTCACTGGGTGGAGGGAGGTGGGTTCAGCTTAGGGCTGGACAGGAGACAGGGACAGGGTGGAGGCTCAGGCAGGCACACCTTCAGTGTAAACCCTGGGTAGAGGGACAGACCGGGTTCCCCTAGTCTGAGGGACATCGCAGGGGTCCCGGGGTTTTTGCCTAAAGTAACCTAGGCATACCATGACAGAAAACTCTTACAGAGACCTTCTTTTACTAGCATGGCGCGATAATAAGAGCTTACTGCTAACTCCAATCCAAGTGTAGGTTGTAGGGAGATATCACTCACTGATGCCATCATAGTGATAAGCATGGAACTCCAAACATAGCTACATTGTTTTGCATTGTTAAACCTCACAATATAGGTCTGATCAGGGAAAAAACAAACAGAGAAGGTAACATTGTAAGAACAATGTAACAATGTTAGTTAATGCCACACAAACTCTACTGCCTAAATTTTTAGAAACATCTGTGTAATGTCCATTCATATAACTGTACATTATATTAAGATAACCCTTAAGCTTTCATTTTTTCAAGTTGAATAACCCCAGGTTTGATAACCTGTCTTGGAATTACATCCACTCATTCACTTAATCTGATTGCTCTTCTCTACACCTGTTCTACTTCAGCTATGTTCTTCTTATACACCGGACACCAAAATTGTACCCAGTATTTTAAGTGTGGCCACATTAGCACATTAGTGACTTATATAGAGGCAAAACTATATTTTGGTCATGAGCTTTTATGTCTATTTTAATCTAATTTAACAGTAACTGAATTTACTGTTTGTTCATTTACCCAAGTCTTTTTCAGGGACAGTTTTACTCAGTGTTTTACTATTTCAAACATATTTGTACTTTACAATTATCTACACAAAACTTCAATGGCCATTTTTTGGCTCAAACCTCCAGCTTCTCCAAGTTATCCTTCTATGTGTTGATTACTCTGCAAAGATTAGAATCATTTGCATATATTGAGATTCCATTTTGTATGTTCTCTACAAGGTCATTAATAAAAATATTAAAAATAAGAGGGCCTAATACTGACCCCTGTTGTACCCAAGTGTTAACTGTGACTTGATCCATTAATAATTGCCCTCCGCTTCCTATGATTAGCGTAATGCTGATGAGTTTAGTCACATGCTGTCCATTTCCTTGTGATCCTCCTTGAGATGGTTCTACTCCTTCATTGGAGTCCAGCTGTGTTTAATTAAACTGATAGGACTTGATTTGTAGAGGCACACACCTGTCTATATAAGACCTCACAGCTCACAGTGCATGTCAGACCAAATGAGAATCATGAGGTCAAAGGAACTGGCCACGGAGCTCAGAGACAGAATTGCGGCAAGGCACAGATCTGGCCAATGTTACAAAAGAATTTCTGCAGTACTCAAGGTTCCTAAAAGCACAGTAGCCTCCATAATCCTTAAATGGAAGAAAGGGTCCCCCTTAACACGCGTTTCGATGAATATCTTCCTCAGAAGGGGTGCTTAGCACCCCAAAGGGGGACCCTGGGTGATTCTTTCATTCTGGTAAATATGTTATTGCTTTAATTCTCTAACCATGAGGTGTTCTTCCCTTACTTGATCCTCTCTATACTCACATTATTTATTTTTAGGAAGGATTTTTTCCTTCTGAGGAGATCAGCTATGGGAAAACCAGCAATGTCTGGGTTTCATCTATTTCATTGTGCATAACATGCTATTAGGATCTAATATGTGAGATTATATCATTAATATTATCTATTTCTGCTTGCTGCACCAGCACTTTAAGAATTGTTTTATATTCCCTCATGTGCTACATTATTGTACCAGTCATTTTATAGTTCTTAAGTTTGTCACCCAGTGTCATGCTATTTTCCACTTTCTGTATGGTTTGCTGTTTCTTTTTATTTTTTGTGTTATTTAATAAAATTTGAATATTTTATATAATATCCTTAGAGGACCTTTTTCTCTATAGTGTTTATACTTAAATGGAAGAAGTTTTGGACCAACAGAAGTCTTCCTAGATCTGGCCATCCAGCCAAACTGAGCAATTGTAGGAGAAGAGCCTTGGTGAGAGAGGTAAAGAAGAACCACAAGATCACTGTGGCTGAGTTCCACAGATGTAGTAGGGAGATGGGAGAAAGTTCCACAAAATCAACTATCACTGCAGCCCTCCATCAGTCAGGCCTTTATGGCAGAGTGGCCCAACAGAAGCCTCTTCTCAGTGCCAGACACATGAAAGCCCACATAGTGTTTGCTAAAAACCACATGAAGGACTCCCAGACTATGAGAAATAGGATTCTCTGGTCTGATGAGATGAAGATAGAACTTTTTGGTGATAATTCTAAGTGGCATGTGTGGAGAAAACTAGGCACTACTCATCACCTGCCCAATACAATCCCAACAGTGAAACATGGTGGTGGCAGCATTATGCTATGGGGGTGTTTTTCAGCTGCAGAGACAGGAAGACTGGTTGCAATTGAAGGAAACATGAATACAGCCAAGTCCTAGTACAGAGATATCCTGGATGAAAACCTCTTCCAGAGTGTTCTGGACCTCACATTTGGCCAAAGGTTTACCTTCCAACAGGACAATGACCTGAAGCACACAGCTAAAATAACAAATTAGTGGCTTCAGAACAACTCTGTGACCATTCGTGACTGGCCCAGCCAGAACCCTGACCTAAACCCAATTGAGCATCTTTGGAGAGACCTGAAAATGGCTGTCCTCCAACATTCACCATCCAACCTGATGGAAAGGAGAGGATCTGCAAGGAAGAATGGCAGAGGATCCCCAAATCCAGTTGTGAAAAACTTGTTGCATCATTAAGACTCATGGCTGTACTAGCTCAAAAGGGTGCTTCTACTCAATACTGACCAAAGGGTCTGAATACTTATTAAGACCATGTGATATTTCAGTTTTTCTTTTTTAATAAATTTTCAAAAAATTCTACATTTCTGTTTTTTTCAGTCAAGATGGGGTGCAGAGTGTACATTAATGAGAAAGAAAATGAACTTTTTTTGAATTTACCAAATGGCTGCAATGAAACAAAGAGTGAAAATGTAAAGGGGTCTGAATATTTTCTGTACCCACTATAGCACCTGCTGGATGGTGTTTGGCTGGGGAATCCAAACCTGCAGGACACAGCAGGGTTAAATTCCTGCAGTATCTGTCCACACTCCCCTGCAGCCATGTGTAGACAACAAGGGGTATGCAGCAGAGTTGGCAGTGGTGCATGATCTCAGCGTGGCGGTCAGGCAGAGTGGCAAGTATACTGAGAAGCATGGTGTGGGGAATGCATGCAAGTTACTGCCGCGACCATCAAAATGTGTTACATTACTAACTACCCTCTGTTTCCTACCAAAGAGCCAGTTCTTATCAGATTTATGCATATTTTCTCTTATCCCATTGTTCTCCTTTTATGAACACACCTTTTATGTGGCACCATTTAAAATGCCTTTGAAAAGTTGAGATACACAACATTCATTGTCTTACTGAGTCGCTGCTGGAGGATGCAAGAGTGATGCGCTGCTGCAGGCTGCAGGCTGGGATAAGGGGGTGTTTGAAGGTGCGACACTGCGGATGTTCGGTGGTGTGGGGGCTCCGCTAACATTTTGTGAAAGCCCAGGAGCCCTGCACTTCCATGGTTTAGATTTCGGCGAACTCTTGGAAAATGGCTGCTGCGGACAGTGCGTGCACAGATGGGTTCTTGACACCAAGATCTCATGTGATGAGGTCTTAGCGCCAAGATCTCCATCTGCGCATGCGCTGCCCCGGCGGCCATTTTCCCAGAGTCCATCGCAAATTAAACCATGAAAGTATGGGAAATCCAGGCTTTCACAAATTGTCAGCGGATCTCCCACACCAACGAACACCTGTAGCGTCGCATATCCGAACACCCCTTTCCCTCAGTCTGGTATCTGTAGCATCGCCCCACTTCTGCCTCCACCAGCAGCAACCATGGGACCCCGTGTCACCGCAGCCACCACCCCCGGTAAGCAATAAGATGCATGGATTGTAAGAAGCACCACAATTTTATTAAAAAAAGTTATTTTTCCTATTTTTCTCTTCAAAATTTGGGGTACGTCTTATAATCCATTGAGTCCTATAAACTGCAAAATATAGTACCTCCTCAGATCAATTATCAGATTAGTTTGACAGAACCGATTGTTCATAAACACCCACTTGCTTTAAGTGACATACCAAAAAAAACACCCAAAAGCAAAATAAAAACAAAAAACTTTAAAATTGTTTAAAAATAAACAGCATAAAAAACTGATGACACATTCACTTTAAGATTCGCAGTGGTACAGCAAGTGTAACACATAATCACGATGGTAATAATGGTGTCAGGAGATCCATTCCTTATAATTTATACCAAAATTCCAATCCAAAAATGTTACCGTTTTGTTAAAATGCATATAGCTGCTTGTTATTATTTAGTAGTTGCACGCAGTTAGAAAATCTTTTAAGTTTCATTTCTCACAATGCATAGCTATGTAATATTGTCTGTAATTGATTTTTCATCTCTTACAAGCTGTTTTTCTGCCACTTTATTAGAGAAAACATTGACATTTGTCATGTTTCCTGTAGAGGATGCGGGTGGCTTTAATAGGTGAACATATTAAATGCCGCTTCTCTAGTGTAAAAGAGGCATATATGGCCAAGCAGAATAAGAGGTCAGCATGATGTTAAATTTGCTGCTGAACAGAGGTTCAGAGTGTAAATGAATTCTTGAGAGCCAGGAAATAGGAATGTGCAAGTGTAAATAATCTATTAATTATTGATAGGGGCAGAACTTAAAGTCCCCACTTAGTGCAGACATTTTTATTTTCTGATGGCTGGTCTATATCATATTATCTTTAACCACTTGTACCAATAGTATTTAAAGTTTTCAAAATAAAAAATGAAGCACCTTTAAGAGAATTATTAAAGGCACTAGATAGATGGCTTTCTTTATTTTGCAGGAGAGCTAATTTGCATACTTTCCTTGGAAGTATTATGTATAAGACTCCATACACCATATATCAGGTATTGGTCGATATTTTGGCCAAGATATGCAAGCTCGCAACCTGCGTCAAGGGTCCTCACACTTGTGAATCCTAACACTAAGCTTAAAAGCAAAGCCACAAAATGAGGAATAAAGATCCTCCAAAAAATTCAAGAATTACTGCTGAGACCTGGGCAGGTAAACACTGCTGCCCCTTTTTTGCTGTGTTAAGACTTCATACACAAGCTGGATTTTGGCACGAAGAACCAATTTTACCCTCAAATTTGTACAATCTGATATTATTGCTGCGTAATTATGCTCACTCAAATTCTCAACAGCTGCAGGAGCCATCATTATAAAATGACCAGGTCAAATGTTCTCCAAGACATAAAGACAGCTTTCATAGACTGCATATGATGATCCTTTTTAGAGAAGAAAAATTATTGAAAGGGATTACGTGAAACATCATGTGACTTCACAAAATTAGGAGTATTTTTTTGCTTCATTCCTAATTTAGCACTTTGGATGGTTGTTTACTTGGAATTGCACTCATTGTTGGAGTTAGAGCAACAGCTGCAGCTATGCTGGAGGGAAAGCAGGTTGTGCTTCATTAACTCTTAAAGTATGTCTATACCATGTTGTTTGGCCTCTCCGTCTTGTCTGAATCAGTTAATTCCTGTAAGCTTCCATGTAGTCAATAATGACGGCAATACTTTCTGCATGTCCCAAGAAAAAAAGTTCAATATCCAACACTGTCTAAGAGCCCATTTAGAAAAGCTGATTATTGTGAACAAGTTTTCTTAGGAGTACCCTATCCTGATAATAATTATCAGTTTGTCTAAAAAGGCTTCCAATCACCTGATAAACAAGAAAAACACTGACTTTTCCAGTGAAATTATTTTTAAGCTGGTTTAAAATCATTGTTCTTAGTAACACATCCATTTGTAAATACTTGATGTGCTGCCTACAAATATAATGTTCTATGTGCACACAATGATCATTCATGGTGGTCCTATGCATATATGTTACATCTGTCAGAAGCAACAGGCTCAAAAAGGTTACCTCGGACAGACTCGGTACAGGCCACTCGGTTTGACAGATTCCAGAGGAATCCCCTACCACCTTTTAAAACCTGTAAATGGATCTGGTCTTACAAGAGGTCCAATGGATTCTTTGCATGGAAGAGCTGCTGTCTGGAAGAGAGAACCAGAGGAAGGGTCACCAGAGTCAAAGCTGAAAAGTCATGTCAATGACAAGATCAGGAGACAAGATATTGGTCAAAATACAAGCCGCAGTCGAAAGACGGGAAATACAAAACCAAACAAAGGAGCCAAGATAGAGTCAAGGTCACTAGCTGAACACTAACTAATAACTGACAGCTGAAGACTGTCTGCTGGGGTTTAACCCCTGCACGACATGTGCCGTACATGTACAGTGCATGTCGTGTCTCCCCCTTTGATGTGGGCTCCGATACTGAGCCCACATCTTTCTCAGGACATGTCAGCTGTTTTGAACAGCTGACATGTGCTTCTAACAGCCACAAGTGGAATTGTGATCCACCCGTGGCTGTTAATTAGTTGAATGCCGCTGTCAATCTCTGACAGCGACATTTAACTCGCAGTTCCAGGAAGCGTGCAGAAAATCCCACCCATTGATGATCCCGTCACGTGATTGTGGGTCAGCGATAGGTTGGCAAGACAACCAGAGATTTCCAGCAGACCTCTACGGTTGTCATAGCCAGATTACTATGAGCATTTCTGCTACATACAGGTGATCTGATCATTGCCTGCATGTAGCAGAGGAGATCAGACAACTGCAGCTTCAAGTCTCCCATGGAGACTATTTAAGCATGCAAAAAGTAAAAAAAAACCATGTTTTTAAAAATATTAAAAAAATAAAAAAAATTAAAGTTCAAATCTCCCCCCTTTTGCCCCATTCAAAATAAAACAATAAAAAACAATCAAACATACACATATTTGGCATTGTCACATTCAGAATTGCCCTATCTATCAATCTATAAAAATAATTAATCCTATTGGCAAACGGCATAGTAAAAAAAAAGTAAAAACCCCAGAATTATGCTTTTTGGTCGCCGCAATATTGCATTAAAATGCAATAATGGTCTATCAAAATATTGTATGCACACCAAAATATTATCATTAAAAATGTCAGCTCGGAATGCAAAAAATAAGCCCTCACCCGGCCCTAGATCCTGAAAAATGGAGACGTTATGGGTCTTGGAAAATTACACATTTTTTAACAAACTTTGGATTTTTTTTTCACCACTTAAATAAAAAAGAACCAAGACATGTTTGGGGTCTATGAACGCGTCATGACCTGGAGAATCACAATGGCAGGTCAGTTTTAGCATTTGATGAACATGGTAAAAAAATCCAAAAAAAACAGTTGTGGACTTGCACTTTTTTGCAGTTTCACCACACTTGGATATTTTGTTTTACTGTTTTTGAGTACACGATATGGTAAAAGCAAAAGCATTGTTAAAAAGTACAACTTGTCCCACAAAAAAGCAACCCTGCCATGGACATATTGATGCAAATATAAAAATGTATGGCTCTTGGAAGAAGGTGAGCGAAAAACAGAAACGCAAAAACGAAAAAGGGATCCGTCATGAAAGGGGTTAAATACAAGGGATTCCCACTAGTGATGAGCGAGTGTGCTCTTTACTCGAGTTTCCCGAGCATGCTCAGGTGTTCTCCGAGTATCTTGGGCGTGCTTGTAGATTACGTTTTGTTAGGAGTCGGACTCCTGCGTTTACTCAGCAGGGATCCAGATCCTCACATTCTGCACTCTCCTCCTATTTTTCCACTGCAGAGGAGATTGCAGAGGAGATTGCCTTGCAGCAAATCTCTCCTGAGGCTAAGTCCTTCTGTCCTCTTACTGGGCATGCTCATGGAGTCATGTGCTCAGGTCCCGCTCCAGTTCTCATTGGTCCATCTCAGAGATCTGGAAGCGTGCAGAAGGTCCCGAAGGTCCCGGCTGCTAAAAAAGGCGCACATGGCAGTTCCGCCATGCGATAGTATAGTCATACTTGCTGCTGTGTGTATGAGGACGGATGCATGATTCTGGTGACTGACTCATTTGAAACCTCTTCCCTCTGATATTACGCATGTGAATAGGGACTGAGATAGTTTCAGCGCCAGCGCTCCTCTGCTTCAACTTGCACAGCTGCTAGCGTCTGACATTGCGCTTGCGCCTTGCCTTTGTCATTTGGCGGCAGTGTCCACGCCGCACTGCAGTAGCAGCCTCCTTTGCGCTCGCAGTTGCAATGCCACGCACACGGTAGGTCTAGACGGACGTAGTGCCGCCGTCTTGGGCTACTCCTGTGACCGTATGCCATGTGTGCATTTTTTACTGAGTGCTGTGACTACAACAGGCTCAGTTACTTGTGTTTGTACTTTTGGCATCTCCGTGAGTTTAACTGAGATTGCTCTGTGCACCTGGGTGGAGTTTAACCCTGTTTGCAATTCTGCCATATTGCTCCTGCCACCACTTAGCAGCGGTTATTTCACCTACTGCACGGTGGACCCCGAGCGGCGAGCGCACTTTATTTATATTTTTATTTAGTGTGTTCCGCCGTTCCTAACATTATACTAGCGCTAGGGTCTGGCTAGTGATGGCAGAACAACAGCAACTCTTACAGTGTATTCGGCAGCTTGAGGGCTGGCTCGTCATTCTTGAGAGGGCTCTCTCAGCTGCACAATCCACCGAAGCTGCTGTAAAGGTAATCTCAGACGTGGTTTCCCGTATGTCCACATCCTCCCCCGCGGCGACAGTTACCTGCCTCCCGTTGCCCGATAAATTTTCTGGCGATGGTGCCTCCTGTAGGGGTTTCATCAGCCATTGCTCCATTCAGCTGGAGTTACTGGCTGCGCGATTCCCTACGGAACGGGCCAAGGTGGGGTTTATTGTTTCCCTGCTGTCGGGCAAAGCGTTGGAGTGGGCTATGCCACTATGGGAGTGTGGTGACCCAGAGGTCCGAACCGCTGCTCACTTTCTAGCAGCTATTAAGCAGGTCTTCCTCGGTCCACGGGTCACGTACAATACCTCTCTTCAGCTTCTAGCTTTGACTCAGGGTGCTCTCTCGGTTAGTCAGTATGCCGTCCGTTTTCGGACACTGGCTTCTGAGTTGGAGTGGTCTCATAAAGCCCTCATCCCTGTGTTTAGGAGGGGTTTGGTGGAGCACGTTAAAGATGCTCTCTCCACCAGAGAGGTTCCTGCCAGTTTGGAAGAGCTGATTGCCATTTCCACCCGCATTGACCTCTGTTTTTCGGAGCGCGGTATGGGGCGTGCTCAATCCAAACGGATGGTTATTCCGGCTCCCAATTTTTTTGAGCCTCTGGAACTACCCAAGCCAGAGGTTCCACCCCCAGAGCCCATGGAGGTGACTCTCGCCGTTCTCCAGGCGTGTCCGGCACAAGACTCCAGTCGCGGCCTTATTTGTCAACACGCGGGGTCTCTGAACAACAGTGCCCCGCAATGGCCAAAATCTGTACCAACGGGTAAGACCCTTGTTCCTCCCCACCTTCGGCCGAAGGTTCTTGCCTGGGCACATACGTCCAGGAGGGGTGGTCACTGCGGCTATAAGCAGACCACAAAACTCCTGGCAGGGTCTTACTGGTAGCTGCACAGGGCTCGGGAAGTTAAAAAATATATTCGGGCCTGCGCCTTTTTTGCTCGGAATAGCCTCCTTAAGCGAAGAGCGGAGACGCCCGCCGATACACGGTGGCATTCCACTTTAACTTCTGCTCCCGCTGTCTCCCACAGGTCCCTTCTCAGACCTGGCGATCTTGCCACCCCTGAGGCCTTCCACGTGTCCTGGGTATCTCTGTCATCTACCGGGACATCAGACTTGCCTGCGGATGACACTATGGACACAATGCGCACTGCCCCCCGAGGAAGCAACAGGGAAACGCGCGTCGGGGATTTCGTGCGCTGGAGTGGTCTGGACATGGGTAGGTTATGGGGTGTTATTGGAGCACAGGGGCTCTTGGCTTATGATTGCTGCTATTAGTACTTTTACTGTTTACATGATTACCTATTTGATGTGTTGGCTGCCAATTTTTATAGCCCTTTTAGTGCTATTTTATAACCCTTTATTATACCCCTGCTTTCCCCTAAACTTTTGCAAGAGACCTTATCATTATTTTTTGCATTGATCTTTAGTATCTGCATTATACATTTTATTATGTAAAGATTAAAATGATATTTTCGGTCTCATGCTTGATACCCTCTGGTGCTTCTAGGTTATACGCTGCCCGCCTGTTCTTTTGTTTATCTGTTACTATGAGCACTAATTTGTATGTGTATTCACATGTATGTCAATTAGTAATAAAGACAATTTATGTACACCTTTAAATTGTCTTGGAATATAGTCACTGGGACTTTTTTCTTGAAAATTCTTCTAGTAGGATCAAAAAAACTCTCTGGTTCTTCATGTTTTATATTGCCTGCGGATGAGTCTGAGGCTTATACCTCTTACGGGCACAAGTTGGTGGATCATAAGGCTCAGGGAGGGGGGCCCTAGGAGGGAGGGTAATGTTAAGGCCTTGTCACACTAAGCGAGATTGCTAGCGATATCGCTTAAGCGACACCGATGTTATGACGCAGCAGCGACATCATCAACGATGTCGCTGTGTGTGACATGTAGCAGCGATGTGGCCCCTGCTGTGATGTCGCTGATCGTGCACGAACTTCCTGGACCGTATTTTGACTGTTGGCGTCCCGCTGGTGAGCCGGAATCGCTGAGTTTGACACCCATTATGAACGACGAGCGACCTCGTTGGCGACTCATATGTCAGCGGCACAGGCGGGACTAGGATTTTATTAGTAACGCCCCTCAGCTCCGATTGGCGGCCACAACATCACCTTAGCAATAAATGAGAACGTAAAACTGGGGGTTTTGCAATCCTGTCAGAGTCGCTACAGCGCTTCATCTTTGGCATTTATACCTTCTGGATTGTTGGATTTCCCTTTCAAGGTACATATTGTTTCTGTTGTTTTGAGATGCGTTTTTAAGTTATTTTTGCAACACAGCTTGTATTTTTGGCTGCTTATCTCCAATAAATATATAGACTTGTTGCAGGGATTTTTTTTTTTTGTTGTCTGCAAAAAAACCACCACTGCAATTTTAAGATCTTTGTTGCTTTTTGAGTTATTTTTTTTGTTATATTTGATCCTCCATAACAATGGATAACCTAGCAATCTTTTGACAGCCGCGCCCATCTCCCGCCATTTTAGGCTTTTGTACGCTTGCTGTTTTTTCAATGTTAACTAATGCGATATAAACAAAAAACAATTATTCTTTTTTTTTATTAACTTTATTAATTAACTTTTCTCTTCTTTACCGGGCAGGTTGCACATAATGAACCTGACTACTGCGGAGCGTGTGATTGTGGCAGCAGCTTTACTGATGGAGGGTGATCGACAAGAAGAGACGCAGATGGAACAGAGGCGCTCCAAATGAAAGTGTCGCATGTGGACCAGAGAATGGCTGGAGCAGAGGTCCAAATTCACCCACATGCATCTAGTGAGGGAGTTGCAGGAGAAGAAACCGCAGGATTTTCGAAATTATCTACGGATGTCGGAGGATTCATTCAAGCTCCTACTGGAATGTGTGAGGACACTCATTGAACGGCAGGATACACGGATGCGTGCAGCTGTTTCAGCAGAGGAACATTTGGTAGTCGCGCTGCGTTTTCTGGCAACCGGACGTTCAATGAAAGACTTGCAATTTTCTGCTACTGTTTCTAGATCACTCCTCAGTGTATTAATTCCAGAAACATGCAACGCCATCGCCAGAGTTTACGGTGCTACATGCCTTTTCCAAAATCAGAGGCAGAATGGCAAAAAATTGCCTCAGATTTTGAACGTATTTGGCAGTTCCCAAACTGTGGTGGTGCCTTGGATAGCAAAAATGTGCGCATCACGCAACCAGCCAACAGCGGAAGTTATTTCTATAACTACAAGGGCTACTTTAGCGTAATCCTCATGGCCCTTGTTAATGCCAATTATGAATTTATAAATGTAGACGTTGGCATGAACGGAAGGGTTTCGGATGGAGGCGTTTTGGAGCACACTATTTTTGGGGAACGCTCGAATAACAATGAACTGCACTTGCCAACCAACATGGACACCACCGCCAACCTTAACTTTGTTTTTGTGGGCGATGAAGCCTCCCCGCTTCATGCGCATCTTGTGAAACCGTACCCACAAAAGACTTTGACAGAGGAAAGGCGTATTTTAATTACAGACTGTCAAGGGCACAACGCATTGTCGAGAATGCCTTCGGCATAATAGCCAACCGCTACAGGGTTTTCCACACTCCAATCAACATGAAGCTGGAATCTATAGACTCTGTGGTGTTGGACTGTTGCGTGCTGCACAATTTTCTTCGGCAACACAATGCTCTAGCTTACAGTCCGCCAGGTTTCATGGACTCGGACAGCAATGGTGACTTGGTGCTCGGAGAATGGCGTGAAAATGATCCCGCTATTGCAGGACTTCAACCTGTCAATCAAGGCAGGACCAAGGACGATGCGAAGGCCAGCCGAGACAAGTACTGCCAATACTACAACGGGCCTGGTGCAGTGACTTGGCAGCATCAGATATAGTTTGCATGGAAAAAATTTTAAGTTTATCCTTTTTTAATACATTTTGTTAATAAAAAAATTTACATTTCAAAATGCCTTTGTGTTATTTCGATAAATTTAGCAATATGGGAGAAGGGCATGGTGAGAAGGCTAATGATGGGTGTGATGGGGAGAGGCGAGTAATGTGGATAAGGGAAAATGAGGGGTGTGATGGGGAGGGGGGAGTGATTGGTGTGATGGGGACAGGGGTGTATTGTGGATAAATCCAATTTATAAGTAGAACGTGTTGCTAAAGAAAACATGTAATGCCAAGACATATGCAAGTTTTGTTGCGTCGCCAAAGAGGCCGCGGTATAACTATGACGCGTCAGCGTCCCCGAGCGCCATGACATCATGATGCTCTGGTGGGCGGCGTTAATGTGGCCTAGACAACACATTACTGAACAACATGGCGTCCCAGCGTTCAGTTCCCTGGGGGGAGCCAGAGGTCCGATTTCTGATCAGATAACTTGACGCACGCGACTATGACTGCGCAACACATGACCATCCCATGGTGCACAAGAAGCGCGTTTTAAAAAAAAATCAAAAATGGGCTAATGTGCAACTTTGGAATACAGCGGACCACGACACAGATCAGAAAGAAATTGGCGGATCTGCGTTACCGCTCAAGTGAGCGCTGTTGTGAGTTCATTTTCCCCTTCGTCACTGAGGTCTGGTGAACTTCCTATTCTGGTAAAGGAAGGTAATGAGTCGTATTTGAGATGTTTTATTTCCGCTGATCAGGATGATTGGGTTTCATTTTTGCCCTTGGCCGAATTTGCTTTAAATAATAGAGCTAGTTCTGCCACTTTGATGTCACCTTTTTTTTGTAACTTTGGGTTTCATCCTCGATTTTCTTCAGGGCAGGTGGAGCCTTCTGCCTGCCCAGGTGTTGACACTGTGGTGGAGAGAATGCACTAGATCTGGGACCAAGTAGTGGATAAGATATCTCTCTCCCAGGAAAAGGCCCAGCGGTTTTCCAATCGACATAGGACCATTGGTCCCCACTTTAAGATTGGTTGATATGGTGTGGTTATCATCAAAAAATATTGCTATGAAGGTGGCTTCTCCTAAGTTTAAGCCTAGATTTATTGGACCTTACAAGATTTTGGAGATTATTAATCCGGTCTCTTTTCGTTTGGCTCTTCCTGTCACATTTAAGATCCATAATGTGTTCCATAAGTCCTTGTTGAAGAGGTTTGTTGAACCAGTTGTTCCTGGGGTGGCACCTCCGGACCCTGTATTGGTTGAAGGTAACATGGAATATGAGGTAGAGAAAATACTGGATTCCCGTCTGGCTAGACGGAGACTCCAGTATTTGGTTAAGTGGAAGGGTTATGGTCAGGAGGATAATTCCTGGGTCTCTGCCTCTGATATTCATGCCAAAAGATTGGTGCGTGCCCTTCATCGGGCTCACCCTGATCGCCCTGGTGGCGTGGTTGAGGGTTTGGTGACCCCTCCTCAAGGGGGAGGTACTGTTGTGAGTTCATTTTCCCCTTTGTCACTGAGGTCTGGTGAACTCCCTATTCTGGTAAAGGAAGGTAATGAGCCTGATTATCAGGCACCTGAGCCTAATGATGATGACTGGCTGAGTGGAGTCACGGACTGGATATAAGGCTGCCGACGCCCCTTCTGCCCTGCGGGTGATTTCTCTGTGGACTTCTTTGAGACCAGTCTGATTCCTGCTCCTCTAAAGCTAAGTTTTCTGCTTTGCCTGTTAGCATTTGTGTTTTGTTTTTTGTTTGCCTTGCTTTTCTGGATTCTGCCATTCCCTGCTGGGGTGAGCTGAATCTCCTTTTGCCTGTTGCTCTGTCTTCAGAATATTCCTGAGTACTGACATAGCTTTTTGAAGCTTAGCGTCTTCAGGGCCTTTTTTCACTGTCAGTTTGTTGGCTCTTATTTTTGTAGGGTTTTTCACGGATTGCAGACAGCAGCCTTCCTGTCCTTTCCTACCTAGTTAGCTTGGGCCCCATCTTTGCTCAGTCTATCTTTCTGTCTGTGTTAGTGTTCTTTCTTCTTGCCTCACCGTCATTATATGTTGGGGGCTGTCTTTTGCTTTGGGGTCTGCTCTGGGGCAGTTTAGATTTCCCTTTCTGTCTTTAGGCTAGGCAGTTCTCCGGCTGTGATCGAGGGGTCTAGGGCATCGTAGGAACCCCCCACGGCTACTGCTAGTTGTGTTGATAGGTTCAGGGGTCTGCAATCCGATAGCTGCCAACTTCTTTGGTTTTCTGGACTTAGCTAGCATTTCTGTTTTTGCCTCCTACGGTGACTCATTCATAACAGAATCACCCGCCATACCGCAGATCCTAGGGTACTCAATAGCAGGAAAGAATTGTGTTTAAAAAAAAAAAAAAAAAGTGTGTATATTCTTTCCTCTATATCTCTGAGGCCATAAGGGGAATTTTTTTTTTCTCTCAATGGAGATAAAGCAATTGTCTGATCATGTGGAGCAGCTCGCTGCGGAAGTGCGGGGAATTTCCGCCTACCTTGCTCGTTCGCATGCTGTTGAACCAAAGATCCCTACACCTGATGTATTTTTTGGGGATCGATCTAAATTTTTGAGTTTCAAAAATAATTGTAAATTATTTTTTGCCTTGAAGCCTAACTCGTCAGGGAACTCCGCGCAGCAGGTTAAAATTGTCATCTCTTTGCTGCATGGCGATCCCCAGGATTGGGCGTTTTCTTTGAAACCAGATGATCCTATTCTGACTAATGTGAACGCATTCTTTCAAGCCTTGGGGTTGTTGTATGACGAACCTAATGCTATTGATCAGGCTGAAAAGACCCTGTTGGCATTGAACCAGGGTCGAGATTCTGCAGAGTTGTACTGTCAAAAGTTCCGAAAGTGGGCGGTCCTTACTACCTGGAATGATAATGCCTTGGCTGCTCTCTTTCGGAAGGGTTTGTCAGAAGCCGTAAAAGATACTATGGTGGGATTTCCTGTTCCCTCTGGTCTGGACGATTCTATGTCATTAGCCATTCAGGTTGATCGGCGTTTACGTGAACGCAGGATTGCACGAGAGGTGTTGCCACCGGTTGAACAGACGTCTGAACCTATGCAATGTGATAGAGTTTTGTCTAGGGCGCAACGTCAGGAGTTCAGAAGGCGTAATAAGCTGTGTTTTTTCTGTGGAGATGCCTCGCATATTATTTCTGTTTGTCCTAAACGAGAGAAACGCTTTGCACACACGTTTTCTGTTGGTGGTGTTCAACCTAAGTTTCTTCTGACAATTACTCTGATCTGCTCCCTGTCCACATTTTCTGCCAAGGCTTTTGTGGATTCAGGAGCAGCGCTAAACCTAATGGACTTGGATTTTGCCAAACGTTGTGGATTTCCGATGACACCTCAGCAGACGCCTATCCCTTTGAGGGGGATTGATGCTACTCCTTTGGCGAAAAATAAACCTCAGTTTTGGACCCAGGTGGTCATGCGGGTCGCCCCAGACCATCAAGAAAATTGCAGATTTTTGGTGTTGCATGGTCTGCATGATGCCGTTGTTCTGGGGTTTCCCTGGTTGCAAATTCATAATCCAGTTTTGGATTGGAAATCTGTGTCTGTGGTGAGTTGGGGTTGTCGGTGTGCCTTTAGTGAGGCTCCGTTTTTTTCCACCTCTCCTCAGTCGCATGATGTTCCTGACTATTTGGCGGACTTTTATGATGTATTTAGTGAGAATGAGTCTGCATCTTTGCCTCCTCATAGGAGTTATGACTGTGCAATTGAACTGAGCCCGGGTGTAAATTTCCCAAGGGTCGGCTCTTCAATTTATCTGTACCCGAGCACGAGGCTATGCGATCCTATATTAAGGAGGCGTTGGAGAAGGGTCATATTAGACGATCCTCTTCACCCTTAGGTGCCGGTTTTTTTTTTGTGGCCAAAAAGGATGGTTCTTTAAGGCCTTGTATTGATTATCGTGCCCTCAACAAAATTACTATTAAATATCAGTATCCGTTACACCTAATTTCGGATCTATTCTCTAGAGTTAGAGGTGCTTGCTGGTTTACCAAGCTTGACCTCAGGGGGGCGTATAATCTTATCCGCATTAAGCAGGGGGATGAATGGAAGACGGCGTTTAATACTCCGGAGGGACATTTTGAGTACCTGGTGATGCCTTTTGGGTTCACTAATGCCCCTTCTGTCTTCCAGTGCTTCATGAACGATATTTTCCGAGACTTTGTCGATAAATTTTTGATTATCTATCTGGATGATATTTTGATCTTCTCCAAGGATTGGGATTCTCATGTGGAACATATTCGGACTGTGTTCCGGATCTTGAGGGAGAATTCCCTGTATGTCAAAGGATTGAAATGCCTTTTTGGAGTACAGAGGATTTCATTTTTGGGATTTATTTTGTCTCCGTCAACTATTGAAATGGACCCGGCCAAGGTACAGGTCATTTATGATTGGGTTCAGCCCACTTCTTTGAAGGCCCTCCAGAAGTTTTTGGGTTTTGCTAATTTTTATCGGAAATTTATAGCAAAATTTTCTAGTATTGCCAAGCCATTGACTGATCTGACTAAGAAGGGTGCTGATGTGTTGAATTGGTCTCCGGAGGCTGTTGCTTCCTTTCAGGAGCTGAAGCGAAGATTTACCTCCGCCCCGGTTTTGCGGCAACTTGATGTCTCACTCCCGTTCCAGGTAGAGGTGGATGCTTCTGAGATTGGTGCAGGAGCTGTTTTGTCCCAAAAGGATCCTGTAACATCTAAAATGAATCCCTGTGCTTTTTTTCCCCGAAAGTTCTCTCCATCTGAACGTAAACTATGATATGGGGAATCGGGAACTGTTGGCCATGAAATGGGCATTTGAGGAATGGAGACATTGGTTGGAGGGAGCTAAACATCAAGTTGTGGTCCTCACTGACCACAAGAATTTGATTTACCTAGAGTCGGCTAAACGCTTGAACCCTAGACAGGCTAGGTGGGCCTTGTTTTTTACACGTTTTGATTTTGTGGTCTCTTTTCTTCCTGGAACTTAGAATGTCAAGGCAGATGCCCTCTCTAGGAGCTTCTTTGCTGATTCTCCTGTGGTGACCAAGCCTGCTACCATCTTAGGCGAAGGGGTAGTTCTTTCTGCCATCTCGCCCGATTTGAGACTTGCTTTGCAAGAGTTCCAGGAGGACAAACCTGAGCGTTGTCCCAGTGGAAAGTTGTATGTTCCTGACCAGTGGAAGAAGAGAGTGATGTCTGAGGTTCATTGCTCTGCATTGGCTGGTCATCCAGGTATTTTTGGTACTAGAGATCTGGTGAGTCGCTCTTTTTGGTGGCCCACCTTGTCTCATGATGTCAGGAATTTTGTGCAGTCCTGTGGGACTTGCTCCTGGTCTAAATCTTGTTCTCGCTCTAGTGGGTTGTTGATGCCTTTGCCGGTCCCCAGGAGGCCATGGACCCATATTTCAATGGATTTCATCTCTGATATGCTGGTCTCTCAAAGAATGACTGTTATTTGGGTGATTTGTGATAGGTTCTCTAAGATGGTTCATCTTGTACCACTCCCTAAGTTGCCGTCTTCCTCTGAGTTGGTGCCCCTGTTTTTGCAACAGGTGGTTCGCTTGCACGGGATTCCTGAGAACATTGTATCTGACAGAGGAGTTCAGTTTGTGTCTAGATTTTGGAAGACTTTCTGTTTCAAGCTGGGAATTCAGTTGTCCTTCTCCTCTGCTTTTCACACTCAGACCAATGGGCAGACAGAGAGAACAAACCAGACCTTGGAGTCGTATTTGAGATGTTTTATTTCCGCTGATCAGGATGATTGGGTTTCATTTTTGCCCTTGGCCGAATTTGCTTTAAGTAATAGAGCTAGTTCTGCCACTTTGATGTCACCTTTTTTTTGTAACTTTGGGTTTCATCCTCGATTTTCTTCAGGGCAGGTGGAGCCTTCTGCCTGCCCAGGTGTTGACACTGTGGTGGAGAGAATGCACCAGATCTGGGACCAAGTGGTGGATAAGATATCTCTCTCCCAGGAAAAGGCCCAGCGGTTTTCCAATCGACATAGGACCATTGGTCCCCAGTTTAAGATTGGTGATATGGTGTGGTTATCATCAAAAAATATTGCTATGAAGGTGGCTTCTCCTAAGTTTAAGCCTAGATTTATTGGACCTTACAAGATTTTGGAGATTATTAATCCGGTCTCTTTTCGTTTGGCTCTTCCTGTCACATTTAAGATCCATAATGTGTTCCATAAGTCCTTGTTGAAGAGGTTTGTTGAACCAGTTGTTCCTGGGGTGGCACCTCCGGACCCTGTATTGGTTGAAGGTAACATGGAATATGAGGTAGAGAAAATACTGGATTCCCGTCTGGCTAGACGGTGACTCCAGTATTTGGTTAAGTGGAAGGGTTATGGTCAGGAGGATAATTCCTGGGTCTCTGCCTCTGATATTCATGCCAAAAGATTGGTGCGTGCCTTTCATCGGGCTCACCCTGATCGCCCTGGTGGCGTGGTTGAGGGTTCGGTGACCCCTCCTCAAGGGGGAGGTACTGTTGTGAGTTCATTTTCCCCTTCGTCACTGAGGTCTGGTGAACTCCCTATTCTGGTAAAGGAAGGTAATGAGCCTGATTATCAGGCACCTGAGCCTAATGATAATGACTGGCTGAGTGGAGTCACGGACTGGATATAAGGCTGCCGACGCCCCTTCTGCCCTGCGGGTGATTTCTCTGTGGACTTCTTTGAGACCAGTCTGATTCCTGCTCCTCTAAAGCTAAGTTTTCTGCTTTGCCTGTTAGCATTTGTGTTTTGTTTTTTGTTTGCCTTGCTTTTCTGGATTCTGCCATTCCCTGCTGGGGTGAGCTGAATCTCTTTTTGCCTGTTGCTCTGTCTTCAGAATATTCCTGAGTACTGACATAGCTTTTTGAAGCTTAGCGTCTTCAGGGCCTTTTTTCACTGCCAGTTTGTTGGCTCTTATTTTTGTAGGGTTTTTCACGGATTGCAGACAGCAGCCTTCCTGTCCTTTCCTATCTAGTTAGCTTGGGCCCCATCTTTGCTCAGTCTATCTTTCTGTCTGTGTTAGTGTTCTTTCTTCTTGCCTCACCGTCATTATATGTTGGGGGCTGCCTTTTGCTTTGGGGTCTGCTCTGGGGAAATTTAGATTTCCCTTTCTGTCTTTAGGCTAGGCAGTTCTCCGGCTGTGATCGAGGGGTCTAGGGCATCGTAGGAACCCCCCATGGCTACTGCTAGTTGTGTTGATAGGTTCAGGGGTCTGCAATCCGATAGCTGCCAACTTCTTTGGTTTTCTGGACTTAGCTAGCATTTCTGTTTTTGCCTCCTACGGTGACTCATTCATAACAGAGCGCATAGCCACCATCCGGTCAGAAAACCAAAGGGGAGAGGGTGAGTGTTTTTGACAGGATGTGATTTTTTTTTTTTTAAGTTGTATGGTGTCTATCGACGTGTACTTTACTGCCTCATATCTGACGTAGCACGTTCAGCTTTTGACAAGTGTCAGCTTGTAAACACACTGCATGATGGCATTTGCTGTTTGCAAAAATGCAGGGGCATTGTAATGTGTTATAATGAAAGTGAAAGTGAAACTTACAAGAAGTGTGAATTTTTTTTTTTGGTGTAGCTTTTAAATGAAGATGCACTTCTACCGATTTTTTTTTAAAATTGGACCTATTTTAAACCAAAACTTTTTGAAAGTAAAAGTAACATTAAAATTTAAATGTTACTCAAGGATTAAAATATATATATATAAAAAAAAAAAAAAAAAAGTTTATTGCTGTAGGTAAAAGCGGAACTGTAAAAGAGTACAGCATAAAATTTAAAATTGAGAAGGAGAATACTTGTTATTATTCAATAGTTGTTAGCGGTATGCGAATACCGTTGACGATTTAACAACTCGCTAACAACACAAATGTTCGGCCCTGCTTTTTTTTTTAAAATGAAAGACTGCATTTTACATTCAGATATCAATGGATTGTTTTTCCTATCTCTAGGACCACCCTCACCATCCAGCCTGCCATTGCGGTCAGCACCACCAACAGCCCCACCATCTCCAGGGGATCACCACATCTCACCACCTACCCCTTCGCCCGCTGTCAGCCCATCTCCAGCATCACTCCTTGATATTGGTGCTGCCTCTCCATCTGGCAATTGAATTAAAGCACGCATTTTTAATAAAATAAAAAAAATGGGTAGTTTTATGTTTGGCTTTGGAAAGGATGGAGGGTTGTCGTTAAATATTTTCTTTTTGCTCCCATAGCCGCTGGTGCCACTGGTTCGGGGTGGGCTATTAGCCCCTCACCTGACGGAACTCAGCCACCACAATACCATAAGTATAAAAACAAGAACCATGGACCTTTTGTTTGTTGTGTGTCAATAATTGACAGGTTTACGTTTATCATTTCTTCAACAGAGATCCCCACTGCACAGGCCCTGCTGGCATCTCACCGGTGGATGAGGGCTGCTATGGCTGTCACTCTGGCAGCTATGGACATGCACGGACAGATGCTGGATAGGTTCTTGGCGGGCCTACAACATGGTGGCATTCCCTAATCTTTTTTTATTTTTTTTGTTATATTTATGTTTTACTATTGGTTATGTTTTACTATCGGTACAGAAAATTTGTATGATGTTTACACAAAAAAGTTTGATATCTAATATATAAAGCTCAAAGTGTGTATGTATGTGTGTATGTATGTCTGTGTGTGTGTGTGTGTGTGTGTGTGTGTATGTGTGTATGTCCGGGATAGGCATCCGCACCGTCGCAGCTACAGCCACAAAATTTGGCACAGTCTCACGTCTGGACCCCGAGAGCATCCTAAGCTATGTTGTGAGGCGAAATTTTAACCCCGCGCGTTCCAATTCACCAAACAATTTTGCCCCCGTCTACATATTGGGGAAAAAGTGTGTGCGTGTCAAGCCCCGCCCCTCATTATGATGTCATAATGCCCCTATTTGCATACGGGGGAAACAGTGTGTGCATATCAAGCCCCGCCCCTCATTATGATGTCACAATGGTTGCCATGGCGACGCTGATGTCATCATAGGTTGCAAGCCCTGCCCCCGCTCATTATGATGTCATAATGGTTGACTATGAGATGGAGGATGTGTGATGGGTATATGGGCACTGGACTATGGGATGGAGGATATGTATGACGGGTATATGGGCTCGGGACTATGGTATGGCGGATGTGTATGACGGGTATATGGGCACTGGACTATGGGATGGAGGATATGTATGACGGGTATATGGGCACGGGACTATGGGATGGAGGATATGTATGACGGGTATATGGGCACGGGACTATGGTATGGAGGATATGCATGATGGGTATATGGGCACGGGACTATGGTATGGAAGATATGTATGACGGGTATATGGGCACGGGACTATGGGATGGAGGATATGTATGATGGGTATATGGGCACGGGACTGTGGGATGGAGGATATGTATGACGAGTATATGGGCACGGGACTATGGGATGGAGGATATGTATGACGAGTATATGGGTACGGGACTATGGGATGGAGGCTATGTATGACGGGTATATGGGCACGGTACTATGGGATGGAAGATGTGTGATGGGTATATGGGCACTCGACTATGGGATGGAGGATGTATGATGGGTATATGGGCACTCGACTATGGGATGGAGGATATGTATGATGGGTATATGGGCATGGGCCTATGGGATCGTGGATGTGTGATGGGTATATGGGCACGGGACTATGGGATGGAGGATTATTATAATTTGTTATAACTAACCACAGTTAGTTACTATGCCCGGGGAGGGCGGGGCTCTTCAGCTAGTATAATATATATATGTCACAAATATATATTTATATATTTTAAGTACATATACGCGTCTTTTTTTGGAAAAAGATTGGTTACTTCGGCTGACGTCCGTGTTCGTGTCTACGGCCAGCTTTATATTGTAGTCTCCAATAATGTTCAAATACCAAACAAAACCAGAAAACAAGACCTCTATTCATTTGAAATATAACATTTTTATTAAAAATACTTAAACAATTTGTAAAAAATATATATACACAAAAATTTTTTTTAAGAAATATGTGCAGAACTACAATTGTTGGTAATATGTGTCGTTTTCATTACCATGTTGCCTTGGCGGAGTATAATAAAAAGGTGGGGGAACAAGGCTTGGGTTCTGCAGATGGTCTAACCCCCTCCTCATTGTAAGCCAACAACCAATATAGCATATACGGATATTCATGAAAAACAATGAAAACCTACTCAACTAATGAATAAACCAAATTAAATTAAAGTCCAGATTATGAAGACTTAAAAAATATTTTATTAATTACACAATAAAAGCAAAACCAGACAAATAAGACATAATGCAATACCATAAAATGTCATAATGTAAGAAGGTAGTTACATAGTAAACACATAAGCCATAAGTAAATATAGTGATCATAAAAGTTCCATCTGCAACAAAGTGCCTATAATGAGCAGATAAAGAGTATAAAAACTCAAATAAAGTGCATAGGAAATGTAATAGGATCATAGATACCCGTGATCAATGGCTAAATGCGTCTCCAGCTCCCTCCAACGTACGTTTCGCCTACCGTGGCTTTCTCAAGGAGTGAGGTAATGGTGCAAAAGGGGAAATATTTATATGTAACCCAAACCAATGGAAATTCTTGGTTCCCATATACAAATGATCAAAAGAATAAATACAAATAATAATTGGCAGGCAATAATAATTTCTGTGAGCCTATTTGTAAACTAATTGATTATGTTCTCCATCCTTTGGTAGAAACCCTACCTTCTTATTTGAAGGATAGAAATGATGTTTTACGAAAAATGGATGGTTTTGCAGTTGGAAGAGGATATGATCCTGGTGACTTGTGACATCGAATCTCTTTATACATCCATAAGACATGAAGATGGACTGTTTGCTGTCAATCATTTTCTGTCGATGTCCAATGAAGATGGTGAGTTTTGCGAATTCATCATGTGTCTCCTCCAGTTTGCACTAACCCATAATTTTTTTATTTTTTCTGATCAGTTTTTCCTACAGCTCCAGGGCACAGCTATGGGGGCAGCTTTTGCACCCTCATATGCTAATTTGTTCCTGGGGCTGTGGGAGAAAAGAATCTTTACGACTGACTCTACACCTTTGGTGGATAGAGTGCAATACTGGGGGAGATACATTGATGGTATTCTTTGTATTTGGCAGGGTTCTTTGGATGAATTACACACATTTATGGACCATTTAAATGAAAACGATTTGAATCTACGTTTGACTTATAAAGCGGGAAGATCCAATGTTGAATTTTTGGATGTTTTGTTCCAAGTGGATGATGCTGGTTTTGTCTACTCCGATGTGTTCCGCAAACCTGGTATTGCATTATGTCTTATTTGTCTGGTTTCCCCCTCCTCATTGTAGGCTCAAGAGGTTCAGGATTGTGCGGCCAAGAGTATTGGGGGTTGTGATTTCTGTCCATGACAGTATACGTGTCAGTGAGTCTCCGGGTTGCTGCTTGACTCAACACCACGAGCATAAGCCTTTCAGCATGAACACGCTGTATTGGATCGAGTCTAGGCAGCTTCTCATTAGCATAGTACGCAAAGCCGGTAAGGTTCTGAGGTGTTAGGACTTTTTTGTCCAGTTGAATAAATTCAGGGGTAGCCGAGGTGGGGGCCTTCCTTTTTCGACCTGAAAATGTGAGTCGCCTCAGCACATATGGGGATGGTGGCTCAACTGTTTCCTCCTCTTGCACCGTTGCAATGCTGTCTTGTTTTGGCGTGATTAAGGGAGGTGAGATGACTGCCTCTTCTGTGTCCTGTGTGAACAGAAAATACATGTTACATCACAAAGCAAAAGAAATTAAGCTTCACACTATAACAGTCAAATACAGCAACAAATGTGATAACGGGAAAAGTATCAATGTTTATTAACTGTCAGTCAACTGTATGTTAAATAGATAGGCCACAAATGTTTAACTTGATTCATTATCAGTACGTTATGGGCTAACTTGTGCTATTGTGTAAATTTTTCCTTATTTATTTTTATTTTCTATTCCAAATGGGCATGTACATTCCTATGTGTACTACAAGATAGGTACTTACATCACCGACAGGGGAGTCCTGCAGGATCACAGGGTCAGGTGCCAACATAGATGCCATTTGTCTCGGTACTTCTTGGTCCCTTGTGAAAACAAGAAGTTCAAAGTACCAAAGTTTGGGGACATATACATCTTCTGACCCGGCTCCAGACTTGGTTGAATTCTCGACTTTAAGTTCTTTCCGGTATACTGTGCGGAGGGCCTGAATTATTTTTTTGACCGATGACTCATCCACAGGCTCATTGGGGTAATGTTTTTTTGAAAGCTCCACCAGTTTTTTGTAAGCCTCCTTTTTCAGCCTGTTGCTGTAATCAGCTGACTTTATTTTCCATAAGCAAGGCATCAAGAGGCACATCTCAATGAAGTCACGCAGGAAATCTTGCTTATCGGTCATCTGTAAAAAAAAAGGAATATGTTAGAATGGCCAAATACAAGTAACATTTGTTTTATTGTAAGGTATGATAAAATATAATGTGTACATAGCCTACAACTGAAAACACAACTAGGATCATAAAATGGCAGAGGTGGGCGTGGCAGAAACTAAAATGGCTGCCCCACAAAAAAATAACTGATGGCCAACAACAGTTAACACAGCTAGATAAAATGGCGGTGCTGGGCGCGGCAGAAACAAAATTTGCTGCACAAAAACAATCCAGAGATGGCCGACAACTGTTAACACAGCTGCATAAAATGGCGGTGCTGGGCGCGGCAGAAACAAAAATAGCTGCCCTCAAAAAATCCAGAGATTGCCTACAACTGTTAGCACAGCTGGAAAAAAATGGCAATGGTGGGCGTGGCAGAAACAAAAATGGCTTGCCCCCCCAAAAAAAATCATTGATCACCAACAACAGTTAACACAGCTGGATAAAATGTCGGTGCTGGGCGCGGCATAAACAAAAATGGCAGCACCCCAAAAAAAATCAGTGATGGCCAACATCGGTTAACACAGCTGCATAAAATGGCGGTGCTGGGCGCGGCAGAAACAAAAATAGCTGCCTCCAAAAAATCCAGAGATGCCGACAACTGTTAGCACAGCTGGAAAAAAATGGCAATGGTGTGCGCGGCAGAAACAAAAATGGATGCCACAAAAAAAAAATTATAAAATAAGAAAAATAAGTGCCTACCTTACAATACAGTATAGAGATCCTGAAGGAATCAATAAATCCGGGCCAAACGCAACAGCGGCACAGTATGGATCGCAGGAGCTGCAAAGCAGAAGGCTAGCTGGACGCAATATGGATCGCTGCTGGAAATTCATATGAACCACTGTGCTCTAGAACAATGGAAGGGAGCGCTAATACGTCGTCCTTTTATTACGCGGTCGTCCAATCACCAAGCGAGAGCTGTGACATAAACAGTCATGCCATACACTGACCACCAATCTGTGCAGAGGGGCGTGGAAAAGGTTGCGCTCAATCACGCCTAGCGAGGTCGGGGTCTTTTACAATACATGCTGTGAGACAGGTCCCAACGACCGCCGAGGTCGTTATACAGATCGCTGATGTGTCGTTTATGAAATCTTCGTGTTTGGAAGCTAACTAGCGACCATATAGCGATGTACAAACGATCTCTGCCAGGTCGTGTTGTTGTCGTGATCACTGGTGCGATCTCTTAGTGTGACAGTACCTTTAGGAGTCGGATTCCTGCGTTTACTCAGCAGGGATCCAGATCCTCACATTCTGCACTCTCCTCCTATTTTTCCACTGCAGAAGAGATTGCAGAGGAGATTGCCTTGCAGCAAATCTTTCCTGAGGCTAAGTCCTTCTGTCCTCTTACTGGGCATGCTCATGGGACGATCTCCCATTGGAGATCGGGAGTCATGTGCTCTAGTCCCGCTCCAGTTCTTATTGGTCCATCTCAGAGATCTGGAAGCGTGCAGAAGGTCCCGGCTGCTATAAAAGGCGCGCGTGGCTCTTCCGCCATGCGCTAGTATAGTCATACTTGCTGCTGTGTGTGTGAGGACGGATGCATGATTCTGGTGACAGACTCAATTGAAACACCTTCCCTCTGATATTACACATGTGAATAGGGACTGAGTTAGTTTCAGCGCCAGCGCTCCTCTGCTTCAACTTGCACAGCTGCTAGCGTCCGACATTGCGCTTGCGCCTTGCCTTTTTCGTTTGGCGGCAGTGTCCACGCCGCGCTGCAGTAGCAGCCTCCTTTGCGTTCGCAGTTGCAACGCCGCACACACGGTAGGTCTAGACGGACGTAGTGCCGCCATCTTGGGCTACTCCTGTGACCATATACCGTGTGTGTGTTTTTTACTGAGTGCTGTGACTACAACAGGCTCAGTTACTTGTGTTTGTACTTTTGGCATCTCCGTGAGATTAACTGAGATTGCTCTGCGCACCTGGGTGAAGTTTAACCCTGTGTGCAATTCCACCATATTTCTCCTGCCACCACTTAGCAGCGGTTATTTCACCTACTGCACGGTGGACCCCGAGCGGCGAACGCACTTTATTTATATTTTTATTTAGTGTGTTCCGCCGTTCCTAACAGGTTTGTGTCTCCGCAGCTGCATGATTTGCGGCTACTATACAGCCTGAATACATATGGAGATTCCCTAACAAATAGGCATTCCCCATGTGTATTCAGGCTGTCTAGCAGCCACAAATCATGCAGCTGCGGAGACGCAAACATAATCTACGAGCACGCCCAAGATACTCAGAGAACACCGCAGCATGCTCGGAAAACTCGAGTAACGAGCACACTCGCTCATCAATAATTCACACCCATGGCTATCAGCAGAGAGCTACTTACATACCAGTACACTGCAGCAAAACACAAGTGTATAGGAAAGATCTAGTAAACTAGTTTCAGAAATCCATATAATAAACACTCATACGTTGCCGGAATTCAGCATCCCACATTGCAGACAATTCTGCTGAAAGCTGAAATGTGCAATACGCATAAGTATGCATCTGTCAGGGCATACTACTTATGTCCTTATCTTAATAGGTCTGTAAAAGAGACGTGTTCTCCCATAGTGCCTTGCTAAACTTTACTGCATTAATTAATGTACCCAACAATCCATTTCTGCAATGTCCTATTGTTAGAAGATGAGATGCTTACAAGATGATGCTTAGTTTTTGGAACCTCCACAGGTGCAATCTAAGGAGGAACCTAACAGCAAGTGTTTAATTCTCCTGGAGCTCCATATGAAGCATTGCACAGTACCCGTCTATATAAATGGGCTGTCTTTGAAGCTCATAGATGTGCTGGCCTTCACAGCGAGAATGCATTTCTCCACTTCGGATGTAAAACAATGCATCTCCTTTATTAACTCTATTAACTCAGAATTCCCTAAATGTGTTTTCTAACTCTGACAATGCATTACAGTTCTGGGACATCTAATATTCTTAAAAAAAATCCATGTAATGTAATTGTAAATGTAATTATAATCAGTGTAACAATAATCCTGCTGCAGTATACTTTCTATAACACAATACAGAATTTCATTGGTGCCTTTGTTTTTTTTTTTTTTTAATGCCGTATTGTACAACAAAAGTACATTTGTTCGGTAATATCATATGGCTTATAAGGCTCATTTGTCAAATAATTATGTTTTCAGTACTCCTTAGAGCTCTTTATCTGTAAATGAATGAACTTTGGTGTTCTAGCAAAATCCTTGAAAACATCTCGAGCTTTTGTTCTTTTTATTAAAGCCTTTTCAGAATCTGAACAATCAGCAGAATCTTTCAGAATACCTTGAATTATAACAAAAGCTTTGACTTTGTGCAGAAATACAATACTTAGATTAAATAGGAATATATGTGACATGCACAAAAACCTTACAGTGTTGCTTTCCTAGTTATTTTTGGCAGCAATCTGATGGTGGTGAAATAAGCTACAGTTGTGGCCAAAAGTATTGACACCCCTGCAATTTTCAGTTTCTTCCTGAAAATGATTGCTAACACAAATTCTTTGGTATTATTATCTTCATTTAATTTGTCTTAAATGAAAAAACACAAAAGAGAATGAAGCAAAAAGCAAAACATTGATCATTTCACACAAAACTCCAAAAATGGGCCAGACAAAAGTATTGGCACCCTCAGCCTAATACTTGGTTGCACAACCTTTAGCCAAAATAACTGTGACCAACCGCTTCCGGTAACCATCAATGAGTTTCTTACAATGCTCTGCTGGAATTTTAGACCATTCTTCTTTGGCAAACTGCTCCAGGTCCCTGATATTTGAAGGGTGCCTTTGCCCAAAAAGCAGTACTTTTGTCTCATCTGACCAGAGAACATTCTTCCAAAACGTTTTAGGCTTTTTCAGGTAAGTTTTGGCAAACTCCAGCCTGGCTTTTTTAAGCCTCGGGGTAAGAAGTGGGTTCTTCCTGGGTCTCCTACCATACAGTCCCTTTTCATTCAGACACCGACGGATAGTACGGGTTGACACTGTTGTACCCTCGGACTGCAGGGCAGCTTGAACTTGTTTGGATGTTAGTCGAGGTTCTTTATCCAACATCCGCACAATCTTGCGTTGAAATCTCTTGTCAATTTTTCTTTTCCGTCCACATCTAGGGAGGTTAGCCACAGTGCCATGGGCTTTAAACTTCTTGATGACACTGCGCACGGTAGACACAGGAACATTCTTGTCTTTTGAGATGGACTTGTAGCCTTGAGATTGCTCATGCTTCCTCACAATTTGGTTTTTCAAGTCCTCAGACAGTTCTTTGGTCTTCTTTCTTTTCTCCATGCTCAATGTGGTACACACAAGGACACAGGACAGAGGTTGAGTCAACATTAATCCATGTCAACTGGCTGCAAGTGTGATTTAGTTATTGCCAACACCTGTTAGGTGCCACAGGTAAGTTACAGGTGCTGTTAATTACACAAAATAGAGAAGCATCACATGATTTTTCGAACAGTGCCAATACTTTTGTCCACCCTCTTTTTTATGTTTGGTGTGGAATTACATCCAATTTGGCTTTAGGACAATTCTTTTTGTGTTTTTTCATCTAAGATAAATTAAATGAAGATAATAATACCAAAGAATTTGTGTTTGCAATCATTTTCAGGAAGAAACTGAGTATTATCTGACAGAATTGCAGGGGTGTCAATACTTTTGGCCACAACTGTATAACATATAGTTTTTGGGTCTCCGTGTCTTATTGTGAAGATTTAGTCACAAACTTAGACTGAAGAAAGGCACCATAGTGCTTTTGGTTGAATGGCCAATTGGCATCCAATTTTGTTTCTCAAGAACGCAGCCATTGACCCATTGTAGATGACTTTAAACCATGCTGCCACGGCTCTGCTGCCATGGGGTCTTAACATGGCCTATGATATTTCACAACACTTTACATTTCAGAGGGTAAATGCAGAAAGACAATATCTGTGTATATCTGTGAAAAGATTTGAAGTGCATTGGGTAAAAGAAAGAAGTTTGGGGGAGATTGTGGAAAAAAGGAATCCTGTTATAAGGAATAATGAAGATAAACGGACATGAGTCAATATTTGAAACTTGATTGGCCAGTATTGGCGAGCAAACCAGTGGATGTTCCGGTTCGCCAGGTTTAGAGGTTTGGGTGGCCTTTTTAAAAAGTATGTTTCAGGAACTGAACTTGACCTGAATCTGACTCTGGACTCCAAAATCCGTTCAAATCAGTGCTGTAAAATGGCTGTAAAATGGTTCGAGTAAATGATAGAGGGCTGCAAAAGGAAGCTAAATGGGGATAAGAGCTGGACAATTGCCCTGCAAACAAATGTGGATTGAAAAATGACTTAAAGGGGTTCTGTCATCATAGTAATCATGGAAAAATAGGAAGTAAATGAATAACATAAAAATTTTAACAGAGCCCCCACAGAGACTGAGGCTTTCTACCTCCAGTCCAGTTAAAAATTTTACCCACAGAGCATGGTGTAGAGTACCCCCACAGAAGCAGCTTACAAATTCCACCCACAGAGCATGGGCCAGAGTACCCCCACAGAAGCAGTTTACAAATTTCACCCACAGAGCATGTGACAAAGTTCCCCTACATTAGTAGCTCACAAATTTCTCCCACAGAGCAGGAAACATGGTACCATACCGAATCTTCTAAAAAATTTCACCCAAAGAGGATGGTCCAGAGTACCCCCACAAAATCTTATTACAAATTTCACCCACAAAACATAAGGCAGAGTACCACAACAGAATGTTATTAAATATTTCAAGCACTAAGCATGTTTTCACATCTCCTCCACAGCTCCAAAATTTCCGCTTCGGTCGTGTACATTACAAATACCGCCGATGAAAAGCTAGTAGTATGATCTTGGATCGTGTTGGCGGTCCACCGTGAGGCTTGCTATCGGCAGTTCAGTTAACAATTTCATCTACGGAGCAAGAGGCAGAGTATCCCTACAGAAGCAACTTACAAATTTCACCCACAGAGGATGAGGCAGAGTATTCCTACAGAAGGAGCTTACAAATTTCACCCACAGAGCCAAACTTTTATCTTCAGTAACATATTAGAGCAGCTGCAGATAAAAAGCTCATAGTTTGATTCTGGATATAGCTGGTGGTTTGCAACAAGGCTTGCTATCAGCAGTCATAGCCCCTTTGTCTTGGGACTCATCCCCAATGCTGTGCCCTTAAGTTTCTGGGGGCCCAAAGTGTTTTCCTTGAAAAAAAATAATGTTCAAAGAAGGCAACCACCCCTGAATACTTCAACTAGGGATAATGAAATTGTCCTCTGTTTCTTCTTCTTCTATTTTCTTGTTTGTTCCAACTAGGGCCATGATGAAGAGGGGACCTGAAGGAACAAAAATTAGCAAATTAACCACTCCTAACCTGAGTCAGCAGTTGATAAATAGAGAAAAAATAGTCATCAATGACAATTTAGAGCCTCGGTAATTGGAATGAGTGGTTCCTCTAATGAGCATTAGGCCTGACCACAAAGGTAGAGTAAAATTATTTTTAGGCCAACTATTCATACAGATGTAACAAGGGCGACCAGGGGGGAAGTAGTCAGAGCCGGGGGAAGTAGAGACCACTGAGCTAACTGTCAGCGAGCACTCCCCTGGCCCCTTGCACGTAGACAGTTGGGACCAACACAACCTTCCTCATGACATACCTTGTTCTTTCTCCAGCCGCAGTAGTCTGGGCAAAACAGAGGCAGAAGAGACAACCGTTGTCCAACGAGGTAAACAAGTTGTTTTATGTAGCAGGATATGAAGAATAAAGCGACAAAAATACATCACTGGATTCCTGGTCTCTTGCTGACGCAGGCTATATCCATACCCACAACGGCTGCAGAAGCCTGAGATTACAAAAATCCACTGGGCGCCTGAACCCCTTCATTATGGGGCCCTCCTGAAGTCCTGGAGACCCGTGGTGCAGTCCTTTAGTCCTTATTTCGTAATCCTTCAGAATCCAGGTCAACAGTTCCCTCCAGTCCGGAGGCGTGACAGTGCCCTGGTTATATATGTCTGCCCTGTTCAACAATCCTGGCAGCTCTGAGGAAGCTGTAGTTTCCTTTCCACCACATGGCTGCAAGCACAGCCCACAGCTGTTAACCATTGCTGTACCTGAACTAGTAACAGTACATAACAACATGACAGATTACAACAGATAAAGAAGAACACATTGCAATCAAGGCAGTTAACACATAAGAGGCACGAGGGTGACACGGAAGGAGAAGAAGGTGCAACTGAGGGGAACTCCCACCTCCTTACACAGACACGGTTGCAGAGTACATAGAGTCTTTTGGGCACAGTACCCCCATTAATAACAAATTTAACACACAGAGCATGTTTTCACATTTTCCCTACAGAAGCTGACAACAAATTTCAACCACAAAGCATGGGGCCCAGCGCCTCCACAGAAACTGATAACAAATTTCCCCCACTTTAGCCATAGTGGTTTCCTCCTATTTCTTGCATGTTTATTCCCATATGGTATATATTGTGCACAGGTCCTATTCAGGATGCTAATAAACGTCTCCCATTTTCTTTGTGTATTTTTATGTCTCAGGATATCGTCCCAGTTAATTGCACCAAGATCATCTCTCATCCGTTGGAATTTTTCCTTCCTGAAGTTTAGTGTCCTTGTAACCCCTCTACTACACATCTTATTAAAGGATACATGAAAATGTATTAATTAGTGATCACTATTACCCAAGTGACCCTCAACCCTTACATTTGATATGTGGTCTGGCCTGTTGGTTAATATTAGGTCTAGCAGTGCCCCCCCTCTTGTTGGGTCCTGAACCAGTTGTGAAAGGTAATTGTCTCTCATAGTTGTCAAAAACCTATTACCTTTGCTGGAACTGCAGGTTTCGGTTCCCCAATGTATTTCAGGGTAGTTGAAGTCCCCATAATAATGACTTCTCCTTGAGTCTCAGCTTCATCTATTTGCTTTATGAGGCTATTCTCTGTTGCTTCCATTATTTTTGGAGACTTATCACAAACCCCTATCAGTAATTTATTATTTTTCCCCCCTCCCCTTATCTCTACCCACAGGGACTCTACATTTTCATTAGATTCATATATATTATCACGAAGGATGGGTTTTAAGGATGATTTTACATATAAACACACCCCTCCCCCTCGCTTATTTATTCGGTCATTTCTGAACAGACTATAGCCCTGTAAAAATTAACCGCCCAGTCATGGCTCTCGTCCAGCCATGTCTCAGATATCCCCACCATGTCATAATTATGTTCCAACAACATTAACTCCAATTCCTCCATCTTGTTGGCAAGGCTTCTGGCATTAGTATACATGCACTTTATGTATCTCCCTTAACCTCTATTCTTTCTTAAATTATTAACTGTTCTAACCCCACCCCCCATGCCACCTCCATCCCCAATTTCATTATTTGTGCCCAGGTCTCTATCTGCACTGTCTTCCCCTCCTATAAAAGGAATATCCTCCCCCTTGTCCCTAGTTTAAACACTCCTCCAACCTTCTAGCCATTTTCTCCCCCAGCACAGCTGCACCCTCCCCATTGAGGTGCAGCCCGTCCCTAGCGTAGAACCTGTAGCCAACTGAGAAGTCGGCCCAGTTCTGCAGGAACCCAAACCCCTCCTTCCTACACCAATTCCTGAGCCACTTATTAACCTCCCTAATCTCCCGTTGCCTCTCTGGCGTGGCACATGGTACAGGAAGTATTTCCAAAAATACCACCTTGGAGGTCCTTGCTTTAAGCTTACAGCCTAATTCCCTGAAATCATCTTTAAGGACCTTCCATCTACCTCTAACTTTGTCATTTGTGCCAATGTGCACCATGACCGCTGGATCCTTACCAGCCCCTCCCAGTAATCTGTCAACCTGAATTATAAATGGACACAAATTGTTATTATTGCCCAATTTTAACATTGTTCCCTTTTATTTTTATTCACAGAGCAAAAATATATATATAAAGCTAATAAAAAATAAAAAAGAAGAAATAAAGAAAAATACCATGGAAGAGACAAGAACTCACTTATTATAAAAATAAAATGATTGCATGTGCCACTTCCTGATGCCATTCCACATTAACCACATTGACTAGGAACTTTTTCATTCAAAATTACATATCATGAAAAAAAGTATAAAATATTTATACATTTTATTAATAAAATAAAACCATTACTCTCTACAAGAAAAGACTTTACCTCTTGGATCCCGGTCAAGAGGAGCATTGCAAGGCTTCAAAGTCTCCTTACATTGGCATTCCAGACTTGACATGTCACTCTCCACAAGGAGAAACATTACCCCTTGGATCCCGATCAGATGCCTCTAACCTAACCAAACCAGATCTCACACTTCGCACTAATGAGGGGCAGCGCCCTGAAATTCAGTGTCAGCAAACTGAGATTCTGGTTAAGCTTTTATCCAAGTCATGTGGCAAGGCTGATTAAAGGGTTAATAATAACTTTTAGGATTGCTACTTCCAATAGATGGCAATAGAGTTTTGTCCTCTTCATCTCTGAAGAGGCAATTTTTATATTGAATTAGCCAGAGGAGCATTGCAAGGCTTAAGTCTTCTCACATTGGCATGCTATGCTTGGCATGTCAATCTCCACAAGGAGAAAAGTTACTCCTTGGATCCTGAGAAATATAGGGCACAGACCCAGTCATTTTTTTTATTTTCACACATCAACATGTAACTATCATAACTTTCTACTACCTCTTGTGGTGCACCAATGCACAGATCATGTAATATGTAGGTTGATCTTAAGGTGCCCATACACCCTCAATAATTGTCGACACGCTACTAATCCTGAGGAACTCCGCAAACACGTGCAGACTGAGTGTGGCTGAGTTTTCATATATCTTCAATGAGAAGAATAGAGTGAGGAGAGTTCTGATATCCTGAAAACAAAAGGATCAGGTATTTAAATTAATCACGCAATCCTTCTTTTCCCCAACAGCCTCATTTGTTGAGGAAAAGTATAATTCACAAGAGATAGTTGACAAGTCTCACCAAAATATAAAGATTTTCACTAATTTGTATCCAGTCCTTTGGTGGAACTGTCATTGGATCAGTAGTTTTATAGATATTTGCATTAAATTTAATCTATCACCAGGTGGCAAGACCAGCTAACAAATGATATATCTTAAAAGGAAACTTTCACCAAGTTTTTTCTACCTAATAAAATTTCTCCATTATATGTCACCTGCTTAACCCAGCAGGAAGTATGGCAGAGTCTAAAAATCACTAAAATTGACAAATCCCCGGGCCCGGATGGGATACACCCGAGTACTGCAGGAATTAAGTACAGTCATAGACCATTATTTTTAATCTTTAAAGATTCCATAATAACAGGGTCTGTACCACAGGACTGGCGTATAGCAAATGTGGTGCCAATATTCAAAAAGGGGACAAAAACTGAAATAGAAATTATAGGCCAGTAAAGTTTAACCTCAACTGTGGGAAAAATCCTGGAAGGTTTTCTAAGAGATACTATACTGGAGTATCTGAAGAAGAATAACCTCATGACCCAAAATCAACATGGGTTTACAAGGGACCATTCCTGTCAGACTAATCTGATAAGCTTTTATGAAGAGGTAAGTTCTGGACTGGATCAAGGGAATGCAGTGGACATGGTATACATGTGACTTTTCAAAAGCTTTTGATATGGTGCCACACAAAATGTTGATACATAAAATGAGAACAATGGGAATAGGGGAAAATATGTGTAAGTGGGTTAAGAGCTGGCTCAGGGATAGGAAACAAAGGGTGGTTATTAATGGAGCACACTCAGATTGGGTCACGGTTAGCAGTGGGGTACCACAGGGGTCAGTATTGGGCCCGCTTCTTTTTAACATATTAATTAATGGCCTTGTAGAGGGCATAGAGAGTAGAATTTCAATATTTGCAGATGACACTAAACTCTGCAGGGAAATCAATACAGAGGAGGACAATTTTATATTACAGGAGGATTTATGTAAACTAGAAGCTTGGGCTAATAAATGGCAAATGAGCTTTAATGGGGATAAATGTAAGGTCATGCACTTGGGTAGAACAAACAAGATGTATAATTATGTGCTTAATTGTAGAACACTGGGCAAAACTGTCACTGAAAAAGACCTGGGTGTATGAGTGGATGACAAACTCACATTTAGTGGCCAGTGTCAGGCAACTGCTGCAAAGGCAAATAAAATAATGGGATGCATTAAAAGTTGCATAGATGCTCATGAGGAGAACATAATTTTAGCTCTATATAAGTCACTAGTACGACCATACTTAGAATATTGCATACAGTTCTGGTCTCTGGTGTATAAGAAAGACATAGCTGAACTGGAGCAGGTGCACAAAAGAGCGACCAAGCTTATTAGGGATCTGGGGGTCTGCAATGCCAAGACATGTTATTACACCTGGGGTTATTTAGTTTGGAAAATTGAAGGCTTAGGGGTGATCTTATTACAATATATAAATATATGCGGGGACAGTCCAAAGACCTCACTAATGATCTTTTTACTCTTAGACCTGTGATGGGGACAAGGGGGCATCCTCTGTGGCTGGAGGAAAGAAGATTTAAGCATAATCACAGATGCGGATTCTTCACTGTAAGGCTGGTTTCACATTTGTGTTTTTTTGCGCTTGAAAAAAACGCATACGTGCGCATGCGCTTTTCCCCCTATATTTAACATGGGCGCGCACGTATGCGTTTTTCGTGCGCTGCATTTTTTTGTGGTGTTCGATTTTATTTTCCAGACGCTACATGTTGCATTTTTTTGTCCGCCCAACCACTTCAAAAAAGCGCATGCGCACGTATGCGCACGTTTTGTGCTAAAAAAGGCCATTATGGCCTATGGATGCACATACCTGCGCACTGGCATGCGCATGTATGCGTTTTTTTAGCGCTGCGGTTTTTTTTTGGTGTCCACTATTTAGACAAGTTATAAAATTCTAAAGTCCAAAAAAAAAAAGGCCAAATAAAGAAGGTGTCTGCCAACACTGTACCACAACTACAGTGACAGATTGGAGAGCAGACATTCACCAACAAACCGATCTTCTATCAGCGTCAAGAATGTGAGTATTATTACATCGTATGCCTGTCCTTTTCAATTGTGTATGTACTAATGATTTTTATTATTTTTACATGCAGCATGTCTTCGGAATCAGAATATTCCCCATCGCGGCAGGAATTGGCGCAAGCAGACCGTGAGGTGATTATTTTCGTGCATCTGGTAAGTATATCTGCTGCTACTCCAAATCTCTTATGTTTGTTTTTATTTTTTTTAAGACATCATCATCATCTTCTGTGGACGGGACTACTGAGGGCGAAGAGCAGGAGCAGCGAAGCCAAGTCCCGGTGGTGATACGGAATGTATGTATGAAATGATTTGTAATGTTCTTTATTTTTTATCTTCTATTTTTCATCTTTTCTGTATTTTTTTTTAACTTTTTATTCAATTTAAATTTGATTATTCTAATGAATGTGTTTTGTCTAGGTTCCACAACGGGATGAAGACGTCTACCTGGATAATGAGCAGCTCATCAGCCTGGTCCAGGAGCGTGCCCCGTTGTGGGACAGCCGTGACCGGCTCTACAATGACAATGTGGTGACACGGAGGCTATGGAATGAGGTGGCCGCAGCGTTGATGGATGGCTGGGACAGCGCCACAGCATCCTCCAAAAAGGCGTTTAGTAAGTATTTCCCTGCTCTGTATTGTGCCGCAGTGACTGTTGTCCTTGATGGCACTGTTGGGTTTCGTGCTAGATATATTCTAGCAGGAAACCCAACAGTGTCATCGGGCTCTACAGTGACTGCTTTGAGTATTGTATTGCTGTATTGTGCCGCAGTGACTGTTGTCCTTGATGACACTGTTGGGTTTTTTGCTAGATATATTCTAGCAGGAAACCCAACAGTGTCATCGGGCTCTACAGTGACTGCTTTGAGTATTGTATTGCTGTATTGTGCCGCAGTGACTGTTGTCCTTGATGACACTGTTGGGTTTCGTGCTAGATATAGTCTAGCAGGAAACCCAACAGTGTCATCGGGCTCCACAGTGACTGCTTTGAGTATTGTATTGCTGTATTGTGCCACAGTGACTGTTGTCCTTGATGACACTGTTGGGTTTCGTGCTAGATATATTCTAGCAGGAAACCCAACAGTGTCATCAGGCTCCACAGTGACTGCTTTGAGTATTGTATTGCTGTATTGTGCCGCAGTGACTGTTGTCCTTGATGACACTGTTGGGTTTCATGCTAGATATATTCTAGCAGGAAACCCAACAGTGTCATCGGGCTCTACAGTGACTGCTTTGAGTATTGTATTGCTGTATTGTGCCGCAGTGACTGTTGTCCTTGATGGCACTGTTTATTTTTTTCCAACAGTGGACAAAGTCCGAACACGTTGGCGTTCAATCAAGGACCGCTTCAACAGTGATGTTCGTGCTGAGGGCCAGGTTCGCAGTGGATCTGCGTCAAGGACCAGAACTAGATACCGTCACTATCATGCGTTGCAGTTCCTAAGACCGGTCCTTGCCACGAGATCGTAAGTATTCAAAATTTTGGGGTTTTATTTTTATTAATCTGTGTTTTTCTAATCCACAGCTGATGCTTCTTGTAAAGGCATGGTAGTAATGATTTTCCTTTCTTCCACAGCACCTGGAGCAGCACCCTGCAACCTGGCCCTGGAGCGGTCCTTCATCGGACGTCCTCTGACCCGTCCGAGCCATCCAACAGCCAGGAAGCACCTTGCAGGTCAGCCACACACACAGCTGGTGACCGGGAAGCTGGGCCATCAGGTGTTCCCCTGTCCCAGGTCTCTGCCACTGGTTATGCGGGCACTACCCGCCAGCGGCAGAGGGCCTTGGACAGGAATGTCTTGCCCGAGTTTATGCACTTGAGCGAGGCCTTTAATGCCAGCTTCAAGTCGCTGTCCGACAGAGTTGAAAGCGGTTTTGCACTCATGGAACGTGGTTTTAACCACTTTGAACACCGCTTCAATTATGTCGAACAGCGCCTTGACCGTCTGGAGGCCGACCTCAACAGACCAGCGCACCATTTTTTTAGTAAGATTGAAAAGGGCATGGCAGAACACCTTAGTCCTGAGCAACAGCTGAATGTGCTGCAGGCCTGCAAGAATGCTTTCTTGCAGGGTATGCAGCATAATCGGTACGGTCAGCAGTCAGTGGTGTCATTTCCACCTGTGCCACCATTGAGTCGCTTCACCTCACTACCGACTTGTGCTGCATACCACTGCATGGACACCTCTATTCAAAGCCAGGACACCCACCGTTACACCACGACAAGTCTGAGTGCAGCTGGTCACTTCACCAACACCACCATGGCAAGCGCTGCTCCTGTCTGGAGCACCACCACCACCCCCATACATGCATGGAGCTCAGCCACCACTAGGCAAACGTGGAACAGCCCTGCCGCTACAACAACATGTAGTAGCCCTGCCACCACCACTCCACAAACCTGGACCATCACTGCCGCCACCAGTCCTCATGCAAGGACGAGCACTGCCAACCAAGAGCATCAGCAGCATCAGCAGCAGCCACAGCAGCAACAGCCACCGCAGCAGCAGCCACAGCAGCAGCAGCAGCAGCCACAGCAGCAGCAGCCACAGCAGCAGACGGGGGACCTCCATTCAATATTTGCCCCAAGTTCTAGGCAAAATCAATCAAGGCGGGCATTGGGGCAAAGTAGGTCCAGGCAGACAAGCCTACGGTGACATGCACTTCGAACAAATGTTCCTGAACCTATTTCCTCTCCTCCAAGTGTTCCTAGTTTAATTTCCTTAACTGGACTACCTTCCCCCACAAGTTTTGTTGCCCCTTCCCCTCAAACACCGTCTTCAACTGCAAGTGTTGCATCTTCCCTGCACACCCCCAAATTGCAACCATCTGCCCCCAAATGCCGAAAAAAAGAAAGTTTTTTTATATTTTTGCGGTTAAAAATAAATTTACATTTGTGGTTCACGATTACAAAGTTTGATTAATGTTTTTGGCGCCGCTCACACACACTGATTGGTAAATACACGTATATGTTAAAAACCAAGGCATAGTCATATGACTGTACTAGGCCTTTGTATTGAACATATGTTCAATACAAAGGCCTAGTATAGTCATATGGCTACACTAGGCCTTTGTATTGAACATATGTTAAATGCAAAGGCCTAGTATAGTCATATGACTAGACTAGGCCTTTGTATTGAACATATGTTAAATACAAAGGCCTAGTATAGTCATACCAAGGCCTAGTATAATAACTCGAGTTTTACCGACTAGTCTGGTTTCCTGAAAAACAAACTGGTGAAACTTGTATAAAAAAATAAGTTTCTTTCTAAAAAAATAATTTTCTTTCTAAACACTACCACAATTTTAGTTAATGTTAAATAAAAGTTGGAATTGAGCTGATTACATTCATCCACTCAATGCTGACTTTTATTCCCCATTGACTTGCATTGGGGTTGGGTTTTGAACGAATCACATACTTTTTTTTTTACACTAGTTGGACAATTTTCTTTTGAAAAAATTTGGTTTCCTGAAACACGATCCTACCAACATCACTCAAAAGTCATAATCATAACTATTTATCAATCATGGCCTGGTTATAGTTATCAATCATGGCCTGGTTAATACACATCATATTTAACATGCAGCTTTGCTTACGTTCCAATATATTTCACGCAGACTAGCAATGCTGCATTTTAACTCATATGTGTATTTTCCTGCCCAGGTGTGAGTACATCAAAAAATTCACCGGTATACATGGGAAGTTTTTTATTTAATTGGAGTGTAAAAAATATAGTGCACTCAGTAATGGTATCAAATAAGGTTTTTTATTACCATAAACAAACGAAAACATTCTTACAACATTTCATCTTGCCAGTGCACCCGTCCTACATCAGAAATAAAGTAGGCCGCAAATTGGTCCCTCATTTGGCCAACTTCAACGGATGACCTGAGAGGGTGCTGAGTGAATTCAGGCAATGGGTTAGGAGCATCATCGTCCAGCTCAAAGGTCGGGTGCTCTTTAGCCATCACAAAATTATGTAGAACCACACAGGCCTTCACCACCTCATCGACTGTTTCAAGTTTAAGATTAATGGCCGTGCCGAGAATTCGCCATCTGGAGACAAGAATCCCAAAAGCACACTCGACAGTTCTTCTGGCCCTGGTCAGCCTGTAATTAAATATTTTTTTGGTGTGGTCCAAGTCCCGGCTGGAGTAGGGTTTCAGTAAGTTTGCGCACATTTGAAAAGCCTCATCTCCAACCATTACAAAGGGCAGTGGCGGAGCTTCAGTGTGAGGAAGAGGCCGTGGCATAGGGAAATTAAATTGGTTGCCATACAACCTCCGGCCCATGTCTGAGTTTTTAAAAGCCTGTGAGTCATTACCACGGCCAAATGCTCCAATGTCCACTGCTACAAACATACATCCGGCATCCGCAATGGCCATGAGTACTATTGAAAAGTACTTTTTGAAATTATAGTACTCAGATCCTGTTCTTTTGGGTTTGATGATCCGTATGTGTTTACCATCAACAGCTCCCAAACAGTTGGGGAAATTGCATACTGTCCAGAATTTGTCAGCAATTTCCATCCACTTTTCAGCGGTGGGCAGGGGCATAAATTCTGGACAAAGAACATTTCAGAGAGCCCGGCAGGTGTCCGCAACAATTCCAGACAAGGTAGAGATTCCAATACGGTACTGGAAGTGTAGTGAAGATAGGGTTTCTCCAGTCGCCAAGAATCTGTGAACAGACAAAGATGTAAAATTAATATTTATGTATATTATTTTAAAAAACTATAAAATAAAATATTAGTACATTCACGAAAACTAATTACCCAAGGTTTTGAATACTAAATTTAAAAAAACCCCATCAGACCGCACCCCTTGGTTTTTAAATATTATGTACAGTAATGTCACCAGTAGCCGTTCCTCAGGAGGAATCGCACGACGGAGCTGTGTGTCCTGTCTCTGGATGGATTGTTGGACACGAGCAAGCAAATCCCTGAAGCTTTCTTGGGACATCCGGATATAATCTGTAAATTTCTCCAGGTTTGCCTGTAGCTCACTGTAGAGGGTGTGGTATGCCCCACGGCTCTCCCGGAGTTCAACAATCGGATGTATCCACATACGCCGCCGCTGCCGTCTTTGCTGCCTCTCTCTCTTCCTTTGTTCATGGCAAGCAACTGCATACGCCTGAGCCATCGCGATGTCCAAATCCAAGTTGAAGTGAAAACTCTTCCAGCGCAGATCCATGGTGACACGAGAAGAATCAAGCAAATCGGAAGAATACTGTAGACAGGGTCTATATATTAACATACCACACCGACATTGACGTCCCATCGGTCTTGTGTGTTGTTGAATGGTTTTTCTTTCTTTTTTGGGGGTTGTCCAAAAATCTGTAAAAAAAGCAAACGCACTAAAAACGCATACAAACGCTGCATTTTTTTTCCTGCATGCGCATAAAAATGCTTGAAAAAAACGCAGCGTTTGTATGCATTTGTATGCGTTTTTTCTATGCGTTTTTTTGCGCTAAAAACGCGCTGCACAAAAAAGCAAGTGTGAAATTAGCCTAAGAGCAGTGAGACTATGCAAGTCTCTGCCATATGATGTTGTAATTAGTGATTCCCTACTAAAATTTAAGAAGGGACTGGATGCCTTTCTTGAAAAGTATAATATTACAGGGTATATACACTAGTTTCCTTAATATTGCGTTGATCCAGGGAGCTAATCTGATTACCATATGTGGAGTCGGGAAGGAATTTTTTTTCCCCAATGTGAAGCTTACTGTTTGCCACATGGGTATTTTTTGCTTTCCTCTGGATCAACATGTTAGGGTAAGTTAGGATAGGATATTGTCATGGGGGAGTAGGGAAAAAGCAGGAGACGTGGAACCTGGGCCTCTGAACTGCCCCTCAGGCTAAGGAGGTGCCCTGACTTTCCTTAACTTTGGGGTACATTTGAAGGTAGTGAGGCCCATGTCCCCAACCTGTCCCTATCTCCTGTTTAGCCCTGAGCTAAACCCACAACCCCCTCCCCAGGAGGTGAGACAAGTGAACTGCACCAAATAACAGACAAGGGAAAATAAAACAGACACCATGGGGTTAAAGCAACTAAAAACCCAAACTTAGCTTTATCTGTTACTAATGCTGCAAGCAGCAGAGAAAGGCACCCTATCAGCATCCAGCAGCTACTCCACTGCTCCAGATAAGCTGAACCCTCTCTCCACCAGGTAGGTCCAGTCTTCACCAAGGTTGGTTAGCAAATGACCAGTATTACCAACAGTGAGCTACAGCAGCTGATGACCTTTTATAGGAAGTAGGGGGATGGTCACCATCTGCTGACTAATTAAGCACGTTGTAACACCAGCAGCCATCGGGGGGGAACCCAGCAGCAGACTCACTACAGTTAACTCACTACAGTGGTTCAGCCGCTCGACCCTTATTCACATTCACGCCACTTGGCAAGTGATAAGGTTTTAAATACTAGAGTAGGGACTGTCCCACAAGGGTTGCCGTGACGTGGCGGGATGGCTTGTACATTATTTTGATCAAAATTATGTTTACTAAATACCCTTATTATTATTATTACCTTTATGCATTATTTGCAGTATATTTTTTACTTTTAGTTCAGGATATTTGTGTTTTTTGCTTTCTGTTTTCTCTGGTTAATGGTCATGTGTTAAAATGCACTTACATTGTGCATACACATTAACTTACTTGTCTCGGTTCAGATTTGTTTTTTATTCATTTCATTGTGCATATAGGGGTGTGACCGCCCTTTTTCTGAGCTGGGAAAGCCATCCAGTCTGGCCTAAGCTGTTACAAGTGGTTCAGCCGCTCGACCCTTATTCACATTCACGCCACTTGGCAAGTGATAAGGTTTTAAATACTAGAGTAGGGACTGTCCCACAAGGGTTGCCGTGACATGGCGGGATGGCTTGTACATTATTTTGATCAAAATTATGTTTACTAAATACCCTTATTATTATTATTACCTTTATGCATTATTTGCAGTATATTTTTTACTTTTAGTTCAGGATATTTGTGTTTTTTGCTTTCTGTTTTCTCTGGTTAATGGTCATGTGTTAAAATGCACTTACATTGTGCATACACATTAACTTACTTGTCTCGGTTCAGATTTGTTTTTTATTCATTTCATTGTGCATTCAGTGCATATAGGGGTGTGACCGCCCTTTTTCTGAGCTGGGAAAGCCATCCAGTCTGGCCTAAGCTGTTACAAGTGGTTCAGCCGCTCGACCCTTATTCACATTCACGCCACTTGGTAAGTGATAAGGTTTTAAATACTAGAGTAGGGACTGTCCCACAAGGGTTGCCGTGACGTGGCGGGATGGCTTGTACATTATTTTGATCAAAATTATGTTTACTAAATACCCTTATTATTATTATTACCTTTATGCATTATTTGCAGTATATTTTTTACTTTTAGTTCAGGATATTTGTGTTTTTTGCTTTCTGTTTTCTCTGGTTAATGGTCATGTGTTAAAATGCACTTACATTGTGCATACACATTAACTTACTTGTCTCGGTTCAGATTTGTTTTTTATTCATTTCATTGTGCATTCAGTGCATATAGGGGTGTGACCGCCCTTTTTCTGAGCTGGGAAAGCCATCCAGTCTGGCCTAAGCTGTTACAAGTGGTTCAGCCGCTCGACCCTTATTCACATTCACGCCACTTGGCAAGTGATAAGGTTTTAAATACTAGAGTAGGGACTGTCCCACAAGGGTTGCCGTGACGTGGCGGGATGGCTTGTACGTTATTTTGATCAAAATTATGTTTACTAAATACCCTTATTATTATTATTACCTTTATGCATTATTTGCAGTATATTTTTTACTTTTAGTTCAGGATATTTGTGTTTTTTGCTTTCTGTAGACTCACTACAGTTGTAGTAACACCAGCGGCCACCAAGGGCAAAAACCCATATTAATCCCTGGGGGCCGGAAAGGAAAAAGGTTTATATATACAAGAGTCCAGACTCTGACACAGATGCAAAAATGGATCATGACAGTACCCCTCCTTCAATGAAGGGCCTCTGGACACTCAACACTGCACCTCATCAGAAAAACACCTATGGTGAGGACATCTAGATCCACAAGAGTTCACCTCAGCAACCACCTGACTTGCAGGTTTATGGCAAACGTCGGCAGATGGAAGTGGCAATGTATGCTCCAGAAGCACCACAAATCTCCAGAGCGCCGACCTGGAGAATGAGTTGTGTATGGGCATTATTGGGGGTAGCTCCAGCTGGTAGGTCCCTGGGCCAAAGATGGCCGACACCCGATACGGCCCGATCACCCGAGAACTCCAGACCCCTGCAGCACATTTCCACCGGATGGTTTTGGTGGACAACCATACATACTCAGTCACACACAGGTCTGGACCTGAACGTTTATTGCCACGCACACGTTTGCCACAAGATGGTGAACTCTTCACAGCACTGACAACAGAGGCGTCCCCCTGTGGCATCACACTCACACCCCCAACAATGCTCAGAAGGAGTCACCACCCTCCTCTGAACCCTCCTCCTAAGAGGAGTCCGACTCCCAGGGTTAGCATGTGGTGAGGGTAGAGACTTGCCCCTACTCGCTGGCAGCACCTCTGCTGCCCCCACTGGAGGAGAAGGGGATGGTTGTAGTATGATGCAGAGACAGTAGCCCCCAGGCAGCAGCCCTCACATGACTGATCCCAGCTGACTACTTCCCTGGACCGCCAATCTATGACTGGGTTGTGTTTTTGCATCCAAGGGAGGCCTAAAACGATAGGTGATGGCATTCCCCCAAAGACATAGCAAGACAGGGACCCTACATGATGAGTCCTATATGTAGATGTATATTTTCCATGACTTGGGTCAACCTCCCCTGGCTCAGTGAGACAGAATCAATGACCTGGATGCTTAGGGGTTTGGCCAGCGCCCTACACCTCTGTCCATGAGTCTGGACAAAGTGAGCGTCCACCATATTGATTCCCGCTCCACTGTCCACAAACACAGGTATGTCCTCAGGTACCCCGCTATCCACCACTTCTGCTGACATAGTACACTGAGAGGGCAAAATGGAGGAAATATACACTTCCTGATCACCTCCCTCCCCATGACCAGGGGGACATGGCTTTTTCAATGGCACAGAAGATTTGGCGCATGCTGGGCAGATCCTGAAAATATGACCAGTCTGCCCACAGCTAAAACATGCCCCCACACCACAACGAACCGCAGGCAACACGGCTGGGGAACCACCTCCTCCCACTTGCCTGGGCTCATCTGCCTGCACCAGTGTGTCCTCCTCCCTAGCAAGAACTACAGGGGGCATATTCGCCAAAGCCGCAAAAAACTCATCCACCGACCGTAGAGATGGTGAATCGGGTCGGCAGGGAGAAGGCCCAGGATTGGGGATCACCCTCAAGGAGGGCTATAATGAATCCCACCCGCTGTTCCTCACTCCCTAATGAACGAGGGCGGGGCCTGAAGTGTAGCTTGCAGGCCTCCTGAAAAAACAAAACATTCTCTCTCCCTCCAGAAAACCTGTCTGGGAGAGATAACTTGGGCTCTGGTTGAGCCTGCATCTGAGATGAGGCCCCATACCCCACCAACTGCTGCAGCTACTGCACCACACCACGCAGCACCCCACGCTCCTCAGTGAGGGTCTGCAGCAATTGGACAAAGGTCTGCTTTTGGGCCATGGCTCACCAGAAAAAAATGGGACGGTTGGTAATAATGTCATGGGGCAGTAGGGAAAAAGCAGGAGACATGGAACCTGGGCCCCTGAACTGCAACTCAGGCTAAGGAGGTGCCCTGACTTTCCTTAACTTTGGGGTACACTTGAAGGTAGTGAAGCCAAAGTCCCCTACTTGTCCCTATCTCCTGTTTAGCCCTGAGCTAAACCCACAACCCCCTCCCCAGGAGGTGAAACAGGGAATAAAGTGAACTGCACCAAATAACAGACAAGGGAAAATAAAACAGACACCACAGGGTTAAAGCAACTAAAAACCCAAATTTAGCTTTATCTGCTACTAATGCTGCAAGGAGCAGAGAAAGGCACCCGATCAGCATCCAGCAGCAACTCCACTGCTCCAGATAAGCTGAACCCCCTCTCAACCAGGTAGGTCCAGTCTTCACCAAGGTTGGTTAGCAAATGACCAGTATTACCAACAGTGAGCTACAGCAGCTGAAGACCTTTTATGGGAAGGAGGGGGATGGTCACCATCTGCTGACTAATTAAACATGTAGTAACACCCGCGGCCACCAGGGGGGAAACCAAGCAGCAGACTCACTACAGTTTTAGTAACACCAGCGGCCACCGGGGGGGGCAAAAACCCATATTAACCCCTGGGGGCCGGGAAGGAAAAAGGTTTATCTATACGAGAGTCCAGACTCTGACACAGATCCAAAAATGGATCATGACAGATATGGGCTGAACTAGATGGACTTAAAGTCTTCCTTCAATCTTAATAACTATGTTACTATGTTACTATGTTAATCTGAGAGAAGCATGATGTAGGGAGAGAGACCCTAATAACAGAGATTTCTCACTTACTGGGCTGCTTGCTGTAGATTTGATACAGTCGCTGTTTTACCTGCTGCAGGTCTACCAGCTCTCTAAATACTAAGCTCTTTATAACCCCGCCCACACCACTGATTAGCAGCTTTCTGCCTATGCACTCTGTACACAGAAAACAGCCAATCAGTGGTGGAGGTGGGGTTATACACAGCTCAGGAATATGGAGGACTACATTGCAGCAGATTTCCTAGTCCTCCAGTGATAATATTAACAGTGATTTTATCAACGCTACAGAAAGCAGTCCGGTAAGTGACACATCACTGGAATAAAGGTCTCTATCTCTACAATATGCTGTTCTTAGTTTACGCAGCAAAAATCGTATTAAAGATTCCTTTTAAAATATATAATTTGTTAGCTGGTCTTGCCTGCCAACAAATCGCTAATGTAATATTCACTATAAATCCTTTTACATTTGCATGCCATTTAGAATGTTCTGCAGAGAAAAGAACATGTGCATTGCCATTTATTGTTATTTTATCGGTTTCAAGCTTTTAAATAGAGCTAAGTGTTAAAAACAGATTCTGATAAAACCATAGTTCATACATTCACATCAAAATGAATTTATTGTTCTCTCTCGGTTGTAAACCAAGTGCCTCAATCTGCAACAAACAAAACAATCTACTAGTCTTAGTGCTAGCTCTTATTATTTAAAAGGTCAAATGAGCCCAGAACTGCCAGTGTTAGTCACGTAATTTTGCTAATGCATTAGCTCGTTTGTTTATCCAGTTACTGTATTAGGGTACCGTTACACATAGCGATGCACCAGCGATCCCGATGATATGGATTGCTGGTGCATTGCTAAGTGGTCGCTAGTGAGCTGCCACACAGGCAGATCTCACCAGCGACATAGCAGGGGTCAGGGGTCGCTACTTACCTGTCAGACGAGGCGATCCTGCATCCTCCCGCCCGCGTCCACGCGTCGCTCGTCGTCACAGCAGGAAGCTGATGATGAGAAATGATCCAGGAGCTTCTCGCGCGACCAGCGATAATCAGCGGGGGAGCCGGTCGTAGGTAAGTATCACATGTAGCAAGATTGCTAGCAATCTCGCTGCAACGTCACAAAATCGGTGACTTTACAGCCATATTGCTAGCGATATCGCAGTGTGTGACGTGGCGTTAGTTCGACAAGTTTATAGTCAATGAACTGCAATTGTGTTATCTAATGGAAATGTAGTTATCTGTTTACATTGTTGGGAGATGGAAGTTGTCGAATTGTTCATATAACTTTAGGGATCAAGGATAGGGATTCTTAAACACCTGCCTGGGGCATGAAAAGAGCTTGTCTGACCAGCACTGTTAGAGCAAGTGAAGATGAGCGTATTTTCTGGCCAAATGCGATCCAACAAAACATCAGATCATCCACAAACCAATTCTATTCTATGGGTCCATGCACACGTTCTATTTTTTCCACATCGGTACAAGGATAAAAATTGCAGAATACCTGAGTTGGATCCAATATTTAGATCGAGCTTGGTCTTCCAAGTAAATGAGTCCATTGAAACCATCGGATGTCATCTAGGTGCAGTTCAATTTCCATGGACTGAAACAATGGAGAAGATGGAAACATTTTTTTCTCCATCTTCTCATCTGAGAGAATCAGATCACACTTTGACTAGAGTTTGATCAGAGTTTGATCTGCATAGTTGACCCAAGTCTCTCAGATGAAAGAATACATGTTAGTCTGTACCTGGCCTTAGTCATTCATTTATTCTTCAGTTCTTAAATGATACCAGCATATCCATTCTGCTCGCTGTACTGTGCCATGGCAAGAGAATGAGACAAGCTAAAATCATTTACCTAAATGGCTATGCCTTCTGGATTATCTTCTCACTGACTGGTCTTAAGGCCCCCAAACACATTATATATTGGTCAACCATATGACTGGCTGAGAGCGCTCTTTTCCGAATCCTCCATACACAGGGATGGTTGGATTGGCCAAGCGCTCCTGTGTTCTCCATGAGAGCCATTGCCAGAGGTATCTATCTCAATGTAGCTCCTTGTTAAAGCAGAGGCGAAACGCGCATTGGCCACACGCAGTGAGCGCTGGGTTAGTACCTTGTACAGTCTTCTTGTATTTTGTGTGCAGCATTGCACTTTATCCATTTATAGGGGCCTTTTTGTAATCATGCACACTTTTCACTTTATGTATATTATCATTATTTGTATCTAGGCTTTTCTTGCATATTTATTGGGCTAACACATGCCATTATTTATTAATAATAATTTTTTTGCCCACTTGTTGCACCATTGATTTTGGCTGCTTTTCACACACTTTTATCATGTTTTTTCACATATAACAAACAATTTTGGTATATTTACTGTGAAATCTTTTATCTCCCCCTTTTATGAATTTTTTTGTCATATTGTACTGTTCTTGGTTTATTATTTCAGGTCCTATTTACCATTTGATGAATTTTTCAATAGAAATGTTAAGACCTGTATGGGCCATTTACGCATTACTATTAAAATGATTTGGCCTTTTATTTCAGTCCTAACCCTCCTCCTGTGCTATTTTAATAAATTATCTGGTTGAGTCTTTTTTCCGTATCATTTTTGTTTTGATATTTCATTGTTAATAAAATTCTTCTTATTTTTTTTACAACTATGCTTTGTGTATCGTGTTTTTGGTTTCTCTTAATGTAGCTCCACGCCAAACAAAAGATCAGCCGTAAAAATCCTCAACGCTTGATCCTTCTCTTCCCCCGACATAATCTGTTGGTTGATATGTTGCATGCCCCATAAATATTAGAATATTAGTCAATACCACATATATTGACTTTACTGTAATGTGCATGAGGGATTTTAGGGGTGATATCAGGTAAGAGGGATCAAGGATAGGGTTGGTTTGAGATGGTGTAACTAGAGTGGTGACCAGTTAATAGATTGTAGCACTCTATATTCTATTGTAGAGGAATAAAGAATGGAGCATATAAGAATATAATGTGATATATTGGGTATAAATAAAGGTAAGCTTGAAGAATGCTAAAAGTCTCAAGGCAGGGTGCACATATGCAATACGTGGCCTGAAAACACAGTCACTGACAAAGTAATAACACCACCATATGTGTACTCATGGACAATATAGAGGACAAATAGACCAAACACAAACAAGAAAAAATGAAATGTGTCCCAATTATATAAAATTACTAGCTGAAGAGCCCGGCGCTGCCCGGGCACAGTAACTAACTGTGGTTAGTTATAGCAAATTATAATTATCCTCCATCCCATAGTCCCGTGCCCATATACCCATCATACATATCCACGATCCCATAGGCCCGTGCCCATATACCCATCATACATATCTTCCATCCCATAGTCCCATGCCCATATACCCATCATACATATTCTCCATCCCATAGTCCCATGCCCATATACCCATCATACATATTCTCCATCCCATAGTCCCATGCCCATATACCCATCTTACATATCCGCTATCCAAAAGTCCTGTGCCCATATACCCGTCATACATATCCTCCATCCCATAGTCCAGTGCCCATATACCCATCACACATCCTCCATCCCATAGTCCCGTGCCCATATACATATTCGCCATCCCATAGTCGAGTGCCCATATACCCATCACACATCCTACATATCATAGTCCCATTCTCATATACCCATCATACATATCCTCCATCCCATAGTCCCATGCCCATATACCCATCATACATATCCGCTATCCAATAGTCCCGTGCCCATATACCCGTCATACATATCTGCCATCCCATAGTCCCGTGCCCATATACCCATCACACATCCTGCATCCCATAGGCCCGTGCACATATATCCATCATACATATCCTCCATCCCATAGTCCCATGCCCATATACCCATCATACATATCCTCCATCCCATAGTCCCATGCCAATATACCCATCATACATATCCGCCATCCCATAGTCGAGTGCCCATATACCCATCACACATCCTTCATCTCATAGTCCCATGCACATATACCCATCATACATATCCTCCATCCCATAGTCCCGTGCCCATATACCCATCATACATATCCGCCATCCCATAGTCCCATGCCCATAAACCCATCATACATATCCTCCATCCATAGTCCAGTGCCCATATACCATCACACATCCTCCATCCCATAGTCCCGTGCCCATATGCCCATCATACATATCCTCCATCACATAGTCCCATGCCCATATACCCATCATACATATCCTCCATCCCAAAGTCCCGTGCCCATATACCCGTCATACATCCTCCATCCCATAGGCCCGTGCCCATATGCCCATCATACATATCCTCCATCCCATAGTCCCATGCCCATATACCCATCATACATATCCTCCATCCCATAGTCCTGTGCCCATATACCCATCATACATATCCGCCATCCCATAGTCCCGTGCCCATATACCCATCATACATCCTTCATCTCATAGTCCCATGCCCATATACCTATCATACATATCCTCCATCCCATAGTCCAGTGCCCATATACCCATCAAACATCCTCCATCCCATAGGCCCGTGCCCATATACCCATCATACATATCCTCCTTCCCATAGTCCCATGCCCATATACCCATCATACATATCCTCCATCCCATAGTCCCGTCCCCACATACCCATCATATATATCCACCATCCCATAGTCCCGTGCCCATATACCCATCATACATATCCGCCATCCCATAGTCCCGTGCCCATATACCCATCATACATATCCTCCTTCCCATAGTCCCATGCCCATATACCCATCATACATATCCGCCATCCCATAGTCCCGTGCCCATATACCCATCATACATCCTTCATCTCATAGTCCCATGCCCATATACCTATCATACATATCCTCCATCCCATAGTCCAGTGCCCATATACCCATCAAACATCCTCCATCCCATAGGCCCGTGCCCATATACCCATCATACATATCCTCCTTCCCATAGTCCCATGCCCATATACCCATCATACATATCCTCCATCCCATAGTCCCGTCCCCACATACCCATCATATATATCCACCATCCCATAGTCCCATGCCCATATACCCATCATACATATCCTCCATCCCATAGTCCTGTGCCCATATACCCATCATACATATCCGCCATCCCATAGTCCCGTGCCCATATACCCATCATACATCCTTCATCTCATAGTCCCATGCCCATATACCTATCATACATATCCTCCATCCCATAGTCCAGTGCCCATATACCCATCAAACATCCTCCATCCCATAGGCCCGTGCCCATATACCCATCATACATATCCTCCTTCCCATAGTCCCATGCCCATATACCCATCATACATATCCTCCATCCCAAAGTCCCGTCCCCACATACCCATCATATATATCCACCATCCCATAGTCCCGTGCCCATATACCCATCATACATATCCGCCATCCCATAGTCCCGTGCCCATATACCCATCACACATCCTTCATCTCATAGTCCCATGCCCATATACCCATCATACATATCCTCCATCCCATAGTCCCGTGCCCATATACCCATCATACATATCCTCCATCCCATAGTCCCGTGCCCATATACCCATCATACATATCCACCATCCCATAGTCCCGTGCCCATATACCCATCACACATCCTTCATCTCATAGTCCCATGCCCATATACCCATCATACATATCCTCCATCCCATAGTCCCGTGCCCATATACCCATCATACATATCCTCCATCCCATAGTCCCGTGCCCATATACCCATCACACATCCTCCATCCCATAGTCAACCATTATGACATCATAATGAGCGGCGGGGCTTGCAATCTATGATGACATCAGCATCGCCATGGCAACCATTATGTTATTATAATGAGGGCTGAGGCTTGATACGCACACACTGTTTCCCCATTATGCAAATAGGGGCATTATGACATCATAATGAGGGGCAGGGCTTGACACACACACACTTTTTCCCCAGTATGTAGATAGGGGCAAAATTGTTTGGTAAATTGGAACGCGTGGGGTTAAAATTTCACCTCAGAACATAGCTTAGGACGCTCTCGGAGTCCAGACGTGTGACTGTGCCAAATTTTGTGGCTGTAGCTGCGACGGTGCGGATGCCTATCCCGGACATACACACATACACACGCATACACACACACATACATACACATACACATACATACACACATACATACATACATACATACATACACACTTTGAGCTTTATATATTAGATACCCTTTATTGATAATACAAAATAATAAAAAATGAAAGAAGAAGGGGTGGGGAAACAATAAGGCACAACACAGGGGACACCATTAATAACAAAGTATTGCAACCCAGCGGAAACAAAATTGGCTATTATCAATATATCATAGATAAAATTATCAAGACCATAATGGAGCCGCTACAATGGGTACATAACATGCAATGCAAAAAAGTGTCGTGTGCAGAGTAAGGTGCTAAATAGTAATCATAGTGCAAATTGCAAAAGTAGTCCAGGAGGGGCCCATAAAGAATACACATGTAAAGCAAATAGTAATACAGACCAAAGTATTAATGGCACCAAATAGATATAACAATAAATAATGCCTCTTGGATGTGTTATCTTAGTGTGCACACACAGCAGATGTCCCCTGGATGCGCCAAGCCCCGACGTGCGTTTCGGCGTCAGCCTTCATTTTTTATTATTTTATATTATCAATAAAGGATTTAATTTTATATGATTGGACACATTTCAGTTTTTCTTCTTTGTGCTTAAGCTTGAACAATAGAAGATAGAAATGATTTGTTAATACATTATTAAAATAGGGATAATCATACTTATACGGACTATACTAGTATATTAAAAGAACACATCCTGCACTGTTCAGGAGGTCACCAGCAAAGAACGCTTGCCCTTCATGTTTGTGTAGTGAAACTATGGTTATATATAGCATCTATTCTACTTTATACATATTCATCAGAATCATACAAGTTGTTAGCTTCACAAATGACTTAATCAGGCACTCCATTTTTTACAATTAGTTTTTGTTAAAGGGTCCTTTGAAAATAAGCTCACTAGCAAATATGGTGCATATAGCACAGTATTAAATTTGTGCTCAACATGTCCAATAATAACCTTGATGAATATAATCTTTGACTAAACTACGATTTCCAGGGAGTTGCCACCTAATATGAGAAACAAGATTGCAACTACATTTATAAGATTGAAGATCAAAACAAAGATGTAAATTATGGATTGTTGCATAAAACATTTGGGAAACCAATAAGAAATTGTAGGTCAGAGTGATAAAAATGTTAATGAGCAGTATTGAGGCTAATTAGGAACCGTTATTAATGTGAATGGAATACTTTCTTAAATTCTCATGGATATGTCCTACTATGGACAATTGTATCGATTGACAAATCTTCTAAAACAAGCATCCACTAAGTGAATTGAAATTAAAGCATATTAAAGGTAATCTTAGCACTAATAGTTTTTTTCTTACCTCTTAAGGACCAGGGGTATTTCCATTTTTGCATTTTCATTATTTGCTCCTCTTCTTCCCACAGCCACAACTTTTTATTTTTCCATCAATATGGCCATATGAGGGCTTGATTTTTGCGGGACGAGTTGTACTTTTGAAGGACACCATTGTTTTTACCATATCGTATACTTCAAAGCAGGAAAAAAGTTCCACATGCAGTGAAATTGCAAAAAAAGTGCTCACTTGATATGAGCGCCAACAGCTGGGCGGCGCTCATAGCTATCCGGCTACCCATTGGCGACCCATGGTCATGTGACACGAGCGCTGATGGGCAGGGTTAATGACAAGTTTCCTGTGTGTGCATGTTAAATGCTGCTGTTAGAGTTTGACAGCGGTATTATTTATGTTAACAGCTGGTGGTGGATAGAGATTCCACCTGCGTCTGATGGGGCACATGATAACTGATCAGATCAGCTGTGATGTCCCGGAAAAGGTGCGGGCTCATCTCCGGAGCCCGCACCAAACAGGGGGAGGTCGTCCTATGTCAGATATATCCATCATTAGACATTAAGGGATTAAATAAAATTATCCCCTATTCATAGGATTGGGGTTGAATTGAGCAAAAAGATTCCCAGAATCCTGGTCCAGTGGTCAAGTTGGTAGTCTGTGGCCATCAGACCAGAGTTCTGTAAATCTCCTTTTACCTGCCGACATCCAGAGGCCTCTTCTGATTACTAAGCCCTGCATGACATCATCATTACGACATAATATATCCATGACATTATGGTGGGCCTATTAATCAGAAGAGACAATTGGAATGCTGGCAAGTAGGATGAGGCTTGCAGTTCTTTTGTCTGGCAGCCACGGAATACTGAAGTGGCAGCCGGGAAAGAGCCCTGCAATTATTTTTGCTCAATCTGTTGATTGCTGGGTGTCCAACTGCTGGGATGCCCAGGGTGTTAGAGGAGCTAAGGGACATGCACAGATTGGTGTAAGGAGGTGTCCCATCCTTCGCTCCATACCTTTAGGGCCTTCCTCTCCCTTTTCCATCCTGTCCCATTTGTGTGCTGAGTCGTCCACCACACTTACCTGTATCTGAGCATGACAATAAGGCTGCAGAGTCTTGTTATTGAGCTTTGAGAGTCCCATTATTGGCATTGCTTGTAGTGGTCACGGTATTCGATTCCTCCGTAATCTGCAAGTTATTCCCCTGGAGATAATTTTATGGTTCTTTTTAGAAAAACCTTTTAAATAAAACATTTCTGGTATAAAAATACATTAGTGTGTTTGCTCATACCGAGCTTAGTCATAACGACATGCAAGAAGTAGGGATCAAAAGTTGAGACCTCCACTAATCATTGGAAAAAAGGAATATGGCACTCTGCTGAGCTGTCTCTCTAGCTACTATGATCATTCCTCTGCTACTTGGGAAGGTAAGTTCATGTTGCAGCCAATATTTTCCAATTATTGAACTATAAGTAAACATCTAGATCCTCCCTGATCAAAGTTTTACTTCTTTTGAGTTTCAGTTATATATTTGCTCATTTTAAAGAGTTTAGGATTAGTGATGAGAGAGTGCTCTAAACTCGATCAAGCTTCGGGGTGCTCGGACACACTTGCTAATCAATCTAGTATTATGGGCGCTCAAGCGCCATGTTCAAGTCCAAATCCCACATATATTGCAGCCTTGTAGAAAGCCAATTAGCATGCAGGTATTTCCCTTCATACATGGCAATGCCTTAGGCCGGGTTCATATTGCGTTGTGGCAGTCCGTTAGACGGACTGCGTTACACTGCGGCATAACGCCGCCATTGCGTTTGCGATGTGCCGTCATTCAGTGACAGACCCTCGGACGCAGGCTGCAGCGTCTGAGGCTCCGTCACCGCTAGCGCAGATGAATCATCTGCGCTAGTGGTTCAGCATAACGCATATTGCACTATCCTATAGCGTTACCGCAGCCCGTCAGCGCTATGCATTGAACGGGCTGTGTTAACGCAATATGAACCTGGACTTAGCCATGTCAACTACTGGCATTACTGAGATTGGCCAGTCACATCACATCGTTGGGTCTTATAGATGACCCAGTGAAATGATGCTCTGCACACAGTTTAGGGAGAGTTGTTATAGGAGGAAGTGCTTAAATTAACCCCTTAACTACCGGGCCATTTCTGTTTTTGCGTTTTCGATTTTTGCTCCCCCATCTTCCCAGAATCATAACTTTTATATTTTTTCATAAATGTGGCCATGTGAGGGCTTGTTTTTTTGTGGGAAAAGTTGTACTTTTTAACAACACCATTGGTTTTAATATACAGTGTACTGGTTGCTGCAAGACGATATTTTTAGCCTGGGAATGGCACAATAACCAGTGATCTTTTCAGCCTGATAATATCAGCCCACAGCTGTCTGCTTTACCATGGCTGGTTATCAAAAAATAGGATCACCCCACGTGATGTTTTTCATTTCTTTTTTTATTAGGTTAATCTATGTACTGTAAACTACACACATGGTACTAATTATATATATCACTGTGGGCTATTACATTTTTCTAATTTTCTATTTTAGGAGTGCTGCCTTCATTTTTGCATCTACAGTGAAGGAAATAATTAGTTGATCCCATGCTGATTTTGTAAGTTTGCCCAGTGACAAACACATGAACAGTCTATAATTTTAAGGGTAGGTTAATTTTAACACTGAGAGATAGAATATCAAAAATAAAATCCAAAAAAATCACATTGTATAAATTATATAAATTTATTTGCATTTTGCAGTGAGAAATAAGTATTTGATCCACTACCAACCATTAAGAGTTATGGCTCCTACAGACCAGTTAGATGCTCCTAATCATCTCATTACCTGCATTAAAGACGGATGTCTAACATAGTCACCTTTATAAAAGACTCCTGTCCACAGACTCAATTAATCAGTCAGACTCTAACCTCTACAATATGGGCAAGACCAAAAAGCTTTCTAAGGATGTCAGGGACAAGATCATAGACCTGCACAAAGCTTGAATCGAAGATATATTTTTATTATTTCCTGGACGGTTATGACGAAGCTCTTCCCTTTTCTCTACCAGTGTGAATGTTTAGTTTTACTTTATTTTATTTCCAAAATCTTGTATATGCCAATATACTGATTGAATCATTTTGTTATAGATTTATCTAAAATAGTGAATTAGCAGACATACTTGTTAGAAATAATTCATTAAAAATGGAAATGAAAGCAAAAGTGAGGAATTTCTAAGAAATCCCAGCAGTATAAAGCCAGATGGATGAGACAGATTTCAACTAGTATAGCTCAATAATAACCACGGTTAACCAGGCGTGCACACACATACTTAATTCATCTCTTCTGATACATGCTAGAACCATATTCAGCTACTGTATGTTCATGTACTGTTTAGCGATTCCTCTCAGGTATGAAATATGTGTATCATAATCCATGACCAAAATGCTGTATATCATTACGGATTCCCAAACAGAAATTTCAAGGCATTTTGTTGCCATATTTCATATTTAGGTAAAAGATATTGCATCCAGATGTTACTTTAAAACCTAAAGAAAAATATTTAAATTGGCTTTCCAATATTAAAAAATTGATAACTGCAAATTAATATTTATTTAAAGGGAACGTGTCAGCAGAATTTAGCCCTAAAGAAAAGGCATGGCTTTAATGGCACTGTGATGCTGATTAATATGATACCTGATGTGAAAGGACCTATTCAGTGGCTACTGACTACATTATAGCTACCTTATGAAGTTTTCAGAAAATGAAAAAAAATAAAGTATAAGTTAAAGAAAAATGCAAAAATAGCTAAAAAAAAAAGCAACTTTTAATACAATGCCTTCTATGCAACATCCATGATTTCACCCAAATAGTAAATATCATAGTGTGTATTAACCCCTTTACCCCAAGGGTGGTTTGCACATTAATGACCAGGCCAATTCTAACAATTCTGACCACTGTCCCTTTGTTAGGCAATGACTCTGGAAAGCTTCCCGGTGATTCTGACATTGTTTTTCTCGTGACATATTGTACTACATGGTAGTGGTAAAATTTCATTTATATAACTTGTGTTTATTTGTGAAAAAAATGGAAATTTGGAGAAAATTTTGAAAATTTTGCAATTTTCCAAATTTGAATTTCCATGCCCTTAAATCACAGAGATATGGCACACAAAATACTTAATAAGTAACATCTCCCACATGTTTACTTTACATCAGCACAATTTTGGAACCAATTTTTTTTGTTAGGAAGTTATAAGGGTTAAAAGTTGACCAGTGATTTCTCATTTTTACAACACAATGTTTTTTTAGGGACCACATCACATTTGAAATCACTTTGAAGGGTCTGTATGACAGAAAATACCCAAAAGTGATGCCATTCTAAAAACTGCACCCCTCAAGGTGCTCAAAACCGCATTCAATAAGTTTATTAACCCTTCAGGTGCTTCACAGGAATTTTTTGAATGTTTTAAAAAAAATGAACATTTTGCTTTTTTTCACAAAAAAAATTACCGTATATACTCGTATATAAGCCAAGATTTTCAGCCCATTTTATTGGGCTGCAAGTCCCCCTCTCGGCTTATACGCGAGTCATATACCAGGGGGTGGGAGGGGGAGCCGGGGTGTCAGAGATCATACTCAGCTCTCCTGGCACTTCTCTGCAGCCTCTGCGTCTCCCTCTGCCTTCTGCTTCCTGCATTCAGCGGTCATGTGGTACCGCTCATTAAACTAATGAATATGCGCATATTTAATGAGCGGTACCACGTGACCAGCTGAATGCAGGAAACAGACGGCAGAGGGAGAAGCAGGGGCTGCTACTGCAGAGAAGACCTTTCGCTAGGAGGGGTGAGTATGACGGGGGCAGAGTGATATTCACCTGTCCCAATTCCAAGCCGTGCACCGCTGTGTCTCCAGGTTCTCCTGCTGTGACAGCAGAGGCCGTGATGACATAGTCAGTGCGCGTCCTCTGCTGTCACTGCAGAGAGCTGGATACAGAGCAGTTTATGGCAATGGAACAGGGACAGGTGAATATCACCACTGCCAGGGGCTCAGGACACCGGCACCTGGCCCCCAGCGACGGAGAGGTGAGTATGTCATTTCTTTTTATTGCAGCAGCAGCAAATAAGGGGTTTATATGGAGCATCTTATGGGACAGCATTAACCCTTGTGGAGCAGCATATGGGGGGTATTTATGGGGCAGCATTAACCCTTGTGGAGCAGCATATGGGTTTTTTTTATGGGGCAGCATTAACCCTTGTGGAGCAGCATATGGGGAGTATTTATGGGGCAGCATTAACCCTTGTGGAGCAGCATATGGTTGGTATTTATGGGGCAGCATTAACCCTTGTGCAGCAGCATATGGGGGTATTTATGGGGCAGCATTAACCATTGTGGAGCAGCATATGAGGGGTATTTATGGGGCAGCATTAACCCTTGTGCAGCAGCATATGGGGGGTATTTATGGAGCATCTTCTTGGGCCAGCATTAACCCTTGTGGAGCAGCATATGGGGGTATTTATGGGGCAGCATTAACCCTTGTGCAGCAGCATATGGAGGGTATTTATGGAGCATCTTCTTGGGCCAGCTTTAACCCTTGTGCAGCAGCATATGGGGGGGTTTATCTAGGGAACATCTTCTCAGACCACCATTTAACCCTAGGCTTGTACGCGAGTCAATAAGTTTTCCCAGTTTTTTGTGGCAAAATTATAGGGGTCGGCCTATACACGGGTCGGCTTATACATGAGTATATACGGTACTTCAGGTCCAATTTTTTTTATTTTACCAAGGGTAACAGGAGAAATTGGACTGCTAAAATTATTGTGCAATTTGTCCTGAGTACACTGATACCTGATATGTGGGGGGAACCACTGTTTCGGCGCATGGCAGAGCTCGGAAGGGAAGGAGCGCCGCTTGACTTTTTCAATGCAAAATTGGCTGGAATTGAGATCGGACGCCATGTCGTATTTGGAGAGTGGAAACCCCCACACATGTGACCCTATTTTGGAAGCTAGACCTCCCCAAGGAACTTATCTAGATGTGTGGTAAGAACTTTGAACCCCCAAGGGTATTCACAGAAGTTTATAACGTACAGCCGTAAAATTAAGAAATAATATTTTTTCCACAAAAATTATCTTTTCACTCCCAATTTTTATTTTCTCAGGGGAAACAGGACCCCAAAAGTTATTTTGCAATTTGTTCTGAGTACGCTGATACCCCATGTGTGGGGGTAAACCACTGTTTGGACACATGGCAGAGCTTGGAAGGGAATGAGCGCCGTTTGACTTTTTCAAAGCAGAATTGGCTGGAATTGTGATTGGACGCCATGTTGTGTTTGTAGAGCCCCTGATGTGCCTAAACAGTGGAAACTCCCACAAGTGACCCCATTTTGGAAACTAGACCCCAAAGGAAGTTATCTAGATGTGTGGTGAGCACTTTGAATCCCAAAGTGTTTCACAGAAGATTATAACGCCCGGGCGTGAAAATAAAAAAATCATATTTTTTCCACACACATGATCTTTTAGTCCCCAATTTTTTTATTTTTCCAAGGGTAAGAAAAGAAATTCGACCCCAAAAGTTGTTGTCCAATTTGTCCTGAGTAGGCTGATACCTCATATGTGGGAGAAAACTACTGTATGGGCACATGTCGGGGCTTGGAAGGGAAGTAGTGACGTTTTGGAATGCAGACTTAAATTGAATGGTCTACGGGTGTCATGTGGCATTTGGAGAGCCCCTGATGTGCCTAAACAGTGGAAACCCCCCACAATTGATCCAATTTTGGAAACTAGACCCCCCAAGGAACTTATCTAGATGTGTGGTGAGCAATTTGAACCCCCAAGTGCTTCACAGAAGTTTATAACGTAAAGCCATAAAAAATAAAAAAATCATATTTTTTCCACAAAAATTATATTTTTGCCCCCAATTTTTTATTTTCACAAGGGTAACAGGAGGAATTGGGCCCCAAAATTTGTTGTGCAATTTGTCCTGAGTAGGCTGATGCCCCATATTTGGGGGTAAACCACTATTTTGGCGCTTGGCAGAGCTTGGAAGGGAAGGAGCACGGTTTGACTTTTTCAACCCAGAAATGGCTGGAATTGAGATCAGATGCCATGTTGCATTTCAAGAGCCCCTGATGTGCCTGAAAAGTGGAACCCCCCAATTCTAACTCCAACCCTAACTCAAACACACCCCTAACCCTAATTCCAACCCTAACCCTAGCCCTAACCCTAACGGGAAAATAGAAATATAGAAAGAAATACATTTTTTTAAATTTTATTATTTTTCCCTAACTAAGGGGGTGATAAAGGGGGGTTTGATTTACTGTTTATAGCTGGTTTTTATGTTTGGCAGCTGTAACACGCTAAAAGACGCTTTTTGCTGCAAAAAATAGTTTTTGCATTACCACATTTTGAGAGCTATAATTTTTCCATATTTTGGCCCACAGAGTTATTTGAGGTCTTATTTTTTGCTGGACGAGTTGACGTTTTTATTGGTTCCATTTTCAGGCACATGACATTTTTTGATTGCTTTTTTCCACTTTTTGGGACGCAGAATGAACAAAAACCAGCAATTCATGAATTTCTTTTGGGGGCTGCATTTACACCTTTCTGCGTGTGGTAAAATTGATAAAGCAGTATTATTCTTCGGGTCAGTACAATGACAGCGATACCTCATTTACTTTTTTTTATGTTTTGGCGCTTTTATACAATAAAAACTATTTTATATAAAAATAATTATTTTTGCATTGCTTTATTCTTTAGCTATACCTTTTAAATTTTTTTTACTGATGATGCTATATGGCTGCTTGCTTTTTTGCGGGGACAAGATGACGTTTTCAGTGGTAGCATGCTTATTTATTTCTGTCTTTTTGATCGCATGTTATTGCACTTTTTGTTCGACGGTATGATGATAAAGCATTGTTTTTTGCCTTGTTTTTTTAAGGGGTGCACTAAAGAGGTTAACTAGTGGGACAGTTTTATAGGGCGGGTCGTTACGGACACAGTGATACTAAATATGTGTACTTTTATTGTTTTTTTATTTACAAAAAAAGAATTTATTAGAGAATATTTTTTTTTATTTAGGAATCTTTTAAAAATTATTTTTACACTTGTTTTTTTTTTTAACTTTTTTACAATGTCCCAGGAGGGTACATTACTATATAAAGTCAGATCGCTGATCTGACACTTTGCAGAGCACTGGGTCAGATCAGCGATCTTGACAGGCACTGCAGGTGGCTTCTCAGCGCCTACTCTCAGCAGGCACTGAGAAGTCACCTCCCTGCAGGACCTGGAAGGCCCCCACGGCCATCTTGGATCCGGGGGCCTGTGGGTCTCTGGGAAGCATGCAGGGAGCCCCCTCCCTGCGTGATTCTTCCCTATGCCCCGCTACACTGCGATCATGTTTGATTGCAGTGTGCCAGGGGTTAATTTGCCGGGAGCGGTCTGTGACTGCTCCTGGCACATAGTGCTGGATGTCAGCTGTGATAATCAGCTGACACCCGACCGCAATCAGCTGCGCTCCCCCCAGCAAATCGCTATGAATTACTGTCCCGTTCATGGGCATTAAGGTCCAGTGCACATGGATGGGATAGTACGTCATATGTCAGGAAGGGGTTAAATCACTATTTTGAGCCACTTCCATTGGGCTCAATTAAAATTTTTACAGTGCTGCAAAAGACATATCGGCATAAAAGAGACATGAAACATGTGGCTCTGGCCAGATATTAAATAATGTGAAGAATCAGTTAGCCTGAAACCTCATTTACATATTCAAAGTTGATTTTCCCAGTATTGAAATATTCATTTGTGGCCACTAAGGTATACAGTATGTGAGCTAGTCTTTACCATCCTACCCATCAGTGTAATTCATCTAAAGATCCTGAAGCATTCCCATTAGTGGATTTGCTTTGGGTTTGGCCGTAATAACCGATCCATCAAATAGAAGATAACTTACTGATTGCTGCAGATTCAATCCCTAGAATTTCTGACCATCCGGAGAATTGGGCTTTGAAAAGCCCTGTATACAGGAAGCAAAGGTTTAGCAAGTGACCATATGCTTCATTCATTCTATTGTACTGCCAGGATTGGTGGAGCCTCCTTTAGACAGGGAACTTATACCTTATCCTAGAGCAAGGGGATAATTTTCAAACCTGCAGGAACCCTGTAATATGATTAGATGACCCAAATATATTTTTATATACAGTATATATACACATACACACATATACAGATGTGGCCAAAAGTATTGACACCCCTGCAATTTTGTCAGATAATACTCAGTTTCTTCCTGAAAATGATTGCAAACACAAATTCTTTGGTATTATTATCTTCATTTAATTTGTCTAAAAGGAAAAAAACAGAAAAAGAATTGTCCTAAAGCCATATTGGATATAATTCCACACCAAACATAAAAAAGAAGGTGGATAAAAGTATTGGCACTGTTCGAAAAATCATGTGATGCTTCTCTAATTTGTGTAATTAACAGCACCTGTAACTTACCTGTGGCACCTAACAGGTGTTGGCAATAACTAAATCACACTTGCAGCCAGTTGACATGGATTAAAGTTGACTCAACCTCTGTCCTGTGTCCTTGTGTGTACCACATTGAGCATGGAGAAAAGAAAGAAGACCAAAGAACTGTCTGAGGACTTGAAAAACCAAATTGTGAGGAAGCATGAGCAATCTCAAGGCTACAAGTCCATCTCCAAAGACCTGAATGTTCCTGTGTCTACCGTGCGCAGTGTCATCAAGAAGTTTAAAGCCCAAGGCACTGTGGCTAACCTCCCTAGATGTGGACGGAAAAGAAAAATTGACAAGAGATTTCAACGCAAGATTGTGTGGATGTTGGATAAAGAACCTCGACTAACATCCAAACAATTTCAAGCTGCCCTGCAGTCTGAGGGTACAACAGTGTCAACCAGTACTATCCGTCGGCGTCTGAATGAAAAGGGGCTGTATGGTAGGAGACCCAGGAAGACCCTACTTCTTACCCCGAGACATAAAAAAGCCAGGCTGGAGTTTGCCAAAACTTACCTGAAAAAGCCTAAAACGTTTTGGAAGAATGTTCTCTGGTCAGATGAGACAAAAGTAGAGCTTTTTGGGCAAAGGCATCAACATAGAGTTTACAGGAGAAAAAAAGAGGCATTCAAAGAAAAAACACGGTCCCTACAGTCAAACATGGCAGAGGTTCCCTGATGTTTTGGGGTTGCTTTGCTGCCTCTGGCACTGGACTGCTTGACTGTGTGCATGGCATTATGAAGTCAGAAGACTACCAAAAAATTTTGCAGCATAATGTAGGGCCCAGTGTGAGAAAGCTGGGTCTCCCTCAGAGGTCATGGGTCTTCCATCAGGACAATGACCCAAAACACACTTCAAAAAGCACTAGAAAATGGTTTGAGAAAAAGCACTGAAGACTTCTAAGGTGGCCAGCAATGAGTCCAGACCTGAATCCCATCGAACACCTGTGGAGAAATCTAAAAATGGCAGTTTAGAGAAGACACCCTTCTAATATCAGGGACCTGGAGCAGTTTGCCAAAGAAGAATGGTCTAAAATTCCAGCAGAGCATTGTAAGAAACTCATTGATGGTTACCAGAAGAGGTTGGTCGCAGTTATTTTGGCTAAAGGTTGTGCAACCAAGTATTAGGCTGAGGGTGCCAATAATTTTGTCTGGCCAATTTTTGGAGTTTTGTGTGAAATGATCAATGTTTTGCTTTTTGCTTCATTCTCTTTTGTGTTTTTCATTTATGACAAATTAAATGAAGATAATAATACCAAAGAATTTGTGTTTGCAATCATTTTCAGGAAGGAGCTGAGTATTATCTGACAAAATTGCAGGGGTGTCAATACTTTTGGCCACAACTGTACTATTAGATATCATGTCTCAAATGGTGACTTTAATAGACAATGCATCCACGTAAGGGCAGAGTCTCAGTTCTGATGAGAGGAGAGCATGCTCCTCCCCCACTCCCCACCTGCTTGGCACAGGCGCAACTAAGCATTGACTCCCATGTGCTTGCTAGTGTCCACAGTAATCTTCACATTTCATGATGCCTTGAACACAGGTAAGGTACCCAGTACCAGAGGCAGTGAAACAGCACCAAAACAGCTTTCAACCTCCACCATAGCATTTCATTTAATTCAAATGTCAATGGATAGTTCACACTGACACTGATGCACCCTGAGCCTGCAGGACAGCTTAGATTTCTTTGAAACTTGATTGGGGCTGCTTATCCACCATCTGGACTACCCTGGGTTGCAACCTTTCATTTTTTTCTGCCATCCATGTCCAGGGAGATTAGGTAGAGTGCCATGGGTTGTAAACTTCTTAATTATGTTGCGCATCATGGAGAAAGAAACATCCAGATCTCTGAAGATGGACTTGTAACCTTGAAATTGTTGATATTTTTCACTAATTTTGGTTCTCAAATTCTCAGACAGTTCTCTTCTTCTCTTTGTGTTCTCCATGCTTAGTGTGGCACACAGACACAAAATGCAATGACTGAGTCATCTTCGCCCCTTTTTATCTGGTTTCAGGTTTGATTTTCATATTACCCACACCTGTTACTTGCCACAGGTGAGTTTGAACGAGCATCATATGCTTGAAACAAAGTTGTTTACCCACAATTTTGGAAAGATGCCAACATGCAACAGTATGTAACATTAAAAAAAAAATCTATATACAAATCAATATCCACCAGCAAAGTACAAAGCACACGGTTATCCCAAATTACATGAAGATTAGTTATTAATAAGATTCTTTATTCACAGATTGAAGGATTATCTGTGGACTTACTCTCACTATATATTTCCATCTTGGATATACCAGATATTTTGTATGAGTTTACAAATAAAGTAAAGGGTCTTAATTTGCTTACCGTATTGATGCAGTAACTTTAATAAATGTATTTGATGTTTTATTAGAATAGTAATAAATTATTACAATACTTGAATCTGGAGACTTTGAACAGTGCCCCCTTAATTCAGTTAATAGGGTCATACTTTCATCACGGTTGCTATGCATTCAGTCATGTGGAATGCTAGTAATAATCATTATCGTTTGTTTCTAAACAGATCAAGAGCTATTTACCATCTCAGTGTTTTGTGCACAGCTGGGTGACTGGCAAATGTCCAAAATCCATTAACATTTGAAAAAATTAGTCCCATAATGCATCTTTCCTGTGACTTGAGCAGACTATATTGGCACACGTTAGGAACCAATTATATTTGCACTACTATTAGCTGCCTGCAACTAACTTCTTAGTAAATGAAGACTAATTTAGTTTCCAGAATTGTACTTTTACATTGATGAAGTGACCTTGCAAAAATAGAGAAAAATAAAATGAATACACTTAAAGTGGAATGAAAAAATAGGAAAAAAAAAATTCTGGGTTTCTCATATTGTCTTTCTCATCTGTTTTTCAAAAATATGGAATCTGTAAAAGAAAAGAAAACAACCCCCCCAAAAAAAAACCCCCACAAAAACAAAAGCTGCAAAAATGTTCCGATAATAAAATGTACAAAAATAAATACCAAACATGTTGTAGATAAAATAAAGAAACTGCATTTGTGAACTTGTGCAAGGGTGGGGTTCAGATTTTAAGAAGTTCAGTTTTTGCAGATTGGGAAAACAAGCCTAATTTTGCAGTCCACACTCATTTAGATGCCCCATTCTAACTCAATAAATGAAAGTAACAGTAACCAAAATTAAGATATGTTACCCTTTCTACAAAAGTAGTACATGTCACCTGAAGTCTGGCTGCAAAACAAAAACACAGCAAAAAAGCAACTTGTGAACATCGCCTTAGTGTTTTGTTCCTGAAACAGTAAGGCTATGTTCCACGTTGCGTGTTAAAATGCACACTGAAAACCGGACTCCTTCCCAGAAATCGCGCAGTTTTTTCCGCGCAATTTCACCGCGATTTTACCGCGATTCTGTTCGCGATTTTGCCGCGATTTTCTCAAGCACTTTCCAAGCGATTTGAAGCATCACTTGGAAAGTGATTGACAGGTTGGTCACACTCGTCAAACATAGTGTTTGACGAGTGTGACCAACTTTTTACTATTGAGGCCGCCTTTGCGATTCCGCCGCAGAAAAAAGCACAGCATTAGCACAGCATGTGCGGAATGCCATAGGAATGCATGGGGGGCATTCTGTACATGATTTTTAAACGTTTTCGCAGCGTTTTCGTGCCGAAAATCGCAGCAAAAACGCTTAAAAATTGCATCGTGGGCACACAGCCTAAAAGTCTTTATTATAAAATACTGTTGCGTAGATGGGAAGGCCAGGGTTAGCTATGCAGGATCCTGATTAGATGTACCTGTAAGGTTGTGCTAATAAACCAGGAAGTAGTTTCATGGAGGTGCAGTCTCATGAGGGAGTGTTCATCTGCTGGATATTGAGCAGAATTGAGTTTGTGAGTTACTAGTGAAAGTTTCAGTCTGCTGGGGAAGCAGTGCAGACTGGAGGTGTCTTGGAGTTGAGCAGTTTCTGCACAAGCCATGTGAAGAGAATCACAAGTATCGCTGATTGCTATGGACAATAGCTGTTTTGTTTGATCGATCTTGGGCTAACTTAGCAGTTGTTTTATGGTTTCATTTACAAAAATGAACTGCATGTGCAGTACATATGTGGGGTAAGTGGACTGACCCATGGAACTGTCTGCAGCAGGAGGGCAAGTGTACAATGTGCATGACATGGACTGCTGTATATGAAGGTGGGAGACAGCTGGAGACAGTAAGGGATGGTGGAGTACTGGGTTTGGCCACTAGGGGGAGACCAAGGACAGCAGAAACAGAAGACGGTGTAATACTGTAGTTTGGCCACAAGATGGCAGCAGAGAGCAGTGAGGAAAGGGCTTAACATCAGCTTAAGGCTACAAAACCACAGAGTCATGGGGGGCGGAATTACAGGAGCTCTAGAGGGGAATTCCCAGAGAGAGGGATATAAGAAGGGGTAGAGAGTTTCAGAGTGGGTCAGTCAAGGGAGAAGAGCTCAGGAGAGAAAACTGAAGGGAGAGATGGACAGAGAAGAAGCTCCAGAAGGGACTAAGGAGGAAGACAAACAGGGGAGTGGCCCTGACAGGAGAAGCCGCAGTACAGAGAAGGCTCGGGGGTACCAGACGGACGGACTCGGACTGGAGAAGCGCTGTGGTGGTAGGCCTAGGGCAGCCACAGTGAAAGAGCCGTGAGGGATGTCAATTAGGAAAAGGAAGGAAGTGACGGTACCCGGGCCTGTGTGCGGAGTCGAACAGCTGCTGTGTGGTGCTGCGGGTCATCGAGAGGATGGCCAATAAAGAGGACCTGTTGAACGCACATCGGTGTCTGTCTTGAGTCTGCTTGCGGCGGAAAAAAGGACCGGTCAGCTCACCTACCTACACATACACTCTAAAAGAGTATTGATTAGCATACTATAATACTGTTACCATTTGCAGCTATTGATTTTAAGAGGCTATTTCTGTGAATTTTGAAGTAAATTTGGGTGGAAATAGGGAAAAGTTTTTATTTAGATATCACCTCTAATATTGAGGGACCTCTATTTGTTATGCATAATATATGTAATTTCTAAATAATTAACAATTTTAATAAAGCCTTCACCGACAAGGGCTTCAGACAAATTTCACCCAAAACATTGCAGGATTGCATTTTTGGGTTCATATTATACCATTCTACTGACCTGAACTTCCCCTATTTATCTGACTATAAGATGCACTTTTTACAAAGGTACCATCTTGATAAAATCGACGTGCGCCTTATAGTCCGCTGTCAGTAAGATCAGCAGCGCTAGACCTCATTGACTGCTTCCTTAAATCATAGGGTAGAGCATTCATAAGTATTGCTGAGCTTGCTTGCAGGTTAGGTAAAAGTTATATCCACATGAGGGTTAATAGAATGGATCATTGGTGCACAGGCTGAAGAAAAATATGTAGATAACAAGTTGATTTTAGCAAGAGCGTCTCAGTCTTTTAGATAAAACCATCCAGGAGACACTTATTAAGAGAGTCATGCCTCATAATTAATTTGCCAGATCGTGTAATGTTTTTGTGCCAAAAAGTGAAATCAACATTAGATACGAGCTGGCATAGATATCTGCTACAGTTCAAGGCTAAATTCTGACACAAATTTAAGAAAATAGTTGGGATGAGATATCCTGTCCCCATCAGTTGAATTCCGCTAATCTTCCGCTAAGATCTTCCTACTGAGTTTTGCCCAGTGGTGAAAGTGTCAAAAGACAGGCAAGTAGTCACAAATATGTACCATTTTAATATCAGAAAACTGTCTCTGGGGCTATCATAAATGTTCCTAATGTAGCCCAAATTGGTAGAAATTGATGTAGATTTCACATTGACATAAATATGGATGGAAGTCGAATCGCCAACTGTCCTGTATAAATATATCTCAGTTCTAGTTTTAATTGTAAGAATGTGGCTTAGATCTCATTTATACATGCCAAGCATGCCTCTTAAATGACTGCTAATTGACTGCATGCAAGCCAATCAATGGTCAATTAGTGACTTGGAGGGCTTACCAAAATTGTACACGCAGAAAAATCTCTAATCTGATCATTCTGTGCACATAGAATATTATCGTTATCGGCAGCACATACCCTGTCTTAAAAGAGACAATGTGCTGCTGATAATGATAATTTTAATGCAAGGAATGAATGATTCAATGTACTGACAAATGGGCATCATTGGGTGATTGCCGGATGGTTCACAGGAGCCGATAATCGGTAAGCAAGCATTCTGACTAACACTCATTCCCCCTTAATGGAACATGTAAATGAGCTTTAGATCTCATTTTGTATTTACTTTTAGTAATTCTTATCATTTAGTATAATCATTTCAGAGCTTTGGTGTTTTCAATTCAATAAACAAACTGAAATTGTCTGGGATTAAAGGATACAGAACGCGTGTTACGTCCATATAATCGGAATCTGGTGCATAAAATGTAATCAAACACAAATATAATATAAAGGAAAATGTAAAAATGGCTAAAAAAAGATACTTTTAATACAACGTCCTCTATACAACATCTATGATATCACCCAAATAGTATATATTATAGTGTGTATTAAATCACTATTTCATCCCATGGTTGAATTCTATGTTTAATTTCATGAGAGGACTCACGAATAAAGTTGTTCAAGTTGACGAGTTCTTTTTGTGGGGATATTGGGACTAGAAAACAATTAGCCTGATTTTCTCTTGAATTTTGAGTCCAAGGCGCAGTATGCAATGTATTAAAAATGAATTCACAAGAATAGCACTAACCCATTACTTAATCAATTCAGACTCTATGCCTCCACAGGTGGAACAGAATAGAATCAGTGGAGTAATCCATTCTAACACCATGGGACCTGTATTGTTCTTTGCTGAAATGAAAAGAAAATAGGATTCAGTCTACATCCAGGAAAGGAAGCCACGTGAAAAAGAAATTCAATTTAATTCTTTATTAAACAGAATCAATCAAATTTTATTAAAACAAAGTTGTGGAAAAGATTGCCACTTTGAGCAAAGGGCAGATAGATCCCATGTGAGTGAAACACAAATTCTGGGAATTATGCAGGATGTTAGGAAAGATTTTTCTACATGTTAGTTGTTAACAGTCTCGATGCCAACAGTTTAATATTCACTGGATTAAGTTGTGACTTTCTATCTGTTAGCTGTTGCACCCTGAAGATACCCAACGTTCCCTATGACACATAAGAATACCCAACGTTCCCTATGACACATAAAAAAACCTTAGTGTCTTAAATGACACATAAACTCACAGAGGTGCTGTAACAAAAACATACAAGTATACACTGAGCCTTTTAGACTTCACCAGACTCAGTGAAATTGCACGCATGGTATCTGGTCACAGGACATGGTTCCAAGACAAGGGACGGTGTCCATCTAGACCTACCGTGCGTGCGGTGCCGCTGCTGCGGATGCCGGTAAGTGCCGCTACATGCAGCTCGGCGGCAGACACAGCCACTAAGCGATGGTGCCTTGAGAGACGTGACACCACCGGACGCTAGTGTAGAGGTGCGGCGTGCACAGTGGCCTATAGCTTGCCACTGACTGGACTCTAACTATAGTTCCCTATCCACATGCGTAATATCAGAGGGAGGGGAATCTTAATGAGTCAGTCACCAGAATCATACATCCATCACTATTCACACATCTAGCAAGAATAGCCTATACTAGCGCATGGCCGAACGGCCATGCGGCCCTTTTATACCCGTGCGCTGCCGGGACCTTCTGGATCTCTGAGATGGACCAATCACATCAGGAGAAGGACCTGAGCACGTCACTCCTGACCTCCAATGGGAGATCGTCTCATGAGCATGCTCCAAGGAGCGGCAGAGAGACTTAGCCTCAGGAGTAACTTGCTGCAAAGCAGTATGTGAGGCTCTGGACTCCTGCTGTGTAGCTGCAGGAATCCGATGCCTAACATTACCCCCCCTCCTAGGGCCCCCCCACCGGGACATGTGAATTGGTCTGAGAGAAGGCACGTGGAGGGCGTCGGGAATGGCTAAGTTGCCAGGAGCCGAAGCTGGAGTAGGGCGCCGAAGTGTGTCGGCGGGCGTCTTCATTCTCATTACAGAGATTTGAGTGACATGTGGGGTGCTACCCAGACTGTCGCAGACCTCCATTGCCCGGTCTGTCACCGGCAAGGGACACCATAACCCAGCCGACCTCTGTTTAGAGGATCTACTCCGAGCACAGGAGGCGCATGCCTGAATATATTTTTTAGTGTCCTGAGCCCTGTGCGGCCACCAATAAGAGCTAGCCAGGAGTTTTGTGGTACGCTTGTAACCAAAGTGACCACCCACCCTGGACGCGTGTGCCCACGTGAGAACCTTGGGCCGCAGGTGAGGCGGAACAAAGGTTTTGCTCTGCGGCACTGGTTCAAGGACGACAGGAGCCATGAACTTCAGATTCCCAGTGAGGGGTGCGGAATAATCCGCGGGCACCTCCACAGAGGCTACTTGAACACTGCCACCCTTGCACCTTCCCACACAGTCCTTGCTCCAGCCCAGTATACTCCTCGAGGACCACTCAATATGGGGAGAATGGCAATGTAACCAGGGGAGTCCGAGAAGCACCTGGTCGATGCCCTTAGGCATGATGAGCAGGGACAACGTCTCATGATGAGACGGGGAGATTGAGAACCCCAGGGGTGCTGTCTGGTGGGTAACCTGAGACGGTAAGGTAGATCCGTTAACCACCCTAACGGTCACGGGGTGAGGAAGTGGCACCAGTGGAATGGCGTGCTTTTGGGCAAAGGCTGAGGACATATAGTTTCCCTCTGCCCCAGAGTCCACTGTGACCTCTACCTCCCAGGAGGAAGCCCCGCTATCCAACGTCCCTCAGAATACTGGTTTGGAGGAGAACATTTTCATATTAGGTAGATCTCCACCAACTGCCCCTGGAGGTGAACGTTTTTTCGACCGCTGCAGACACTTATTAGCCAGGTGGTCCGACTGTCGACACAGGTAGCAGCAAGTGGAACCCTGTGCCGGACGTAGCTTCGGACCGGTACGGGACACGTCCATGGGTTCAGGAGGTAAAACCTCCAGATCAGGAGGATCCAGCAATTCGGAGAAGCCAGGAGTTGACCTAAACTTCTGTCTGGATTGAGTACGCCCCAGCCCGCGCTCCGTAAAGCGGAGGTCTATATAGGTGGAAATCGCTATCAACTCTTCCAGGCTGATGGGAACCTCCCTGATGGATAAGGCATCTTTGACATGCTCAGCCAACCCTCTCCAGAACACAGGGATGAGTGCTCTGCTCTATCAGGCCACTCGAGCTCGGAAGCCAGTGTCCGGAAACAAATGGCATACTGACTGACCGACTGAGTTCCCTGCATAAGCGCAAGTAACTGGAGAGCGGTATCGTGAGTGACCCGTGGGCCCAAAAAAACCTGCTTTAGAGATGTTAAGAACTGAGCAGCGGTCCGAACTTCTGGGTCACCACATTCCCACAGTGGCGTTGCCCACTCCAACGCCCTGCCTGACAGAAGGGAAACGAGGAACCCCACCTTAGCCCATTGTGTAGGGAAACGTGTGGCCAGTAACTCAAGCTGAATAGAGCACTGGCTCACGAAACCCCTACAGGAGGCGCTATTGCCAGAAAATGTATCGGGCAACAGGAGGCAGGTAACTGTCGGTGCAGGCGTGGACGTGGACACACATGAGACAGCCTCTGCAACTGCCTGAGCAGCAGCCTCAGTAAACTTCGCAGCAGAGGCGGCACTCTCGAAAATAGCCAACCTGACCTCCGGCTGCTGAATGTACCACTGAAGCTGCTGCATGTCTGCCATTATTAGCCAGACCCTGGCGCTAGTATAATGTTAGTAACGGCGGAACGCACTAAATAAATAATAAAGTGCGTTTGCCGCTCAGGGTACACCGTGCAGTAGGTGTTAAAACCACTGCTAAACAATGGCAGATGCACTATATGGTGGTATAATGCGCTCGGGTTCAATGTCACCCGATGAGCGTGGAGCGGACTCTGTTAAACTCACAGAGGCGCTGTAACAAAAACATACAAGTATACACTGAGCCAGTTAGACTTCACCGGACTCAGTGAAATTGCACGCATGGTATCTGGTCACAGAAAACGGTTCCAAGACAAGGGATGGTGTCCATCTAGACTTACCGTGTGTGCGGCATCGCTGCTGCGGACGCCGGTAAGTGCTGCTACATGCAGCGCGGCGGCAGACACAGCCACTAAGCGATGGTGCCTTGAGAGACGTGACACCACCGGACGCTAGTGTAGAGGTGCGGTGTGCACAGTGGCCTATGGCTTGCCACTTACTGGCGCGGACTCTAACTATAGTTCCCTATCCACATGCGTAATATCAGAGGGAGGGGAATCTTAATGAGTCAGTCACCAGAATCATACATCCATCACCATTCAGACATCTAGCAAGAACAGCCTATACTAGCGCATGGCCGAACGGCCATGTGGCCCTTTTATAGCCGTGCGCTGCCGGGACCTTCTAGATCTCTGAGATGGACCAATCAGATCAGGAGAAGGACCTGAGCACGTGACTCCCAACCTCCAATGGGAGATCGTCTCATGAGCATGCTCTGAGGAGCGGCAGAGGGACTTAGCCTCAGGAGTTACTTGCTGCGAAGCAGTATGTGAGGCTCTGGACTCCTGCTGTGTAGCCGCAGGAATCCGATGCTTAACACATAGACTTTGAATAGTGAGCAAGAGTCAGGACTGGACACAAACAGAAGAGGGCTTTTGTGCAGGAACAATATAAGAGCCCTTTGCAGTCCAAAAGGTCATCATGATGCACAATTCCAGCTACTTTGGAAGTGAAAGTGGTCTTCTTCACCTTTTGGAACCCTGCGAGACTGCACAAATTGCACCAATGGTATGACTGCCCTAGCAAGAGTGCATGCTTCCTCACCCCTCTATTCTAGGTGTCATACACTTGTTCTTGCTATCAGTTAGGGTCGTAGTAGCAAGACCTTGAGTGATTTGACGCTTATATCTATGAGGTTATAAGGTGGATTAGCTGTAGTTTGAATTTTGGAAAATAACCCTTAACCAAACAGCCATGTCAACAATGAACTAACACACCCTATGTTAAACATGGTCTAAAATAAAGGACTTAGTTATTCCAAGGCAAAATCAAGGAACTCAAAAACAAATATTAATGATATGCAAGTCTCTTTCAATATTCATATCAAGATTTTAAAAAATGATCCTTTTCCAAATACAGTGGGGAAAAAAAGTATTTAGTCAGTCAGCAATAGTGCAAGTTCCACCACTTAAAAAGATGAGAGGCGTCTGTAATTTACATCATAGGTAGACCTCAACTATGGGAGACAAACTGAGAAAAAAAAATCCAGAAAATCACATTGTCTGTTTTTTTTTCATTTTATTTGCATATTATGGTGGAAAATAAGTATTTGGTCAGAAACAAGCAATCAAGATTTCTGGCTCTCACAGACCTGTAACTTCTTCTTTAAGAGTCTCCTCTTTCCTCCACTCATTACCTGTAGTAATGGCACCTGTTTAAACTTGTTATCAGTATAAAAAGACACCTGTGCACACCCTCAAACAGTCTGACTCCAAACTCCACTATGGTGAAGACCAAAGAGCTGTCAAAGGACACCAGAAACAAAATTGTAGCCCTGCACCAGGCTGGGAAGACTGAATCTGCAATAGCCAACCAGCTTGGAGTGAAGAAATCAACTGTGGGAGCAACAATTAGAAAATGGAAGACATACAAGACCACTGATAATCTCCCTCGATCTGGTGCTCCACGCAAAATCCCACCCCGTGGGGTCAGAATGATCACAAGAACGGTGAGCAAAAATCCCAGAACCATGCGGGGGGACCTAGTGAATGAACTGCAGAGAGCTGGGACCAATGTAACAAGGCCTACCATAAGTAACACACTACGCCACCATGGACTCAGATCCTGCAGTGCCAGACGTGTCCCACTGCTTAAGCCTGTACATGTCCGGGCCCGTCTGAAGTTTGCTAGAGAGCATTTGGATGATCCAGAGGAGTTTTGGGAGAATGTCCTATGGTCTGATGAAACCAAACTGGAACTGTTTGGTAGAAACACAACTTGCCGTGTTTGGAGGAAAAAGAATACTGAGTTGCATCCATCAAACACCATACCTACTGTAAAGCATGGTGGTGGAAACACCATGCTTTGGGGCTGTTTCTCTGCAAAGGGGCCAGGATGACTGATCCGGGTACATGAAAGAATGAATGGGGCCATGTATCGTGAGATTTTGAGTGCAAACCTCCTTCCATCAGCAAGGGCATTGAAGATGAAACGTGGCTGGGTCTTTCAACATGACAATGATCCAAAGCACACCGCCAGGGCAACTAAGGAGTGGCTTCGTAAGAAGCATTTCAAGGTCCTGGAGTGGCCTAGCCAGTCTCCAGATCTCAACCCTATAGAAAACCTTTGGAGGGAGTTGAAAGTCCGTGTTGCCAAGCGAAAAGCCAAAAACATCACTGCTCTAGAGGAGATCTGCATGGAGGAATGGGCCAACATACCAACAACAGTGTGTGGCAACCTTGTGAAGACTTACAGAAAACGTTTGACCTCTGTCATTGCCAACAAAGGATATATCACAAAGTATTGAGATGAAATTTTGTTTCTGACCAAATACTTATTTTCCACCATAATATGCAAATAAAATGAAAAAAAAACAGACAATGTGATTTTCTGGATTTTTTTTTCTCAGTTTGTCTCCCATAGTTGAGGTCTACCTATGATGTAAATTACAGACGCCTCTCATCTTTTTAAGTGGTGGAACTTGCACTATTGCTGACTGACTAAATACTTTTTTTCCCCACTGTATAGTCTAACACCTAGTTACTGAAGAAAGGAAGAATTATCTCCTGTGTCCGCTGATATAGATGTTTGGCTCTTGTTATCATCAATGATAAATCATATTATTGTAGGATAAGCAAGCTATCCAGCTATGAACTGGGACATATTGCAATGTATCATAGAAGCTTTATGCATACATGAAACTTACCGGTAACAAAAAATTGTAAATTGTGGATCAGTAGATGTGAAGGTACTGTAGCACCTTACAAATTAAAGCAAAGAGCATGGATTTTCATTTTGTATTAAAAATGGTATGGCAATAAATGGA